>NC_140943.1:111593164-112843164 GCF_014529385.1 Adiantum capillus-veneris | reverse complement strand
GGTTACTGCCCAGGCTATACAGGTGGTCGCGCAGCGTATTACTACACCTACACAGCAATGGCACTAGCTCTTGGTAGACAAAACCCAGATGAACTTTTAGAGTATGGCAAACATCTCATGATTCGTTACAAGGGTGACGTGCCAAAAAACAAAATTGAACCTTCAAAATCTTGATACACTTCAAGTAGCAATTGTATAAGATCATGTATTACATAAATTTTGTACAATGTCATCCACTTAGAGTATCTTTCTCCACTTGTGATTCACATACACCATTGTCTCTCTCCACCTTCGTTGACTTTCACGAGCTCCGGAGTTGTTGTATGCCATTGATCTTTTAACTTTTTGTTGTTGTAAATGTCTGATGGCTTGTGCTGTTGCTGAATTTTCCAGGACTTCTTTTGCCTGCATTCGATGAATGATTCTACGATAGAACCATTCAAATAGTTCTCTCAAACTGTTAGCCTTGATTCGAGAGCCACCATGTCGTGTGTGCCTGAAATAAGCATTTCTCGCCATGTAATGAGACTTTTCCATCCCTTGGGTATTCCATATTGCCGGGTTCCCATACTTCTGTATAAAATATGATAAATGATTGAAGATGATGTGCTGGATATGAAAACAGATTAGTTAGAATGTTTTACAGTCACATATTTGCACATAAGAGAGAAAGAAATACATGATAATACCATGTAGTGAGTAATCTGGGTGTCTGTCCATGCTGTCTTGAATGATTTTTTCAGAAGGTTGAGATTTTCCTTGAACTTGTTCATATCACCTTGTGACCAGTCATCTTTGTCGCACATCAAAAATAGGATGTCTATTGATCGCCAAACCTCAGCCTTCGCGTTACGAGTAGTTGGTTCGTGGTCTTTGAATGCAATATGTAGCTTTTTCCAGCTCTGATACTCTACCTTGCTAACATAAGATGTGTTATATATTTTTCCATGTTTTGTTAGCATTGGATCTCTTGTACCTTGGGGCTTAGATAAAAACCTCCGTGCCTTCACCCAGCCGATGGATGGTTTGCATGGGACATCCTTCTCAGCAGTTGATCTCTTTTCATCCCGCTGGATTTTCACATTGCCACCATGAAGCCCCATATCCGACAGTACCATTTCTAAGCACTGCAGGGCTACTTGTCGTTCTGCGGAGTTCTTAATCTTTCAAGCAAACCCGATGTATAAGTAGACCAATTTCTCCACAATTCTACAAAGGGCATGCATTGTACAAATGTGGACATTCACAAGTGGTATTTTCAAAACCGATCGAAAAGCAAGATCCTCAATGTGACGTGTTGGAGCTTTTCTCCACCACTTTGGGTCCATGACCTTTGCAGGCTCCATGCAGAACAAACACGGTGACTTTGCCATTGCACCCATTCCACAATTATACATGCACTTTAATGTTTTGAGGTCACCTGCAAGATGCCACTGAACTTGAAAGTCTCCCCTTCCATGTAGACGTAGTACCTCTCCCTGGTTAGTCTGTCGATCAATCACCTCCGGAATATTAGTTCGATGGAACACCCAATATAGAATCTCATGATCTTCTTTCTTTACCTGCAACACAAAATAAATGAGACTTAAGTAGATGTGAACATTTGAGCTTACCTGAGAATCTCGCTTACCTCAAACGCACCAAGCCACCATATGTTAGATTCTGATTGAACACTAAAATATAAAGGATCATCACTGGGATACTTTGAGAGGGCTCTATTCATTAAAGTAATAGTAACACGCTCTAGCTTTTTCTCTTTAACAAGCTCACACTCATCCAGTTTTAACACAAAATGTAATACCCCACGTGACTCTTCAAATGTGATGTTGTAAAACTCCACCATTCTCTTCTGTAATATCCGCAGGTCCATAAAAATCTTGTTGAACTCATCATATGCCATGTTTGCTCCATGGCCACTGTAAGTTGCTTTAATATGAAAGGGCTGTCCAAGATAGTCTCCCTGTGCCTCGTTAAGCTGAAGCCTCTCTTTCCAAACACTTGAGGCTGATGGTAGAAGTTTGGATTTTATACCCTTCCTAACAAAGATGGATGAGACAGACTTTTGGATAGCCAAATATCCTCTTTTGCTTACACCAAGTGAATCAAGTGTGCCTTGTATCTCTTTTGCAGGCATTGAGTTCTCCGAAATAAAGCGGTCCACTACATTTCGTTGTAGGACCTTAAACTTCTTGTCATGTACTATATCTGCTGCCAGGCTTCTACTTATAAGTGGCTTCAATCTCTTTCCTATATTGGCTTTGGGGTCAATGTTTTCCTTGTCAGGATAGATTGAATCTCTACATGAAGACAATGCATAAGTAAATAACAAAAAATTTGCTTCACTAACACTATTTAGGCACATGAAAACAATGCATAACAAGAAAAAACAAAAAGATTACTTAACTAAGACAATGTAGCCAACCAAGAAGCATCACCTTAATGCTCGGATTCTTTTCTTGAGACCTCCTGATGCAACCTGCAATGTTTCAAGATTGCGCAATTTCTTCTTTCGGATACGACCACCCAAGATGGCGTCCTTCATTTGACAACTTCGCACCTTTCCTTTCAGTTCTTGTACCTCTGTTTTATGTTGCAAAATGGTAACTTGATCTGTAGAATGTAAATGTGAAAGGCGAACAATCTCACATTGTTGAGCTTGGAGAATGCTCTTGTAAGTTTCAGCTTCTCTTGTAAGTGATTTACAATAACCCAGAAGGCCCTTTTCTCCATCACCAGCAAAGGTCAATAAGCTTGTAGGATTGACAAACGGTGGAGACGTATTAGTCATTGGATTCTTAGGGTAGAGAAAGCCTCTCGTCCAGATATCTATGTGTTTAGCTCCTTGAGCTCTGAGCGTGTCTATGGAAGCAGGAGGTATATGTGTGTTTGTTTTACTGCGCTTAATCAATGGTTGGTACTCATTGTCCAAATCAATGTGAAGGTGATATTTGGCTCGTTTCAGGGTAACATTTGTGCCATTTTGAGGAGTGCGCCATTAGCCAAATGTGCAGGTTTAATGGAAAGTGAATAGCGGCTGCGCCTTCGTCCCTCCATGTTAGCCTCATTCCCTCCATATTGACGAGGTTCATTCAATGCAACTGAAAATAGGATTATCCCTCAATCACTACGAACGAATGTTCAGAAGAGTAAGGAATCTACTTAAAGTACACTTTTTGAAGTTTTACTATGAAAGACCCAGCTCTTTTATTTGCCATTTTTTCTAGAGAGAGAGTACAAAAAATACATTTTCTTAGAAGGCCCTCCAAATGACCTCCGAAATTTCCTAATGGATCAAAAGTCAACTCCCACCGCACACCCACACGAAGGTGTTTCTTCTTGATCCACAAATGTCAGTGATTATTAGACAAAAGAACAGTCCATCTGGGACCTTTGAGAGTTGGTTTCTCCACTGTGCTATGCTGGAAGTAACTGTCATTATCTTTCCATATGAGAACAACCATCACTCGAGTCTCATATGCCTTGATGTTGACCAACCAGCAGTGTGGGTGCTCAATTCAATAAAAGGAACCCACCCTGAAATTAGGCTGTAAGTGTTATGTATCAGAAAGTGTTTCTTATAGATATCCATGTAAATTTGAAGCCTCATGCTAACATCTTGATACTGCTTTGTGCAGTTGTATAAAGAGGTTGTTGCTTGCCTATGGCAAGCTATGTGGAAGGTATGAACTATACTAGGCCCCAATCAAAGATGTACCTGTCCCAAATCAAACCGATGGAAATTCTTGCGGCTGGAGATGTCTTCTCCATGCAGAATATGTCCTGCAAAGCTACTTTGCCTTAAAACCTTTCATGACTAAGGTAACCATTTGGCAATGCATTCAGTCGGTTTTGGTTTAGTTTATATAAGAATTCTTACCATGTGGTCTTTCAATTTTGCAGAGTGCTTTAAAAAACTACACATATGATTATTTGCAAAGATACCGGGTAAGTTTAATACAACACCTGCTTACTATGTCGAGCCCCAGAGAACCTGAAGATAGCGGCTTGGACGACCGCACAATTGATATGACAATACATGACGTGCCACCATGACAAACCCTTGCATCCGATACAGTGGAATCACAACGGGCCGAGGGGGTCATATCAGCTGAAGATGAAAGAGCCGAGGATGAGGAAAGGTCAAATGAGCATATGGAAGGTGCTAGTGTACAACCAAAGGGGCTTATGGAGGAGACAATGAAAGAGCCAAGTCAGCCAGTGGAGAAGCCAAAAGAGCCTATGGATGAAACCCAAGATGAGGGAAGCAGGCCAATGGATGAGCAAAAGGATATGGATGAGGAAAGCAGGCCTAGGGATGAGCAAACTGATATGGGTGAGGCGAGGATGGATGAGCCAAGGATGGATGATGCAAGCCGGTCAACCGAGGCAGAGGAAAAGACCTTGGAGGAAACCTTGAATGAGGCAGAAAGAGCCATGGGGGAGACCCTTGATGAAGATGTGAATGATGAAGCTAAAGCAGAGGAGAGCAACAACGACAACAACACTACAGAGACCTAGTATGGACCCTTGCTACCTGTAGATACGGTTGTTCCGGTAATGTCTATTCAAGTATGGAAAAATATGTTCAGCTTCTAACTACTTATATGTACTTGTCAACTTTTACAGAGGTTGATTATCTTGGACCTCAATGGATTGCTGCTGATGCGCGTGCCTCTCGGTGACACAGAACCCTTTGAGGATTTGCAAACGTTTCGGATGGGAACTTGTCGAGTCGTGGTTCGTCCAAGAACCAAGGAATTTATTCAGTTTCTTCTTCCGCGCTTCAGAGTTGCCATATGGTCTTCAATGCAAAGGAAAAACTTGTCGCCACTAGTTACAATAGTTTGCGGTGTATGCGGCGCTCACACGTAAGATTTTGCCTTTTTGTATGATCAAAGAAAATGTGTTACCGCCGAGGGCCACTACCACCCTAAAAAACCACATTTACCTCTTTTGTACAAACCATTTAGCCAAATCGGTGTACCCTTTGATGCAACTAATACAGTACTAATTGATGATACTCCTGAAAAGGGAGAACTAAATCCACCGGGAACAACTATCTCACCACCTTCTTTTGAGGGGCATTCCTTTGATTTTTACCTTGAAGACATTCTGATTCCATACTTACAGAAATTGTATCTCATTCCATTGTTCACGGACGAGTTTGTACTTTCTAATGAATTAAGATGAATCTTCAATCATGTCTTTGTCTTGTCTAACATTGAGAGAGAGAGAGAGAGAGAGAGAGAGAGAGAGAGAGAGAGAGAGAGAGAGAGAGATAGAGATATTTGACATGCTAAAGAAATGTATTTCAAGCACACTTATATTCACAGGGCAAATGCATGATTGATGTCGACATTCAGTCAATGTATAGTGATCAAGGTACAGAGAAATCAAAGGATAGTAGAGAGAATGTCTTTAAGGAATTACCTCCCTATTTGGGTCATTACGAATGAAAATCGGACGTGATGGTCCTACCATCACAAAGAGGGACCTTATGACCAATCCTAGATTCTTAGAGGTTGCAAGAACTTATGTCGACATGAGTGAGATGTACTCTAAAGGTGGCAAAAATGCTGAAAATTAGACCACATATGTGGACTAATGTCAAAAAATGTCTTGAGAAAATAGGCATCAAAAAACCTGTGGAAACTTTAGACCTTGAAATAGAGAAGTGGAACTAGCACAAAAAGAAGACAAAACCAGTTTCCATAAACAAGGTTGTTGATTACTGCAAAGGAGAAGAAGGAAATACCACATTGCACATAGAGCACCAGGGAGTAGAAACCATTGCTATCTTGGATAGTTGTTGTCATCGCAACGAAATTGATTTGGGAGAAATGGGGAAAATCGGCCCTTGGGAAAATCAGGATGAAGCTGCAGTTAGTTGATGGCTATATTGTAACAACTTTTGGTATTTAGGAACAAATAGTGATGATTTCTTGTGGAATCAAGTATGAGCATACGTTCACTATAGTAGATTTCGGCACAGAGAATAACTACTGATGTTATTCTAGGAAGACCATTCATGCACTAGTTAAACATGGTTCAAAATTGGGGTTATGATTATATCTACTTGCACCACATGGAGACCACTACACACATCAACTTAAACGACCACATTTATAGAGATGTACGAGGAACACCCATAGAGGATTTTGATTTTACAACTGCCACGGAGTCTGAAGTACCTACATGGTTGAGCTCCAAAGCTTACTTGTGGATGTGTGGAGCCTCAGACTGTTATAGTTTTTTCAAGGATGAAAACAAAAAAGCAAGACCAATTGAGGATCTGGACTATGTACATGAGCCTTTTCCTAAAGAGAGAATGGAGCCCTTGGAGTGGACTCAGATTTTGGCCACATTAGATGCGTCAATGAAATCACACCCTCCAAGTTTTGCGATGAGAATGGAATAGATTTAGTTCCCTTATGCATGATTGGAGTAAATCCAGGCAAAAATCCACGAGAAACCACAAAAAATGGTGATGTACAAAGAGTTGACCCCGAAGTATAGTGTTTGCGTATCTAGGATGAGATTTCTATTAGAGATCTTATCATGGGAAGTGATTCAGGCAGCACCTTGGAGCAAAACGGGGAATCAAGTGATGAATGTTATTATGACACCCTTGATGATTAGAGATACAAAGAGCTTAGTGCATATGATGAGAAATCAGAAGATCATGAAAGTGGTCCTAAAGGCTGAAACAAAAGCTAAAAAATTCTTTGATTTTCCAAACCAGAAACCTAAGAGACAACAATGCTATAAAAACAAATGTACAGCAAAAGGATGAGAAACAATCCAATGCCACATATCGAGGGGAAATAGTCTTATTTGAGAGTAGTGGGAGCCCATGACTATATAAGAGACAAGCTAACGGGAAAGGCAATAGCATCTTCTCAGTCAAACAAGACTAAACCAAAAGAAAAAAAGAACAACCGATGAAACCTCCTAAAAATGCCTCATAGACTGGGGATGTTGTTAGTGAACCTAAATGGACCAAGGTTGAACAAAAAAAGAAATATAGTGATCTGAAACTAACATTGAAAGAGGTTGGAAAACAAAAATGGAAAAAGACAATGAAAATGGGAAAGAAACAGGGAAAGACAAAATAAATGTACCCTCACAGTATAAGAAGTACACTATTCAAGACCATAAAATCATTAGTGAATAGCCAACCAAGAAAGTGTTTAGGTCAATTTTATTTTTTATTGATTTTCTATGCAATAAATGGCTACAGAAGTAGGAAAATCACAAAAACACCAAACACAAGAACAAGGACTCCAAAAGAGACAAGAATTTTCAAAGGTGAACTTGGAGCCACAATGAGCAAGTTATGGCCAAAATCGGATAAGTTACGAAAAATGTTATTAAGCTAGAAAAGCTCGATCGGACAACATGGACGGATTGGGGACATACGGTGTCCGAATTTAAAAAATTCTCGACATGGTGGTCATTGAACACATGAGGTAGGACTAACTGTAACGTGTGGGAAAAAAATTACTTGGGAGCCTGGGATATGTATAGGTGAGGTCGACTTAACCCTTCATTTTCAATAGTGAGTTTGTGTGTGTGTGTGTGTGTGTGTGTGTGTGTGTGAGTGAGAGAGAGAGAGAGAGAGAGAGAGAGAGAGAGAGAGAGAGAGAGAGAGAGAGAGAGAGAGAGAGAGAGAGAGAGAGAGAGAGAGAGAGAGAGAGAGATCTACTTTGGAGCGGTTTTTCTCGTGATCCCCACGTCCAATACACTTTGAGCTTTGACACCAGATATGAGAGGTATGTTCCCTGCCTAGTACAATACCATTTGATGCCATTACATGTCAAATCTGGGGATGAGGGAGAATGATTAGACCTAGGCCGGCTAGAACCCGAAAATGATGACTACACCAAGGTGGGACAACAATCACCACAAAAGCCAAGAGGAGGTTGATTTTAGGTTGACTAACACACCCCTAACTTCAAAAGTCAATTTTGGACCACCAAAAAAACTTGCAGAAGAAAATCACATTTTTTGCTAGCTGCCAAAATGAACCCAAATTTGACTAGTAGCTTTGGGGTATCAACGCAATGAATTTTGGTAAAGGAAGTTGATTTGCTTAAGGATTTGCATGTAGGTAGGTGAGAGGTCCAAAGAAGAGGATTATAGATTCTGGTAAATAGAGTGCACATTGAGTGTTGTAGTCGAGTGTGTTGTGTTCAGACAAGAGATTGACAACCTCTTAGCATGCCTCCATGCCCTCGTTGAGTCACTTGCTTCCTGGGATTGACATTACGTCTTGGTTCCATCTCTTTCAAAGATGCGATAGGTGTTGACCTGTGTGGACCTCCAGACAGTGCATGTATTCTTGAATTGTCCTTAAATTCAATGTATGCATGCATGCTTCAATGAAGGTTTAGATGTAACAAGATACAATACTAGAATTCTTGGACATTACCTTCTCCAATTTGGTATAAAATGACATATTTAACTTTCTTTTCTTGTGGGTGGTGAAATTCAATGTATGCATGCATGCCTCAATGAAGGTTTAGATCTAACAAGATACAATACTAGAATTCTTGGACATTACCTTCTCCAATTTGGTATGAAATGACATCTTTAACTTTTTTTTCTTGTGGGTGGAAAAATATACCATTATGTGCATTCAGAACCTAATAGTAGTGAACTTTGAGTTCCTCCATAAATCAAGGGAGACGAGCTTGAACAAATGCACACTAACACCAACCTTTTGATGATGCAACTGAGCATATACTATCACTTTGAGTGTAACATGGACAAGTGGTGGACTTTTCATTCCTCCATAAGTCAAGATAGGCTAGCTTCAACAAGTGCACTTTCAAACCAACCCTCCTATGATGTAACAGAGCATATGCTACACCTTTTATGCATGCCTCATGCCTCGAAGTCCAAGATTAGAGGTGGATCTTGCTTGAATGTCACATGCCTTAAAGTAATGAAACATAGACAAGTGGCTTGTATTTCTCAATGGATCCCAGCTTGACAAAGTGGTGGACCATGAAAAAAAATTTGAGGTACTCTCACCTTCGCTTGGACTAGTGGTGGGAAAGAATTAGATGTGCAATTGAGAATACATATTGGGTGGATATACTTCATGGTACTCTCCATATAAGGGAAGGTCTTAGATTTTTACATTATCAATTTTCAATGTGTGTTTTAACCAAGAGGATATATACAATAATATATATTTATAAATGTTATATACATATACCTTTGTATTTTTATCATTATTATTTACACACATTTTGAAACGAAATATGTATGTGCTTTACTTTTCTCAAAATGGTCTTTGTTTTGATTTCTAAAGAAAGAGATGCAAGATAGATCCAGAGTGTTCGTTTGGGCACTAGCATGCATCTACCTCTTTCCCATAGTTGCTAAAAGGTTCAATGAAGAGAAATGTGGACTTCAATGAGCCTTTGGAGATTCTTGGTATGGCAACATAGGAGCTTGTCACCATGAACTCATATGTGGATGTTGCATAGGCACATTCAAAACCTTCTACAAGTCAAGAGGGCACTGCACCGCACAAGGTTCATGTGCTCAACTCACTAAAGAGGAAGGTGTATTTTTCAACCACTACCAGTGGGCCACCTACAAAGTGCTGCACAAAAGAGAAGACAAAAAAAGAGATGATTATTGTAGAAGACACTACAGTCATCGATGAAAGGCTTTTTGACTTTGTAGTATCTTCAAGATCTGCTGATAAATTTCATAAGGTATGTGGCATCTTTAATGCCACCTTTAGTCTTGATGATCTTCTAGCTCAGCACAACGATTTCTTGAAGCTTGAAAGAGAGAGTTTTGAGCTGGAGGTGTAAAAGGGTAGGGTCATCCTTGATAACATGGTGATGGTTCACTTAAGAGATTGTGATAACAAAGGATGTTCGTACAAAAAATACTACCAGTTGTCACTTTCATACAGTCTCCCTTGTGGTGCCCTATGCACAAAAAGGATGCTACCACCTTTGATGCTCTCTTGTTCCTTTGGCTTTCATTTATATCTAAATTCACTATTTGCTAGTCTTATGAAGAACCCCAAGGAAATCATGGAGGAATAAGACCTACCACCAAATGAACAAGAGGACGAGGAGAAGGACTACAATGAAGTGGATGAGATAGACAAGGCTATTAACTTTGAGGCAGAAGCAAAGGAGGTTGAAAAATGCAAAATGTTGTATGTGAAAACATAAAAATCAAGTACCATTGGATGTGTCTGGATTCAATGAGAAACAAGTTGAGTTGATGCTTTCTGGTGTGCCAAAATTTGGAGCTGGTGATAGGACATACATCTTCCTTCATTGCATTGAGAGTATTTTCCATATGAGGGAAGACTTTTCACTGGGCACCATCTCAAAATTCCACGAGGAGAGGAGTGGCTTTGTTTCTGAAGATAGTAGTGATGAAAAGGAAATGGAAACCTCCAGTAACCCAATGGAGTGTCTCAAACTTTATCTCCAAAAAGCAAAAAAGTATAAGGAGACGCTCCTTGATGAGGCCACTTTTCAAACAATCATAAATAGCTGGAAGCCCTCAACCAATTATCAAGAAATAGAGGATTGGTATAAGCGTGCAACGCAGGGGTCGAGCCGCTTGGTGGACCTATGGACGGATGAATTTTGGATGCAAGATGATATTTTGATGGTACTCCTCCCCCTACCCCAAAAGTCTCTCTCTGACATCTGGCACTTCTTTTTGGCTACAGTCCTGGATTGCTAAAAAGGACGACTTTCTCCGTTGTTGGACCCGAGAGTTCCCCGACAGGGATGCAACTCTTTCACAATATATTGACAAACTCTATGAGGCAACGATCTTGATTTTCACAAACGGAATATTGCAAGATGGGACTACGAAAATGTTTGCCCTGAAGACACTCTCTCGCTTCCTAGGTGGACCAATGCTGCCACATAACATGGACAAAGTCATTCTTATCAATAAAATTTTGCAAGACAGTGTTTTGGATACAGTCCTGGGTATACAAGTGAACATGGGGCATATTACTACATACACAAAAATGGCACTATCCTTAGGAAAACAAGACCCAAATGAACTCTTAGAGAATGGAAAACACTTGATGATAAGATACAAGGGAAACGTGCCAAAAAATATATCTAAACTCTCAACAAGTTGAAACACAACTTGTGACTTGTACATGTTGTCTTAAGCACAATACCATTTGCCTAATTTTTAGATTTGTACAATTATTAGATTTGTACATGTTGTGTGGTAAACACATTACCATCTCTCTAATTGTTTAAAAATATATCCTAGTACATATTGTGTTAAGCACTCAAAGTCTCTTGCTCCACCTATGGTTCACATATTCCATTGTGCCTCTCCACTTTCTTTGGCCTTCATGAGCATTGGAGTTGTTGAAATCCTCAGAGCATTTAATTTTTGTTGTTGTAAATGTCTGGTTGCATGTGTTCTTATTGAAGACGCTAATACTTTATTTTGCTGCATGCGGTGAAGGATTCTACGATAGAACTATTAGAATAGCTCTTTCAAATATTTTACCTTGTCTCAAGAGCCACCAAGATAAGTGTGTCTAAAGTAGGCATTCCTCGCCATGCAATGAGACTTTCTAAGCCTTGAATATTCCATATGTCTGGGTTTTCGAACTTTTGAATAAAGTATAGTAATTGGTTGAAAATGATGTGTTGCAAATGAAGGAAAGTTTATAAGCACATGGAACATTGACATAGTTGTTTCTAATCACAAGAATGGATCTTAGAGTACCATGTAATGAGTACCATGTAATGAGTACCATGACATAGTTGTTTCTAATCACAAGAATGGCTCTTAGAGTACCATGTAATGAGTAATCTGAGTGTCTGTCTATGATGGATTGAATGATTTGTTTAGTAGCTAGAGGTTCTCCTTAAACTTGTTGAGATCCTCTTGTGACCAATCATCTTTGTCACACATAAAAAAGAGTGCATCTATGGAATTCCAAACATCAATCTTGGTATTGCAAGTAGCTAGCTCCTAGTCCTTCACGGCCATATGCAGTTTTTTCCATTGCAGATCCTCAACTTTGCTAACGTAGGTGGAGTGATATATCCTCCCACACTTTTGTAGCTTCACATCTTTTATGCCTAGTGGTTTAGATAAAAACGTGCGTACCTTGGCCCCACCAATGGATGGTTAGGAAGGCATGTTCTTCTCATTGCTTGAACTTTTCTCGTCCCATTGGATTTTGATATTTCCCCCATTGAGACCCATATTTGAAAATACTATTTCAAGGGCCTCGAGCACCATCTGGCTCTCACTTGTTGACTTCTTGCTTTTCCAAGAAAACCCAATGTAGAGATACACTAACTTCTCCACAATTCTGCAAAGAGCATGCATTGTACAAATGTGGACATCAACAAGTGGAATAGCCAGAACTGGGTGGAAATTAGGGTCTTCATTATGACGAGTAGGAGCCTTTCTCCACCACTTTGGGTCCATCACCTTTGCAATCTTCATGGAGAACAAGCTTGGAGATTTTTCCATTGCACCCATTCCACAGCTATACATACACTTTAGTGCTTTGAGGTCACCTACAAGATGCCATTGAACCTGAAAGTTTCCCCTCCCATCCGTAGCTAGCACCTCTCCTCAAAATAAGATATCATGGTTCTCTTTCTTTACCTGCAAGATTCATCCTAATGTGATGTGAAATGAAATGTATTATTTTAGTACAAGAGCTGGAAGAAAATGACTTACCTCAAAAGAACTGAGCCACCATAATCTGGTTATAAAGGATTGTTGGTAGGACATATTGAAAGTGTCCTATTCACTAATATGATTGTCATTCCCTCTAGCTTCTTCTCTTTAAGAATATCACATTCATCTAGCTTCAAGATAAAATGTAGCACTTCACGAACCTCTTTGAATGTGACATTGTAGAACTCTACCATTCTAGTTTGCAACAAACTAAGGTCCATGAAGATATTGTTGTATGCATCATAATTTGTAGCTGTTCCTTGGCCTTTGTAAGTAACTTAAATATGACAGGGACATTCAAGGAAGTCATTCTGTGCATTGTTGAGTTGAAGTCTCTCTTTCTAGACACTTGATGTTGTTGGTAGTAGCTTAGAATTTATTCCCTTCTTCACAAATATGGAGGAGATAGGTTGTTGAATAGCTAAATACCCTCTGTTGCACACGCCGAGTGAGTTGTGCCATGTATGTCTTTGGCAGGCACTGCATTCTTTGAAATAAAACGGTTCATGACATCCCGCTGCAAAACCTTATTTTTTTTGTCGTGGATTATATCTTTTGCAAGACTATTGCTTATCAAAGGCTTCAACTACTTCCCTACATTGGCTGTGGGATTAATGTTTGCTTTCTCTGGATAGATATCATGTCTACAAAGAAAGGAATACACAAGTCAAAGAAACCAACTAGTCTAGTTGAAATAGTGAAGAAAGAGTGAACTCCTCACCTGAGTGCTTGGATTATTTTTTTAAGAACACTAGATCCAACCCTCAAGTTTCAAGATTCAGTAGTTGCTTCTTTTGCACAGAAGCACTTAAGCTTGTACCTTTCTTTTTTTAAGGAATGTACCTTTTCTTGCAGGACCTGTAATTCTTGTGTGCTGGAACATGGTTTTTTGGTCATTACAATGCAAATGAGAGAGTCATAGAATCTCTTTTTCTTGAGCATGAAGAATGCATCTGTGATTTTTAGCTTGGCCAATTAGAGCTTTGCAATAGACAAGCACGCCATTTTTGCCATCACTAGCAAAGGTCAATAAACCAATAGGATTTGTAAATGCAAGAGAGGCATTAGTCTTAGTATTAAAAGGATAGAGAAAACTGTGTGTACAAACGTCTACATGTTTTGCTCCCTCTGCTCTGAGTCTCTCTTTCTCTGCTACTGTCGCTTGTATGTTGGTTTTTCTTTGCTTACATAATGTGTCATAGTGAGGATCCAAGTCAATATATAGATGATATTTAGGACGTTAGGTGAGGAGGTTTGTGGATGTGAAGGAGACTTGGCCATTAGTGCTTAATGCAAGACAGACAAGAAAGCCATTAAAACTCAGTGTAAGAAACATTGTGAAGAGAAGAAAGTTGAGTTGTTAAATCTCTCTCCAAGATGACGAAGTGCATTAAATGTAATTGAAAAGAGACATTCCCTCACTCATCATGGTTATTATGACACTGTGGAAAGAATCTTCACTTTTTGAACGGTTCTACTGAGGACACCTTTTATCACACCTTTTTTCTAGAGAGAGAGTTCCAAAAATTATATTTTCTTAGAAGACCCTCCAAATGACTTCCAAAATTTGCTAATGCTATGCCATATGCAAACAAAATGTATCTTGGTTTCATGAGATATTGTATTTGTGAAATATTTTGCCTAGCCTTTGTTATCATGTATTAGAGACAGTAATGTAAGATCACATGACATTTTTGTTATCTCTCTTTGATGGTGGAAACTTGAATGTAAGTTGTAATGAGGCAAATCAACAACCTATGGGGGTTTTTAAAAATAGTAGAGACCAACCTATTACTGATGTAGATGTACATGATGTACTTAATGTGGAAAGGGCTGAGAATGAAGAGGCTAGGGGTTCGCCAAAAAGGTTGGTGCATACATTGTGTAATAGTAAATTGGTTGCACCTAAGTCTAGTCATACTCGTTTAGGTTCTCACCATGCATCATATGCATCTGATTGTTATGATTTGGCTATTTCTAGTTTATGTGATGAAGAGGAACCTCTTTTTTTTGATAAAGGATATAATTCAAAAAATTGGATTGCTACAATGCAATTAGAATATGATGCACTTATAGAGAATGAAACATGGACTCTTTGTGATGCCCTAGTTTACAAGTTGACACGTAAGCAGGATGGTGAGATTTGATCACTACAATGCTAGACTTGTTGTGAAAGGTTATGCATATCAGAATGACATTGACTACTATGAAGAGACTTTTACTCTCACTTGTCCTATGACTATTGTTTGTTTTCTATGTGTACAGAAAATTACTTTGGATGCAATACACATCAATCGGACATTGCTATCAATTTCTTGAATGGTGATATATTTGAGGAAGTATATGTAACAAAGACTCGTAGTTTTGTCAAGAAAAGACAAGAAAAGAAATTTTACAATCGTAAAAAATCTGTATATGGGTTGAAGTAATCTCCTCATGCTTGGTATGAGAAAACTAACACTCATTTGGTTAAACAACGCTTTCATAATAGTCCAACTAAAATCACTTTGTATATCAAACGTGAGGGTGATGTATTTCTTATCGCCATTGTGTATTTAGATGATTTTTTGATTAGTGGTTCAAATGAAACACAGATTGTTGAACTCAAGGTTGAACTAAATGTTAGAATTCAGGCCAATCTTCCGGACACCCATCTCACTAACCGTACTAACCTTATCTATTTTTTGGTTATATATAACAATAACGAGTAGCGAGGTATTAATCCTAACACTGAGCTCCGCCAACATTCCATGCACTCATCTAATTCTTCACCCACACTCACACTTTGTATGCACTTTACATGCACTCATAATTGGTATCAAAGCTATGGCATATTTCTCTTGCTTTGTGTGTATATCGGTTTTGAGGCAAGCCTAAGGTTGCCTTGGTTCAAGGTAGCTACACAAAGATACATAGTAATCTATTGAAGTCTCTGTGTGACATAGAACAGTACAAGCTGATAGTGTAGAATTGATCTGAGGATGAGAGCTAAAAGGCATCGTATGGAATTTTTAACGCAAGGATATGTATAGTGCTGAATTAGAGCTCTTGATAGCATTGTCGAATGTAAGCAACATTGGATTTTTTTAAAGACATTACATTGGAAATCAATAGCGCTGATGGATTTTTAATAAAGGCAACATAGGTAAGAGGATCTCTATAGTGCTAAGGCAATAAACAAGAGAGTTGGAAATTGAAAGTTCTACAGATAGCATTGAAGTTCCCTGCAAGAAGCACCATCAAAAGATTACAACAGATAGTATTACAAAGGGAGAACTCTTGACAGAGGAGAGAAAGCTGTTACCATATACATGTGGTAGTGATGTGTGTGAACACACTAGGACCGCCGGGGCATTTTTTCCCTCTTTAGGAGGTTTTTTCCCCCGTGCATTGTACATACGCCCATCACTCTAGGGCTATCAATCTTTTCCATTTCACACTAAGTAACACACTCTCTATTGTGTGCCTTGAGCTTCCTTCATCTTCTCCAAGCTGTGTGTGTTTCTCTGCAACCCTAATTCCAACAATTGGTATCAGAGCAGGTCATGTCCTCCCGCGCTTAGTTGCCAGCTGCTCCAGCACACGCCTGCTCACTTTCTCCGATTTCAGTGAGCTTTGGCAGGCGTTCGCAGGTCGACAAAATTTTTGGGAGATCTCAAAGAGCTTGGTTTGCTCAGAATTTTGATTTGGGCTCATTTCGGCCTCCGTTTCCACTACAGGCAGTACTGCACAAGCAATTTCGTCATTTTATGCAGAATTTCTGTCAGTGCCATTTTTTGCATAACAGGTGCCTTATAGTCTTCTACGGTTTGTGCTATATAGCACAGGTTGTTCCCGCTCCATTTCTCCTATTTTCGGGCAGTTTTCACATCAGGTGCAACATTTACCATGGTTGACAACAACAACACAGATGTGTTCAAGATGTGTGCTGCTAAGGACAGGTTGGATGGGGACAACTACCCTATATGGGCTTATATGATGCAACATGTTCTTGTGTCAAAAGGTGTTTGGAACATTGTGCAGGGCATTGATGTACGTCCTGGTTCTGAGGATGTAGGCGATGTTGAGGATGTTGCAGGTCTTGCTGCAAGGATTGCAGCTGTTAGAGTTGTTTTGCCTACGGGAGAACAAGCTCGTTGGGATGTTAAGGATGCGCAGGCTCATGCATTGATTGCGTTGTCTGTGAAGCGCACCATTGTTCCTCACATCCGTTCAGCGAAGTCAGCAAAACAGGCTTGGGATATTCTAGCAGGTCTTTATGCAAGCCGCAATGAGGCTAAAATTGCTTTGCTGCGTAAAGAGCTGGAGTCGAAGATTATGCATGAGGAAGATGATATGGACACTTTCCTTGCTAGTGTCAAGGATATCAATGAGCAACTCATTTCTGTAGGTGATGTCATTTCAGATAGTTCCCTAGTGCAGACTGTTCTTGATGCCTTACCAGATTTGTACCAGACTTTTGCTAGTACTTGGAGACTGATGACCCAAGGAAATCCTGAAGTTGTCAAGTTTGATGCATTATGCACATTGCTGTTGCAAGAGTCACTGTCCAGAAAAAACAGGACTAGACAGCGTGTAGTTGAACAGGCTTTTATTTCTTCTCAAAGAAAGGGTGGTAACAGTAATGCAACCACTTCTTATGGTTCTGCTGCGAGTGGCAAAAATTATGTTCCTAATGCTTCTGCTGGCAGCACTTCGTCTGGAAATTCTGGTGATAAGGGCAAAAAGAAGATGCGTTGCCATTATTGTAAAGCCAATGATCACTTGATCAAGTCGTGTCCTAAGTTGAAGGCCAAAGAGGCTAAGAAGAAAGAGGGTGGTTCCACTGCAAATGCTGGTTCCACTACAAATGCAGCCATTGTTGAGTCTTCTGTGAAAGGAGACTGTGTTGCTGATGTTGATGCAGAATGGGCATTTAGCGCAGAGTGCACTTACAATCCTGCTGTCCATGATGCATGCTTGTCAGTTGCTGTAGATTCACATGTGTGGTATTTCGACAGTGGTGCTACAAAGCACATTACCTCACATCGTGAATTGTTTACCTCTCTCGAGTCTGTCCCTCATGGGAATTCAGTCGCTTGTGCCAACAACGCCTCTTATCCAGTTCAGGGAGTTGGAAAGATTGTGCTCACTGCTGCTAATGGCACTTCCTTCACACTTGTTGATGCACTGTATGTACCTGGGATCAAGAAGAATCTCTTGTCTGTATCCGCACTTGCTAGACTTGGACTTGTAGTCAAATTTGTGGATGACAGATGTACAGTTCATGATCTCAGTTTTGGTGGTGAAATTGTTGCATTTGGCCTTTTGTGCCGTGGGCTGTATAAGCTCACTTTGTATGAAAAGTGTGGACAAAATTTTGCAAATGCTGTTGCAGATTCAAGGGCTATTTCAGATGCAAAACTTTGGCATGCACATTTTGGTCATCTGAATTTTGCCAATTTCCTGCGTTTGCAAAAATCTGATATGGTTGCTTCTTTGCCGCCTCTTGAAGCACCTATCAAACACGTTTGTGAAGGCTGTATTTTGGGTAAGATTCTGCGTTCTAAGTTTCCAAAGGATGGTTCAGTTCGGGCCACATGTAGGTTGCAGCTTGTGCATAGTGATGTTTGTGGACCCATGCAAACTCCGTCCTTGGGCAATTACCTGTACTTCGTGACTTTCATTGATGATTACTCCAAGCATGCATGGGTATTTCCACTTAAAGCGAAGTCCAAAGTTTTTATGTGCTTCAAACAATTTCTGGCTATGGCTGAAAATGTCTCGAAATGTACTATGGGCACCCTCCGTTCCGATCGAGGGGGGGAGTATATGTCTCATGAATTTAATGCATTTTTGGCTAGTCGTGGGATAAAACACCAATGTACAGTGCCTTATACGCCTGAGCAAAATGGTGTTGCTGAGAGGAAAAATAGGTCACTGACGGAAATGGCACGATGTATGGTCAAAAGTCAAGATTTACCGCATTCTTTTTGGCTTGAGGCCATCATGTGTGCCACTTATGTACTTAACAGGTGTCCTACGAAAGCTTTGCAGTCTATTACTCCATATGAAGCATGGCATGATAGAAAGCCTTCTATTGAGCACATGCGTGTTTTTGGCTGTTTGGCATATGCTTTGGTGCCACAAGTGTAGCGCAGAAAATTGGATGATAAGCCTGTCAAATGTATTTTTGTTGGTTATAGTGCTGAAAGCAAAGGTTACAGGTTGTATCATCCGCAAACAAAACGTATTCTGGTTTCTCGGGATATAGTGTTTGTGGAAGATTCTGTTCAGCCCTTGGTGTCATGTACTAGAGACAGTAATGTAAGCTCACAGAACATTTATGACACTTTGTTGCCTCTTTTCAGTGGTGCAAATACGAATGTAAGTTCCAATGAGGCAAATGTACAGCCTATGGGGGTTTTTGAAAATGTTTTAGATCAGACTATTACTGATGCAGATGTACATGATGTACTTGATGAGGAAAGGGATGAAAATGAGCAGGCTAGAGGTATGCCAAAATGGCTAGTGCACACTTTGCGTGACAGTAAATTGGATGCACCTTTGTCTAGTCGTACTCGTTCAGGCTCTCGCCATGCATCCTATGCATCAGATTGTTATGCTTTGGCTGTGTCTAGTTTACATGATGTTGAGGAGATTCTATCTTTTGATGAAGCACAGAATTTAGAAAATTGGATGGCTGCTATGCAATCAGAATATGATGCACTTATAGAAAATGACACATGGACTTTATGTGATTTGCCTCCTGGCAAAAAGGCGATTTGTACGAAGTGGGTTTACAAGTTGAAACGCAAGCCGGATGGTGAGATTGATCGCCATAAGGCTCGACTTGTTGCAAAGGGTTATGCACAACAAAAAGGCATAGATTATGAAGAGACTTTTTCTCCCAGTTGTCGTATGACTACTGTGCATTTTATATGTGCATTGGCAGCTCATTTTGGTTGGGATGTACATCAATCAGACATTGTTATTTGAGGAAAGGAAAAGAGGACAAAGTGTGCAAATGTAACAAGGCTTTGTATGGGTTGAAGCAATCTCCTCGTGCTTGGTATGAGAAAGCTGACACTCATTTGGTCAAACAAGGCTTTCGTAACAGTCCAACAGAAAGCACATTGTATGTAAAGCGTGAGGGTGATGTATTTCTCATCGTGGTTCTTTATGTTGATGATTTGCTGATCACTGGACCAAATGAGAGACATATTGCTGAATTTAAGGCTGATTTGAATGCTACTTTCAAGATGAAAGATTTGGGGCTATTGCATCATTACTGGCGTATACAGTTTAAGCAGTGTGATGGTGGTATTGCCTTGTGTCAGAAAAGTTACATAGAGACATTGCTATGTAAGTTTGGACTTGAGGATTGCAAACCTATTGCCACTCCCATGGAAATAGGTTTGACGTTAAGTCTACATGATGCTGGCGATCCTGCTGATGTCACTCTTTACCAAACTGCTATTGGATGCCTCATTTATGTATGCAACATGAGGCCGGATGTTCAGTTTGCAGGCTCATAGGTCAGCAGATTTATGCATAGCCCAGGGTCTAAGCATTGGCAGGATGTCAAGAGGATTTTTCGCTACCTTAGTGGCACTTTACATCTTGGCTTGTTTTATCCCAAGGGGGGATCATTGCCACCAGACTTACATGCTTTTTCGGACTCAGATTGGGCTGGTTGTTTTGACACGCGAGTGTCCACAAGTGGTTTTTGTTCATGCTTGGCAGTTCATGTATATCATGGTTGAGCAAGAAGCAACCCACTGTGGCCACTTCGAGTTGTGAGGCTGAGTACAGGGAAGTCTTCACAGCTACGTTTGAGTGTGTATGGCTCAGACGCCTTATGGCTGATTTGGGTGTTGGACAGGACACTGCCAACACTATCTACACTGGCAGTCAGAGCGCATTGGCAGTTGCGAGGAACCCAGTTTTTCATGCTCGCACAAAGCAGATTGAGGTGCATTACCACTATGTCAGGGAGAGGCTCTCAGCAGGAGAGATCAGCTTGGCTTATGTGCCAACACAGAACAACCTTGCAGATCTTTTCACAAAGGCATTGTCTCGTGAGAAGCTTGAAGCTTTACGCAAAGCTTTGGGCTTACTCCCCTTTGTGGACTGATCCTGTCCTCAGAGCACGGCACTTCCCTTTACTCATGTGCCAGCTCTCGTTCACCGCATCACTCCAGGGGGGATTTGTTACCATATACATGTGGTAGTGATGTGTGTGAACACACTAGGACTGCAGGGGCATTTTTTCCCTCTTTAGGAGGTTTTTCCCCCCGTGCATTGTATATACGCCCATCACTCTAGAGCTATCAATCTTTTCCATTGCACACTAATTAGCACACTCTCTATTGTGTGCCTTGAGCTTCCTTCGTCTTCTCCAAGCTGTGTGTGTTTCTCTGCAACCCTAATTCCAACAAAAGCAAGGGTGTGTGTGCACATACACACGCACGCGCACACACACACACACACACACACACACACACACACACACACACACACACACACACACACACACACACACACACACACACACACACACACACACACACACACACACACACACACACACACACACACACACACACACACACACACACACACACACACATTCTTACAAAAGATAAGGATAGCCACATCCTTTTTCTTTGGTTGTGGAGAGAGAGAGAGAGAGAGAGAGAGAGAGAGAGAGAGAGAGAGAGAGAGAGAGAGAGAGAGAGAGAGAGAGAGAGAGAGAGAGAGAGAGAGAGAGAGAGAGAGAGAGAGAGAGAGAGAGAGAGAGAGAGAGAGAGAGAGAGAGAGAGAGAGAGAGAGAGAGAGAGAGCTTCCTTATCTCTCTCTCTCATGCAAAAACACACACATTGGCTCTTGCTTCTTTGCTCTCTCAGCATTGGCGATTTCGGCCATCCTCGGCCTCGATAGAGTGAGAGAGAGATTGAGAGCCCATCGGCTCTCTTGATGTTCAACATCAACAAGGTGTTTCTATTCAGTGCCAAAAATTAGTCTTGATACTTAGCAATTTTTCTTGGCATTGACACAGCATCATCGACATTGGCACAGGGTTTTGGCATCCACACACCGTCTTGACATCGACATCGCCATTGCCATCGACATCAATACATCTTCTTTTCCACTGCACCATCAAAGTGAGCAATTTTGATAGTTATTGGTTGGCTTCTTAGTGCTCTATTGCGCATAAATCTTGATCTATGCCTACTATGGTATGGTTTTGTGATTCTTAGCCATTAATGGCTCACAAGTTACCAATTTTATTAGTTTGTCAGACTCATAGGTCTACGCAGCTATAGGTTTACATGTTTTGTTAGAAAATTTTCCACTATGGATGTGGTGGTTTTCAACTTGACATGTTCTAGTTATTGCATGCATGGCATACGGGGTTTGATTTACCTAGCTTAGTTGGCTACAATTGATAGGTTTTGTTAGTGACAGATTACAGGCTCAGTGGGAGATTCCTTACCAGTGACTACTACTCTTTGGGAGTTTTATGGGTATGGATATGTGTGATTAGCACCTTGTGTGTGGTTGTCCTTTGTTGAGGAAAGTTT
The DNA here is from genome assembly GCF_014529385.1 of Adiantum capillus-veneris. Classification (NCBI taxonomy): domain Eukaryota; kingdom Viridiplantae; phylum Streptophyta; class Polypodiopsida; order Polypodiales; family Pteridaceae; genus Adiantum; species Adiantum capillus-veneris. Next base: position 112,820,875 of record NC_140943.1, on the reverse strand, counting down.
TTACTCCCCACAGGGAGCTCACTTCAGTCCAGGATTTTCTTGCATCTTATTGGCACCTGTTTGAGCATGTGTCTTGTGGTCTTACATCTTAGGTTGCTTATGGAGCCGATTTTGGCTTGTTTTGGCAGTCTCAATTGTTTTTGAGACTCAATCCAAAAGATCCCTTTCTGAGATTGTGGCTAGTCATGTTTGCATAGCATTTCATGAGGGTCATTGTGTGTCATTTTTTGAAGCTGATCATTTTGTGCTGGGTTACCTAGTGTGAGGTGGATTCGGTTGCTAGAGATCCCTATTCGCGGCCTTGCCATATGACATGTATAAAAGGGTATAGGTGCTTTTGATACCTTGTTGGCATTCATGTTTGGTCGTTATCTTGATGAGTTATGTGTTGTTTACGCTCACTCTTGATATTATGTGTTGATTTTTCTTGATTTGGGTTGAGATTTTGCTCCCTGTACAAAGGAGACTCTGTGCCAAATTTTTCATGTGAGCCCTCTAGATTGCTTACAACACTATTTTGTATTGACATTGCAATGATTTTTTTGAGTTTCTATTTGAGATTTTGATCTCCATGCAAAGAGACTCTGTCAAATTTTTTTGTCAGAAAAATTTTCCATTAGCGTTACTCTCTTGTAGGTCTTGTTAGTATGGCTGGATCTTCTTAGAAAGAAGATTCCTACATTAAGAAGTTTGATGGCAAAAATTTCACTATATGGAAGCAGAGAATGTTGGATTTGCTAGTCAACAAAGGACTTGGAATTCCATTGAAAGAGTGCATAGAGGATTTTTACATTGATGATCAATGGGGGGAGCTTGATGCTTGTGCCATGGCAACTATTAGGTTGCATCTTGGTAAGTCTATCTTCTTCACAATTATGGATAAGACCAATGCTACAGAAATATGGGAGTCTTTATGCTCATCATGGGATGGTAAGAGTGCATCGAACAAAAACTTTTTGATGAAGAAGTTTATGCATCTTAACATGAAAGAAGGTAGCAGTGTCAGTTCACACCTGAATGAGTTTAACAGTGTGTTTACTCAGTTGATGTTGAAGGGGCTTCATTTCAATGATGAAATGAAAGCCATTTTCTTGCAATGTTCTTTGCCTACATCATGGGACACATTTAACACTGTCATCAATAACTCCGTCCCCTAAGGGTAAGCTTGTTTTCAATGATGTTACCAATACTTTTCTCATGAAAGATATTCGACGTCAATCCCTTAACCCTAGTGGTCATGGTGATGCGTATATGGCAAGTGGAAGTAGCTAGAGGAACAATGAAAGCAGAGAGGTCGTAATCACAGTCACGATTGTTCTCAGGATTGTAAGAATACATGTAGCAAGAGACGTGGACATGACACAAGGAACATTGAATGCTATCATTGTCAAAAGAAAGAACACATGAAGAAATATTTCCATTTGTTGCAGAGAGAGAAGGGTAAAGCCATTGTCGTAAGTTTTACACCTCCTGAGAGCAATATGAAGATAGATAAGCTCAATGTCCTTGAGTCTTCATATGTTGATGTTGTTCCTGATGTCTTGCACCCATTAAATGTACTAGTCTTCACTTCTCATTTGAGTATAGAGGTGTTGTTAACTCTTGAAGAATGCTATGTATAGAATTAAATTATTGACTCAAGTGCCACTTTTCATGTTACTCACAAGGAGTGGTTCTCTAGCTATGCTTCTACACATGGTTCAGTTAAGCTAGGTGATTCTCATCAATGTGAGGTATAAGGCATTGGAGATGTAAATTTGCATATGTGCAAGGGTATTGAGTTCATGCTGCAAGGCATTCAACATGTGCCAAAGCTCCTACAAAGTTGTGTATGTGTCACAAAGGTAATGAGTTCATGCTACGAGGTTTCATGACATCTCCATGATCTTGGATACACTATAGTGTTTGAAAATGGTTCTTGGATGATCAAACAAGGTAAATTGGTCATGCTCAAAGGCCAAAATTTTTGCTCAAAATATTCCTTGTACGTCTCTTCTATGAAAGAGAACTCTATCTATGTAGCCAAGTTGCCTTCTACTAAGTTGTGGCATAACCAGCTTGGTCATACGAGCTAGAAGGGAACTAAATAGTTATAGTGCTTTGGCTATACCCCTATGTTATACCTTTTTAATTCTAGTTTGTGTAATGGATATTGCCTATGAACTTTGAGAGTAGTGGAATTAGGAAATTAGGTGAAGCACTTTTTAGGGATTCTTTGTGAGCATAGCGGTTGAACTTAATTGATGGTAGCAACATAAGCATGGTACTTAGTTAGCTTGGCATGAACAATACTTTTGCAAGATAGAGAGTTTAGAGAACATGACAATAGTTGAGGACCGGATTCATATGGAGCCGATCCCCCCTCCAATAGGCTATTATAGTTTCTCCCATCAAGAGAGACTTGGTACAATACAATCTTTGTGTTCCTTGTAACCTAGGTGATGCAATGAAGATGGAAAGCTTCATGCATCACAAGCATAACATAAACTTGAAGAAAGAATTAACTATCCCAAGCCTCAGTCCCAAGGTCTCAAACACCTTCGAAGGTGGAGAGAGCTAGCGGGGAATGAGGATAGGGAAGAGGAAGAAGAAACATTCCATAGAAGAAAGAGATAGTTCCTCACTTATCATTACTCTTCTTGCTAGCATACATAATAGCATAGTAATGAAGATGGAGAAGATGTCAAGCTTAAGCATTGAAGCATGACTCTTGGTTGGATTTGCAATCCGTAGCCAAGAGTGTTGGTGTAGGCTTTCACTCTCACAAGCTTGGAGAAGGAGGTGGTGTTCCTCCACTTTCACCAAGTGAGAATGGCCTTCCAAATGAGTGTGTGTGTGGAGTATATCCCCCTAGCACCCCCCCTCCTTGATTTGGGTGAGTGGTGACCTTTCTGCATGTTACAAGCTCATTGGACCCCTCTCCCCCTAGCCAATGACATGCAATATGCAGTCAAGTACATGGATAGTCTTTTGACAAGTGTCCTCCTTACCCCTTAGAGAGAGAGAGAGAGAGAGAGAGAGAGAGAGAGAGAGAGAGAGCTTGAAAATATCTAGATATTTGGTGGATGGAAATAGAATCTCATTGGACCCCTCTTTAGCCCAACCAATAGTATTCAAGCACACCATGTGGTTAAGCTTAGTGAGATTCTGACATGTGTCCCATGTGCTCTTTTAGAATTCCCTTAACTATGAGATTTTTATGCATAGGAAGTTTCTCAAGCAACTTCCTCATTAAGTGTGTAGGTTCTCTTTTTGACTCAAGCATCTTATCCCCCATGCATAGGAAGCTTCTCAAGCAACTTACTCATTAAATGTGGCAAGTACCTCAAGTACCTTAGTCATTAAGCATGACAAGCATCTTAGATGGAGTTCCCACCTCAAGCACAGCCTTAGCTTGATTAAGTTTAGATTGGGTTTCCACCTCAAACACAACCCTAGCTTGCTTAAGTTTAGGTCGGGTTCCCACCTCAAGTACAACCCTAGCTTGCTTAAGGTTCCGACCTCAAGCACAGCCCTAGCTTGCTTAAGGTTCTGACCTCAAGCACATCCCTAGCTTGCTTAAGTTTAGGTCGGGTTCCCACCTCAAGCACAGCCCTAGCTTGTGTAAGTTTAGTTCGGGTTCCCACCTCAAGCTCAGCTCTAGCTTGCTTAAGTTTAGGTCGGGTTCCCACCTTCAGCACAATCCTAGCTTGCTTAAGGTTCCCACCTCAATCATAGGCCTAACTTGCTTAAGTTTAGGTCGGGTTCCCAACTCAAGCTCAGCCCTAGTTTGCTTAAGGTCAAATGACTTTTAACACTAATTATTGGAGGTCTTTAATGAAGCTAACCCTAAGGTCTTTTAAGTTTCATTAATTAACCTTGCTCTTTGACATACCATCTCTCATTTGGGCCCCTTTACCATTGGCCCCATGTTGAGATAGATCCGTAATCACATGTCTATATTCTAACCCTTGTTCCTGTTTATTATCCCATATTAAATGATCAGTTTAATATGAGAAAATCATTTGGGTTGGTTAGATATTAGATATTTAATGACATTACCTCTCTCTTGAAATCATAGTCGTCCTCGACTATGAGGTAAAAGAGATAAATTCATAGTCATTAGTCAATTTGTCTTAGTGGGTAGAGGATCCCTTTTTACCCTACGACATTATTCCAAGATGGATGACTAGTCCATTTGGTGCTTGGGAGACATAGCTGCCACAAGCATGTCTGCTCTTTAGTCCATTTTATCCTCCCAAGTAGAGTGACAAATTCTCCCCAAATTCTACATGGTGTTTGAGAGATGTCGTCATCCCAAACAAGATTCTTAGTATGCATACTACTTAAATTTGTGCACAACAAAGAGAGAATTAGTCTTAGAAGACAAAAACATTGATCATTTAAAAGAAACATGTACATTTGGTTACTCTAATGTAGCATTGTAAGCATTGACAAGGTTCATACTATGCTTAAGCTGCATTCCTTGCATCCATCTAGCATCTTCAAAAGGATAATTTTTGAACTTAATAAGATATCTCCGAATAATCTTACCATGTCGTAGTACCTTGTCTTCATGCCGAAGGATAGCTTTGGGTTGTAGTACCTCTTCTTGATCTTCGATTTCGAGAGGGTCTTCAATAACTGGTTTATTTGGAGGCTCTCCTTTGTAGGGATTGAGTAGGCTCACATGAAAAGCATTGTGTATGAGCCAATGGTTAGGTAACTTTAGTTGATAAGCCCACCTCATTGATTGGCTTCAAAATTTGGAAAGGACCATAGTATCTTTTTTCTAGTTTAGCATAATACTTTTGATGGCCCGTAGGATTTTTGCCCGTCTTTTGCCTCAATCGAGCCTTAGGAAACTTAAGTAAGACCCGATCATTTTCTTTGAACGTTAAGGCCTTTTTGTGCTTGTCAGCAGCAATGTTTTTCCTTAGTTGGGAGATGGATATAGCCTCCTTAATCTTTTGAAAAGATGTTTGCAGGCCACGACTATACTCATCAGCAACGAAGATCTTCCCCTGTACTTTAAGTAGCAAGGGACTTTTAGGTCTTCCCTCTATGATTTCAAAAGGTGCTTTTCTCATAGAAGTATGGATAGTATTATTATACGCATACTCTACAAGAGGTAAGTACTTTTCCCATTGTGAGTGTTGATCTACTTCTGTAACGTAGGTCTTTAGTAGATCAAGAATTGTAAGATTGCCTATCTCACTTTGACCATCCGTTTGTGGGTGATAGGCCGAAGAGAAATTCAATCTTGTACCTATATTTTCAAAGAGACCTTTTCAAAAATTACTGGTCATTCTAGGATTTCTATCTGACACGATGGATGTTGGCAATCCATGGTGTTTGAAAATCAGTGATATGAAGAGAGTTGCCATTTAGTGTGCCTTAATAGTCTTCTTGATAGGGATAAAGTGTGCTTGCTTGCTAAACCTGTCGACTATTGTCCATATTCCCGTATTCCCATGGATAGATTTTTGTAATCCAAAGATAAAATCCATGGATATACTCTCCCATGGTGAATTAGGAATTGGAATGGCTGGAGTAATCCAAGTTGCTTCCCTCTATCATACTTGGTCTTTTGGCATACTACACATTTTGAAACATACTCTTGTATGTCCACTTTCATGGTAGTCCAATAAAAGTACGTCTCTACTCCTCGAAGAGTAGGTTGAATGCCTCTATGCCCCGCATAGGGAGGAGCATGGGGTTCATACATGACTTTCTTATGAATGGAATGGATAACACATAGCCTATTGCCATGGAGAAGATAACCATCCTACAAGGTGAATGGTTCCTCTTTCTTCCCCAAAGAAAGGGCTGACATTATGTCTTTAAAGTCAGGGTCAGTAGCATACTCATCTATCATAGAAGATAGATCATTGTGAGTTGCGATTGATACACCATTAACTTTTGGTCGTCGTGAAAGTACATTAGCCACTTGATTGTGCTTACCAGCAATGTGAGCAATGTGGAAATTAAATTGTGAAAGAAAATTTTCCCACCTCATTTGTTTGTCGAAAAGCTTTGTTTGCGTCATGAAGTACTTGAGACTTTGATGGTCTGTTCGTAAGATGAATGGAGTCCCCAATAGATAGTGCTTCCATGTGTCTAGGGCATGTAGAACAACTAACAGCTCTTTCTCATAAATTCCTAAGACCCGTTCATCCGTGTTGAGCGTTTGGATCTCATATGCTATGGCATGCACTTCTTGAAGTAAGACTGCTCCAAGGAAATCACCACAAGCATCACATTGGACCTCAAATGGCTATGAGAGATCCGAAAGCATAAGGACTGAATTGGGAGATAAGCTTCTCTTTGAGCTTGTCAAAAGCACTTTGCTCCTTAGCAGTCCATGTACATTTTTCTTTGTTAAGTCATGTAATGATTCTGCTATTTGAGAGAATTTTGCTATGAAGCATCTATAGTATGCACACATACCAATAAAGCTTCTTAGCTCATGTAGATTCCTTGGATTAGGCCATGCTTTTATTACCTCCAACTTTGATGGATCCATACGGATACCATCTTGAGAGATAATATGACCTAAGTATTGAATCTCTTGAGGGAAAAATTCGCTTTTCTTTTGATTGAGAAAAAGCTTATTCTCCCTTAATTCTTGAAAATCACTTGGAGATGTTGCTTGTGTTCCTCCAAGGAATTGGATTAGATGATGATATCATCAAAGAACACTCCAGTGAATTTGCGGTAGGGTCTAAAAATTTTCCTCCATTAATCGATTGAATGTAGTTGGTGCATTAGTCAAGCCAAAAGGCATGACTTGATATTCATAAAGGCCAAACGTTGTACGAAACACAGTTTTTAGGATATCTTCATTCACTATCCTTATTTGATGGTAGCCACTTTTAAGGTCAATCCTACTGAAGTAGGTAGAGCCTTGTAGCTTATCAAACAGATCTTCTACCCGAGGTATGGGAAATCTGTTTTTGATAGTGATATGTTTTAGTGCACGATAGTCCACACACATGCGGTATGTACCATCTTTCTTTTGCACTAAAAGGATTGGAGAGCAAAAGGGAGAGGAGCTAGGCCTCACGATTTCTTTTTCTACCAATTCTTCTACTTGCCTCATGATCTCCTTTTGTTGAGCTTGTGAAACTCAATAGGGAGGTTTGTTAGGTGGTGAGCTTCCTGATAGGAGCTCAATTTGATGGTCATCATCCCCTCGTTTTGGAGGTAAGTCCATAGGGATATCATCAATGAACACATCTTGGAATCCTTTTAGAAAGTTAGACAAGTCTAACTCTTCTTGATTCCTACCATTCATCTTTGATGAAACATTAGGACCTTTTAGGGATTCTTTGACAAAAATCATTTATGCAAAAACTAAGCTTTTCATTGATTTATCAAGGGCGAGAGGATTTACAAGTGGTATAGTATGATCAGACTCATTAGCATCTATATATATATATATATATATATATATTCTTTTCCTTGTAGGTGAAGTAGATTCTCCTTTCAGGGAACTTCATGTTGGCAGCCATGTGGTTGAACCATGGTATCCCTAGGATAGCATCCTCATGTTGGAGAGGAGAGATGACGAAGTCTTCTTTGTTGACATAGCTTTGGACATGAAGCCTCAACTTACCAATCAAGGGAGTAACGGAGGCTTGTTGTCCCTTGAAAGCGGCATCGGCAGTTACAACATCTCCAATCTCAAAAGCTTGAATGCCCAACTTTGTGGCCAACTCCATTGATATGAAGTTGAGAGTAGAACCAGGGTCAAACAAGATGAAAACATCATGCTCCGTTACCTTTCCCCAAGCATGGGAAAGAGGTGATCCTTTGCAATGATTATCCTTTTTTGGAGCTTCGATAGTGGAATCTCTAGGAGTCTCATTGCGAGCATTTCTTTTGGGGCAAGAACGATAGCCTTGTCCTTGCTCCCCACACTTAAAACATTTGTGATCCTTGCAAAAAGTTTCAAGCTCTTCAGGAGAGAGTTTATTTTTACCTTTGTAAACTCCTTTCTCCTTGGACCGATTGTTGTTGTTGTTGTTGGAATGGCCGTGGGAAAAATTTTGGGCATTAATTTTTCCCTTTGCATCACTTTTGTCTTTATTTTCCATGGGTTTGACATTCCGTCTAACCCCTTGTTGGAAATTGATGCGTGAAGCAACCATGGTATGGTGGATTACTTTGTTGATAGAGTCAAGCCGTTGAGAGTTGACATACTTGGCCATCTCTTCAAGTAATCCCGCACATAATTGTTGTTTTTGCTCAACAAAGTCTATCTTTTGAAAGAGAGTAGCCTTGAGATGTAAATCCCAAAACTTGTCCACATATTTGTGGATAGACTCATGAGAGAGAAGCTTTAAACTCCGCCATTCGGTGAGCACTTTGTCCTTCGCATCACTTGCAAGGAATTGCTTCATGATGGAAACTCGTAGAGTTTTCCATGTCTTTGGGGCTTTGCCATTTCCTTGAAGGATAGCCCACCATTGACGAGCCAATTTTTGGAAGTGCATAGCTACATGGTGTAGCTTGGAGGACTCCGTGAAGCCCTCGTCTCCAAAGGCCGCATCAAATTGTTGGATGAAGGCCAATACTTTGTCGGTAGCACCAAAGGTGCCATCATAGGTGAGAAAAGAGATACTGTTTCCTCCCTCTTTGACCTTCTTGAGCTTTTGTGACCTTCGCCATGCACGGTAAGATTTGAGATGTCCTCCCCTCTTATATTCTCTAGGAGAATCGCCATCGCTTTCATCGGTAGAGGAGGAAGGTGAAGAAGAAGGAGAAGCGGGTGACCTCTTTATTTCCCTTTTCTTCCTTGGTTTCCTCTCTTCCCTTTTGGAGTGACGAGGAGAAGGACTATGGGTTAACCGTTTCCTCTTGGGAGGAGTTGGCGGTCGTTTAGTCCTCCTTCTTCGTGGAGCCACAACTTCGGAGTAATTTAGAGATTCATTGCTTTCTTGATCTTTGGATTCCTCCTCTCGTATGGGAGAGAGTCTTCTTTTGGGGGTCTCTTCAATAGGCCTCATAAGATCTCTCTCCTGTTGGAGAGGAAAGGATATCCCATAAGCACGAAGTTGTTGAGTAGCTTTGTCTTGCAAAGTGGGGTTGCCATAGCTTGTTGCAACCTAGTGACAAGATAATTAACAAACATGGGGGCATCATCATTGGCACCTTCATGTGCAAAATCAAAGTCAGTCATGCTAATTGAACTTATGTGTTTACTTAGTGTATGCTTTGGCAATTCAAAACCTTAGTTGCTACTCCTCTTAGGCCCTTGAAAATAGGCACTTAAGTATCTACACCCACAGCTCGAATTGGTTAATTATAGAGAGTAGTGGAGTGAGTCTAACATAGCGAAGTTGTCGAGGGATGGCTCCTTTTGGACTTCTTATGGCTCAGTAATGGTAAAGCCGTAGGCAAGTCTAAAAAGACTCCATTACTAAGACCAAAGCTCCCGAGGTGTGCACCATATCCCGCATAGTAGGCTCGGAAGTTGTCAAGGGATAGCTCCTTTCGGACTTCTTATGGCTTAGTAATGGTAAAGATGTAGGCAAGTCTAAAAAGACTCCATTACTAAGACCAAAGCTCCCGAGGTGTGCACCATATCTCACATAGTGGGCTCAACAAACCGATAATAGATCCCAGACCCACTTACCCTAATATAATTAACAAAAACAACCATTAATAGGCTACTTAAGGACCTCTCCTCTTAAGCAAGAAAAGAGAAACCAAATGCTCTGATACCAATGTAATATAATTTTCCTATGAAATTTGAGAGTAGCGGAATTAGGAAATTAGGTGAAGCACTTTTGAGGGATTCTTCGTGAGCATAGCAGTTGAACTTAATTGATGGTAGCAACATAAACATGGTACTTAGTTAACTTGGCATGAACAATACTTTTGCAAGAGAGAGAGTTTAGAGAACATGACAATAGTTGAGGACCGGATTCATATGGAGTAGGTCCCCCCTCAATAGGCTATTATGGTTTGTCCCATCAAGAGAGACTTGGTACAATACAATCTTTGTGTTCCTTATAACCTAGGTGATGCAACGAAGATTTGAAATCTTCATGCATCAAAAGCATAACATAAACTTAAAGAAAGCATTAAAACTATCCCAAGCCTCAGTCCGAAGGCCTCAAACACCTTCGAAGGTGGAGAGAGCTAGCGGGGAATGAGGATAGGGAAGAGGAAGAAGAAACATTCCATAGGAGAAAGAAATATTTTCTCACTTATCATTACTCTTCTTGCTAGCATACATAATAGCATAGTAATGAAGATGGAGAAGATGGAAATCTTAAGCATTGAAGCATGACTCTTGGTTGGATTTGTATTCCATAGCCAAGAGTGTTGGTGTAGGCTTTCACTCTCACAGGCTTGGAGAAGGAGGTGGCGTTGCTCCACTTTCACCAAGTGAGAATGTACTTGCAAGTGAGTGTGTGTGTGTGGAGTATATCCCCCTAGCACCCCCCCTCCTTGCTTTGGGCGAGGGGTGACCTTTCTGCATGTTGTAAGCTCATTGGACCCCTCTCCTTCTAGCCAATCACATGCAACATGCAGTCAAGTACATGGGTAGTCTTTTGTTAAGTGTCCTCCTTACCCCTTAGAGAGAGAGAGCTTGAAAATATCTAGATATTTGCTAGATGAAAGTAGAAGCTCATTGGACCCCTCTTTAGCCCAACCAATAGCATTCAAGCACACCATGTGGTTAAGCTTAGTAAGATTCTGACATGTGTCCCATGTGCTCTTTTAGAATTCCCCTAACTATGAGATTTTTATGCATAGGAAGTTTCTCAAGAAACTTCCTCATTAAGTGTGTGTGTAGGTTCTGTTTTTGACTCAAGCATCTTACCCCCTATGCATAGGAAGATTCTCAAGCAACTTCCTTGTTAAATGTGGCAAGTAACTCAAGTACCTTAGTCGTCAAGCATGACAAGAAATTTAGGTGGAGTTCCCACCTCAAGGACAGCCCTAGCTTGCTTAACTTTAGGTCGGGTGCCCACCTTAAGCACATCCGTAGCTTGCTTAAGGTTCCCACCTCAAGCACAACCCTAGCTTGCGTAAGTTTAGGCCGGGTTCCCACCTCAAACTCAGCCCTAGCTTGCTTAAGTTTAGGTCGGGTTCCCACCTCAAGCACAACCCTAGCTTGCTTAAGTTTAGGCCGGGTTCCTACCTCAAGCTCATCAGCCCTAGTTTGCTTAAGGTCAAAGGACTTTTAACACTAACCATTGGAGGTCTTTAATGAAGCTAACCCTAAGGTATTTTAATCTTCATTAGTTAACCTTGCTCTTTGACATACCATCTCTCATTTGGGCCCCTTTACCATTGGCCCCGTGTTGAGATAGGTCTGTAAGCACATGTCTATATTCTAACCCTTGTTCCGTTTATTATCCCATATTAAATGATCAGTTTAATATGAGAAAATCATTTGGGTTGGTTGTATATTAGATATTTAATGACAAGTTTGTGTGAGTATTACACATACAGGAAGTAGACTAGTGTTGGACGGGAGCTACTCACACACCCATAAAGTGCATGCAAACACTACCTAGATCAACATAATGTCAATTGAGGACACATATGACACGATAGGCACACGGAGGAAATATCTTTAGCTTATCAAGCTGAGACCATCCTACACATACAACACTCTGGAAGGCCAACTAAACCACAATCAAGAACCTCACTGCTCTCAACTACACCACCTAGCCACATACACACATACGGAAGGTAACTCACCTAATAATGCCAGATTCGTATGAAACTTAAGGAACACCATCCCCTCACTAGGATACACCTGTCCCTAAGCTTCTACACTCAAAACCCTCACTCTAAACCCATCTGCAAAAAACGCGTAGGATGACATAACAAAATTTTGAAAGTGCCCAAAACTAAAATTTATGAGTACCTATGCGTAGCTTATGTTGCCACGATTCTATAGACTACTAGCACGCAGAAAACAGACATCGTTTGATACACTTACGGCCACAAATAGCTCGTAGATGCGTCGGCGTGTGCGCTTCATCTCGCGTGGAATGCTTGGCATTGTCGCGTAGCTCTCCTCGAGCCTACAGCAATGGTGCAGTCGGATCTCAAATGTGTTGAGCGAGCCGGGCGTAGCAAGAGGATGAAGCTCACACTCACTCTCTTTCTCTCTCACACATAGTAGACGGCAGCGCTAAGTTTTTGATTATGATTAAAGTCCTTTTACAAAATGTCCTAGGTACCTTATATACTAAGGCTACCTTAGGTTTAACCAAAAATGGGGTTGAAAGGGTCAAATGGCTTTGTATTTACAATCTGGAAGTGCCATTGCACCCCGGCTTCTGAAACTAGAATAACTACTCATTACAAATGACGTTTATAGCCATAATCCACAGCATTTCATAACTCGCAAAAGATAAGACTTTGGTACGAAACTTGAGTAATGTTGTGTTGGTTACCCAGCGGTCAACAACTAGGCTTACCACTTCACCATTAAACAGAGAGTTAGGGAATCCTCTAGCCTTGGTTCATAGTGACACCTGTGGGCATATGCCACATAAGTCTCTAGGGGGGGCATATATGAATCTACTCAAAAGGTGTGGGTGTTGAGCCAGCAGAGGATCACACCCGCATTTTTGCTCACACCCATCATTTTGTAACCATTGATTGTAATAAATGTCTTTCCGACATTAATTTTGATTTGAGCCATTCATTAAGTAACGGGACTCAATTGAGTTTCCAGCCTGTAATCCCGACTTAATTTCACCTGCTGATGTAAATAATTAGAGATGTTCTCACCTCCAAGGCTGAGGTATATAAGCCAAAGTTTTGTAACCTAAGGGAGATTCAATTATTAATCAAAGGGAGTTTTTTGAGCGCCGTGACTGTGTCTGAGAGAGAGAGAGAGAGAGAGAGAGAGAGAGAGAGAGAGAGAGAGAGAGAGAGAGAGAGAGAGAGTCTTATCTTCTTGCTACGCGAGCTACGGGGCCGCCATTGGAGAAGCGACACCGCCATTGTGTTAGCAACGGTGAGAGCTACGCACAGATACCAAGAGTGCGCGCTATCGGCTTCTACGTGTGGTAAGTTCCTACGAGCTTCGGTGTGAGTTTTCTTCTAACTCGTGTGTCGGAATAGAGCGTGCAGCATATCTATAGAACCACAACGAGTAGAGCTACGCATTAGTACCATCGGGGTCAAGTTTCGGTCATCTGTATTTTTCGGCCTGTCTTCATACGCGTTTACCGCACGGAGTGGTTATAGGTTGATTTTGCAGTTCAAGTCTTTAGGGTGTTGTTCTTACCTAGTGTATAGACTTCCCCTTGAGTTTGAGATCGATTCAAGGATTCTAGATCCTGTTTCGTATAGAATTCGTTCGTAGTACGGATTTCAGTCACTTGCGTGTTTTAGAACTTAGATTTGATTTCCTTAGTAGTGATTGTCATTAGAAGGTCGAGTAGGTGATTTGACACCCACCTAGTTGTTTCCATGCGCCTGCGGGTCAAGCTCCGTCCTCGTTTGACAAATTCTGTTGTTGGTTGAGTTCTCGCTATTTAGCTTCCGCTAGCGGCGTAACCGCCTTAACATTTGGCGCCGTTGCCGGGGACGAGAGCCCTAAGTAGGTGACCTTAGACTAATCCTACGAGGTGAGTCATATAAACTACTTTGTATACTTTAGTTAGAAAAGATCTAGGAGTGGTGGACTCCGAAGGTCTGGAGAGATACTAGGAAGTGGGGTATTCCTGGGTCTTCCGTGTTGACAGTATTTTTAGTTTAGCTTAGATTAGATTGTTTTTGATGGTGTTTAAGTGGTTGTTGACATAAAAAGCATTTTCTACTCCTTGAGTGGTAGTAAATCTCTTTATATTTTCAATTGCAAAAAATCCATTTTATGATTAGAAGTAGCTTAGGTAGGGCCTGATTTGATCCTGATCCAGAGCTATCAATTGGTGTTCTATTTGCTTGATGTGTTTGATTGCATGTTAGATCACTGAAAAAAGTCGCTTTGGTAGTGAAATATGCAATAAACAAAGTTCAGAAAAATTTTCTGTGTAACTGATTGTTGCTGAGCACTTAAAAGAGCTATTGGAAGAGTTCTGTGCTGAAAAACTGGAAATCTGCAACTTTAGACATCATACGCGTATGATGTCTTAGGACCTAAACAGAGACTAAAATTGAAAATTTGACATTGCCAGAGTGTTTAGAAGGGGGGTTTTACCCTAAGATCAACTTAAAACAAGAGCATTAACACTCAAAGAAACCCAAAAAGACAAGTCGGAGTCCAAGAAACGCAAAGAATAGGAAATTTTGGATTCAAATCTTGTTTTTACATTCAAACCTGACAAAAACACTTGAAACTCAATTATAAACATTGGAGAAGGCTTAAAACCAAAAATAGTCAAAATCTGGGACAAAAGACATCATACGCGTATAATGTCTTTTGGCACATCCACTGCTTATTTTTGATATCTGACCTGACAAGATTGTTACAGGCACTGTAGGAAGCATAAATATCAAGTTTGGACCCAAATTGATGAAAAAGACATCATACGCGTATGATGTCTTTGACCTAATTTTGGACATATTTTGATACTTTGCTAACACAGATCCATTGTAATAGCTGTCTAGAGGTTATATTTCAAGTTTCATCCCATTTGGATCACAATTGACCCAAAAAACAAGTCAAAAGCGGAAAATTGCCAAGAAAAGCCTAAATTAGCCATAACTTGCTCAAACAGAGTTCAAACTGAATTTTGTGAGTGAACAGAGCATAAAGGGGCCACTGAAAGTGAGCATAACCAAAATAGTCAAAATCTGTGAAAAAAAGACATCATACGCGTATAATGTCTTTTTCAGCATAACTGCGACAAAATTCTCACTTGATGAAACAGAAGTTGTACAACTGACAAGATTAAACAATTGACCAAGTATCAGTCAATTTGGATCAATTCCGACCACAAAAACTTGGGGAAAACAAATTGCCGAGACGGAAAAGTTACAGTCCTTTAGGGGAATTGATGAATTTGAGATCGAGCAGAAATCTCCGGAATAATCAACCAAAACAAGGGGAACCAGCAAGTGTCATATCAACCGAGGGAAGTGTAAACCAAAGTTGGGTGCAACCATTAGAACCGATCTTTGAAGGAAGTGTTTCTGATACTTCTTCGGAGAGGTCTTACGAGGTTTTCACCGAACACTCGAACAGGAACAACAGAGAAAATATGGCAGCAGGATCATCAAACCCTTCCGCCACAATGAAGCTATTGTTCATAAAATACCAGTACGACAATGAGCAAGGTGCAAAGATCTACAAAGATGGAATGGACCGCTATTGTGTAAAGATAGAAGAAAGACCTAGTGAGTTCAAGGACTTAGTGCCTGTGAGCTATAGCGGAGATAGATATCTAGATGACGAGGGTACCATGTACTTGGTAGTCCTAAACCCTAACATTGTGGACAAGTGGGGATTGATGGGCACCAAAGCCAAAATAGATGAAGAACTCGAGGAGAAAGCACCAATAATGAACTTCCCTAATGCGAGGTTAAGAAGAGAGAATGAAACTACAAGGATCAACACTGATAACATCTATGTGGGGCTGTACAAATATAATAATGGGGAGCAAGATCTCTATTATAGATGTGAAGAACCCTACACCGGAGAGTTGACAGACCAAAAAAGACTTTATGTCTTTACCTACACAGAGGGATCGGAAGTGAAAATTGCCGCTTACGATAAGTATGGCAGGCAATACTCAACAATGGGCAAGAAAGAATTAGAAGGATATACATACTTTGGGGGACCACTACATCAGTATTATGTTACTTCTAGCTCACATAGACCAGCACCAACAACTGGAGTGCAAAACTCAATGACAACAGGAGGACAAAGAACTCAGGTTGCTGACTCTTTCAGTCAACCTTGGGACTCGAAGCTCGGACCAATGGGATCATTACATTCCAGAGAGTCAATGGAGACGAATCGAGGTAGTGCAGTTCCAATCCCCACCTATACCACTCCAGGTCCAAGGTTTGAAGCGGAACCATCACATTTACCTCCTAGTAGTAGATTCAGGGCGGAGGAACCGACAAGGGTAACCCATGAAGTCCATGATGCTAGAGAAAGCTTTAGCCGAGACACAGGAGCAATGAGATTGGTAGCAGATCATAGACGTATGAGACCATCTCAAGTAGCCAAGTGTATGCCAAAGAAGTATGGTGGTTCAGGAGATCCGTATGCACATGTGTCACTCTTTAAGCAAGTCTTAAGAGCTGAGCAGATAACAGATTTCCATACACAATACGAGGGATTTGGTCTTACTCTAGAAGGTACTGCATTGACATGGTTTCAACCAATGAACATAGGGGGATTCCATGACATTGACCATTTGCTAAGAGAGTTTGCTGAGGAATTCTCAAAACGAGGGATTAAGCACAATACGGTCTCACAAATATATGCTTTTAAACAGAGAGAACACGAAAAGGTGAAGGAAGCTTCACTTCGCTTCAAACAATACATTGAGAGATGTCCAGTATGTGAACGACCACAAGATGACAGACTATCTGTTCTCTTTATTGAGGGACTGAGGAACGACACTCTCAAGAAGGACTTGCACTTGAAAGCTTGTACAAGTTTCGAACAAGTAATGAGAGAGGCATTGTACTTAGTGGATAACTGTACGGTTTATGGAGAGGTGTCGGCGGATACAGATTTTGCATCCAGCAGCTCCTCCTCCGTAGCGAGCGAGACTACCACTAAAAAGAATGTTCAAACAACAACCATGCCAAATGTAGAGCAAATGATAGAAGATGCTCTAAAAAGGATGGCACCATACCAAAAACCATTGCCAAAACCACTGAAATGGTGTGCGATTGAGAAAAAATGGACAAACCATCCAACAGAGGAGTGTTATTACAACAAAGGGTATGTAAGGGAGCGCCAGTATGCACCTCCTGCTCAATTAGCACCACCTCAGATACATCCAGTACCTCGATACCCAACGGGAAATGTACCAGGACCTATGGGGATAGAAAGACCGCAACCGGTATTGGGACAACAACCACCTTTACCAGGAGCAAGACCAGTGGGCATTAGATATGCACCAACCTTAGAGAATCAGGAAGAACAAGCCTTAGTGCCTGTTCAAGCCTATTATGAAGAATCGGGTGCACACATGTCTCCGACAGTGTATTACCCACCAGAAGAACCAAAACAACCAGAACCATGGGGCATGATGGGGAATGTTGGAATACCAACAATTACAAGTGCTTCTGATGAAGAGAGATACAATTTGGACGCAAGAACCTTGATGTTCATAGCTCATGGAGGGTTAGCAGGACAGAGACCATCCTATCCACAAAGGACGAATCAAATGGGACCAAGACCAGCACTAGGACCCTGTTACAAGTGTGGAGGTGACCATCTGATGAATGTTTGCCCACATACGGAAATCATTAGAATTAACGCTTATTGCACTGAGTGTGGGGTTACTCACTTCATTGAGGATTGTTCAAAGAATCCAAACAAAGTGCAAAAGACGACATTGAATATGTTAGAAACTATTCCTACCAGCAGTGGGTCTGAAAATGAAACTCTGATACCAACGCAAGTTGTTACTAGAGCTCAAGCTAAGAAAACCACTAGAGAACCTGAGAATGGAAAGTTAGCGACTGAAGTGGTTAGTCAAGGACCGCGGAGTCAAAAAACACATGGAAAGCTAGAAAAGCACGCATGAAGTTGAGAAAAGAACGTGAAGACGCTATTCTAGCTGAGGAACTAAAGCAAACTAAAGCTAGATTAGAAAAACTTGAGAGTCAAAACGGGAAACGAGAGATGAGCCCGGAAAGAACGAAACAAAAGAGTATCAAAGAAACAACGAGCTTAAGCTCAGGGGGATCAGTGCTAGTCGACAAAGTACACGAACCATTGGACGCACTGATGAGAGCTTACGAAGCTAGGTTAAAGAACAACCAAACACAAGAACAGAGGTGGATGACATACCCAAACGCGGAATTGGAAAAGCAGAGACTTGAAATGTGCCAGAGAATGATCGAGACTGCACAAGCCTTATTAGAACCACCAAAAGAAACAATGAATTGTGGAAAGGAAAACCCAATTCAGCAAGAGACTATCGTTTCACGGGTAGCTGAAAAGACTCCCAGTGCACAAAAGCCTGAAAATACACAAAAGGATGACCGCATAGTATTGAACACAACCGATCAGGAGATAGAGAGTTTTCATCCAGTCATACAGAGGATTTACGGAAAAGATGAGGATTACAATGAATTTTGGAAACAAGTGAGAGAGGCAAACTTTGCAAACGAGCTAAGTTGCCAAGCTAATCAGACAAATTGGGAAAAGGACATCAGGAATCCTCCCATAGTGGAATTTGAGGCAGGATCTCAAGTGGACTTGGATCTGCAATCTTACTGGGGAGATGGGGGCTCTGTTAGAACAATGGAGAGCAAACCTCATTCACTGAAATACCTTACCTTCATACTTAGGAGAGTATGAAGCAAAATCCGAGATTAGAGCACTTCCCTCACGAAGAATCTCATCAGAAAAAGTCATGGACTCGCAAGGATTGATAGAGATTTTGTCAACACCAGTGACATGCACTATCACTCTAGCTGAGCTTTTGAGGCTAAGACCACATATGTGGACCACTGTAGGAAAATGCTTGGAGAAATTCGGGATAAAAGATCCAACATCGAGATTGCAAGAGAGCATAGAGGAGCTGAGCAAACCACAAAAGAACGCTAAGCCTGTACCCTTAAACAAGGTCGGAGAGTATTGCGAAGGTGAAGAGGGGAATACAACCTTACCAGTTGAATTCCAAGGAGTGAAGACGATGGCAATACTAGACAGCGGAGCTGGGGTAGCCATTGCTACAAAAGAAATCTGGAAAAAATGGGGGAAACCAGCAATAAGGAAGACTAGGTTGAAACTCCAATTAGCAGATGGACACATGGAGAAACCTATGGGGTTATTAGAGAAAGTTGTAGTGACTTCTTGCGGCATTGAATACGAACATACTTTTGCTATTGTCGATTTTGGCAAGGAGAATAACTATGATATCATACTGGGAAGACCATTCATGAGACAGTTGAAAATGGTCCAGGATTGGGGCTACGATCACATATACCTGAGAAATATGGAAACCACTACACGTGTGAACCTGAAAGACCATAGCTACAAAGATGTGAACCGAACACCGGTAGAGGAGTTTGATTCAGCTACTTTGGCGGGATCCGAATTTCCAGCTTGGTTAGGTAAACCCAAGGAGTTATGGATGTGTGGAGCTTCGAAATGTGGAAGTCTGAAACGAGAAGAATGTGTTTTAGAAAGGGCTATCGAAGACGAAACTTATGTAAGAGAACCCTTTCCAGAGGACACGTTTGAACCATTAGAATGGACACACATTCTAGCAACCCTAGATGTTTGTGCAATTCCGGATGGTCCCACAACGAAATTTTGCGACAAGGACGGGTACGACGTGGTTCCGTATTTCATGTTGAGAACTGTACTCGAAAAAGAAACTGAAAAGAACGATACACTGGAAAAGGAAGATGAAGAAGAGGTGTTTCACGACATTCCCAATCATCCAGAGTGGGGAAATGAAGCAGACAACGAGTCAACGGACAATTCAAGCGGAAACGAAGAAACTATAACGGATGTCCGATTTTATGATTTTCCGAACCAAACTAAACAACGCCAGAAACACTATAGAGCAAAGAAAAAAACAAAAGGGGTTAGAACCAATCCGATGCTTAGAATAAGAGGAAAAAATCAATTCCTAATGCTAGTAAAGGCTGAAGATTGTGTTAAGGATAAGATTTCTGGAAGAATGAGAGGCAGTGATCAAAAGAGCTTACGAAAAGACAAAAGAGGCTCAAGAAATCAAGTTCAAAATAATGGAACGAAAACTGAAACAGAAAAATCAGAAAAGAACAAGCGCAACAGAGAATACACGGAGTCCAAGTTAGAACGTAGAAACAAGTACAGAGAGCTCAAGAAAACTCTGAAGGAAGTTTGGACGACAGAAATTGAGAGTGGAGAGGACGAAAACGTCAAAATCAAGGAAAACATGGATGTTCCCTCTCACTATAGGAAATTCACAATAGAGGATAGGAAGGTGATATTAACCCCACCTATTCGAGAGAGGAAGGAGAACGAATCTTATGACGGACCGGAGGATGCAAAAAAAGTTGATTTAGCAGCTCCAGGTGAGACGCCTAGACCGGTGTACATAGCCACAGATTTGTCTCCAAGCGAGGAAGAGAGACTTTTGAGTCTTCTCAGAGAGTATGGGGATGTGTTTGCATGGTCTTATAAGGACTTAAAGGGAGTTGACCCATCGATATGCCAACACTCAATCCCACTGAAACAAGACGCAAAGCCTAGCAGACAGAGACCATACACATATAATGATACTTTTGCTAAGCGAATCAAGGAGAGATAGATAAGCTAATGGAAGCTGAATTCATATACGAGATTGAACACACTGATTGGGTATCTCCGATTGTGGTAGTACCTAAGAAGAACGGAAAACTCCGAGTGTGTGTCAACTTAAAGAAAGTGAATGCTGCAACAATCAGGGACAATTATCCCCTGCCGATAACTGATCATGTTCTAGAGCGTGTATCAGGGAAAACAGCATACTCCTTTCTTGATGGTTTTTCAGGATATAACCAGCTAGCCATAGCACTGGAAGATCAACATAAAACAGCTTTTGCAACGGAGTGGGGAATTTATGCTTATCGGGTTATGCCTTTTGGTCTAACCAATGCTCCCGCAACCTTCCAGAGGCTGATGACGCATGCTTTCAAAGAATACTTAAGGCTGTTTCTCGAAATATACATGGATGACTTATGTGTACATTCTCTACTGAGAGATGAGCATCTAGAACACCTAAGAAAAGTATTTGAGAAATGTAGGACATATCGCATTTGTCTCAATCCTGAGAAATGTGTGTTTATGGTCCGACAGGGCAGAATTCTGGGACATATTGTCTCACAAAACGGAATATCCACGGATTTAGAGAAGATAAAAGTTATAGTGGATATGCCTAGACCAACCAATGCGAAACAAGTACAGAGCTTTATGGGACATTGTGGATATTATAGACGATTCATTTACATGTACGCTATAATAGGCCAACCACTTTACAGGCTAATAGTGAACTTTGAATGGACAGAGGAGTGTGAGGAATCGTTCAAGAAATTGAAAGAGGCACTCATTACTGCTCCAGTCTTGAAATCACCAGATTGGGAGAAGATATTCCATGTGCACATAGATGCTTCGGCATATGCAATAGGATGCATTCTGGCTCAGCCAGAAGAAGGAAACATGGATTTTCCTATCTGTTACGCCAGTCGACAGCTCAACCATGCAGAGAAGAATTACACCACAACAGAGCGAGAAGGATTAGGAATGATCTATGCTGTGAAGAAATTTCGGCATTATCTTCTAGCCAACAAGTTTGTGTTTTTTACGGATCACCAAGCCTTGCTCTACCTAGTGAATAAACCATGCAATACCGGGAGAATAGTGAGATGGTTCATTATCTTACTGGAATTCGACTTCACGGTAGTAGTAAAGAAAGGAAAAACACATCTTAGAGCTGATCATCTTTCGCGATTGACGAATGGAGAAGACCCTATAGGAGTAGATGACGACATGCCAGACGCGTACTTGTTCAACATAGAAATGATACCTAAGTGGTCTCAAAATGTCGTTAACCTATTAACCTATGGAGGAGAGTTCGATAGAAGAGAATACAACCTGAAACATATTGCTATTCAGCAATCCAAGAATCTTCAATTGATTGCAGGAAGGTTGTATCAATTGGGAAATGATCATGTTTTACGACTATGCATCAATCCTGAGGAATATAATATATATCTGCGCGAAGCACATGTTCAGGAATGTGCATTTCATTGTTCAAGAAGGAACACATATAGGAATTTGTTACAATTGGGAGTCTATTGGCCAGGAATGAAAGAAAGCGTACATGAATATGTCACTGTATGTATTGTATGTTCATCAAAACCGCCAGCCGAGTATTCGACATTATATCAGATAATGATCGCTCCAGAATGGAGTCAGTATATTGTTGAATATCTCACAAATAGAACTTTCCCAGAAGGAACGTCAAAAGCTCGTCAGAAATCTGTAGAGACAGAAGCTAGAGATTACGCTTTAATAGGAGATCAACTCTATAAGAGAGGTAAAGACAACCAGCTTAGGATTTGCGCATCAGAGTCTGAGTATGTGATAATCCTGGAGCAAGCTCATGGAGGAGTAGGTGGAGGCCATTTCTCAGGTGATAAGACAACAAAACTTGTCTTAGCCGCAGGAATATGGTGGCCAACATTACATATGGACGCTGAGGAATACGTTAAACGGTGTGATGACTGTCAGCGGACCAAAGTACCACTTAAAAGAGATGATATGCCGCTTAGACCAATGATGGGGGCAAGAGCTTTTGCAAAATGGGGGATTGATTATGTCGGACCCATTTCACCTCCTGCATATAAGACTCATGCACAATACATCATTGTGGCTACAGACTATCTAACAAAGTGGGTCGAAGCAAAGGCAACTCAAAAAGCAGATGCCAGGACCACGGCACAATTTCTATATGAATACGTCTTTGTACGATATGGATTGCCAATAGAAATTGTGAGTGATCGAGGCACACATTTCATAAATGAAGTGATAAAGATCCTTCTAGATGAATTCATGGTAATCCATAGGAAATCAGCCCCGTATCATCCACAAGCAAACGGACAAGCTGAAGCAACAAACAAAACCATATGCACGGTCCTCACGAAGATTGTATCTGAGTCGAGAACTGACTGGGACCAAAGTTGCATTCAACATTATGGGCATATAGGGTAGCATATAAAACATCAATAGGAACGACCCCATATAACATGGTTTTTGGGCTAAATGCTATCTTACCAATAGAATTCTTGATTTCAACCTTAAGGGTGGCTAAGGATCTAGAGTGGACAGGGCACGAGCTCTCTGATAGAATAGATGACCTGGAAAAGCTAGATGAGCTTCGCCTAAAAGCAGTAGCTTCCATCTACGCTCAAAAAAGGCGACAAAAGGAATTTTTTGATAAGCATGTGCGGACTAAAGAGTTTAAAGTTGGGGACTATGTCCTAGTTTACACTCTGAAACAGCATGCTAAGAAGCTTAAAAAGCGAGGGATGGGACCTCTGGTGATTAAAGATCTATCACCAAGTGGAGCCGTCAAGCTTGCTACATTAGACGGAGAAGAAATGCCCAATTGGATTAGTGGATGCAGAGTGAAAAAGTATCTGTTGCCGCTAACACAAGACATGCTTCTCAAAATACATCAAGAAAAGCTGCGTGTCCAAAAAAAGAAAAAGATTGTAGAGGAAGCGCAAGCCGAGGCGAAGGAAAGAATGGAGAAAAGAAGACTACTGCGTCAGAAACAGCGCAATGAAGGAGCAATACGAATAAACGCAGTTAGTATAACAGAAATGGGGAATGACAAAGAAGAACCCATCATTGAATGCAAAGTAGGGACCAACCAAATCAAAGCCAGAGCACTATTGGATTCAGGAGCTCAAGCTAACCTACTTTCACTCAGTTTGTATAGACAATTGACAAATGACACTAAACTACAAACTGCCAAGCAAGAGTTAAAGAGTTACTCTGAGAATTCAATCAAAACTGTCGGATGCACAGTTTTACATATACAGATTAACCAATATGTGTATCCTCATATGTTTTACGTGGTTGAAGACCAAGCTACACAACATCCATTATTGCTAGGACAACCATGGCAGAAGCAATACAATGCAATGATTGACTGGAGTTCTAAATCAGTGCTTATCAAATACGAAGGTGAAAGTCAATCAGTTAAGTTCACCAAAGGAGAAGAGCCAACTCCAAAGGACGAATCCAAAGACAAAGATAAACAACAACCAGAGAAAAAGAAGAAGCAATGGCAACCAAAAGTTTCTATACAACCGGATTACTCTTCGACGAGGAATTCTCAACAGTGGATAAGGAAGACAAGCAATAATATAACAGCTCAACCTTGGAAAAAAACGGAGTCAAAGTTGGTATGGAGACCAAAAAAGGCTGTGCCAGAGAACACAAAGGTGGAAAACAGAGTCTTCAATACCAGACAACAGAGTGATCCCCGACAATCAAGGACAGTGAAACAGATCTGGATTCCAAAGAAGTTCATGACGGCACAAAGCTACAGCAAGCAAATTTGGATCCCAAAGATTTGTAAACAGGAACTCCCTTCAATACAATCAACGGAAACTCCTAGGTATTTCAAGGCGAGGAAATCAACACACAGAACAAAGCAGGTTTGGGTCGCAAAGAGTTTGTGGCAAGCACAAGCAAAGCGGAAGCAGATTTGGATTGTGAAAAAAGACAACAAGGTAATGAAGAATCCATCTACTGATTCTACTACCAAATTGCCAAAACCAACCCAAAACCCGACCACCAATCCATCAATCAAACAAAGAGCAGCTTTATTGGAAAGACTGTTGTATCATCGCTCTACAATTGCATTGGGAACTGATGACCAAAACAACTACAATGCTTCACCCACAGACACTTCATAGTCGTCCGGGAGGACTCAGACTAGGAGGGGGGGAGGTATACAGGAGCTACAAAGCAGCTACAAGCGGAAAAAACAAAAAAAAAAAACAAAAATTATATTACAAGGGCAGTGTCTTACATGATTTTGCAAATTTTTATGTTTGATTGCGGATATTGATAATATTTATGCCCTTATATACCTTGTTTTGCAACAAGAAGAGATCAAATGATGAATTTGGGTCTCTAGATGTGTAAATATCACTAAATAAGAGTGTTTTTGGAGCTAAAAAGTGGAAAAAAAGTGGTAATCCAAGTCCAGAAATCACAAAGAAGTGTATATTCATATACACAGGGTTACCAGCTATTTATCGTGTGTTTGGAATTTTTTGGCTTCAATTTGCTATTTTTCTTTATTTTTATGATTTTCTTAATAAAAATAAAAGAAAAATAAAAAAGCAGGTGAAATGAGATCGGAAAAAAGAAAAGAATAGACGGTGATGGTCCTAATGACAAGGGCAACCCATGGTAAAAATGGGGTACAATTCTGAAAAAGTTGCGGAAAGCCCGAAATGACAGAATTTTGGCAAAGTGGACAGATTTCTCAGAAACAGGTCAAACGGAGTCCAAATTGAGAAATTTCAAATCCTAAAGTGCATTTCACGACGAGATAGGAGCACATGTCAAATTTGGTAACAAGTGATCCGGGAAGCCCGAAGTTAAGTATTTTTCACTTCAGTATCAAGCTCATTTCCACTATTACCTTCTTGGAGAGAGCAAAGAGCACACAGGAGCATCCGACCTTCTACCGCCTTCTACGACTGCTACGAGAGCTCAGAGGACACCAGACATGAGAGGTAGACTCGTTGCCATAAGCTTTTGATGCTTATCGTTAACTTTTGTCGCGAAAACTCACCAAAACCAAGAAACAAGAGCAGACGGGGAATGGGGAAGAACGCTAGGTAGGGGCACAACCGCCTAACCAAACCTTGCAAGAACTTAGAGGTGGGTTACCCTAGTATAGGAGATGAGTTTCTAGCACTCAAAGCTCGAGAAAGAACGACTGGAAAAACCCTAGGTCAACAGAGCCTGCAAGAGGCAAACAGAAAAAAGTTGTCGGAACGACACAAAACTTCTCAGGAAGCTTAACAACATCGAGGGCAATGCAACCATGGAGTATCTCCGGGTTTGGATCACCAAAAGTAGGTCGGAACAACCGATTCGGCTGCGGACACACAAAGCGTCATTTTGGCATAACGGCTAAAATTGACGACCAAATGACATGAAACTTCACAAGCAGTTTCAACTATACATGGATGACTTATGTTTGCAAGCAAAACCCAAAAGAAAGCTGATTCACTTACCGATGGTGAAAAAGACGCTTTCGGGCAACCAAATGGAGAAAGATGGAGAACGGGGAGCCAAAGTCAAGTTCAACCAACTGGATGGCTTCACAACATATCCAATGAGCTGGAAATGCAACTCTCGAGAAGAAAAGTTGAAGAAATTCAACTCCAAGGCAAAAAGACGACTTCGGAGACTGAAATGCCTATAAGGGGGCTTTTTAGCTAAACTGATGACTTTTTAAGTTGAAAACTAGTTAGCAGGGCTTAGGGCACTAGCACAAAGCATTCTTTGCACAAAAAGACCAACATTTCAAGAAAAGACATCATACGCGTATGATGTCTCACAGCATGATTTTCACATCCATTTCAACATTTGAGTGCATAGCCTCATTCCACATGTTAATCACATCCTATGAACCAAGTATCATGAGAATTGGAGTTAGAAAACCCAAGGAAAACCAAAAAGACGCAAAGTAGGCCATAAAATTGATTTTTGGTCCTAATTTTGTCAAAATAACTCCAAACTCATTGAAACTTTGTAGGATTGTTGATTAACACATCTACAAGCTATCTGGAACCAAAAAGCACCATTTTGACACAAAAGACATCATACGCGTATGATGTCTATTTGCACTTACAGAGCCAAAAATGCTCATTTGTCATCATACATCCATTATATATATCTAATACATGCTACATATGAAGTTTGGAACTATTTGGTCAGGTGGATCACCCCATTAGCCCAATTAAGAGAAAATCCTTCATACAAAGCCTATTTTTGTCCCAAATCCAACATATTCAAGTCCAAACCAAGATTTGAGTATAAACAGTCCTTCACTAGCACATGGAGAGTCCACAGAACCAATCCCATGAAAAATTGATGAAAAAGACATCATACGCGTATGATGTATCCAGAGCCATTTTTAAGTCCAAATTCTATCCAAACTTGATAAATCCACTGAATAAGCCTATCTAAAGCCAAAACCAAGCTTATAGAGAAAATTGGTCCAAAAATGCACTAAAAGACATCATACGCGTATGATGTCTCACTATGTGATTTTGGCACCTCAGGGCTTCAACCATCAAACAGAAGTGATCTACATGCCATTTGAAGGTAATCCACCAAGTTTTATCCAATTTGGATCATAAAATCCATTTCCCTTTCAAAATTTTGCCAAGAGCCTGAACTGGATTGAACTGGCCAAAACTTGACCAAATGGGATCCAAACTCAAATCCAAGCATATGACACTCATGTATACACTATCAGCTACAAGCACAACCAATATGAGGTCATTCTGACACAAAAGACATCATACGCGTATGATGTTTCAAGCATGTTTTTGAGCCCAATTTGCATATTTTTTCACCTACATTGCATCCTTAGGCCCTGAATAGCTCATGTTTCAATTTTCAAGTCATTTGAATAGTTAAAAGCTTCATTTCGGCTTTCAGTACTAAAAAGACGCTAACTTCTGAAATTGGAGTTACAGGATCCATGGATTCCGCTAAGTCATCGGCAACTAAGAGAAAAAGACCAACCATCAAGGATGCTCTTGTAGAAGCAGAACCTTTTGATATTCCAACAGAAACCCTCAAGCCAACCAAGACTTGGATGGAGGAAGCAGTACTAGAAAAAGAGGGAATAAAGATCTACCAGGGGACTTTCAGAGATCCTCAAGGGCAATCGGTCGATGTACCTATGATCCCACGAGAATTAGTGGATTATAGCAGATCAGAGAACATAAGCAGATACCTGGAAAAGGCTGACTTACACAGGTTCTTCACCTCGAGACCATCAGGTGTAGACACAAGAAGAGTGTATGAGTTGGCAACATCCATTCAGAAGGATGGGAAAGCCACGTTGACAGCCATGGATGGAGAAACAGTTGAAGTACAGATCACTCCACAGCTCATTGCAGATGCATTGAAGCTGCACAACAAAGGGAGTTCTGTCAGAGAAAGAAGGGAGGCCATAGAGGTCTATGGATCAAAGAAACAAAATACAACCTACGGAGATATGGCAGACCAACGAGCGGCAACCCTTTGCCGATTATACAACCAGTTTTTCCATGTGTGCAGTAAAAGACCGCAGAAGTATACTACACCACCCCATGCCATTGCGACAACCATCACATGGGCACTGAAGAGCAACATGCCAAAAGAGGTGAATTATGCTCAATACATCCACGAGCAAGTAATCGCCATGCACAACCAGAAGCCAAAGTACATAGGAGGAGGAGAAATCCTAACAAGAATAGCTTATGAAGCTATTGGAGCTAGGGATCAAGGGCCACGGGTTCCCTCCCAGAATGAGTGGCTTAGAGAGGCCGATGAAGAGAAAGAACAGCAAGAAGTATCCAAGAGGGCGTCCACAAGAGCACGCCGAAAACTAGAAATAGTTTCAGAACCTGAAGAGGCCGTGGACGAGCCGCTCAAGAAGAAAGTGAAGAAGAAGGCCGATCCCAAGCAAACCAAAAGTCAAAAAGCCGCGAGAATGGAAAGGCTGGTAGAGCAGTTTAGAGCGGAAAGAGCTCTAAAGGGGGACTTTGAAGAAATGTGGGTGCCAGACCCCACTAAAGTCGGAACCAGCTCAGCCAGGCCACATGTTGATCAATATGATCAATATATTAGAGCTTATGAGGAGTCGGAGGCCATACTAGAGCAGCAACTTGTCGAGCCTTATACTGAAGAAGAAGTACAGCTTTTAAAAGATGAGCTGCAAAAGGACGACAAGGGGAAGAAGAAAGTAGATGAGTCTACTGAACCTCAAGAGAAAGACGGGCAAGCAAACAAAGGGAAAGCCAAGATGACTGAGGACAATCAGCCCTCTTTTACTGTTGTACCAAGCCCGAAGAAGATGGAAATTATTGTGGTGGAAACCACAATAGAAATAGAAACAGAAATTATGGAAAAGCCGGAGGCCGGGACCAAGGAAAAGGAGATAGATCCAGTTCAGCAAAAGAAAGATGATTATGAGGATCTGGTAGCGATCGGATACAGTGAAGAAGAGGCCCTGGAGGCAGTTTATGGGATATCCCTACGGAAACAAGATGATCGGAAAGGGACGAAGGAAAAGACAAAGGGTACAATGGAGAGTAAAGAGAAAATGGACGAGCCAAAGCAATTGGAGGTGGTGGCAGAAAGAGCTGTCAAGTTGACAGATGAAGATGAAAAAGACATGCACATAGTGCATGAACTGCTCAGCAAGATTAAAGAAAGATCCAGAGCAAAGGAAGTAGCACTTGAGACAACAAAACAAAAGGAAGCAGAGTTGCAGAAGAAGTTAGAGAATGCTATGACTGAATCTGAAAGTCATAAAGCATCACTCTACGACGCAGA
Organism: Adiantum capillus-veneris; assembly: GCF_014529385.1. Lineage (NCBI taxonomy): Eukaryota > Viridiplantae > Streptophyta > Polypodiopsida > Polypodiales > Pteridaceae > Adiantum > Adiantum capillus-veneris. The sequence continues at coordinate 112,791,651 of NC_140943.1, read as the reverse complement.
AAACGAGAGAGACGGCTTGATACTCCAACTAGCCGAAGCTTCAAGAGAGGTAACAAGTTCACAGGAAGCAAAGGAGCGAATAGAAGATGAGCTGGAGGCAGCCAAGGATGAGCTCATTGAGCTAAGGGAAAGAGTCGAACTTCAAGAAAGGACAATCATGAGACTCAGGACCACCCCTAGAGCTAGCAGAGCAGGAACAGAACAAGGAGAAGCCCTCGTACCAGCTCTGGAAGATCAGGTCAGAAGTTTGCAAAGAGAGCTAAGGTTAGAGCAAGTGCAAAGATTGCACATGGCGGAGGGATCATTGGCTGCAGAGGAGAGGCTCACATCAGAAAACCAAACACTAAGGACAGAAAATGAGGCCCTCCGCAAACAGCTCCAAGACCTCCAAGAGCAACAAAGAAGAGAAACAGAGCCACCACAAGAAGAAGCAGGAGGAGCAGCCATAGAGCTACCAGAAACTGGAGAGGCAACCACAATTGAAGATCCAGCCCCAGTTCAAGAAGTGGCCTCAACTTCAGGAATCTCTGAAGAAGAAGAACAAAGGCTCCAGGACCAAATAGAAAAGTCAACAGAGGAAAGTGCCAAGGCGGAAATGGAATGGGAAAGGAGACTCCTCATCTCCATTAGACTTCAAGGTTTAGACACAAAAGTGCTCCATGAAGAGTGGATGCAACCCAGCCTGCCTTTCCCTCTGATGAAATTTGAAGTGATAAAGACGAAAAAGAGAATAGAGGAGGAGCAGTATGTCGCTCTTTACGAAGGCGACATCACAAAGGATGAACAATCAAAGAAGATTGTAGATTCTCAACCTAGATGGAGGAAAGGTTGGCTGAACAAATACCCAGCCTACCTCATCTACTTGGTAGAGGCTCCAAAGGAGATTCGGGAGGATGCAACCTTCTGCCCGGTGCCAAGAGTCAGAAGCTGGAAAGAGCATGGCAGGATTGCAGAAAAGAAGCCAAATTGGCTTAATTATCCCAGGATGCCAGGACCAAAGGCAGGAGAGAGAATAGGTAAAGCCTACATGGTGAAAACCCTAACGGGCACCATCAAACTCTTTACTGGCTCTCCTGACCTTTCGTGTCAGATGCTAAAGAAAATCTGCAGGACTCTCTTAGCATGCATTGAAGTGTTCGCGCCAGATAAAGCCACGACCTCGAGTCTACTATCGACGGCCGACACAGTGACGGATATGATGTATGATCTTTCATTGCAGCCATCACCAAAGGTGTTACATCTCTTATACCAAAGAATTATGTTTTTGCCTAGCTTCCACATGCAAACATTCGAAGAAGCTTTCTACACCGGCTTTTTCACTCACGAAAGCAAAATATTCGGCCCAACCTTGACCATCGGCAACCTACGCTACGAATCACATTTGCAGATGCTCAAGACGACAGGACTCTATTGACCAAGCCTAAAAGTCATGTCAGGGACGACATGAACGCGGAGGGGGGGAGTGTTGAGCCAGCAGAGGATCACACCCGCATTTTTGCTCACACCCATCATTTTGTAACCATTGATTGTAATAAATGTCTTTCCGACATTAATTTTGATTTGAGCCATTCATTAAGTAACGGGACTCAATTGAGTTTCTAGCCTGTAATCCCGACTTAATTTCACCTGCTGATGTAAATAATTAGAGATGTTCTCACCTCCAAGGCTGAGGTATATAAGCCAAAGTTTTGTAACCTAAGGGAGATTCAATTATTAATCAAAGGGAGTTTTTTGAGCGCCGTGACTGTGTCTGAGAGAGAGAGAGAGAGAGAGAGAGAGAGAGAGAGAGAGAGAGAGAGAGAGAGAGAGAGAGAGAGAGAGAGAGAGAGTCTTATCTTCTTGCTACGCGAGCTATGGGGCCGCCATTGGAGAAGCGACACCGCCATTGTGTTAGCAACGGTGAGAGCTACGCACAGATACCAAGAGTGCGCGCTATCGGCTTCTACGTGTGGTAAGTTCCTACGAGCTTCGGTGTGAGTTTTCTTCTAACTCGTGTGTCGGAATAGAGCGTGCAGCATATCTATAGAACCACAACGAGTAGAGCTACGCATTAGTACCATCGGGGTCAAGTTTCGGTCACCTGTATTTTTCGGCCTGTCTTCATACGCGTTTACCGCACGGAGTGGTTATAGGTTGATTTTGCAGTTCAAGTCTTTAGGGTGTTGTTCTTACCTAGTGTATAGACTTCCCCTTGAGTTTGAGATCGATTCAAGGATTCTAGATCCTGTTTCGTATAGCATTCGTTCGTAGTACGGATTTCAGTCACTTGCGTGTTTTAGAACTTAGATTTGATTTCCTTAGTAGTGATTGTCATTAGAAGGTCGAGTAGGTGATTTGACACCCACCTAGTTGTTTCCATGCGCCTGCGGGTCAAGCTCCGTCCTCGTCTGACAAATTCTGTTGTTGGTTGAGTTCTCGCTATTTAGCTTCCGCTAGCGGCGTAACCGCCTTAACAGTGGGTCTACCTAAGTATTTAGTGTCTTCTAAAAGTTCCTGGCTATGGTAGAAAGCTAGTTAGGCAAGAAGTTGACGTCTTTGCACACTGACAAGAGGCGAGAGTGCATCTCCACTGGGTTTAAGGACTTATGTAGCAAACAATGCATTAGGAGGAATTTTACTACCCCTTACACACTTGGTCATAATGGATTTATAAAGTGCATGAATAGCAATATTCAGCAGAGGGTCACTTCCATGCTATCTATGGAAAATTTACCTCAAGAATTTTGGGGAGAGGCTGTTATGACAATGGTGCATATAATCGATAGGTCACCTAGTACACCATTGAACTACCATATTCTGTAGGATCTGTGGATATGCAAGAAGCCTAATGATAGATTATGTGTGTTGGGTGGGAGGCATTCTCACAGGTGTCTAGAGAGCTTTGAATGAAGCTAGACCTCGAGTCACACAAATGCATCTTCATTGTCTATGGTGCAGATAGAGAGATGGGTTATCGCCTATGGCACCCAAATTCTTGACGAGTTATTCGCAAGTCATAAGTGATATTTAATGAATGAAAGATGCACAGATAGCCCATAAAAGAGGTTGAGTATTGCAGAGTAAGATTAGAGGATGTAACCTCAAGATCTACCACACAAATAGCTATCTACTAGCGATGTACCTACCGTCATTTAGTTCTCGTAGAGCTTTCCACTACCTGCACCATAGACAATCTATCGGTCATTGACAGCGTAGAGCCTACCTGCTACCAAGAGGCTATTGGGATGGAAGATAGCGTGAAGTGGGAGCAAGCAATGCAATTTGAGTACAACTCAATTGTGGCTAATGAAACTTGTGAGCTAATAGAGTTGCTAGGGGGAAAACAAGCCTTGCCTTACAAATGGGTGTAGAAGAAGAAGTACAAGATAGAGGATCCCAAGCCTAAGTACAAGGCTAGATTGATTGCTAAGGGTTTCAATCAAAAGAAATATTTTCTCTAGTGGTCAATATGACTAGCATACATCTCGTGCTTGGACTAGTAGTCATTGAGGACATGGAATTGGTCTAGATGGATGTGAAGACAACATTTCCTCAAAGGGATTCTGATGGGATGTCTACATGAAATAGTCAGAGGGTTTTGAAGTCAAACCTGAGAAGCCTACAAGGGAAGAACTAGTGTGTAGATTGTGTAAAGCATTATATGGCCAAAAGAAGGGCTCAAGGTAGTGGTACATGAAGTTTGATAAGTACATATTCCAAGGGTATGAAAGGAGCCAAGAAGCTCACTGCTTGATACTCAGAAGTTGAATCATGGTTCACTTATAATCTTGATACTTTATGTCAATGACATGCTCATTGACAAAAGTCTAGAGATGAGATTTCCATCTTGAAAAAGTAAATTAGTACATAGCTTGCTATGAAAGATTTGGGAGATGTGGATCACATTCTTGGTATGCAAATCAAGTGAGATTAGAAGTGTGGAATACAACCATTGTCTCAAGAAACGTATATCCACAAGGTCTTGCAACATTTCAATATGCAGGGAGGGGAAAGCTACATTGAGTACCCCAATGCATGCATATGCAAAACTTAGCAAGAATGATGCTCCCAAATCGATGCTGAGAAAGCAAAAATGTCAAAGTTGCCATATTCTTCAGTTGTTGGTAGTTTTATGTACACCATGGTAGCCACAAGAACGGAAATTTATTTTGCAGTGGGAGTGGTTAGCAAATTTATGGAAAATCTTGGCAAAAAGCACTAGGAAGTGGTGAAGCAAATCTTGAGATATTTGAAAGGTGTAGTAGACAAGTGCTTACGCTTTGGGAAGAGTGCTTACGCTTTGGGAAGAGTGCTGCATCCATTGTGGGTTACATAGATGTGGATTATGGGGGTTGAGTGGATATTCAAATATCCATGTCTAGCTATGTATTCCTATTAGTTGAAGCATTCGTGTCATGGAGGTCATGTCTCCAAGATTATATGTCATCCTCCACCATAGAGATAGAGTGTGTAGTAGTAGTAATTTTTGATGCTTGTGAGGAAGCTGTGTGGTTAGCTCTCCTAGTGGGAGGGAGAGCTTGGCACTACTTAGACTCCAGTGTTGAATTATGATAGTCATAGTGCGATTGCTTTAGCAAAAAACCCTGTATTTCACTCTAAGTTGAAACACATAGGAGTTCGTTATCATATCTGATATGCGACATATTGGCTAGAAACTACATTGAGCTACTCAAGGCTCATATGGGTGACAATCCTATAGACACTCTCATAAAGAGCCTACCCTCATATCGGTTTACACATTGCATCAAAATGATAAGTTTAGAGTGAAGCCACATGATTGCATTGGTAGGCTATTAAAAGGATCTTTTTCTACTTGATTGGCACTTTATATCTTGGTTTGTTTTATCCCAAGGGGAATCATTTCCAGCATATTTTCATGCTTTTTGGACTCAAATTGGGATGGTTGTTATTATGACACACAAGTATCCAAAAGTGGTTTTTTGTTTCATGCTTGATAGTCCATGCATATCATGGTTGAGCAAAACAAAACCTACTGTGGCCACTTCTAGGTGTGAAGTTGGGTACAGAGCAGTCTTCACAGTTACGATTGAGTGTGTATGGATTAGATGCCTTATGACTATTTTGGGAGTTGGACAATCAAAGTGCATTGGTAGTTGCAAGGATCCCAATTTTTCATACTTGCAAAAAGCACATTGAGGTGCATTATCACTATGTCATGGACATACTCTCAACATGAGAGATCAACTTGGCTTATGTGCTAATACAAGGCAACCTTGCATGTCCATTTACACAAAGGAATTGCCTTGTGAGAAGTTCTAAGTTTCTTCAAAGCTTTGGGCTTGCCTCTCTTTCCCTATCCCTATTTCCCTCTCTCACTCTATCTCTCTCTTTCTTTCTCTCTCTCTCTCTCTCTCTCTCTCTCTCTCTCTCTCTCTCTCTCTCTATTCCTCTCTCTCTCTTTTCCTATCCCTATTTCCCTCTCACACTCTATCTCTCTCTTTCTCTCTCTCTCTCTCTCTCTCTCTCTCTCTCTCTCTATTCCTCTCACTCTCAAAATCTATTTCTCTCTCTCTATCTAACATTTCTCTCCCTCTTTATCTGTTTCTCTCTCTCTCTCTCTCTATTTAACATTTCTCCCTCTCTCTCTCTCACATTAATTCTCTCTCTATATTTATCTCCCTCTATCCCTCTTTCTCTCTCACTCTCTTTATCTATTTGTCTCTCTCTATCTAACATTTCTCTCCTTCTTTATCTATTTCTCTCTCTCTATTTAACATTTACCTCTCTTTATCTAACACTTCTCTCCTTCTTTCACTCTCTTTATCTATTTCTCTCCCTCTCTTTATTCATTTATCTCTCTCTCTCTCTCTCTCTCTCTCTCATCTAACACTATACAAACAATCATTTCCAAAGCGTGCGTGACAAATCAATCATTTTCGAACGTGTGTAGCAAAGCAACCATTTTCAAACGTGCTTAGCAAAACAACCATTTCAAACAATCCGCGTGAAACAACCATTTCCTAATGAATGAGGTATGTTATAATGGATTCTCTATTTTCTCTATTTTTTTAAATTTATGTGTGTGTGTAGTAGAAAACAAAAGGGGAAGAGGGAGGATGTGCTTTTGTGTTTATCTCTTCTTTGCAGCGCGGTTGAGCTTCTAATAGGTTGAACGTCCAAAGAAGATGGCAAAATACTCCCTTGCCGAAACTTGCACGAAACCCTCTTCGACGAAACGTGAGAAGCTTGGAGAAGGAGAGAGGGGGAAGAGAGAGGTGGGGGGGGGCTTGTTGAAGGAGAGAGAGATGGCGAGTGGGGAGAGGAGGAGGGGGAAGCTTGTGAGAGATGGCGGAGAGCAAGAAACGCAGGGAAGGCAGTGTATGCTGCAAAAATGCGGCATACTCTGCCTTCTTTCCTTTTTTTAGGTGCAAGTTATTACCACAATTATTACCGCGTTTATTATCGTAACTATTACCGCTCATATGACCGCGGCCAGTCTTTTAGGGGGGGGGGGGGGGGGGGGGGGGGGGAGGTTTTACAAACCACCCCCCTACCCTTAGCTATACATTATTTTATTTTTTAACCTTTTGAGTTTTTTGATGAAAATTTTTAATTTTTTATGGATACTTTATTTTGTAGTACTTTTAAATGTTTAATAATTGAATTTTTAAAATCTCTTTTAGTTAAAAAATAATTTTAATACTCATTGTCATTTATTCCCTTTGACTTAACTATATGTAATTTTTTTAATGGAATTAAGTGTTTTTTAAAGTGTTTACGACACATGACTAAATAAACAACCTTTTGCATGTGCTAGACATCGCGACTGGGATGATCATGGTCCTCCTGGAGGCCCAGAGCGAGATTGTTGGCTCAAGGAAAAACTACCTTGTCCTTGCGCCAAGTGCAAAAGGGCAATTCCTCGCTTGAGGCGCATTGCTTTGGAGCACGTGGAGAACGAAGGGCTTTGGCATCCTCGGAAAAGCGCTCGGAGAGATGATAACACGACTCACCCGTCGCTTGAGGAGGTGCCCCATTGGTATGTGTTTGGTGGTGGTCCACCGGCACGCAAGGCCGAACAATAGAGGCAAGAGCGACTGGGCGATTTGGGTGCACCACATGGTGATCCTGCCATTGGCTCTACGTCGGTAGCTCCTACGACGTCTTCTTCACACTTTGAGGTAGAGGATGAGTACATGTTTGACATGTGTGATGAGTTACTAGCTCATGAGCGTGACGTGTGCGAAGAAGATTGTCAGCCTTGCACTAAGCGGACTGCGGAAATGGAGGATAGATTGATGACGAATGCCCGAATACCTCTTTATGACGGTGCACGGTACTCGATGCTCCGAGCATCGTTGGAAGTACTCAACTTGCAAGCAAAATTCGGTTGGAGTAATGCAAGTGTCAATGCACTTCTTCTGTAAGTATAGAATGTGGCTTTTATATACTCTCTCCCTCTCTCTTTATGGTGTTGTCTTCTAGGAATTATACTAATACGCATGTTTGTTGTAGTTTGATGGGCAAAATGTTGCCAGTTGATCACCACATGCCTCCAGATTGTCGACGAGCTAGATCGTATGTCATTGCACTTGGAATGGAGTATGAGTGCATCCATGCGTGCGTTAATGATTGCATGCTATACCGCAATGAGCATGAACATGCTACCTCATGTCCCGTGTGTGGGGAGGCACGATACAAGACAGGTGTGAGCGGGGCACACCTACCCCGCAAGGTATTAAGACATTTTCAATTAATTCCTCGCATCCAACACATGTTTAAAAGCAGGTCTATCTTGGAGATTCTCATGTGGCACGCAAACCATTGCTCAAATGATGGAATGATGCGTGTCCCTGTTGATTCATCTACATGGAGGCACATCAAAACTCAATGGCCAGAGTTTGGGTTGGAGCCTCGACACTTGGGTTAGCAAGTGATGGTGTCAACCCCTTCGGCACCAAGTCTACTTCATGGAGCACTTGGCTTGTGGTGATCTTCAACTACAATGTTCCACCATGGGAGACAACTAAGAAGGGCAATATACTTCTTTCCTTGCTTGTGCCAGGGAAGTACAAAGTGTCAAATATTGACATGTACCTCGAGCCCCTCATCAAGGAGTTGGAGGAGTTATGGAGAGGCATTCCTGTTGTCGATGTCTCACTTGCAAAGGGGGGAGAGCGGCTCAAGTGAGGGGAATAATTATGTGGACTATGCACAACTATCCTGGGCTTGGAGAGATTTCTGGTAACCCCCTGTCCTCTCTCTCTCTCTCTCTCTTTCTATCTCTCCCTTTAGCTCCCTTTAGTTCACTCATCTCTCTAACCATATGATATGTATGCAAGGTTTTCCACATCGGGCCACAATGCATGTCCTACTTGCGGGCCATCGTTGGTGACGGAGAGGCCAGATTCCTTACGCAAGGTAAACTATCCAAACAACCATCATTTCTTACCCCAAGGTCATAGCAAGCACAAGCTCCAACAAATGGGAAGGCTCCTCTAAAGCTCACAATGGCAGATTGGGCAACCATTTGGGAGGAGCACCACAACAACAATCCGGCTCCGTGTCCTACACCAAAAGGTATGTCAAGGTATTTCATATTTTTAAGGCTTCCATATTGGAAGGACTTAAAAATACAACAACTCTTGGATCCCATGCACATAATCAAGAATGTAGCCCAAACACTATGGGACCATATTATTGGCAAGGACTCTTTGGGTGCGAGGGAGGATTTGAGGCTTTTAAAACGTCTCCCCACCTCTGCCACTCCACGGCGTGCCCAAATGGAAAGATTGTGCTTCCTAAAGCACCATGGATGCTAGCAAAAGAAGAATTAGACAAGGTGAAGGGTACCATTGCCTCTATTCACACACCAACAGGATACATGAGGTCGCTAAAGGGAGCTTTCACAAAAGCCAAGAAAAGTGGAAGCGTTCAATTGTATGGGTTGAAGTCCCACGATTGGCACAAGATGCTTCAGGTATTCTTCATACTCACTATTCTATCTATAGTTTGTGTGTATGACTATCACTCACTTTTCCTTTTCCTGATTTACAATGTAGTTCATTCTGCCGGTGAGTATGTGTATATGTCGGGACAAGAAAGTCAGGGATGCTATTTTCAAATTAGGAGAGCTAGTAAGGTACACCACAAGACTCCACTCGACTACACCTTTTTTATGTACACAATAATTTCAACTAGCACTTAGTGTATCCTTGTGCGTTTTCTTGCAGATTTGTGAGCTCCAAGAAAATCAAAATAGATGCTATCCCTGCTGCTCAAACACTTGCAACAGAAACTGTGTGTGCCATTGAGGATGCATTTCCTCAATCGATCCTTCTTAGTCAAATTCACCTCTTGGTTCACGTGGTGGAGGAGATAGCTATATATGGAGTAGTGCATGCATGATGGACGTTCTTCTTAGAGAGGTTTTTAAAGACTCTCAAATATTTTGTGTGGCTACGGTCTCAACCGGAGGCATGTATGGCCAAAGGGTGGATATTTCAAGATGCATTTGTTTACATATCAGAGTATTTGGCACAAGTTGATCCTTCAATGCCTCGCATGTGGTAAGGCAAGGAAGATTCAAGGATGACTTCACACTTGACAAGTGGAAAGGGGAAACTACTTAACATGGATATGAATGTATCCCGAGTGGTCAACTTTTGCATTCTCAATGCAAATATTATGACCAAGTGGGTGGACTTGTGGACAGTGGCAAAGTCCAGGCGTTTGCAAGAGAGGGAAGCATGGAAACAAGCACATGGAGGAAGGAGGGCACCCCCAGTGCCTAGACACCTTGCATGTTTCCCAGATCTCACTAGTGCAGAGTGGATTCATGAGAGAATGAACGAGGCAAAAGCGCGCAAAGAAGACATCACCAACAAAGAATGGGAGGATCCACGAGGCTGCATACCAAAGGTAGAGTACTCATATACCTAAACCATATTGTCTCGATATTTGTTGTAATTATCTTTAATATGTATTTGATAAATTAATATATGTTTCTATTTTGTAGTGCCTTTCCTTTAACTCTATGTGGTCAAAGGGTCGTCACTTTTGTACGCGCCACATTGACAAGAGTAGAACCACCATGGATTGTTCCATCATGTGCAACTTTGACACAAATGAAGCCAGGTACTGCGGAACTATTGAAAGGATACTAAAGGTTAATTTTAGAACCTTTCATAGCTTCATCTTCGAGTGCAAGTGGTTTGCAAATGTGTCTATACGACATGAGAATGGCCTCTACATGGTGGACTCTAGTGTGCATCACACAGGGAGGTATGACAATTTAGTTTTACCGCACAATTGTGAGCAGGTGAGTGACATGTACCTTTTTTATTCTTATTTACTTGTTGTGTCGTTAGTTATACCAATGTTACTAACTTTGAGCTTCTATTTTATAGGTCATCTATATCCCAACAATCCACCAACCAAAACTTTGGTTTGTAATTCCTGCAACACCTTGGGGGAGAGCCATTTTTTTCACTAATGAAGTGGAGAATATCTTTGAACCTCTTCCACCTCCGACTTTGGATGAGGTGGAAACAGAGGAGAGGGAGGTCGATGAATCAAGTCCAACGGAAGCAAGTCTTAACGAGGATGATTGTCATGATGATGAAGATGATGAGATGGAGGATGACGAACTCAAAGATGATGAAGCTAGCAATGCATCCACAAACGACAATTCCGTTTCTCTCTTTATTGATTTAGGAGCCATGGGATTAGAATTGGATGATGCTTCATGTAGAGATCGTTTGGAAGATAATTCAAACATTTTGCTGTTATGAAGTTTTTTGATCGTGTAATCCATTCACCTCTCTCTCTCTTCTGTTTCTCTCTTTAGATTTGAGAATATGCTCAATCATGTTAATCAATTGACAATGATTATTTTAGTTGTAAACAAGGGTAATATTAGGCTGGGCTCAGATGAGGCTGGAGGAAGAAAGACTTTCTGCAGGTCTACCGCCGCCTCGTCTAAACGGTGTTGGAGGAAGAAGAGCGAAAAACAGAGAGAGGTGGAGAGAGGCAGCAGCTCTTACGAGAGGGGGGGGGGGGGGGGGGGGGGGGGGGGGGGGGGGGGGGGGTGCCGGAGCGAAAGAAAATGGCGGGCCCGGAGGAAGGTGATATCTACTGCAGCATATAGGCTTTTGCCACGCACCTTAAACGCCCCTGTGGAAAGCATTTCTGCCGTAGCGTTTGGACCGGGTCTTATATCCCCCGCCTCCTTCTCCCCCTCTTTCTCTTTCTCTTTCTCTCTTTCTTTCTCTTCATTTTTATATATACAATACTCTTTAATTTTTATTGAGAGGAGGGAAACACCAAAATTTGAAGGGGGAGGGGGAGTTAATCCAGAATTTGAAAGTTTAGGCGCTAATTTTGGGCAGCGGATATAACGACGGTAATGGACGCGGTAATAATAGCAATAATAACAGCGGATACAGTCACACTAATACTTTAAACACAAAAAAAACCCCCGCCCTCCTCTCTCTTGTTTCTCTCATTGAATTTACACCTTCTCTCTACAAAACACAGTAAAACAACGCGGTAAACACTTGGAGATTTTCATAGTGCTAGTAAGACTTGTTAAGGTTACAAGTATTGTTAAACAACTTTAACGGATGATTGTTTAATATGTAGCAAATTTTTGTGTTCATGAACATTTTGTATTGTTGGCACCTAGATGTAATATTCACATTCTATTATGGTCCAAGTAAGTTAACACGGCTTTCACTAATTGTAGGGGATAGTATTTAGTTCTTTCCCAGTGGGTTGTGAGTATAATGTTAGCCATAAGCATTGGCAAGTGTGGTCATGGATATGCACGCTAGGAAAAATATGATCCCCAAAATGGCCCTTTAGGGTCATATATGCTTTTGGAATATACTTTGTACACTAATGGGAATGGGTTTGTGGTCATGATCCCACTAGTTTTTGTATTTTGTTGAATGGCTGTAACTTGAGCATTTTAACTTCAAATTTTTCGCACAATAGTGCATTTGAAGCGCATTACCGAGCTCTTTTCATAGATATGTTATATGATATAGTCTTGAGGTACGTAGATATGGGCTATCCATGCCCTCCCTTTTGTGTCCTATTGTTGTTTGAGATTTGATTGGTTGCTCTTCCAAGGCCCCTTTGGGGTTCATATTTTTCCTAATTGAAGTTCGGATTTGTTTTTGCTAAATGCATGCACACTAGGTGTTATGGGTCCTAGTGTTTAACAGTGTGACATTAGTAGATCCTAAAGAATTTTGCTTTATATGTGCAATATCTGTATGAGATTAATTGTGAATCTACCAATCACCAATAGAGGTCATGGCTCGGTTTGGTGGGTACTTGTAGATTAGTTGACTAAAGTTAACTAAGATGGTTGTTCCTAACATTTTTTATTTTTCATCAATGTTGCAAGGAATTATGATCCCTGTTTACAAGTCATTTTGGAGAATTGTTTGTAAACGGTTGGGAAACATACCTCAGTGTGGCCAATCATCTAGAGAGGATAGGTAGACTATGAGTGTTGGTCTTGTGCTAAAGGATGTGCTAAGTCTGGTTGTTAGCACCAAGCAATCCAGTTGGAAAGGTTATCTCTCTAGTTGGAGTTTGCTTACCATGATTCAAAGCATGTTGTGAGACTAATTTTAGTTTCTTCATGTTTAAATCGCGCTCTCAACCTCAATGAACAGTTATGGTGGGATTGTCTACTACTGATGAGATATGAAAGCAAGTCAAGGACTTGATCTTTGCTGATGATTTATGTCAGCATGACACCTCTTAGTTGTTGTCACTTGCTTAGCATACTTCAGTGAGTATTAAATAGAGTTTACACACTATGTTGGTTATGGGGAAGTTTCACAAAACGGTTTTGCAAAGTGACAATAATGTAGAAAATCAAGATGTTCTTCTTGATTTAACTGAACCTCCTTTTGAACCGTGTTTTGGTCAAATATAAAACTGGATGTATGCACGATGCCAATGTGGAAAACATTAGTGTTCTTATAAAGATATCAACACTTCTGTTTTCAAGGATGAAAATGCTTCTCCAAGGAGAGAGTAATGTCAGACCTAGGGTAAGACCGAGTAGGCCAAGAGCCAAGATGGACATGTGGTAAAGGGGATCTATTATTAGCAGTGCCAAGGGTCTTTATAGGGCGTCGTTGGGTGATGAGTTGCCCCTCTGGTCTCAAAAAGAATCTGCTCTCAATCAATGAGCTAACCAGCCATGATACCTCACTGGAGTTTGAACACAATTATTGTGTCATAAAAACACCTTCTATTTCAAGTTTTCCAACACATATAATATGCCCAAAGAAAGGGAAATTGTATCCACTCAGTCTTGAAGTAATCCAACCTAATATGGCAGCTTATGCAACTATCAATCCTAGTGAAGAAGATACCTTGAGATGGCGTTACCATTTGGGCCATCCACATATTCAAGTGATGCATACACTACAAACTCACAAAATGGTGTCTGGTTTGATCCAAAACTAAGTCACCTCTCCTCGTGTGAAGATTGTATCTTTGGTAAGATGACGCAACACAGATTTCCAAAATCCAAGAGTAAGACCAAAGACCTCTTGAAACTTGTCCATTTTGATCTTTGTTGGCCAATTCCAGTTTCCTCTCTTATTGGTTCCCTATAGATTCTTACCTTAATTGATGATTGGTCCACGTACACTATGTTGTACTCTCTTAAAAACAAATGCGAGGTGCTTAGTCACTTTCAACATTATAACACTTTTGTAGAGAAACAACTTAACAAGACACTCAAGAGTATTTGCACATACAATGGAGGGGAGTATGTTTCTAATGCTTTTATAGCATTTTGTATGAGTGAGGCCATCTTTCATCATTTCATGGTTCCTCATACACCACAAAACAATGGTGTCGTGGTGGAGAGAAAGAACCGCACTATACTTAATGTTGTTTGTGCAATGCTTCAACTAGCTAGTGTTCCCCAAAAGTACTGGGAAGAGGCTGCTACCACATCTTGTCATGTTAAAAACCGTCTTTCTACTCGTACCTTACCCAATGTTACTCCTCATGAATTTTGGATTCATGAAAAACCTAATCTTTCTCATCTTTGCATCTTTGGGACACCATGTTATGTCCTAATTCTGGCTGAGAAACGTAATACTATAATCCTATAACTCCCCGGGGCGGTCACTTTTTAGAATGTGTATGCTATCACGTGAGTTAACCGGAGAGGATTATTAAAAGATCAAAATGTATCAAAATGTATACATACAGAGGGGGGTGGGGTTTTTTTAAAATAGGCACGTAGTGTAAATATAGTATGTATATTGAGGTATTATTAATATGTAATGGCTATTGAGCTGCTGCAGTTGCGTGTTTCTTGATACCAATATGACATGTTGAACCTGCACCCTCTCTCACACGCAGTGCCGACATAGAGAGAATGGGGAGAGGAGTACGTACAAAAATATTTAAACAAGCCTTTCCTCTCCTATGCTTGCGCTGCACCAAAACCAGAGCTGGCCATGGAAATGGTGGGTTCCGAGCAGCTTGTCTTGTACAGGCCATTGCCAGCCCCTCCCACAACAAAACACTCTCTGCCGTGCGCCATGCCTCGCTTCATTACGAGTCGAATTTACGACCTGCGGGCTCAGCCCTTGAGTGAATCGTCATGAAGTATGCTCGCAGAGTGCAAGATCGAGGTCAGCACCTGCACAACAGTATAGACGTGAGTCTGCGATAGCAAGTAATTCGGCTTCTGTCTTGCTAATAAACTTAACAGTCATTATAGTACACCTTCAGCTATGGATCATTCCTGCTATGTGACCCCCTCGCAAACCATTTACCACCACATTTCCTAGTGCTCCTGCATGCACAGCTCCATTTGCTGCTAATCTGCTCCTGCTCATGCTTTGCACACGTCTCCCGGTTGCATGCCGACTATATAGGCACAAGAAGCACTTCATGCAATGGTGCAAACTACTCAACACAAGAGAGAGCACCTTGCACCTCAACACGAAATTAAAGATTAAAGATTTTCCTCTCTAGTGGGAAAGAGCTTGTCCCCCCTCTATCATTAGCTCGAGTCTCGACACGAGAAAAGAGGGCCAAGACTCTAATTTCGAGCACATTCAATAATATAATCTTGGAAAATATCTTATCCACATATCTTTTGTCACCACTCACTACCACTAATAACATTTTCATGAGTGCCCACTACATGACTAACCAATCAAACATTTTCATCCTTTATTTTAATTTTTAAATTACACGAGATTTTTCACTAGGAAAAAAAGGGAACACATCACTATGGCCTTAGCCCTTTCGGCAGGCCAAAAACATTTTAAGTTTAATTTGATATCAAAGGAGAATTTTCATTGCAATTCAAACTCCCTTTTTCTTTTGCACTCCTATCGACACACGACTCTCTCTCTCTCTCTCTCTCTCCCTCCCTCTCCCTCCAGCACGTGCTCACACATACACACACGACATCGTTAGATTCTTCAAGATTTTTTCATCTCTATTCCTTTTCAACAATAGAGATTTGTTTTTGAGTGCTTAGCATGTAATTTCTCACAAATCACCTCAAAAAAAAGGGCAATTATGTTTAAAAATAATGAAGCAGTTCGTCTCCAAAGCTTACATAACCAACTCAAATTTTAGTTTTACCATCTTGTATTGATAGATTCGGTCTTCTTATGCAAAGCTTTGGAGAGTTTAATTCTCAAAACCGGGGGGATTTTGGGAACTTTGGAAAATTTGAAGGGCATTTTGGGAATTTGCGACAAACTATCGGGGATAATTTTGGAATGTTTAAATTTGAGGGATGTTTTGAGAATTTCCACAAATTAGAGAAGAAAAAGAGAGACTGCTTAGAAAAAATCAATTTCAAAAACACAAATTTTCCTTTAGGGTGGATTCAAGGACCAAATTTTTCAAGACAATCGAATTTTTTGTAATTTTAACTCTATTTTTTAGTTTTTCTAACAGATTTTCTCCTTCTTCCCCTCCCTTCAGCCAGTTGAAGACTAAGGTGAGGCACACTTATCCCGAACTCTAATTCCCAACAAAAGCCTACGAGTCAATTGTCTTCTCACCCCCTCCCCCTGGTCCGCGTGCATAAGACCCCCCCCCCCCCCCCCCCCTTTCCCTTTTTCCTTTTTTAATTGCTTATCTTTTAGCACTCCCATTAAAAACCTTTCATTCAAGCTTATATGAGCATTTAATTTTTTTTAAGCTTTTCGTTCAAAATGCAAAGTATACCCTTTCCTTTGCATTTTCTCCTGGAGCCAAGGGATCTTTGTAGATTCCAGTTAATGAAACATCATGGCCTCCCTATTAATTTACTTTCATTCTCAGTACACAATATCTTCCCAAGATGCTTCAGCATCTCGAATTAGCTTCAAAAGCACTCCTAATGCCTAGGATTTGACCTCAGCACGTAGACACTAAAAAGAGAAGCTTAACCACTAGGCTATTCGCCTTGGCTGCCCTTAGGGGATCCCTTAAGCACTAAAAAAAAAGAAATACCCCCTCCCACCCTAGCCTACCCCCCTAGCCCTAGGCCCCCGCCCCCCTCTCCTTCTCCTTCCTTCCCCTTTTTTTCCCCACCCTTCCCTTTTCCTTTCTTCCCCCCCCCCCCCCCCCCCCCCCCCCCCCCCCCCCCCCCCCCCCCCCCCCCCCCCCCCCCCCAAAAAAAACTAATTAATCGTTTCTGAAAAAGTCATTTTGGCTACCTACTCGTTTTTTGTGTCCTTCTATTTTGGTTTGGAAACTGTCCAATTGGCTAGAATTCCCATATCATGAGCGTACATGGTACAAGAACAAAGAAGGGGGAGATTCTCATGATGAACAAATGAATAAATATACAGCGACTAGCTAGATCACAAAATGGAGAAGGGAAAATCCACACAGATGGCCGATAATTTCACTGAATGCCATAACTAATTGTGAAGAAATTTTGTGGCTGCCAAGCCGCTATAAAATCTTGGTGTTGTCTTCCTAGATTATAGGAACCACCTGAATCATTTCATACTTGCCTCAGAGCATGTGTATGAGCATCACGTAGAAAGCACATATTCTCACTCTACTGGAGGCTCAATGCTGTCCTCAAACCCTCCAAAGTAGTGGGGCCACCATACAAACCACTAGCCAAGGCTATTTGTAATGGAATTGATAATTATCTAATTATTACAGCTAATAGGTGGCAAATGCATTAGTAGTTATTGGACTATGCGCAAGGATAAACAGTTTATGTACATTTTATGATTTAAGTGCTCCTTATGAGCTTTGGCCATTTATGACCGGTAGGCCAGTTTGTACTCACTTTGACCATTCAAGAAATCTATAAAGTAAATACGTGCAAGAGGGAAATGGTGACTCTTGCACGGGGGGAGATTGCACCCAGTTTCTTTGTTATTCTTCTCTCCTCTCCACTCTCCTCTCGTTTTGTGCCGGCGTAGCACTCTGTGCTCTAGGAGGTGCACCTGCATGTGCTCTCTCACTCTATCTCGTCCACTGTCTCTCTTTGTTCGTGTACGGCATTGCATATGTGCTATGAAATGTTCCAAGTATGAAAATTAGTGCTTTTCATGCATTGCAACGTGTTATTTTGGTTGTTTTGCAGGGACACCGCGCTCTTGTTTGTAGTAGTGGTATCAGCGCTAGCAAAGTGTCCTAGCAATATGGACATCACACTGACAAAGGGAATCATGATAGCAATCTTACTTCAAAGCTAAGCTCATTTATTTGTAATACTTATTTTATTGGCCAAATTTATTGTTTGTTTTTTTTCTTCTTAGTTTGATCCTTATATCGTTTGGTTAAGTTAGACCACCGTGATCCACAGATTACTTAGGTGTTGTGAAGGATAGTTAATTAGGATCCTCATTATAGTTAATAAATTCCTCCCGATTTACCAAATGTTATGCATGTAACCAACCGCATGAAAAGTGATGGAAGCAAAAGAATAAGAGAAATTTAAACGTAGTGGATCTAAGGAACTCCTCGACACAGTTGTGCACAGTGCGAACCAATTAAAGGTGACAGTGTGGTGGGAACGTGCGTCTCACAGGAGGGTTAATATTTAATTATATACACTAACTTATTGGCGTATGCATTCATCATCATCATCATTGCCATAGTGATAGTCATCACCATCCCCACAGTCCAAAAACCCACCTTGTCGCCCTGGTACCAGTCCACAAACAACACACGACATCAGACACGATCAGCTCTTACGACGAGGACGGTGTAGCAACGACAACTGCAACACAAGATGCTCCGTAGTTTTTCTCTGACGTCATCACATGACGTGCTCACGACGTCGTCAATTGGCGAAAGCTACAGGCCATCCCATGCACCACCAACCTCACCAGGCTTGGGCATCGTCCACATAGCGCTCTTCCTCTCCAGCTCATTCCACGACATCACTTAACAACGGCTTCACATGCGTCAACAGTGCACTCGCACCAGATCACGCATGGTTGCACTTTCTGCCAGTTGCACGCATATTTGCATGGAAACTGCTCTCACTCCCAGTCCCCACCTCTTGATGACTATGCAGCTTCACACCCCCCGCCTCTACTTTGCTGCTCCAGTTTTCCCACCAACCACCAAATCTCTTGCTCTCTCTCTCTCTCTCTCTCTCTCTCTCTCTCTCTCTCTCTCTCTCTCTCTCTCTCTCTCTCTCTCTCTCTCTCTCTCTTCGCGTGCAACTTGGACTATGCATTGTGTGATTCGTCAGGTATGCAGATTTGTTTGTTTATGGTTAGCGGTGTGCTATTTGGGGTATTTTGCAGGGCCACCTTGCCTCCGTCTGTAGCAGTCCCTGCAAAATACCAAAGAGAACATACTGCAATCCATAAACGAACAAATCTACATACTTGACGAATCTCGTAGCACATAATCAACGTCGTATGCGAACATAGAGCGACAGAGAGCAAGAGACAGTAAGCGAGAACGTGCAAGCGTACCTCCTAGAGCGGAGTTCTACGCCGACATGGCGAGAGAGGAGGGAGGAGAGGAGAGAAGAAAGACACAGACACTGGATGCAATCTCCCCCCATGCAAGAATAACCATTTCTCTCTTGCACGTATTTACTTTATAGATTTCTTGAATGGTCAAAGTGAGTACAAACTGGCCGGTCGGTCATAAATGGCCAAAGCTCATAACTTAAATCATAAAATGTATATCCTTTCACATAGTCCAATAATTGTTGATGCTTTTGCCACCTGCCAGCTGCATAAAATATCAATTCCATTACATACTTCTTCGTTAGAAAGCAACTGTCCTCAGTTGCAAAGATAAGAATTTGCAGACCATACTTGACAAAAACAGCTAAAGAAACATTTATGAACTTAAGCAACATTGTTTATGCCTGCCATCATCCACATATTACCTATTCTAGTGTCCCATATCACTAGAATAAGTAGTATATGTCATATCTTGATGAATCAGAATATCATTGGTCACACTCATTATTGCTCATCAAAATCTCAAGTACAATTCCACAAAGACTGTCGTGATAGAAAATCATCATATATCCATTCCAATTCCAAATACAATTCCAATTCCAACGCAAAATATATGCCAACATATACCCATTTCACATCCAAATCCAAATATCCTTCATTTTCTATACTCGGGTAACAAAAGCATGCTAGGGACAGTGACGGCCAGCCACTCCAGCATGATTTTGTGACCGGTGTTGCCTCAATCAGCGAATCTACACCAATATGACGTGCTTCCTAAATCGGCGAATCTGCACTAATGTTGCGTAAATCGGAAAATCTGCATTTATGTTTGTGAGTCTGCAATTTGTTGGTGTGCTGCCTAAATCGGCGGATCTGCACAAATAACTGATGTGATCTAAATTCGCAAATCGACATGAGGAGGAGCATTTACACATTGCCTAAACTGGTGAATCTGTGTGCAGGTGACCGATGGACTAGACAAGACATAAAAGAGAAAAACATTTACTATCTGTGTGGTGAAACCACTTTGGAGTATAGCAATTCACTTACAGTTGTTGTTCACGAATGCAAAGTATCGTAGCTTGTGGGAGTATCTACATAGCTTAATGTCAAATGTTCTGAGTAAAAACTCCATTAAGTGTTTATTTGACGCCACCATATTAGAAATGACCAGGGTTATACCTCAAAAGATAAGGAAGCAAGGAAGTATTGCATGTACGTACTTGGATGGTATACTGCATTTGAAAATATATATACCAGAGTGTGTGTGTGGGAAGAGGCACAAGTAAGAGAAAGCTGCATTGTGAATCTTAACCAAAGTATAGTTACCAAATTCAAAATGTGCTAATTTTGTGTCAACAATTGGCCATGAAATAAAAGAAGATGCCATCCTGGTTAAGGTGTGATACTTAAACCATGACTTAACATCTACATTAGGAAATTTCAGAGGTCATTTGGAGGGCCATATGAAGAGAGAGAAAAATAGAGCGCGTCCAATGAGCATGAAGGCTACGTTACATAGGAAAGTACGTGGAAAGACTCAAAAAATAGGAAAATAGCATAAAACTTTCACGAAACTAGGATTGTAGCATAGTAATTTCCTTCCTTTTACCGAGCTTTTAGGTGCTTGCGTGTGGTCCCACTTCTGATATTCTCTTATGGTCATTAACGTACTGGAGGGTGACCATTAAGCCCGCACAAGATATTGGAATTCTAAAACACTTTCCCTCCATTAGAATGCTTTCAAAGTGAATCTCCCTCCACTAAAGCTTTTCTCTGAGAGTTATGGCGTCCACGTCTTCTCGCCCAAGAGCCTCCAGGTGTTTACTGTCTCTCACACCAAGAACCAATGGGTTGGACAAAGGATAAACAAAGGTTCATGGGTCCTCATGCAACCAAGAAGACCCAAGAGGTCTAGTGGTATCAACGTTTACCGCTCAGCATGGAAGGCCAGGGTGTTGGATTTCAAAGTTGAAATTGGCAAAAGATCTGTAAAGGAAGTTCTTGTTCAGCATGTGTTTACCCATCCAGAGGTGATAGCAAACGGTGGAAATGTATCAGATATACATCAACCCCGTTGCAATTGTAAGTACTCTTGACATGTGAACTTACTGATACTCTCATTATAACTTTTCTTATATATTTTGCAATGTTTCTCCCACTTGTTATGAGAAATTTCTCCACTCTTCACAGCTCAATTACATTAGATTTGTCATTTGTACTTATTGATACTCTTAGTTTAACTCTTCTTATATATATTGCAGATGTTTATCCCTCTTCTTATGAGCAATGGGAACCTGTGGAGTGCATAATAGGCCTCTTCCATGTTGTACATGCCCACATTGGTTCTCTACAGTACTCAGAGAGGAGCAGCAAAAGACTGGCTGATGAGGGAATCTTTTTTTATGACCACATTTACCAACTCAGCTCAGGGAATAAGAATGGCATGTTGGTGAAAGTGCCTCTACCAACCGATTGGAACACTGTGGACTGGCCAGTTCCCGAGGAAACAATGGTGGAGGCAATGCGAAGTAAGCTCTACAAGGATATACAAAGGTCTCTACGTAGCTCTATTCCTACCAAACTGGTTAGAATTGCAAACTTTTGTCCTGTTGCACTCTTCATAGAGCTGTTTCATAGCTACAACATCCGAGTTACAAAAACTATGTTCATGTGCAAGTCATTTCAGCAGTCATCCTGTGACAAACTTCTTGACAAAGGATGGTATGCAAAGGAAGAGATTGGTTTACGGTGCGAGGTCGCGCTTGATACTCTAGTTGTCAAGTACATGATTGCAAGCCAATCACTGTTACTCTCATTTTGGTATATGCGATCACAAATGCTAAACGGTAAGTACATTCCTATGGACCAGGTTTCTGCAGGTTTGGAAGATAATCCTACTGTGGATGTGGAAGTGATTGATAAAGAGCATGGCCTACTATTGGTGGTTACAATAAGGGAGCTATGCAGTCTTCAGCATTTGCGAAATGACATCATTGAAGAGTCAATGGACAAGGACCTATCGGATTTTTCCTTTTTCTTAGCTGGCCGTAAGGTGATGCGGCGAAGGGAAAAAGATATTTTGTGCAAAGAGTTGGATGGTCGGGTTGAAGTAGTGTCAATGTAACAGATATTCTTGTGAACCCAAGTGTATACAAATGACTTTCAAGACATGAAGTTTATTGATCTCATTTTTCAATTGTGCCCTGTGAAAAAGTGTGCTTGAAATACATTTCTTTACCACGTCAAATCTCTCTCTCTCTCTCTCTCTCTCTCTATATATATATATATATATATATATATATATATATATATATATATATATATATATATGTTAGACAAAACAAAGACATGATAGAAGAATCATCTTAATTCATTAGAAAGTACAAACTCGTCCGTGAACAATGGACTGAGATACAATTTTTGTGAGTATGGAATCAGAATGTCTTCAAGGTAAAAATCGAAGGAATGCCCCTCGAAAGAAGGTGGTGAGATGGTTGTTCCCGGCGGATTTAGTTCTCCCTTTTCAGGAGTATCATCAATTAGTAGTGTATTAGTTACATCAAAGGGTACACCGATTTGGCTAAACGGTTTGTACAAAAGAGGTAATCCTGGTTTTTTAGGGTGGTAGTGGCCCTCAACGGTAACGCATTTTCTTTGATCATACAAAAAGGCAAAATCTGACGTGTGAGCTTGGCATACACTGCAAACTATTGCAACTAGTGGCGACAAGTTTTGCCTTTGCATTGAAGACCATATGGCAACTCTGAAGCGCGGAAGAAGAAACTGAATAAATTCCTTGGTTCCTGGACGAACCACGCCTCGACAAGTTCCCATCCGAAACGTTTGCAAATCCTCAAAGGGTCCTCTGTCACCGAGAGGCACCCGCATCAGCAGCAATCCATTGATGTCCAAGATAATCAACCTTTGTAAAAGTTGACAAGTACATATAAGTAGTTAGAAGCTGAACATATTTTGCCATACTTGAATAGACATTACCGGAACAACCGTATCTACAGGTAGCAAGGGTCCATACTGGGTCTCTGTAGTGTTCATGTCATTGTTGCTCTCCTCCGCTTTATCTTCATAGTCATCATTCACATCTTCATCAGGGGTCTCCCCCATGGCCCTTTCTGCCTCATTCAAGGTTGATCGGCTTGCCTCATACATCCTTGCCTGATCCATATCATTTTGCTCATCCCTAGGCCTGCTTTCCTCATCCATATCCTTTTGCTCATCTATAGGCCTGCTTTCCTCATCTTGGGTTTCAGCCATAGGCTCTTTTGGCTCCTCCACTGGCTGACTTGGCTCTTTCATTGTCTCCTCCGGTTGAACCTTAGCACCTTCCATATGCTCATTTGACCTTTCCTCATCCTCGGCTCTTTCATCTTCTGCTGATATGACACCCTCGGCCCGTTGCGATTCCACTGTATCGGATGTAGGGGTTTGTCGTGGTGGCACGTCATGTTTTGTAAGATCAATAGTGCGCTCATCCAAGCCGCTATCTTCAAGCTCTCTAGGGCTAGACATAGTAAGCAGGTGTTGTATTAAACTTACCCGGTATCTTTGCAAATAATCATATGTGTAGTTTTTTAAAGCACTCTGCAAAATTGAAAGACCACATGGTGAGAATTCTTTTATAGACTAAACCAAAACTAACTGAATGCATTGCCAAATGGGTACCTTAGTCATGAAAGGTTTTAATGCAAAGTAGCTTTGCAGGACATATTCTGCATGGAGAAGACATCTCCAGCCGCAAGAATTCCCATCGGTTTGATTTGGGACAGGTACTTCTTTGATTGGGGCCTTGTATAGTTCATACCTTCCACATAGCTTGCCATAGGCAAGCAACAATCTCTTTATACAACTGCACAAAGCAATGTCAAGATGTTAGCATGAGGCTTCAAATTTACATGGATATCTATAAGAAACACTTTCTGATACAAAACACTTACAACCTAATTTCAGGGTGGGTTCCTTTTATTGAATTGAACACCCACACTGCTGGTTGGTCAACATCAAGGCATATGAGACTCCAGTGATGGTTGTTCTCATATGGAAAGATGATCACAGTAACTTCCAGCATAGCACATTGGAGAAACCAACTCTCAAAGGTCCCAGATGGACTGTTCTTTTGTCTAATAATTACAGACATTTGTGGATCAAGGAGAAACACCTCTGTGTGAGTGTGCAGTGGGAGTTGACTTTTGATCAGGCTGCAGAGACTCTACCTGAGTTAGCAAACCTATTATCTGAGTTTTCAAAGCTAGCAAGATAGTAACACTTACTTAAGACAAGCATAGATAATTGTGTCTGAAATCTGAGCATCTGGATTCTGCAATAAATCAATGTCCACTTTTTCCAGAGCTAGCTTTCTGGTTCCATCTACAAATGGTATCTCTGCAAGCAAACCATTCTTCATTGAAAGTAGAGTTTCTTGATTCATTGCCTCTATAGACAGGGTCACATTGCACTCTGTTTGCCTCTGGGACTCCACTGCTACTTTTGCTTTCTCCTTAAGCTCTGCTTCCCTCATTTCCTCTGTTTGGCGAGCAATAGTCTCTGCCCTTGCCCTTGTATTCACATCATGTGTGACATCTACAACTGTGAGCTGTGGCACTAGCTCCGGGGGGTATAACAAAATTCCCTCATTTTCTTATCCTTGCAGACATTGGGGACCAGCAGTTTGTCATACCTCCACCTTATTCTTTTCAATGTCTCACTATCTTTGTCCATTATAGTAACCCTGTGGGCATGGGCTGCAACAATGGTCATGTCACTGAAGTACTCCAGTAGGAAGTCCTCTGCTGCTTCCTGTAGAGCCATTAATGCCACCACCTTCCACGTTTTGGTGCCCCAGGTAGCTTCATCACATATGGACCTCACCATCCTCTGGAAGGGCAGCTTTTGTATGCATAAATCTACACATTTCTGTGCCTTTCTGATTTCTCTGAAAAGTCCCATGCAGGTTTGCAGCTTCTTCATCCTTGGCCCTTTCAGAATTTTATTTGGTTTTCCAAGTCTTTTCTTTGGGGTTGCAGATCTGCTACTTGCTTTAGATGCTAATCCTGGACCCTTGCCTGCCTTCCTTGCAGTGGCTTTTGTTCTAGCCATCTCACTGTACACCAAAAGAAGAGTCTCAATCCCCTTCTCTCCTTCTATGACTCTCTCTCTCTCTCTCTCTCTCTCTCTCTCTCTCTCTCTCTCTCTCTCTCTCTCTCTCTCTCTCTCTCTCTCTCTCCTTTCTATAGCTTAGCATATATAAATAGAGAGAGACAGAGAGAGTCCGCATTACTAAAGGCGCGCGCGGAGCACGTTTTCACCTCAACAAGCACCTCCGTGCGCCGTTAGTATAGGGTAAAATAATACACACATACTCTCTCTCTCTCTCTCTCTCTCTCTCTCTCTCTCTCTCTCTCTGGTCAATGCACAGTACTAACGGCGTGCATAGAGACATGCACTACGGGTATGCCTCTCTACGCGCGCCTTTGGTATAGAGAGAGAGAGAGAGAGAGAGAGAGAGAGAGAGAGAGAGAGAGAGAGAGAGAGAGAGAGAGAGAGAGAGAGAGAGAGAGAGAGAGAGAGAGAGAGAGAGAGTATGTGTGTGTGTGTCTGTGTGTGTGTGTGTGTGTGTATTTTAAAGATGTGTGTTTGTGTGTAAGTGAGTGTGTTTGTGAGTGTGTGTGTGTGTGTGTGTATTTTAAAGATGTGTGTCTGTGTGTAAGTGAGTGTGTTTGTGAGTGTGTGTGTGTATGTGTGTGTGTGTCTGGGTGTGTGTGTGTGTGTGTGTTTGTGAGTGTGTGGGTGTGTATGTGTGTGTCTGTGTGTGTGTGTGTTTGTATTTTAAAGATGTGTGTCTGTGTGTTTGTGAGTGTGTGTGTGTGTGTGTGTGTTTGTGAGTGTGTGTGTGTGTGGGTGACAGAAACAAAGATAGAGAGATAAAGGCAAAGGCAGAGGGAGAGGCAGACCTTCGTTATGTCGATGGGTGGGCTTGCTGTCGGAGACGCAGACGACGGCTCTTGCACTCTCTCTCTCTCTCTCTCTTTCACTCACTCTCTTTTACGAGGTGTGTTTTTTCTCTCTCTTGACCGCTTTATATGGCGTACAAAAAGTATACGGTCTCAATAATGACCACACGTGCGACAGCATGCAAATATACTATAATTTATAGTGACACGTGGGGCGCCGCCGTGTGTATCCGTTATAAGTGTGATTTTGAGAGAGAGAACAATAGAGAGAACAATAGAGAGAGAGAGAGAGAGAGAGAGAGAGAGAGAGAGAGAGAGAGAGAGAGAGAGAGAGCCAGAGAGAGAGAGAGACAGAGAGAGAGAGAGAGAGAGAGAGAGAGAGAGAGAGAGAGAGAGAGTCTTAGAGAGACAGAGAGAGAGAAAGAGTGATCAGATTGTCACAGAGATAGAGAGAGGGAGAGACACAGATTGAGAGAGAGATAGAGAGAGGGAGTCCTTACTCTCACAGAGAGAGAGAGAGGGAGGGAGAAAGACAGAGTCAGCTTGACACACAGAAAAGCAATGGAGGAGACACCTCCCTTTGAGTTCCTGCAAACCCCACCAAAAAAAGGTGATCTCTCACTCTTTCTCTCTGTATTTCCAACAGTTGGTACAAATTGTGTGTGTGTGTGTGTGTGACTGTTGTTCAACACACACACCTCAATACCCATACTTCCATAGACAGAGACACAGACACACATACACACAGACACACACAGAGATATATATACATTGTCTCTTTTCCTACCCTCTCTGTACACATTACTAACGGCGCGCATAGCCAACCAAATATTGGCTCCAGCTCTCTCCGCGCGCCGTTAGTATTGTTATGACTCTCTCAGTTGTACTTAAGGCGCGCGGAGAGAGTTGCAAAAGGCACTTTTCCTTCCTCGCGCGCCTTTAGTCAAATAGAAAAATACAAAGAGAGAGAGAGAGAGAGAGAGAGAGAGAGAGAGAGAGAGAGAGACTAGGTGTGTTTTTGTTTGTGCTTTGGTGATATATATATATATATATATATATATATATATATATATATAAATAATATTTATATATTTATATCTATCAGGAGAGAGAGAGAGAGATCATGATGGTTTGGTTTTGGCAGAGTTGTCATGTTTCCTGATGGTTTTGACTTGTCATGTTTCTTGATGAATAGGATTAAGGTCCAGTAGGCAGAAGAGGCTGAAACCAGATCCAGAGCTTGTGCCAGGATTTCAACCCTTGCAGGCTCAGTTGCTTAATGTATCTGCCAAAAGAACTGTTGACTTTTGTCAGGACATATCTGAAGAAAAGTCGATTGGTGAAGATCAATCAGAGAGGTCACCAGGGCAAGAGGATCCCTCACCCTACAAGGGTGTGGTGCCCTGTAGAGTACTTCTGAAGAAAAATACAAGAAAGAGGAATATAGACTTCTCAGATGATGCAGATGTGCTAGAAAGTAGTCCCTGTGCAACTAAATGTAAAGACAAAGAGGATGTGTCTTCTCTAGAAGACCCAGCTGCAACTGATGAGAGGCTCTTTGATTTTGCAGCATCTTGTGGTGCTGGGGACAAGTATGATCTAGTTCATTCTATGTTTAATCCAAAGTTTGACATTGAAGACCTGTTAGCTCAGCACAGTAATTTCTTGCAGTCCTACAGAGATAAGTTTGAAGTGATGGTGCAGGTAGGAAGGGTTGTTTTGCCTACTATGACTCTTGTGCATTTAAATGACTGTGGTGGAAAGGGACAGGGAGTGAAGAAGTATAGGGAATTACCACCCTCTTGCCGACATTCAGCCTGCCCTTTGCATCAAAAAGAATGCAAACTCATTCAGGAGGCCTTTGGCTTTATGATTTACCTGAACAGCCTGTTTGGATTCCTCATGCAGAATCCTGATGAGGTGTTAGAGGAGCAGGATGCAGCACCAGATGAGGAATGTGAGGAGACAACTCATATGCAAGAAGTCGAGGAGGTTGAAGACACAGTCGACCTTGAGGTTGAGGCAATTGAAGTACAAAGAAGTAAGATGCTCTCTGTGAAAACCACAGAAATCAAACTTCCATTGGATTTTTAGTAACTTCACTGAGAAGCATGCTCAGATGATGTTGCCTGCTGTGCCTGACTTCAGGATTGGAGACAAGACCTATATCTTCTTACATGATGTGCAAAGTGTGTTTTATTTAAGGGAGGATTTCTCCCTAGCTATTATTTCCAGAGTCCAAGAGGAGAGGAGTGGATTTGTTTCAGAGGATAGTAGTGATGATGAGGCAATGGAAACATCCAGCAATCCAATGGAATGCCTTCGAAGATGCTTTGAGAAAGCTGAAAAATACAAGGAGACACTACCTGATGAAGCCACCTTCCAAGCAATAAGACAAAGCCTAAGACCATGGAAAAGTAACAAAGAAGTGGAGGATTGGTTTAACCATTCAGGGTAGGGGTCAACTACATCTGTAGACCTGTGGCAAGAAAACCTCTTTCTGCAGGATGAGAGCTTCATGGTAACTCTCTCTCTCTCTCTCTCTCTCTTTGTGTCATTTCTGACATTGTATGTGCAGTCTTGGATTGCTGACAAGGATGACTTCCTTCGGCGCCGGACAAGAGAGTATCGAGGAAGGGATGCGGCCCTAGCACAGTACCTTTCAAAGCTTTGCGAGTCGCCGATAGTAGTTTTTCACAATTCCATGTCACAAGAGGGTTCAATAGCAAATTACACATTCAAGACACTATCACGCTTCTTGGGTGGACCGGTGCTGCCCAAAAGTGCAGATAAAGTCATTATTGTGGACAAAGTGTTTGCTAGAGATTGTTTTGGTTACTGCCCAGTCTATACAGGTGGTCAGGCAGCGTATTACTACACCTACATAGCAATGGCACTAGCTCTTGGTAGACAAAACCCAGATGAACTTTTAGAGTATGGCAAACATCTCATGATTCGTTACAAGGGTGACGTGCCAAAAAACAAAATTGAACCTGCAAAATCTTGATACACTTCAAGTAGCAATTGTATAAGATCATGTATTACATAAATTTGTTACAATGTCACCCACTCAGAGTATCTTTCTCCACTTGTGATTCACATACACCATTGTCTCTCTCCACCTTCGTTGACTTTCACGAGCTCCGGAGTTGTTGTATGCCATTGATCTTTTAGCTTTTTGTTGTTGTAAATGTCTGATGGCTTGTGCTGTTGCTGAATTTGCCAAGACTTCTTTTGATCTTTTAGCTTTTTGTTGTTGTAGATGTCTGATGGCTTGTGCTGTTGCTGAATTTGCCAAGACTTCTTTTGCCTGCATTCGATGAATGATTCTACGATAGAACCATTCAAATAGTTCTCTCAAACTGTTAGCCTTGATTCGAGAGCCACCATGTCGTGTGTGCCTGAAATAAGCATTTCTCGCCATGTAATGAGACTTTTCCATCCCTTGGGTATTCCATATTGCCGGGTTCCCATACTTCTGTATAAAATATGGCAAATGATTGAAGATGATGTGTTGGATATGAAAACAGATTAGTTAGAATGTTTTACAGTCACATATTTGCACATAAGAGAGAAAGAAATACATTATAATACCATGTAGTGAGTATTCTGGGTGTCTGTCTATGCTGTCTTGAATGATTTTTTCAGAAGGTTGAGATTTTCCTTGAACTTGTTCATATCACCTTGTGACCAGTCATCTTTGTCGCACATCAAAAATAGGATGTCTATTGATCGCCAAACCTCAGCCTTCGCGTTACGAGTAGTTGGTTCGTGGTCTTTGACTGCAATATGTAGCTTTTTCCAGCTCTGATACTCTACCTTGCTAACATAAGATGTGTTATGTATTTTTCCATGTTTTGTTAGCTTTGGATCTCTTGTACCTTGGGGCTTAGATAAAAACCTCCGTGCCTTCATCCCACCGATGGATGGTTTGCATGGGACATCCTTCTCAGCAGTTGATCTCTTTTCATCCCGCTGGATTTTCACATTGCCACCATGAAGCCCCATATCCGACAGTACCTGCAGGGCTACTTGTCGTTCTGCGGAGTTCTTAATCTTCCAAGAAAACCCGATGTATAAGTAGACCAATTTCTCCACAATTCTACAAAGGGCATGCATTGTACAAATGTGGACATTCACAAGTGGTATTTTCAAAACGGGTCGAAAAGCAGGATCCTCAATGTGACGTGTTGGAGCTTTTCTCCACCACTTTGTGTCCATGACCTTTGCAGGCTCCATGCAGAACAAACACGGTGACTTTGCCATTGCACCCATTCCACAATTATACATGCACTTTAATGTTTTAAGGTCACCTGCAAGATGCCACTGAACTTGAAAGTCTCCCCTTCCATCTAGACGTAGTACCTCTCCCTGGTTAGTCTGTCGATCAATCACCTCCGGAATATTAGTTCGATGGAACACCCAATATAGAATCTCATGATCTTCTTTCTTTACCTGCAACACAAAATAAATGAGACTTAAGTAGATCTGAACATTTGAGCTTACTTGAGAATATCGCTTACCTCAAACGCACCAAGCCACCATATGTTAGATTTTGATTGAACACTAAAATATAAAGGATCATCACTGGGACACTTTGAGAGGGCTCTATTCATTAAAGTAATAGTAACACGCTCTGGCTTTTTCTCTTTAACTAGCTCACACTCATCCAGTTTTAACACAAAATGTAATAGCCCACGTGACTCTTCAAATGTGATGTTGTAAAACTCCACCATTCTCTTTTGTAGTATCCGCAGGTCCATAAAAATATTGTTGAACTCATCATATGCCATGTTCGCTCCATGGCCACTGTAAGTTGCTTTAATATGAAAGGGCTGTCCAAGATAGTCTCCCTGTGCCTCGTTAAGCTGAAGCCTCTCTTTCCAAACACTTGAGGCTGATGGTAGAAGTTTGGATTTTATACCCTTCCTAACAAAGATGGATGAGACAGACTTTTGGATAGCCGAATATCCTCTTTTGCTTACACCAAGTGAATCAAGTGTGCCTTGTATCTCTTTTGCAGGCACTGAGTTCTCTGAAATAAAGCGGTCCACTACATTTCTTTGTAGAACCTTAAACTTCTTGTCATGTACTATATCTGCTGCCAGGCTTCTACTTATAAGTGGCTTCAATCTCTTTCCTATATTGGCTTTGGGGTCAATGTTTTCCTTGTCAGGATAGATTGAATCTCTACATGAAGACAATGCATAAGTAAATAACAGAAAATTTGCTTCACTAACACTATTTAGGCACATGAAAACAATGCATAACAAGAAAAAACAAAAAGATTACTTAACTAAGACAATGTAGCCAACCAAGAAGCATCACCTTAATGCTCGGATTCTTTTCTTGAGACCTCCTGATGCAACCTGCAATGTTTCAAGATTGCGCAATTTCTTCTTTCAGATACGACCACCCAAGATGGTGTCCTTCATTTGACAACTTCGCACCTTTCCTTTCAGTTCTTGTACCTCTGTTTTATGTTGCAAAATGGTAACCTGATCTGTAGAATGTAAATGTGAAAGGCGAACAATCTCACATTGTTGAGCTTGGAGAATGCTCTTGTAAGTTCCAGCTTCTCTTGTAAGTGATTTACAATAACCCAGAAGGCCCTTTTCTCCATCACCAGCAAAGGTCAGTAAGCTTGTAGGATTGACAAACGGTGGAGACGCATTAGTTATTGGATTCTTAGGGTAGAGAGAGCCTCTCGTCCAGATATCTATGTGTTCAGCTCCTTGAGCTCTGAGCGTGTCTATGGAGGCGGGAGGTATATGTGTGTTTGTTTTACTGCGCTTAATCAATGGTTGGTACTCATTGTCCAAATCAATGTGAAGGTGATATTTGGCTCGTTTTTGGGTAACATTTGTGCCATTTGAGGAGTGCGCCATTAGCCAAAATGTGCAGGTTTAATGGAAAGTGAATAGCGGCTGCGGATTCGTCCCTCCATGTTAGCCTCATTCCCTCCGTATTGACGTTGTTCATTCATGCAACTGAAAAGAGGATTATCCCTCAATCACTACGAACAAATGTTCAGAAGAGTAAGGAATCTACTTAAAGTACACTTTTTGAAGTTTTACTATGAAAGACCTAGCTCTTTTATTTGCCATTTTTTCTAGAGAGAGAGTGCAAAAAATACATTTTCTTAGAAGGCCCTCCAAATGACCTCCGAAATTTCCTAATGGAGTGGTACAACTATATAACGCAAAACTATTATACATGGGAGAGTGTCTATATGAAAATTAGAAAGGAAAAGGATTGTGGACACGTACAAACATATCTTTTGAACGTACGGATGAGTTTCAAATCACGAGAATGAAAATATGAATCTTGTTAATACACAACCATGAAAAGTACCTAAGCTAATTTGTTCCTACAATGTGATGCTTTGGTCTACACAGTCAAGAACAGTGTAGTGACCTGCATACCAACCCCAAAGTGTGAGACTATGGTCTACAACAATAGGGTTAGCATAAAATATAAAGTTAATTAAAACTAACAAAAACAATTAAGAAATGGTAGAATGATCACCTGAGCTAGCTCTCTAAGTGCTCTGCAAGTACTCTCCAAGTGCTCTGACCAGTCAACAAAAGCTAAAATATGATAGTTTGTTCAAATTGTCAGTGCCTTTTTCTTTTTTGTTTTAATTAGCAGTTCGATCGAAACATTGTTCGACCAAAATATTGTTCGATCGAACTATAGTTTGATAAAAAAATGCTTTATATGGTGGATAGGGGGAAAGGGGAACACAACTCTCTATAGCCCAGGATACTCGCACCCCAGTACACTATTGTTCACCTTCAAAACTCAACACCTCCGCATATAGATCACTGCCTACACGCATACCAATACATGCACACTTTGCATAATCGATTGATAGCACACCACACCAATTGTTCCCATTTGTAACCTTCACATAGCACACACCACTCTCTCTTTCTCCCTCACACACACATCGGATCCTTTGAAAACAACACTCTACAACTTATGGAGCCTCTATTGAGACTCTGTGAAGGTGATCCTCTCCTTGAACCTAAAGAACATGTGGGGTACTGACTTCGAGCAAGCTCAAACTACAATGAGGACCTCCATCCATGTGAACGCTCCCATCCATCTCGGAGTTGCTACCTCTAGAGGAGTAAGCCACTCAGCTCGTATAGCCTCTATAATATCCTGACACATGCTCTACACCCTCATGCCTCGTAACTAAGTGCTCTGAACCTCCTTGGGCAAGCCTAAAAACTGAAGCCAGTCTCACCGAGAGTGTGGATTGGACCCTCTGTCATTTGGGACCCCAAGATACACGAGGCCTGCTACTAACCAAGTGTCCTCTCTATGTGCTAACCATGGGGTTGCAAACAAGAGGCCGCCGCAAGCTCTCCTCCGTGCAAGTGGGTTGGTGTTGCTTTAGGCCACTCCTCACCTGCTCCCATGACCTAAGCAAGCTCGTAGAAAATCAGTCCTCCAACCTCCTACTCATGCCAACTCTGTCCATCTTTGTAAAAATCCACCTAGTGGATGGGCTCCAAGGGCCACGTGCATGAGGAACTTCAGCTTGAATTTGTCTTGATCAACCTCTCTAGTTGGCTGATGTTGGAGCTCGAGAAGATCCAACAAGATGTGATGTACCACATGGTAGCCAACAACACCTGATTGGCCACTACAACTTTGCCTACCAAAGAGATCCATAATGAGCTCCAATGAAGCAATTTCCTCCTAATGGACAAGAGGAGGGTAGTAGGTTGTTTCTTTGGGGACAAATCCAAGCCAACCTGACAACCCAGATAGTGTACATAAGTCCCTAGGGGAATCCACCTAAAGCCCTCACTCGACAACTCATAGAAGAGAAAGAGAACGGGGGAAAGAGGGAAACCTTGTCTAACCAAGTGCATGAGCATGAATCATTCCCCTCTTCCCCCTACCAAGAGCACCTGGTTGTGCACAATATGTAAATGACTAACACACCTCTAATCCAAGCATCTGCGAACCCCATCCTACATAGAGTGCCCTCCAAGAAATCCCAGTCAACTCTATTGTAAGCCTTCTCAAAATTGAGAAGGAGGATCACAAGATCCTCTCCTTGGAGATGCACGAGGGCAGACGCCTCCCAAAAGGTTAAAATGTTGTCAAGGATACTACGTTCCTTGACAAAACCTATCTGGGTCCCATGTAAAATTCTCTCAGAGTAGTGGCTAAATCCTCAAACTCAGAGCCTTGGCTAAGATCTTGTAGGTTGAGTTGAGAATGGTGATGGGTCGCCGCTGCCGAGTCTCATCCAAGGAGCCTCCCTTCTTGGGAATAAGGTATATCAAGCCCTCATTCATGTTGTCAGCTAGTGTGTAAAATATATTGGTAGGTGCTATAAAGATCCAAACCAAGCATGTCCCAGTAATCCCGTTATTTATTTTAGCTTTTAGGTATTTATTTTACCTATTTGTCAAAGTCTGGGTAGCGAAATTTATTGAGGTGGGTATATATGTGACCGCTTGCTCTCATTGTACATCGTATCAATTCATTGCCAAGGTTGTAAAGGTGGTGTGTATCACCATGCTTTGCCCATGTCTGCCAGCCAGTGTCAGGCCGTCCACATTTATCTCCTTATTCTTTATACATACAACGATTAAGAAGCTCTCACTCATTCTCACACTGTGCTCATACAGTGAGATTTGGGAGCTCCACCCACATCCTATGTACTCTCTCTCTCTCCCCTTATCACTCTCCACACATGCACCGCATTCGCGCACTCACAATTGGTATCAAAGCTTTGGTGACGCATATGATGGCTTCCCGACGAGACGGAAGCGATGGAGCTCTCAGCTATGGCGGCTTGAGCTCGACGGAGGTGGATACGGCATGACGCTGTCAGATCTCAGCTTAGGCATGTATATTCAGCTAGTGTAGCAATCCATTGCTGAATTTTGCAGAGAAAGAGCAGAAACAAGAAGTGTTGCAGCTCGTTTTTGCTGTTTTTGACTCCCGAAACAGTGTTTTTTATATATCTCCGTCACACGGAGTTGGATGGATATGATCCAGGAGTCTAGGTTGAGGTTTTGACACATTCCAAACACGATGTTGATGTCCATTTTTTGAAATTATGCTATGAATTACCGCAAGTGCAACAGCAGCAAGGTTATGTTGCATTTATGGGCCCAAAACAGAGGTTTTTGGCATATCTCCCACATCTCGACACGGATACATATGATCCAGGAGTCTACCCTAAGGTTTTTGGCACGTTCTGAACGCATTGGTCGTATCAAAAATTTAAAATTTTGAGTGTTTAATTTTATGTTGCAGCCTATCAACAATATCAATTTATCGAGGTTTTGCAATTTGATTTCTACAGTGTAGAGAGTGATGCAGTTTGCATCTTTGGCTACGTATGGCACACTATGGTGCTATTTGAGAGAGAATTCACCTTGTTTTTGCGTATGCAAGTGATGCTTTGGGATGTGACTTTTGGATCGTTACACATCCGGATGCGGTTTCGTGCGCATTGTTTGATTGTGTAGGGAATTTCAGAGAGCCTTTTTAGCACGATTTTGTGCAGTTTCATGTTATGTATGCATTATGCGGATAAATTTGAGCTAGCCATGGCTCGCACGTAGCAGGTTTGCAGTGTTTTGGACAGGTACACATCCATAGAGCTACTCAGTCAGGAGTGCCCAGTTTGCCAGACTTTTGGCATTGCATGTAGACCATTTGTGGCTTTTGCTACTGAGACACTAAGTATCTATTTTCATGCGTATTTGGTGAATTTTTTGAGTTTTTGCTCAGTTTCGAGGGGAAACTCGTCGGATTTTTCCAAGATTTCTTGCCATGGTTTGCATATTCATAGTTTTCTCTCTGATGGTATAGTGGTCAATATATTCCCACTTTGACACTGATCGGGTATTTACTCTCACTTTGACATATTTTGTCAGTTTGGACATAGTTTGGTGTTCTTGTACCCACTCTCACATTGTTCATTCATTGACACATTTTGGCAGCAATTTTTCACTCACATATGTATGTCATTTGTGGTGTCGTTGAGTGATACTCCGGCTAGAGCGGTTTGGCTCTGTGTATGACTTTGTGAGGTGATTCCGGACGAGTACATTTCCGGATTGGCCGTTTGGGCATCTATTGTTGTCTCCATTGCAATTTATAGTTGAGTTTTTTACTCCAGTTGAGACTCTGCCAAATTTTTCCAGGTATGTATACCTATTGTAGAGGCTAGTGAGCTTGATCGTTTGCTCACCTTCTTTGCTTGAGACAATGGTTTTGCTCTAGGGTGGGAAAGTCTTGTGATCTCAAGCATTGTTTGCCATAGTTTTGGCATGGATATGGAGACGCTTCAGGTTAGAGGCGGTTCTCATTCACGATCTCGTTTACGATATAGACTGCCAATGAGCATATTAGGCATCGTTGCTTCAGGCGTATGAGGCAACGGAAGCACTATGGGAGAATCGTGCTATTACCGCACAACATTACCGCATAAGAGGAGAGAGAGAGCTTCAAGAAAGAGAGAGAGTGTATGGTGCAGACCCGGTGGCGCGTTCCCCAGCTTTACCACGACAATTACCGCCTGTATTACCGCACAAATAAACGCCCAGATTACCGACCCGAAAAAGAATCCAAGTGATCCATTCCTCTCCCACTTTTCCCTTTCTATAAATCCTATTCTATTTTGTTACTTTTCAGAAATTGGTACCCCTTTTTTGCATGGAGTGTAAGAAATCCCATTCTCATTGGGAATTTTAGTACCTCTCTTCTCTTTGCTTGCCTCATCTATTGGTACGATTCTCCTACTCTACTCATTTGTACTCCATGAGATTCTATATCAATAAATATTTTGTTTCCACTTCAAAATCTTATGTCAACTATGCATTCATATGAAAATGGCAAGCGAACGATGATCAAAATTGTATTGTCACCCCCTTTTTGCACGGAGTGTCAGAAATCCCATTCTCATTGGGAGTTTTAGTACCTCTCTTCTCTTTGCTTGCCTCATCTATTGGTATGATTCTCCTACTCTACTCATTTGTACTCCATGAGATTCTATAAACAAAAATATTTTGTTTCCACCTCAAAATCTTATGTCAACTATGCATTCATATGGAAATGGCAAGCGAACGATGATCAAAATTGTATTGTCTTGCGTTCATAAACAAATATCCCTTTTGTACAACATAAGTAGAGAAAGAAGTCAAAATCCAAAAGATACTTATTAATTTTCATCCTCCAAGAGATCTCTACAAGTGCTTACATCCATGTCCAACCCCATGGTAGCTAAATCAACAAATAAATCTATTGATTCATCCTCTTTAGCCTCTCCTATTGAATCATCATCATCCTCTCCATCCTCGTCCTCCTCCTCACTATGGTTGGTTATTGGGAATGGTTGGTTCTCCTCGACCTCAATTGCATCATCGTCATTGGCGTCTTCTTGAGATGGTATGGTGGGATCTGCCAAAGTCTCTATGTTCGTATCTGCAAAGATAGATCTGCTCCGTGGTGTGACTGGAATAACATACCATAGTCGTCTTCGATACATACAAGGCACATAAAACACATGTAGGTCATAGAGCAAACACCAACATAAATGTAGTTTTTTATGTATCATATAATGTTTTAGTGAGTTGCACATGGACTTTACTTGCTCACAACTACTAGGTTGCACCAAGTTGTCGGTCTTCCCGCGATGAGATTGCCCGGAGTCTACCATATAGAGTCCATTCTCATGTCTCTTAACCTCACCCGCAAACCATCGGCAGTCAAAGAGATATTTGTGAAATTCTCTGAAGTCCACTTTGATTATCCTCTCTATTGTTCCACATTCCCTCACCTCTTGTGTTGTCGTGTCAAAGTTGCCCATAACTCCACTATCATGAGTGGTTCGGCGCTCATCTATCTTGCGGGTTCGAAAATGACGTCCTTCGGACCACATAGAGTTGAATGTGAAGGCCTGCAAAAACCAATCAAGATAGATGAGAGAGAGAGAGAGGTGACACACATACACACACCCACACACACACACACTCGCACACACACACTAAACACATAATATTACCCTTGGTAGACATCCTCGTGCGTACTCCCATTCTTTAGGGCTTATTTGTTCTCCTTGTGCCTTGGCCTTGGTCATGGCATTGTGTATCCACCCAACTGGAATTAGATCAGGTTATTTGGCAAGCTCTTTAGGAAAGGGAGGTGCTTGCCTACCGCCATGCGACCTCTTCCATGCGACCTCTCCCTTTCTCTCGTTGTACGCACCTCCACATACATATCCACCCATTTGCCCATGATGGGAGCATTGAGTAGACAATGGTTGTTGACTATGGCCTAAAATTCCCTATCCAAAATCAAGAGATAACCTTTCCCACTTGGAATGTTTGCGTGTTTTTTTGGATCCTCTTCCTCCGTCTTTAAACGAGGCAATGATGGGTCTATTGTGAAAAGATATTGAGAGACATACACAAAAGCCTCTTGTACAATCCAACCCTCTGCCATGGTTTCCTGAACACATGTACATGAAACCATTAGTGATTAAAGTAACTAATAAAAAGCGTTGTGAATACAATCCAATCCTAATAAGGTTTAACGCTTAAGATCGATGAATACCTCTGGTTGTGATCGTAGCCTTACAAAGTCTTTCAAGGTCTTTAGGAACCTCTCAAGAAAGAACATCCACCTTGAGTGAACCACACCACAAATGGCTATCTCCTCAACAAGATGGAGCAATAGGTGAACTTGGCTAACAAGGATAGAACGTGGGAATGCATCCTCAATAGCACAAGTTGCTTCAATCGCTAGAAGTCGAGCTGTTGGAATGGCTGAAACTTCGATTTCTTTGGAACTCACAAACCTATAACCAAAAAACCCTTCATAATCTTCATAGTAAAGTTAGTTTTCAAAGTAAAGTTTAGGAGGGAGGATCAAATGTTCTATACCTGACAACTTCTCCCACCTTGAATATTGCAGTCTTTACCTTCATGTCCGCAAATCCACTAATGATAATTGGAAGCACAAACTATTGCACAAACAAAAAGACTTTTTAGTATCCAAAACCCTAAACCACATACACACACACATTACCTGAAGAATCTTGTGCCAATCATGGGATTTGAGCCCATACAGTTGTGTGGATCCTCCTTTCTTAGTTTTAGTGAAGGCGCCCTTGAGCGAACGCATATAACCTGTTGGAGTACGGATGGATGCAATGACTTGTTTCATCCGCTCTTGATCCACCCTTGATAGAATCCAAGGTGCCTTTGGAAGAACCATCTTCCCCCGAGGCCCCATGCGAGGTGTGGCCGAAGGAGGGAGCCTCCTTATGGCCCTCATGTCCTCTCTAGCCCCCAATGAATCTTTCTTGCCTACTATGTGATCCCATATAGCTTGGCCAACATTTTTGAACACATGCATTGGATCCAATATATGTTGGATTTTTAATGAAGCCCAATAGGGTAGTGATAAGAAAATAGAGTACCTAGACATACCCCTAGGTGGATCATTGGGAGGAGACAATGTTCTGCGATGCTCGTTCCAATGTCTTGCCCAATCGGCCATGGTCCAATGGAGTGGCTCCATCCCATTGCACGGTGGA
Organism: Adiantum capillus-veneris; assembly: GCF_014529385.1. NCBI lineage: Eukaryota > Viridiplantae > Streptophyta > Polypodiopsida > Polypodiales > Pteridaceae > Adiantum > Adiantum capillus-veneris. Next base: position 112,752,187 of record NC_140943.1, on the reverse strand, counting down.
GCATAAGATGGATGTGTGGGCGGCAAGAAGCGATGGTTATTGGGGTAGATCACCTTACCAAGTAGAGCGGGTCTCTCTGTCACGAGTGAGGGTCCACAAGTTGGGCATGCCCTATGTCCAGATGTCGATAGTCCTACAAAAACAAAAGACATAACCGCATATAAGTGACCAATGCAAAGACATTAAAGAGAGTCACAAAGGAAAAGCTTACCAGAAATCTCTCCAAGCCCGGGGTAATCATGCATGGTCCACATGAGAATGCACTTGATCATTGTGCACCGATCACGAAGTGGTCTTGATACATCAAAAACATCTATGCCGTTCCATGGCTCTTGAAGCTCTTCAATCAAAGGTGCTAAATATACATCCATGTTCTTCACCTTGTGTTTTCCTGGGACTAGAAGAGAGAGCAAAATGTTCCCCTTCTTGGTTGACTCCCATGGTGGAATGTTGTAGTTCACAACAACCACTGGCCAAGTACTCCATGAGGTAGACCGATGCCAAATGGGTTTACCCCATCACTAGCCAGACCAAGCCTCAAGTGACGAGGCTCTTCTCTAAACTCCGGCCATGTTTGCTCAATGTGTTGCCATGCCGGCGAGTCAACCAGCACTCTCATAACCCCATCGGTGGAGCGATTTGTCATATGCCATGTAAGAAGCTCGCTTGTTCCTTTGGTGCTGAACATGTGCTTGATGCGGGGAATGAGGGGGAAATGACGAAGAACCTTGTGAGGTATTGTGGTTCCTTGCATTCCCTCTTTGTACCTTGATTCTCCACACTCGGGGCAAGCATCAAGGCCTGCATGTTGATTGCGGAATAGCACGCAATCATTGACACATGCATGTATGCGATCATAGTCCATCCCAAGACCTGTCACCACCTGTCGTGCCTTACTTCGATTTTCTAGAAGATGATTGCCTTTAGGCATCATCTTGCCTAATAGCCTATGACATAATTAAAGAACACTAGTTATTGCATATAACCACGAAAAAAACTCACAACTAACACTTATTACACTTAAACGTACCTCAATAGTGCATCGACCCTTGCATTGCTCCATCCAAACATTGCTTGAATATTCAAGATCTCAAGAGACGCTCGTAATATGGAGTAGGAGCATCCCTCGTAAAGAGCGGTGTGTGCTGCCTCTAGCAATGAATCTTTGGTTTTTTGGGCAGCTTCTTCACATGCACACTCAGGCTCACACTCATTCGCCGCCTCACGTGCAAGAAGATCCTCAACCATATTGTGCAAATGATCTTCCTCCACCTCCATGTGGGGCGGGGTGCTGGGGAGATCCCCATATGTGGTGGATGTAGGATGTGAATGCGCTCGTGTGGACCCACCCACATCGGACGGTGGGTGTGACCCCCCTCCCATGACTTCTTCCTGGCGCAATCTCTCTCCCGTCCTTCTCCCGCCTCCGCCCCCGATCACACTCCAATGGGGAGCGACATCAATGGATGCCAAAACCCTCGGATCGCTAGTTTCCATTCGAGCGCGTTTTCTCGGATCGTCCCATAGCCCATAATCATCCACGTGAGCCAAGCATATACGTCGAAGCCGTGCAATTGCATGCTTACATCGCGTACATGGACATGGTAATCGCTCCACCAACCATCGAGTTCGTTCCGCGCCAACCGGCGGACCCATGTCATCCCAATCGTCCTGCACACACGACCACACACTAAATAAGAAAAAATTAAATAAGAATATGAAAAATCAAGAATGTTTGTACTGACATGACTGACACTCATTAAAGATAGAGGGTAGTGGGTACAACAGGTCATGCAGTCAGTCGGCGTAACCTTAATGTCCTGTCAAAGATTTTCGCGGTAATAATTGCGGTAATACTGGCGGTAACCTGCGTGGCAATACTCGCGGTAATATTTCAAGAAGATTTTTTTATATAAAGGGGGCACCTGCGTGCCCCCGCGAAATTGAATGCCAAAATTTCAAAATCGACCTCCTCTTCTGCGCGGGCCTGTTTCCTTCTCCATCTCCAAGCTCCCTCTCCTTCTCCCTCTCCATCTCCATCTCCGACCTCTATTACTCTCTTCATCTCCATCCCCACCATTTCCAAGAGACCGAGGTCACGAATGTAAGTGCTCAAACTCTCTCTCTTTCTTCTCGTTCTTCTACACACACACACAAACACATACACACACACACACACACAATGCATACACATTGCACACACACACACACACACACACACACACAATGCATATACACACATGCACTAACATGCACACACACGCACACACACACACACACACACAATTTTATGCACAATCACACACTAATGCTTGCATTAGTGTGTGCATGCATTATACACACACTAATGCCCGCATTAGTGCGTGCATGCATTATACACACACTAATGCGGGCATTAATGTGTGATTGTGCACAAAATAGTGTGTGAAAACACACTATTTTGTGCACAATCACACTCTAATGCCCGCATTAGTGCGTGCATGCGTTACAAGCACACACTAATGCAAGCATTTGTGTGTGCATGCATTAGTGTGTGCATGCATTAGTGTGTGCTTGTGCATGCATTAGTTAGTTTTTACACACTATTTTGTGCACAAATTACACACTAATGTCGCACTAGTTAGTTTTTAGGGTTTATTTTGTGCACAAATTACACACTAATGCCGCACTAGTTAGTTTTTACACACTAATGGCCGTATTAGTGTGTGCATGCATTATACACACACGCATTAGTTAGTTTCTACACACTAATTTGTGTCCAAGCACCACTAATGCAAGCATTAGTGTGTGCATGCATTATACACACAATAATTCTTGCATTAGTGTGTGATTGTGCACAAATTAGTGTGTTTTCACACACTATTTTGTGCACAATGCATGCATTATACACACACACACACTAATTTGTGCATTAGTGTGTGCATGCATTAGTGTGTTACCACACACTAATTTGTGCCCAAGCACACACTAATGCAAGAGTTAGTGTATGCATACCTCTCTAGCACACACACATGCTTGCATTAGTGTGTGCTTGTGCACTAATTAGTGTGTTCACACACTATTTTAGGCACAATGCATGTATTATACACACACACACACACACACTAATGCAAGCATTAGTGTGCATGCATTAGTGTGTTTCCACACACTAATTTGTGCCCAAGCACACACTAATGCAAGCGTTAGTGTGTGCATACCTCTCTAGCACACACTAATGCAAGCATTAGTGTGTGCTTGTGCACTAATTAGTGTGTTTTCATACACTATTATTGTGAGCATTGGTGTGTGAAAAAATTGCACACACTAATGCTTGCATTAGTGTGTGCTTGTGCACTAATTAGTGTGTGAAAACACACCAATGCATGCACACATACCCTAATGCTTGAATTGCAAGCATTAGGGTGTGTGTGCATGCATTGGTGTGTTTTCACACACTAATTAGGGCACAAGCACACACTAATGCAAGCATTAGTGTGTGCATGCGTTACAAGCACACACTAACGCTTGCATTAGTGTGTGCTTGGGCATGCATTAGTATACGAAAACATACCTCCATTAACATTAACAATATACCAAAACATACCTCCATGTGGGTGTACGATGAAGTTGATTGAGACCCCAATGGTCACCGAGAAGCCCAACGGTAGATTAAGGTCCAACACACACACACTAGATTAATTTCTTTGCCACACACTGACGCACACACACAATAGATTAATTAAAAGCACACACACTTTCATCTAAATGGATGCAAAAAAAATAAGCACATAAACCATTTCTTAAATAGGAGATAAAAGGAATCGTATGCAGGGAGGAATCCTATGCAAGGAGGAATCCTATGCAATAAAGAATCTCACTTTGACTAGAATCCAATGTTAATTAGGGTCCCTTTTTTTTGTGAAATTGTAGGATATGGCATTCTCTTCCATGCCTGGCTATCGATCCATAGAGGACTTTCTCGTCGAAGAACTCTCTTACGAGGACGCTTGTGATGCTTACTACTCGCAGTCTTCTTCCCACCAGTCACAATCCACCTTCGGCTTTCGATGGTTCCGAGATGCAGTACACGACCCCGACCTCGAGAGGGCATACCGCGCCCAGGCAGAGTGGCTATCCTTGCAGCAGAGTCTTCGAGGGCGGTACACACCAGCACAGTTGGCTGCCTATGGGCTCTCACCGCTTGCGACACCGGGCGTCGGCACTCCGATCGTGAGTGTGCCTCCCAGTGGGCCTCCCTCCACCTTACCCTCGACTTTCCCTGTCACCCGTAGCTCCCTCCACCTTACATTCGCAGCGATCCACGCCCGCACCGTCGAGTTATCCGTCGCCTACACCACCCAGCGGTTCGGGCTCGGGCCAGCGCTCTTCAGGTGGCCAGCGCTCTTCCCGTAGTGGTGTCTCACGCTCTCGTCGAGGTAGTGGCTCGTGCTGCTTTAGTGGTGGAGGGGGCAGTGCTACAGACTCACCTCCTCTTGCACCCCGACCTCCTCGCTCACCCCTTGGAGCTCCACATGAGGATGAGGACCGCGATGCGCCCGCCCCGGACGCTCATGGGTACTACTATTATATACATCGTGGGGGGGAGGTGGATCTAGGCTCCTCTTTGGCGAGGACATTTCGAGGGCACCTTAACCAGCTGATCCACTCGACATACCAAGATTGCTTTAAATCTTTCAAAGATCAGGACCTAACCGACGTGACGTACATTCACACGACATTGCTCATGCGGTTCCCTAATCCGCAAGTGGAAGAGTTCTCCAGGCAGTGGCTCGAGGAATACATCAAGAATTTCTTGAAAAATAAGAAGTCTAGTGTGTGGAGGTTGGCAAAGCGAACATTTGAATCTGAGGGTCACAACTATCGCCCTGGAAATGTTCACAACGAGGAGTGGGAGAAAGCCTAGGGCGAGCTGGAGGACGAGAGAGCGACAGGTGCTAGGGCGCACACTCGGCAGGTGGAGGCGAGGGCGCAGCAAACGCCCACGCATTACGGCTCGGGCGGAAAAGCAGCATGGAAAGATAAATTTGTGAGTGTGCGGATTTTCATTTGAATTGATTTAATTTGTGGTAATAAGGTTAGGTTTGTGATATTTTTTAATTGATATACAGCAAAATATTACTATGACCCGTCCAAGCCTAGAGATCTAGAGATACAGAGAGAGCCACTCCAAATATCAGACATGGTGTTGGCTGTATGAAAACAACAAAATCAATCGCGAAGAATTTGAAAATGCATGTCGTACACTACAGCCTGTAAGTGTGAACTTTTTTTTTAAAATCATTGCATGCAGCTTTATGTATCCATTTGTATTAATTAAAGGTTTTGTTGGTTTTTTCTTTTCCAGAGTTAAGGAGTCCCTCGGGAGGTCCCACGATCCGAGTAGCTCAATCCTCCAAGTGTTTTTGGGCCCGTGCGCGCGTCTTCTTTTTGCCATAGTTGCATAGTCCCCATGTATCACCTATTTGGGCAATTTTGTAATATCCAATATAATTAAACACTTGATTTTGGCCCAAGTGTTCTTTTGGCCACAGTTGTATAGCCGCCATGCATCGCCTATTTGGGCAATTTTGTAATGAACAGTTTCTCCAATATAATTAAACATTAGAATTTGGTTGGTGCAATGAAATTGTTGTTTTTCAACAGTTTCTCCAATATAATTAAACATTTGATTTTGGTCCAAAGTTTTGGTGCAATGAAATTGTTGTTTTTTATTTATTAAATGTATAGGAAAAAAAAGGCAAATGACCATTTGGATGGGTCCTACCATCCAAATGGTCATTTGCTTTTTTTTAAAATACTCCGGGTGCGGTAATCGTCGCAGTAATAATTGCGGTAAAGTCTGCAGATATAATTGCGGAAATTTAGCCGGGGGTATTACCGCGACGATTGCTAAAGGACCATTACCGCGCTTATTGACTCCAGCATTACCGCTCCCGAGATTTTTTGCCTTCAACTTTCCCTTTGTTTTTGTGCGTCTATCTGAGCGGTAATGTGCTCCGAATGTCATAGTGAAGGGACATATGCATGATGCTACTATGAGGACAGATGCTAGAGAGTATGCATGTGACGGGCATGTCACTTTTGAATCTAGATTGCCTTCAGACTACTTTGTGTCTTGGGATAGCACATTGTCTACGCATTTTCTACGAGACAAGCATGCAGTTTTTCACGTGATGCCACGTCGTGATTTGTTTTTCTCTTTCTCTAGTGGGAGACAATGACTATATATTAGTGTTTTGGAAGTATGTGTGCGCTTTTGAAGTCCAATTGCGCTAGCACTTTTCAAACCTATAACCTAAACCTAACCTATAACCCTTAACCTAACCTAACCTAAACTAACCTAACCTATAACCAAATTAAACATAACATGTAACCTCACCTATAACATAACCTAATCGAAGTCCGTTTGCGTTTTTCGAAATACACAAGTCATTCATGAAATCCGTTTGCATTTTTTCTACTTTTTGCCGCTACCTCTAACCTAGCTTATAATATGATCTAACCTGTAACCTAAACCTAATCTAGCCTAACATAACTTAGAACATATAACCTATAACCTTAACCTAACATAACCTAACATAACCCTAAACCTAAACTATTAAACATAACTCTAATCCCTTTGCGTTTTTTCTACTATTAATTTGTCGCTAGATCTAACCTAACCTATAACCTAAACCTAACCTAACCTAACATAACTCTAAACCTAAACCTAACCTATAGGCTAACCGAATTCTGTTTGCGTTTTTTGAAGTACATGAGTCATCTTCGAAGTCCGTTTACATTTTTTCTACTATTAATTTGCCACTAGCTCTAGCCTAACCTATAACCTAAACTTAACCTAACCTAACATAAATCTAAACCTAAACCTAACCTAACCAAAGTCTGTTTGCGTTTTTTGAAGTACATGAGTCATCTTCGAAGTCCGATTGTGTTTTATCTACTATTAATTTGCCGCTAGCTCTAGCCTAACCTATAATCTAACCTAACATATAACCTAAACCTAACCTAACCTAACCTAACCTAACCTAACATAATCTATAAACTAACCTATAACCTAAACCTAACCTAACCGAAGTCCCTTTGCATTTTTTCTACAATTATTTGTCGCTAGCTCTAACCTAGCCTATAATCTAACCTATCTTGTAACCTAAACCTAAACCTAACATATAATCTAACATAAACCTAACCTATAACCTAACCTAATCGAAGTCCGTTTGTGTTTTTTGAAGTACACGAGTCATTTTCAAAGTTTGTTTGCATACGTTTTTTCTACTGTTAAATTGCCGCTAGCTCTAACCTAACATAACTTATAACCTAAACCTAATATAGCATAACCTATAACCTATAACCTAAACCTAACCTATAAACTAACATAATCAAAGTTCATTTGCATTTTTTCTACTGTTTGTTGCTAGCTCTAACCTAACCTATAAGCGGCACAATCTTGCATAGTGAATGGTGTGTATTCTAATCCAACCATTGCAGTTGTCAAGGTGTTATCTTAAATAGATCTTCCTTTGATGAAACCTTGTTGGTGAGGAGTGATATCCTTTTCCAGAGTGAGAGAGAGTCTTAGGTCAATTGACTTGGCAATAATTTTGTAAGCTATTAACATCATGATTATGGCCCGCTAATGTTTCAGTTGGGAGCATTATATATATTTTGAACCAAACCTATAACCTAAACATTAGTTAACTTAACCTATAACATAACCTAACCTTTTATGTATATACAACCTATAACCTAACCTAACCTAACCTGTTGCCTAAACTAGCCTATAATCTAGCTAACCTAGCCTGTAACCTATAGCTTAACCTAACCTATAACTTAAAGATAACCTAGAACCTAACCTATAAGCTAATCTAGCCTAATAAATTTCCTATAAACTAACCTAACCTAACCTAACCTATAAGCTAACCTATCATATAACCTAACCTAACCTATAACATAAACCTAATCTAACCTAACCTATGAGCTAAACTATGACCTAACCTAACCTAACCTATAATTAACCTAACTTATAACCTATACCCTAACCTAACCTATAACTTAACTAAACCTACCCAAAACCTATAACCTAAACCTCATCAATCACATAATTTCAAAACCAACATAACTCAAAATGAAATTTCTCCAAAACAAGATTTTTTCATAGCATAATTTTGAAACAACATAATTCCAAAACAACATGACAAGATGGTAGTGTAATTTCATAACATAATTTCAAAGCTTAATTTCGAAAGAAAATTATCCCAAACCATAATTTCACAACACAAACCATAATTTCAAAACAAATTTTTTCCAAAGTGTTATTTCTAAACAAAATGGCATAAAACTTAAAGCATTGAAAGTTTAAAGCATGAAATTTATTTTATGAATATACATATTAATTTAATATGCATTAAAATTTTGAGCACTCACATGCAGCCTATTTGAGTAATAAAGGGTCTTGTAAAAGTCCTTGAACCTACAAAAATGCACGCGCACACACACACACACACACACACACACACACACACACACACACACACACACACAATATGTTAAACCCTAAACCCTAAACCTACAAGCAAACTTGAAAAGAATCTCACCTTGGTGCTAGAGAGTAGTCCACAAGCAAGATTTTCACCGCCCGCAAGTTGTTAGGCAATAGATCTGAAGTAGGTGAGGAGGAGGAAGGCAAGAGAAGAGGCGCAAAAACTAGAGAAATGCGCAGGGAAAGGTCTGTCGATTTGTTTTTGCAGGTTCCGTCGGTACAGGCATCGGTCCAGGCATCAAAAAACTTATCTATACAGGCGTCGAAAGAGACATCGATATATGCATTGGAAGGGACATCAGAATCTGCGTCGGAAATTTAAAAATGTTTTTTTAAAAAAAAAATTCATCTCTCTCCATACTTACCTACACATATACCGACGCCCGCGATTAACGCCGATAATTTGACACCAAAATTCAATCGACCTCTTGTAGTGCAATATCTCTTTTAAGCATTGAATTTGAGTATAAGGCTGCTTCGAAAGAGACAAAGGAAACCTTATGGATTCAAAACTTTATGACTGAGCTTGGTTTTCTTGTGAATGTTCCCACAATTTTGTATTCAAATTCTATGTCAGCAATAGAGTCATGTAGAAAGGCTATACAATCTGACAAGCTTAAACATGTTGATATTGCTAATCATTTTGTTAGGGAGTAGGTTGAAGCCAAGAAGATTATACTACAATACAGACCATCTAAAGAAAATGCTGCTAACATCTTTACCAAAAGCCTTAGTGCACCACAACATTTTAAGTGTGCACAATTTCTGGGAATGGAGTTTCCAAAGTGATCAATTATCTGTTTATGGGGGGTGTTGGAAATAAACAAATGGTTGTTTTAATTTTAATGTATACCTTTGATAAATATATAAAATAATCCCAAAAAGGAACAACCTCTCAATCCAAAAGGGAGAGAGCGCGTTGTAACTAACACAATGTTTCAAATAAGAAACCATCTATATTCGCAGCTACCTGCTTCATCTCTCTGTGTGAAAGAAACAATGATAAGTAGCTTTGTGCTCTAAATATAATGTCTTATGAATACACACAGACATAAATCTAAAGTTGTCTACACTCCTGCACTCGACCTACAAGCTCCTACACCTACCGAGCTTCTATAGCTCCTCACAACCTCCTCTAGCTGGCCAACCATCAAGGGTCTGATGCATTGTATGATAGCATACGTAGTGTTATGGGTTGTAATGACAAAATCGTAAGCCATGATCTCTAGATATATGGTATGGTTTATTCTTTTATATCTGCATCCCATCAAAGGATTTGCCATAATTTGGCCATAGAAAGTTGGAAACCTCTCTCTCTCTCTCTCTATCTTTTTAGGACTTTCTGTTCTATTGATTTTTTGTATCTCTTTATCTCCCTTAAATAATTGGCCATAGGAACCTCTCTCTCTCTCTCTCTCTCTCTCTCTCTCTCTCTCTCTCTCTCTCTCTCTCTCTCTCTCTCTCTCTCTCTGTGTGTGTGTGTGTGTGTGTGTGTGTGTGTGTGTGTGTGTGTGTGAGAAGCTGGACAAACCCCACGGAGACTAACTACTCGGAGGATTATCATTTTTTTTGTAATTATTCATTTATTGAGGAAACCTAATTTTTCACCTTGTCAATATTGGGACTTACAGAAGTTTCCAGATTTTATCTCAGTTTTGATAGATAGATGGAGTAGTTGGTTGATTTTGGAACTTTAGGGTTTGAGAATTGTAAGGTATATATACCACTTTTTGACTTTAATGAAGAACCTTTTGTCATTTTTAAAAAAAGTTTTGAAGTCTGTGAGTGAGCGTACTGTGTACGAGAGAGAGTGTGAGCTTCATCTTGACGTTACATGTGCACCGGTGGTCGGAATCGAGTGTGGAGAAGTGTAGCGTGTTGCCCCCAACGAGAGCTATGCGCCGATACCTACATTGCGCGCAGTTACGGTCTGGTTTTGTGAGCTCCTTCTACGAGCTTCATCTGGTGATTTGGTGAGAATACGTTGTCTGATTTTGCATTGCAGCATATCCACGCATTCACATTGAGTAGAACTACACATTAGGCACTTTAAATTTCAGAAATGAAGACCTGCAAATTTTGGCCAGACATCCTACGTGATTTTGCACCAAGTGTTTTGGGTTGGGGTTTTGGTTCATAGACCTTAGGGAGAGCGACCTATTGGTATTAGTAGGGTCTCCTTCAAGTTCTATGGTGTTTCAAGATTGTTTGATGGGTGTTCGGCTCTAGAAAGCTTTGTAGGAAGTTTACTCTTATGCACTCTTGAAGGCTGTGACTTAGACAATTGGTAGAGACCTCTGTAGGAATTAGTTAGGAGTCGGTCGAGTGTAGGTTGACACCTTATGCTTGCTTCCACGCGCTTGCGGGTCGAGCTTCGTCCTTAGCTGACATTATATGTTAGGTGAGTTCTCGTTGTGCTGACGCCCGTCGTGGCGTATCCGTCCAACATTGGCACCGCTGTAAGGGACGAAAACCTTAGGTAGGTGACCGAGACTAATCCTTGGGGATTGGGATTTTTGGCTTGCCAAAAGTCTTGTTTTACATTTAGATAGGATCAGAGGGTGGAGGACTCTCTAGGTCTTAGATGGAGTCTAGGAAGCATGTGTCTGACCTAGATCCTTCGACTTAGGTAGACTAGGTACACTAAGATAGTTTTAAGTAGTAGTCGAATTCTTGAGTAGGAATTGGAGTGGTAGAAGCGGTGAGAGGAGAGCTTGAGAGTCCCTAGAGGCCAGAAAGCAACCAAAACACCATTATCACCATTTCACATGATATGTAGGAGTAGAGTAAGTAGGACATCATGATTCAGGATCTAGAGCACTTCATGCATGTATACTTGCTTGGTAAAGTCATCACAAGTTTATAAAAGACGCAAAAAGATGCAAAAGTGTGTTTGAAAGCCTAAGAGAAGTCCAAAAGTTACTGTGAGTGTTTTTGATAGAGCTATAGAGCATCAGGAGCATTTCTGGCAAGAAAAAAAAAAAATTCAAGCCAGGAGACATCCTACGTGTAGGATGTCTACATGCTAATCTGGTGGGAATTTTGGGATTTTGAGTTGACCAGTGTGTTCAGAAGGTGAGGTTTACCCTAATTTCAACTGAAAAGTGGAAATTTGACCATATCTTGACAAGATAAGGCCAGATAGACTGAAATTGCCAGACATCCTACCCAAATTGTGCCAAAGCATTATTTTAAGACCAAAACCATAAGATGGCTGCATGAGCATGTCTTGCATGATATATTGAGTGACTGAGAGGGGTTTCACCTCATTTGGGTGAGAAAATTGGGTTCAAAGCAGACTTTAGCACTTTTGACTGAAAAAGGCAAGAACAACTAAAATTGGGGACTTTTGAAATCCAAACCGAAATCTAAGCATACCACTGGGTTACTGAGATCAAGGGGAACCTGTGGGTCAAGTCTGGGGTCAAACAGGCCAAAAAGACATCCTACGCGTAGGATGTCTTCTGTGTGATTTTGGACTCCAAACCAAATTTTGAGTATACCAAAGTGATCAGCAACTCAAGGGGAGCCTGTGCTTTGAGTTTGAAGCCATTCTGATGAAAAAGACATCCTACGCATAGGATGTCTAAAGCAAGAAATTGAAGCCAGACATTGATAGTGGGCATAGCAAGGTGTTGTATAGCCTAAGGCAAGCCTCTTAGTCAATTTTTATCCAAATTGGAGTTGATTAGACTAATCAAGATCAGCAACAGGCTGTCGGAACAGGTTTCTGACTCATTGACCAGCTAATAGGTGTCCAAATGAAAAGTTAAAAACAGCTGTGGGCTCAGCACATCAAAGGGAAACCATAGTGCAAAAATCCAGGCAAAACAGAGGAGGAGATATCCTACGCGTAGGATGTCTATTGGGGCTTACTGAAGAGAAAATCTGACTGAGCTTAGACAGTGAGATTCCATTTGGCTTAAGGGTTCCAGAACTTCTTTCATAAGTGAATTTGGACCTTGTTTGTCCAATTGACGGAGCAAAGACTGAATTCAGACTTTTTCACGTAAATTGACCAACGTGCGAGGGAAGTACAATTTCAGATTAGCAGACCTAATCCAGAACATCAGTAGTGTATAAAATACAGTAGTGGTTGAGATTAACTCTCCAGTTATACCAATCATTACTAGGATAACCTCTAGCAGATAAATGCTTTGATTCGATTGATGAAATTAAACGCTTGTGTACAGGTATATTTAGCGACAAAGCAAGAAGTTGTGCAGAGACTGATCCTTTGCCAGGTGAGTGGTTGGATTTGTGATAAATTGCGTTGATAAGTTTGATGAATTAAGATCAGGAAGATATATTGTTAGAGACCAGAAGGTGGCAAGTGACCAAGGTAGCTTAGTGTCCACCGAAGAGAGTGTAACTTAGGCAAGGCTAGATCCGCTTGCACCAATTATTGAGGAAGGTAGTGATACTGACACTTTGTCAAAAAAATCTTTCTTCATGATGGGTAGTCAACAGCCAGGAGGTTTCATTATGACGGACCAATGCCAGGAGGAAGTACCTCCCAAAATCCTTTGAATGATTCCAAGCTCACTGTGATCTTCTTAGAGGGAACAACCTCGAGGGGAGCCCTAGTCTATTCTGACTATCGAGGACGCAAGTGCATTTGTATTGAAGAGAGGCCAGCACAGAGATTGGAGATAATCCGAGTCTATGATGATGGAGATAGATTCCGAGACAAAAAGGGGAACCCTGAAGATTACAACAGATATGGAGATAATGTGGTGAAAGGGAAAATAGTTTCAGAAGCTCAAGAACCGCCACCAAACATTGATCAGCCCAGAGCGTTTTTTATGTATGATAAGAAAACAACCAGGGTTCCAACTTATAACGAGAACGTGGGAATCTACAAGCATGAGAGTGAGGGTATAGTCTCTTACTTTCGCAGCAAAGAACCATACGTAAACGAAGTAAGCAAAGACAAGGTTCTTTACTTATTTTCTTATGAAACTGCCATGGAGAAGGGTATAGTTTTTGTTGATAGATACGGGCAAGAATACCAACGTATTCTCCTAGAGGAGGTAAAAAGGGCAACAGGTCCAAGAGCATCAACATATGCCCCTGAAGAAGTGTCAAGAGCCACCTACACCCCAGGTAAGTCGACAAATCCCTTTTTTGATGAGTATGACGCTACCTCACATTCCACCCGACCGCAAGCATTCAACAACCAAAACCCACCAGCAAACCAGCCATCATTGCCAGCATGGCTTCAATAGAGTGCAACATTGGAACAAGACCGAAGCCGAGAGGGTTATCAAGCCGCACGAGCGCTAAGGGATTTGCAAGAACCACCACTCTATTCAAGCTATCAAAGAGAGAGTAAGACAAAGACTCAAGGGTCAACCAAGCTCGGAGGGCCACCCATAGAACGAGCTCGAAGAGATGAACCATCTCTGGCAAGAACTGTTAGAAATTATGGCTTAGGAGCACCACTGGGAGAGGAACTAGCGTATTACAGAAGACCTGAGGAGGTATATCAATTAGGACGTGGAGATCCAATGATGAGGTTTGTAGACCATTGGAGAATCAGACCTTCTCAAGTGCAAAAATGGGTAAACAAGAAATACACAGGAAGTAGAGACCCAAGAGATCATGTAGCAGCCTTTGTGTGTGTAATTAGAGCTGAAGAGGTGTTAGACTTTCCTACCCAATTTGCGGGGTTTGGACTAACCCTAGAGGATGATGCTTCCACTTGGTTTGACTTTGTAGAGCGTAGAGACTTTGAGTCTATGGAGGAAGTGTTTTACGAGTTTATCGAGGAATTCTCACAAAGGGGGATAGCTCATAATACCGTCTCACAAATCCATAATTTCAAACAGAAAGATGGAGAATCTGTACGAAAGGCAGCCCTAAGACTAAAAAGATATGTTAAGTTCTGTCCGGTGGAAGAACTGCCAACTCAGTCCAGACTTATGCTGATATTCATCCAAGGACTAAGGAATGCGGATCTCCAGAAAGACTTACATATGAAGAGGAGCACGACGTTGAATGAGTTGACCAAGGAGGCTCTTTACCTTGTGGACAATTGTGCGGTCTACAAAGAGGGGGAGTTCAAGGACCTTGATGACGATTCATCTTCACAACAAAGTGGAAGCAAATCTTCTAAGATAGCACCAAAAGAAGAAGTAGCTGTAAACCAAGAGCAGCTTGTAGATGAAGTGCTAAAAAAGATTAACTTGTATGCCAAACCCCAGGTTAAACAGCCCAAGTGGTGTGCTATTGAACAAAAATGGACAAACCATGGGACCGAGGAATGTTATTATAACAAGGGGTATGTGAGAGAGAGACCTTACGCTCCCCAAGCTCTGGTAGCTTCTCCTCAAGTTCCACCGATGCCTAGATATCAAGCAGGCAACCTACTAGGACCTGTAGGTGTAGAAAGACCACAACCGGTGTTGGGGCAACAACCACCCCTACTAGGATTACGACCAATCGGTATAAGATATACACCAACCGTAACTAAATCAGAGGATAAGGATTTGGTGCCTATGCATGCATATTATGAAGATCCCAATGGATATGCGGAAAAATCTGTCTATTATCCATCGAAAGAGCCCTCGACACCAGAACCATGGAGCATGATAGGAAATACAGGACCACCAACTGCTGCACAGGCAGCAGAGAAGGAATATATAGCTTAGATGAACGAACATTGTTGTTCATAGCCAATGGAGGCATGGGCGGATAGAGACATGCATATCAACAAAGAGGAGCTCAAGGAGCACCTCAACAACCCAAGGGACCCTGCTACAAGTGTGGTGGAGACCATTGGCTAAGAGACTGTCCTCATGATGAAATCATTAGAGTCAATGCATACTACATTGAGTGTGGAGTTACTCATTTGATTCCCGATTTCCCTAAAAACCCGAGCAAAGGAGCAAAAACCACCTTGAACATGCTAGAAACAGTACCTTCTAGTGGCGGGTCGGAAAATGAAACAATCATACCTATTCGGGCAGTAACACGAGCCCAAGCTCAAAGAATGACGAACCAACCCATAGTTGAAGAGCCAAAAACCGATGCCCAAAGTTCAGAAATGAAAGATCAGAGAAGCATTTGGAAAGCTAGAAAGGCGCGTATGAAAGCCAGGAAGGAACGAGAGCATACAGCTCTATCGGAGGAGTTGAAACATACAAAGGATAGATTAGAGTGGTTAGAGGATCTAGCTAGCTTAAGTTCACACACCACGGCAACCATAGCACCCAAGGAAATAGCAGAGCCCAAAAGTGCAGGATCAGGAGGATCTGTACTGGCAGACAAGGTAAATGAGTAGTTGGATGCACTTCTAAAAGCTTATGAAGCTAGACTTAAAAAGAACCAAAACCAGGAGCAAAGGTGGATGACTTATCCATATGTAGAAATAGAAAAACAAAGGTTGGAAATGTGTAAAAATATGATCGAAACAGCTCAATCATTGATGGAAGACCTGCTGGGTAAACTTTCAAATTGGCATAAGGCACCAGCTCCAACCCCTATCCAACCAACTTTAGAGAAACATGTAGAAACAAAGGAAAGACTCAGTAATGCCTATGAGCCCAAAGGAGAGCCTATCATAGTGACAAATACCACAGATGAGGCAAGTGACGTGTTCCAGCCTAAAATATTGGCAGAAGTGGGTAAGGAATGTAATGATCTAGACGATCTGTGGAAGCAAATCCGTGAGGCCAACGAGGCTAATAGGATGAGTAACCACATGAATAGCACAAGAAAAAAAAAGAATGTAACCTTACCTCCTATTGAAGAATTTGAGGCAAGGTCACAAATGAACTTTGAGATACATTCACAAGGGGGATACCAAGGATCGATTAGTTCGGGGCACAGCCAACCAGACTCGTTGAGAACTTTACCCTCTTACCTAAGAGAGTATGAAGCCAAGTCGGAAGTGAGAGCAATCCCATCTCAAAGACTTTCCTCTAACAAAGCGATGGATTCGCAAGGATTGATTGAGTTATTGTCCACCACGGTGGCATGCACAATCACATTAGCCAAACTCCTAAGGTTACGACCAAACATGTGGACCACAGTAGGTAAATGCCTAGAAAAATTTGGAGTGAAAGACCCCACCTTGTGGATACAGGAAGGGATCAGAGAGTTGGACAGACCTCAACTAAACACTAGGCTAGTACCATTAAACAAGGTTGGAGAGTATTGTGAGGGAGAAGATGGAAACACCACGCTACTAGTAGAATTCCAAGGAGTAGTTTCCAAAGCTATTCTTGACAGTGGAGCGGGAGTTGCTATCGCCACCAAGGAAATCTAGAAAAAATGGGAAAAACCAGCTTTAAGAGCTACCAGAATGAAATTGCAATTGGCAGATGGGTTCATGGAGAAGCCTCTAGGACTATTAGAAAAAGTGATTGTCACTTCGTGCGAGATCGAGTATGAGCATACATTTGCAATAGTCGATTTCGACAAAAAGAACAATTATGAGATCATCTTGGGAAGACCATTCATGCGACAATTGAAGATGGTCCAAGATTGGGGTTACGACCACATATACCTCAGACATGGTGAGACAACAACTAAAATACACCTGAAAGACCATAGTTACAAAGATGTGAACCAAACACCTGTGGAAGAGTTTGATTCAGCTACAGTAGCAGGATCAGAACTCCCAGCATGGTTAGGGAAACAAAAAGAGCTATGGATGTGCGGAGCTTCACATTGTGGAAGCTTAAGAAGAGAGGAATGCGTCTTAGAAAGAGAGATAGAAGACAAGGAGTATATTCTGGAACCTTTCCCTGAAGATGCCTTGGAACCTCTAGAATGGGAACACATACTAGCAACATTGGATGTCTGTACCATTAGTCCAACAACAAAATTTTGCGATAAGGATGGCTATGATGTGCTACCCTACTACATGGTAAACATTATACCAGGAGAAGATGAGACGATAGAACCACCAGGATAAGAAGAGTTTTATAACTCCTCTGAACATCTGGAAGTAAATGATGATGCAGATAATGAGTGTTCAGACACCTCAAGTGAGCGAGGAAGGGAACCCAAAAATATTAAGTTTTATGATTTTGCTAATCAGCACCCTAGACGCGAGGAACGCTATAGGAGGAAACGAGCAGGAAACAGAGCGAGAGAGAACCTGATGCCCAGGATAAAAGGTAAAACTCACTATTTGATGCTTGTAAAAGCAGAGGATTGTGTAAAAGATCAAATATCAGGAAGATTCTCAAAAGATCGAAGATAAAGAATGCAAGAGGAATTAAAACACGAATGAAAAGCTAAAACAGAAACAAAATCACAAAAATCTCAAAAATAAAAAAAAGAAACAACAAAAGACCAAGAGTGGACCAAATTGGAGCGTAAACAAAAATACCAAGAACTGAAACGGTCTTTACATCCGATATGGACTACTGAAGAAGATAGTGAGGGTAAAGGGGAGTCAGAAAAGGGAAACATGAATGTAACATCACACTATCGGAAATTTACCATCCAGGATAGAAAAATCATCATGACACCACCAGTCAGGGAAAGAACCAACCAAGAATCTTACGATGGGCCAGAAAATGCAAAAAAGATAGACCTTGCAGAACCAGGTGAAAAGCCTCAGCCGGTTTATATAGCAAACGATTTAGAGCCTGAAGAAGAAGAACGGCTAACACAACTTCTCAAGAAGTATAAAGATGTGTTTGCATGGTCCTATAAAGACCTCAAAGGAGTTGATCCATCGATATGCCAACATACAATTCCTTTGAAATCAGATGCAAAACCTAGCAAACAACGTCCTTATACATATAATGACACATTTGCTAAACGAATCAAAGAAGAGATTGATAAACTGATGGAAGCTGAATTCATCTATGAAATCGAACATACAGATTGGGTGTCACCCATTGTGGTAGTTCCCAAAAAGAAAGGAAAACTGCAAGTGTGTGTAAACCTCAAAAAGGTAAATGCAGCCACCATAAGGGATAATTATCCCTTGCCAATCACAGAACATGTACTTGAGCAGGTGGCCGGGAAACGGGCTTATTCCTTTCTGGATGGGTTTTCAGGATACAACCAACTGGCAATAGCAAGGGAGGATCAACACAAAACAACGTTTGCCACAGAATGGGGGATTTATGCGTATCGAGTTATGCCGTTTGGCTTAACTAATGCCCCAGCCACTTTCCAAAGGTTAATGACGCACGCATTCAAGGAATACCTAAGAATATTCTTAGAAATTTACATGGATGATCTTTGTGTATACTCTCTTCTACTAGAGGAACATATTGACCATTTGCAAAAGGTCTTTGAAAAATGCAGGACATATCGAATCTGTCTTAACCCGAAAAAATGTATATTCATGGTTAAGAAAGGCCGCATCTTAGCACTAGAATGGTAACATGACACTTTTATGTCCTTGGACACTTTTGTGTCCTGTTAAGTGACCATTTTGCTTGAATTATTTGAAGAGTATGAAAATGAATTTCTAGGTGCTATATATCCACAAAGTTGCCTTATGAGGTGAAAAAAACTTAGCATTTCTTTTTGAGTATCGATCTCACCATTAACCTTACTCTTGCGCAACATTTTTGAACCTAAACTGTGTAAAAAAACGGGTCATGTTTTTGGCTTTTTTTTCAATTTTTGGCAACTATACCACTCTAAACTTCATGTTTGTGAGGTTTAGATGGCTAGAGGTCAGGCCTTCATAGTTCTCAACATGTTTTGATGCTTGTAGGGAGAGCTAAGTGTTAAAATTGAAAGTTATGACCAATTTACAAGAATTGCATAATCCTGTTTTTTGGCCAAAATTAGCACTTTTATGATTTTTTTGGTGGCTTTCTTGATATCCAAATTCAATTTTGATTGTGTAAGTGTAATGTATAACATAAAGATAATCTTCCTTGAGTTTGGGGGGACCTAATATGCTATATAGCATAGTATATGATGATGGTTGAGTTTTTTGATTGCTGAAGAATACGATACATTTTAGAGTAGCAAGTATAACTTTCTCAATATTGCCAGTTTCTCAGGCCAATTGTGTGTATTTTGTAGGTAGTGACCATATCTAATCATAGACTATAAACTTGGCTAGGTATTGGATAGTTTCTATGGGTTTCTAGAGGTCATAATGCTAAACCCAGTTTTTTCATGTTTGCTGTATTTAGCACTTTATCATTGCCCCCAAGGTTCCAATTGTAAGAGATCCATTATCCTTTTGGCATGCTCCATGGCTCCTTTTGAATCAAGAGGCCCAAAGGGAACTAAGAAAACATGTATATAGTATCTGTATTGAGCGTGACTATAGAAACTTTGATGATAAGTCCGCAGAATGGCAAAAATGCAACTTTTTTGTACCTATTTTTTTTGCCCAAAAAAAATTTAGTGAGGTAAAAGCAACCATATGTTTTGGTCACCAACCCATTGAAGTTAACGGGGCATTTTATCTCATGTCCTACAAAAATCTCCATTGTTATTCATATGCAAACAACCGTAAGAAATTGTTGTTTTTGGCAAAATGCACTTGTCCATCAACTTTGGAGGATTGTAGTGACTAAGGGATGAGAAAAATTACAAGTTTCTCATTTTTTCCATATGTAGTAGTTATTGAACTATAAGCTCATGAAAGGATTTTTCAAAATGAGTGGATCTACTATGGTTTTGGAATTTTTTCCCAAAACCCTGAAAGGACACTTTTATGTCTTGTTAGGTTACCATTCTAGTGTTAGGACACATTGTCTCAAGAAATGGCATAACCACTGACCTAGACAAACTCAAAGTCATTGTAGACCTACCCAGGCCTACTAATGCAAAACAAGTGCAATCCTTCATGGGACATTGCGGATATTATCGAAGATTCATATACATGTATGCGGTTATCGCACAACCTTTGTATCGTTTGCTAGTCAATTTCGATTGGACCGAGGAGTGTGAAACTTCATTCCAAAAGCTGAACGAAAACCTTATATCAGCACCTGTACTTAAGGCACCGGATTGGGAAAAGATATTCCATGTTCACATTGATGCTTCTGCATATACCATTGGAAGTATTCTGGCTCAACCTGGAGACGGAACAATGGATTTTCCAGTTTGTTATGCAAGCCAATAGTTAAACTGTGCGGAAAAGAACTACACAACCACCGAACGGGAAGGGTTAGGAATGATTTATGTTGTAAAGAAATTTCGGCATTATTTGCTCGCAAACAAATTTGTGTTCTTCACAGATCATCAAGCTCTTTTGTATCTGGTAAATAAACCATGCAATACAGGGAGAATTGTACGCTGGTTTATTATATTGCTAGAATTTGACTTCACATTGGTGGTCAAAAAGGGTAAAACCCATCTACGAGCGAATCATCTTTCAAGGATACACAACGGGGAAGCTCTTGAAGGAACGTCGATGATGACATACCAGATGCTTATCTTTTCAATATTGAAATGGTACCCAAATGGTCTCAGGAAATTGTTAGCATTCTTTCCTTTGGAAGTGGGTTTAATAATACGGAATACAGATCCAAAAAACAAACAATTCGACAAACAAAAAACTTCGAGTTGATAGCAGGACGGCTGTATCATCTAAGATCGGACCAAATCCTACAATTATGTATAAATCCGGAAGAAGTCGAGTGCTACCTTGAAGAAGCACATGTCCAGGATTGTGCATTTCATTGTTCAACAGTGAAAACATACCAGAGACTGAAACAATTAGGGGTTTATTGGCCTACTATGTATACAGACACACATTCTTATGTTACCAATTGTACTATATGTAGTGCCAAACGACCAATGGATCACGCGACATTGTTTCAGGTAAACATTGCACCTGCATGGAGTCAATATATCATTGATTTCTTAACCACCAGGATGTTTCTTGAGAACATCATAAGAGCACGAAAAAAAGCTATAGAGCTGGAAGCTTGTGACTTTCAGTTAATTGGAAACCAACTGTATAAGCGAGGAAAGGACAATCAACTTAGAATCTGTGCAAGTGAAAGCGAATACCTGTTGATTCTAGAACATGCACATAGCGGAATAAGTGGAGGCCATTTTTCAGGCGATAAGACAACAAAAATAGTCTTAACCGCAGGTATATGGTGGCCTACATTGCACATGGATGCTGAAGAGTTTGTAAAGCGTTTTGACGCGTGTCAACGCACCAAGGTGCCAATAAAAAGAGATGAGATGCCACTACGGCCAATGATGGGAGTAAGAGCATTTGCAAAATGGGGCATTGATTTTGTGGGACCTATCTCACCCCCTGCATATCGCACCCATACCCAATATATCATTGTCGCTATGGACTATCTCACAAAATGGGCGGAAGCCAAGGCAACACAAAAAGCAGATGCACCCACCACTACACAATTTTTGTATGAGAATGTTTTTGTACGATACGGGTTACCAATAGAAATTGTCAGTGATCGTGGGAGATATTTTCTCAATGAAGTCATTGAATATCTGCTAGAGGAATTCATGGTCATACATAGGAAATTTTCTCCATACCATCCACAGACAAATGGACAAGCTGAGGCCACAAATAAAACACTATGCACGGTTCTCACTAAAATAGTGTCAGAGTCAAGAACAAATTGGGATCAACAGCTACACTCAACACTATGGGCATACAGGGTAGCTTACAAAACCTCAATAGGAACAACACAGTACAACATGGTGTTTGGCTTAAATGCTATACTACCCATAGAGTTTTTAATTCCAACTCTACAAGTAGAGAAACACTTAGAATGGACATGCATGAGGTCTGTTCAAGAATAGATGATCTTGAAAAGCTAGATGAACTCCGCTTGAGAGCAGTAGCTTCAATTTATGCTAAAAAGAGAAGAAGAAAAGAGTTTTTTGACAAGCATGTGCGCACTAAAGAGTTCAAAACAGGTGATTATGTACTTGTTTATACTCTGAAGCAACATGCCAAGAAAATTAAAAAGCGAGGGATGGGACCCTTTGTGATTAGTGATCTATCCAAAGTGGAGTTGTCAAGCTTGCTACATTAGCAGGTGAAGAAATGCCGAACTGGATTAGTGGATGTCGACTGAAGACATATCATCTACCACTCACACAGGAGATGCTCCAACAAATTCATCAAGGAAAACAACGAATGAAGGAAAAACAGAGAGTACGAGAGAAAGCTCAAGCAGAAGCACAAGAACGCATAGCAAAAAGAAGACTTCTGCGACAACAACAACAAAGTGGAGCACCATTGCGAATCAATGCCATTCGACTGACAAAGTTGGATAACGACACAGTGGAGCCAATAATTGCAGTGAAGGTGGGTAGCAATCAAGTTGAATCGACGGAATTGCTTGATTCGGGAGCTCAAGCAAATTTGATCTCTTATGGATTATACCAACAACTCAAATCCACAGGTCAACTTCATCCTACTCCTCAAGTGCTGGAAAGTAGTACATCACACCCATTGAAAACATTGGGATGGACTATATTGCATGTACAAATACATCAATATATTTACCCACACAAATTCTATGTGGTGGAGGATGAAAGCACACAACACCCAATGATGTTGGGACAACCTTGGCAAAAAGAGCACAATGTGCAGATAGATTGGAATGAGAATGCAGTCAAAATTCAGCATGAACAAGAACAACAGGTGATAGCCTTTGCTCAGCAATACCAGAATAATTAGCTGCAAGCCATGCAATCAATGGAAAAAGAGCCAAAAGCAAGAATGCCACCAAAGAACAACATGATACCCGAGACCAACAGACAGGTAAAAGCCAACCATGCTAATTACAGACATACAAAGTCACCGATCGAAGTGCAAAGTTCTAGGTTTCCAAAACAAGGGAAACAAGTATGGATACGGAAGGATAGAACTGACATGGCAAACAAACCACAAGGCAACGAAAGAATTCAACCAAAGCCGATAGTTCAACCAAGAACCAAGGGCATAATCCAAATGTCACTCGCATTTGGATACCAAAACAAAAGCAAAAGGAACTCCCTTCAGTACACGCAACAACGGAAGGCAGACAGCTGCATTTGAAAAAGGCAACCAACTTATGTGGATGCCAATCAGCAATAAAACAGTAGCAACAAAGGAATTAGCAAAACATGTACAAAAACCGGCAAAAACAAAATACCAATGGAAAGCAAAGGCAATACGGACCACGGCCATTCCGGCCAAGCCAATCCTCTCCATAGAAACAGCTACGGCTATATCAACAGAAGCGGCAAAGCGATTGCCTGTTGCAAAAAAGCCAATTAAATAGAGAGCAGTAGAGTTACAACTGTTACTTGCAAAGAAAACAAGAAACCTCGACGGCGAATGCCAATAAGCATCTTGCTTATTCCCTTCTCTTGCACAACATTAATTTTTCCATGCATTGACCGAGTATGCATAAAATGGGGCCACATTAATCTTTTTCAACCTATGCACGACAGATACTCCGAGGCGATACCTTGTCGTCCGGGAGGACTCCGGCTAGGAGGGGGGGGGGGAGGCATTCTCAAATGCGGAACCAATAGCAGAAAGAGCAAAAAAGGGCATGATTTTCGACTATTTTAAGGGTTGTTGTTTGATTGCGAAATTTTTTGGACTAACCCAAGAACATATGCCCTTATACAGCATGTATCTATAGGTATATGGGGCCAAACGCCAAATCAAGCGCCTAGGTGTGTGTATATAAGTAGAAATAGTCATTTTTCGGGCAAAGTATTGGTAAAACAAAGAACTCCGGCCATAAAAATTTCATGTGAGTGTATATAATGTTTTGCAGTGATGTTTGTGAGTTATTATGATTTTTGGGGATTTTCCGGGTTTGATTTGCTATTTTCCTTTTAATTTTGCTAATTTTCGACAGAAAAACTTCAAAAATACAAAAAGTAGGTGAAAAACGGTCATAATGAAAAACAAAAAATATGGGGATGATCAGTGACTATAGGACAACCTATGGTACAGTGGGGGTGCAATTATGAGACTGGACCAGAAAGCGTGTTTTGGTCAGCTTTTGACAGAAATGCCAAATTTCTGGTAAATAGAGCAAATGGAGTCCAAATCAAGAAATTTTTGAGCCTAAACCGCATCTCGCAAGAAGATAGGAGCACATGTCAAATTTCATGAAAAGTGGTTCAGAGACATCCATTATAAGAAATTTTCACCTCATTTTTAGCTCATTTTCACTATTGACCTTGTGGAGAGAGCTTCTGCCACCTAGAGCGGACGGACCTTCCAGCAGCTTCTACGATGCGCACGACTACCCGAAGAGCTCCAAACATGAGAGATAGGCTCACCACCTTGAGATTTTCGCACATGTTTGTCATTTTGTCGCGAAAACTAGCATAGGGTTCACACACAAAGCGGGCGGTAGAGACCTACAAGTAGAGACGGCGACCTAATGGCTAACCCAAGAGCAACAAGACTTCATCAGCAGCTTACCCTAGCCTAG
Organism: Adiantum capillus-veneris; assembly: GCF_014529385.1. NCBI lineage: Eukaryota > Viridiplantae > Streptophyta > Polypodiopsida > Polypodiales > Pteridaceae > Adiantum > Adiantum capillus-veneris. The sequence continues at coordinate 112,727,275 of NC_140943.1, read as the reverse complement.
GAGACCAGTCCTGGATGTCCAAAGGCAGTAGAAACCATCGGGAAAAACCCTAATTCCTAGAAATCCGCAAGAGGCCACCAAATGGGAAATCGGCAAAATGGCGACCAAATGCTACCAAAATTCATGGGTAGGAGCATCTCGATATGCTCGACAAGTCTATGTGACCCACATAACCAAAAAGTGACCCAAAGAGGCACTGAAATTCAGAAACGGCATCAGATACACAAAGCGTCAAATTGCTCTTGCGGCCAAACCGCAAGCCCGTTTGCCACCAAACTTCATGAGCGGCTTTCCTAGACCATCAACAACCAAGTCCTCTGGTGGTAGACCACCACTAATCATCAAAGACATGTAAATGCAACCACGGGTGCTTCTAGAGAGACAAATTGCCAAATGAAACTTCGGTGAAGCCAAAGTCGACAAAAACCATACGGCAAGGATCCCCAGGGGATCGGGAAGCTATGGAGACCAACATCAAGAAATTTCATCACCAAAAAGCACTGCAAAAGTCAAAAGATGGCTCCGAGGCTCTAAAGTCCACACAGGGAGTTATTCTCTATCCATTTGACTTTTTTGTTGAAATTAGGCTTAAAAGGGACTCAGGGGGACCAAGGGCCAGGCACTAGGAGCACAATCCATGAAAAAATCATCAGGAGACATCCTACGCGTAGGATGTCTCAAGGGAATTTCTGGGCACAGACTCCAACATTTTTCATCATACACATTTTCTGAATGACCTTTACATGCTATCCACCAAGTCTCATCACATTTGGACCAAAATTGATCTCATATGCATGAAAAAATGCAAAGTTAGGTCATAGAGGCAATAATGGGCCATAGACCTACCAAATCTTGTCCAAATCACATGAAACTTGCACAACACATTCACCAACACATCACCAACCAAATTGTGTGGTCAGAAGAAAAAATTGGTGAAGTAGACATCCTACGCGTAGGATGTCTATTTGACTTTTTTGGCCTGCAGAGGATGTTTGTTCATTCCAGATCCAATCACCCCATCTTCAAGAGCTCATATATCAATTTTGAAGCCATTCTAATCATTTTTTACCCCCAACACCTTCAAGATACACTTTTGGAGCCCAAAAACACCACACAAGATCTTACAAGCATCAATCCTTGTCCAAATCCAAATCCAAGAGCATAGCCATGTTCCATAAGCCAAGGACTACCCACATAACAAATTTCATGTCATTTTGATGAAATAGACATCCTACGCGTAGGACGTCTCCAGCATAATTTAGGCCTTCTGTGCAAAGAGTGATATCATGGGAGCCAATACCATGGTGCAATGAGCCCATATACCAATTTTCAACCCATTTGGACATCAATTGCTATCTATAATGGATTTTCTACCCAATTTGTGATCTAAAGCTTGAATAAGCCAAAAAATCCACTTTTTGATGCCCAAATCCATATCCAAGCACATAGCCATGTTCCATAAGCCATGCACTACCAGCATGTCAAGTATCAACCAATTCTGATGAAGAAAACATCCTACGCATAGGATGTCTAAATGGAAAATTTGGCCAGAATTGCACTGTGAGAACATGCACAGCTTCACAAGTTCCTTATAAGCTTTATTTTTTCAAGTCATTTGGATAGTTAAAACTCAGTTTCTCAACTAATATAGAAAAAACGCTAACTTAGGACTATTGAGTGCAATAGGATCTATGGCAGCCGCAAAGTCACCGGCAAAGAAGAAAAGAATGACCATCAAGGATTGCCTAGAAGAAGTGAGGCCCTTCGTCATACCAGAAAGAACACTAAAGCCCACCAGCACGTGGATCCAAGAAGATCTGTTAGAGTCCAACGACCTAAAGATCTACCAAGGAGTATTCAAAAACACTGAAGGCAATGTGATCGAGCTACCAATGTTGCCACGAGAACTCAATGAGTTCGTAAGAAGCAAGATGGACGGGTACTTGGAGAAGATTGATCTCCACAACTACTTTGAAGCAGTGCCGACAGGGGTGGACATAAAGAGAGTCTGGGAGTTTGTGACAACCATCAAAGAAGATGGAGTGGCCAAAGTAATAGATCTACAAAGCAGACCAGAAACAGAAATAATCATCAATGAGCAGGTTGTAGCAGACGCACTAGACCTCTCCAACAAGGGGGATAGTGTAACTAAAAGAAGGGATGAGGTCAAGGGGTAAAATGAGAAGAAAGGAAACTACACCTTTGAAGATATTGCAAACCCAAGAGTGGCAATCATGAGCAAGTTGTACAACCAATACTTCCATATGTGCACGAAGCGGCCACAAAAGTACAGAATGCCGCTAGGTGCAATTTCCACGACATTCACTTGGGAAATGACGAAAGGCACCCCAAAGATAATCAATTATGCAACGTATATACATGACAACCTCGTAAAGATGGGTAACAAGAATCCAACATATATTGTGCCAGGAGAACTAATCACTAAGGTGATTTATAGGGCACTACACGCAAAAGGGAGATGGCCTGAATCCCCGTCTCAGAACGACTGGCTGAGGCTAAAAGAAGACAAAGAGGACGAGCCACAAAGAGCACCAAGGGTTGCTATGAGACTGAAAAGACGGCTAGAGCCTGTTCAAGAGGAGAAGCCAGAGCAAAAAAAAGGAAAGAAAGAGTTTTCCCAAGTGCCGGTGAAAGAAACAAAGTCACAAAAAGTGGCAAGATTAGAGAGGCTGATGGACAACTTCAGAGCAGAGAGAGCCCTTAAAGGTGATTTAAGTGAACTCTGGAATCCTTCTCTAGAAGCTATGTCAGGATCATCCCGAAGAGTACAAAGGGACATATTCGAGGATTATATCAAGAATTTTGAGATTCTTGATGCCGCATCAGAGAATATACCGCATGTACCTTTCACAGAGGAGGAAGTGGAGCAAATACGGCAGAAACTGATAGATGAGCAAGAGAGCCAAGAGACAGAAAGAAAAACTAAAGCAGACAGAGATTTAAAGAAAGAGCCTACATCTCTACTGGCCAGTCCTAAACCCATCCCACCGCCCTCACCACCTCCTCAAAGGCCAGGAGGAACCCAAGAGAGAACAAAGCCAGGGAAGAGAAGAGGTTAAACCTGAGAGTGAAAAGAAAAATCCAAACAAAGAATACAACACATTTTTGGACCTGCTAGCTGCAGGATACACGAAGGAAGAAGCTGCCACAACCGCATTTGACTTGGCAAGCACAGGGCCTAAAGAACAAATGCAAGGCATCCGGTTAATAGAACTAAAAGAAATGGCCACAGATACAATGGATATGCACCCACCCTCCAATGATTGGGGTGTGGTGATGACGAAGCTAACCAGGTTGAGAGCGCAATCCATGGCTTCAGAAAGTGAGATGGCATCTCTCAGAGCCACTGAAGTGAAGATTAGGATGGAAGTAGACACTTTGCAAGGACAAAACCAAAGGCAGAAAGAGAGAGAAGCGGAGCTACAGGCCAGCCTAGCAAGGGCATTGCAAAAATGCCAGGAAATGGAGGAAGAAAATCATGCAGCAGCACAAAGAATGCAAGGGGTTGAAGAGGAATGTTTGCAACTCAGCAAATCTCTGATAGATGCCGAGAGGGAAAGGGATAACCTCACCCTACAGCTGGCTGAGGAATCTAAAGAAGTTGAATCCATGAGAAACGCCAAAGAAAAGGCGGAGATAGATCAAGAAGCCAGCCAGGATGAGGTCCTTGAGCTCAAGGACCAACTCAAAGTAAAAGATCAAACCATCCAAAGGCTGGCATCCCCTGCAAGAGTCAGAGCTACTAGCTCGACTCACATCACTACGGAAAGTCAACTCTATGAAGAACAGATGCAAGAACTTCAGAAGGAGCCGACTCTAGAGAAAAAGCAAAGATTGATGATGGCAGAAGGGTCTATCGTCATGCAAACAAGAATGGAAGAAGACCAAAAAGCCCTGCAAGAGGAAGTAGAAAGTATAAAAAGAAATCTCGAGGAGGTGGAGAGAATAAACGCCGAATTAAATGACCTCCTCGTGAATATGGGCGAAGAAGCTGAATCAAAAAACAAAAACTCCTAAAGAAGATTGAGGAGCTGCGAGGAAAGCAAGCAGGAGAGCAAGAGGGCAGAGGGCCAGTAGCCAATGAGGGCATCGATTTAGAGAATGTGGCAGATCTGATGGACACGCCTATGCAAGAGGAAATCCTAGAAGGATCCTCTCAAGAGCCACAGGATCTAACACAAGAAGAGGAAGAAAAGTTGCGTAAAGCAATAGAGGTGGAGATTAGAGAGACAACAAAGGAAGCCTTGGAGTGGGAGCAAAGGGTTTTCAAGTCCATGACCATTCAGAAGATCGACGCCAGCAACCTCAGGCGCAAATGGCTTCAACCCTCTCTCCCATATCCATTGCTGAAATATGAAGCAGCCACCATCAACAAGCGGATAAGAGAAGAGATGACCGTACCACTTTACAACGTATATACCTCACAACCAGAAGGGGTCAGGCTAATTGTTGACTCTCAGCCAAAATGGAGGAAGGCTTGGCTCACAAAGTACCCTCAATACCTAATCCACTTGGTAGAGGAACCGAAAAACATCAGAGACAACCTCAACTTTTGTCCTCTACAAAGGATCAGGACGTGGAAAGCCCAGGAGATCTTGCAAAGGAGCCAACCCACTTGGCTGAATTACCCTAAGCTGTCGGGCTTGAAGGCAGGTGAGAGAATAAGTGTCCAATACATGGTGAAAACCCTAACGGGCGCCATCAAATTGTTCAATGGCTCACCTGACCTTATGTGCATCATGATGAAGAAAATCTGCAAAACACTTTTAGCAGTATTTGAGACCTTCAAGCCAGGTGACAGACAACATCTTTTTCTTCCAGGATACTTACAGATGCGCCTATGATCTGTGTGGTCAGCCTTCCAAGGAGGTGAGACACGCACTGTATCAAAGGATAATGTTTCTACCATCCTATCAACTCCAGGCCTTTGAAGAAGCGTTCTACACAGTCTTCTTCACAATAAACACATATATTTTCGGCCCAACAATGATGAACCTGCATGCAAGATACGAATCACTAATCAAGATGCGTGAAACTATACGATGAAGAAGCGGATCAACGGCCATGTCGAGGACGACATGAGCAAGGAGAGGGGGAGTGTTAGAAGCAGGACAAACCCCACGGAGACTAACTACTCGGAGGATTATCATTTTTTTTGTAATTATTTATTTATTGAGGAAACCTGATTTTTCACCTTGTAAATATTGGGACTTACAGAAGTTTCCAGATTGTATCCCAGTTTTGATAGATAGATGGAGTAGTTGGTTGGTTTTGAAACTTTAGGGTTTGAGAATTGTAAGGTATATATACCACTTTTTGAACTTAATGAAGAACCTTTTGTCATTTTTAAAACAAGTTTTGAAGTCTGTGAGTGAGCGTACTGAGAGTGTGAGCTTCATCTTGACGCTACGTGTGCACCAGTGGTCGGAATCGAGTGCGGAGAAGTGCAGCGTGTTGCCCCCGACGAGAGCTACGCACCGATACCTACATTGCGCGCGTACGGTCGGGTTTTGTGAGCTCCTTCTACGAGATTCATTTGGTGATTTGGTGAGCATACGTTGTCCGATTTTGCATTGCAGCGTATCCATGCATTCACATTGAGTAGAACTACACATTAGGCACTTTAGATTTCGAAAAAGAAGACCTGCAAATTTCGGCCAGACATCCTACGTGATTTTGCACCGGGTGTTTTGGGTTGGGGTTTTGGTTCATAGACCTAGGGAGAGCGACCTATTGGTATTAGTAGCGTCTCTTTCAAGCTCTATGGTGTTTCGAGATTGTTTAATGGGTGTTCAACTCTAGAAAGCATTGTAGGAAGTTTCTTCTTATGCACTCTTGAAGGCTGTGACTTAGACAATTGGTAGAGACCTCTGTAGGAATTAGTTAGGAGTCGGTCGAGTGTAGGTTGACACCTTATTCTTGCTTCCACGTGCCTACGGGTCAAGCTTTGTCCTTAGCTGACATTATATGTTAGGTGAGTTCTCGCTGTGCTAACGTCCTTCGCGGCGTATCCGTCCAACTCTCTCTCTCTCTCTCTCTCTCTCTCCCTCCTCTCTCTCTCTCCCCTCCCCCCCCCCCCCCCCCCCCCCCCCCCCCCAACCCCCCATCCTAAGAAAAAATAAAATAGTTGTAGGATTTGTTGTTCTCTTGATATGTTTTTGAAAATCTGTTAGTTAATTGTAGAGTGGTTGAGCATGTTTTGTCGCTTTTATTTGATCTAGCTTAATCAAATTTTAGCCTTGGCATACTGTGTCTCCCAACTTTAGGCCACTAATTGATAATTATACTCCTATGCTTTAATTAAAAGTTTAGGTTTTGTTTATTATACCTACATGCACTAAGTAATCTGATGGCACTTAAGGTTTAAGAAACATATGTCTTGTTGCTTGCTTCCCCTCATGCTCCTCCTCCCATGCTCCTGCACCCTGGTCTGCCTCCTCCCAGGTGTAGTTGTGGTTTGTAGTTCATATGTCATGTATCAAAGCTTAAATGAAGTATGCTCTTGAAAAATTTAATAACTTCCATGATTACAATATACATTTTACCTACTCAAAAATTGGGTTACAAGCTTGCCAAGAGACATTCACAATTGCACAATATTGCTCCATAAATATAGATTAGCTTCATGCTGCCACCAATCAAAGTAAGGAGCTGTTTGAACATATTCTACTCTCTCTCTCTCCCTCTCCCTCTCTCTCTCTCAATAGTCAACTCATTTTGCAGTGTATGATGTTTGCAACCTATACCTACTAGCCTTTTTTGAATATAAATGGTTTCTTGAAACCATGAAAAATAAAAATACCAACCACAAACTTTCCCTTTTTAATCATACATGGATGATATCCTTAGCCTTAATAACAGAACCTTTTTCAACAAAATCACGTTGATATAGCCAAACTGCCTTAAAATCAAGCCAACATATAGAAACGGTTTTGATACTTCTTCACGGTTATTTTCCACCTCTACAATTCCTTAACTTCTAAATTTTGCAACACAATCCCATTAATGGTAACTTTGATCTCTTTTCATTTGGAAGAGGGACAACTCAAAAGTATCTTCTATAGGATTCTTCACGAACCAACCACAAACTTTCCCTTTTTAATCATACATGGATGATATCCTTAGCCTTAATAACAGAACCTTTTTCAACAAAATCACGTTGATATAGCCAAACTGCCTTAAAATCAAGCCAACATATAGAAACGGTTTTGATACTTCTTCACGGTTCTTTTCCACATCTACAATACCAACCACAAACTTTCCCTTTTTAATCATACATGGATGATATCCTTAGCCTTCATAACAGAACCTTTTTCAACAAAATCACGTTGATATAGCCAAACTACCTTAAAATCAAGCCAACATATAGAAACGGTTTTGATACTTCTTCACGGTTCTTTTCCACCTCTACAATTCCTTAACTTCTAAATTTTGCAACACAATCCCATTAATGGTAACTTTGATCTCTTTTCATTTGGAAGAGGGACAACTCAAAAGTCTCTTCTATAGGATTTATCAAAAAGATGAGTAATCGACCACATCAAGCAGCGCGAAACACGTGTATTAGTTTACTCTACATGATCTTATATTCTCCTTTTGACTACTTCTCGGCATGGGAAGATATCAATCATCTCATTCAAAATTTTTGCCTCAATGGTTTCAAGAGAAATGACCTAATTAACACTATCACTAATGCTATCTCACTTAATAACTGACCCAACGACTTAAGAATTAATTGTACTAATCTCATAACATTAATAAAGCAGTAGGCCCAAACGCAATGGGCCTACTACCGACCCATTTTGTATGGTGCTTGGGATAGGGCAAGTACACACACACACACACACACACACACACACACACACACACACACACACACACACACACACACACACACACACAAAAACGCACGCACGCACGCATGCACGCATGCACATACAGATACATGTATCACTATCTCCTATAATAGGGTTAAAAAAAAGAAGCCTAACCCCATACCCTTACACTCACTCTCACGTAAAAAACTCTATCACTGTTGGAACCCTACACCTAATATATCACTTGGCTAAATGCATACCTTGTAATATGAACACATTCATACAAACATTTTCTTTGTTTTAAACCCCGAGCATTTCTTGGAAAATCTATTGATACTCACTGAGCTTGCCCTCAAACATACGCTATTTCTATGGTTCTCTCCCAATTTGTTTTTTGGGGTGTACTTTGAGTTTGGGTCATGTCTTCTCTCACTAATGTGGGAACCTCTACCGGTTGGGTGCCTTTTGTATATGCATCCCCTATGCCCATCGTGGGATGGGTTCCCTTATTGGGTGCCCAATGTTCGACTAGGACGTCATATACTAGCAAAATAGAGAGAGGCCCGCCCCGTTGCAGCACCTCATTGGAAGGAGGAGGGTCTCACAGCTGAGTTCTTGGCAGCCATTTTGGAGAGGTTGTGGGACTCCAGACAACCGAGACGAGTCACCTTGTTTTAGTGGTGGCTGGTCGCACACAGAGCTGCAGCAGTTAGGAGCTGGCTAGTGCATAGTGGTCTCTCGGCCGCATGTGCAGCTTGTGACCATCTTATGGAGAGTTAGCGTCACTGTCTTTGGGACTTTCCTTCGGCATATCAGGTGTGGCTTTGAGTTCTTTGGCTGATGCCTGCTCTCTCCACAGCTCAACAATACACTTGGGGAGCAGTGGCTTGGTCCACCCTCACGGGCTCGACACTTGAGTTTGAGCTATCTTCCACCAGCATGATGATAGTGATGCAGGAGGGGCAACCTACACTCCAGCCTGCCATAGAGCTTACTCCATCAGGAGTGGTGCACTGAGAAAGAGGCATGTTGGGAGCTCATTAGTGGCCTGAAACTCTGGATCATCTGGCGGGCCCGTTGCTTCCGCATCTTTGAGGCTCGCCCTGTGCCACTAGCAGAGACTGTTTGTGATTTTTGGCTAGAGTTGATCCACACTCTCAGAGGATAGCTCAAGAGACTAAAGGGTAGCTCCGACCGCATGCGGGAGCGTAGAGAGGCTTTCCTTCGACTCTGGCGTCCTGGGCCTTTCTAGACCATGGTCCAGGGTGTACTCCAATGGCACTAGTGACCACTTGTGTGGCTTTTCCCTCCCCCCATTTCTTGATTTAGCCCCATTGTACATATGCTGGTTTTTGCATTGGGAGAGTCTCCCCACCATGGTTGTTGTAGCTCTCTCTTGAAGAGGTGTTTGTAGCCCTATGGGCAGTTTCAGTAACTAATAGAAGAATCTTTTTCTCGAAAAAAAATAGGTTTTGGTGAACACTTCCTTGCATGATCCTCTCTCTCTCTCTCTCTTAGTCAAGAGGATAGAGGATCCTTGGAACACCATTACTTTTCAGGTCATGACCTATTAACTATTTTAGTATTTATACCTCCACTTACAATTTAAATTGGTATGGATCTTCCAATCATTCAAATTGTCTTGCTAGAAAGTGGATATTTACAGCATGACTCCATCAATGCTGATGACTAGCCTGTTGTACAAATATGGCACATAAAAAGAAGATAAACTATAAAATATCAAATAATGGCTCGACCTAAAACACCAGTCAACGGGCAGCATGGGCATGTTTTTCCCCCCAATGCAGCAATTTAAGTCTTCTGGTGAAAATTGGCTTAATAAACAGACAATCCCATCAAACCAAACTTTTAGCATGGTTAATTATAATCGAGCCACTTTCAAGACAGTGAGACAAAAGCCCTAAAATTCTCCATAGCATGTACATCATTCCTCACAATTGCATTGGTATGATCAACACACTTTTGGAGGCACATTTGCTTCATAGAGCTAGGTACATCTATGGCAGTGAGTTTTCCCTATTACATAACATCTTTAACAAGCCAATCCAAGGCATCAAATGAGATAGCATAGAGCAAGAAGAAAGTGGGCACCCTTGACTTATGGATTTATGCAACGGAATAACATCTGTAAGAGTACCATTAACTACAATTCTAGGTGATGCATTGCAAAAAAGAATGTGAAAAAGAATATGTCCAAACCCATATCATATAGAATTTAAAGTATGAACTCCCATTCAATTCTATCATAGGCCTTATCATACACTCTATGGCCGATTGTTTGTGAGAAGATCTTTTAGAAGAAAGTTTTTTGCAATTTTGTAGTGCAGTGTGATCAACATCATATCTAATAAGCAATCAATTATTATGCTATTTGAATGTTGTACGATGGTGCTAGTACTACTACTTATAGTCAGCTGAAATATTGGCGGCTACAGGAATCATATCATAGTAGTGAAAGTTGTTGCTCATGCCTCCTGCTTCTTCCCAATATTGGATGGACAATTAGCTCTTGCTTCCTAATTGCACCTGCATGATTTAGTACTTGACTTCTACTGCAATGTCGCTGCATCTCCTGGAGCTACGTCACATTCACCAACTCTTACGGACGCCATATTCTGCGTTGAATCGTTCATGCGAGATGTCTCTCTTTGTCTGCAAATCGTTCCGAAATGCTTGCCTCATCAAATTTTCAAATAGGTTATCAAACAGAGCTAGACGAGGAGTGTGACAGGACGAGGACTGTGATTGAAGCCAAAGGCTCATCAGACCATGACTTGCACTAGTGGCAATATTCTCCAATGCCTTTCCCTTGACATTGAGCTCTCTGCCACTTATCCCCTCACACACTCTGCTAAAAGTGCAAGCAGCTAGCTGCACTAAAGCCATTGGCTTTATTACTTGAAGATTATAACCATCATAAGCTTTTTGCCCTCATGCCCACATTGATGTTTACTCGTTCTATTTCTTTGCCCTCTGCCATCTGCATTGCCAACAACCTGATAGCATCAACATAGAAACCCTCACTTCTCCTTTATCCCTCCCTCTCTCTCTCTCTCTCTCTCTCTCTCTCTCTCTCTCTCTCTCTGTGTGTGTGTGTGTGTGTGTGTGTGTGTGTGTGTGTGTAAAAAAGAATCTCTGTAAAAGAGCACGCGCTCTCTTAGTAAAAAAGAAGCTCTGTAAAAGAGCGTGCGCTCTTTCAAAGAGTTTCTTTTTGAGAGAGAGAGAGAGAGAGAGAGAGAGAGAGAGAGAGAGAGAGAGAGAGAGAGAGAGAGAGAGAGAGAGAGAGAGAGAGAGAGAGAGAGAGAGAGAGAGAGATTCTCAAGAGCTGCAGCAATGCGTATACATAGTCTCGTCCGTTAATTTGCGGTAACCAGGAAGCAAGAATGTCACGGGGTTTGATTGCCCTCCAGAAGTCAATCGCAGTGCTGTCCTATCAGACATCAGCTCTTAAGGGTGGTAGCTCCTCTTTCCCTTCCCCCTATCTGATGCTGTCTTCTCTCGTCTGGGTAGCGTCTTCCAGGGATCTCGCGTTTGCGAGGTGCTATCGTATCACTTCAACCGTTGCATGTAGTAAGAGCACACACTCTGTTTGTTTCAAGGCTTAGCTTTGGATCATAGGAGCTTGTAGTTCTCATTCACGGTGAGCCTCTTTGTGCACTGACAGTTTTCTGATGAGCTTACAAGGGCTCCCAGTTAGGTTTTGCAATATGTTTAACAAATTAAGATAGTAATAAGGTTTACTTTTTGAGAAATACAAAATTTCTATCATACAATTGGATCGGCTTTTGTAAAGCTTAAATTTTTGTGTCAAAGCGGTTCAAATTTTGGACACATCTAGTACAGTATTCTGGATAGAGAGAGAGAGAGAGAGAGAGAGAGAGAGAGAGAGAGAGAGAGAGAGAGAGAGAGAGAGAGACATTTGGAAAAATATGAACCCTCTAGGGGCCCTTTGGGATTAAGGTTAATTAGAGGCCAACCAATGAAAGAGGGTGGTGGACACACTCTATGCCCTCAAAAATGTAGGGGGACAAAGTAGTCTTACACTTCTTAATGGCCTCTTACCTAGTGAGAAGGTGGGGTGGGTGGGGGGGGGGGGGGGGGGGGGGTTTGGTCCATATGGAACCTCCAACTTCCCTCCTTTTTGATCGGGTTTTGGAAAAATCCCAAAATTTTGAAATTTTTCAAAAATTTCAAAACTCAAATCTTATCTTCTTAAAACCCCCCTAAGCCTATTTTATGGTCAAAAAAGTATTTGTTGACCTCAAAAAGTCAAAACATGCACCCAAATACCCTAAAATTCAAAATTAAAAAAATAACTTTTTTTACTATCCAGAGCCCCCCTCAAAGTAGTCCTTAGGCAAAAAGTGATTTTCTCTCTCTAGAATCCCTTTTCCAACCTCTCCTTGGTTGCAACCATCACACTCACCCTCTAGTCTAACACTCTCTCTCTACACCATCTCCATTGTTGCAGCAAGGAAGCTCCTCTCTCCTCCCCTACAACCTTCCATTTCCACACCAAGCAAGGGTTATCCACCTTCTCCTCCCATTGCCACACCAAGCAAGGGTTAACCACCTTCTCCTATCACTTTATCCCACCTAAATTGTAGCAACAAGCAAGGTCCTTCTCCTCCTCCTAATTTTCTTTGTTTAATCATGGCCAGCTCTACTTCCCAAAGGTGGCCAAAGGATGAGGTCACATCACTTGCATGCCACAACACAAGAGGTATAGATGATGAGTGGCTGCCACAAGAGTTCACCAAAGGTGCTTGGGTATACATGCAACCATTTTCTATGGCCCTCATCGTGTATCATCATTGGAAAGGAAAACTCCTTGGCTTCAAGAACCGCAAAGACAAGGTGACCGTAGCCATTGTGCAACATGTTTTCTCAATGTCAAGCATGCAATTGCAACAACCACCTCTATTTCCAACACATTGTAAGTACATGTTTTGAGAATACAAAGCTAGGTGTGGAATCACAATGTAATGTTATTATGGATTCATACTTAAGATTTTCCATGCATTTATAGTAATGTTTCCATCCACATTGGTGGAGGAGCAGCCACTTCATAGTCTCCCCGACATATTCAATGCTATAGTCATGTTTCCATCCACATTGGTGAAGGAGCAGCCATTACATAGTCTCTCCGGCACATTCAATGCTATACATGCTATTATTGGAGAAACAATGTTCGCACATCTTTGCCCAACCAAACTGGTTCAAAGAAGGATTTTCTTCTATTTTCACTCCTACATTGTGCCTACTTCTACACAAGATTTTGGAACGCTTGAACCCATCAAAGTAACTTCCTTATTAAGTATGGAGTGGCCACAACCAGATTTGTAGTCGGTAGGATCTTTCAAGAAAAAGATGATAATAGATGTCCAAAACTCTTTGAAATACTCCAAACCTTCTAGGTATGTGGGCTTGAGTTGGTGTTTGCTCGCCTATTCATTGTTTTGTGCACATTTTTAAAGAGTGTGGATTTGTAGAGACTACCACAATGCTTGTATGTAAAGATGTGCATTATGAGGAATTAGGAAGGCTTTTAGAAGAGGAATGGGGTTTTGTGGTGGGCATGCACAATGAGGACCGATACCGTTGTAAGGTTGGAGCTTCAGGTATTGGGATGTGCTATGTAAAATCCCACACCTCCTTGTACATAGGATTCCACTATGATTGTTGGATGTGCAAGCTTGGAGTGTGGACTGCCTTACAGAGTGTAGATGGCGCTATTGCAAGCTTTGAAATTGCAGTGAGGATGCCCAACGATGCTTTGGAGGTAGTCCAAGTGAACAAACATTGGACTCTCAGTAATGTGCGAGAAAATTTGGTTATATGGGTTTTGAGGCCCTTCAACAAGTGCAATTTTGTTTACAAGGTCACAAGGTGAGAATTCTTCCACCACATTTTTAATACATCATAGTTTGTCGATCATTGGATGCTTATTGTAATGAATGTCTTTAGATTGGGAAGAGAATGGAAGACAAATTGAAGGTCAAGAAGGATTGGGGCATGGATGGAACTATGCTTCGGCAAATCATGTCTTTGAATATAATTTTTCACATTGAGATGAGAGATCATTTTTTGGTGAAAGTGCCTTTTTTTGTGGAAAAGGTGTCTTTAAAAAAGGGACCATTATAAAAGGGGGGTGGCATAACTCATTCACACTTTTCACTTTCACAACTCTTGAGCTCCTCTGCTCTCTATCTACACCCCAGGCTAGACATGAATGCCTCCATAGCCTTTGCATCTGCACCCACATCCACCCCTTTGTCACGCTTCATCCTCTTCCTTGAGGACACCATATACAAAGGGAAGTTGGACCTCCACACCTTCTTTACTTGTCTCCCTGAACTTGACACCACAATTTCCCTTCACATGGATGCATTTGACGAGAATTCTGCATTCTTGGAGGAGCACATCATAAAATATTCTGTATCTATCTCCCCACATGCAGGGATCTGGGTGCCTTGCAATCTTTTACACTACATACACAAAGGTGATCGCCCATTCTCCAAGCGTTTGCAACGGTTCCAAGATATTTCTGTCGATGTAGGCCATTTCTTGGATGAGCAAGCCCTAGGGGTGTTAGCGCTCAAGAAGCACAAGTTGGCAGTGGAGTACCTTTCTCGGCTGGCAACATTCACCTTCTTGGTGAGCGAGGAACCTGATTTGGAGGAGCTCTGCCTACCACACGTTCAGGTTGGTTCCTTCATCAAAGACACCAAGGAGCAGGTGGTTGACCCCATGAACCTTGAAGCAGAAGGATAGACACTTCTGCTCAAGTACCCCAAGGGGTTCGAGGAGGCGGTAGAGAAATCCATCACCGTGGCTGGCCCTAGTGACACTATAGTTCCACTACCATCGACGGATGAGGCTATCCTAGAGGTGAAAATAAGCCACTTCTCCTCAGTGGTAGTGGATGGGGAGGAGTATGTGTTTATGCATGATTTGGAGAAGGCATTTGGCATGCACATGGATGAATGCTTGAGCGTGCTATGCAGCAACACCAAATTTCCCTTAGACAATACGCCAAATTCCCTTAAAAGCAAGCTCTTGCCACTTGGGGACTCTGTTGTTGCTGACACTATTGTAGTTGTGTGTGTGGAGGTCCTTGCAGAAAAGCAGTTGCACGTGATTGAGGAAGAATTCCAAGCCACGCAAGCCAGATTGAGGCCGCTAGGATGCCTATGCCACTATGCAACCCCCCATCTAATGATCCAAAGCTCGTAGGTGTGGTGCATGGGAGCATTGACTTGGATGGAAGGGCAACATGGAGGAGGATGACAAGGAGCACGAGGTAAACTCTATTCTAATTTTCATATTAGTTTTTAAATCCATCTTGTGTCTTTTTTCTCAATCTTGATTGGTTTTTGACAGGACATCATGGAGGTTGATGATTTTGCAGCAAGGACAGGTAGCAGGCAGACGGGCTTTGGACCTCAGTCTTTCCTTGTGCATTACCTAGGACAACTTCCCCCTGGCAATGTTGCCATTGTCCATAATGAATTTACTTCCCAAGGCCATTTTATGACGTGGTCATTGAAATCTTTGAGCAAGGTTTTGTGTTTGTGCATCATTGCTCAAACTGTGCATCTTGTGTTCGTAGTGCGTAGACCCCTTGTTTGCACAACATTTGGCACTGGCTTCTGTGGTAAAGTTCTTTCGCAGATAGGGATACATGCTTCCATTGGCTCAACTGACCCAAAGGCCATAGTGCAGTCCCTCTTCACTGGGGAGTTGCCATACGCACAAGAGAGGCGTCAGGAAATGGTCAAGAATATTATAAACTTCTCAGATGTATGATGTAAAATCAACTTTTTGAAAGTAAAATAAAATATTTTGAATTTTCTCTCTATCTTGTACATTCTTCTAAATGTGATCTGTCAATTTTGAAAATTGTTGTGATTGGTGATGTGTTTCAATAAGTTGTGTCTTTTTTGCTAGAAGTAACAACACAGCGGAAGTTGGATGCACATGATTATTCTGGGGATAGTATCAAACACATGTGAGTGAAAAGAAGTGGTATCTCTACAATGTTGCTACAAAAAAAATTTCTTTGACTTAATCTATACTTTTTAAGTATCTTGGGGGGTAGAGAAGCCTACAAAGTACAAAAAAAAAGGTGGCCACAAGGGCACGAAAATGGCCCATCCATCATTTTTGGATGGCTGTCCTACGCGCCCTTGTGTCCACCCTTTTTTTTGCATATGGAACCTATGTTTGCACTCAAGAACACTAAAAAAGGTGAGATCAACTCAAAATTTAAGTTCTCAAGCATACTATCACCTCCTTCAGCTCTACCTAATAGTTCCCTACACCAAAAGGCCCAATTACATTGGACAGTTTAAAAATATAGTTTTATGTTGCATAAACACCTGGTTCACTATATGTTAACTTTTTTGGTATCCTATGGGGTAAACAAAGCTACAAAGTGCAAAAAAATGGTGGCCACCATAAGGGTGCACAAATGGCCCATCCATCAGTTTTGGATAGATGTCCTACGCGCCCTTGTGGTCACCCTTTTTTTTGCATATGGAACCTATGTTTGCACTCAAGGACACTTGAAAAGATGAGATCAACTCAGAATTTAATTTTTCAAGCACAGTACCACCTCCTTTAGTTCTACCTAATAGTTCCCTACACCAAAAGGCCCAATTACATTGGACAGTTTAAAAATCTAGTTTAATGTTGCATAAACACCTGGTGTCACTATATGTTAAATTTTTTGGTATCCTATGGGGTAAAAAAATCTAAAAAATGCCAAAAAAATGGTGGCCACAAGGGCGTGCAGTTCAGCCATCCAAAACGGATGGATGGGCCATTTGCGCACCCTTGTGGCCACCATTTTTTTGCACTTTCTAGGCTTGTTTGCCCCATAGGATACCAAAAAAGTTAATATTTGATTGATATTTAACTCTTCATGTTCAGAAGCAATAAACTCAAAACACATGGATAATAGACACAATAGACACAACTGTTAATCATTTTGTCATTGCAAAGACATCTAACTACAAAGATAAAGGTGTGCAAGACAAAAAGAGGGGTAACTTCGGCTAATGCTCGAAGTCCCTTTGCAATCGACCTGCAAGCTGCATATCTTTTGGCTATATTGTCACTTGCTTTGCCTGTATGGCGCATATGTTGGTATCTTCTAACACAAAAATGATGTGGGCCTCTGCAGCTTCTTGAATAACCTCTAGCGCTATTGCTTGCATTCTATACTGATTTTCATAGCTTTGAAGCACCTCCTTTACTGTGCAAGCAAAGAGATGTATTGAATTAAAAGCTCTATAGTCTTTTGGTAGTGTCAGATTTCTACAAATGCCCTTGCGTTTTTTCGACACTACTAAGGTTGTCTTGGGGGACACTTGCACATTTGCTGGCTGGCAGCGTTTAGGCTTCTTGAAAAACTTTGACTTTCACTTGTTTACATGCTTAGGGGCTGAATCTGCAGCCTCATTTGATTCATCCTCTGCCCTTGGCTCCTGATCTTGTGCTGTGGGGAGAGCTCCCTGGCCTCGAGGTAGTGTCTTCCCCCCAACAGGCACCCGATGTGTGCGCGATATATCAGCTCGCTACCATTGTGGCTTTGTCTCTGATTTAGTGTCTCTATGAACCATATGAACCACCCGAGCTCTAGATGGTCCTGCTTGTGATATGTGGCACGACGGCTCCTCCATATCGGACTCTGGTGTTTGCAGGGCTTCTTCATCTCTCTAGTGCTGGACGCGTCGCTTCATTCTTTGTTTAGGTGTTTGTTCTTGTGGACGTGAATATTCTTCAGTCCTGGATGACTCTTAGGCCCAACTAACATGCCCACTGGTAGAAGAGTGCCTCGAACAGTCAGGTGTTCGTGGTCATTTTCTTGTGCCTTTAAGCCATGCCGGCTTCTCACATCCTTGGAGGGTGTTTTTGTTGGCAGGCGGATGCTCTTTTGTGGGTTTTTTGGTGCGCGCCATTTGGTATGGTAAGAGCTCACCTCTGCTTAAGAAATGAGTGGTTTATGAGAGCATGCAATATTTATAAGGGCCCATTTTAAAAGGGCCCTGTTCACACTATTATTTTAAATGAACACGTTGTTAAGAGTTGGACCCTGCGTTCACGTGTAGTCACTCGCACAAAATACTCTTTGACCCTTGTCACACTTTGCATTGGCGCCATGCAACATGCTTTGCGGGCCCTTGCAACATTTGCCACTTGTTGCTATGCTTTTGACGACTCCATTTCCCCACTTCAATAGTAATCTTGGATTGTCGTGCATGCTCCATTGTGAGCTTATGAGCAAATGTTGTGAAAAAAAACCAGTTGAACATCTCCTCCAAATAATTGGATTGCACCATTCCACCACCATGTCGAGTCTTTTTGGAGTACACCCCCCCTTGCTCAATAATGGGACTTCTCCATGAGTGCTAAAAATTTCAAGCAAACCATATTTGTACATTAAAAATGCACCATGAACAAACAAGATATACGGTTCACGTGAGAAAAAGATCCAAATTATTTAATGAAAACAATCCTTTGTAATAAGTTCACTACGTAACATGTCTTACCATGTAATGTGTGATGTTATTTTCACCCCAAGAAAGAGTAAATACCTTGGTGAAATCCGTCAAGACTTCTTGAAATGATTGGTGTTGTTCTTCTGTTGTGCTAGTAAGGCCCATAAGCTTGATAATTTTATAAAAATGTGCCCAAACTTTCTTGTGCTTGTTAGCAAGCTCGCCAGTTGAATTAATGTCAGTAGTAGCTTTGCATAACTCCTTCCAAAGTTTCCAAAGGTTACCTGCCTGCTAGTTGGAGCTATTTTGAGCAGCATACCGACTTGGCTTTCCTTGGGAAACTTTCTTAAAAAAGTGTCTGGCCTTTTGTTCACTCATTGACACTTGATAAGCAATTTCATGGGCCTCCCCTGTGTTCTTTGTAGCAACGATAGACACATTTCCACCGGGACAGCCAATGGAATTCAAGAGTGCCTCCACTCTTTCAATCGCTTCCTGGGACTTTTCCAATGGTTTCATTGTCAAAGCATAGTCAATGTGGAGCTTCAATAGCCTATCAAAAATGCACATGAATGTGTGTAATGTACAAAAATGTACATTCAATAGAGGAAATGGAAAGATTGGATTCGAAGCGTGGTCCTTTTGTGCATGGTCTGGGACATTGAGCATGGGACATCTCAAAATAGATGCTTCACATTCTCTACCTTCATCTCCGACATCACAAAAATACAACCCTTGTTCTCCATGGCTTGCCATGGAAGCATTGAACCAACCTTTGAAGTGCTCTTGTGTGATTTTTTTCCGTTAGGTTTGTACCCTCGAGTGAAAAATGGACAAGGCACGAGAGAAGAAGCTCCTTGTTTGCAACCAAGAAAATACTTTATGGTCTTCACGTCCCCACCTAAGTGCCACTCCACATCATAGATATCAAAACCCTAAACCTCCAACATCTCACCTACAATTTGGGAGTGTATTACTTCTGTGATCCATGGATTTCTCTCAATTTAATCAATCCATGAAAGTACTCCATTGGTCTCTTTGGGCACCTCAATATTACCCAACCACCAAATGTCTTTCTTTGATTACATGCTAAAAGACGGGGTGGACTGAATCACGCATAAGGTCTTTGGTGCCTGCATCCTTATACAATGACAATCATACACCATGTCTCTAAGAAGTCTATTCCGCATAGGGGCATCACACCGTGGGTGAGTAATCTAGGTTGAGGCATGAGAACAACTCAGCAGTCTAGGAACCCCGAGCACTCTAGAATCTATGATCTGTGCTCATACTAACATGGAAAATTTAAGAGAAGGTTTTTACACTAAACTTCTCTAAAGTTTGTAGGTTAATTCACCTTCTACTTTGAGTATGAAGATAAATCTTAAAATTTGGAATTATACTAAACCTAGGTTTCTATTGATATGGGTAGGTGAAAGAGAACTAGCATGTGGACAAAGCTATCATAAGAAAATTGTTCATAGCTTTATCAACCTTGAGTACTCTTCTATCAAAGCACTCTTTATAATCCCCCACCATTACCACCTCCCTTGACATTTTTGTCGCCACCACCTTTGGCAACACCACTAACTGCCCCCCCCCTCCCCCGCCTCACGCGCGCACGCACGATAGAAGGCTATCTATGATGGTGTGATCAAAACTTTGATATATACCATGATGTGGATTTTATCAAAAGAATAGCCTCACTGCAATAATAGAATTATTTTCAAGTTTCTTTTCTCTAGAGTAACTTAAAATGCATATTACGTTATCGTACATCACCCACAATAACTTGAGGTAGAGCAAGAGAGAGGAGAAGAAGAAGAAGAAGAAGAAGTGAAGAGAAGCTCAAGCTCACAGAATCTCCTTATTCATGAGATTTTTTTAGTGGCAACAACCTTACTCTTTTAATGTAAGTCTCGTGGTCCGACATGTAGGGAGGTAGAAATAGGATATTTATATGCATTGGAATCATGGTGCCACTATTCCCAACAAGGATCAATGGTGGTAGAAATGAGCTTCCAATATCTAAGGGCAACTAGTTCCAAGAAGAGGAATATCAACATGCCATTGTATGGGTTCCGATTGTTCTAGCCCATCAAAGGAAACATTATACGAAACCCTTGTTCAAGGGGTTTCTTCTGTCAAACAATTTTGGTCGTTTTACCATTAAAATTAGGCGTAATCTTGTTTTATTTTATTTTTTGTTGTGCTTGAAGTCACCTAAAAAATCATGTTTGGTTTTTTTTTTTGTATAGTGTGCCTTGGCCAGTCGTGCTTGTTTTAGGGATTGCTCCAAAAATCTCGCTCGAGATTTGAGATTCCTCCCATGGGTCTATTTTGTGTGTGTGTGTGTGTGTGTGTGTGTGTGAGAGAGAGAGAGAGAGAGAGAGAGAGAGAGAGAGAGAGAGAGAGAGAGAGAGACTAGGGAGAGTTGATACTCAATATATGATCAATCCCTAAAGTGAAGCATATTAGCATGCACCCCTATGGGAATGGATACTACGGATTTAATATTTACGTAATTACGACAAATTTTGTGTGATCACAAGGTCTTATTGACACATTTACATGATTATAATAACAAAGAATCCGGTTAAGGGCGACCTACAGACCCACTAAATTCCCGTCATGCTTTTTAGCTTTCCCGGCGGGCCCGTTGGGTTTTTCCACTTTCATTGCGGGCCCACCCGAGAATACGGACAAGCCCGGTGGGCTCGCAGAACTATGTATATGCCGGCCCGATTGGGCCCGTTGGCTGTTATTTCTTGCTTTATCTTTTGTGTGTGTGTGTGTGTGTGTGTGTGTGTGTGTGAGAGAGAGAGAGAGAGAGAGAGAGAGAGAGAGAGAGAGAGAGAGAGAGAGAGAGAGAGAGAGAGAGAGAGAGCTCATCGACCACCTTTGTAGGTACGTCGAGAGGAGAGAGGGAGAGAGGGGGTCGTGTGGGAGCGTGCTCTTCGTCGCTGTGCATGGCAGCAGCAAAGTACTTGACCACACGATCCGGGTATGTGTTGTGTGTGTGTGTGTGTATGCATTGTGTGGTAGCGTGCCTTTTGTCATATTGCACGACAGTAATAAGGTACCTTACCACACAATGGGAGTGTGTGTGTAAGCTGTTCTATGGAACAATGCTTATCACGGGGGCATCACCTCGATGACGCATGGAAGATGGTGTCCTTGTGGTAAGTATTGGCTTACTGTCTAGGTACTACGTCGGTAACACGACAAATCTAGTATTCTTATGGTAACTCAACTTCCCTTCCCCTTACCCAAAAAACATATGGGCATCGATCGGTAACGCGGCTATATGATGTTCGTATGCAAGCCATTGTTACTCCTTAGATTTAGGCGGCACTTGGTAGGTAACGTGGCTAATAGAGTGTCGTTTGTTAGAAGCAATTTTTTTTTGCATAAATGTGGTGTTCATGTCATTAACCCGACCATACGAACGTCATATAATTTGTATGTGCATGTGCAGTTTATTTTTTAAGTATTAAGAATATGAAATACTTGGTCGATAACGCAACTGTAAAGAGTATTTCATATACAAAATGTATGAATTGTTTGATTATGTTGTTTTTAACTGTCCATTTGAAATTATATACTAGCTAATCATATTCAAAAGAATACTTTATTCATCAATCATCGCTATTTTAAATGCTCCATTTATATAAATTATATGTAAAAAAGTATTTGCACATAGATTGCATGCTAATTTTTTCTTTAAAATCTTTTTTGTTCAAAGGACTCTCAAGCATTATCGTTATTTTTAATGCTTCATTTACATAAATTCTCTGTAAAAGATCTAAATGTACACAATTTGTATGTTAAATATTCTTTTGTATCTTTTTAAAGAGCATCAATTATCATCGCTTTTTTATTGCTACATCTACATAAATTCTATGTAAAAAAGTATGTGAACACAATTTGCTAGTCCAATTTGTATACTTCCAATGTTTTAAATGTTTTTGAAGTTTTTAAGTTTGTGTGTGCTTTGTTTGAATTAGTATGTGCACAAGGAGAAAAATATAAGTTAAAAATTCAAAATATGCTGAAATGTGCTAGACTGTTAACATGTATTGTTTGATCTGAATTAAGTTCTTATAAACCACTTGTTTGATTTGTATTTTATACATGTAACAGATTGCAATTTTAAGTGAAGATTGTTTTCAATTTTTATCAATATTTCCTTGCACATTTCTTAAAGTCTTCAAGTGGTGGTTCAGGGTTTTCCTGAAATAGTGTGAGCGTGTTAGTGTCATTTGCAACCATGAATTTGTATTTGATATGCTGTTTTTTATTGTCCAGTGCAAATATGACACCAGATCAAAAGAAAAGTATTATGCGTGCCATTCGTAAAGAATGTATTTTGGCAATCTCATCATGTGCATATGATCACATACAATAGATTAGTGAAAGCGATGTCTTCATCAAAGACCTCACTAGCGCTTTATGGGAGAACACAGAGTGCAAGTTGCGACTTGAAGGCCAATATGAGTTGTTGATTCCAGTAGGGATTTGAGAATTTGACCCCCACCACAAGGTTAGGAGAGTGTTGGAAAATATAAAAGTATGTTGCAGAGACTTAAAGGAAGATATCCCACCTGCCTGCGACATGTCAAAATTAGAGCTCTCGGATAACTTGTGGGAAGAACAGAAGGTAAAGATGAAGCGTGTGAAAGCGCAGGACCAAGCAGCCTTACCCAAGAGATTGAAGATGGCCCAAGATGTGCAAGCAGCTTTGGAAGGTCCATCCGATGCCAGTGGCACCGGCACAATCATGTGTGCGCTCATCTTGTCGTCATCCCTCACGAAGCCTTGGTAGAAGGTATGAAGATTGGAGCAGGATCCTTTGGTGTGTGCACATTGTACACCATCAAAGGCATCTCTTTTTTTCCAGACCACATTACATATGTGGGAAAATGTTACAAGGGAGAGAGTGAGGCAAAATTTGACATCTTTCAGATAGAGCAAGGAATGCAAACGCTTCACCCCTCCATTGTAAGGTGCATTTGGTTTACTACCAAAGCTCCTTGGATCATAATATTCCCATACTACAATGGGGGTATTGTGGGAGACATGATGTGTTGCTTACCATTCGCTCACAGATTGTTCAAACGACACATGCACAGGCTACAACACAGCTGGAGGTCATTGCCTATAGCAAATCTTCATGTACAAGAGATAGACATGGTGCGGATCAAAGCTTTGATAGAGTAGATGCCAGCCATTTGTCACGCCTTAATCAACGGCGTTGCGGATGCCCACTTGATCGGTATTGTTCATAGTGACCTGCACCCGTTCAACACAATATTGGACTTTACTCACACCAATAAATCTTGCGTCGGCATCATTGATTGGGGTATGATGCTAAGAACACCAGCTAAGCGCGCAACAATTAATTATCTGCATCCAAGCGCACAGTCAGACTTGCACAAAGAGTAGGGAATTCCGAGATGGCTAAGCGACCATGGATTGCTCTCGAAATATACGATCCACGATGCACAGATGCATACACAAAAGCGGGGCTACCTATTGGATATATTGGCAGATTTTTGGAGTGCAGCCAGAAAAGTTTATTTTCCAGAAGAAGTTTTTCACCACTCGGACAAAGATGTTATGAGGGCTATTTGAATTAAAGTAAATTGTTGGATGAAGTTAAAAGAGCGGGAACAAAGAAGAAATGCTTCTGACGTGTTGATATTTTTCAAAGAACATTTAAAGACAGACCCTAACCCTGTCCAACATCCCCTAGTTGAACTTGCACCATCATTTTATCTGATTTAAACATTTTTATGATATACATATGTCTTGTTTAGGGTATTCTATTTTTTATTGAAGTCAATTATATTTAGTCATTTCAAATTTGTCATTTAATTGTCAGTATTTCAAATTTGCCTTGTGGTTCAATTAGTTACATTTGTTGTGGTTTAATTTAGAGGATTCTGCTCACTTTCCATGTGAACGAGAAGTTGCTATATTCTGCATCTGTGAGACTGTTGAATCATGAGAATATATATTTGCCAATGATATTGAATATTTGTCTATCTGTTGACTGCAGCTCTAAGAAAAATGACCGATGAAGAACAAGATATTGGCACCCAATCACTGGCCGATGATCAATAACAAGTGGCTGTTGATGCATTTCAACGCATGAAGTCTCTGGCACATGGCATATCGGCACAACAAGTGACATGTAATTCTCGAAGACTCTCAAAATGGGCAAATTCAAACCACATGCAATGGAAAGAGATCAATAAAGAAGTGATAAAGGACATGATCAAGACAATATGGCCATGTGAGGACGCAGAGATCAAGAAAGGAATGTGGAAGGTTTTGAAGTGCAACCATGATGCGATCAAAGAAAACGCTGAGAGGATTTATTTGGAGGTTTATGGCCATCCCCTGCACAATGCAGATTGTGTGCTATATTTTGCAAAAATGTTATAACAACAACCAATAGACTTCTCGTCAAAGGAGACAATTGTTTCCACTCATGATTTAAGGGAGAGTTGTGTCACTTTCACCCGAGATGAGCTGGCATTAATAGTGGAAGGCACCGACCTATAGTTAAAGAGAAAGAAGGATATTTACATAACACAGTTGGCAGAGAAAGATGTAGAAATAACACGGCTTTCTATAGACAACCAGACACCCCAACCCTCACAAGTCCGGATGGAGAAAAGAATTCTCCGCTTAAGCTAGGACGTTCAAAATCTGACACAGCGAGTGAATCCAACACCTGTACGAGGGACACACATCAGCCACCCTGTCATGCATCCAGATTTGGTCCCCTCATCTACTTTAGATGCATCCTCATCTTCCTAATGTCCAGTTTTCTACAAGAATTTTGATGGATGGAGTGGATATTATACATTGACATGTGGTCATTATTATCATTTAGTTTGTCTTATTTGTTTAATGCAAAATAGTAGTCGATGTGCAATCTGTTCACAAGATATTCCACAAGGAATATATATTATGTTTGGCATGTTAAACGAGTATAAATTCAAGCAAGCCCGCCAAGATATCCCTAGCACAATTAGAAATATGTTTGATGAACAAGATACTGCTTCAAGGCAACACAATTGAGATCGACAAACTATGTACTATCGCGAATATAAAACATTGTAATTACTCAAAACACATTTGAATACAAGGTCTTTTACAATTGTTTTTGACATTTACTCGTTCCACTCTCAAGCTATATTTAATCTGTTGAGTTTTTATCTAGTTATAAGTCTGAGTGTTGTGGTTCTCCTTGTAATTTAACCTCCACTTCTATTATCAAATTTTCTTCTATTTTGTCTATAGTGCATTGAGATACACCAACATTGAACTCTTCTTCATCTTCATTTTGACAATCATACAATCAGGTTGGCATTTCCTCCTCGTAGCCAATGCTTTCGATTTGATTCAATATATTTTTGTTGTAGAACATATACACTAATTTTTTTTCTCTGTCTGCTAATAGTCTATTGTGAATAGTACTGTGAACATACTTGTACATACTCCAGTTTCTCTCTAAACTTGAGTTTGCTGCACATTGTGTGCGTACTTTTATTGCAAGGGGACGTAAGGTAGAGTAATGCTCTTCACCATTCATCATCCACCACTTCCATGCAGGTTGCTCTTTTGCCATTACCTATACAAAATCATTACCTTCTTTTAATCTAACTGTACTCATTGCTTTGATACAATCAATTCGGTCCTGAACGTTGGAGTAGAATGTGTTGACCACGTGATAGAAATCGCTTCCACCTCTGTATTGGACATCGGATCTAAATTCCAATACGCTAGATCGAGCATGTAAGCAACACTATGGAGTAGACTATGAGCACTCTTCCACCTTGCATGAAAATACTTAGCCAAAATGTTTCGTTGTTTTGCCAGAAAATGGTAATCGCCACTCCTTCTCTACTACATACTCTTTCAGCTCTTCGGGATTTTTAAGACTCTATTGGACTGACCACCATGTCATCCACACTTTGCCCAAGTTTGGCACCCTTTGATCAAGATTGCGGATCGTGAACATAACGGGCATCGTTACATGGTATGCATCCATTACACTCCTCCACCAAGCAGCCTTGTTTACATTTCCACGTAGACATATAATTTTATCTTTCACTTTTTCTTTCTGCTCAAGCTGCCATTCATCAAAGGTCGCGCAATTGAATGTGTCAATCACAGCGCATTTAGTACGGAGAAGTGATTACAAGGTATAAAAGTGTGTGTGCAGAACCGAGTTTCAGCAGGAAGTTTCAACATCATTGACATGCGCATCCTATACAAATTGAGCACTCTTTGTTGTTTCAAGATAAATTTAACAACCTAACATGTGGTTTCTTCGCTAGTGTACCAATCTTTCAGCACCAAGTTTAATTTGTGCGTATTACACTTCTTTATTAATTTACTGGCGTTTTTACAATTCTTTGCATTGTCCATGACTACTTGAACAACATGTTTAGCAACAATTTCTTTAATTACATTAATCAAGACCTCAGAAATGTATTTGCCACTTTTAATTGCACCAAAACTATCAATCTCCTTTATAAACGTTTCTCCCCTTGGACAAACCAATATTACATTGATCAACGGTCTTCTCTGAATACTTGACCAGCCATCACTCACAATTGTACATCCTGAAAGCAAAATATTCCCAAGTATTATTTTGCCAACACGCTCTTTGACTTCGATGTAACCTTTGTCCAAGAAAACATTTCTTATCGTTTGATAAGAAGGAGCTGAAAATCCTGGACCAAACTCACCGATTTTCTTTCAAGCAGCCTTCCAATGATTGTTGTCTACCATGACCAAAGCACTTCTAGTAAAGCATATTTCTTTGGCAAGTACAGTTTGTGCTTCTTCTAGAGATTGCATTCGAAAGCTTTGATGTAATGATTTTTGATGCATTTGACTAAGTCCACTTCATTGTGATGCTTAAAAGGAACACTGGCTGGAATTTCCTCTCCTTGCGTAGGTTGTTCTCCAAGGTTAGTTGGTGTCACTACAGGATCTGTGGAGTTAATATTTGGCTCTGGGAACTCTTGACTCGAAGCCACAAAGCTATATATATGTTGTCTCTTGCCACCCTTTTTGGCGAGCTCTTTCTCTCAAACGCTTTGCAACTGCAGGTGCCTGAGGATGTTCACATTTCTTACAACTCTTTTTAACACTACCCAGAAAATGATCCCTAATACCTGGTGCACCGCCTGATTTTGTTGTGTGACAAAATTTACCCCCACTCCATATATCGGCCGCATATGTTGTGAGCATAATCCCACTCTTTTCCATGAGCTTTTTTATTCTTTGGCTTCTTCGTACCACTTGTGCCCACATTTTTCTCCATTGCTGTTAATTAAAACTGAAGACAAAAGAACCAGATGTTCAGTTTTCAAAATAGTTTTCTTATTTTCAATATATATTAAAATTAAAAAACCATTCAATATGAAAGTAACCATGATGCACAATATGAGATTTTCAATGCACGCTAGTCAATCCACATATTGATCACCTATATTGTAAGCAACCATACACATTGCAATGTAATTTATGTATGGCATAATAACTATAACAATGCGATGAGTCTCTCTATGCAATTATTATTATAATGATTATTTAGATGTCCACTTTGATTTGCAAACAATGAGACACATCTAATTTCAATTGCTACAAATAAACAAACAAAAGCAATAAAATATATGGTTGGTCATTTCATGCACTGTTAATCTATCGTAATACATAATGCACTCTCTGTATAAACCAATGTATGAATTAATGCAAATAAATCTTCAATATAATCACTCAATTGAGGACTACTTGTACTAGTGAAGGATTATAGCCCACCCATATAACCAATTCAATATATAAAAGCTATTTTAACCCGATTAAGGATTATAGATCTTATATTGTGGAGTGACAAGTATGAATCAACTCAAATGCAAGACTTCAAGGATCTTTATATGCCCGGTACACTAGTATAGGACATCCGACCCTTGACTATCGACTCGTCATTTACATATGCTCATCTTCTAAAACCAATTACAACCCTCATTTGGACCAATGGCTTCTTCGCAATGAGCATGACTCTCCAACTTTTCAGTTGTTTTGGTTTCGTACCTCTATGTCGATAAATGAATTAATAATTTTTAGAAATTGGTTACCGAATTAAGAATCACGTTCGGCCCAAAAAAAGGACATATGACTCTGTAACCTTAGGTCAATTCACAAGGAGATGACTATACCCAGCACTCGGATACACTCCCCAAGGATTTGCCCAGCTAAAAGACCGCGGTTAGCACACTTTTTACTATATATAATTATTCCTGTCGGGTATTTTTATTTTCCTGGTGGGCGTGCCGAGCATTTACATATACCCGGCGGGCCCGCCGAGAAAATGAAACAGCCCGGCGAGCCCCGCAAGGAAAAATGAAAAACCCGAAGGGAACCAGCTCTATAGGTTTTTGCAAGTCATAATCAAAGTCACATTAACAATTAACGTGATCACGTGATTTTTTTGTGTAAATACTTAAGTTATTGACGTAATCACCCGATCGTGATTACGTTAATGAAATCCCTAATGGATACAACCTTGTACACATGAATCTGTAACACATGCTTCTTATGCCATGCACACATGCTACAATTTATGCTACATGTTGTAGCCCACATACTACTTGCCCCTTTATATTTGTGGTGCATATTATCCCTCTTGCCTTAATTTCCACCTTCCATCATTGAGCTTATATACTTAGCCACTATGCTAAACTTGTGTTGGGGTGTGTGACTCATCCACACCACCAACTAGTGGAAAACCCCTCTACTTTGGAAGCCTACATCTCTAACATCATCATTTATATCATCAAATGATTTCTCTGTACTATATAAAGGAACATAAGCTACACGCTTTGTATTCAACCATGTCAAGCATTTGCCCTATTATTTGAACCCACTTTGTATCCACCTTTTTCATCTAGTTTTTCATCAATTTACTCATGTTTGGCTACTCTCATTGGTGTCAATGTCTCTCTCTCTCTCTCTCTCTCTCTCTCTCTCTCTCTCTCTCTCTCTCTCTCTCTCTCTCTCTCTCTCTCTTTCATCTCATGTGTTAACTCACTAATTACACCATGAACAGTTCACTCTTCTTTTTGCCATAAGAAATTCCCTTTCATGTGGTATCAGAGCCGATGGTTCACATCTAGGTCTATTAATCCCTAGCAGTCTCTCTTAATTACACACTTCATGCCTCTCTTTCTATCAAGTGTTAGTAGAAATAAGATAAACGATAATGTTGCAAGGCTCTCATCGATTTTGGGCACATTCATTACGAGCCACTACCTTCATCTATGAGAGGTACACACATGATTCATAGTAATCAATGTGTGTTCAATTCACTGAATCTGCAATTAGTGTCGATTTTTAAATATTTGGCGACTTCAATTGATTTGTCTCCTTGCTTGCTATCAAAAGTTTTTCATTGAATGGAGGTACTACTTGGTGAAAGCAGTCTTTTCCTATCTCATGTAATTAAAATTTTAAATACAGGTCTGTGTGGGAGTTTTGTGTGTGTAGCTCTATCGAAGCCAGTTCTTCACCTTCTTTTTTGGAGGGTTTTGACACACAAGCCAAGTGGCTTGGTGGCTAGTGTGTTGACCACTATTTTGTGGATGGCATGTGGTCTCGAACTCAAAATCGGAACCCTATTCTTGGTCAGCCCACTAGTCACCAAGTGGGTTGACCACTATTTTGGGGGTGGCATGTCCTCCCAAGCTCAAAACCGGCACCCTATTCTTGGGCAATCTGGGTGAACATGATCTCACTAGTCAATTGGATTTTGAGAGTCATCCGGGTCCACAAGGAACCGCTCATGTGAAACTATTTTGTGCTCAAGTGTGAAGCGCCTTTCATCTATTTTTTTTGGGATAATTTCAAGTTTACAGGAGTTTAATCCTGCACGATACTCTTTCACGCCCAAGCTCGTAAGCCTCTTAAGGCTTCTTTCTCGTGTAGGCAACACAATGCCACTTTTGTGCTTTGGCTAAGAGCCTACTCACACCACTGCATTAGTGCATTCTTGCACATATACTATATCACACCCAATTCCCTAAGCCTCTTAATGCTCCTTTCTCATCAGGCAACGTAGTACCATTTTTGGACTGCTTTTGGCTAAGAGCCTGCTCACACCACTGCATATAGTGCTCTAGACAATCAAGAGCTCTTTCACACCTACAAAGCATAGTGCCCTAGCCTCTCCAACCAAAGGGCCTTTGTTTACTAGAACACCCTCACACAAAGTACTTGGGACACATTTGCAAGAACATATCCATCTTTGTGTGCACATTTATGAACCTTTTTGTATGCAAAATTTTTTTACATCATTCTGTGCACCAACTAAAACAAACTATCTATGCTAAACTTTGGACCATTTTGACATCAAAAATAACATGTATGGCCATATCTATGCTTTTGCATGCATGCCCACTATTATAAAAGGATTAGACACTGCCCTAGAATGGGTAACACCATCCTTAAGGACACACATCATTTGTACAAAGTTGATATGTATGCCATGTAGCCATAGATATCCACTTTGACAAAACACTTTGAGGGGAGGAGAAGCATCGACCACAATCCCACAACTCAAGGGTACACTATTGAGACCCCCCATATAACGTGCATTTGGGGGTATTTAAAAAACCCATTTATAACTTGTTTAAATGAATGTAATGACCCCTTATTTTAGGATTCTTTTTGAAAATGTGTTACCCACCGGCACCCACTTCTAGTAGTCATGGGCCGGGCTTGCCGGTCCAATACAAAAAGGGTAAGAGTGATCATCGATGAGAGGCGCACTCTAACTGGAACATGCAAGGGTTAGTTGGCTAAGCATGGGTGCCAAAGTGTGAATGGGCGAGCTCATATAAAAGTCACCTAAACCTAAAAATCACTCATTCTCTCATTTGTACAATTGAAGAGTTCTCTTGCTCCATCTCCATCTTCTTCTTCATCTTCTTGTGTGTGTGTGTGTATGCGTGAGAGAGAGAGAGCATTGCGACGATGGCACAGTGGCGGGGCGAGGCAGTTGAGCACGGCACAACGGTAGCTCCTTCTTCTTCGCGGCCAGGAATCCTCCACGAAGGCGAGCATAGGGCAGTGAGTGACACACCCTTGCTCTCTTGAGCTTGCTAGATTAGTCTGGTTGTGTGCTTGCAGCCATTTGTGGTTCGCACACAGTGTACGGCGAGTCCCTTGCATTGACATGTGCATTTGTGGCTCGCACACAGTGTACGGCAAGTCCCTTGCATTGACATGTGCGATAGATGCGCACATTTTTGGCACCGCTGCCTGGAAAATGCCCTACATTAAGCTCAAGTAGCACACTATGCTGCTTTCTGGTGCATTATGAAATGTAGGAAAGGTAGAGAAGGAAGGTGTGTGTGTTGAGAAGGAGTTTGTTTTGCTGCAGTGTATTGTTTTTGTTAATAAGGTATTGAAAGGTACTGTGTTTTTTGTTCATAAGGAGTTAGAATTAAGGTAGTAGAGCTATAATGTTAGTTTTGTAAGGTACAGTAAGTAGATATGTTAGCTAATGAGTTGTTGTAGTACTGTGTTAGTATGTAGCAGTAGATGTGTTAGTTGTAAGTAGGTAGGTTAGGTGTGTGTGCTTGCACGCGCAGCGCGGCCGCAATGACCTTATCCCCAAAAAAGTAAAAATAAAAAATTTTAAAGGTAGGTTCGGGATCAAGAATATTCCCTAGGCCCAAGCCCATGCTCAGGCTCAGGCCTCAGTCACCCTTTAAAATTACTTGTTTTGGCCTCACGCGTAAAATCAACCCTTTTGAGGACCAACGGAGCTTTGGGTAACCGAATGCTGTGTTGTAAACAACACCACGACCCCCTAAGCGATACACTCGTTTCGAGCTATCACACGCTCTAATCCAAAAATCGATCATAAAAAGATATTAAAAAAAATCAAAAAACGAGTGAAAATGGGTTGCAAAATGCCTAAAAATTAAAGCGGTTAATCTTCGAGGTTATTCGTCGATG
Organism: Adiantum capillus-veneris; assembly: GCF_014529385.1. Taxonomy (NCBI): domain Eukaryota; kingdom Viridiplantae; phylum Streptophyta; class Polypodiopsida; order Polypodiales; family Pteridaceae; genus Adiantum; species Adiantum capillus-veneris. Next base: position 112,694,865 of record NC_140943.1, on the reverse strand, counting down.
CTTGTAGGGTGCCAAAGGCACATGCATCTACACTCAGGTCGTGTGCTAGAGGCCAAGCAACTAGCGAATATTTTGACTTACGTGAGTTCTCAATATCCACCTACCTTAGGTTCCGGGCCCTTAGCGGGGACCCAAGGTAGTACAAACCAAGACCCAAACATAGCGGCTAGTGACTCTTCCTTTAACTATGACATCATGGAGGGTTACCCAATGCCTAATCTTGATAGCTCAACCCAAGACATGCGTGCCATGGGCCAACGGTCGGGCCGAGCGTGCTTAGCCGCTTGAAGGAAACATTTAGTAGAGCCACTCGCTCTGAACATGGAGCTAACAATGTAAATGAGGGGGGTGGGGAAGTAAAGTCGCCATTTATGACCAACATAGACCCTATGCTCTTAGAGAGTGTGCACGTGAATACTCCATTCACTACACCCCCTGACTCTTCGGAGCTATTCCCCTCCAAGGTTATATTACCTGATGGTAGAAGCCTTGCCAAAGTACAAGAAGTTGAGCGGTATATCATCGCAGATAGGGAAAAGGAAACTGAGATCTTACGCAAGGCGGAGAAATGAAGAGAGTTAAAAGCGAAAGCTCCTATGTCAATATCCTTGCTAGGAGAGCTATTGAGTGCTCTTGAATTAGCAACCACTAAGGGTCAACCATAGAGATCCACATTGCATCTAGCTCAAAAGACACCCCTAGCATGTCAATCCTAGATGGAGCGTTTTGAAATGAGAACTGGGAGTACGAACTACAAACAAAAACTCTAACCGGCCTAAACACAGGTCACACCTATCACGTGGGTTGGTTAGATGTCCTACAATCCACAACAGGTGCTACTAGTGCGGAGGATCAACAACAAAGAGTTTATGAGGTCATCCATAGGGTTATTGAGCTAGAGAGATAGAACAAGAGGATCCACATGCCTTCAACGGGTCTCATGGGATTCTTGGATACAGGGAAGGCTAAACAACCAACCTTATCGTAAATGGAGACTCCCTCGGTAAGTTCGATGGATCCTCCATATGTTGTTTCTCCAGGGGTCTCAGTGCAATCTGAGCCCACAAGTGATAGATTTACTTTTCTAAGTCTAGATCATCTTTCCCTTGATGAAACCACGACTACCATGCCTACCCCAATGATGGGCATGCGAAGAAACATGCCATGAATCTCATTTGTTAGTAAAGCACCGCTACATGGTAGCTCAATGCCTGCAACAGTACCTACAAGTGTGTACCAATCGTATACACCTATAGGTACTCATACTCATGTAGCCCCTGCCCCTCCCATTGTTTCAACAACCTATGCTCCACAACCACAACACCCAAGTTCTTATTTCCATGGGACCATACCGGCTAGCATTCGCATGTCACATTTGACTTTTGCTATGCCTAGGGACACACATGTAAACTTTGGACTGCCACATGGCACAACACCGTACCAAATGGAAGCCCAAGGGCTTCCTACACGCCAAGCCCAATGCCAATACCTACTCCACATGTAGTCTCTGGAGCACCTTTACCCACGGTGCCTGCTCACTTAGGTGACTTTGCAACATTTTCTCAAGCTACAGGTCGATCTAATGACCCTAACACCTATTGCTAAGGAGCCAACGATATCGAAGATGGCTGTAGCATATCTTACCAATGCCATTCAAGAGAGTCTTAGAGACAATCCTGCTCCACAAAACAATCATTTGTATCCAAGAAGGGAGCAACAATGGTGCTCAATATGCTATGGACCACATAGTACCAGTGAATACCCTACTTTTAGAGTAAAATTCAATGGGAATTGCAATACCTGTGGGCGGTATGGTCATCAAGCTAAGGATTGCATAGTATTTAAGCACGTGATGGCCAATAGACCTGCCTTAGCATGGACAGACACCTTGAGTGCCTGCATTGATGGAAATCCCACCTCTTGAATAAACGTCACAACACGTGGTCCCTAGGGCCCAAAATGTTATTCAAACAACACCCTTACCACCTCTAGTGCTAGGACTACAACCACCACATTCGCAAATCACTCGTGTGAATCAAGTGGGTTGTGTGTAATCTATTGCAGCTTGTTTGGAAGGCTGTGAGGAAGATATAGACCCTAATATTGCCTATGGGATTGATGCGTTTGAAGAAAGTCCACAATACTACATGGAGGACTATTGTGGACAAGTCAAACCTGTCTATCAAGTAGCTGCTCTTGCTGCAAGAGGCCAAAATATCAATTACACTGCCAAGAGACCACCTCTTCAATTCTATGAGTGTTGAGGTCCACATCGTGTGGCCGAGTGTCCTATTAGGTTACAAAAGAATGCCACACTAATGCAGACCAATCAAGCGAGCACGTCTACAATGCCGATACTCATGTGTAATTGATGTGGCATAGATCATTTGATTGCCCAATGTTCGAATAATCCAAATGCGCCAAAGATCACACCATTAAACTTGATTGAGGTTATCGAGAAGCCATCACAAAGTACACCTGTGGTACCAGTAAACGTACTCACATGATCGATGCTCCAAAAACAAAATTATATTCTTGAGGAAAGAGACACGGCATCAATTGCCCAATCTCAAAAAAAAAAAAAAACACGAAGGAAGATATCTCAAAAAGTAGCGAAGTCAGATCCCAGTTCAAAGAACAACATGGGGACAACGTATATATGAACAACGCTGAAGAGGATTCTGATTCAGGTGAAACCATGGAGACCAAAATGACCACTAAGATAGAAACCAACAAGGAAGATCTTCATGAGCCATAATGGCCAAGATCCAAGAAGAAGATAGGAACTTATCCAAACCCTACAGAGGAGATCGAGCGAGTCAAGCAATTAAGCAGTTTGATAGAAGATACCCAAAGGGATCTAGAACCAGCACCTAGGCAGATCCAGATTACAGACACAGTGTTCCCTACGCAACAAAAGCCTCACCAAGTCCATAGACCCTTAGCCATACCTAGTGTCATCCAAGAAGAAAGTGACTTAAAGTCATGGGAAAGTGGGTGTACTCACTTCTTGATGGAAAGACTATTTACAGAGAAACTACCTGACCCTATCAAAGAAATGGATATCCCATCTTCCCCACGTCAAGGGACTTAAGCCCAAAAGGTGCCGTTAAACATTGCCAAATTGATGGATTTTATGTCTTTAGAAGTTAGAACCACTATCATGTCCAAACTATATAAAGACCCTGAGCTAGTCTCAGCTCTTTGAGCTTTCCTCAATGGAGAACTGAAGGTTGGGCTACCCCAATTTGCACAGATGGATGGACCTGGGAAGATTCCAATAGAGGAGGAACACTTAGATCCACAACCCAACCTAGATGAGAACCTTGTTGTAGAAATACTTGTTAACAAGTTGGGACAATACTTTGAGGGCGATGAATTTAATGCAACCATACCAATCACTAACAAGGGATTAATTGTTAAGGGAATCCTTGATGGTGGCATTGGGGTTAGCATTGTGACTAAAAATTGATCGAAAACTATGGGAAGACCTCACCTTGGGACCACAACCATAGTAGTAAATATGGCCAATGGATCTATTGTTAAACCTGTTGGGATGCTAGAAGATCTCAAGATCAAGGTGTTTGGACATAAAATACGATTACTTTCATTGTTATGGATTTCTCCAAGCACACTATGGCATCTGAGATTATCTTAGGACGTCCTTTCATGAGGGAAGAAAAAATGGTGCATGACTGGTCTAAAAACCATGTCTACTTGCAGTTCCAAGATTCTGTCATTTGAGTGGATCTTGTAACTAGTAGAGCACATATTCTAGGAAACAGGTTTATAATTGATCATAGATCTAACACCATAGTTCACTCGGCCCCATTGCAGTATTGTTACACATGTACAGTGGACACTGATGTTGGGGAAGATTCTCCTTATATGGACGTACTACCTGGGATGACTGAGTCGGACAATGTGGATCTGGTCCACCTAGCAGCAACCATAGACACTTGGGGAAACAGGGGGATGACCTCGGTAACACTTGAGGGGGATGAAATGCCACCACTCATACCCTTATATATACTAGAAGCATTACATATAGCTTTTGATGACCTACAAGATGAAGGTCGAACTAGTAGCATCTCATTAGACTATAGCCCACACGATTTGGGGTCAGAATCATCAATATTGACTTTGAGGACGAAGAATCTGAGTAAATCTTAGTGCAAACATGGTAACAAACCATTCAGGGCCCAATGGTACCCTAGATGACAATCTATCCAAGGGAGCAAAAGACACAAGTAGCGATTCATCTAGTGACTCTTCACTAGAGATCGGCTGTAATAAAAAATTAGACAACTGAGAGTAAGAGATAAGAGGCTATGATATCGAGCAAATGTGAGTGCTAGAATAAATGAAAAGAAATCTACCGCATAATGGCTTAATTATATAGGGGCATGTGATGCTCATCGAAAGTTGGTAGATAACTGGGGTAAATACCTTCAGAGTGTTATGTGGTGTAGTCCACAACCCATTGACATCGCACAACTAGAGGCTACAAAGAATCCAAAGTTGAGCCGTACCGTAAGGAGACAACAAAATTGAGAGTTAGCTCAACAACAAAAGGAATCAAAAGTGAAATCATAGTCCACAGAACAACAAGACCCACAGACTTACACCCTTCACCTGAACATTTCAAATCCTACACCACAAAGGAACGTAAGGTTGTGTATACAAAGGCTCAAAGAAAACCTATCCATGGAAGCAATGGAGTTTATGATAGTCCAAAGACAGTTAAGGAAATAGAGTTAACATACCCAGAAGAAGAGTCCAAACCTGTTTTCATTGCCCAAGCTCTAATAGAGACTGAAGAGTGTGTACTTAGAGAACTTCTCAAGGAATTTAGGGATATATTTTCTTGGACATATCATGATATGAAAGGTGTTCCACCTTCTATGGTGCAACACACAATCCCCATGAATAGCATGGCTAAACTAGTTCAACAACGACCCTACCCAATGAATCCTAAATATGCAAAGATCGTTCAAGAAGAGATTGAAAAGCTTGTGAAATGCGGATTCATATGGCCTATTGAGCACTCAGAATGGGTGTCTCCAATAGTGATTGTGCCAAAAAAGAATGGGAAACTCAGAGTGTGCATGGATCTCAAGAAGGTCAATGCTGCCACTAGGAGGGACCATTACCCCTTGCCATATCAAAACATGTGCTTGAAAGAGTTGCACGGAAGGAAGCTTATAGCTTTTTAGATGGGTACTTTGGCTACAATCAAATCACAATTGTGCTAGAGGACCAAGCTAAAATAGCCTTTATAACCAAATTTGGAGTGTTCCTATTTTGTGTTATGGCTTTTGGCTTAACCAATGCCCCTGCTAGCTTTCAAAGATTAATAAACACTGATTTTCGAGAATATTTGAGGGAATTTTGCGAAGCTTTCTTAGATGATCTTTGTGTTTATTCCTCTTGGAAAGAACATCTATCATGCTTGCGAAAAGTGTTTGAGAATTGCAGATTGTATCGCATCTCCTTAAACCCTTTCAAATGCCAATTTTGGATTAAACATGGAGTCATTTTAGGACATATAGTGTCCAAAAATGGGATTTCCACAGATGAGAGCAAAATTAAAACCATTGCTGAATTGCCACCACCTACAAACTATAAAGGAGTTCAAAGGTTCATGGGCCATGTTGGTTATTACCGACGGTTTATTTTAAACTTTGCCGAGATAGCTCGTCCTTTATACAAGCTTCTTATTGAGCTCCACTGGACCGCGGAGTGTGACCATGCTTATGAGTCATTGAAAAAGACCTTGACAAATGCTCCTATTTTACGAGTGCCCGATTTGAATGTAATTTTCCATGTGCATATTGATGCATCAAACTTTGCTATTGGGTGTGTTCTAGTTCAACAAGGAGAACATAAATTGGACTACCCCATTAGCTTTGCAAGTCGTCAATTGAATGATGCCAAGAGAAACTACACCACTACAGAACGAGAAGGTTTAGGTATGATTTATGCAGTGAAGAAATTTTTCTACTACATTCTAGCCAACAAGTTTGTTTTCTATGTTGATCATCAAGCCTTGTTGTATCTAGTAAATAAACCTTGTTCCACGGGAAGAATTACACGATGGTTGTTAATTCTCCTTGAGTTTGATTTTACCATTGAGGTGAGACCTGGTAAAAGACATGTCATAGTGGATCATTTGTCTTGCATACCCAATGGTGAAGCCCCTAGAGTCGATGATGAGTTTCCCGATACTTCTCTATTCCTCATCCAAACCATACCTGAATGGAGTGAGAAGATTGTAAACTTTCTAGTTAATGGCTTTCCACCCAAAAAGCTTCGTAAGGACATAGCTCAAAAATTGTTAAGAGAATGTGAACCTTACTCTCTCATTGCAGGAACTCTCTACAGGCTAGGGAAGGATGATATTCTTAGACGTTGTGTCCATGAGGATAAGTATTTATACATACTACAAGAAGCCCACATGGGTATAGCCGGAGGGCATTTCTCAAGGGAACTAACAGCTAGAAAGGTGCTGCAATCAGGCTATTGGTGTCCTACCTTATTCAAGGATGTATCACTTTTTGCAAAAGGATGATGAATTCCAACGTTACAAGATCACACAACAAAAGGATAGGATGCCCTTACATCCTGTTAAAGTGACTCAACCATTTGAAAAATGGGGTTTGGACTTTGTAAGCCCAATTAGTCTGGCAGCTCGTAGCACTCGATCTTGATATATTATTGTTGCCACTGACTATGTAACAAAGTGGGGGGAAGCTAGGGCAACACACAAGGCTGATGCAAGGTCAGCTGCCAAGTTTCTCTTTGAGAATATTATTACAAGATTTGGTTGTCCATTTGAGATTGTGAGTGACAATGGCACTCACTTTATAAATGGAGTGATAAAAGAACTCACTACCAACTTCATGATAGCTCACCATAAGTCCACACCTTATTATCCACAAGCCAATGGCCAAGCTGAGAGTACCAACAAAACTCTCATCTCCATTTTGACAAAGACAGTTGAGGCTCATCGTACATATTTGGATTTAAAGCTTACATATTTGGATTTAAAGCTCTATGGGATTATCCTACTGCATACAAAGTTGCCATTAACTGCACACCGTTTAAGATGGTGTATGGCCAAGAAGCGGTTATGCCATGAGAGTTTGTCATTTCTAGTCTTTGAGTAGCTTCTCAAGAAGGTTGGGATGGTAACCCCTTAGTTGAGCGATTATATATCCTTGAAAGGCTAGATGAAGAGAGACAATTAGCTGTGCAAAATGCACTTGTGGAGAAAGATACGAGGAAGAAATGGTTTGACCGTCATCTAAAGAACAAAGATATCAATGTTGGTGACAAAATCCTTATGTATGTAGTGCGTAAAACAATAAGTTGAAATATGCGGGAAAAGGACCATATAGAGTATGTGAAATCACCCCAAAAGGGACCATTCGTGTGGAGACTCTTGATGGAGTTGAAACCATTGGATTCCTCAATGGGAGCAAATTTAAAAGATACTATGATCCTTTAAGCCGAGACGAACTACGTGCCATCCATCAAAAAAAGGCAACCAAGGCACAAATAGAATTGAAAAAGATACAAGCTCAAGCTGACGTGAAAGAGCGACAACAACGCATAAGACTCCAACGAGAGGCCAACCTTGAAGTTACACATGCATTCCACGTCGAAACCAACGAGGATTGGTTGGACTCTGACAAACCTCTACGATACCCTATTGAGCTAAACATCGCCTATGGAAAAGTGTTATATAACACCTTACTGGACATGGGTGCTAAATATAATCTACTATCATATGGGGTGTGGTGTCAGTTCGGGAAGCCACCTCTAGATCTAAGAGTATTATCCATGTCAAGGGTGTCAACAATAAGAAAATTGCGGTTTTTGGAATCTGGCACACTTTTATCAGTTATGACAATGGGGTTGTAGCTCAAGACTTTTTGGTCATGCCTACTGGAACTATGGAGAGTAATATAAACCTAGGACGCACGTGGATGATAGCCGCCAAATGCACTATTGATTGGGGGACCGGGGGTGTCACAACAAAGAAACCAACTCTTAGCCCTGCCACTCAAGCCATAGTACCTGAGATATTTCCTCTTAAGAAAATAAAAACCAAAACATTGCATGTCAAAAGGTTGAACCATATGTTCCCATAGCCCAACTCTCTAAATCTTCAACTGCTGTAGTTGAAATATAGTTTGAGACACACAAGACCCATCCTAATATAACAAAGAAAACATACAAGTGGGTCTCTACAGCTTCTTTAGCGACCATAGCTAGTGCTCAAAGATAGGATCCTGGTAAGAGACGTCCCACTCTCCCCAAGAAATGTAAAGAAACATTGCGTTGGATTCCTAAACAACTATTGGAAGCCCAAGGCCACTATGAACGAAATGGTCAAATTTGGGTGCCAAAACATAAATTGTGCTCTTACCTGTAACCTGACCCATGTGAGTCCAATCATGTGGCTCCAAAACGAATTGAAGATCGCGGAAAGGAAAAAATCACAAAATGCTACACACCCGCTCCAGAGCTAGTTTGGGTACTGAAGAAAGAACGATTTGTTCCACCTAGCTCATAATAGGGAAGTTAAATGAAGCTTCTTGCTCTTTGTGTAGTTCCTATACGGAAATAGAATCTTCGACACAACCTCCACCTACCATTGTACGTATCCATACAAACCAGGAAGAGTTTTCGCCTCCCGTTGTAAAGTTCACCACCCAACAACGTTGCAAATAAAATCATGGGAGAGTACCTTACCACCCTTGCAACTAGATGGAACGCATAGGCCGGTCGAAAACTATTGGTTAAAGCCTTCACCCATAACAACTTGGAATAATTGGTTTCAAAGGGTGACAACATCGTTCCAAAAGGTATGATCTAACCAAGGAAGGGGGGAGTCTTCATTCACGTCATCCTATTTTCCCTCTTACCCTTCTTTCCCTGACCCTTGAGCTTTCCGATTTTAGGGATTGTATATATAAAGATATAGTAACTAACCACCCTTGTAAAAAAAAAAGAGAGAGAGAAAAAAGAAAATAGTAAAGAGCAAGAGCAATTAGCAAACGAGTGTGCATAATACTAGTCAAAATCATTGACCCATACCTACGCATGTCACACCCAGTACACTGAAACAGAAACCTATGTCATCAAACACCTTTGATCCTCGTCACTCGAGTGATGAAGGGTAGGTAGGATTAGTACGATAGGAGTGTTTCAGTTTTAGAGTTTAGTGATTAGCAAAGTTGTTTTTTCCCATTGATGTGCCTCTGGAAGGTGGATGTTTGGTGGTGACTATTGTGCTGTTTGTGACTACATAAGGATGCTTTTGAAGGACAAGGACAATGGATGTTCTCCATTATATCAGGTGTACTACTTCCTTTTATCTATGCTTTCCACAACTACATGTTTGCATCTTGTCATTTAAGTTTTCAACAATGCATAAAATTTATGAAGTTGTGGCATTGGCTATAATTTTTTCAAACTTCTAGTACCTTGTTCTTCTCTTTGAGTTTGGTCTATTAGTTGGCTTTAAGTAGGTATCAAGACCTTAGGCTAAACTAAGCCACTTAATTGTTGACTTTCATTCCTAAATAGTCTATTGATTGTAGTAACTTTAGTAATATTTTAAGCTATGAGGATATAGTTCTCTCTAGATTATTCCACCTAACTGTGACTTGTGTTGTGGAAGTCCATGTGTTAAGATGGTATTTGAGACCTCTAGTCTCCCGGGTAGTTTATGCTCAAGCTGGTATTGAAGACCTTGAGTCTCCCAGCTGCTACTGGTATTTGAGACCTCGAGTCTCGCAGCTACTTGTAGCAACTATGGTTGTACACCAAAAAAAGAAAAAAAAAAGAAAAAGAAAATAGCACAAACTTCCTTGTATTTTATGTTGATCACATTTAAGTGGTATAAGTGACAAGATCACTAGTCTTTAGACCCTGACGAGCATTCCTAGGGTTAACTACTCTTTAGTCGACATTTTTTAATTAATGTTAGACAATCTAGTACTTACTTTAGCCCTAGCTCGTGTGTACTTCTCTTAGAGTCAACCTAATAGACCTTAACTCAATTGCATTTCATTCAGGTACTACGCTTGTTCTAGTTGGCAATGTTACAATTCATGATTTTTTTTTGCATTTCCTAGAATATCATGTATGCATCTTACTTATTGCACGCCTGCACATGTTGCCTTTGAGCTTTCACAATGTTTCTTTTCTTCTGATACAGGTACTCCTATCGTGGATCTCGATGTTGCGCTATTATATTTCAAGGGTGGAATCTACATGAGGAAGGGGGACATGTTACTCACCGACGTCCACTTCTAGTAGTCATGGACCAGGCCTGTCTATCCAATAGGAAAAGTGTAAGAGTGATCGCCGATGAGAGGAGCACTCTAACTGGAACATTCAAGGGTTAGTTGGCTAAGCATAGGTGCCCAAGCATGAATGGGCGAGCTCATATAAAAGTCACCTAAACCTGAAAATCACTAATTCTCTCATTTGTGCAATTGAAGAGTGCTCTTGCTCCATCTCCATCTTCTTCTTCATCTCCTTGTGTGTGTGTATGCGAGAGAGAGAGAGAGAGAGAGAGAGAGAGAGAGAGAGAGAGAGAGAGAGAGAGAGAGAGAGAGAGAGAGAGAGCATTGCGACGACGGCACAGGGGCGCGGCAATCCAGTTGCGCATGACAAGGCGGTAGCTCCTTCTTCTTTCCGGCGAGGAATCCTCCATGAAGGCGAGCATAGGGTGGTGAGTGACATGCCCTTGCTCTCTTGAGCTTTTTAGATTAGCCAGGTTGTGTGCTTGCAGCCATTTGTGGCTCACACACAATGTATGGCAGGTCCCTTGCATTGACACGTGCGACAGATACGCACAAATTGAAATATAAAAACCTTTTTTGTTAATACATCTCTATTAATTCTCCTAAAATGTTTGCAATTAAAAACCCCTCCTAATGAACTCATGTGGTACGTTAACATGATTACATAGTGCAACCCCTGAGATCACAATAAATATTGATGACAAAAACACTTTACAGCCGACATCGGCAACAAAACACAACAGCATAAATGTTTAAAGATTTGTAGTAGGCATTCACCTCGGACATTCGACATTAGAGGAAGCACCATTTATATTTAACCTACCACCTAGTTGTCTACCAATCTCTAGGGGAGATGTATTTTGGCCAATAACCTACTTTTAAATTCTCCAGGGACATGCATTTTGATCCTACAGCCTGCTATTAAACTCTCCAGGGGAGGACACTCTTTGTACTATTTGGGTGCTACATTCACATACCACCAAGAGGCGGCTTGTTGGGGTGTATAACACATTTGCACCACCAATTGGTGGAAATCCCCATTACTTAGGAAACCTATATCTATGACATCATTGCTTATACCATCAAATTCTCTCTCCCTACTTTATAAACAAAGCCTAATCTCTCTCTCTCTCTCTCTTTCTAATCTCGTGTGATTAACTCACTAATTACACCATAAATGGTTCATTCTTGTTTTTGCCATATCCAATTCCTTTTCAACTTTTAATCCTCTCCTTCACTGTATTCAATCAAGCAAGTTTCATTTCATTGTAATGAGCACTCTCTCTTTAATCTATTTTCTCCTTATTGTTAAGATTCTCTCCCTATGATGAATGCCTCATTGGACTAACCACCATAGGTATTACATGTGGTATTAGTAGAGGTACTATGTAATTAGCACTTTCTAATTACAATGGCTAGATCCCTATTCTAGACTTAGTGATCTCTCTCTCTCTCTCTCTCTCTCTCCCCCCCCCCCCCCCCCCCACACCAAAAACCACTAAATTGAATCATAACTCTTTAAACCAATTTCTACTCAACTTTAACTATCTCTAGCATTGATTTTTGGGCACACCTATATGGCCACTACCCTTGCCAATGACTAGACGTAATTAAATTGAGCATTAGATTGTGTGAAATTAACTTCTCAATCGGACTTTCTTGATTATGTGTGCATTTGTTTTTCTTTTTTCATCTTCTCCAAACCAATTTACCCTGTCGTAGATCATAAACTGAACATTGGGATGTATGTGAGTGCATAGAGGCTTCCATAAGCCTTCAATTGCACTTATTTGTGCCACTCTTAGCCCAAGCATAAAGAGGAAGCATCTTGATCAAATCCCATAATCTTTTGTTTGTTCTTGACTTGATTATTTACAAAATCAAAAGACCCATCTTATAATTGTATAAAAGTGTGTACACATAGCTCTTTATGTATAGCTTTCATTTGAGCCCTGAATCACCTAATTTGGAGAAGATTAATCGTACTATTTATCACCTTAATCATGTTTGGTGTGTGTGACTAGGTGGGAAAAACGGGGTGGGAGCCACCTATTGAAGAGGAGAGAAGGAACCGCTTTGGAGACACATGGAATAAAACACGTGGGCTTCTTGAATTACTCGTGCCTACTTCTAGATTTCCAAAATTACCTTGCCCTTTCCCCCATTGAAAGACACTATTCTTTGGTTGTAAAACTATTTTGTATTCCATATTTGAGCTAAAATTCTCTCCCACATTGCACTCCAAATTTTCACAATGTCAAGAGATGCCAAGCTTTTTGATAAGACTGCCCGACACACAATGTCCACCAAAAACAATGACAAGGTCAATGGCATCAGGTTTCACACCTGACAGACAAAAGTGAAGGGGGTTCTCATAAAAAGGAACTTCTAGATCATTCTAAGACTGCCATCTAGTAAGTTGGGGGAAACCTCAATACAATCTTAAATGCTCAACAACAAGCCAAGCACTTTGATGCATCACAAGACTTGGAGATGACTTTATCCATCACATTGATGATGTTATATCCATTGTTCATGCTTGGAAACCTAGAGAATCTTTTTGGTGCTCGAGGTAAACACTCTATGATGAGCCTCAAAGTTCAACTTTATGGTCTCACTATGCAAGATCTGTTGGGATGCGAGGTTTTGTTGCATCTCTTGTGTGAACAAGCCCTTCCACCTCATGTGTCAAGCCATGTGAAGAACCTCTCACAACCTTTGTGTAAAGCACCACCACTTGTAGTTGTGCATAGGTAGCCACCTTTTGTGCTCATGTGTCCAAAGGTTGTTTATTTGTATAAGCGTATATAGAGGTGCTCATGTGTCAAAAGGTTGTTTATTTGTATAAACCTATATGAAGGCACATTCTGCTGAATAATTGTAACCCTTTATGATTTGCAATATACCATATTGTATTGTGCAATAGTGTCTCTCTCAATCTCTACACTAACCTCTCCAAGCATACTTATGCCATGAATGGCACACTAACACATCCACCTTAACCCTACAACTGGTATCAGAGCTTTGGCATGATTAAAATTTTCTAATCTACTTCTTAATCGGCCTATGATTGTGGGATATGTTCATGGTGTTCGCCCATTGAGCCACTACCCTCATTAAACGTTTGATTGAGCAAGTGATTAGGCGCATTTACCCTCTAATAAGCTCCTTGATTGGGCATCATTAATTAAGATTAATTGTGTTTGCATTTTAGTGATTTTGCATGCTTCAGTCTTTCAAATACTTCTTGTTGAAGCTTTCATTTGAAGTGTGATTTGTGTTTGGAGATAGCCTATAGCAACAACTTTCCATTGAGCCCTTCACCATTGCATTCGGAGGAGCCTATCATAATTTGCAAAGTTTGTTATTTCGCTCTCTAGAATTAGTGCAAAACTGCAGCAGCTCAATTGTGTGTGTGTGTGTGTGTGTGTGTGTATCCTACAAGATAGAGAGAATCTTGAATGCTTTTGGAGAAGCCCTTGGTGGGGAACCACTTTACAAAAAAAAAAAATCCACTTTAAGTTTCAACTTTGGCATCCTCCGCTACTTGACAACTCGTCAGAGCCTTATCACCAACTTCGTCAGAGCCATCTTTGCTCAACCACACCCTGCGGCATAGCGCTATCCACGTGCCCTTCCATTGCAGGCATCTGTGACCTACCCGTTGCCGTCGTGAAGCACCTAACCCTGTCCTCCCTATTAAACACTCACCACCAGGTCTGCATCCCGTCATGCTTACACTACGCATTCGGCCCCTGTCCACTGCCTCCGTCCATACGCCACTAATCACCCAAGTTGGCGCCAGCTCCGGCCTACAGTCGGCTCAGTCATCCGAGGCCTCACACTCTCACGCCATCGAGCCCTTGAAAAAGGCTGGCTTTCCTCATCAGCGGGCCCACACAATTTTCTCTGCACCCGGTGCCTCTTGCTGCATTTGCAACCTCATAACCCGCCACCATCCTGAGCCCGAGCATTGCCCTCATCTGCCACTGCCGATCATTACTTCATCATCATTACCAGCTGCAGCCGCTCTGAGCCTCACGTCAATTGTAGATTGTCGACACAATCAGTGAGAAGAGGTGCGCCCATTGTCGCATAAGATCAATAGCGTGTGCAAACAAATCTGGATCACCTGCAATTATTTGCGAGTGTTGCTCACTTAACCGCAGCCCTCAAATCGGCGCTCCACATCATCGCTACAAGCTACCATATTTTCACTGCTCATTAAAAGTTTATCGAGCAAACTGCTCCCACGCGCAGTTAACTCCATTTGCTCCCAGGACACTTTTCCAATTCGATACCAAATTTACCACTTAAAAACCCTTTCACACACTGCAGCGAAGCTCAAGCAGGCACCATTCCCACACAAAAATTAACATTGCCCTCCACAAGAGGATTTTTCCTCTGGATTAGCCTTCCATGTGATGGAGCACATACAAACACACGTTTATCTCATGAAGAGGCTTCTCAAGAATAACACCAAGCACGACACATCTCCATTGTAATGTATATAGGTAACCATGTTTTTGGCATCCATGCACGCTTTTGTAAACGGGTTTAGACACTACCGATTCGTCGAGTATATTGTAAGACCACCTGTCAACATGAACACACACCATTTGAGTACCATATTTGCTATGTACATGCGTATTACACCATTAGCCAAGATGGCTTCATCTCAAGAGGGGACCAACAACTACAACATGATGAACGAAGATCAACATCCACATGAAAACAATAAACACAACGTTGACACAAGATATCGACGACGCTCACAAATCAAGACGAAAGAAGGGCAATTCAAAACACTCCCCAACATATTCAACATTATTTCAGAATCCTTTTGCATAGCATAAATAATTTGAGGGCTTTTTCCCATGTGGTTTTCCCCTCCACTGTACATATATGTGCATTGTGTCTTCCTTTGCATTCTGTATTGGATCAAAATATCGACAACAACAGCCTCACAATGTGGCAAGGACAACAACGACATTACAACAAAGTTCTGCAGTATCTGAGGGAGAAAATCCTCCAACAAACAACAAATAACATATGCTGAGCATTCTCTCAATTGTACCTTACCCTCTATTTGTGTCTAGGGGAGGCAACTTTGTGTTCAAGGGGCGGCTTGTGAATTGTGTGCCTCACCCTAGTGTGTTTTGAGGGGACGATTGTGTGAGTGATATGCAACCAAAACCCACATAGGGGAGGATTGTTAGGATGCGAGGTTTTATTGCATCTCTTGTGTGAACAACCCTTTCTACCTCATGTGTCAAGCCATGTGAAGAAACTCTTACAACCTTTGTTTAAAGCACCACCACTTGTATTTGTGCATAGGCAGCCACCTTTTGTGCTCATGTGTCAAGAGGCTGTCTATTTGTATAAGCCTATATAGAGGCACATTCTGCGGAATAATTGTAACCCTTTATCATTTGCAATATACCATATTGTATTGTGCAATAGTTTCTCTCTCAAGCTCTACACTAACCTCTCCAAGCATACCTATGCCATGAATGGCACACTAACACATCCACCTTAACCCTACAAGATCAAGGTGATGTTGCTAGCCTTGTCAACAAACTTAAAATTATCTCAACCTAACTTGTTTATGCCTAGGTACAAGTTCCACGTTCCACACAAGGATATAATAGTCATCTTTCTTAGAACCCTACCAAGTAGCTTTTGATAACATTGTGACCGTGATTAAGGAGAAGGATCCCATTATTGCACTTGAAGATGTAATCAATTTACTTCTAAAAGAAGAAAAAATAATTGGCACTTACACAAGGTCTCAAAATAATGCATTGGTGGTAGAAGGTAAAGTTTCTCACATTGTGGCAAAAGCAATCACAAATTACAAGATTGCTTCCACATTGAGGTGTGTACTCATTGCAACAAGAAGGGACATGCATCCAACTGATGTCTCTTCAAAAATAATGGTAAGAATCAAAAGAATCCTAGAGATTCAATAGGCAAAATACATGTTATAATGGGTTTTAGAAACTTCCTAAAACCCAAAGTTTGGTGGTAAGACCTATCCTCTTGCATTAGATTCATCTTATGAGAAGAATGTAGCTACCCTATGTAACCCATTTTAGACTCCTTGATTAGAACCCATACATTTCTTATCAATTTTAGCTTATAGAGACTTCTATTGGGATAAGCCTTTATCTTAAACTCAATATATGACCAATCTCTAAATCCAAGAATACTAGCATGCACCCCCTATGTGCATGGATACAACCTCCTCCATAGGAATCCCTATTACATGCTTCTCATGCCATGCACAATGTAATAGGATGTTTGGTCAATGCAGCTGACATGCGCTCTCCTAGCCGATCACCACACCTTGTACAAGCCCCAAAAATTTGATGTAATCTATTCTTATGGAAAATCCTTGTAAAAGAGTCTTTGTGAGTTTTGAGCTGAATGTTGTATAATCCGAGGTGTATTTTTTTGTCATGAGCCCAAAAACTTGTGAGTTGGCCATTGGCCATATGAAAATCCCTAGGTAGTACAAAGCTCAAAAATCCCTTAGTTTTGAACACAATTGTAAAATTATTTCCAGTTTTTAAAGAGATTTGGTAATCAAAACTTGATTCCACAAAGTGCATCGTGCTCCTTGTCTCTTGCTCTTTGATCTAAGTATAATCATTTACAGATTTGTTGTGGTTTGTGACTATGTTTTTGTGAGCTATATCTATAGATTTGAGTGCCTAAATGGTTGGCTTTTGAGATTTTGACCAAAGGAGAGTGTTGCTAGACCATAGGGTGACTCATCTAGGTTGTTTTATTGTAGTTTTTAGGACTTGGACCATGATGGATTGGGATTTTGGTACCTTTTTTGATGACCTCTAGACTTTGTAGATTAGTGCCCTTAGACCTAATATAGCCTCCCCTAAAGTTTCATGACAATCCAAGTTCAATTGGTTGTTAAAATGGTGTGATGACTTAGAGCAACGAGATATGACAAAGGTGGGTTTTCAGATCAAATAGTGATGGTTTTGCTTTTTGTGTTGATTGGTTAGCTTGTTGGGTTTACTTCTTGAGGTTGACACCCTCAAAGAGCATCCGTGCCCCATCCAAGTCACTTCTCTGAGTATTGAAATTATGTTAGTGCAAGATAGCTATGCTACAAACGTCTGATTGCGGCGATCCACAGACATTGGTGTCATTGCCGAGGAATGATCTTTAGATGGTGAGTGACGTAGTCATATTCATAGCCTTCTTTTTTATTGAAAAACACAAAATCACCAATCTTTCATGAGGAGGAGAAGGAATGCAAGAGAGATACAACTGGTATCTTCTTTAGGACAGTATTCACCAACTTTGTCAAACTTGGGATACAATCGAAGCACTAGAAGATAGTTTGACAATAAAAGGCAAAGCCTATAAATGGTGGATGTCCATCAAGGAGAAGCGTATCATACCATGAACAAGGGCTGGTTTCAAGGATGTTCCTACTAATGAGAAGGAAAAAAATTAAATAGCATGGGATAATGTTTCTATGCAACAACTAAAGACACTATTTGAATATATCTTGCATTATAGAGATGTTATCCTCAGACTATAGGATTTAGATGACTTCTAGTGGGTATATGTATTTATCTATGGGTTAACTCTTGGCCTTAACAAGCATGTTAAAATCCAAGACCTGAGGACACTTGAGGAAGCTATAGTGCAAGGCGTGGGGGGTGCAAGTCTATGTAATCATGTTAATGTACCTCGTGAGTTTAGCAGGAGGGGTTTTTTAATGAAAACATCTAAGCAAATTAATAGAGAAACATTAACCAAATGTGGTTTTATATTCCATTATGGAAGAAATTTCTAAAATAAGGGGTAATTTTACTCATTTAAACATGTTAAAAAAGCATTAGGAAAAATATGAACCCCAAAAGGGCCTTGTAAGAGCAACCAATCAAATTTCAGCCAACAATAGGACATAAAAGAGGGGACATGAATCATAGCCCTTATCTACATATCTCAAAACATATCATGTAACATATCTATGGAAAGAGCTCATCAATGTGATCCAAACGCACTATTGTCCAACAAAATTTAAGTTAATTTGCTCAAGTTATGGCCATTAAAAAAAAAACAACAAAACTTGGTGGGACCATGGCCACACGCCCATTCTCATTGGTGTAGAGAGTATATTCCAAAAGCATCTTCAATCCTAAAGGGCCCTTTCGGGGTTTCTATTTTTCCTAATGAAGGGTTTTGTTAAATACGCCTTGAATGCACGCTTTATAGACGGTTCTCATTAGTGCACCCCTTGAGGTACAAGCACATATTCCTAATGGTCCTAATGATAAATCATTGCATAACATGCATATACTCGATCTAGTTTGCATGCACATATATCTCATGGTAAAAATCAAGCACATAAAAGAAAATTTTTTGTAGCCTCATTTGATATGCATCCAAGTAGCACAAGGGGCCTAGAGGCCATCTTTTACCTCTTGAGGGATTTGAAAAGACAATGAAAGAGAAGTTATGTTTTATTTTCATGAAAATTTGGCATGGCAAAAAGTATTTTCCCAATGGTAATTTTGATGCCCAAGCTAAGGAAAAAGCTATATAAATGGTGCGATTGCGTCCCCTAGAGTCCTCTTCTCCTTACTCCAATGTGGAGACCACATAGACCAAAGTGGTTCATGAGTGTTGTATGACTACCTCCATGTGGCAACCAACATTTTGCCCACACAAGCTTGTGAGAATTCATTGCTATATCCAAGGTCACAAGGCAAGAATCTTGGTAGATGATGGAGTCTTTTACAATTCATTAACTATAAGTTAATCAAACATCCCAATCTACCTCAGACACCTAGTTCCAACCTCTATAAGGTAGCTATGATGAATGGCCGTGATACTGAAGTGAGATACCCAAGTTAAAGGTGTACCTATTTATATCTAAGGGTATTAGGTAACCTTAGATTTTCGAGTGAAAAATTTGAATAGAGAAAATGTTGTTTTAAGTCTGTATTGGTTGCATGGGTCTAAAGATTCATCATTAAGTAGTATCTATGAGTATAATAGTCTTATGCTTGACATCAATGGTACACATGTGTTTATATTTGGGGGGGCGGGGGTACCTCCCTCACCACTCACTTGTACAATTGAGCTTATGGATCTCTTTTCCAATGATGAAATTTTTGTGTTCCTATTATGTTTGAAGATTTCTCAATGCTACATGCTTCTCTTTCCTCTCTACCTTCTCTTACTACTTCTGTGTCATCAAAATAAGAAAATGTTGCTAATTAATTCTAATGGAATACCGAGATGTTTTTCCATATTGGAAAGTTGAAAAAATCATTTGATGTGTACATTGCAAAGAGACCAAAAGTGTTGCATACCCAACCCCATGAAAACTTTTGGTGGTCATAACTTCACCATTTGAGCTTCGACTTGGGATCTGCAAAGTCCAACAAGGAGAGAAACTTCAGTCCTTCAATCTAATGACTTTGGACATTGTACAACCCCTCTTTTCTTTGGTTCTATTTGGTATAGATATGCAATGCACTCCAATCTTTGTCTTTTCGTAACTTGTACACCAAGGCACCAATTGACGAGCCATTCAAATGAGATTTGAGATAATTTTGAAGATAATAAAATCCACCTTCAAACATGAAATGTTTCTAGATATAATTGTTACTCTTGATTAGACCCAAAACCACACACTTTTGCATGTATAACCACATGAAACATACATTTTTTGGACCCCCTTGCCTGCACTAAAGCTTCACACATGCGCCAACACTATGACACACATCTCTGAACACCTTTGTCATTGCTTCCCACCATTTTTGGCATGAATAGATTTTGGCTACACCACCATGTTTGAAAAGAACTTTCAGGTGTATTAGCAAGTTTAATTCTTACCTGATGATACCCTTGAATGCAAATCTATTTTTGTAAAATTATGAGTATACGTGAGTTTCTCAAAAAACTAATCTGCCCTTGGAAATGGATTCTTATTCTTAATTGTAACAGTGCTAAGACCACCATACTCTATGCAAAAATGCACACTTTTTTTCTTTTGTATTTCCCAACAAAATGGGAGACGCACTTGTGAAGAGCAAGGTTGAATAGACCCACCATTGAGATAGTCGGCAACGATGGCAAGTAAACATTCCACCTAAACATCCTCAGAATGACTCAATTTGTAAGGCAAAGGTAGTACCTGATGTAATTTTCAAGGCATGCTTGATAGTTTGCCAACGGAGTATGCGGGGAAAAAAAGATTAGTTGAAACTTGATAGTATACGATGGCAGAGGGAAATTTTAGTTTTTGTTGATTTTGGAAAAGCCAGTATGGATGGCTGGAAATTTGGAGAGGTGAAGTGTATGCTTGAACTTAGAGTCCCATAGGAAAGGTGTTTTCTAGTCTAAACAGCTTGGTAATAAGCACTGAGCAAGAGCACCAAGAACTTGGACCAAAAAAGTAGGGTGTGAGATTCTTTATGAAAGGTGTGAGATGTTTTTTTGAAGTTTTCAATTTGACTTTGACAAATCTCACCTCCTATTGCCATGTGGCAATTAGTTGTCTTATATACCTTTTTCAAAGCTAGATACTCACACTTTTATGTAAGATGAAGTCACTCCCATAAGTACTCAAAAGGAGAGAGTGGAGCTTGGAGCTCCTTGGATATGGAGGCCACTTCTCCTTCCTTATATGGGTAGCGGGTGGCTCTCCATGGGTAGCTTCTCCTACAGGTTATGATCTAGTGGTGATTAAGGGTAAGCTCTCCATGGGTAGCTTCTCTCTCTCTCTCTCTCTCTCTCTCTCTCTCTCTCTCTCTCTCTCTCTCTCTCTCTTCTCTTTTGATATTGTCTTGTGTGGTGGTGCCACTTGTGTGTGTGCATGAGGCCCCCATGCCATTTGTGGTTTTCACAGGGTAGAGAGAGAGAGAGAGAGAGAGAGAGAGAGAGAGAGAGAGAGAGAGAGAGAGAGAGAGAGAGAGAGAGAGAGAGAGAGAGAGATGTGTTGTATATATTTGCGAGATGAGGGATTATTGTGTTGATGGGTGTGTGATGAGAAGCATTTTCTACGAGTGTGTGTGTGCTTGGATGTGTGCAGACAAAGGTTTGCTACAAAACTTGGACATTTTTTATGTAGTGTTTGAGAGGATTAGGGGTGCAATGTTTATGTACCTTGAGAGGATCAAGGATGCAGTGTTTATGCCTATGCTATAGAGAGGCATATTGGACAATGTTGGGTGTGTTTCCTACCTTCTATCTCCTAGTGCGTAGGTGAGGAGCATTTGATTGCTCCTTGGTAATGAGTTTGTGATCAAAGATGATGTTGAATTGTGATTGTTGGCAAATATGTTGTGACGATTCTAGCATAGTGAGAACTAGACCAACATACCAAATTGTCGGCGAAGGATGTAGCTCGACCCGCAGGTGCGTGGAAGCATGTAGGTGGTTGTCAAACACCTAGTCGACCTTCTGATGACAATCACTACTTGAGGAAATCAAATCCAGACATCCTATGTGCTTGTGATTGCAATAAACCTACGACACTCACGCTATCACAATCAAGATTAAAATTCCTCAAATCACCTCAAAACTCATGGGGAATCCTCTACATACCAAGAGGTCACTACCCTATGGACTCTAACTCTATATCCCACCCATAACCACTTTTGGTGTAGCAAACACGTATGAAGACAAAAAAACTATTAGAGGTCATTGATTCTCAACATGCATGATCCTAATGTGTAGATCTTCTCACTACCGTATGGACTCTAACCCTATATCCCATCCATAACCACTTGGTGCAGCAAACACGTATGAAGACAGACAATCTGTAGAGGTCATTGATCTCAACATGCATGATCCTAATGTGTAGCTCTTCTTGTGGTGAAACCTTGAAAGGCACCTACCCATGAAGATTTGTGCCAATTTGGCGACTTGTCCCAGATTGACTTCTGTAGGTATCGAGAAGTTAGGGTTTTTATTTTTGACCTAAACTGGTATGGAAGGGTTTAGGCATGCTCTTGTACCATATGGTAAACCCCCTATGAAGTCTTGTAGCTATTGGATTAGTGGTTATCAAGTTACGGTCCCGTTTTTCTCTCTATTCGTCTATGCTACGTAGCCAGTGGCCACTCCTATTAGTCTTTGGTGTTGAAGTTAGCATTGAACGTGGAGAGCACAAGGTGATGAGTCTACCTCTTAGATCGGCACCAATCGGTGTGTTGTGGATGTCATACAAGTGTAGAAGTCTCGCATACTATAGGTCTCTCTAGCTCTCTCTAAGTGTGAATAGTGAAAATGAGCTAGTAAGTGTGGTCAAATATCTTATATTGGGGCTTCCCAAATCACTTGTCATGAAATTTAACACGTGCTCCTATCTTGTCACAAAGTGCACTTTAGGCTCAAAAATTTCTTGATTTGGACTCTGTTTTTCCAAGAGGTGTCAGTATCACTACCCTCTTCTATGATTGGTGCTAATGGACCTACCTTTGCTATGTTTACACTCTCTTTTGTCAACACTAAGCTAACATGATCTCCTCCCACTCTTTGGTCTCTTTGAAGAAAACTACCGGATCTCAAATTTATCAAATCTTTCACACAAACAACTATCAATCCAAACCTCTTACCTTAGAAGTTTGCTTGTTGCAGCTGCCCTTTACTCTGATTTGCTCTTATACTGCTTTCCCAACTTGTTAAGTACTTTGGACTCCAAAATGATCACCAAATTGTAGGATCCTTGGTTCTGGTTATCTAGACAAAACTTTTGACTCTACAATTCTTTGTCAAAATAGTGACTCCCACTTTAGTACTCTCCAGTGTTGATCGGTATAACTAGAGGGTTAATCCCAACCAAACAACTGTATATATAATGACTTGATTCCCTATGTCAGTTCTATGCACTTATCTAAAAAGACAAATGGGAACCTAGGGTCACAAGGAATACTCTTGGCTGGTTAAATCCTCTGTCTGGCTCCTATCTCTACATGAAGGCCTCATACGCGTATGATGTCTCTATGCTCAAAATTGTCCTAAACTTCACGTTTAGACTCTCCTTGATATGTTCTATTCACCCCAAGTTCTATTTTGTGATTCAGACATCCTTTGGAAGGTCTGTCATCCTAATTATGTCTTAGTTGCTGTCAGCTTCTCTAGGAGATTTTCTAAGTCAAAGATGATCCAAATTGGATGAAACTTGGTCTCTAGGCTTATTTTGTGGTGCCTAACAATCTTGTAAGCTTTGATGCTAGCCTTGGTCTCTAAAAATGGCCTTCAGAAATCATACACATAATTGAATTCTGGATAGTGGATTCACAAGTAAAGTCTTTTTATAATGATGGACTCATGGTGCAAAGTGATGAATACACAATGTCGTGATAACTTAAGCCAATTTGTACCACTGGATTTAGGGTTGTGAATGAGTTTCTGTGATGTAAACTTAAGTTTTTATTGCACATTGAAGACATTGTAAATGTGTTTTTTCCAGGCATGGATGAGAATGAGAAATCCAAAAAAGCATACGATTGCTTGCACTCACTTGCATATGCAATTAGCCCAAATGATCAAGCGAGAGTTTCCGCACGGACCAGTGAGTGGGCATCGGAAGATGGAAAGACATCAACAAAGATGTCACCACAAAGATGGTCAAGGAAGCATGGCAAGCTGTCTCTGAATTCTCCATCCGCATGGGAAGATTGAATCTGGACAAATATGTTGTGCCAGACATTTGCACGCACATTGAGGCCATATACCTTGCATGGACAAGGGGTACACTAAACCACACGGATTGTCCTTTGTGGTTTGCAAAGATGTTACATCCAATATGTTCAAAATGAGCTAGGGAACTTCAGCAGCAGTGCCCCCAATTATAAGAGCATAGTGGATATCAGAAGTGAGGCAGTCACAATATCACAAGAGGAGCTAAGGCATGCATTGGTCAGTGCCGCTATGCAAACACATGACGATGTGGAGGAATTGCAAAAAAAAAATGTACCTCCACACAGACGACAGGGGAAGGCAACTCAAGCAACACCAAAGAGTTACAAAAAGACATCAAGCTCCTCAGGTGTGACCTCCGTGAAATAGAGAAACATTGTCAACAACAATCAATCATGACTATGATTGAACATTGCAACAAATTGAGGCCACCTCCAGCTTACACAGAAGATGCCATGGGTCCTTGCCTGATTTGCAGACATTATTTCTAGAGCTGGAGTGGTCACTATAGAATAGCTTACGGCCACATGTACCATTTGCCATGTCTCAGGCAGAACATGGTAAATAAAAAAGGGTTCCACATTTTCAAGGGTTTGCTTGATGAGCTTATGTATTCCATATTCAAAATGGAGAAAGACTATCAACGCTTAGTGGCGGCCATTGTAAGGTAGAGAGACTCTATTTTGGATAACCTGAATTTATCTTTGTAAACATCTTAACCTAGAGTGGATTGTAGTGACTTTTTTATCTTTGTATATGCCCCCCTTGCAATGGACATTGAAGCCCTTTAAAACTTGCATTCACTTTTTGAATCATGGTATATGATATCCTTGCAATGAACGTTGAAGCAAATTGCTTTGTAACCAAATGTGGATAAACTGATTTGTGAACGTTTTGATAGTCTTACTTGGTGTCAAGAGTTATGTTATAAAGACAATAAAATAGTAGTTGTGGTATTTCCCTTGGCCCTCAGCCAAGAGGTCACAAAAAAAGAGTTTGCACGACTTTCGATTATTTTGCACCCTAATAAAGTGTTAACCTACAATGCTATCTATGTTTACATTGTCGAGTAGGAGGACAATTCAAGCAAAGGACATCCACCAAGCTCACAAAATTTGGGTTCTTTGACTATCACCTCTTCCCCTTGCTCTTGGTCATCTTCATTCATATCCATAGTCCACCGTGGTCTATCTTCTTCATACCTTTTTAATTGAATATTGCTAAGAAGCCTGAGATTGCAATATAGGTATACCAATTTCTTGGCTCGATTGTTGAGAAGCCGATTACGAATAGTCGAGTTTACATAGCTTTAGGTACTCCAATTTTTCTTAGAACTTGAATCGGCAGCACACTGTGTAAGAGCCCTAACTACCAATAGGTGTAATGTAGGTTCCCAAAATGACATCCTTAACCTCTACTTCATCAGGTTGAAAACTGCCTGGGATTTATCGTCTGGATTGATATAGAAATTACTGACCATGTCATAGAAGTCTTCAATCACTTCCTCATCTAATTCACCCGGGGCAGTCACTTTTGTGTATGCTATCACGTGAGTTAACCGGAGAGGATTATTAAAAGATCAAAATGTATGAAAATGTATACATACAGAGGGGGGTGGGGGTTTTTTAAATATGCACGTAGTGTAAATATAGTATGTATATTGAGGTATTATTAATAACCTCTTGAACGCACGTGATATAGGAATCTTTTGATAAGTGACCGCCCCAGGCTAATTCATCACAATCCATGTTCTAGTACCCTGGATCAAGCAAAAAAGCCACACTATGCAGTGGACTATATGCATCAAGCATGTACATACTTATTTAAGATATTCCATTTAGCCTTATTAAAAGGTACTCTTCAGGGCTTTATCAAACAATTTGCAAGCCCTGAAGGAGAGTTCAAGCTCTCGTGAACATTATACCAACCCATGTTGTTTGAGGACAGATCAAACGGACATCCACCTAGCCAGACACGTAGCCGGACACCACATTTGTACTTTGTTAGTTTTCTGAGCTAGTGTAGTGATACTCTATGTAAATCCTAAATTCAGAGTAGTGGATCAATTCCCTGAGTTGTAATGATGTCATGATATTTGTAAAGGTCCATGTAAACCGGCCACTGGCCATTTAGAATACGGTATAAAGGTCAATAACTTTAATGTGAAATGGAGGCTTATCTTTAGAGGAAGAAGGGGCTCAAAAAACGTATGCTCAAGCTACGAGCTACTCCACCTTGTAATCATCGCAATTAATGAATGGGTCATCCGTTTTCATTTCTAAAACTTGCATTGTGTTCCTCTTTCTTTGCTCTTTCATTCTAGTGTAAGCATTGTTAGTTTTGCTGTGGTTCGCGAATACACGCCTGTGAGTATTAATTGTAGATTTGAGTGCTTAAATCACTGTTTTTGGTCGTTTTGACCATAGGAGAGTGTTCTTAGACCATCGGGCGACCTTTTTGGCATGTTCTATTGTAGTTTTTGAGACCTTTTTCATGATGGATCGTGATTTTGGTATCTTGTCGGATTGCAAGGAGACTTGCTAGGATAGTGCCCCTAGGTGTCCTAGACCTCCTCCTAAAGTTTGGTTGCATTTGAGTCCGTTCAAGTGCCAAAATGGCGTGATGACCTAGAGTTGTGAGAAAGGACATAGGCAGATTTCCCTGATCATTGAGTGTTGGTTTGCTTGTTGAGTTGGTGTGTTTGCTTGTTAAGGTTCACTTCTTGAGATTGACGATATCAAAGAGCATCCGTGCCCCATCCGAGTCACTTTCCCTGAGTATTGACATTATGTTAGTGCCAGAAAGCTATGGTGTAGATGTCCGCCGCAGTGACCCGCAAACATTGGCGCCGCTGCCGGGGATATGATCCTTAGATGGTGAGTGACCTAGTGCGTATTTAGAGCGTTCTTTTTTGAAGATGTATCCTTTCATTCCATTTACACTTTAGCAGCGAAGCAGCTAGACATGGGGTTTAGTGCTTGGTAGAGTCTAGAAGTCGAGGACTTGCTAGATCTATTCTTGAGAAGTAAAGAGGGTTGTGAGTGAGATAGCCAAAATCATTTCAGTCTCCGATTTTCTCTATGCTTTCAGAGTGCTGTACAGTTTTTTGTTTCGACTTTATTTTGTACCGTTTTGTTTGGTTTTGTTTCATGTTTCATTTTAGTACTTAGGAGTAGGGTAAGTAGGAATTGCCACCATCAAAATTGGGCTAAAAGATTGAGGGAAAAAAGGGTGAAAACCATATTTTGACCGAAATGACCATAACTCTGAAATTCTAAAAATTTGATGGTAGAGAGCTCAAAAGTGATCCAAATTCAAAAAATTGTTGATCAAGGGCATCAACAGACTCTCTAGAAGAAATCTGGAAAGTTTGGCCAGAATATGTGGAGGAACATGGATAGCGATCCATGTACCCCAGACACCATTTTTTTGTGAAAAGTGATCAGTGACACTGTACATCATTGGGATACTGCTCTGATAAATTTTTCTTGAAAGAAAAACTCAAAAATCACATCAGAACTGGCTATTAGGGCAAAAACACAAAACAAGCATTTTAGACACAATATTGGGCAAATCTTGAGATTTTGGGATCCAAATTCAAAAAGGGGTGAGATTTGGCTTCTACCCGGCATAGAGAACCTGCAGAACAAAATTCATGAAAAAATGCTGCCAAACATGGATCGCGATCCATGTACCTTTTTGGCATTTGGGACTGATATTTGACAAGCCGATTCCTAATAACTAGTGGAACAACTTTGCCAAAAGAGACCATGTCAAAAAATTGAAAAAAGTTGGTCAAAATAGCCAAATACAGAAACTAGCCAAAAACCGCAGGGCAGACAAAAAAAACTCACTTTTGATTAGGAAAAAGTTGGCCAAATTCAAAAAGATTTTGGGAATAGTGTCACCATAACATGGACTACAAGCTCACCAAGTTTCATGTCAAAATGAGGTCAAACATGGATCGCGATCCATGTACCTCATGACATTTTTTTAAATTTGTTTGGTTGAGATTAAGTATTGGATAGCTGACACATAGAAAAACATTTTTCCCAAAGGAACCAAATGCAAAATGGTTGTAAAAAGTGGTCAAAAGAGCCAGAAACAAAACATTCTCTAAACTGTCACAACAGACTGTAGAAGTCAGTTTTGGTTGGGTAAAACTAATCCAAATTCAAAAAAAGTTGTGGAGCAAACTACAAAAATCACAAGGTATCAGCACACCAAAATTCAGATCCAACAGTGATGGAACATCGATCCGATCCATGTACCTCTGAGAAATTTTTGGAAAAAAACTTTTCCAGACTATAGCAGAGACCATTGTGAACAAAAGTCTCCAAAGAAATTTTGTCAAAAAAGTTCAAAACGTGGGTGAAAAGAGCCAAAAATAGTTCAAGGTGAAAATCCTAAAGCAGACCTAAGGATTTACTTTTGCTTGGCCTAAACAAGTCCAAATCACACAAAAACCACATAGCTAGCATCGGGAGACCAAGGACAAGATGTGTGCCAAGTTTCAGTACAATTTGACACATAGGTACATGGATCGCGATCCATGTTCCTTTGTCACAGATTGATACCAAATTTGTGTCATAGTTAAAGGACATCACAAGGAGTCTAGTGGTCTTTTCAAAAGTGAATTTGGATATCAAAAACCTGTCCAAAAGCCTAGAACTGCCAAGTACTCTGTGCAAGTGCCATAACTGACCTAACTTTGAATCCAAAGATCCATTTTCAAAAAAAATTGATACCATAGGACCTCCTAATCATGCCAATTCTGATGGTACCAAGAGAAGTCAATTTGGGCTCCAAACATGGAGCGTGATCTATGTACCCAAAGTGACAGCTTGACTTAAAATTTTCCAGATCAGTGGTGCATACACAAGGAAACATATCTCCAAGGCCAGTTTTGGAAAAAATTGAGCAAATTTGTGTCAAAAGGGAGCAAAATAGGTGACAGACAGAAAACCGTTGTGCAGACCTAATACTGGGAATTTTTCCTGTCAAAACAAGTCCAAATACAAAAAGATTTGAGATTTAGTCTGTGGGACATAGTCAAGAACAAACTCCTAAGAGGACAAGTCCAGATGTGGTTGACCATGGATCGCAATCCATGTATCTCCACCTAAAATTTTAAGAAAAATTGGTATATAGCATGCACATGACCTTGTCCACACACAGTCAAAATTTGGAGAAAAAAAAATTGACAGGGAACATGGATCGCTATCCATGTACCTCTCAGCATCGTGGGGGTATCTGAGTTGATGATCTTGTAGACATACTTGAGGACATCCCAAATCTCAAGTTTGAGCTAAAAGTACATTCTAGAGGCCAAGATACAAGACAAAGTTCCTGTTTTCTAGTCCTGAGACTGTTTTGAGTGTTGTTTCAAGTGCAGTTCACTAAAAGTGCTCTAGCTTTTGATACACAACTCCAAATTGAGTCAGGTATAGCCAGGAAGAAATCTTGCGGGCAATAGCACACACCTAGACCTGGTTTTAGAGCTGAATTTTTCTAGGTTTCTTAAATCCAAACTTTTAGGGTACCCAAAATCAATTCCCAGAGACCAAAAAGTCCCAAATTCCTGACTTTTGAGAGACCTTATCAGGGGCAAAAGGGATAAGTTGCACTAAGCCAAGTTGGGCTTGTCAAGGACTATCTTGAGAATCTTGAGTGGGCATTAACCATGACAAATCATCCACCACCAGGGTTCTCTACTCCACTCAAAGACATGAAAAATGCTACAATGCCAACAACAAGGGGATTGGGAGAATACCTAGAGGAGAGGCATTCTCTGATCAATAAACCAAACGTGAGATTCATCAAAGCCAATGAATCCATGAGAGTTCTTATAGATTACCCTCATCATGAGGGCTTACATAGATTCATAAACGGGGATCCATATGTCTTCTACAAGTGTGTAGATCCCTATGCTCGAGAGTTGAGTACCCATAAGAACCTCTACACATTTATGTATACAGATGCCAACGGAGTGCAAGTTTTGATGGTAGATAAGTATGGAAGAGAGTACAAACTTATTAGTCCAATTGACTTAGAACGATACAGGTACAAGGGTATTTCGGTCTCTACTTACTTCCAGCCAAAAAAGATGCCAGAGTACACTTCAAAGAGGATTCCACCAGGATTTTCTCCAAGACGAGAGGTGAGCACGAGAGACATCTTTCCAAGAGACCACAAATTGGTTAGATTAGTGACTAAACCACAACATTTAATACCATATGAAGTGGCTCAATGTGTCAAGACAAAATACGATGGGTCCAAGGATCCATGTGCTCATGTCTCTCTCTTCAAGCAAGTTTTGAGAGCTGAACAGATTGCTGATTTCCATACTCAGTATTAGGCATTTGGGTTGACATTGGAAGGAATAGCCTTAACTTGGTTCCAACCATTGAATAGGGATGATTTTCCCAACATAGCACAACTCTTGCAAGAATTCACGGAGGAGTTCTCAAAAAGGGGAATCAAACATAACACGATGTCCCAAATCTACACTTTCAAACAAAAAGAAAACAAGAGAGTGAAGGAAGCTCTACTTCGCTTCAAACAATACATCGAGAGATGTCCTACACGAGAGATACCGCAAGATGAGATATTATCATTTCTCTTCTTAGAGGTCTTGAGGAATTAAACTCTCAAAAAGGACCTATATCTAAAAGGATGCACAACGTTTGAGCAAGTCACTAGAGAAGCTCTATATCTAGTTGACAATTGCAAGGCCTACGGAGAGGTGAGTGAAGATAAAGAGAACACAACTAGTAGTGCCTCATCTCCGAAGAGGGAATCAACAACAAAGAGAGATGTTCAAACTCCTTGGGAACCAATCATTGATAAAGTGATCAAGGGAGTGAATAGAAGAATACACCAAGGCTATATACAGAACTCGATTGTACGACAACCTCAATTGAGGATATGTAGTCCTTGTGGAGGGGGTCATCCTAGTCCATGGTGTAGCACTCAACCGAAGCTGCAACAAATGCTAGCAACAACCGCATCTTTTGAACGATGGGAGAGTGATAGTCAACTACGCTCAACCAATCCATGTGCCACAACCCACGAGAAACCAATACTCCATGGATGCAAATATGCTCATGTTCATAGCCAATCATCAGGAGTATGGTTCAAAGAATATTCTTACCAGGACAGAACAACCATTGGTTGGATCACCAGCTATGAAACAAGAAGTTCCATACTATGAGTGTGGAGGTGATCATTGGGCACGAAGTTGTCCAAACAAGGGTACACAAATAGAATTATTTGTGTTCAGTGACAGTTGTGGGACCGACCATCTATGCCAGCACTGTGCTAAAAATCCAAACTACAAAGGGAAAGCAGCAATGAATATTGTAGGCGTGATGCCTTCTTCAAGTGGATCCGAGGTAGAACCCGCAATTCCTTTAAACATGATGACTCGAGCTCAAGCTCAAGAAGCTTCCAAAACAAACCAGCTGAAAAAACCACATTGCCTGTTCAAACAGAATTTGAGAACAAATCGGTGAGAACCTTTGGAAGAAGATCATGGAAAGGAAAACGAGACAAAATGAAAGCGAAGAGGTTGAAGGAGAAAGCGGCTTTGGAAATTGAACTGACATTAGGGGAATTTTGAGGTCACTTTTGTGCCCTGTAAGAATATGTAGAGAGAGAATACATACTTTATTTAAAAATAGTGAAATGTTTGTAAAAAGGTGAGTTTGCGTCCTTTTTACCTCCGCGGAAACATGTCATTGTCAAATCTTTCTAGGATCTTTAGTATTCTAAAAAATACTCCCTCCAAAACTAATGAAAACGTCAGTTCTGGCCCAAAATTCAAAATTTCACTTGCTGAAACAAACCTTTTCTGTGTCGTCTTCTTCCTCGTATCTGCAGAGCTTTTCTCTATAGTACTATCTCTAACAAATACTGTTAATAGACTTCCATGGAGAAGAGAAGCTTGTACCATCTACACATTGAGCTAAATGAAGAATATTGTCCAGTGCGCAAGAGAAACAAATGTGCAGAGGTGTCCTCGTCCATATTTGAAGCAATGCGGCAAGATTAAAAAAAACACATTGATCTCTGGACTGATGGAAGATTGTATCCAGTGGACCCAATGACAAAGAGCACTCCCCCATTATCAAATTGTTCATCTTTGATAAAATTTGTGGGTGATGGTCAAAGAGGGTTGCTGGGTTATACACAGAGTCTTGCGGTAGAGAGAGATATTCTTAAGTTAGAAGATCATTTGGCCAAACAAATGATAAATACTCTTAAACAACAGCTTGAGGAATGTAAAGAGAGCAACGAAAAGCTACAAACTCAGCTCAAACAAGCTAGAAGAAAGAATACAATGTTAGGAAACAGACAAAGAGAAAAGAAGTCAAAGAACATTGAAGCCTTGAGACGTGGTGGAGGAGGTTGCAGCAGGAGAATCAGAGCAGCAAGGTATATATGCTTATTTTATATTGTTAAGTTGCTACTATTCTTTGTTAATATGCTTAGGTTACTTTTCTTTGTTAATATGCGTAGGTTACTTTTCTTTGTTAGGTTGTTAATCTTTTTGTTAGGTTGTTATTAAGACCCTATTGCAGCTGTTCTTTATTAAATGATTTAATTTAGTTGATCACTGTTTGTTTATTTTGTTGGTGTCATTTGGACAAGATCAATAATCAGTTAATTTTGTACCTTTTGATTTAGGACTTTGCTACAACCAAACTCTGCATCAAACATGGAAATGGCAGCTAAACATTATTGTGATGTTTTACCTCTCAAGGTTGCCAAAAAGATTTTCACAGAGAAGAAGTTTAAAAAGGCAAAGGAGCAGTGCATTGAGGGATTTTTGCAGAGCTCTTGCTTGGACAAGGAGGATAAGGTAGGCATTAGCAGAGATGGTTATAGCAAGCTGTTTAGAAATGTGAACTCAATAAGGTTAAGATTGAAACAGACCTGAAGAGATCTTCAAATGGAAACAATGTGCCTAGAAAGGTCTTTGTTGGTGGTGTGAAGGCCAGAGCTTTCCTAGGGTTTCATGGAAAACTAGGAAAGGTAAATGCCAAGAAGGGTTCATCCAATGTGAAGTATAACCAGTGGAAAGCTCTCCACAATGCCATCAAAGATCATGGTCTTGAAGGTACATCAAGAAATGAGGTCCCATAGGATGTGGGCAAGCACATAGGATGCCATTGTGGCAAAATAACCAGCTCTAGAACCAATAAGTCCAGGGAAGAATCCAAAAATTCTGATGGCTTCCTCCTTTTCCACCAATATTAACTTCTCTAACCCTGGAGGAAGCTGATATGAACCAACAACCTTTGCAAGTGCTTTAATTGCAAGCATTGGCAGCAATGGTTCTCTTGTAAACTTGTTATGGAATATAATGACAGTCTCTTTGTTGAGCTTCCCAATAAAGTGTCCCAAGCTCTGGTTCCTTCCTAAATTTAATGGTCTGGAACCCTTCCCCCTGCCAAGGAATTTGTCTGTGTCCAGTATTTCAATCTGCAAAAATATGTCTTGGTTAATTGTTTGGCACATTAATTAGACAAAGAAAAATGGTCATAAACATACCTTAGGAGACTCATCCTCCTCAAAAAAGGCAGGTTCCCATATATCAATGGATCTAGTTGCCCTTACTTCATAATCTCTGGTCTTTTCCTCTCCCATATGCTCTATTTTAAGCCTTTTTTGGATCTCATTGAACTCCTCTTCAAAACGTACACCATGTTGCTCATATCTCAGAACAATGTCTTGCACAAGCTTTCCAACACTTGAGCTGTCAATAAAATTTTCTGCCTCTGTGTCCAAGACTGCTAAAGGGCAAGAAGAGTAATCAATGAATCCTATGTCATTACATCCCCACTCAGCCAAAACTTCCCTTAGATCAAAAAGATGTTGAATGTCATTCAGCAAAACATATTCCTTTTTGTTAACTTTGTATGTGGAAAATGTTGTTGTGCAATGCAAAGGATCAACATCTTCATCCTCAATGTCAACATTCTCCACTTTAGTGATGTTTTCTGCTTTAAATTTTGCAATGTCCAACATCTCAATGCTTTGTAGTTTCTCTTCCTCTTCATGGAACTCCATCTCCCTCTCCTCTTCCTCCTCTTCCTCCTGGTCCTCCTCAGCCTGAGAAATCTGCTTTGGAATCTGTTTGCCCTCTGGTGTTGGGAGTACATTGAATAAAATGATAAGTCCAAGGTCATACTCTACCAACTGGCAATGCATATTACCATGAAATTTGCAAGGCTTTATGATCTTTTTCCAGTCTGGATGAAGGCTTGAACACTTCTTTGCAATACCTGTCCTTGCCAAGCTACCTGCTTTGCATATATCAAGAAAATGAACAAGATTATCAAGCCTGTGATCTTTGGTCAATGCTGTATATATCTCTATCAATTCACTAATTTGTGTGGAGAAGCCATCCACAAGTAGTTGAAGCTCAAAGGCATCATTAAAAATCTCTTTGACACTTTGAAATCTTGCAAGTTCATTAACTTTGTAAAGAAAAGACATCAGCCTCTCATCAGCGGTCTCTTGCATATCCTCTGTATCCATTAGGACAATCCACAAATGTCTGAGAAAGAGAAAAGAGAAGTCCATCAAGACATTAAGAAGTAGACATGACATTAAGAAATATATTTCTTCTATGACTAAAATATATCAATAAACTACCCTTCCTTAATAATACAAAAAACTAATAATGGTTTACAAACAAGTATGCAAGTTGTAAATCTAAGCAAGCAAGAAAGAATTACAAAAAATTGTGTCACTTGCTATGCGAGCTGTGAGGGTGAGGAGAGAGTTGGCACTCAATAAATTTGCTTACGGCGTGTCACTGGGTAAGCGGTCGACACCTTCAAAATTCGCGCACGGGGTGTCGCTTGGAGGCTTTATTTCTAGCCTTGTGAAGGACAATGAGCGGAAAAGTGGGTTGGGTAGGTTGTTTATATGGCCAAAAATGCCGCCTCGGGGGGTGTGCAAGGCGGTTTCCGCCTCTAAGTTTGTGCCCAACGGCTAGTATGCGCCTAGGGAGTTGTGCACCTAGGGAGTTGTGCATAGCGCCCTATACAAGCCCGAGAAGCACTCAAATCGAGCACATTCTTGCCCAATTTTTCCCGATTCTTGCTACGCTATTATCCGATTCTTGCGGTGCTTTCACAACCCAATTTTTCCCGCACTTGGAACAATTGTCACCCCGTCACCCCGTGCGCGATCTTTGTATGTGTGAACTTTTTCCTCGCTTTGCTATTTCGCCTACGGGGTGTCACTCGGTCGCGAGCCGCTTGGAAGGTGAAAACTTCCAATGCTATGGTTATCCCGCACGGGGTGTCATAATAGGAAAAAAATGTTTGTTGTTTGCTACTAATGTTTGTTGTTTGTTGTGCAGCAATCATTCCTATTCCTTTTGAAGATGGCAAGGACCAAGAAGAACAATCGTCACCCCGTGCGCGATCTTTGTATGTGTGAACTTTTTCCTCGCTTTGCTATTTCGCCTATGGGGTGTCACTCGGTCGCGAGCCGCTTGGAAGGTGGAAACTTCCAATGCTATGGTTATCCCGCACGGGGTGTCATAATAGGAAAAAACTGTTTGTTGCTTGTTACTAATGTTTGTTGTTTGTTGTGCAACAATCATTCCTATTCCTTTTGAAGATGGCAAGGACCAAGAAGACTGCAAGGAAAGTTGATGAGCCTCTATCAAAAGATGAAGAAGAGATTCCTAAGCCTAGCAAAGCTTCAGCCAGTACTTTACCAAACCAACCATCCACTTCTAAAGATCCTGGCAAACCAACCTCTGCTGGCACAAAGAAGACCAAATCTCAGAGGAAGGATTCTTCTCTACCCGACCCTAAAACAAGCAAAAGGAAAGATACACATCAGAGGAAAGCTTCTAAGCCTGTGCAGCTTAAGCCCCTCCTTACAAAGAGAAAGTTCAAGCAGGGGGTCAAATGTCTAAGAGAGATAAGGAAGGCCATAAAGGCCATCAATCTTGCAATTCCCAAACTGCCCTTCTAGAGACTGTGCAGACAAGTTGTAGAGGAGTATAAGATTTCCATGAGGTGGACTAGTACTGCATTGGCATGTATCCAGGAGGCTTCTGAGGACTTTATGATTGAGATTTTCCAAGATGCCTATATTTGTGCAGCTCATGCCCATAGGGTTACTCTGATGGACAAAGACATGATCACTCTTAGGAGGCTGACATACAGGTTTT
Source organism: Adiantum capillus-veneris (assembly GCF_014529385.1). Classification (NCBI taxonomy): domain Eukaryota; kingdom Viridiplantae; phylum Streptophyta; class Polypodiopsida; order Polypodiales; family Pteridaceae; genus Adiantum; species Adiantum capillus-veneris. The sequence continues at coordinate 112,658,646 of NC_140943.1, read as the reverse complement.
CAAAAATTTTGGAGCCTGTCCCTATGCATGATATAAAGGCATTCAATATTCTCAACATTCCTCCATGGAGGAATCCCAAGGAGCCTGAAGTAGGAGTTTTTGATATTACTGAAGAAGAGGAAAAGGAAAGGAAAAAGAGAGCCAAGTAAAACAAGGAAATTGCAGAGAGAAAGGAGCTTGACCTGTTGGAACCTCAGCTAGTTCCCCTCTTGAGGAGTGTCAATCCTACTGGTTTTGTTGTCACTCTATTCAGTGGGGAGGATCCTAGGGAGGATTACAATTCACTTGACTCTGAGACCTTGGAAATTCTCAAGGACTGGACCAAGGAGATGAATTCTCCACTCCTTATCACATGCCTTAGGTTGTTTTTGTTTTCCTCTGTATTTTTGTTTATAGCAAGAACTCTTTATATAACAAGAACTCTCTACCAGGTTAATGATGCATTCATATGAGCCAGACCTTCAACAAAAGGTGGAGATTTTAGACCCTGCTATCTCCCAATTTCTCAGGACAGAGACAAACATTAGAGAGCTCACAAAGTGGTTGACTCATGTGGACTTGGAAATCTGTGAATTTTTCTTGATTCCTTATCATGAGAGGTAAGTTTTCTACCTACATCTTGTGAAGAGAATTTGCTAATTCACGTTAGAAGGCTAACTGAGGCTTGTTTTTATAGCTCACATTGGAGTTTAATTACAATTGATATTGTGAAAATAAAATGCTACTTTGTCAATTCTCTTGCTGGAGTACATGGTCAAGAAAAATTGTAAGTATAGCAGCAGACACATTTTGTAAACCATAAGCACATACTTTTAGTAAAGCAGAACCTCATTTATAAAGAATTTTGGATAGTGCTACTATAAGATTTATAGATGTTGAATGACATCCATTTTGTAGTGGTGAAGGTTGGAATTCTTTATGCTTTGTTCACTTCAATGGATTATCCTCAAAGATTTTTTCCCAAAAATACATGTAATGAATTACAGGTTCCAATCCAACCTGAAAGCCATTCAGGTGGATGGAGGGTATTGACAAATGCCAAGCTCCTCTTGGACTTCATATACTGCAATGACAATCAGGATATAGAAGTATAGCATATTTCATATTTGCTAGCTGTATTTTTTCTCATTTTATTGTTCCTAAAACTTGCTTTCTATTGCCTTGTATAGATCAACAGAGAGTGCTATGGTTGACAAGAGCAAGGATTATCAAGTATATGATTGAAGCAAATGGAGAACTGCAAGAGGTATTTGAAGATGATGATGTTGAAGAGAAAGGGAAAGCAAAGCTGGAAGATGAAGAAGAGAGTGGTGAGCAGGAAAAGGCAAGTGAAGAGATGGATGATAAGAGAAAGAGGAAGCAGCCTTCAAGCCCTCCAGTCAAGCCCACTTCAAAAAGAAAATCTCCCAGGACAAAAGAGCCCACTTCAAAAAGAAAATCTCCTACAAAAGCACCAACCCCATTAAGGAAGTCCCCTAGGGACAGGAAAACTCCTGCCAAAAAACTATTCTAGCTTATTGTAGCCCACTTGTATCAAGCTTCTCAGTTCTCTATTGTATCCAATTGTCTATTCTATAGCCCACTTGTAACCAATTGGCCCTTGTATGGACCCTTGTATGTAAGTGCAAATATTTGAAATTGAATACTTGTTTTAAGACTCTGTTACAAAATCAAATCATTGGATGTTTGAAAAAGTTGCATTTCAATAACAAAATAAAGATCCTTTTAAATCATGTGATACAAAATAAGATCCTTGTAGGTCATGTGATAAAAAATAAGATCCTCGCAGGGCATGTGTTACAAAATTGCCTTGAAGGATGTTTAAGACACCAAATGTACAATGCCATCCAAGATGTCCTTGCACTGTAGCCTGTTTTCATTCCTTTTTGATACCTACAAAAACAGTCAAAGTTAAATAAAGAACCAATAAGAGAACAAGAGACTTTTAGGTATAATAGTTACCTTTCTACCATTTACTTGAAAGCAGAATGTTGTGGGCAGTTCAATTTCATCATTTTGCAGGTCCAATCTCAATTGTTGTAAGCTACACATGCCTCTTATCTTTACAATTGACAGATGCTCATTGTTTACCCATATATCAATGTCTTCTATTGGGCTGTCAATGAAGTCCTCTGTGTCTTGATCAAGTGGAGTTAGCTGACCACCAACATAGTGCCATCTTCAGTAATAAAATGACATAATGAAGTTTTGTGTCCCTATCATGTATTTGCAAGAAACTAAGCCAGCTTGCACATAACAAGTGATTCCATTCACTGTTTTGGTGTTCCAACCCTCATCCACAAATTCAAGTACATTTGCTGAGTCTAAAGTCTTCACTGAAAACATTGTTCTAGATTTTCTGACTTCAGCATTAGAGAACAAGTCTATAGAAACTACAATGGGCATGAATATAGAAATTCTACTCTGTCCATTTTGATCAGTCGTGTTGTAAGTGATAATGGCTTCAATGGAAGTTCTTGGTCGTTTTGATCGTGATGAAGATTCCATGGTGAAAAAAGAAATGAGCAGAGAAGTCTAGTCTGAGTTCAAGAGAAGAATAAGCAGAATGTGCAAAAAACGGTTCAAAACTGGAAAAGATCATGAGATATAATCCAAACGTTGTTTTATGATGGCAACGTGCAAAATGAAAACAATATAATATGAGAAGTACGTCTTTCTAAAAGCGACAGCTATTAAATGCCTTTGCACTTTTACTTGTTTACATTGCTATTTACCAGCTCAAAGTTGCGGTAAAGATTGACTATTTGCTTTTTTTGTGAGTTTTCAAAAATAGAGGTTCCGTAACGGAAGCTCTTCAACCATTGGTTGAGACCACTCTCTCTCTACACGCTAAAAGGCACAAAAATGACCTCAAAATTCCCCTAATGATCAAACAAGAGAGCAGCTTAGACAAGAGCAAGAAAGGAACAACAAGGCAAAGGGACCTAAAGAGTCAAAGACTAACTCGGGAGATTCAATCTTGGTCGACAAAGTCTTTGAACCTTTAGATGTAATTTTGAAAGCTTATGATGCTAGGTTAAAGACCAACCAAACCCAAGATGATAGATGGCTCACGTATCCTCATCCAGGGTATGAAAAAGAGAGGTTGCAAATGTGCAAGGAGCTCATCCAAAAGGCCCAAGCTCTTATGGAACCAGTTCCAGATTCTCCAAAAACAGAGGTGCTAATCTGCTATAAACTCCCAGAATTGGAGAGCCAGGGTATTGTAAACAAAGACCAGGAAGAGTTGAGAGTTGAGGCACCTTTAGATACACGGGAAGTAGCCAATACCACAGATGGGGTGGGCTCACAAGTAGTGATGCCTATTTCGGAGGTAGAAGAATTGTGGCCACAATCCTTATGGGAATTGATTAGAAACCAAAAAGATGGTAGTGCTACCTTACAGTTAGTACCTACCCTTGAGATAAACATGGATCACGAATTTTTCCCAGAAGATATACAATCTTTATATGGGGATGTTGGGTCTGTCGCATCTGAAGAGAGTAAACCACACTCTCTAAATACTTTTCCATCTTTCACAGGAGAATACAAGAAAAAATTGGAGGATAAAATGGTACCTTCTCAGTGGAAAGCCACACCAAAAATGATGGATACCAAGAGCTTGCGTGAATTGATGTCTTCTCCTATACAATGCACTCTTTATCTCTCAGAGCTACTAAAAATTAGACCATATCTATGGGGCCAAATGGGTAAAACCTGGAAAAGATGGGTTTGAAAATCCCTTCAGGTGACCAGCTTGTGGACAAAAACAGGGATGACACCATGCCTAAGAATCCACAAACAAAGCTAGTACAAGTAAATAAGGTGGGTGACTACTGTGAAGGAGAAGAAGGAAACACCACCTTACCACTTGAGTACAAAGGAGTAAAGACGGTTGCTATATTAGCTAGTGGGGCCAGAATTGTCATTGCAACCAAAGAGATATGGGAAAAATGGGGAAAGCCTGCTCTTACAAAAACTTGAATGAAACTGCAATTAGCGGATGGATATATGGAGAAACCAATTGGAATATTAGAACAAATCATTGTATCCTCGTGTGGAATCGAGTATGAGCATACCTTTTCCATAATGAATTTTGACAAGAGCAGCAACTTTGATATCATATTGGGCATACCATTCATGCGTCAACTCAAAATGGTACAAGACTGGGGCTATGACTATATCTACTTGAGACATAAAGAGGTCATAACAAAAATCAGTGTCAAAGATCATAGTTATAGAGATGTAGTGCAAACCCCGGGGGAAGGCTTAAACTCCACAATTGATTTGGAAAGCAAAGCACATATTTGGATGTACAAAGCTCCTGATAGTGTAAGTCTTAGAAAGGAAGATTGCATCCTAGAGAGTTCAATAGAAGATGAGACATATATTCCAGAGCCTTTTCCAGAGGATTTATTTGAACCATTTTGATGGGATCAAATACTGGTGACTCTTGATATCTGTGTAAATAGGGTGACATACACCAAATTTTGTGATGAATATGGGTATGATATAATTTCCTTATTTACAATAAAGGTGTTGAACGAAGCTAATGAAGTTTGTGAGTGTGAAAGCATAAAAAGTGAGATAGATGGCTACGACTTGGAGCATGATTCCAAAGTGCACATGAAGGAAGCAGAGAAACAACAAGAATATATCATTATTGACATACCTACAGAATCGCCAAAAGCCGTTTCAAAGAAGTCGACTACAGAAAAAGTGCAAACAAAATCAGATGAAGGAGCAAAGTTTCCAAGTTCAACATCAAATGTTCAATAAATGCAAGATCAAAAGAAGAGGAGGGACAAGGTTGAAGATCAATTGTCTCCTATGATGATCAAATTCAGCATATGCGGAGAAGCAGGACTCAAAATCATATGTTCAGTTGTGATAGATCCAGAAGCAGCAAAGAATCTAGTGACTTATGGAACTTGGAGCATGATGGGAAAGCCACCAATCACCAAGTTAGAGAAGATCGTGTATACAAGTTCAAAAATGCCAATTCCTAGCTTTGGAGTGGCGGAAGCTGTACTCAAGTTGAGTACTGGAGAGTATAAGGATACTTTCCACATAATTGACTCCCATCACATCAAAGAGAGTCTGGTCTTGACAGAAAGCTGTAGGAACGTCTTCTTTCAACCACAGGGAAAATCTTCAACACTAACACTAGCAAAGGCTTCAAAAGCACCTCAAGTCAATGCAAAAAAGGAGCAACCAAGCATAGCAAAAAAAGGTAAAGCTAAGGTAAAATTTGAAGTAAATCAACCTCGCAAGGTGACTTTACCCTCAACGATCTTCCATCAAACTTCCCACGAAGCCTCTACATCAAGAGACAAGCCATGGACAATGCAATGGAAACCGAGACAAAAAGTCTATCAACCAAAGTTTCCATCACAAAAAAGCATTAAGAAGAAGCCGAAGAGAATTAACCAAGTGTTAGTATCCAAAGACCACATCAAAGTCAAAGACTCAATTTGGATACATGAAACACAAGTTCAACATCAACAACAAAAGGTGATAGGGTGGGTAGCATCAAATGAGTCAATCACTGCTCAGGGCTACTCCTAAGGAAATGCTAATGTTTGGGCCAAAAATCCTAAAGTAACAGCCTGGAACTACCCACCTCAACCAACGAGTTCTACAAGGAACAAGACATGCTATCAATGGAATACAAAATACTCAGGCAATCGAAAGAACACCAACAAAAGGCAAACAACCTTCCAAGTGGGCAACACAAAAAGTTTGGGTATCAAAATCAGACTTCAATGAAGATACCCAACACAAACAGATGCAACAACGGATGATTCCAGTCCAGCTACTTGAAGCACAAGGATTTTATGAAGGTAACACACAAATATGGTTACCAAATATTGTAGCTCAACCTGGAACAACAAAGATCAATCAAGAAGTAAAAGGCTCCACCCAAAGGCACACAATCAATAGGAAGAGCCAACAACCAGTCACCACTAATAGTGCTAAGAACTCTAGATGGATACCTCGTCTTCAGCTACAAAATCAAGGCTTCTACAAAGGAAATCATCAGATATGGATACTGAAGCCTAGTGTCACTCAAGCCAAAGATGTAGCAAAAATTCCAAAGATGGTCACACACGGTCACAGACGCTCCAAAATTGCCGTAGTAGAAACTCAATCACAAAGAACCCACACCTCTCAAAAACCGTTTCTCATGGAAGATAAAGCAAAAGCTCCATCAATCTTTACAGCAGCAGTAGCAGGCTGAGTTGTCTTCAATAGGTCACCAATAATGAAGCACTGTGTGAGCTACGTATGGTTGTTGTGGATAGCTTGCTTGCTGAATTTTTCATTGCTTATCGTTGTTGGCCATTCTTTGACTTGCCATTGTTTAATGGAGCTTTGTTGTCACCCTTGAAGATAAAAGATTCTCTTGATCAGCATATGGAGACCAAATTTTTTTTCTCCAAGTCATTCGATTGATTTGGGTAGCTATTTCCTTATTGTTGATATAGAAGAAATATAGAAGAAATCTAGACATGGAAAGTAAACCCAACATAAAGTCCATGCCACAAAGAGGATCGGCTCTATAAACTCAAAAACATCAACATCCATCTTCACAGCGGCCAAGACTGGCAGCAAAGAGGAGAATGTGCAACAAGAAGAAAATTTGCCCCAACAATCAAGCTCAAATTACGAATCAACAACACGACAACTATGAATCACTCCAGGAAGGGGGAAGCGTCATCAACAAAAAATCTCTTTCAAAGCTAAAGACCAACCTTGCAAACAAAGATTCAACGATCAATAAAAAGACAAAGAATGTCATACAAAGACAACGGACAAACAATGATAACTTCAGCAAAAAATCTCCCAACAACTAAACATGATGAGTTTCAAAGTGCTGAAGCTAGTGAATTATTGCAAGTCAATGATAAAGACAAAAACATCAAAAGAACTCTTCACGACATATATGAATCACTCAAGGGAGGGGGGAGCGTCATCACCAACAAAGCACTTCCCAAGCTAATGTCCAATCTTGAAGACAAAGCTGTAGACAACCCTATGGCAAGACTGCACAAGGTCATGTCAAGGGACGAGACGAATTAGGAAGAAGGAATGTTTGAGGATAGATCAAACGGACGTCCACCTGGATGGACACGTAGCCAAACACCACATTTGTACTCTATTAGTTTTTCGAGCTAGTGTAGTGATACTCTGTGTAAATCCTGAATCCAGAGTAGTGGATCAATTCCCTGAGTTGTAATGATGTCATGATATTTGTAAAGGTCCATGTAAACCAGCCACTGGCCATTTAGAATACCCTAGGTATAAAGGTCAATAACTTTAATGTGAAATGGAGGCTTATCTTTAGAGAAATAAGGGAGCTAAAAAAATGTATGCTCAAGCTACGAGCTGCTCCACCTTCTTGTAATCAGTGCAGTTAATGAATGGATAATCTGTTTTCGTTTCCAGTGCAAGCATTGTCAGTTTTGCTGTGGTTCGTGACTACGCGTTTGTGAGTCTTAATTGCAAATTTGAGTGCTTAAATCACTGTTTTTAGTCGTTTTGACCATAGGAGAGTGTTCCTAGACCATAGGGCGACCTTTTTGGCATGTTTTGTTGCAGTTTTTAGGACCTTTTTCATGATAAATTGTGATTTTGGTACCTTGTCAGATTGCAGCCAAACTTGCTAGGACAGTGCCCCTAGGTGTCCTAGACCTCTTTCTAAAGTTTCATTGCATTTCGAGTCCGTTCGAGTGCCGAAATGGTGTGATGACCTAGAGTTGTGAGAAAGGACATAGGCAAATTTCCTTGATCATTGAGTGTTAGTTTGCTTGTTGAGTTGGTGTGTTTGTTTGTTAAGGTTCACTTTTTGAGATTGATGATCTCAAAGAGTATCTGTGCCCCATCCAAGTCACTTTCCCTGAGTATTGACATTACGTTAGTGCTAGAACTCTATGTTGCAGATGTCCATCGTGACAACCCGCTAACACATGTAAACCTTTCCAATATTGGGTAACTTAAGATCAAAGTGACACAAGGATATCATCACATGCCTCATCACCAAGTATGTGTCACCAATGTCAAACCAAAAGTGTCTATCATCAATAAGCACTTTCAAGGACCGCACCTTTCTTTTTACTCTTTTTGGTTGCTTTGATTCCACTCATAGAAGCCAATACAATCAAATGTCTCCAAAATAGAATTTTTGTTTTGCAAAAGGCTTTCCATAGTGTAAAAGTTAGTGCCACATTGTGTTTCACATGGAAGCTTCAATATTGTGGACATACGTTGCTGATACATGTCTAGCACACGTTGTCTCTTCAAAATAAACTTTACCTCCTTCCTTGCTTTATTTATAATGATTTGAAACCAATCAATGTCGTCTTTCTAATACCAATCCTACAACACAAGATTCAAGCTATGCGCATTGCAACCAAATGTGTGAAAGCTAGGAAAGTGCTTCTCTAATAGACGACCAGCTACACTGTGATTTTTGGCATTATCCATGATCACCCTGTATTACATTGGGGACACCAACTTCATGAATTGTCTTTGTTATTATATCAGCTATATAGCTTCCTGACTTTATCTCACCCGAGTTGTCAACAAATTTAATAAAGCACTTCCCTTGAGGACTGAATAGCATCACATTAATTAGTGGCCTACGTTGGACATTTGACTATCCATCACTAACTATAGTGTATCCTATTTGATCGATTGATTTCAAGATCAATCTATCAACTTCCTTTTGGATCTCTACAAACATTACAACATGGCACGCAAAAATTAGTACAAATACCGAAAAAATAAAGTTAGTTTTAAAACTAAAAAGCGCTGAAATAGGCCTCGAAAGAAACACCGGTATCGTGACGACGGTGTAAGTATCGGTATATTATGCATCGGAATAAATCATGGAAAAAGCATCGAAATACGCAATGAAACAACCGCCTGTAATATTATAACATATCCCGATGCTTCTACCGAGGTCTATACCAACGCTTATACCGTACTCTGTATCGACGACCAAACCTGCATTTTTTTTTGGGCAGAGAGGGCTGGGAACTGATGCTGCATGTACTGCAGCAAAAGAAAACAGCCCTCTCTTCCCAAAAGAAGAGTGCACAAGCAACCGCACTCCACCTACAAGCTGACACTAAAGAGTGAGTGTATGGCAATTAGCAAAATCGTAAGAAAACATAACCACAAAATCAAAATCTTGATCATGGCATAACGGCATAAAGATTTTATAACCATAATTAAAACATGTGTCGAAAAATGCAAAACCATAAACATAACTTGCTTGCCATACCATAACCATTACCATAACTTGCTTGTCATACCATAATCGTAACAGCCATACCGTCATTGCACAACCATAACCATAACCTTAACCATAACTATCACATGATTTCCATACCATCATAGCAAAACCATAACCTTAACTTGACTGCCAAACCTTAACCATAACATCTGTGCCATACCATAAACATAACCATAAACCATAAACCATAAACATAGGGAGTACAAAACTGTACATATGCAAACAATCACTGAGTGAGAAGACCCTCATGGTAATGCCTCCTAGTCGACATCCTCTCCCTCCTCCTGTGGGGCTGGGCCAAAAGGGCCACAAGTCAATGCTTGTACCCATACTTCTCCTCTCGGTGCGTTGGAGAATGCTTCATGGCAATTTCTTGCAAATTATGGTTTAATCATTAGATAAATCTTCAAATAACATATATATTTCAATAATTTAAAGCATACATATAATACTTAAAAACTCATGCTGAAGGGTATCGTAGCCTCCACTCCCAAGATGTGACGCTCTAGCAGACTCCAAACGTGCTCTGGCTATATCTCTTTTCTGTTGAAATCTCTGAGGATTGTCTTGTGTCTCTTGTGTAATCCCTGCCCACTCCTCTGCATCCAGCCATGCCGGCTTGGGACTGCCGTCATTGTACCTGTCTCTTACCTCTGACCGACGATGTGACATTGTGGACTTCGCCACACTCAAAATCTAGGGGTTCGAGACTGGATCGTACTCCTCTGCCGGCCTGTACTCTCTGTGAATGACCTCGACGATGTAGTTCTTTGTTTCAACATCGAGGTTATCCCAAACCTCCGTCACAGAGTGACCAAACTAAATTTGTACAGAGCTGTCAAATCGCATGGCCTTTCTGACCCTATCCGCCACAACAGCCCCATCCTTGCTCTTGTACACCTTGCTAGGATCATGCTTGTGTGATCCCCAAGGTGTACGTGGTGTGCCAATCGGTGAACTATCTAGTTAAGAGAGTGGTGGACCCTCTCTCCATGGTGTGGATGCATCAGTAGAACCTCTACCACAACAACCACCACCTCCAAAATGACGCCTACCTCATCTCGAGGATGAACCACCCATCGGTGTAGGGGGCATACGAGTCCTAGACGTAGGGGGAACACTAGACTGAGGTGTGGGGCCGGTCGATGTAGGGACCACACTAGTCTCGAGCATAGGGTTGGCCTTAGTAGGTCTAGAGGGACCTGCTGCCCAAAGGTGATGTTCCATCGTGATCTGCTCTAATGTGAATTGAGACAAAAACGAGCCCATCTGCTTGGGTGACATGCGACCGGAGTGACAGGAAAACTAAAACTAGGAGAGTATGGCTAATCATACACAAACAACACCCACAAAATACGCTAGCTTACAGAAGAAATGCTTAATTAATACAAATAACAAATCAATGAAGCTGCTACACAAATGAATGAATCTAAAGTGTACTATAGACTAATAAAAAGAGTTTTACAAAAGAGTTCCTAGCAAAAATCATTAGTTAATCTCTCATCCTCTATGAGATCTGATGCACCAAAGATGTTTACCTCAATTTGTACTTCTGCATCTTCATCATGTAACTTTACTTCTTCATCACTCTCTGCATCCACTGCAGTATTTGACACCTCATCTCTAGGTTCAGACAATTGCTCACTGGTGCTGAAATCCACCTCAAAATCTAAACTTAAATCTTCCGTCAGTCCTGTGATTTGTTCATGAATCACCTCTTCAACCTCAACATCCAATCCTTCACACAATTTCTTGCTACATGGAGCAACTTGAATGACATAGAGCCAACAGGGTTTAGACAGATCATTCTCATCATTTTTTGTCCATAGTGGATCATTTATGATTACAACTTGTTCACAATGCTGTGGAAGTACAAATGTATCTTGCACATCTATCCACACTCTCCTAGAGTTCACTTGAATCACTCCACTCTTCTCTTTATGCATAGTTGCATTAGGGCCGCTGGTAATAACTTTGAGCCACTTGAAATCAAAGATAAACATATCAAACTTTCTAAAGCTAATCTTCAAGATGTCTTGGATGTAGCCAAAGTATTCAAACTGGCTAGTATCTGTATTCTCATCCCTGGCACTACTCCTACTTTCTTGGATGAAGCTTTCCCTAAAACCACTGTCAAAAGTGACCCTTTGTTCGTCAATCCATTTCACTCTAAAGTGTTTCCCATGCAACCACAAAGCTCCATATTTGTGATACTACAGCCTCAAAATTGAAATAGACTAAAAGTTATTAAAGCAATGTGATCGTGTGGAGCTCAAAAAGGAAGTTGTGAAATATACATGCCAATCGCAACCCCTAGACATCTCCTCTTCCTCTACAGTAATCAACACTCCATTCCTCTTTGCCTCTAAGATTGTCGCATCTAACCACCACCCAGTTGGAAAGTCATGCAATTTTTTGAAGATGATCTAGAAAAGGAAGGTTTCTAGTGGCACGGTTGCACTTGAATTGAAGGCGATCTGTCAAGCATTGTTTCTTTTTCCCTTCGTAACTCTCTAGCCACTTTTGCATGATGTATGAGTTGAGAAGACAAAATCTCATAACCTTTTCTCGCATTGTGATGTCCATCTTCCTAACGATGCCTTGTCCCTGTAATTTTAGCGCTTAAAAATTGCTCGCAAACATATAGACAGCACAATGGCCAGCCATTGGCAATACAACAGGCCATAAAGCTTGCCCACAATGCATATGTATTGTGGGCAAGTTCTATGGATTTATGTTTTTCCAAATGGATCTCCATTGTGTTGTTTTTAGGGCCGCGAGGCAATTTTAAAGTTTGGAAATTGCTCGCGGACATATAGACAACACAGTGGCTAGCCTTTTGGCAATAGGGCAAACCATAGAGCTTTCACACAATGCATATGCATTGTGGGAAAACTCTATGGCTTGTCGTATTGCCAAATAGCTTGCCATTGTGTTGTTTTTAGGGATGCTTAGCTATTTTAGGGCTTGAAAACCGCTTGTGGACATAAATACATCACAATGGCAAGTTGTTGGCAATACGGCAAGCCATAGATCTTGCCCTCAATGCATATTCCTTGTGGGCAAGCTTTATGGCTTGTTGTATTGCCAAACGGATCGCCATTGTGTTGTTTTTAGGGACACAAGGTAGTTTTAGCGCTTGAAAATCGATTGCAAACATAAAGACAACACAATGGAGAGCCGTTTGGCAATACGACAAGCCATAAAGCTTGCCCACAATGCATATGCATTGTAAGAAATATCTATGGCTTGCCATATTGCGAAAAGGCTTGCCATTGTGTTGGCCGCTTACCTATTTTAGGATTTAAAAACCGCTTGCATACATATAGAAAACACAATGGCGAGCCATTTGGCAATACGTCAAGATATAGAGCTTGCCCACAATGCATATGCATTGTGGGTAACGTAGCTTTAAAACTTTGGTGACGTAGCTTGTGGGTAATGCATATACCTAACCTAACGTAGCTTAACTTAACCTAACCTAACATATAAGATAACCTAACCTAACATATAACCTAATCTAACGGAGCTTAACTTAACCTAACTTAACGTATAAGATAACCTAACCTAACCTAACTTAACTTAACGTATAACCTAAACTTAACCTAAAACATAAACCCCATCAATTGCATAATTTCAAAAACGACATAATTCAAAACAAGATTTTTTCATAAACCAAAACAAAAATTTGCATAATTCAAAATGAAATTTCACATCACAAACCATAATTTCTTTTAAAGCATTCAAAGTTTAAAGCATGAAATTTTCTTTTATTAATATACAAATTAATTTAAATAAATTTAATATACATTTAAAGGTTTGAGCACTCAAATTTTTTCTGTTTGAGCAATAAAAGATGTTGTAAACGTCTTGGAACCTACAAAAATGCACACACAAACACAAAGCTAAACCCTAAACCCTAAATCTACAAGTAAACATGAAAACAATCTCACCTTAGTGTTATGGGCTAACCGACAAGCAAGATTAGCACTTCCGACAGCTTGTTTTGCACCAAATCTGTAAGAGATGAGGAAGAAGAGAGCTTGAGAAAAGGAGCAAGAAGAAGAGAAATGCGCAGAGAAAGCCCGTGGTTTTGTTTTTTGAAGGTACCGTTGGTATAAAAATCGGTATAGGTGTCGGAGAACCTACCGGAGAAAGCGTCCAAAGGTGCAAGTGCGCCGACATCAGAACATGCGCTGGAACAGGCGTCGAAAATTTGAAAATCAAAATTTTTAAAAACTTTATCTCCCTCCATACATACCTACACATATACCGACGCCCGCCAGTGACGCCGGTAATGTGGCACCGGAATTGAAGTGACCTCTTGTAGTGAAAGCATTTATCCAAGAACATTGTGTGCATTTGGTGATATGATGGAGGGGAAAAACCAGCACCATACTCACTGATCTTCTTCCATGCATGCTTCCATGGATCTCGGGTGACCATCAACACAAAACCGCGTGTAAAATAGATAGCTTGTACAAGAGCATACTATGCCTCTTCAAGAGCAGTTGATCAAAAGCTTTGCTCTAGACTTACTTGCCTCATTCTATGCATTCCAAACTAGTACTCGAGTGATCCATCTTGAGTTCTAGCTCTTTGTGTGTGTGTGTTGGATGGCATGGAGGGTGCACCCCTATTTTTTTGCCCCGTGTTACATTTCTACAATTGAAGAGACAGAGTTGATATGTACCAATAGTTTCAAACTTTATGCCCAATGTTGTGGAGCTCCTAGGCTTGCTACTGGAGGAAAGCACGCTAGCTGAACCACCATCACTTTTGTGGTGGATGAAATCAGTGTACAAACAAAAAAAAACAATCCATGATTCACAATTTCTCAAACAAGCACATTGCTCAACTACAACAAAAGAGAGAGGGAGAGAGAGAAAGAGAGAGAGGGTGGGGGGATTACAGTACCCATTGAAGATTGAGTTTGCAGAGAGAGGGCAAGCGTCTGCAGTTCTTCCTTGCTTTGTTCATGCAAGGTGCATAAAGATGGAGCAACGCATGGGTAACTTCTTGCTATGTAGATTGGCATGCAACAAAAGTCACAGTCACCCCCCTACCCGTAAATGATATTCAAGAAATGATGGCATTCTTGAAGTGGAGGCCTTTTCCATTTCTTACAATTTTCCACATCCCCGATAAATTATTTGAAGGGAAAAATAAAACCCAAGAACTACTTCAAAAACCACCTAGAAAAGCCCTTAAAAGTGACCACCCTTTCATGCTTTCATCCATTATTGAAAAATGAGATAGTTGACTATTATGAGCATACCTAATGGCTTCAAAAGAAAAATCACCACCTATATAGTACAAGGACACTCTGACAAAGCTAAAAGAGAAGAAAAATCTAAAGAAAAAACAAGCAAAAGAAAAATGCAAATGTATGAATGTGCACTCCACTATTTGTTCTTTTATATGGACACAAAAAGTCTTTTGACTTTCCACCTTCGTGGTCGTTTGACTTTCCACCTTCATGGTATTTTCGTTCCCTAAACTCACCCTTCACTTATGCACTTAAGATATTTGATAGGTTTTTTTATTTTTCCAAGATTGGGAAGACCTAATGTGATTGACTACCAACATACTTTTGCCATTGTAGATTTTGGAAAGAAACTAAACAATTAAAACATTTTGGGGTGACTTTTATGAGTGAAGATTGGATAAATGGCTACCTATATCTACAAAAAGTAGAATCAATTAAGAGGGTAAACCTAAAAGGTCATTCTTACAAGGATGTTTTGAGAACACCAATCCATTAATTTGATTCTAAAACCTTAACTTAAAATAAATTTCCATCATGGAGAAACAAAGACACTCTTATTTGGAAGTGTGGAGCTTTAGAGATTGGGAGTTTAAACCAAGAAGATTGTATCTTGGATTGAGATGTCAATGATGCAAACTACATTCTAGAAACCTTTCCTATTTTGGAAGTGTGGAGCTTCAAAGAATGGGAGTTTAAAGTGAGAATATTTCATCTTGGATTGAGATGTCAATGATGCAGACTACCTTCTAGAAACCTTCCCTTAACATCTTTTTGAGCCATTTAAATGGAATCAAATATTAGCAACCATGGATGTTTTGTCAATGAGTCCACACCCATCGTATTTTGTGGTAACATTGTGCAACTTGATGATCAAGAATAATTCTTTGATCACTATTATGATGCTATAGATGAGCTAGAAGAGGTGACTCTTATGATCAAGAAGACTGGCTTCAAGAAAGAGCACATAAGAACAAAGCTATTTCTATGAGGAGGAGAGAAAAAATACTTTGAATTTTTCAATCAGCATTGTAGATGACAAGATAGGTATATAAAGAAACAAGAAACCAAATTGTTGAGAAACAACTCTATGCCAAAGATCAAAGAAAAAACACAGTTCTTTATGATGGTTAGTGTTGTTGATTGTTTAAAGGACAAGATAACATGAAAATAACTCATCTTAAAAAAAGAGAACAACTTGAGCCAAAGGACTAAAACAAAAAAAACACAAAAGACAAATAAACTAAAGAAAAGAGAACCTGACGTGACAAAATTAGAAAGGAGAGATAAATATTAAGGGTTGAAATGAACATTGAAAGAGGTATGGACCACCAAAATGGAGTCATAAATTGACAAGGGTAGTGAGGCTATGAGTGTTTTATCCCACTATAAGTAAACCCTACAAGATAGAAGGATCATCATGGAGAAACCTACAAGATAGCCTAAGAAATCTAAATTTTTTTACGAAGGACCAAAAAACGCCAAGAAATTGACCTAGTAGAACCTAGGAAAGAGCCAAAACCTACATATATTGTAGCTGATTTGTCTCTTGAAGAAGAAGAAAATCTCATCAAAACTTTAAAGGAATATAGGGATGTCTTTTCATGGTCATACAAAGATCTCAGATCCAAACATTTTTGAGCATATAATACCCATGAGA
The DNA here is from genome assembly GCF_014529385.1 of Adiantum capillus-veneris. Classification (NCBI taxonomy): domain Eukaryota; kingdom Viridiplantae; phylum Streptophyta; class Polypodiopsida; order Polypodiales; family Pteridaceae; genus Adiantum; species Adiantum capillus-veneris. The sequence goes on along the minus strand of NC_140943.1, from coordinate 112,642,419 downwards.
GATGACATCAAGCCAAGAAAACAAAGACCTTACACTTATAATGAGACCTTGCTATAAAAAAACAAAGAGGAGATTGAGTTCACCCATGAGATTGAACACATAAACGGGGTATCCTCAATCAAGGTAGTACCTAAGAAAACTGTGAAACTAAGGGGTGTGCGTCAACTTCAAAAAGGTGAATGTAGCAACCATTAGAGAAAACTTTTCTCTTTCTATCACCGACCATGTTCTAGAAAGAGTGGTTGAAAAAAAAACCTACATCTTCTTGGATGGATTCTCAAGTTATAATCAACTGACCATTTATCCAAAATATCAACATTAAATATCTTTTTCTACGGAGTGGGACATATTCACATATAGAGACATGCCCTTTGTGTTGACAATATGCACCAACATTGTTCCAAAGGCTCACGATTCATGCTTTCAAGGAATATCTAAGAGACTATCTAGAATTTTACATGGATGACATGTGCATGCACTCAATTAAACAAGAGGACCATTTTGAGCACCTCAAGAAAGTCTTTGAGAAATGACACCTACATAGGATTTTGTTAAATCTAAAAAAATGTGTATTTGTGATTAGGCAAGGCATTTTTTTTGGACATATAGTCTCCAAAAAATGATATTTCTACAAGTATGAAAAAAGGAAGGTTATTGAAAAAATTCCTAGAATTTCCAATGTCAATGAAGTTCAAACTTTCATGGGACATTGTGGGATATTATTTAGAGATTCATCTACATGTACGTTGTGATTGTCAAACCCATGTATGGCTTGATTACACAATTTGTTTGGACTGAAGAATGCAAAGATACTTTCAAAAGATTAAGCAAATTTTGTTTTTTCCTCCAATTTTGAAAACTCTCGATTAGAATAAAACTTTTCATATACAATTTGATTCTTCTAATTTTGCTACTAGTAGCATACTAGAACATCCAGAAGATGGAATTATGGATTTACCTATGACTTATGCTAGCAAAAAATTGAATACATGTGAAAAATTACACAAGGATTAAAAGAGAGGGCCTTGGAATGATTTATGCTATCAAAAAGTTTAGAAACTACTTATTGAGAAATAATTTTGTGTTCTTTGTGGATCACTAATCACTACTCTATTTAGTCAATAAACCATATAATACATGCAAAATAGTAAGATGTTTCATCATTTTGTTGGAGTTTCAATTTTTAGTGATTGTTAAGAAGGGAACTACACACCAAAGGATTGAAGGATCACCTCAAGGGAACCTCCCAAGGAATTTGATGATGATTTTCCTAATGCTTATCTATTCTTCATCAAAATGATCCATAAATGGTTAAAGGACTTGGTTAGTTTGATGACTATAGCAAACTCACATATTCCTCTCCCTATAAAACCAAAGTTGGTCAAGAAATCGGCTATGTATCAACCATTAGCATGGATATTGTATAGGAAAAATAAAGACTCTTGTGCATAAGCCTAGAAGAACAAGTCATCCACATAAATTAAGCCCATACAATAGTAATTGGAATCAATTTTGCTGAAGACCAAACTATGAGAAGGCTTACATGGCTAGAGGTATATTGGCCAACCAGAAAAAAAAGATGCTCATGTATATGTAAAGAAATGCTCCCAATGAAAAAAGAGGTCACTATACCTCATGCTCCTTTATTACAGATATTAATTGTACCAAAATGGAGAAATATTTGGTAGAGTACTTAGAAAATTGGATATTTTCTATAAACATGACCAAATTTTTCCAAAGGAAAATCAAAATCAATATCTCAGCAAATACAGGTTTGGGATCAAGGTGTTTAGCTACATTAGATATAACAAGGGCGAAACACAATCCCTGGAGTATTGTGAAGCCAAAATGAAAGGTTGTCATAAGAAATTCCCTCTAATTAGAGAGATGATTAACCTCAGGGCCTTCTAGTGCATAGATTTTCCCACCCATATACTTTTGTCTACATCCAAATGAGCATATGAATGAAGACATGGTATTTGGAGTTCCCTAGTTGCGAAATTACAAGGCGGTTCAAGGTTGGGACACTAAGACCTTGGAACTCTCTCTTAATGGTCTTAATGGTGGGCAAATGAAAGTACCATCTTCTTACAGTAAAGAGAAGTGGAAAGCTAAATTATGAGCTTAGAAGTCAACAAAACCATGTCAAAGCACCACATCACCTTGACATCGAAAACCCTTGAGCAAACTGTTCAAGACCCTCCTCTTGCATAGCATAGTGTTTTGAAATGCATTGACATTACAAGCATGGTACATCCAATTTGGGCTATGCATAGACACGATTTTTCAAACCATGCACATAAATACGTGAGCCACACACAAAATTGTTATTAATAGAGCAATGTTTCAAGAGTCAAGTAAGGTTTCCACCTTTCTGGAAGCAAAAAGCTTTAATTGAGAGCACCAGACCAACAAACTGGTAAACCACTATCTCTAAAGTAACCAAAACTGATATTTTTGGAATCTTAAGCACGACAAACCTATACCTAGGAGTTTTCATAACTGAATCCAGGTGAAAAATCGGCCCCGCTATCGCCTCCAAAAGTTCCCCAACTACTTTAATTTGATAAAATAATTGAGAGGTTTTAGTAATCATTGAAGCAAAATACTTTTTAGAAGACTTTTTATAACCTTTTAGATATTTTCCTAGATATTTATTGTTTAAGCAATAAATGGGCTTGAAAATTAGCAAATTTGAATTTTAAAGCAGGCAGGTGCTGGGGAGGGCCAATACTAACCTGCAAGAGACAGATTTAGCAGCATGGGGACACTAGGGGAACTGAGGGGCTGCCTTGGGTGCTAAATAGACCCCCTAGGCTTCACAAATTCACTCAAACTCGGAGACCTCGCCAAACATCTCTAGCATAGAGAGACTCTCCCCAAATATCACTGGAGAGAAAAACTCTAGTTAATTAACAAAGGTAATTAATGCTAACCCCTGTTAATTAGTAGAAACATACTCATCTATATTTAATTTTCTTAATTAATCTAATTAATTAAGAAGAATAAACTTCTCTCTATTATAAATTACACTCTTAATGCTAATGTCCTGCTGATTATTCAAATTATGACTGATTTAAGTAATTATTAATCCCTATTAAGACTTAAATTAATCAATTTTGATCTTAATTAAGGAAAATTTTATCATTTAAACTTAGATATTTACACGGTAATTATTAAAACATGTTTATACTATTAGGGAGCTAGGAAAGTTATTTCATTAATTTTTTATTAATTTTTGTATTTAATTAGGCAAAGATTATCTATTTTTAGCTTTAAAACTAATGGGAAACTTAGCAATGGAGCTTATTAAAACACAAGCTAATTATCAAAGATAGAAAATAGTCTCACAAAACATGGGATAGTTATCTCATGATCAAAAAATTAGTTTAGCTAATTGATTAAGCTAAAATTATCTAATTTTAGTAATAAATTAAATTGAAAAATTAGTTAATTAGCGTAGATAGCTAAATGGTAACTATCAAAATAATAAAACACTATTATCAAGCCAAGAGAATTATCTCAAAGATAGAAAATTAGTTTAGCTAACTAGTTAAGCTAATATTATTTGATTTTAGCTATAAATTAATATGGAAAATTAGTTAATGAGCTTGGATAATTAGGTGGTAATTATGAGATTTAGAAAACACTATTAGAAAGCCGAGATAATTAGCTCATAGACATAAATTAGTTAAGTTAATTAATTAAGCTAAAATTATTTGAATTTAGTTATAAATTGAAGGGGGAAATTAGTTATTTAGATTATATAATTACATGGTAATTATCAAAGTTAGAAAAATGCTACTATCAAGTTAAAATAATTAAATTATAGATAAAAATTAGTTTAGTTAATTAATTAAGCTAAAATGATGTGATTTTCGTTATAAATGGAAGTGGAATTTAAGTTAATTAGCTTAGATAATTACATGATAATTATCAAAGTTATAAAACACTATTACAAAACTAGAATAATTAGCTCATAGATAGAAAACTAGTTTTCTAATTAATCAAACTACAATAATCTAACTTTATGTAGAAATTTTCATTGACACTAAAGTAATTTGGGAGAAATGGGAAAAACCTTCCCTTAGATGGAGAAGGATGAAATTATAGTTAGCTGATGGCTATATTGCAAAACCTATTGGAATTATAGAGCAGGTGGTGATGACTTCTCGTGGAATTGAGTATGAAAATACATTTGCAGTAGCACACTTTGGTACTAAGATTAACTATGCTTTTATTCTAGGAAGACCATTCATGAGCCAATTAAAGATGGATCAAGATTGAGGCTATGAGTGTATCTACTTGCACCACATGGAAACCACCAATTACATCAATTTAAGAGACCATAGCTATAGAGATGTACGGAGGACTCCTGTAGACGAATTCTACTCGGCTACAACTCCAGAATCTGAAGTACCCGCATGGTTGAACTCTAGAGCTCACATGTGGATGTGTGGAGCTTCAAATTGTGACAGTTCGGTAAAAGAAAAGTGCAAGAAAGATAACCATTTTGATGATTCAGACTATATACCTGAGCCTTTCTTGGAGGAAAGAATGGAGCCCCTAGAGTGGACTCAAATTTTGGCCACCTTAGATGTGTGTGACGATGAGATCACCCCGATAAAATTTTGTGACAAGGATGATTTGGACTTGATTCCATTATGCATGATAAGCGGGATTGGAGAACAAGATGATTATGAAAGGAGAATGGATGATGATGTAGTACAAGAGATAGATACTCTTAAACAAAAGACAAGGAAACTAAAAAAGCGAGATATAGGAACATTTTTTATTCATTCTTTATCACCTAGTGGGGCCTTAAAACTTGCAACACTAGATGGAGAGGAAATGTCCAATTGGATTAGTGACTGTAGATTATAAAAATATCACTTGCCATTAACTCAAGAAATGCTTGAAAGGGCACACATCACCTCACCTCTTAGTCCCTTTAATAATTCACAAAGGAGACTGTAGATTATAAAAATATCACTTGCCATTAACTCAAGCAATGCTTGAAAGGGCACACATCACCTCACCTCTTAGTCCCTTTAATAATTCACAAAGGAGACTTGAGACCACTCATGGCTATATAAGGGAAAATATTTCTTGACAAAAACACACATACACAAAAGTGACTCAAGCTGCTAGGAGACAACCACATACTACTCACCTCCTTGAAGTTTGAGATGGAGCCTGCTACATGGGTGTTTGTTTAGAGGACATCTATAACATGTACGAATCCCCCTTGACCCCTGTCTTCCACCAAGATCTAACTAAGGATTTTTTTTTGGTGATGGTTATAGGTAACATGGGACTCTTTTGATTAATGCTCCTATTTATTGGACTCACCTTTGGTCCTAACCCTTCCTGTCCCCCATTTTTTGACAAATTTTGTAAAACTTGCATTGGAAGTGTTCTCGTGCATATTAAGTATTTGTTAGAGTAAAAGTTGTCTTATATGAAATTATTTGATATCCTACTCTCTCTCTACTTTCCTCTCTCTCTCTCTCTCTCTCTCTCTCTCTCTCTCTCTCTCTCTCTCTCTCTCTCTATTCCCCATTTGTGGCATGTGTGAAAGAGGGGGGAGATAGAGAAGAAGGGGATGATAGAGAGATGGAGGAGGGGAGAGAGGTAAAGCTTGAGCAAGAAAGTGCAATGGAGGATAGAGGATGCTGAAGAAATATGACATACTCCGCTACATCGAGCATTATTGCGAGCATTACCGTGGGTATTATTGTGCTTATTATCACGTTCTATTTAAAACGGTTAAAAAACTATTCGAGGTAGACATGGTACAAACCACCCCTAGCTATCTTTAGATTGCATTATAACCTAACTCTAGCATTACCTTTTCATTATAACCAATCTTTTTTTTTATTGTTACTTTAGTTACTTTTGTCCCTATCACTATTGAAAAATTAGCTTATGACTACTAAACTATTTAAACTGTAGAGCACATGTTCTTTAATGTTTTTTCTATTTTTCCCTCTCTTTCATTTCTTTTCCTACCATAGGAATTTTTTTAAGGTGTTCTTGGAGTTTTAACTTATTTCATACATGTTTTTGATGTGTTCTTGTAGGACAATTGGGATGATCGTGGCCCTCTAAACAACCCCGAACATGATCGATGGCTCAAGGACAAACTCCCTTGGAGTCCTTGGGCCAAGTGCAAATGGGAAATCCTTTGCTTGAGACGTATTACCTTGGAGCATGTGGAGAATGAAGGGATTTGGAGCTCTCAAAAAATCACTAGGGTGTATGGAAGTGAATCCACCCCCTGAAGCTTGAGGATGCCTCTCATTGGTCTGTGTTTGGTGGTGGTAGAGCAGCATGCAAGGCTGAAAGACAACGGCAAGAGCTAATGAGGGAAGACATGGCAAGAGGTGATTGTGGCACTAGCTCCACTTTGACAACGCCTCCACACACGTATCAAGGGCACTTCAAATTGGAGGAAGAGCACATGTTCAACATGGTGGATGATTTGTTGGCACATGAAGCTGCCTTGTGCAAGGAGCATTATAGACCTTGCACCAAAAGGGCACAAGCAACAGAGGATAGGTTTCTATTGAGTGCCCTGAATGCCTCTTTAGGATATTTCCCAGTACTCGGTGCTTCGAGCATCATTGGAGGTCCTCAACTTGCAAGCAAAATCCGGTTGGAGCAATGCAAGTGTAGATGTAGTTCTTGGGTAAGTCCTATTTATGCATCTTTGCAAATTAGAATTTTTTGTTGCCCCCCCCCCACATTGCATTTGTACTATTTTTTTGTTTTGTTGTAGTTTGATGGACAAAATGCTTCCTAGAGATCACCACATGCCTCCGGATCATCGACGAGTGAGGTTGTATGTCTCCACACTAGGATGAAGTATGAGTGCATCCATGCATGTGTCAATGATTGCGTACTATACCACAATAAACATGCACTTTTTTCATCATATCCCGTGTGTAGGGAAGCACACTACAAGTGCCATAAAATCTAATATCTAACCAACCCAAATGATTTTCTCATATTAAACTGATCATTTAATGTGGGAGAATAGATGGGAACAAGGGTTAGAATATAGACATGTGCTTACAGGTCTATCTCAACACGGAGCCAATGGTAAAGGGGTCCAAATGAGAGATGATTTGTCAAAGAGAAAGGCTAGCTAATGGAGCTTAAAGACCTTAGGGTTAGCTTCATTAAAGACCTCCAATGGTTAGTGATTAAAAGTCCTTTGACCTTAGGCAAGCTAGGATTGTGCTTGAGGTGGCAACCCAGCCCAACCTTCATGTGCTTGTCGTGCTTGTTGCTGACTAAGGTGCTTTAGGTGCTTCGAGTGCTTAATGATTAACAGTAGAATGGTAACAAGACACTTTTATGTCCTTGGACACTTTTGTGTCCTGTTAAGTGACCGTTTTTCTTGAATTATTTGAAGAGTATGAAAATGGATTTCTGGGTGTTATATATCCACAAACTTGCCTTATCAGCTGAAAAAAACTTAGCATTTTTTGTGGAGTATCGATCCCACCATTAACCTTACTCTTGCACAACATTTTTGAACCTAAACTGTGTGAAAAAACGGGTCTTATTTTTGGCTTTTTTTCAATTTTTGGAAACTATACCACTCTAAACTTGATGTTTGTGAGGTTTAGATGGCTAGAGATTAGGCCTTGATAGTTCTCAACATGTTTTGATGCTTGTAGGGAGAGCTAAATGTTAAAATTGAAAGTTATGACCAATTAACAAGAATTGCATAATCCTGTTTTTTGGTCAAAATTAGCACTTTTATGATTTTTTTGGGGGCTTTCTTGATATCCAAATTCAATTTTGATTGTGTAACTATAATATATAACATAAAGGTAATCTTCCTTGAGTTTTGGGGGACCTAATATGCTATATAGCATAGTATATGATGATGGTTGAGTTTTTTGATTGCTGAAGAATACGATACATTTTAGAGTAGCAAGTTAAATTTCTCAATATTGCTAGTTTCTTAGGCCAATTGTGTGTATTTTGTAGGTAGTAACCATATCTAATCATAGACTACAAACTTGGCTAGATATTGAGTAGTTTCTATGGGTTTTTAGAGGTTCCAATTGTAAGAGATCCATTATCCTTTTGACATGCTCCATGGCTCCTTTTGAATCCAAAGGCCCAAAGGGAACTAAGAAAACATGTATATAGTATCTATATTGAGTGTGACTATAGAAACTTTGATGATAGGTCCGCAGAATGGCAAAAATGCAACTTTTTTTACCCTATTTTTTTGCCCAAAAAAAAATTAGTGAGGTAAAAGCAACCATATGTTTTGGTCACCAACCCATTGAAGTTAACGGGGCATTTTATCTCATGTCCTACAAAAATCCCCACTCTTATTCATATGCAATCAACCATAAGAAATTGTTGTTTTGGGCAAAATGCACTGGTCCATCAACTTTGGAGGCTTGTAGTGACCAAGGGATGAGAAAAATTACAAGTTTCTTATTTTTTCCATATGTAATAGTTATTGAATTATAATCTCACAAAAGGATTTTTCAAAATGACTGGATCTACTATGGTTTTGGAATTTTTTCCCAAAACCCTGAAAGGACACTTTTATGTCCTGTTAGGTTACCATTCTAGTGTTAAGGTGCTAAGGTGCTTGAAGGGCTTGAAGTGTTCCACAAATTCAACATGATCCCTACTCATGAGGGGGCGATCCCTCTTTGTAAGAGCTACAGAGAAAACACACACACCCTCACACAAGGCAAGCTTGGTACAAAGAAAGAAAATAGGACACTTGTCAAGCTCCTCTACATGTTGCCCTCATAGTGTGCCTAAAGCCTATTAGTTGGCCTCCCAAGTCCTCTCTCTCAAAGGGGAAAGGGGGACACTTGTCCCAAGGATACCCTTTTGCTTGATATGCACTAAGCATGTGATTGGTCAAGCTTGAGGAGGTCCAATCAAGTGCAAGCTAGTGCTAGAAGAGGGGGTCCACCAAAGCAAGGAGGGGGCTAGCTTGGGGGTTATATCCCCCCCGCCCCCCCCGCCCCCCCTTCTCCCCCGCCCAACACACAAACACACACACTCATTGTGTGAGTTTCAAAGTGCAAGAGCTCCATCTCCTTCTCCATTGTCTTGTAGAGACGTTGAGAGCCTACACCAACACTCTTGGCTATGGAATGCAAATCCAACCAAGAGCCATTCTTGAATGCTTAAGCTTTCCATCTTCTCCATCTTCATTACTTTTCTATTATGTATGCTAAGCAAGAAGAATGATGATAAGTGAGGAACTATTTCTTTCTCCTATGAATGTTTCTTCTTCGTCTTTCCTGCCCTCATTCCCCGCTAGCTCTCTCCACCTTTGACGGTGTTTAAGGCCTTTGGACTGAGGCCGGGGATGGTTAATGCTTGTTACCAAGTCTATGAAATGATCGTATGCATGAAGCTTTCCATCTTCATTGCATCACCTAGGTCACAAGTAACACAGAGGTTGTATTGTACCAGGTCTCTCTTGATGGGAGAACCTATAATACAAAACCCTATTGCAAGGGGGACCGCCTCCACATAAATCTAGTCCTCAACAGTTGTCAAGGTCTCTAAACTCTCTCTCTTGCAAAAGTATTGTTTAGGCCAAGTAAATTAAGTGATATGGTTATGTTGATACCACTAATTGAGTTCACCCTCTATGTTCTCAAAGTAGTCTCACAAAAATGCTTAATCTAATTCTCCTAATTCCGCTATTCTCAAAGTTCACATGCCTTTTCCACTACATTGGTATCAGAGCTATTGGTTTCTCTTTTTTTACTTAGGAAGAGAAGATCGTTAAGTTGTCTATGAAAGGGTGGGACTGCTTATTACAATAGGGTAAGTGGGACAGGGATCAATTATCTTGGTTGAGAAGGACTTAGTTAGAGGTACACCCTTGGGAACTATAGTCTTAATAATGGAGCCTCTCGGGGCTTTCCTTTGGCTTAATCATTATTGAGCTAGGAGCAAGATCAACAGGAACCATAACCAGTTGAGCAATGTTAGACCCTTTCCTCTAGTCTTTGCAATCAACAATGTCTAAACCACAGGTATGGCTGCTTGAAAATTGATTTTCAAAGGTAAAGAAGAGTAGCGACTAAGGTTTTTGAGGGTACCAAAGCACAAAGTAATTCTATACATAAGTATAACTAGCATGACTAACAATAACCAAGAGAGTAGAATGAACTTTGGAAATCTTGATTTTGCACATGAAGGTGCTAATGATGATGCCCCCATGTTTGTTGATTACCTTATTACTAGGTTGCAGCAAGCTATGGGCAACCTTGCTTTGCAAGCCAAAGTTATTCAACAACTTCATGCTTATGGGATTTCCCTTCCTCTCCAAGAGGAGTGAGAGCTTAGGAGGCCTCTTGATGAGAATCCCAAAAGAAGACTCTCTCCCATAAGAGAGGGGGAATCCAAGGAATGAGAAAGAAGCAAATATCTAAGTTCCTCTAAAGATGTGGCTCCACGAAGACGGCGCTCTAGACGATTACCAACTCCTCCCAAGAGGAAACGGTCAACCGATAGTCCTTCTCCTCATCACTTTGAAAGAGAAGAGAAGAAAAAAAGGAAAAAAAGGATAAGAAAGAGGTCACCCTCTTCTCCTTCTTCTTCACCTTCCTCCTCTTCCGATGAAAGCTATAATTATTCTCCTAGAGGATACAAGAGGGGAGGACATCGCAAATGTGACCCTGCATGGAAAAGGTCCCAAAAGCTCAAGAAGTTCAAAGAGGGAGGAAGGAATATCTCTTTTCTCACCTATGATGGCACCTTTGGTGCCACTTATAAAGTATTGGCCTTCATCCAACAGTTAGATGCGGCCTTTTGAGATGAGGGATTTACGGAGTCCTCCAAGCTAGGCTATGTAGCTACGCACTTCCAAAATTCTTCTCATCAATGGAGGGCTAGACTTCGTGGCAACAACAAAGCCCCAAAGACATGGAAAAATCTACGAGTGTCCATCATGAAGCAATTCCTTGCAAAGGACAAAGTGCTTACCGAATGGTGGAGTTTGAAGCTTCTGATCTCCCATGAGTCTATCCACAAATATGTGGACATGTTTTGGGATTTACATCTCAAGGCTACTATCTTTCAAAAGATAAACTTCATCGATGAAAAGCAATAATTTTATGTGGGATTAGCTGAAGAGATGGTCGAGTACATAAGCTCCCAACGGCCTGGTTCTATCAACAAAGTAATACACCACCACTATGGTTGCTTCACGCATCAATTTCCAAAAAGGGGCTAGAAGGAATGTTCAGCCCATGGAAAGAAAAGGCCCAAATATCTTCCCAAGGCAATTCCAAAAACAACAACAACAACAATCGGTCCAAGGAGAAGGGAGTTTACAAAGGTAAAAATAAACTCTCTCTTGAAGAGCTTGAAGCTTTTTGCAAGGACCATAATTTTTTTAAGTGTGGGGAGCAAGGACATGGCTATCGTTCTTGCCCCAAGAGAAATGCCCACAATGAGACTCCTAGAGCTTCCTAGTATAGAAGCTCCAAAAGAGGATGCTCATTGCAAAGGATCAACTCTCTCATATGTTTGGGGAAAGGTAAGTGAGCATGATTCCTTCATCTTGTTTGACCCTGGTTCTACTCACAATTTCATATCAACAGAGATGGCCACCAAGTTGGGCATTCAAGATTTTGGATGCAAGGAATACATTTTAAGGATAGTATAAACCTTGTCAATGCTTACAATGCTACATTAGAGTAAGCAAATTTACAAATTTCTTTTAAATGACCAATGTTTTTGTCTTATAAGACCAATTCACTTTTTATTGTGCATAAATTTATGTAGTATGCATGCTTAGAATCATGTTTATGATGACGACATCTCTCAAACACCAAATAGAATTTGTCACTCTACTTGGGAGAATGAAATGGACTAAAGAGCAGACATGCTTGCAGAAACTACATCTCCCAAGCACCAAATGGATTAGTCATCCATCTTGGAATGATGTTGTAGGGTAAAAATGGATCCTCTACATGCTGAGGCGGTCCGGGGCGGGCAACAAGAAGAGCGGCCTCTAAACACCCTTCGAGGCTCCCGTGCTGCTCAATTGGGGTTGGGGCAAGCACAATCAGAAACAACAACAACCCACAACCAAAAACCAAACAAGAAAAGGGACACCACCTAGTTGTAGATGCGAACTAGGACGCACGTGATATCTCCTTGTACTCAAATGCACAAAGAGAGGGGAATGCAAGATACCCACACACACCAGACACAAACATTCACCATGCCAAAGAGAGGTAAAGAGCACAAATCAACTTGAGCAACTCAGTCTTAGCCTTAAAGACTAGATGCACACAAAGCTTGATGAGAAATAGAGAGACAACACAAAACTTGACCTTGTTGCCAATACACAAATTGTCTTAGCGTCACGGGAGCCCTCTCACCGAGCACCCTCTTACAATTGACCTTTTAGGCAAACAATTCAATAAGCCCTCAAACCACCAAGCATGAAATGGCACAACAAACTTCAAGGACAATATACCTTCAACCACTTGATGAACCAACTTATCAAGTCAATTTGGAGAGAAGAGTCGTAGTTGCAGCATACAATTGCACCCAAAACTATAAATCTTATTTATGCACAAGAGTAGGCTACAAGTGTGGTGAAGAGTATGGCATACACTCCACTCCTCTAGATGGCATAACTAACTTCAAGCTTCTCCATGCACCTATGTGTAATGATGGAAAAGAGCACTCACGATGCACACACTCTACACAACTAGGCTTGAAAAGTGGTGTATTATGTGTTGAGAATGGTGTGGTGTAGTGTGATCATGTGATGTTTTATAAGGGAGAGAAGGGCTCTATTTGTAGGTTTTAGAAGCCTCGATTAGGATTAGGCCTAATCAAGTTTATTTGAAAGAATAAAAGATTATGCATATTTTTATTTTTTTTAATGAGGGTGGCTCTCCCTTGCCCTTTGAGTCACATGGATGTGGTCTCAAGGGAAGATAATTATTGAGGATGAAAGGAGAGAGGATTGAGTGAATAATTTGGAAGTGCCTACTCTAGTAGAGGGTGCATTTTACAATAAGGTTAGTGGTTAGTAGTTAGTAATTATCACTAAAAAATATTTACAACATCATTCACCAAATGGTGAGATATATGATGAGAAAAGTTAGACAAGGGATAAGCTTGTAAAGCAAGGTTGAATCTTGGAGAAGTTGACATTCACCTCTTTGCAGCACCGGTAGAAGAAGTGGTCAGCATGGCGAAGTAGCGCGTGTCGATGAAGCTATGTTATCTTCAAACCTTGGGAAATTCATGATAAAAGCCTTCATTTGCAGAGGTTATCTTTGGATTTTTGCTGATTTTTTGAAGTTCTTTACAAAGTTGAAGAGAGTATGGTAATATGGACATATATAGAGAGAGAAAGGGGGACACATAGGGTGTAGAAATGGAGGATGAAGGCTATGGAGGTGTGAGTGAAGTGAAAATGGTGAAGAGAGTGAATTAGGACATGTGAGTTGCAGGTTTGGGAGTGGGAAGGAGAGGGAGGAGTGTGTGTGAAAGAGGAAAATGATAAAGTGGAAGAGAGAGTGTGGCTGCATAGCATGTGCAAACTGGGGTCCAACAATAAAATCATAGCTCACACTTTGTAGCTCAAAAAAACATGAAAAAATTTGAGGTGAAAGTTAAGGTCACGAGCTACAACTTTTGTTTGTATCACCTTTCCAAATTTGGGGAGCATGTGATCATTAAAAATTCAGCAAAAACGATTGTTTTTTCCACTGCACAAGGTCCTTGTGAGGTCCTTCTTTGGATGATTCTTTTGAATACCTCCAAGAGTGAGCTCCCCATGGTGCATGCATGCATTCCACATACCCTTGACCTTATTTGGTAGGTCTATAATTGAAGATATTGTTGAGATCATGATATAAGTGAATAGTATAACTAAGAAAATCAAATATTGAGGGGTCTAAAAAAATATGTATATGTCAAATACAAATAATATAGGTGGAAAAAATATAAAGGGGTCAAAATAAATCTCTCTCATTATAAGTCTACCATAAAAGATGAATATTTTTGGTGGTCTAATTTATGAGAGTAATAGAGAATAGATGTAGGAAGGAAAAAAGACAATAGTGAAAATATATACACATAAATAAACTAGTTTTTTTGGATTTTTGTTGGGATGGGGTTACACCAAAAATAAGAGAAGCTTGCATGAAATTATTTTTATATGATATAAAGAGTATGCAAAATGGTAAGAAAAAATATGGTGATGGTGAGTCAATGTACATAGCATAAATAACACACCATAGGGAGAAATATTTAAATAAATACCAAAGTAATTATAAAAAATCCTTTTATTTAGGCCCTATATACAATGAAATATTTACACACAAATGGGCCATAATATACTTATATTTTTTTTTATTTTTTTATTTTTGCTTAAACTAGCACAGTGACTAGCTAATTAAGGGTTTTTAGGAAAATATAGGGAAAGTCCCTTAACTCACACACGCCTATGTACAGTGAAATGGTAGGGATAACCAAAATGTTTGAGTGATTTGATAGGGTGAGGTAGCTTACTATGGCAATTATGGAAAGCAAAAAAACGGCTATCATTAGCCCCCCCCCTTAGATAATGGTACATTCATGTACCATTTATCCGACCATACAACATGTAGATTGTGTAACGTCTGTCTTTGTCTGCTCTTATCTTTGAAGAACCTTTGTTGTATGATTAAGAAACCTTGTGTGATATGAAAGGTTCTCAGAGCCAATAGCAGGATGTAATGAAGTGACTGAGTAAACCTCCTCCATTGAGAAAGTTTCCATAAGCACCCCCCAGGATCAAAGATCTTGAAATATCTTTCCCAAAGAGAGATGTATGGTATGGAATCACTTACTTATTTTGGTTGAAGAATCTTGTAGATTTTATTGTTATCCATCATTGCATCTATCACTATGAATGTGATATAAAAGATTGGTTTCTCTTCCTCTGTGTAAAGTTGATGTATCTGCTACGATCTTCAAGAGCTTGTATAAGCAAATTCCTGAACTGTAGCTCATAAAATTCATTCAACCTGGGTAGTCTCATCAAGTCAAAAATTCTATGACCTTCATGATTTATGAAAGCTTGATCCATGCTTCCAACTGCTATTGGAAGATATTGCAAATAGTTTACCACATAAGTAGATAATAGACGAAGGTTTCTATTGCTTCCAACACATTGGAAGAGAATAGATTTTGGTACTGATTGATGAAATATCCACATGTAGAAATCAACAAGTTTTTCATCTATGATGAATACTAGAAGCATCACAATGTGCGACCTCCATACACCAAAGAACCAAATGAAGAAGGTTTGGAAACATCCGTTCATCACCAAGTATTCATGTCCTCTTTCACTTAAGAAGGTATGGTGTTCCTGATGAAAGGTGTATGTAAAGAGAGGAGAAGTTGACTTTGAAGAGGTGAAATCCAATGTGAAGATGATTGGGGCTTCAAAAGTTTGGATTTTCTTGCTAAGAGATTGTCCCATTAATGAAGAGCCACCCACTAAAACACCATTGGACAGAATGATACCCTTCTGACAGTTTCCTTTTATGATTTTATTTTTTACTACTCTCCCATGTTCTTCATCCCCTTCTAAGCCCCCCCTTTGGCAAGGTTATAACTCCTCACATTGTACCACCTCAAAGGTTGATGAATTACTATTTGATTTTGTGAAAACTTTGGCTTCTTGCATGATAGGTTCCTCCATGCTTAATATACATGGGTCATACCAATGCTTTTCAACATCCTCAAACACTTCTTGAAGATTATCCTCACATGGATTCAACTCACACTCTTCTACTTTTTTTTGGAGTTGGCATTCCATGTACACAATCATCTCTTTATGATCGATGTGGTCTATGATCTCCCCACCTATGATCTCATCTTCTTCTTCACTCTCTTCTTTTAGACAAGATAGACTCTCAGAACATTCCATAAGATCAAGGTTACCTTCAAGGTCTTCATTCTCCATAGAGTCATGTTGCACAAAAGCTTCGTCTGCTCGGACTAGAAATTGATCCTCCACCAAAAGGTTGGATGTATCCATTATTGAATCATCAATGCCATTTGAGATATCTTGTGTCGATTTTTGCATGCTTGTGATAAAGGTAGAAGAAAGAGATTCCACATTTGAATCTTGGCCACACACTTTAGCACTTGAATAATCAGTTGGCATGTAAGTAACTTCTTCAACATTTGTCGGAGTAGAAGGAGACAAGTATGGAAAAGGAGATGACTCCTTGATAGAAACACTTTCATGATGGTTGGTTCTTCCAGCATGATGGAAGTACTTGTGAAACTTCCTTCGGGCAATAGTGACCGCTTCTTCAAAGGTAGAGGGTCCACTACAAGTAACCTTAGTCTTTAGGAAAGGAGACAAACCCGAAATAAATTGCTCCATTTTTACATATTCTAAAAATGTAGAACTAAATCCACATCTTCCCCATTGACGGGGAAAAATATCCTCATAAGCATAGTAGTCTTCACCATGTTGTTGAAGTCTCCCTAATGAAGCCCATGCCGTCTCTGTTGTTGGAAATTTAGAGAATCTGGTCTTCAAAGCTTTGGAAATTTGGGTATATCCATCTTCAATCTGAGAAGACATACTCTAAAACCATTGCTCAGCGTTGCCTCTAAGGCATAGCAATAGAAAATCCCCTTTTTCAATGTCATCCCTTTTACCAAGGATACGACAAACCATTCTAAAATCAACAAGAAAATCATCAACATCTTCTTCTAGATTTCCGAAGAAGATTGGGATATCATCAAAAGTATAGCGTGTCATAGTTTCTCAATGTTTGAACCACACAAAGATTAGTTCCAAACAATCATTTTCTCTCATGACATCAACTAACTACACAAAGTTTTGAAAGGTCTTTTAGCATGAATTCTAGATTCTTATGTGAAAATATTTTTTTCCTTTCTTATGTTATGCTAATCCAAACCATATTCTAGATCAATTTTTGTTGCCTTGAAATTAAACTCGGTCATACAAGTTTTCATGATTCATATAATCTACTTGATTATGCTGAAATTCAAGCATTCATGCAATACAACAACAATAAGCACAAAGTCATTCCTCAATGGGGGCACCAATTTGATTATGCTAAAGGTTGAGCCTTCACAAAAATACACAAGCCATCCGCCGTGGGGGCGCCAATTTGAGGCGGTCCGGGGCGGGCAACAAGAAGAGCGGCCTCTAAACAGCTCCCGTGCTGCTCAATTGGGGTTGGGGCAAGCACAATCAGAGACAACAACAACCCACAACCAAAAACCAAACAAGAAAAGGGACACCACTTAGTTGTAGATGCGAACTAGGACGCACGTGATATCTCCTTGTACTCAAATGCACAAAGAGAGGGGAATGCAAGATAGACACACACACCAGACACAAACATTCACCATGCCAAAGAGAGGTAAAGAGCACAAATCAACTTGAGCAACTCAGTCTTAGCCTTAAAGACTAGATGCACACAAAGCTTGATGAGAAATAGAGAGACAACACAAAACTTGACCTTGTTGCCAATACACAAATTGTCTTAGGGTCACGGGAGCCCTCTCACCGAGCACCCTCTTACAATTGACCTTTTAGGCAAACAATTCAATAAGCCCTCAAACCACCAAGCATGAAATGGCACAACAAACTTCAAGGACAATATACCTTCAACCACTTGATGAACCAACTTATCAAGTCAATTTGGAGAGAAGAGTCGTAGTTGCAGCATACAATTGCACCCAAAACTATAAATCTTATTTATGCACAAGAGTAGGCTACAAGTGTGGTGAAGAGTATGGCATACACTCCACTCCTCTAGATGGCATAACTAACTTCAAGCTTCTCCATGCACCTATGTGTAATGATGGAATAGAGCACTCACGATGCACACACTCTACACAACTAGGCTTGAAAAGTGGTGTGTTATGTGTTGAGAATGGTGTGGTGTAGTGTGATCATGTGATGTTTTATAAGGGAGAGAAGGGCTCTATTTGTAGGTTTTAGAAGCCTCGATTAGGATTAGGCCTAATCAAGTTTATTTGAAAGAATAAAAGATTATGCATATTTTTATTTTTTTTAATGAGGGTGGCTCTCTCTTGTCCTTTGAGTCACATGGATGTGGCCTCAAGGGAAGATAATTATTGAGGATGAAAGGAGAGAGGATTGAGTGAATAATTTGGGAGTGCCTACTCTAGTATAGGGTGCATTTTACAATAAGGTTAGTGGTTAGTAGTTAGTAATTATCACTAAAAAATATTTACAAAATCATTCACCAAATGGTGAGATATATGATGAGAAAAGGTAGACAAGGGATAAGCTTGTAAAGCAAGGTTGAAGCTTGGAGAAGTTGACATTCACCTCTTTACAGCACCGGTAAAAGAAGCGGTCAGCATGGCGAAGTAGCACGTGTCGATGAAGCTATGTTATCTTCAAACCTTGGGAAATTCATGATAAAAGCCTTCATTTGCAGAGGTTATCTTTGGATTTTTGCTGATTTTTTGAAGTTCTTTACAAAGTTGAAGAGAGTATGGTAATATGGACATATATAGAGAGAGAAAGGGGGACACATAGGGTGTAGAAATGGAGGATGAAGGCTATGGAGGTGTGAGTGAAGTGAAAATGGTGAAGAGAGTGAATTAGGACATGTGAGTTGCAGGTTTGGGAGTGGGAAGGAGAGGGAGGAGTGTGTGTGAAAGAGGAAAATGATAAAGTGGAAGAGAGAGTGTGGCTACATAGCATGTGCAAACTGGGGTCCAGCAATAAAATCATAGCTCACACTTCGTAGCTCAAAAAAACATGAAAAAATTTGAGGTGAAAGTTAAGGTCACGAGCTACAACTTTTGTTTGTATCACCTTTCCAAATTTGGGGAGCATGTGATCTTTAAAAATTCAGCAAAAACGATTGTTTTTTCCACTGCACAAGGTCCTTGTGAGGTCCTTCTTTGGATGATTCTTTTGAATACCTCCAAGAGTGAGCTCCCCATGGTGCATGCATGCATTCCACATACCCTTGACCTTATTTGGTAGGTCTATAATTGAAGATATTGTTGAGATCATGATATAAGTGAATAGTATAACTAAGAAAATCAAATATTGAGGGGTCTAAAAAAATATGTATATGTCAAATACAAATAATATAGGTGGAAAAAATATAAAGGGGTCAAAATAAATCTCTCTCATTATAAGTCTACCATAAAAGATGAATATTTTTCGTGGTCTAATTTATGAGAGTAATAGAGAATAGATGTAGGAAGGAAAAAAGACAATAGTAAAAAAATATACACATAAATAAACTAGTTTTTTTGGATTTTTGTTGGGATGGAGTTACACCAAAAATAAGAGAAGCTTACATGAAATTATTTTTATATGGAATAAAGAGTATGAAAAATGGTAAGAAAAAATATGGTGATGGTGAGTCAATGTACATAGCATAAATAACACACCATAGGTAGAAATATTTAAATAAATACCAAAATAATTATGAAAAATCCTTTTATTGAGGCCCTATATACAATGAAATATTTACACACAAATGGGCTATACTATACTTATAATTTTTATTTTTTAAAATTTTTTGGCTCAACTTGCCCAGTGACTAGCTAATTAAGGGTTTTTAAGAAGATATAGGAAAAGTCCCCTAACTCACACACACCTATATACAGTGAAATGGTAGGGATAACCAAAATGTTTGAGTGATTTGATAGGGTGAGGTAGCTTACTATGGAAATTATGGAAAGCCGAAAAACGGCTATCAATGCTATTAAACATCGACAAATGACTAAGGTGTTATCTCTTCTACCTTATAGTCGAGGACGACTATGATTTCAAGAGAGAGGTAATGTCATAAAGTCTAATATCTAACCAATCCAAATGATTTTCTCATATCAAAATGATCATTTAATGTGGGAGAATAGACGGGTGCAAGGGTTAGAATATAGACATGTGCTTACGGGTCTATCTCAACACAGGGACAATGGTAAAGGGGTCCAAATGAGAGATGAGTTGTTAAAGAGCAAGGCTAGCTAATGGAGCTTAAATACCTTAGGGTTAGCTTCATTAAAGACCTCCAATGGTTAGTGATTAATTACTTTGACCTTATGCAAGCTAGGATTGTGCTTAAGGTGGGAACCCATGGAAACCTTGAGGTGCTTGTCATTCTTGCTAACTAAGGTGCTTGAGGTGATTGAGGTACTTGGAGTGCTTAATGACTAAGGTGCCAAGGTGCTCCATGACTAAGGTGCTTGACGTGTTACACAAATTCAACATGATCCCTACTCATGAGGGGGCGAGCCCTTTTTGTAAGAGCTAGAGAGAGAACACACACACCCTCACACAAGGCAAGCTTGGTACAAAGAAAGCAAATAGGACACTTGTCAAGCTCCTCTTCATGTTGCCCTCATAGTGTGCCTAAAGCCTATTGGTTGGCCTCCCAAGGGGTCCAAGGATAATCTACTCAATTTAAATAATTCTCTATGCATTTATCAAGTCCTCTCTCTAAAAGGGGAAAGGGGGACACTTGTCCCAAGGCTACCCTTGTTGCTTGATATGCACTAAGTTGTGATTGGTCAGAGGCTTGAGGAGGTCCAATCAAGTGCAAGCTAGTGCTAGAAGACGGGGTCGACCAAAGCAAAGAGGGGGACTAGCTTCGGGGGTATACTCTCTCCCCCCCCCCCCCCCTTTCCCCCCAACACACACACACACACACACACACACACACACGTGTGCAGGCACACACGCATTGTGTGAGTTGCAAAGTGCAAGAGCTCCATCTCCTTCTCCACTAACACCATATTAGTGAATATGGGAATTTCCAGATTCTCGATGACACGGCCAAATTGTAGACAAAGTTTTGAGACAATGGATTGAAAGAGAATTTCAAGTACTACCTTGTGAAAGGTTTTTGCCTTGAAAAATAGTTTGAGATTTGTCCATAAGGCCAAAACTTTAAGACATTGGTGACTCTCAAATTGGCTTTAAAGTCTCAAACTCTCTAATATGGTGTTCACCGTCTTGTAGAGAAGTTGAGAGCCTATACCAACACTCTTGGCTATGGAATGCAAATCCAACCAAGAGCCATGCTCTAATGCTTAACCTTGCCATCTTATCCATCTTCATTACTATGCTATTATATATGCTAAGCAATAAGAGTGATGATAAGTGAGGAACTATTTCTTTCTGCTACGAATGTTTCTTCTTCCTCTTCCCTACCCTCATTCCCCGCTAGCTCTCTCCACCTTTGAAGGTGTTTGAGGCCTTGGGAGATTGAGGCTGGGGATGGTTAATTCTTTTTACCAAGTTTATGTTACGCTCGTGATGCATGAATCTTTCCATCTTCATTGCATCACCTAGGTCACAAGGAATACAGAGATTGTATTGTACCAAGTCTCTCTTGATGGGAGAACCTATAATACAAAAGCCTATCAGAGGGGGGATCGGCTCCACATAAATACGGTCCTCAACTATTGTCAAGTTCTCTAAAATCTCTCTCTTGCAAAAGTATTGTTCATGCCAAGTTAATAAGTACTATGGTTATTTTGAAACCGCTAATTAAGTTCACCCTCTATGTTCTCAAAGTAGTCTCACAAAAATGCTCAATCTAATTCTCCTAATTCCGATATTCTCAAAGTTCATAGGCCTTTTCCATTACAAAAATATTCGTGTGAGTGAAGATCACCTACCCCGCAAGGTATTGAGACATTTTTCACTTATCCCTTGTATTCAACACATGCTTAAAACATGTCTATGATGGAGCTTCTCACATGGCATGACAACCACCACTCAAATGATGGGATGATGTGTGTCCCTACCAATTCACTTGCATGGAGTCACATCAAGACTCATTGGCCCAAGTTTTGGCTAGAGCCTCAGCACTTGAGTCTTGGGTTGGCAAGTGATGGTGTCAATCCCTTTGGCACCAAGTCTACATCATGGAGAACTTGGCCCATGGTGATTATCAGCTACAATATTCCACCATGGGAGACTACCAATAAGGGAAATATACTTCTCTCTTTGCTTGTTCCAGGGAAGTACAAAGTGTCAAATATGGATGTCTATCTCAAGACTCTCATGGAGGAGTTGTGGAAGGGTATCCCGTTGTGGATTTTTCACTTCCAAAAGAGAGGAGAGAGGCCATTTTGAGGGGTATCCTTATGTGGACCATGCATAACTACGGTGGCCTTGGAGAGATTTTTGATATGTTATGTTCATTCTTCTCCCTCCCTATATCATTTGAAGTTTGAAGCTCCCTCTCAAACAATATGATATGCATGCAAGGTTGTGCACATTCGGCCACAATGCTTGTCCTACATGTGGGCCATCATTAGTGGCAGAGCGGCCAAATTTCTTTCACAAGGTAATCTATCCAAACAACCATCATTTCTTGCCCCAAAGTCACAGCAAATACAAAGCTCCAACAAATGGAAAGACACCTCTAGCAGATTGGCCAACAATTAGGGAAGAACACTACAATAGTGACCCACCTCCGTCTACTCCACCAAAAGGTGCATTAAGGTACTCTATATTTTTAAGAATTCCATATTGGAAGGACTTAAAAATACAGCATCTCTTGAATCCCATGCACATATTCAAGAATGTTGCTCACACCCTATGGGACCATATTACTGGAAAAATGGACTCTTTGGGGGCTAGGGAGGATTTGAGGGACTTAAAATGTCTCCCTGCATCTGCTACTCCTCATCCATCCCCAAATGGGAAGATTGTGCTTCCTAAAGCCCCATGGAACCTAGCCAAAGATGAGCTAGATTGAGTGAAGGGTTCAATTGCATCTATTCTCACACCCATGGGGTACATGAGGTCACAAAAAGGAGCTTTCACAAAGACAAAGAAAGGTGGAAGCTTTGAATTGTATGGGTTGAAGACCCATGATTGGCACAAGATGTTACAAGTAATTCTATCTTTCCTCTCTATCCTCTCCCTTGTTTCGTTTAGATATCGAAGTTTGGGCAAGACTAAGTTCACATGGTATTTTAATCTTTTGACATTGTAGTTCATTTTTCCAATGAGTATGTGCATTTGCTGGGACAAGAAATTGAGGGAAGATATTTTCAAACTCGAAGAGTTAGTAAGGTACGGCATATATTTATGAGATCTTTATTCAACTAAACTTTTCTATATACACTATATCTTAGTGTACTTTTGTGTGTTATCTTGTAGGTTTGTGAGCTCCAAAGAAATTGAAATAGATTCCATCCCTACTACTCATTTGCTTGCCGTCAAAACTGTGTGTTCCATTGAGGAAGCATTCCCTCAATCCGTTCTTCTTAGTCAAGTCCACCTCTTGGTTCATGTGGTTGAGGAGATCGCTATATGTAGAGTACTGCATGCATGATGGATGTTCTTTCTAGAGAGGTTTTTAAAGGCTCTTAAATATTTTGTGCAACTACAGGACCAACCAGAGGCATGCATGGCCAAAGGATGGATCGTGCAAGAGGCATTTGTTTACATTTCAAAGTGTTAGCACAAGTTGATCACTCAATGCCTTGCATGTGGTCAGATGAGGAAGATGCAAGGATGACTTCACATCTACCAAGTGGAAAGGGGAAGTTATTTAGCATGGATATGAACCTACACTGAGTCATTAACAACTTTTTCATCCTCAATGCAAAGGTTATGACCACGTGGGTGGACTTGTGGACAATGGAAAAGGCAAGGAGTTTGCAAGAGAGGGAAACATGGAAGCAGGCTCATGGAGGCAGGAGGGCACCTCCAGTTCCTTGACACCTTTCATGTTTCCCTCATTAGTGCTGAGTGGATCCATGAGAGGATGACCAAAGCAAAGGCATGCGGAGAGGACATCACCGACAAATAATGGGAGTATGCATGAGATTGTGTACCAAAGGTATTTACAATACTCATATATATATATATATATATATATATATATATATATATATATATATATATATATATATATATATATATATATAAAATATATTGTCACGGCTAGGGACTTGCTACGCGCCGTGTGCGAGCCACAAAGGCTCCTAGCACACAGTCATACAACAGACAAGCTCACAAGGAAGAATGGTGTGTCACTCACCTTCCTGCGTAGTTGCGAATGAAGGATTCCCATGCCGCGAAGAAGAGGGAGACGCCGCTACGCCGTGCTCAACCGCCTCGCCGCCGTCGTGCCGCCGCAACGCTCGATCACACACACACTCTCACACGTACACACACACACACAAGGACATGGTGAAGGAGAAGGTGGAGATGGAGCAAGAGCGGCTTCTATTGCACAATGAGAGAATGAGTAAAAATTAGGTTTAGTGGCTTTTATATGAGCTCACCCCATTCACACTTGGGCACCCATACTTAGCCAACTAACTCCTTGAATATTCCAGTTAGAGTGTGCATGTCATCGGCGATCACCCTTACCCTGTTCCTATTGGTACGACAAGCCGGGTACCTGACTCTAAACAATACAACGTTTATAGATCATAGGGTGTCCGTGTGCCGTGAGGGTTAACATGCCCCCCTTCCTGACGTATATTTCTTCCTTGGAAGCTATCCAGTTGAAGCTCGTTCGTCGAGATGGGAGAGCAGTCGACATGGATGTGCGTAGCCTTCTTCAATCACTGCAAAATCAAACAACAGTGCCACAGTAATTGCATTCTCATATACGATTAAAAATCATATGCAATTTTAGACAGACAAATTGATTGGTAACAGAATTTTAGACAATTTGTCAGCAATAAACATTAAATTGCAATATAATCAAATGCATAAATAGATGTAAAGGTAAAAAATTAAACAAGTCCGGGGTCGCTAATTTAACGGTCAAAAGGCACTAGAGCTCAACTATTAATACCATGGGTAACTTCTCAATTTTTTCTGGTCAATTAAGTTGTTTAATCGCGAGAGCCAAGTATTTGATGTTCGAGGGCTGACTAGAGGCTATACCTAGAAGACCTTGTAGTTAAGCTACGATAAAAGGAATTTCTCATGAATTCATCGCCTCACTGATTACCTTTTCTTTGACCCCCCAAAGTCTTTTCACATTGATTCAATTTTGATGTGTGTGCTTATTTTGTATGCCTTGGGTTTTTTGCTTTTCAAGGAAAAGCGCCCACACTGGGAACCTCTAGGGCTCTAGTACCATAGGCGATACATGTGAGTGAAGTATCAATTTAAGCAGGGATTTCTCTTCCAGCTTAAAATTTTACATTGTGGCACTTTGATTTTTTGTTTGTTCATTTTCAGCATTTTAATTTTGTAACTTTGGGGGGTCATATAACAATGTTACCCTCCCCAGACTCATCACATTAGGAAACTCCCTTTATAATACTTAAGCTAAAGGTCAATAGGGTTAAGCCCACTAGAAAGCCGTAGTACATTTCACACAATGCTGCCTAAATCGGATTAAGAACCTAAGTAACCATTGCGTATTAGGAAGGCATTCCCCATGGTATTAAGAGAAAATTTCGAATACCTAGCTTGGTCAAACTAGCTTAGTCGGACTGCTTGATTTTTAAACCTAGACAAGTGATTATGACAAAACATTGCATTGAACTAAATGTTTGATACTAAGAAAATGCGCTGAATATTATGCTACCAATCACAATCAAAGCAGACAAACATGGATGCAAAAAGATAAGGGCAATGTTAATGGACATAAAACACCTGTTTGTGTTGATGGTCGCGCTTGATTTGAAGTGTGAACGAGAGAAAGGTTCCATGAAGGTCCAAATCCTATCAACATCAACACACTCCTGTACACACTAGGGAACAAAAGGAATACCTCCAGGAGGCACATTAGTGGGAAAAGGTACCAACACTTATTGAACACAACAAAAAACATAAGGAACCCTAACCTAATTATTTGCAATCCCCCTAAAGAGTCAAGGGAATAGGATATTGTAGAGGTTGGGGGGAAACCCTAAGGCTAAACCCCTATGCTCGTCGTCGAGATAAACAAAGTCATCATCCATGAGACCATATGTGCCATCCGTGTAGTCATGTAAATTTTCTTCTTCATCATAGGTGCCCATGTTTACTAAGAAGGTCACTAGACACCTATAGTCATCTTGGTCAAAAGGGTAGGCTTGTGCAATGGGAGAAACGCTCTCTACTAAGTATGGATCAGACGAGGTCAAGAGACGTATCAGCCATTCTAACTCCTCAAAATTCCTCTCACATGCTAGAGTACCTATCAAATCCCATTCACATGCAAGCACTGGAAAGACCATGTGAAATATTTGTGAAAAGTAACAAGGGTACCTCTCACCCAAGGCAGGAGTGGATGACTCTAGCGTACTAGCCATATCTGTACACGCAAATAGATGATGGTTAGAGTGCAAATATTACAAGGGAAGTGTTCTTGTGCATAATTTGTTTTTATGATTTGTGTGATGGATCTTGCTCTTTTACTTTTTTATCTTGTTTTTGTGAGTATAAGGCTTTATATATACATTCCCTAAGATCGGAGATTAAGAGGTCAGGGAGAAAGGTTGAGAGGGAAGCAAGTGAATGATGGATGTCCACAAACACTCCCCCCTTCCTTGGGTAGATCATACCGTTTGAAATGAGCTTGTCACCCTTTGAAACCAATTGTTCCAGTTGGTAATAGGTGAGGATTTTTGCCAGTAGTTTTCTATTACCCTAGGTGCCTCATCAAGTTGCAAGGGTGGTAAGGTACTCTCCCAGGATCGAACTTGAAGTGGTTTATCAGGTGATTCTTGAACACTGGGAGGTGTGGATTCTTTTGTAGCTTCATTGAGGTCCATTACTATAGATGGAGGCTGTGTAGAAGCTTTTACCTTTATGGATGTATTACATGAGGAGCTAGAAGCTTCATGGAACTCCCCCCTTTCTAAGCTAGGTGGAATAAATTGGGTTTGCCTTGGAGCCCAAACTAGCTCTAGACTAGGTGTGTAGCATTCTGTGATCTTTCCCTTCCCACGGTCTGCCATTGGCTTTAGCGTTACACTGTTTGACTCATATGGATTTGTTGTCGATAGGGAAGGACACATTTTACGTTTAGGTACCCAAATTTGCTCATTTCC
Source organism: Adiantum capillus-veneris (assembly GCF_014529385.1). NCBI lineage: Eukaryota > Viridiplantae > Streptophyta > Polypodiopsida > Polypodiales > Pteridaceae > Adiantum > Adiantum capillus-veneris. The sequence continues at coordinate 112,615,380 of NC_140943.1, read as the reverse complement.
ATCATAGTATCCTTGGGTTTTTAATAGTCGTTTAGGAATCTAGCGCCACGTTCTCTTACATTTCTTGGAGCGAGTGGGACGTTTCTTACGAGGATTCCGTTTTTTAGCATCAGCCATGGTTACTAAAGAAGCTTTAGGGACCCACTTGTATGCTTTCTTTGTTATATTAGGATGGTTCTTGTGTGTCTCAAGCTTTCTTTCAACTACATCAGTTAAAGATCTAGAGAGTTGGGCTATGGGGACGTATGGTTCAACCTCCTAGACATGCAATGTCTTGGGTTTTATTTCCTTAGGCAATATCTCAGGGACTATGGCTTGAGTGGTAGGAATAAGAGTTGGTTTTTGCGTTGTGACACCCCCAGTCCCCCAATCAATAGTGCATTTGGTGGCTATCATCCATGTGCGTCCTAGGTTTATATTACCCTCCATAGTTTTAGTAGGCATGACCAAAAAGTCTTGAGCTATAATTCCATTGTCATAACTGACAGAAGTGTGCCAGATTCCAAAAACCGTAGTTTTTTTCTTGTTGACACCCTTGACTTGGATAATACTCTCAGATAGAGGTGGCTTCCCTAACTGACACCACACCCCATAGGATAGCATATTATATTTAGCACCCGTGTCCAATAAGGCGTTATATAGCACTTTTCCATAGGCACTATTTAACTCAATAGGGTATCGTAGAGGTGTGTCAGAGTCCAACCAATCCTCTTCCATTTCCACGTGGAATGCATTTGTGACTCCAAGGTTAGCCTCTCGTTTTTGTCTTATACGTTGTTGTCGCTCCTTAGCCTCAGCTTGAGCTTGTATCTTGTTTAACTCGGTTTGTGCTTTGGCGGCCTTCTTTTGATGAATGGCCCGTAGTTCTTCTTGGCTTAAAGGATCATAATATCTTTTGAATTTACTCCCATTGAGGAATCCAATGGTTTCAACTCCATCAAGAGTTTCCACACGAAGGGTACCTTGTGGGGTAATTTCACTTACTCTATATGGTCCTTTACCAGTATATTTCAACTTTTTCTTCTCTTTACGTACTCCATACGTAAGGACTTTATCACTAACTTTGATGTCCTTGTCCTTCACATGGCGATCAAACCACTTCTTTCTCCTATCCTTTTCCACAAGAGCATTTTGCACAGCCAACTGTCTCTCTTCGTCTAGTTTTTCTAAGATATACAAACACTCGGTTAAGGGGTTACCATTCCATCCTTCTTGCAAAGCTACCCTAAGACTAGGAATGACAAACTCCCAAGGCATAACCGCTTCTTGGCCGTATACCATTTTGAATGGCGTACAATTAATAGCCACTTTATAAGCAGTACGATAAGCCCATAGACCAAATGTCAACTTCAAATCCCAATCAGTGCGATGAGCTTCTACCATCTTGGCTAAAATAGAGATTAGAGTCTTGTTGGTGCTCTCGGATTGTCCATTAGCTTGCGGGTAATAAGGTGTAGACTTATGGTGGGATATCATAAAGGTCGTGGTAAGCTCTCTTATTACCTCATTTATAAAATGGGTACCATTATCACTAACAATTACAAAAGGGAAACCAAATCTTGTGATAATGTTCTCAAAAAGAAACTTAGCTGTTGTCCTCACGTCAGCTTTTTGTGAAGCCTTAGCTTCAGCCCACTTTGTTACATAGTCCGTAGCAACTAGAATATATCGAGATTGAGTGTTGCGAGCTGCAGGACTAATTGGACCTACATAGTCTAAGCCCCATTCTTCAAATGGTTGGGTTACTTTAATAGGATGTAAGGGCGTTTTGTCTTTGCGCTGTGTGGTCTTGTAACGTTGGCACTCATCACACCCTTTTGTAAAAAGTGATGCATCCTTAAATAAAGTTGGCCACCAATAGCCTGATTGCAGCACCTTTCTAGCAGTCAGGTCTCCTGAAAAATGTCCTCGTGCTATGCCCATATGTGCTTCTTGCAAGATATACAAATATTCATCCTCGTGGGCACAACGCCTAAGAATATCGTCCTTGCCTAGTCTATACAGAGTTCCGGCAATCAAACAATAGGGTTCACATTCTTTTACTAGCCTTCGAGCGATATCCTTACGAAGTTCCTTGGGTGGAAAACCATTAACTAAAAAGTTAACAATGTTCTCACTCCATTCATGCATAGTCTCAACTATGAATAGGGAAGTATCGGGTAATTCATCATCAAATCCTGTAGGGGCTTCACCATTGGGTATGCGAGACAAATGATCAGCCATGACGTGCCTTTTACCGGGTCTCACTACAATCGTGAAATCAAACTCCAGAAGAATTAACAACCATCGTGTGATTCTTCCTGTGGAGCATGGCTTGTTTACCAGATACAGCAACGCTTGATGATCCACATAAAATACAAACTTGTTTGCCAGAAGGTAGTAGCGTAATTTCTTTACTGCATAAACCATTGCTAAATCTTCTCGCTCTGTAGTGGTGTAGTTCCTTTCAGCATCGTTCAATTGACGGCTTGCAAAGCTAATGGGATAGTCCAATTTATGTTCTCCTGGTTGAGTGAGAACACACCCAATAGCAAAGTTTGATGCATCAATATGCACATGGAAAATGACATCCCAGTTAGGTGTCCTTAAAATCGGAGCACTTGCTAGTGTTTTCTTCAATTGTTCATAGGCCTGGTCACACTCTTCAGTCCATTTAAATTCAATGAGAAGCTTGTACAAAGGACGTGCTATCTCAGCAAAAAATTAAATAAACCGTCGATAATAACCCACGTGTCCCATGAACCTTTGAACTCCCTTGTAATTGGTTGGTGGTGGTAACTCTAGAATCACTTTAATTTTTCTCTCATCGGTTGAGATACCATTCTTAGATACTATATGCCCTAAAATAACTCCATGCTTGACCCAAAATTGGCATTTGAACGGGTTCAATGAGATACGATATAACCTACACTTTTCAAACACCTTCCGCAAACATGATAGATGTTCTTTCCAAGAAGAGTAAACACAAAGGTCGTCTAAGAAAGCTTCACAAAACTCTCTCAAATATTCTTTAAAAGCAGTGTTTATTAATCGTTGGAATGTAGCAGGGGAATTTGTTAAGCCAAAAGCCATCACACGAAATGCAAACACGCCAAATTCTGTGATGAAGGCAGTTTTAGCTTGGTCCTCTAGCGCTATCGTGATTTGGTTGTAGCCTGAGTACCCATCTAGAAAGCTATAAGCTTCCTTGCCTGCAACTCTTTCGAGTACATGTTCGGAATATGGTAGGGGGTAATGGTCTCTTCTAGTAGCTGCATTAAATTTTTTGAGGTCCACACACACCCTAAGTTTCTCATTCTTTTTTGGCACGATAACTATTGGAGACACCCATTCAGAGTGTTCAATAGGATATATGAACCCACATTTGATAAGCTTTTCTAGTTCTTCTTGAATGATCTTTGCGTACTTAGGATTCATCGGGTAGGGTCTTTGTTGTACGGGCTTCGCAGTGCTAATCATAGGGATTGTATATTGGACCACAGAAGGTGGAACACCTTTCATATCATGGTATGTCCAAGCGAATATGTCCTTGAATTCCTTGAGAAGCTCTTTGAGGACCGCCTCTTCAACTTTTGTGAGGTCTTGGGCAATAAAAACAGGTTTTGATTCTTCACCGGGGTTGGCTAATTCTATTTCTTTAACTATTGCCGGACCATCATAGATTCCATTATCCCCATCGATAGGTATTCTTTGGGCTTTTGTGTACACAACCTTTGCTTCCCCTGTGGTGTAAGATTTGAAATGTTCTGGTGCAGGATGCAAGTCTGTGGATTCTGGTTGTGCTTTGGTCTGTGCTTCTATTTCTGCTTTCTTGTGTTGTCGAGCTAACTCTTGGTTTTGACGCCTCCTTGCAGTGCGGCTCAACTTTGGCTTGTCTATGATCTCTAATTGGGCTATGTCATGGGGTCGTGGTCTACACCACATAACATTTTGGAGATATTCACCCCAATCGTCTACCAATTTACAATGAGCATCACATGCTCTTATATAACTGAGCCATTCTGCTGAGGATCTCTTCTTTTTTATCCTAGCACGGACATTGGCTCGATATCGACGCCTCTTAAAGTTTTTCTTTTTCTTATTTGAGACCTGCTTTTGATTTGCATTTAGATCTGGCTCACTAAAGGAGTCCTCGTTGGTGTCCTCTTCACTCTCGGAGGAGCTATCATCGGTTGATGTGCTCGGTCCTTCCGAATGTTTTGACTCTGAACTTGCTCCACTCTCTAATTCATGAGATTCAGAATCCGTTTCACTCTGGGAGTCAGTGTCTGAGTCGTGTTGGTCAAAGTCTTCTATTGAGCTATCGGTGTCACTGTCAGATTGGTCTACAATTGCCTTTCCCTTAGAAGATGCATGTATGGCACTTATCATGTTCAGAGGTGCAATTTGTGGTACCTCTTCCCCCTCTGGTGTGACCCAAGTGGTTCCTCTATTTCCCCAGGTATCTATGGTTGCAGCTAGGTGTACCCAGTCTACGTTGTCTGATTCCGTCATACCCAATAACACATCCATGTAAGGAGAATCTTGGCCAATGTCTGTATCCTTCTTACAAGTGTAACAATATTGTAGTGGGGCCGAGTGAACTGTGGTGTCAGAGCGATGATCAATAATGGTTTTACTCCCTAAGGGGTGTACCTTACCAGTCACCAAATCCACTCTAAGGACAGAGTCTTCGAATTGCAAATAGACATGATTTTTAGACCAATCATGAACCATTTTTGCTTCCCTCATGAATGGTCGTCCTAAAATCATTTCATATGACATAAGGTGTTTAGAGAAATCCATTACAATGAACGTATGTCGTACCTTGTGTCCTAGAACTTTGATCTTAAGATCCTTGAGCATCCCCATAGGTTTGGCTATGGTACCATTTGCCATCTTTACCACAATGTTAGTAACACTGAGGCGGGATTTTCCCATGGATTCCCAACAATCTTTTGTAACGATGCTAACTCCCGCACCACCATCCAGAATTCCCTTTATAGTTAATCCCTTGGTAGTGATGGGTAGGGTCGCATTAGACTCGTCGCCTTCAAAATACTGCCCTAATTCGTTAATGGGTACCTCGATCACAGACTCGTGTCCATCTAAGTCAAGTGATTGCACATGATTTTCCTCATCAATCATAATTGAGTCAGGCCTATTTGGTTGCGCAAACTGCGGTAATCCCGTTTGTAGCTCTCCGTTAAGGAATGCTCGAAGTGCAAGGAATAACTCAGGATCTCCATACAGCTTTGCTATGATCGTGGTTCGGACCTCAGAAGACATGAAGTCCACTAGTTTGGCAACATTCATTGGCATTTTGCAGGGTGTAGGTCCTTGACTAGGAACTGGTGAGGATGGAATCTCATATTCCTCAATGGGATTAGGTATTCCTTCGTTAAACATCCTTTCCAACAAGAAACGTGTATGCTCACTTTCTGATGTCCCGTCCTCACTCCCTTCTTGGATGATACTAGATATGGCTAATGGTCTATGGTTCATGTGGGGTGGATGAACTTGCGTGGGAAACATTGTGTCATGAATTCTGACATGCATGGGTTCTGGTTCTAGTTTCCTTTGAGTTTCCTCCACTAAACCTCTTAGATGTTTCACCTGCTCAATCTCGTCTACTGGGTTTGGGTACGTCCCAATCTTCTTTTTACGATTCTTCCCTTTTTGCCCCTACGGTTTATCTTGGGGGTCTTGGATTGGATTTGGAAACACTTGTGGTGTTTTCAGAGGCTCTTTATGGTTTTCTCTTATTCGGTTTTCATTTGGTTCCATGTTACGGTTTTCTTTGTCGGTCTTTCCCTTTGTGGTATTGGTTCTAGTCTCCATTGTCTCGATTGAATCTGAATCATCCTCGAGGTCATTCATATACACGGGGTCATCTCCTGTTCCTATGTTTGTTTTGGAACTTGGCTTTGAATTTCCCGTATTCTGCGACCTCTTCCTTTGTTTCTTCTTTTTCTTTGCTTGGATAACTGACGTGGTATCTCTCTCTTCGAGGATATGGCCTAGCCCTTGAAGCATGGACCGTGTAATCGCATAAGCGGGTGCAACGGGTGGTATTGGCGATGTCACACTAGCAATTTCGACCAAATTTAGGGGTGTGATTCTAGGCACATTTGGGTTATAGGGGCATTGGGCAATCAAGTGATCTATGCCACAACGATTACATGTGAGTATTGGCATTGCAGACATGCTCCCTTGATTCATTTGCATCTGTGCAGCATTCTTTTGCAGCCTAATAGGGCACTCCGCTGCCCGATGTGGTCCACCACACTCGTAGCATTGAAGAGGTGGCCTCCTAGCCTGGGTGTTGATATTTTGACCTCTGGATGCGAGAGCAGCAGCTTGATAAACCGGCTTGACTTGCCCCCAACAATCTTCCATGTAGTATATAGGACACTCTTCCAATGTATCAAGTCCGTAGGCAATACTAGTGTCTATTTCCTCCTCACAGCCATCTGCATAAGCATTAGATGGCTCGCAACCCACTTGGTTCATAGGGGCGACTCTTGGATGCGGGGGCTACGGTCCTAGCACAGGAGGTGGTAGCGGTGTAGCTTGTACAACATTTTGAGATCTAGGGGCCATGTGTTGCGGTAGTTGCTCAACAGGTGGAGCAGTCATCAATACAGGAGCTCGAGGTGCATCCGTCTAGGCTACAGGTGGTCTATTTTCCATCATATGTTTGATCATTAAACAATCCTTAGCTTGGTGACCATACCTACCACATGCGTTGCAAGTTCCATTAAATTTTACTCTAAACGTAGGGCACTCACTAGTGCTATGTGGACCTAAGCAAATGGAACACCATTGTTGCTCCCTTCTTGGATACATGTGACTATTTTGAGGGGGTCGATTATCCTTAAGAGACTCTTGGATTGCCTTGGTGAGGTCTGTCAAGAATGTCTCAAATACCTTTGGCTCATTGGCAATGGGCTTTGCAGTCATGGGTTCATACTCAATGGCTTGTGAGCTAGTGGATCTCGTGTCAGTAGACACCCTCATGCCTGCTATCATCAAGTTGTCCTCTAATTGGATTGCATTGGCAGTGACATCTTCCCAGGTTGTGATACCTCTAATCACTAGTCCATTATAGATTCCTTCATTCCTCAACCCTCGAATGAATCGATCAAGCAGTTGGTTATTGTTGAAGCGCTCATTTACAGGGCAGCGAGAGTTTAAGTGCTTTAGACGACTAATGAAGTCCCTTACCGACTCTCCTTCCTTACGTTTGGCCTTCTGTAGCTGAGATGCTACACCCCAAAGCACACCTTCTCGTATGTACTCCTTTAGAAACAACCTTCGAAGGGCAGGGTAGATTGTTTTCTCGTCCACCCTTAGGGTTCTATACCAATCTCCAGCCTTCCCACTTAATGTCAAGCTTAAGGCATTGCACTTATGTAGTTCGTTGCGTTCCCCTAAGGAATCACATACTTGTTCAAACACTTCAATGTGTTTTCTAGCATCTTCGTCCCCATTGAATTTTTGCGTGAGTTTGGCAATTTGTACTGCCTTACTTCTAGGCTCTCTATCAGATGCATGACGCATATTTTCCACGATAGATCGACCTATGGTTTGAGCAAAGGCTGCCAAGTCACCTATGTGAGGAGGCAGGGCCGGTGGAGGTACTCTTGGAATCATATGTGGGAGAGGGAAGGGTACCGGTCTTGGCATATGTGTGGATGATGCAAGATATGGAACATAACCGGGCATAGGTCCACTCGGATAAGGGCTAGGGAGCGGCACTCGAGGAGCATAAACAAGTGGTACAATTGGAGGTGTGGGGGCCATGTGTGCATAAGGGGCTAGAGGCACATATGGTCGAGGCCCCATATTAGGTACTACGACACTAGGTAGTGGCACTGCGCTAACCGTAGATGTCATCGGTACATTCTCTGTCAGGCCTATCCCTGGAGTGAGCACTGTGTTTTCCTTAATAGAGGGTTGAGCCAAGTTAGGGAAGCTAAAGTTGTCGCTCGGAGGCTCAGATTGCATAGAGACCCCAGGTGAAATGACGTAAGATGGGTCCATGGGACTCATTAGAGGAGTCTCCATTTGTGATAGAGTAGGCTGTTGAGCCTTGCTCGTATCCAGAAATCTCATGGGGTCAGTTGAGAGTATATTTACCCCTCGGTTTTGCCTTTCTGATTGAATAATTCCATGGATAACATTACAGATCATTTTCTGTTGATCTTCTCTGCTCGTGGCACTAGAGGTGGATTGTACAATCTCTATCCATCCTACATGGTAGGCGTGGCCAGAGTGTAGATCCGTCAACACCTCAGTGTGGAGGTCGTATGTCCAATGATCATTAATGAACAATCCTTCTAGAGTCGACGTGTTAACGGTTTCTTGTGAGGTAGAAGCAATGTTGCTCCCCGTGGTTTTACTTGTCACCAGCGGTACTCTAGAGGGAACTTCTGAAGGAGGCAGCTCAACAGGGCCTTCTTGGTAAGAAGTTGGCAGGATATCCACATGGACACTCTTTGGGGGTGTGGGGTCCACGTGCGATGTGAAAGGAGAGTCCACTTCCCCACCCCCTTCGTGTGCTTCATTTGCATCAGGTTCCAAGCGAGTAGCTCTACCTAATGTTTCCATGAAACGGCTAAACATACTAGTACTAGGCTGTGGAGCTTCGGGAGGTGCATGGCCTTCTCTCTCAGTGTTTTGGGTAGGGTATGCTTCCATGATTTCTGAGTCGGAGGAGGAATCACTAGCGGCTATTTTAGGGTCTTAGGTGGTGCTACCTTGTGTCCCCGCTGAGGGTCTAGAGCCTATCGTGGATGGGTAATGGGTGTCTGTATGAACAGAGGCACCCTCAATATGCTCGTGTTCTAGCACCCGCCCAGAGCGCAAGTGCATGTGCTTTTGATACCCTAAGGTGTCAAAAAGCTGCTCTAGGAGGCCTTGTGACTAGTTTTTTGCGTGTTTTTTGTTTGTTTTTTTTTTTGCTAGATTTTTTAGAGCGTGTCGTGGAATGGGCCGTGTGATAGCTCGAAACGAGCGTATCGCTAGGAGGGACGCGCTGTGCTTTACAACCCACCGTTTGGTTCTATTTTGCTCCAGAAAAGCCCGAAACAGTCTTTTCCTAGCTGGGGAACTAGGCTCCAAATAGCAAGTCTAAGGGTGCAAGTGGGAAGAGAAGGGAGGAGAGTGGAGGACTTGCCCCACATGCTCTCATTCCCTCTTGAGGGGTAAGGGTATATATATATAAGAGTGAGTCTAGTATATATCATAAGACTGAGGACTGAGGCCTGGGCCTGGGCTTGGGCTTGGGCTTGGGCTTGGGGATATGATCCCGATCCCGATCAAAATTTTAGTGATCCCCCCAGTCACTCACGCTTAAATATTTTCGTTTTTTTTTTTTTTTGGATATTATTTGGTACGAGTTTTGGTGCGCGTTGACCTCACCTAACTATTTACTATCCCACCTACCTACTGACTTGCTAATCAGTGGTTCACCTAATTACTAACCTACTTAATTAACTAACTGTGCGCCTAACTGTGCACAAACCAGAAAACACAAAAAATGCAAAAAATTGAAACTTGACAGAACTGTGCAGTGCAAACCAGAAAACGCAGAAACGCAAGAAATGCTAACTGTGTAAGCTGAAATCTGAGCTTAATAGAACTAGCAAAACAGAGCTTAACAGAACATAGAAAACTTGAATGCAGTCAACAACATTGTGTCTTTCTCTACTGTTTTTGCATAACAACAATAATAAAACTTAAGCCGCGCCTTTCCTACATAAAAAATAGCTGCAATACAATTTACAGGTCGCCACTGGAGCTTCACGCGCAGCAGCTCCCCGGCAACGGCGCCAAAAATGTCACGGCTAGGGACTTGCTACGTGCCGTGTGCGAGCCCAAAGGCTCCTAGCACACAGTCATACAACAGACAAGCTCACAAGGAAGAATGGTGTGTCGCTCACCTTCCTGCGAAGTTGCGAATGAAGGATTCCCATGCCGCGAAGAAGAGGGAGACGCCGCTACGCCGCGCTCAACCACCTCGCCGCCGTCGTGCCGCCGCAACGCTCGATCACACACACACTCTCACACGTACACACACACGCACACAAGGAGATGGTGAAGGAGAAGGTGGAGATGGAGCAAGAGCGGCTTCTATTGCACAATGAGAGAATGAGTAAAAATTAGGTTTAGTGGCTTTTATATAAGCTCACCCCATTCACACTTGGGCGCCCATACTTAGCCAACTAACTCCTTGAATATTCCAGTTAGAGTGCGCCTGTCATCGACGATCACCCTTACCCTGTTCCTATTGGTCCGACAAGCCCGGTACCTGACTCTAAACAATACAACGTTTATAGATCATAGGGTGTCCGTGTGCCGTGAGGGTTAACATATATTGTACTCATTTTCTTTGATTTTATCTTTACAGCAACTGATTATATAATGTTTTCTCTTGTATAGTGCCTTTCCTTTAACTCTATGTGGACAAAGGGTCAACACTTTCATACACGCCACATTGATGAGCCTCGAACCACCATGAATTGTGCTGCCATGGGAAACTTTGGCACAAATGGTGATGAGGTCAGTTTTAGAACCCTTCATACCTTCATCTTTGAGTGCAAGTGGTTTTCAAATGTGTATAGGCGACATGGGAATAGGATCTACATGGTGGAATCTAGTGTATATCACATGGGAAGGTATGAATACTTAGTTTTGCCACACAATTGTGAGCAGGTGAGTGCAAACCTTCCTTACCCTTATTTGCTTGTAACATAATACCAATATCACACATTTCTCTTTTCTTTTCTATAGGTCATATATCCCATCAATCCATCAACCAAAACTTTGGTTTGTAGTTCTCATAACACTCAAGGAAGAACCATTTTTGTCACTAATGAAGTGGAGACCGTCTTTGACCTTCTTCCACCTACTACTTTGGATGAGGGTGAGACAGGGGACAAAGAAATCGATGATTTGAGTCCCAATGCCGTCCATCCCAGTGAGAATGATTGCCATAATGATGATGATGAGATAAAAGATGAAAAGTTAAAGGATGATAAAGCCAGCAGATGCACAAGCGACAATTCAATTTCTCTCTTTATTGATTTAGGAGCCATGGGTTTAGATTTAGTCAAGCTACTTGTAGAGATATTTTGGAAGATGATTTATAAACATTTTGTATATTTTATTCTATGACTTTTTGTTGTGTCACCCGTTCATGGCTTTCTCTGCTCTCTCTCTCTCTCTCTCTCTCTCTCTCTCTCTCTCTCTCTCTCTCTCTCTCTCTCTCTAATGCATGCCTCCTCTCATTTGCAAGAGAATGAGGAAGGTTCTTGCAAAAGTGCATGCCACTTGCATAACATAGGTGCTACTATCCGGTAAAATGTGGGCACCCTTTACTCTATCATGGTGAAATTTGAAAAATGTAGGATCCAAAGGGGCACTAAGCAAACAATGCCAGGATTACCTTCAAGGTAGGGACGCTTTGTTGAATGAGGGTCTTTTTCGTTCATCACAAAAGTAGGCCATCCCCAAGCTTGGAGGGTGTAGGTAGAAGACGAGGGGCTCCACTTGTAAAACATGATTGTCTGTGTTTTTCTATAATGGGATGAATTGGCTACCTCAGTTCGTGACAACCGATCCAAAACATGATGGATGGATGTCGTGGAGGGAGCTCGTGTGGGCATATGCAAAGTTCAAGAAAGTAGTGTCCATGCCTCGGTAGAAGATGTCGTCCATGTTTGGCTTCTTATCTCTGACGATGCTTGCTTTACATGGAGGTGCATGCATAACTCTAGGATGGATCTTCCTTTTTGTAGTTTCATGTTTATCCACATAGCCATTGTTTTACATTTTAATATCATTTTTTTGAAGTGTTAAATAATGTTCTCTAATTTTTTTTCACAAACAAAACAAAGGGAAATACCAAAACTTGAATGTTTAAGCGCTAAAGCGGGGTTCGGTAATATGAGCGGGAATTTTAGTGGCAATATATGTGGTAGTAACAACGATAATATACACGGTAATACTTAAAATACAAAAAAAATTCCTCCCACCCTCTCTCTCTTCTTTGGCCAGCCCATTTTGGACTCTCTCTACAAAACACGATAAAAGATTGCGGTAAACGTTTAAAGATTTTCATCTATACCTATCTACATACCTAGCCTGTATACACACAAGATCTATCATATATATACACACACACATATCTACATATATATATACACATAGACTCACATAGATACATATATACTATATACAAGCATACTTAGTGCTTACATATATGTATATATACTCATACACACTTACACATATATATACACGTACACACTCACTTATATATATACGTATCTACATGCATATACATATACTATTAGATCTAAGTAGGGGCTAGTAGTGCCAATAGTCTAGTGGCACCTCTTTAGATATCATCACAATCTCACTTGTGGTAAAACCAAGGGTACGCTATGATAATCCATACGTGAGTGGATCAAAAACCGGAACGCCACAATTCAAAAGGGACTATACCCCCACGAGGAAACGTTTGACTATAGGATGCTATCCTTCCTTGCTTAGCGTCTATATACATGCATATACACATGTATACATAAATATCCTCTCTATCCCTCTCCCTCTCTCTCTATCTCTCCTCTCTCCCTCATTCCTATCTATCTCTCCCTCTTTCTCTCTATCCTTGTCCTTATTTCCCTCTTTCTCTCTATCTCTCCTCTCCCTCTATCTCTCTATCTCTCTCCTTCATTTCTATCTATCCCTCTCCCGCTCACTCTTTCTCCAAATCTCATATAAATCCAAGAACTGTTCAGGTTGCCTTCAAGTATCTACTGCCTGCACAAACCTGAACTTCATTGATGTACTTATTGCAGGTTGTGGCCATATTCCTTGTGTGGTGCCGATACAAGATGACGTGCCAAAGGTTGTCGTACAAGCTACTCTTGAAGACCATATTGTGGACTCCAGGACACTCCAGCTCTGAAGGTAGACCCCCCTATAAGGACAGCAACATTTGAGCCACAACCAAGCAAACGATGCAACGGTTGACGATGCGGAGGCAATAGCGCAAGAGGGAGTGGATGTAGTATAGTGCATGGTAGCTGGTGATTAGGATCCAGATTCTCCCATCTTCTGAGTGACATGGTGAAGGTGTCAAAGAAGCGCAAGAAAAACAGCAATGGTAAGTGGTAATGGTAATGGACTTGTCAACTTATAGGCAATGTCTGCATGGAGCTGATGTGTTGTTTTATGACATAAGTGGACCTTCCAAAAAGAATAGACCTTCGGAGTCCACACGTTCAAAGTAGCATGTTCTGAATGCAGATGGAGATATGGGAGAGAGGGAAGCACCCAGATCACCTCCTTCTGTGAAGAAGACTCCTAGAAAAAGTACCCCCCTCTGCAATCCTTTTAATGTTTCCCACCCCCCAATCCTCGAGTTTGCAAGAAATTGTGACTCTTAAATTGTAATACAAGAATCTGTGATTCTTGATTTTGAATGCAAAAGAAACTTTTTTGTCAGCCTCTATGTTTTTGTCGCTGTTATGTCAAATATTGCCTCGTGTTTATTTTTCAATGCTGAATGTTGTCTTTTACAAAGCGTCCAAAGGAAAAGGGGACCCTCAAGCTGCCCATAGAGGAAATCATCATCATCAGAGATCCCCCAAAGTACATTCCCCTAGCTATCTCCTCCTTGCTATATGATGATCCAACCCGACCAGCCCTCATATTAGATCTTAATGGTGTACTTTGTATTACATGTACACCTGATCAGTATGACCCTTTGTCTGTCCCCGAATTGAGGCTACATCATTTGTCAAGCATGAGGAGGCGGATGGCAAGTACCTGTTTTTTCCAAAAGATGCACAAGATTTTATTGCATGGGTTGTGACATGGGAAAATGTCTACATATGGAGCACTGCAATGCTTAGCAGAGTGGGCTCAAAAATTTGAAGATGTTTTCCCTAGGTTCACAGCTATATTAGTAGATGGGTTGGACAACAGTTATGTGATGTGGGAAATTACTGTTTTGGCAGTGGAAGACGCTCATTTTTCAAGGTATTGCAATTTTTTTGGCGAAGTTGCAGTGGTATGATACCTACAATGTCCTTTTAATTCACAATAGTTCCTATAAATGTCATTATAATCCTCGTGGTACTTACATCATAGTGCTTGGTATTGAGCACCTCTCCAACCAATACTTGTCAAAAGATATAAAGGCCTGGCTGGAAGGGTGGCAACATACTACAGATTGCCGTTCCTTGGCGGACACATTCAGCAAATCAAAACCTACTGATGACGACAAGTATGTATTCATAGCAATTGCAAAAGGGTTTGAAAAGACATTGTATGATGCGTACTTATGTGGGCCGCAACTCTTGTCCACAGAGTGCAAGCGACAATGACGTCCCTTGCTTTTTTTGGGATGACATATACTTTATGTACCTTTGTAGCTAAACTAAACCCGGGGCAGAACCTTGTATATTTATATGCTACTTTCCATGTGGAAACCAATTTTTTGGCTTCATTTTGATTGCCATTGTAACTCATGTAATGACTTGAACATGTAATATATTCCTTTTGCTTGGATACGTTGTCTTTGTATCCCAGCATTGAAGTGTTATTTTTTTTATTCAAGTAGTTTAAGACTGTTGAAGTGTGCTAGCATTTAAGTTTCATTTTTTTTATTATGTTATTGTTCCCCAGTTTAAGACAGTTTCCTAGAGAAAGCACCTGTGGACTACCTGTAAGGTTCTTTGGCTTGGCATACAAAAACTTAACAGATTTTTATGTACAGAAACCACCTGAGGACTACCTATAAGGTACTTTGGGCTGGCATACAAAAAATTTTACAAGTCCTTGTTTCCTACATTGTTCTGACGTCCAAGAAAATATCAGGTAGACATGCTGCCAAGTTTCCCCAAGTTTGTATGTTAATAGCATATTCCAGACTTTGGAAGATTGTAGGCAATATGCCCTAACGTGAAACTTTGCTTTGCATAAGTTGATCAAGGAGATGAGATAGAACTAGGCTTGAATTCTCTTAGCTAAGAGGTACCCTTGTTGACACAGAGATGTCAAAGTAAAAGAAAATCAACATTGTTGATCTTTCAAAGA
This sequence comes from Adiantum capillus-veneris, assembly GCF_014529385.1. Lineage (NCBI taxonomy): Eukaryota > Viridiplantae > Streptophyta > Polypodiopsida > Polypodiales > Pteridaceae > Adiantum > Adiantum capillus-veneris. The sequence goes on along the minus strand of NC_140943.1, from coordinate 112,600,287 downwards.
GGAACGGCCTTGCCAGATCATGCAGCTTATTGAGAATCATGAGATTGCCCAATATTACAAGAGATATCTCCTCAAGTTGAGCTATCAAATATTATCTAATTGCCAAACTCCGCTTGATTGAAGCAAAATTTGATTGTAAAGTTGGCATTGTCGAAAAGTCTGCAAGAGTAAATAAGTTCAAAATTGAAACTTAAATTGAAGGTACTTACCGGTTTTCTATGACCATTGACCCTGGCATCGGAAATTTCACTTCAAATGTGCTTCTTGTACTTATCTTGCCTGCATTTTGGCAAGGTGTTAATGCTTTTGAGTGACCATGCATCTAATGCATGTACATAGATATGCCTAGAAGCCTTGAGTTTTCCTCTGTTTGATAGCACAAGGAGGACATGTCAAGGAGAGAGTTGCCAACAAAATCTATTGCCAATGAAATCTATTGCCAACCAAATTTGTGGAGCCGTGCTCCTTATATTGAACATGTACCATGATGTATTGTTGATTTCTGACCCTGTCAAGGAGAATATCATATAAACACCAAAAAAATTACTATACTATTTTCACAGGCTGCATCTAATGCATGTACATAGTTATGCCTAGAAGCATTGCGTTTTCCTCTGTTTGATAGCACAAGGAGGACATGTCAAGGAGATAGTTGCCAACAAAATCTATTACCAATGAAATCTATTGCGAACCAAATTTGTGGAGCCATGCTCCTTATATTGAACATGTACCAGGATGTATTGTTGATTTTTTACCTTGTCGAGGATAATATCATACAAAAACAAAAACAAAAAACACTATAGTATTTGCACAAACAATGCATAGCTGAGTTGCCCAATGTTGCTTTGCCTATACCCATGGCTAATCAGCCTTAAAAACCCATCAAATCATGCTTGTCGACAATGGGTTGATTATGTCCATTTTTGACGTCATCGAGTTCAAATAACTTGCCTAGGAGCCATGCCCTAGCAAACCCAAAACTCTGAGCTAGAGGAAAATTGCTTGTCAATGTCTTTAATAATTGGTTGGCCTTATCGAGTTTGTTTACCCCACAAGTCACAGGCTTGCGTGTACTTGCCAATTGTTTATGATGATGCTTGAACACTTTGGAGCAAGATCTTTTGCTTGAAATTTCAAAATGTTATGAGAGACTTGCTACAATATGAAAATATACATACAACTAACAAACTCATGAAAACAAGAAACCTCAAACCTGACGATCATACTAAGTCAAGATAGTGTGGCCGAAGTGTTGCATAGGGAGAAGCCTTGCTTCTTATCAATATCATTTCTTACTCAAGCCATGCTTGACTATGGTCTTCAAACCAATCTTTGGTTGTTACGAACAACATGCTCGGTATCATGTTGTTGGTAATGATCACAAGCCTTCCTTGTGCCTTGGGTACTTAAATTGCATATTAAGGAAAAACTTACATGGAAATGCACATATTTTTTGCATGCCATAGTGACATCGTAGCATGTTCACAAAAATCTTTTCAAACTAAATGGAGCAGTATCGCATACCTCACTAATTACTCATGTTAATTTGCATTGTTGGCCACATTGCCTGTGTGTTCAAGCTTTCATGATTCCCGAACCAACCTGTAATAGCTCTTGCGTTGATAGACTAATAACCTACGAATTTGAGCTTCCATAATTGCCGTTTTGAATTCTTGTCCAAATAAGAAGAGATCCTAGCCATATAATGCCAATTAGAAACTTAATATCCAAATAACAAGAGATCCTAGCCATATTAGGCCAATTAGAAACTTCTCCGACTTCATCATCCGTCACCATTGTAGAGGCTGCATAAACCCTACATTCCATTGTACGGTCGCTATAGGAGAAGCGTCATCCAGATTTGCGAAGAATTTGTTTTTTGGGCTGCCCACATTCTTAGCCAAGCGTGGGGCTCATCCCTTGTAAGGGGAGGTAGGGTGGCCCAAAAAAATTCCCACCCTAACCTGGCCCCCCAAAAAGTATGAAACACACGGTCAATCAAGGGCATGGCGGGCTATAGAGCACCATGAGATATAGAAAACACCGTCATCATGCCTGCTGCTGCCGGCTTTGAATGGCCCTCATCATGAAGCAAATATTGCTGAGACCGTTGATGTGCTTCTTTTTGGTGCCAACCCTACTGCAAATGATGCAGTTTCAGTGTTTGTATTCCTCCTTGGAGGCGAACGTTCCCACGGCCATCGCCATCGACCAAACTTCTTGCAAGCGGTCGATCTCATGCCCCTCTTGAGCTTCCTTGTCTTGCCCAAAATCACGCCTCCCACACACACACACACACACACACACACACACACACACACACACACACACACACACACACACACACACACACACACACACACACACACACACAGCATGCATGCCCCATGCAAAGCTCGTGCAAGGATACTCTCTACTTTCCCCCTCCTCCATAGCTCCCCTTTCCCCTGAGCTTTGATACCAATGTGAGAACTGAGGGAACTGCCTTGAGGATTCTCCACCCTACCATCCTTTTTATAGGCCCTTGACCATCTTCTAGATTTATAATCCCATGTCCACACCTAGTTGTCGAACCTTGGCCTAGGTCCGTGACCCCCCTGGGTTTGCCATTGGCATTACATATAGATCCCTAAATAGAATCACAATTAAAACTAGATTCCATGTACCTCAGGTAGAAGAACTAAATGATAAGTTGCAAGGTCTCAGTACAATTGACCTTAAAAGTGGCTATCATCAAATAAGGATATTTAATGAATATACTTTAAAGACCGCATTCTGTACTACATTTGGTTTGGATGAATATCTTGTCATGCCTTTTGGCTTGACAAATTATCTAGCCACTTTCAATCGCATGATGATGGAGAAAATATTTTGACCATATCGCAACTTCACTGGAGTATTCTTTGACAACATAATTATCTAATCCAAATCTCTTGTGGAGCACAAGAAACACCTCCAGGTGGTATTCCAAGAATTGAGAGACAATAAGCTTTTTATTAATCAAAAGAAAAAAAAAATCTTACAAAAAATTCAATACATAGCTCATATTTTCTCTCAATTTGGTATCCGTATGGATCCCACAAAGTCAAAAGTAAGTAAAGAATGGCCTAAACCAAGGAATTTACATGAGTTACAAAGCTTTATTGGTATGCATGCATACTATAGGTACTTTATAGAAAAAAATCCCATTAATAGCCAGTCCACTACATGACCTAACCAAAAACAACGTTAAGTATGTATGGATTGGAAATAAGCAAGAAGCTTTTGAGATGCTCAAACAAAAAATTATCTTCTCAATCCGTGCTTATTTTACCGGATCTCACAAAGCCCTTTGAGGTTCAATGCGATGCATGTGGTAATTTCCTTGGAGCAGTTTTGCTTCAAGAAGGGCGTGACATAGCATATGAGAGTAGGAGATTGAATTACGATGAGCGAACATTGGGAATTTATGAAAAAGAGCTACTAGTTGTCCTACATGCCCTAAAAACATGGAAGAATTATCTCCTAGGGATTCAATTTATTCTACGTACAGATCATCAAGCCTCAAATACTTCATGACCCAAACCAAGCTTTTTGAAAAACAAATGAGGTGGGAAAATTTTCTTTCGCAATTCAATTTTCATGTTGCTCACATTGCAATCAAGTACAACCAAGTGGCCAATGCAATTTCACGATGTCCAAAGGTAAATGCTATGACAATGATCTATCTTCTATGATAGATGAGCATGCTTACTGATCCAAATTTTAAAGATGTAATTTTTGCCCTTGTGTTAGGGAAGAAAGAAGAATCGTTTACCTTGCAAGGTGGTTATCTTCTCTACGGCAATAGGCTATTTGTGGAGAAAGTAATGTATGAATCTCATGCTCTTCCTTATGCGGGGCATAGAGGGATTCAATCTACTCTATGCCCCTCTACGTGGGGCAAAGAGGGATTCAATCTACCCTACAAGGAGTAGAAAAATACTTCTAATGGCCTACCATGAAAGTAAACATATAGGATTATGTTTCCAAGTGTGTGATATGCCAAAATAAAAAATATGATCGAGGGAAACAACCTGGATTACTCCATCCATTGCCAATCCCTGATTCACCATGGGAGAGCATATCCATGGATTTTATCTTTGGATTGCCCAAGTCTATCCATGGGAATACAGGAATATGGACTATAGTTGACAAGTTCAACAAACAAGCTCATTTCATACCTGTCAAAAAGAGCATTAAGGCACATCATTTGGCAACCCTCCTCATGTCACCAATCAATGAGATGGCTTATTGGTTGAAGTTGCCCCATCATTGGCTCATACAAAACACCTTTCTTGTGAGCTTAGTTAAGCCTTACAAAGGAGAGCCATCTCAAGAAACCATCATTGAAGATCCTCCAAAATTTGGAGGTCAAGAAGAGGCACTCCAACCCAAGTCTATCCTACGACATGAAGACAAGGTCTTGCAAGATGGTAAGATTATATGACGGTATCTTATTAAGTTCAAAAATTATCCTTTTGAAGATTCTAGATGGATGCAAGGAATCCAAGTTAAGGATAGTATGCACCTTGTCAAGGCTTAGAATGACTTATACGAATCCCTTTCTTTTAGAGTGCTCAAATTTTAAGGTATGCATGCTTATGATCATGTTTTTGGTGACTACATCTCCCATAAACCAAGTAGAACTTGTCGATCTACTTGGAAGTATTGATATGGACTATAGAGTAGACATGCTTGCAATAGCTAAATCTCCCAAGCACCAAATGAACTAGTCATCCATTTTGGATAGATATCAATGGGTAAAAAGGTATCCTCTACCCAATAGGAAACCATTGACTAATGACTGTGCTTTATCTTTCCTATCTCATAGTCAAGGATGACTATGATTTCAAGGGGGAGGTAATGTTATAAAATCTAATATCTAACAAGCCCAAATGATTTTCTCATATTAAACTGACCATTTAAAATGGGAAGATAAAGGGAGCAAGAGTCTGAATACTAATATGTGCTAATGGACTTATCTCAATAGGGGACCAAGATGAGAGATAGTCTATCAAAGAGCAATGTGAACTCAATGAAGCTTTAAATGGCCTTAGGGTAAACTCCATTAAGCCTCCAAAGGGTAGTGCTAGAGTCCATTGGGCCTATGGGAAATTCTATTGCCAATTCTAGGTATTTTAGACCATGAAAATGAAATCTATTGTTGTTATGAGTCTTCAAGTGGCCAAGTTGCACCCCCCACTTGCATGGGGTGAGCCACTCTTGTAGGGATATTAGAGAGAGGACACACACTCACTTTAGGACTCAATTATTTCACTTAAGGTATAAAGGGAACATGTCAAGCTCCTAGCTATGTTGCCCCAAGCAAGTCTAATTCCTATTGAATAGCAAGCTTGAAGAACCAATGAGAATTAAGCATTCCTTAAACAAGCTTAAATCTCATTGGATAACCTACAAAGAGAACTAAGAAGAATAGAGTTCCCCATGGGAAATCCTTGATCCTATTGGGTAGCCTACCAAGGGGACCAATGAGGGTTGACCATTCCATGAGCTAGCCTGAATCTCATTGGATAGCTCACCTTGAGAGACAATGAGATGTTAGCTTTATTCAACTAAAGAATTAAGCTCTCTTCTCGAAGAGGGATGAAGGACACTTGACGCAATGCTAACCCCCTTGCTTGAAATGAAGTGATCCATTCATTGGCTAGCCCACTGTGACATGCAATAGTATTCAAGCATGCCAAGAAGGGGTGGGATAGGGGGGGGACATGGGGGGAAGGGGTTGATGGGTCTCTCTCTCTCTCTCTGTCTCTCTCTCTTGAACCTCTAGAAAGCTGGTTGAGCCTACACCAACAACACTTGACCATGGAATGAAAATCCGAGCAAGTGTCAAGATTACAAGCATGCTCGTCTCCTTCACCGTATCCATTACTTGCTATGCTATGATTTATGAGTGAACCAATGCGAGAAGAATACTTCTTCCTTGTAAGAATACGTCTTCCTCTTCTCCTCTTTTCTCACTTTTGACTAGCCCTCTCCACCTTTGAAGGTGTTTGATGTCTTGGGATTGAAGCCCTACCAAGTGTAATTTTGGTGTATGAAGCTTTCCATCTTCATGGCTTTTGCAATTAGGGTTGCAGGGAAACGCACACAGCTTGGAGAAGATGAAGGAAGCTCAAGGCACACAACAGAGAGTATATCACTTAGTGTGCAATGGAATGATGGATATCCCTAGAGTGATGGGCGTATATACAATGCATGGGGAAAAAACCTCCTAAAGAGGGAGAAAATACCCCGTCGGTCCTAGTGTGTTCACACACATCACTGCACATGTATATGGTAACAAATCCCCCCTTGGAGTGATGCGGTGAACAAGGGCTGGCACGAAGAGTAAAGGGAAGTGCCATGCCCTAAGGACAGGATCAGTCCACAAAGGGGAGAAATCCCAAAGCTTTGCGGAAAGCTTTGAACTTCTCACGAGACAATGCCTTTGTGAAAAGATATGCAAGGTTGTCCTGTGTTGGCACATAAGCCAAGTTGATCTCTCCTGCTGAGAGCCTCTCCCTGACATAGTGGTAATGCATCTCAATGTGCTTTGTGCGAGTATGAAAAATTGGGCTCCTTGCAATTGCCAATGCACTCTGATTGTTAGTGCAGATGATGTTGGCAATGTTTTGTCCAACACCCAAATCAGCCATAAGGCGTCTGAGCCATACACACTCAACCATATCTATGAAGACTGCCCTGTACTCAGCCTCACAACTAGAAGTGTCCACAATAGGTTGCTTCTTGCTCAACCATGAAATACACGAACTACCGAGCATGAAGCCAAAACCACTTGTGGACACTTGCGTGTCATAACAACCAGCCCAATATGAGTCCAAAAAGACATGTAAATTTGGGGGCAATGATCCACCCGTGGGATAAAACAAGCCAAGATGCAAAGTCCCACTCAAGAAATGAAAAATCCTCTTGACTACCTGCCAATGCTTAGACCCTGAGCTATGCATAAATCTGCTGACTTGTGAGACTAAAAACTGAATATTTGGCCTCATGTTGCATACATAAATGAGGCAGCCAACAACAGTTTGGTAAAGAGGGACATCATCAAGATCACCCCAAAATCATGCATACTCAACTTCAAACCTATTTCCATGCGAGTGGCAATAGGTTTGCAATCTTCAAGTCCAAATTTACATAGCAATGTCTCTATGTAAATTTTTTGACACAAGGCAATACCACCATCACACTGCTTAAACTGTATGCCCAAGTAATGATGCAACAACCCCAAATCTTCCATCTTGAAAGTAGCATTCAAATCAGCCTTAAATTTAGTAATATGTGCCTCATTGAGACTAGTAATCAGCAAATCATCCACATAAAGCACAACAATGAGAAGTACATTGCCCTCACGCTTGACCTACAATGTGGTTTCTGTTGGAATGTTACGAAAGCCTCGTTTGACCAAATGAGTGGCAGATTTCTCATACCAAGCATGAGGAAATTGCTTCAACCCATACAAAGCCTTCTTACATCTGCACACTTTGTCCTCTTGTCCTTTCTTGACAAAACCACGAGGCTGCGTTACATAGACTTCCTCAGAAATGTCACCATTTGTGCACGTATGTCGCACGTGTCAATGCAAGGAACTTGCCGATACACCGTCTGCAAGCCACAAATGGTTCCAAGAACACAACAAACCTAAACTAGTAAGCTCAAAGAAGGCGATGGTGTGTCACTCACCGCTCTACGCTTGCTTAGAGGAGGATTCCTCGCCCGCGAAGAAGAAGGAGCCGCCGCTTCGCCGCGCTCAACCGCTTTGCCGCCGCTGTGCCGTCGTCGCAATGCTCGATCACTCTCTCTCTCTCTCTCTCTCTCTCTCTCTCTCTCTCTCTCTCTCTCTCTCTCTCTCTCTCTCTCTCTCTCTCTCTCACGCATACAGACACGCACACAAGGAGATGAAGAAGAAGAAGATGGAGATGGAGCAAGAGCACTCTCGCCTCATTCACACTTGGGTGCCCATGCTTAGCCAACTAATCCCTTCAATGTTCCAGTTAGAGTGCGCCTCTCATCAGCGATCACTCTTACCATTTTCCTATTGGACCGACAAGCCCGGTACCTAACTCTACCAAATAAATAATACAATGTCCGCCGTAGGTTACAACGTCCGTCTCGTAGGTGATAGGGTGTCCATGAGCCGTGAGGGTTAACATGCGCCCCTTCTTGATCTAGATCCCGTCCTCGGAAGCTATTGAGTTGAAGCTCGTTCGTCGAGGTGGAAGAGCATTTGAGGTGAATGTCCTTAGCCTTCTTCAGTCACTGCAAAATCAAACAACATTGACACAGTAATTGCATTCTCATAAGTGATTAAAAAGAATATGCAGTTTTAGGTAGACAAATTGATTGGTAACAGAATTTTAAACAATTTGTCAGCAATAAACATTAAATTGCAATATAATCAAATGCATAAACAGATGTAAAGGTAAAAAATTAAACAAGTATGGGGTCGCTAATTTAACAGTCGAAAGGCACTAGAGATCAACTATTAATACCATGGGTAAGCTTCTTAATTTTCTCTGGTCAACTAAGTTGTTTAATCGCAAGAGCCAAGTATTTCATGTTCGAGGGCTGACTAGAGGCTATACCTAGAAGACCTTGTAGTTAAGCTACGATAAAAGGAATTTCTCATGAAATCATCGCCTCACTGATTACCTTTTCTTTGACCCCCCAAAGTCTTTTCACAGTGATTCAATTTTGATGTGTGTGCTTATTTTGTATGCCTTGGGTTTTTTGCTTTTCAAGGAAAAGCGCCCACACTGGGAACCTCTAGGGCTCTAGTACCATAGGCAATACATGTGAGTGAAGTACCCAATCAAGCTAAGATTTCTCTTCCAGCTTAAGATTTTACATTGTGGCACTTGATTTTTTGTTTGTTCATTTTCATCATTTTAATTTTGTAACTTTGGGGGGTCATATAACATTGATACACCTCCCCAGGCTCATCACACAAGTAAACTCCCTTTATAATAATTAAGCTAAAGATCAATAGGGTCAAGCCCACTAGAAATCCCTAGTACATCCCACACAATGCTGCCTAAATCGGATTAAGAACCTAAGTAACCATTGATTATTAGGAAGGCATTCCCCATGGTATTAAGAGAAGATCTCTAACACCTAACTTGGTCAAACTAGCTTAGTCGGATTGCTTGATTTTTAAATCTAGACAAGTGATTATGACAAAAAATTACATTGAATTTAATGTTTGGTACTAAGCAAATGCGCTGAATATTATGCTACCAATCACAATCAAAGCAGACAAACATGGATGCAAAAAGGGGCAATGCTAATGGACAAGAAACACCTGTTTGCGTTGATGGTGGCGCTTGATTTGAAGTGTAAACAACTGAAAGATTCCATGATGGTCCAAATCTTAACAATAGCAACATGTTCTTGTACACACTAGGAAACACAAAGAATACCTCTAGGAGACACATTAGTGGGAAAAAAGAACTTTGGCAATCACTCAACTCTAAAACAAAAACACTCCTATCGTACTAATTCTACCTACCCTCCATCCTATCGTACTAATTCTACCTACCCTCCATCACTCGAGTGATGAGGATCAAAGGTGTTTTATGGCATAGGTTTCTGTTTTAGTGTACCGAATGCGAATGTGTGGGTCTGAGTCCTGTTTTGACTTTTATTGTGCATATTGGTTTGCTAATTGCTCTTGCTCTTTATTATTTTTTATTTTTGTGAGTATAAGACTTTATATATACATTCCCTAAGATTGGAGATTAAGAGGTCATGGAGGAAGGTTGAGAGGGAAGCAAGTGAATGATGGATGTCAGCAAAACACTCCCCCCTTCCTTGGGTAGATCATGCCGTTTGAAATGAGCTTGTCACCCTTTGAAACCAATTGTTCCAGTTGGTAATAGGTGGGGATTTTTGCCAGTAGTTTTCTATTACCTTAGGTGCCTCGTCGAGTTGCAAGGGTGGTAAGTTACTCTCCCAGGATCGAACTTGAAGTGGTTCATCAGGTGATTCTTGAACACTGGGAGGTGTGGATTTGCTTTGTAGCTTCATGGAGGTCCACTATTGTAGGTGGAGGGTGTAGAGAAGCTTTTACCTCTATGGATGCATTACATGAGGAGCTAGAAGCTTCATGGGACTCCCCCCTTCCTGAGCTAGGTGGGACAAATTGTTCTTTCTTTGGTACCCAAACTATCCTTGGAGCACGTGTGTATCATTCAATGATGTTTTTCTTTCCACGATCGTCAATTCTTTTTGGAGCTACAGGATTGGGCTCACATGGGTCAGGTGACAAATAAGAACACAATCTACGTTTTGGCACCCAAATTTGATCATTTCCTTGATAGTAGCCTTGGGCTCCCAATAGTTTTTAGAAATCCAACTCAACGTTTTTTTACATTTCTTGGGGTGAATCGGACATCTCTTACAAGGGTTTTGTTTTTTAGCACTAGCTATGGTCGCTAAAGAAGCTTTGGGGACCCACTTGTATGTTTTCTTTGTTATATTAGGATGAGTCTTGTCAGAAGCTATATGCATTGCTTGTAGCATATTTAAGGGTACGGGTATTTTATCCCCCTCAAGTGTTACCCAGGTTGTCCCCCTGTTTCCCCAAGTGTGTATGATTGCTGCTAGGTGGACCCAATCCACATTGTCCGATCAGTCATCCCAGGTAGTACATCCATATAAGGAGAATCTTCCCCAACATCAGTGTCCGCTTTACACGTGTAACAATACTGTAATGGGACCGAGTGAACTGTGGTGTCAGATCTATGATCAATTATAAACCTGTTTCCTAGAGGATGTGCTCGACCAATCACAAGATCCACTCGAATGACAGAATCTTGGAACTCAGTAGACATGGTTTTTAGACCAGTCATGCACCATTTTTGCTTCCCTCATGAAAGGACGTCCTAAGATCATCTCTGATGCCAATAGTGTGTTTGGAGAAATCCATAACAATAAAGGTAATCCTTATTTTATGTCCAAAGACCTTGATCTTGAGATCTTCTAGCATCCCAATAGGTTTAACAATAGACCCATTGGCCATCTTCACTACTATGGTTGTGGTCGCAAGGTGAGGTATTCCCATAGTTTCCCATCAATTTTTAGTCACAATGCTAACCCCAGCGCCACCATCAAGGATTCCCTTCACAATTAATCCCTTAGTAGTGATGGGTATGGTCGCATTGGATTCATCACCCTCAAAGTATTGCCCCAACCTGTTAACATGTATTTCTATAACAAGGTTCTCATCTAGGTTGGGTTGTGGATTTAAGTGTTCCTCCTCTATTGGCATCTCCCCATCTCCATCCATCTGTGCAAATTGCGGTAGCCCAAACTTTAGTTCTCCATTGAGGAAGGCTCGAAGAGCTGAGACTAGCTCGGGGTCTTTATATAGTTTGGACATGATGGTGGTTCTAACTTCTGAAGACATGAAATCCATCAATTTGGCAATGTTTAATGGCACCTTTGGCATTGAGTCCCTTGACATGGGGAAGATGGGATCTCCATTTCTTCGATAGGATCAGGTAGTCCCTCTGTAAACATTCTTTCCATCAAGAAGTGAGTACGTCCACTTTCCCATGACTTTAAGTCACTTTCTTCTCGGATGACACTAGGTATTTCCAAGGGTCTATGGACTTGGTGAGGTTGTTGTTGCGTAGGGAACACGGTGTCTGTAATCTGGATCTTCCTAGGTGCTGGTTCTAGATCCCTTTGGGTATCTTCTACCAAACTCCTTAATTGCTTGACTCGCTCTTTCTTCTCTGTAGGGTTTGGGTAGGTTCCTATCTTCTTTTTGGATCCTAGCCATTGTGGCTCATGAAGATCTTCCTTGTTGGTTTCTATGTTAGTGGTTGTTTTAGTCTCCATGGTTTCACCTGAATCAGAATCTTCTTCAGCGTCGTTCATATATACGGGGTCGTCACCAGTCCCTATCTTGGTCTTTGAACTGGGGTCTGACTTCGTTGCTTTTTGTGATCTCTTTCTTCGTGTTTTCTTCTTTTTCTGAGATTGGGCAATTGATGCCATGTCTCTTTCCTCAAGAATATAATTTTGTTTTTGGAGCATCGATCGTGTGAGTACATTTACTGGTACCATGGGTGTACTTGGTGATGGCTCCTCGGTAACTTCAATCAAGTTTAATGGCGTGATATTCGGTGCATTTGGATTATTTGGACATTGGGCAATCAAATGATCTATGCCACATCGATTACACATGAGTATCGGCATTGTAGATGTGCTCGCTTTATTGGTTTGCATTAGTGGGCGTTCTTCTATAGCCTAATAGGACACTCGGCTACACGATGTGGACCTCCACACTCATAGCATTGAAGAGGTGGTCTCTTAGCAATGTAATTGATATTTTGGCCTCTTGCCACAAGAGCAGCTACTTGATATACAGGTTTGACTTGTCCCCAATAGTCCTCCATGTAGTATTGTGGACTTTCTTCAAGCACATCCATCCCATAGGCAATATTAGGATCTATATCTTCCTCACAGCCTTCCAAACAAGTAATAGATGACTCACAACCCACTTGATTCACAGAAGGGATTCTCGGATGTGGTGGTTGCGGTCCTAGCACTGGAGGTGGTAAGGGTGTTGTTTGAACAACATTTTGGTCCCTAGGGACCATATGTTGTGTTGTTTGTTCAAGAGGTTGGTCTATTGTCCATCGCACGCTTAAATACTATGCAATCCTTAGCTTGATGAACATACCTTCCGCATGCATTGTAGTTCCCATTGAATTTTACTCTAAAAGTAGGGCATTCACTGGTACTATGCGGTCCATAGCATACTGAGCACCATTGCTGCTCCCTTCTTGGATACATATGATTGTTTTGCGGAGCACGATTGTCTCTAAGACTCTTGAATAGCCTTGGTGAGATATGCTAAAGTCATCTCAGATATCTTTGGCTCCTTAGCAATAGGCTTTAGGGTCATTGGCTGATGCCCTGATGCTTGCGAGCTAATAGATTTAGTCTCAACAAACACTCTTTCTCCTTGAATCATTAAATTATCCTCCAATTGGATCGCATTGGTGGTGACTGCTTCCCAAGTGGTGATACCTCTAATGACTAGGCCATTGTAGATATCCTCATGTCGTAATCCCCTAATGAATCTATCAAGCAATTGGTTATTGTTGAAGCGCTCATTTGGATTACAACGAGAATTAAAATGCTTCAAGCGACTTATAAAGTCTCTTACCGACTCTCCTTCCTCTCGTTGGGCTTTCTGGAGCTGAGAGGCTACACCCCAAAGCACTCCCTCTCGTATATATTCTTTTAATAACAGTCTCCTAATAGTAGGGTAAATCGTTTTTTCTTCCACCCTTAGGGTTCTATACCAATCCCCAGCCTTTTCACTTAAGGTTAGGCTTAAAGCATTGCTCTTATGTAGGTCATTGTGTTCTCCTAGAGAATCGCATATTTGTTCAAACACTTCGATATGCTTTCTCACATCCCTGTCTCCACTAATTTTTTGTGTGAGCTTGGCTATTTGTACTGCCTTACTTCTAGGCTCTCTATCAGGCGCATAATGCATATTCTCAGCAATAGATCGACCAATAGCTTGAGTAAATGTTGCCAAGTCATCTAAATGAGCAGGCACCATGGGTGAAGGCGCTCCAGAGACTACATGTGGAGTAGGTATTGGCATTGGGCTTGGCGCATAGGAAGCCCTTGAACACCAATTTAGGAATTTAGGGAATTATTCAAGTCCCATTTTTTAACATAGGACTTGAAAAATCAAAGCTTTTTGTCTCTTTTGCTCTAAGTTTAGCACATATATTGATTGTTCCATTTATGATCAAGGAAGTAGAAGATCAATTTAGGAATGCTCTTAAAATTTCATCCCATCTTTTATAGTGGTGTTTCTAATTCTGGCTAATCAAAGGAGTCAATCATGTAGTGTATACTATCCTCTTAATAGTGGAAGAATCTATGCTCTACAACTAAATATAAATATACATTTTAACTATTTGGAGATAAAAAATTTGATAGTTTTCTAATGCTACATAAAAATTAACTTCACTTTTTTAAAATTTTGGACAAGGTAAATTTCAAAATAGTAACCAATGATTGGACTTTTTCCACGAACAAAGATACAATTTTCCTCCTTTAGACCAAGTTTATGCAAGAAAAAATAAAACATGCTAATGATTATAAAAGTTTGAAAATGTCTATCACAATTCTTGAAACAAGTTATATGTTTGTGATCTCTAAGAGAAAGGTTTTGTTTAAACTTTAGAATTCTCACAAGGGTCAATCTTAATTTTGAGCCTTCAACATTTTCTAGGCATAAAATCGGCATGAGGCTTGAACTTGAGCTTCGACCCACTGATAAGCACAGAATGGGCATGGGTTTTAGCCTCCACCCCATTTTGGGTAAGGAATGGGCAAGATCCTTGACTTAAGGACAAGCCTCTATCACTTTCCGAATAGAAAATGGGTACAAGGCTCGCCACTCCACCCCTACTAGCTACAAAATGGGAAGAAAAGAACTCACATGGATATCTCAAACAGAAAGTGGGCATGAGAACTCCTCCACCTTGTAACTTGTTGTGGAAATAATGGGCATGAGGCTCGAACTTAAGTTCGAACCTCCACCTCATTCACACAAATTATTGGTATGATGCTTAGATTCAAACACAAGCCTCCACCCCTACTAGGTACAAAATGGGAAGAAAGGCAGTTACATGGTATATCTCAAAAAGAAATTGGGCATGAGACCTCCCTTGTTGAAGTAATAATGGGCATGAGGCTCGAACTTAAGTTCAAACCTCTACCTCATTATTTTCACACAAATTATTGGCATGAGGCTCAAATTCAAACACAAGTCTCCACCCGTACTAGGTACAAAATGGGAAGAAAGGAAGCTACATGGTATATTTGAAAAAGAAATCGGGCATGAGACCTCCTCCACCTCGTTGTAGTAATAAATATGGCCATGAGGCTCGAACTTAAGTTCAAGCCTCAACCCCTCCAAGGTACAAAAAAGGCACAAGACACCCACATTGCATAGTTCAAAAACCTAACACAAGGCAACACAAAGTAGAGAGAGAGAGAGAGAGAGAGAGAGAGAGAGAGAGAGAGTGGATTCTTCATAAGATACTTGGTGGACGCAATCTTGTTGCACACAAGATATTCTTAAATTGAGAATTGACTAGCACAATATGGCATAGCTCTTCTGGCTACCTGGAGGTCTCTTAGAGGTTCTCTTTAAAAGGACACACACCCCTTGTGGCCTACTTGAAATTTCTTTATTGTTGGTAGCAGCTCCAATCGGATTCTCTATCTTGTTATGCAACTCCACCAAGTAAGCTATAATCAACAGCCATCAACCTGCTGTTTCCATGACAAGGGTAGCCTCCTAGTGGTGGACAAGAGCCCAAGGGTGGAATGATAGTGGTGCATTGAATGGTGAGTTTGAGAGTTTAAGATGCATGAATTAAAGAGCTTCTCTTTGTAGAACTCGCTACTCGCAACACACACAGTTGTCAGCAACATCAAGTTTCTGAAACTTTTAGCGCGGACAGCAAGAAACGATGGCAGATTGTTGCCAAAAGGTTCAACATAGGCAGTAGGCGATGGTGGAGGATGGTTGCCGAGAGGTTTAGCATGGACAATGATAGTGATATCATGAATGTGGTGGTGGATGGCTACCGAGTGGTCCATCATCATCCACCTCAGCCTCCCCTTTTGCTTCATCATCCTCCAAAGCTGCCGGTTTGTCCCTTCTTGTTGCAGGAGCAACTAGGATCAGGCCGCCTCACATTTGTCTCTACAAAGCCACAGATGCTAGAAAAAATTCAGGCGATATAGAGGCGGATGGTTTAGCATGGACTTCTAGCACGAACGATCGTTACTGCAAGTGGGATTGCCACCTCACACCATTTGTTTGTCTCTGCGGATCCACAGATGCTAGAAGTAGTTCAAGCAACAGTGGGGTGGAGACTCAATGCTAAAGGGTTCAGCATGGTGACAGTGGGGTGCGACTCAATGTTGAGAGGTTCAGCATGGTGATAGTGGGGCGGATGGTTTCCAAGAGGTTCACCATGGTAGTTGATAGCAACATTTTCAAATCCACCATTAGTATATGACGGCCATCAATTTCAAAATTCAAATTAAAGTGTTCTAGATTTTGGATGGGTGGCCCAAGTCAAGCATACAAATTCTTCATCGTGCGGAGGGGCCACACCTTTCTTCACTTAGAGAAGAGTAGAGCATCCATTGACCCTCTAGGCTCGACCTCAAGTTTGTGCATTTGGTTCTAGAGTTTGTGCTAGACTTGGGGAAAAATGCGTTTGAGCCTCCAAGGTAGTTATGAGTGAGAGCCCCATCTCGCTAAATTGAGTGTCTACAAGGGATCAATGTGGTGCAACAACTTGGTGCACATGTCAGGAAAAGTGCTTCCAACACTTGGAGGGGATGGATCTAAGCTCTATAAGCACTCCAAAAGTTGGCTTGATCATGAGTTTTTACAAAGCATCAGCATGCGAACCGGTTGTGGCAGATCACAAGTAGCTCAACAAAGCAAATAACCTACTGAAACTGCTGCAACACAATCGGAAAATTTTGGTACACCCTGACTTGCTCATCAGAAGGCTACCTAGAAATTTCCTTGCACTTTGGCGTAGTTGTGTGCCAGGAATGAGTGCATATAGAACGTGAGAATGGTGAGCCTCTCCAACCCTTGCAAAAAGTGTTAGGTGGGATGTGGCTCTGAGGGTGTTTTCAAGTCATAGACTTGAGCCTCAACTGCAATTTTGATTTCATCTTTCCTAATCTGTTGTCACCACAAAGACTCTACAATTTGTTTTTGTTTGCATTGGCAAGGAGCTTGAACCTAGAACTTGAGTCTCCACATCTCTAGACAGTCTCTATAATTGTTTTTGTTAGTCAATGCATTGGACCTAGATCATCTTGAGCCTCCATGTCTCTTAACAAAACTTTTGGTCTTATTTCTACTCAATAGCTACTAGTCATTGGTGGACATACAATCATAGGAATAAAACATCGCACGTTTTCTTTGTACACATCCTTTTATGTTTTAGCACAACTAGAATTTTCACAAGATCGAGACTTATGCATTGGCAAGGAGACTCATCCTAGACTTTGAACCTCTAAATGTCATCTACCACAAGATTTGTTTGAGAGAAGCATAATCAAAATTTAGCAGTGGTCGTCAACCTATGAGAATTTTCATAGTCTATAAAAACCTAGCCAAAAAAAAATCATCATTGAATACTCATCCTTCTTAGCATTTTGTTAGCAGTAACTGTACTAACCATAAGCACGAGTTCCCTAGATAAAATTGAGAGTGTCAAACATTACATATGTGTAGTCTTTCATGCACAAGTTTTCTTATAAATGATAGTTCTTGTAGACAAGAAATATGAGGACATCATTCAACACTAGCTATCATCCTACATACCATAGATAAGACAAAGACAAAAAATATTGTCCCATTTTTATGCATTTTTCCCAGATTTCCTAAATTGGTCTTCTTGGGTTCCACTTTGGGTATGATGTTGTGCCATGTGGTGGTCCATAGTTCATATGGGTGGCCCTAGGCATAGCAGATGTCGGATGTGACATGATAATGCTAGCCGGTATAGTCCCATGGAAATAAGAACTTGTGTATTGTGGTTGTGGAGCATAGGTAGTTGAAACAATGGGAGGGGTAGGGACTACATGAGTGTGATGACCCATAGGTGCATACGATTGGTACACACTTGTAGGTACTGTTGTAGGCATTGAGCTACCATGTAGTGGTGCTTTACTAACAAATGAGGTCCATGGCATGTTTCTCGGCATGCCCATCATTGGGGTAGGCATGGTAGCCGTGGTGTCATCAAGGGAAAGATGAGCTAGACTTGGAAAGGTGAAGCTATCATTTGTGGGTTCAGATTGCACTGAGACCCCTGGAGAAACAACATATGGGGGATCCATCGGACTTACCGAGGGAGTCTCCATTTGCGATAAGGTCGGTTGTTTAGCCTTCCCTGTATCCAAGAATCTCATGAGACCCGTTGAAGGCATGTTGATCCCCTTGTTCTGTCTCTCTAACTCAATGACCCTATGGATGACCTTACAAACTCTTTGTTGTTGATCCTCTACACTAGTAGCACCCATTGTGGATTGTAGGACATCTAACCAACCCACATGATAGGTGTGACATGTGTATAGGTCGGTCAGAGTCTCTCTTTGTAATTCGTACTCTCAGTTCTCATTTAAGAACACTCCATCTAGGATTGAGGTGCTAGGGGTGTCCTTTGAGCTAGATGCAATGTTGCTTTCTAGGGGTTGGCCCTTAGCGGTTGCTAAATCAGGAGCACTTGATTGCTCTCTTAGCAAGGATATTGACATAGGAGCTTTCGCTCTTAACTCTCTTCATTGCTACGCCTTGTGTAAGCTCTCCACTTCCTTTTCCCTCGTTGCAAGGATATATCGCTCAACCTCTTGCACTTCAGCAAGGCTTCTACCATCACGTAATATGACCTTAGAGAGAAATAACTCTGAAGAGTCAGGAGGTGCAGTGAATGAAGTATTCACGTGCACATTCTCTAACGGTATAGGGTCTACGTTTGTCACGAATGGAGAATTTACTTCCCCACCCCCCTCGTTTACATCATTAGCTCCATGTTTGGAGCAACTAGCTCTACTAAAGGTTTCCTTCAGGCAGCTAAGCACGCTCGGCCCGGACCGAGGACCCATGGCATGCATGTCTTGGCTCGAGCTATCGGTATTAGGCATTGGGAAACCCTCCATGACGTCGTAGTCAGAGGAAGAGTCACTAGCCACTATGTTCAGGTCTTGGTTTGTACTACCTTGGGTCCCCACCGAGGGTCCAGAACCTAAAGTAGGTGGATATTGAGAACTCGCGTAAGTCGAAATTCTCTCTAGTTGCTCCATCTCTAGCACACGACCAGAGCGCAAATGCATGTGCCTTTGGCACCCGGGGCGGTCACTTTTTAGAATGTGTATGATATCACGTGAGTTAACCGGAGAGGATGATTAAAAGACCAAAATGTATAAAAATGTATACATACAGAGGGGGGTGGGGGATTTTTGAATAGGCTCACAGTGTAAGTATAGTATGTATATTGGGGTATATTAATTACCTCTTGAACGCACGTGATATAGGGGTCTTTTGATAAGTGACTGCCCCGGGCTTTGGCACCCTACAAACATCGGCGAATAACCTCGAAGGTTAACCGCTTACCTTTTTTAAGCGTTCGTTTACACTCGTGTTTTTTACATTTTTAATGTTTTTTAATGTTTGATTTTTTTGATTAAAGTGTGTGATAGCTCTAAATGAGCGTGTCACTTAGAGGGTCGCTGTGTGCTTTACAGCACAATTTTTGAGCATCTAAAGTTCCGTTGGTCCTCAAAAAATCGATTTTTAGCTACGTGTGAAGCTAAAATTCATTTTTTTTAAAGGCGACTGAGGCCTAGGCCTGAGCATGAGCTTGGGCTTGGGTCTAGGCTTGGGTCTGGGAGATATTCCCGATCCCGGTCCTACCTTTAGATTTTTTATTTTTTTATTTTTTGAATACAGGATAAGGTCGCCGCGGCCTGCGTGAGAGCACACACACACTCTATCTGCCTACTTCTAACTAATACACCTACTGTTACACACTAAACACACTCTATTAACTCTCACTAACCTACTTCCTACTGACTGTACATAGAAAACTAACCACCTTAATACACAGAGAATAAACATAGTACCTTTGAAATCTCCATTAACAAAGAAAACTAACAACCTTAATACACAGAGAATAAACACAGTATCTTTGAAAACTCCATTAACAAAAAAAACACACAGTATAACACCAAATCCCTCTTCTCAACACACACACACACACTCCTTCCCTACCTTTCCCATAATTGAAATTGTACCACGGAGAAGCACAGAGTGCTACTCGAGCTTAACACTAGGTTGGTAATGGGACACTTTTATGTCCTGGGAAGTGACCATTTTCCTTGAATTATGTCAAGAGTTTCAAAATGGATTTTGAGGTGTTATCTATCTAGAAAGTTGTCTCATGAGCTGAAAAAAACTCGACATTTTTTTGGAATATCAATTCCATCTTTAACATTGTCCTTGCACAACATTTCACAACCTAAACTGTGTGAAAAAACGGGTCCTGTTTTTGGCTTTTTTCAACTTTTTGCAACTATACCACTCTAGAATTCATGTTTGTGAGGTCTATAATGCTAGAGAACTATCTTTAGTAGTCCTCAACATGTCCTGATGCTTCTAGGGAGAAATAAATATTAAAGTTGTAAGTTATGACCAAATTACAAAAATTAGCAAATCCTGTTTTTTAGCCAATTTTAGCTCTTCTATGATTTTTTTGGTGGATTTCATGATATCCAAATTCATTTTTTATTTTCTATGTCGCATATTGTAACATAAAGCTAACATTCCTTGAGTTTTGGGGCACCTAATACCCTATTTTGCATAGTACACAACGATGGTTGATTTTTTCAATTATGGAAGAAAACGAAACATTCTAGTATATCAAGTATAGCTTTTTCAATATTGTTAGTTTCTTGTGACAACTACATGCATTTTGTAGGTAGTAACCATATCTAGTCATAAGGATCAAATTTGGCTAGATATTGAATAGCTTCTATGGGATTCTACAACTCATAATGTTCAACCCAGTTTTTTCATGTTTGCTGTATTTAACACTTCATCTTTGTCTCCAAGATTCCCCTTGGTAAGAGATTTATTATTCTTTTGGCATGCTCCATGGCTCCTGATGAACATAAAGGACAATAGGGAACTAAGAAAACATGCATATATTATTTGTATTGAGCGTGCCTATAGAAACTTTGATGATAGGTTTGCAGAATGGTAAAAATTCAAATTTTTTGTACCTATTTATTTTGGCAAAACAAAAAATAGTGAGTGAGAAGCAATCATATGTTCTGATCACCAACCCATTGAAGTTAACTAGGGAATTTATCTCAAGTCCTACAAAAATCCCTAGTCTTATTTTTATGCAACAAAACATAAGAAATGACTGTTTTGATGAAAATTCACTCGTCCATCAACTTTGGAGGCTTGGTGTGACCAAAAGATGAGAAATTTTACAAGTTTGTTATTTTTTCCATGTTTAGTAGGCCTTGAACTATAACCTCATGAAAGGATTTTACAAAATGAGTGGATCTACTATGGTTTTGGAGGTTTCTTTCAACACCCTGAAAGGACACTTTTATGTCCTGTTAGGTTACCAACCTAGTGTTAATGCACGGCATTCCCCGGCAACGGCACCAAAAATGTGCACGTATGTTGCACGTGTCAATGCAAGGAACTTGCCGGTACACCGTGTGCGAGCCACAAATGGCTCCAAGCACACAACAAGCCTAAACTAGTAAGCTCAAAGAAGGCAATGGTGTGTCACTCACCGCTCTACGCTTGCTTCGTGGAGGATTCCTCGCCGCGAAGAAGAAGGAGCCGCCGCTTCGCCGCGCTCAACCGCTTTGCCGCCGCCGTGCCATCGTCGCAATGCTCGATCACTCTCTCTCTCTCTCTCTCTCTCTCTCTCTCTCTCTCTCTCGCATACACACACACACAAGGAGATGAAGAAGAAGAAGAAGAAGATGGAGATGGAGCAAGAGCACTCTTCTATTGCACAAATGAGAAAATGAGTGAATTTTAGGTTTAGTTGACTTTTATATGAGCTTGCCCCATTCACACTTGGGCGCCCATGCTTAGCCAACTAATCCCTTGAATGTTCCAGTTAGAGTGCGCCTCTCATCGGCGATCACTCTTACCCTTTTCCTATTGGACCGACAAGCCCGGTACCTGACTCTACCAAATAAATAATACAATGTCCACCGTAGGTTACAACGTCCGTCTTGTAGGTGATAGGGTGTCCGTGAGCACACCATTCAAGAAAGCAGTAAAAATATCAAATTGATGTACATCCCAACCAAAAGGAGCTGCCAATGCACATAGAAAAGGAACAACTATCATACAACAAGTGGGAGCAAAAGTTTATTCATAATCTATGCCTTTCTGCTATGCATAGCCTTTTGCAACAAGTCGAGCCTTATGGTGATCAACCTCACCATCCGGCTTGTGTTTCAACTTGTAAACCCACTTTGTACCAATGGCCTTTTTGCCACGAGGCAAATCACATGAAGACCATGTGTCATTTTCTATAAGTGCATCATATTCTAATTGCATGGCAACCATCCAATTTTCTAAATTTTGTGCTTCATCAAAAGATAGGGGTTCCTCTATATCACATAAACTAGACATAACCAAAGCATAGCAATCTGATGCATAAGAGGCATGGTGAAAACGTGAACGAGAAAGACTAGACAAAGGTGCATCCAATTTAGTGTCATGCAAAGTGTGCACCAGCCATTTTGGTATACCTCTAGCCTGCTCATTTTCAGCCCTTTCCTCATCAAGTACATCATGTACATCTGCATCAGTAATAGGCTGATCTGTAACATTTTCAGAAACCCCCATAGGCTGTACATTTGCCTCATTTGAATTTACATTCTAACTTCCACCACTAAAAAGACGCAATAAACTATCATAAAGCTTACATTACTATCTCTAGTACATGACAGTGAAGGCTAAACAAAATCTTCCACAATCACAACATCACGTGAGACCAAAATACACATTGTTTGCGAATATAACCTGTAACATTTTCTTTCACCACTATAACCAACAAAAATACATTTGAAAGCCTTATCATCCAATTTTTTGCTCTACGCTTGTGGCACTAAGGCATAAGCCAGACATCCAAAAACACGCATGTGCTCAATAGATGGATTTCTATCATGCCATGCTTCATATGGAGTCATAGACTGCAACACTTTTGTAGGAAACCTCTTGAGTACAAGTGGCACACATGATGACCTCAAGGAAAAATGAGTGTGGTAAAGCTTGACACTTGATCGTACATCATGTCATTTTCGTAAGAGACATGTTTTTCCTCTCACCAACACCATTTTGTTGAGCTATATATGGCAATGTACATTGGTGTTTTATAGCACAACTAGCCAAAAATACATTAAATTCATGAGACATATACTCCCCCCCTCGATCGGAATGGAGTTTGCCCATAGTACGTACATTTCAAGACATTTTCAGCCATAGCAAGAAATTTCTTGAAGCACATAAACACTTTGGACTTAGCTTTCAACGGATATAGCCATGCATGCCTGGAGTAGTCATCAATGAAAGTCACAAGGTACAAGTAATTTTCCAAGGATGGAGTTTGCATAGGCCCACAAACATCACTATGCACAAGTTGAAATTTGCATGTAGCACGTACAGACCCATCCTTTGGAAACTTAGCACGCTGCATTTTACCAAAATACAGCCTTCACAAACATGTTTGACAGGTGCTTCAAGAGGCAGAAAAGAAGAAACCATATCAGATTTTTGCAAACGCAACAAACTGGCAAAATTCAAATGCCCAAAACATGCATGCCACGGTTTTGCATCTGAAATAGCCCTTGAATCTACAATTGCATTTGCAAAATCTTGTCCACACTTTTCATACAAAGTGAGTTTATACAACCCACGACACAAAAGGCCAGATGCAACAATTTCATCACCAAAATTGAGATCATGAACTGTATATCTGTCATCCACAAATTTGACTATGAGACCAAGTCTAGCAAGTGTAGATACAGGCAAAAGGTTCTTTTCTATCCCAAGTACATACAATGCATCAACAAGTGTGAAAGAACTACCATTTACAGCAGTAAGCACAATCTTTCCAGCTCCTTGAACAGGATAAGAGGCATTGTTGGCACAAGTCACCATATTTCCATGAGGGACAGGCTCAATAGAGGTAAACAAATGATGATGTGAGGTAATGTACTTTGTAGCACCACTATCAAAATACCACACATGTGAATTTGCAGCAATTGACATACATGCATCATGGACAATAGGATCATAAGTGCACTCTGCACTAAATGCCCATTCTGCATCAACATCAGTATCACAATCTCCTTTGATAGAAGACTCTACAATTTTTACACTTGTATTGGACCCTATAGTGGATCCAGCCTCTTTCTTCTAGCCTCTTTTGCCTTCAATTTTAGACACTTCTTGATCAAGTGGTCATTAGCTTTACAATAATGGCAACGCATCCTCTTTTTTCCCTTATCAACAGAGTTTCCATACTAAGTTCTACCAGCAAAAGCATTAGGAACAGAAGTTTTTGCACTCATAGTAGAACCATAAGAGGTGGTTACATTGTTGTTTCCACCTTTTCTTTGAGTTGCAATAAAAGCCTGTTCAACTGCACGTTGCCTAATCCTTTTTTTTTGGAAAGTGACTATTTCAACAGCAATGTGCATAATGCATCAAACTTGACAACTTCAAGATTTCCTTGGGTCATAAGTCTCTAAGTACTAGCGAAAGTCTGGTAAAAATCTAGCAAAGCATCAAGAACAATCTGCCCAAGTGAATTGTCAAAAATGACTTCTCCTGCAGAAATTAGTTGCTTCTCACTAACATCCTTGACACTAGCAAAG
Source organism: Adiantum capillus-veneris (assembly GCF_014529385.1). NCBI lineage: Eukaryota > Viridiplantae > Streptophyta > Polypodiopsida > Polypodiales > Pteridaceae > Adiantum > Adiantum capillus-veneris. The sequence goes on along the minus strand of NC_140943.1, from coordinate 112,575,741 downwards.
AAAGTTTCCATTTCATCTTCCTCATGCATAATCTTTGATTCTAGCTCTTTACGCATCAAAGCAATTTTAGCCTCATTGCAGCTTGCATAAAGACCTGCTATTGTTGGAATTAGGGTTGCAAGAAAAGACACACACCTTGGAGAAGACGAAGGAAGCTCAAGGCACACAACAAAGAGTGTATTACTTAGTGTGCAATGGAAAGATAGATAGCCCTAGAATGATGGGCATATATACAATGCGCGGGGGAAAAAACCTCCTAGTGAGGGAAAAAATGCCCCGGTGGTCCTAAGTGTGTTCACATGCATCACTACCACATGTATATGGTAACAAATCCCCCCTAGAGTGATGCGATGAACGAGAGTTGGCACATGATTAAAGGGAAGTGCCATGCCTTGAGGACATGATCAGTCCACAAAGGGGAGTAAGCCCAAAGCTTTGCAGAAAGCTTCGAGCTTCTCATGAGACAATGCCTTTGTAAAAAGAGCTGCAAGGTTTTCCTGCGTTGGCACGTAAGCCAAGATGATCTCTCCTACTGAGAGCCTCTCCTTGACATAATGGTAATGCACCTCAATGTGCTTTGTGCAAGACAAACTGGGTTCCTCGCAACTACTAATGCACTTTGGCTGTCAGTGTAGATAGTGTTGGCAGTGTCATGTCCAACACCCAAATCAGCCTTAAGGCATCTGAGCCATACACACTCAACTATAGCCCTGTACTCAACCTTGCAGCTAGAAGTGGCCACAGTAGGTTGCTTCTTGCTCAACCATGATATACATGAACTGCCAAGCAAGCAACAAAAACCACTTGTGGACACTCACAAGTCAAAACAACTAGCCCAATTTGAGTCCAAAAAAGCATGTAAGTCTAGCAGAAATGATCTCCCCTTGTGATAAGACAAGCCAAGATGTAAAGTGCCACTCAAGTAGCAAAAAATCTTCTTGACAACTTACCAATGCTTAGACCCTGGGCTATGCATAAATTTGATGTCCTGTGAGACTACAAATTGAATATCTAACCTCGTGTTGCATACATAAATGAGGCATCCATTGGTAAAGAGTACATCCGCAAGATCATCAGCAGAAATGAAGACTCAATTTCAAACCTGTTTCCATGGGAGTGGAAATAGGTTTCGAGTCCAAACTTACATAGCAATCTCTCTATGTAACTTTTCTGACGCAAAAAGAAATACCACCATCACACTGCTTAAATTGTATACCCAAGTAATGATGCAACGGCCCCAAATCTTTCATCTTGAAAGTAACATCCAAATCATCCTTAAATTCAAGAATATGTCTCTCATTTGGTCCAATGATCAGAAAATCATCTACATACAGAACCACAATGAGAAGTACATCACCCTCACACTTTACATACAATGTTCTTTTTGTTGGGATGTTTATGAAAGCCTCGTTTGACCAAATGAGTGTCAGCCGTCTCATACCAAGCACAAGTAGATTGCTTCAACCCATACAAAAGTGTTGTTACATTTGCACACCTTATCCTCTTGTCCTTCTTGACAAAACCGCGAGGCTGAAGTTACATAAACTTCCTCAAATATGTCACCATTCAAGAAAGTAATAACAATGTCTGGTTGATGTACATCCCAACCAAAATGAGTTGCCAATGCACATAGAAAAAGCACAGTAGTCATATGACAAGAGGGAGAAAAAGTCTCTTCATAATCTATGCCTTTTTGTTGTGATGCGTGCATAACCCTTTGCAACAAGTCAATCCTTATAGCGATCAATCTCACCATCCGGCTTGAATTTCAACTTGTAAACCCACTTTGTACCAATGGCCCTTTTACCACGAGGCAAATCACATAAAGTCCATGTTTCATTTTCCATAAGTGCATCATATTCTGATTGCATGGTAGTCATCCAAGTTTTTTTGAATTCTGTGCTTCATCAAAAGATAGAGGTTTCTCAACATCATGTAAGCTAGACATAGCCAAATCATAACAATTTGATGCATAAGATGCATGGCAAGATCCTAAATGAGTACAAATAGACAAAGGTGCATCCAATTTACTGTCATGCAATGTATTCACCAGCCATTTTGGCATACCTCTAGCCTGCTCATTTTCAGCCCTTTCCTCATCAAGTAAATCATGTACATCTACATCAACAATAGGCTGATCTATAACATTTTTAGAAACCCCCATAGGCTGTACATTTGCCTCATTGGAATTTACATGTGTACTTCCACCACTAAAAGAGTTAACAAAGTGTCATAAATTTCATGTGAGCTTACATTACAGTCTCTAGTACATGACAGCAAGGGCAGAACAAAATCTTCCATAAACACGACATCCCATGAAACCAGAATATGTTTTGTTTGTGGATGATACAACCTGTAACCTTTGATTTCAGCACTATAACCAAAAAAATACATTTGAATGCCTTATCATCCATTTTTTTTTTGTTTGTGGCACCAAAGCAAATGCCAAACAGCCAAAAACACGCATATGCTCAATAGAAGGCTTTCTATCATGCCATGCTTCATATGGAGTAATAGACTACAAAGCTTTCGTAGGACCCTTGTTTAGTACATAAGTGGTACACATGATGGCCTCAAGCCAAAAAGAATGCGGCAAAGCTTGACTTTTGACCATACATTGTGCCATTTTTGTAAGTGACCTGTTTTTCCTCTCAGCAACACCATTTTGTTGAGGCATATAAGGCACTGTAAATTGGTGTTTTATCCCACGACTAGCCAAAAATGCATTAAATTTATGAGACATATACTCCCCCCCTCGATCTGAATGGAGGGTGCCCAACGAACATTTCTAGACATTTTCAACCATGGCCAAAAATTGTTGGAAGCACATAAATACTTTGGACTTTGCTTTAAGTGGAAATACCCATGCATGCCTGGAGTAATCATCAATGAAAGTCACAAAGTAAAGGGAATTTCCCAAGGACAGAGTTTGCATGGGCCCACAAACATCACTATGCACAAGCTGCAACCTGCATGTGGCCCTAACTAAACCATACTTTAAAAACATAGAATGCTGCATCTTACCCAAAATACAGCCTTCACAAACGTGTTTGACTGGTGCTTCAAGAGGCGCCAAAAAAGCAACCATATTAGATTTCTGCAAACGCAGCAAATTGGTAAAATTTAGATGAACAAAACGTGCATGCCAAAGTTTTGCATCTGAAATAGCCTTTGAATCCACAACTGCATTTGCAAAATTCTGTCCACACTTGTCATACAAAGTAAGCTTATACAGCCCACAACATAAAATGCCGGATGCAACAATTTCATCATCGAAATTGAGATCATGTATCGTACATCTGTCATCCACAAATTTTACTACAAGACCAAGTCTAGCAAGTGTGGATACAGAAAAAAGATTCTTCTTGAAGTGCATCAACAAGTGTGAAAGAATTGCCATTTATAGCAGTAAGCACAACTCCCTGAACCGGATAAAAGGCATTGTTGGCACAAGTAACTGAATTCTCGTGAGGGACAAACTCAAGAGAGGTGAACAAATCACGATGTGAGGTAATGTGCTTTGTAGCACCACTCTCAAAATACCACACATGTGAATCTGCAGCAACTGACATGCATGCATCATGGACAACAGGATTATAGGTACACTCTACACTAAAAGCCCATTCTGCATCAACATCAGCATCATAGTCTCCTGTCATAGAAGACTCAACAATAGCTGCATTTGTAGTGGAACCAGCATTTGCAATGGAACCACCCACTTTCTTCTTAGCCTCTTTGGCCTTTAACTTAGGACACTGCTCGATCAAGTGATTATTATCTTTACAATAATGGCAATGCATCTTCTTTTTGCCCTTATCACCAGAATTTCCAAACGAATTGCTGCCAGTAGAAGCATTAGGAACATGTAATTTTCCACTCGGAGAAGAACCATAATAAGTGGTTGCATTGTTGTTACCACCCTTTCTTTGAGAATCAATAAAAGCATGTTCAACTGCACGTTGTCTAGTCCTGTTTTTCTGGAAAGTGACTCTTGCAACAGCAATGTGCACAATGCATCAAACTTGACAACTTCAGGATTTCCTTGGGTCATGAGTCTCCATGTACTAGCAAAAGTTTGGTAGAAGTCTAGCAAGGCATCAAGAATAGTTTGCACAAGGGAACTATCTGAAATGACTTCACCAACAAAAATAAGTTGCTCATTGATATCCTTAACACCAGCAAGGAAACTGTCCGTATCATCTTCCTCATGCATATCTTTGACTCTAGCTCTTTACGCAGCACTACAATTTTTTCCTCATTTCGGCTTGCATAAAGACCGGTCAGAATATCCCAAGCCTGTTTTGTAGATTTTGCTGAACAAATGTGAGGAGTAATGGTGCACTTCATAGACAACACAATCAACGCATGAGCCTGTGCGTCCTTTACATCCCAACGATCTTTTTTTGTTGTAGGCAAAACAACTCTAACAGCAACAATCCTTGAAGCAAGAATTTCAACATCCTCAACATTGCCTACATCCTCAGAACCAGGACATACATCAATGATCTGCACAATGTTTCAGACACCCTTCAACACAAAAACATGTTCCATCATATAAGCCCTCATAGGGTAATTGTCCCTATCCAATCTGTCCTCAGCAGCAAACATCTTGAACACATCTGTGATGTTGTCAGAAAAGAGAAGAAAGAAATCAGGAACAGCACATGCTATATAGCACAAACCGTAGAAGAATATAAGGGACATGTTATGCGGAAAAAGGCACTGATAAACATTTTGCACAAAATGACAAAATAGCATGTGCAATACCGCCTGTAGTGGAAACGGAGGTTGAATCAAAGAAAATTGGAGAAAGTGAGAAGCGTGTGTTGGAGCTCACACAAATTGAAGAAAGTGAGCAGGCATGTGCTAGAGCTATTGGCTACTAAGCCCGGGAGGATGCAACCTACTCTGATACCAATTGTTGGAATTAGGGTTGCAAGAAAACACACACAGCTTGGAGAAGATGAAGGAAGCTCAAGGCACACAACAGAGAGTGTATTACTTAGTGTGTAATGGAAAGATAGACAACCCTAGAATGATGGGCGTATATACAATGTGCGGGGGGGAAAACCTCCTAGTGAAGGAAAAAATGCCGCGACAATCTTAAGTGTGTTCACACACATCACTACCACATGTATATGGTAACATTTCTTATGTTCATATAAGAGATTGAAAACCTCTTGGCATGCCTCCATGCCCTAGTTGAGACACTTGTTCCCTCGGATTCACATTCTAGTCTTGGGATCATCTCTTTGTGAGATGTGATAGATGTTGTAAAATCCCCCTAAGACATTGGTGCCGCTATCAAGGAACGAGTACCTAAACTAGTGTGGGCACACATAGAAAGTCACAGAGCTACCAAAGATAGACTAGTTTGATAGAGTAGGATAGGAGTGGAGCTCAAGTTAACCTTGGTCTTTGTGTTTTTAGTGGTGAGTTTCTTGCCATACAAGTAGTTAGAAGATAGAGTAAAGTGTTGAGAATAGGTTTAGAGCTTGGTGTGTGGCTTTGTGGGTTGTTAGAGCAACAAATTTTGCACTAGGGTGAAAAAATGCAAGAAAAACATAGACTTTAGAGTTTTTGTAGTAAGTTGTTGTTTTTTAGTGTTGTTCTCTCTTGTTTTAGAAGTATGGATAAGTAGATGCATCTTTGGATGAGGTTTTATCTACATTTTGATCGAGACTTGTGTTGGGATTCCAGTGATCAACCAATTTGACCATGCCCAATGCTCCTACTGCAAGTCTAGACCTAAGGACCTTAAAACCCATAGTTGGAGTTATTGAAACATGCAAAATTTGAGAGAAGAACCAAGCATTTGAAGAGTAGATTCTATCACAAGAACAACCAAAGTAGAGGATACTCATCTAGAGAGAACTGCAGATAGAGGTGGCTTTTACGATTGTTATAGGGTCATCTATGCCACACCATATTGAGTGAGTAATGACAGATGCAGCTACGAGAGAAGTACCGAGAGTTGAACCTAGATCATGAGCACTTCCTTAAGAAGATACTTTCCTAGGAACTCCGGGTGTGATGAGATATGTCACTAAGCCAAGGCCCATGCACCATCTCACATCGCAAAATGCATGGCATTAAAGTACAATGGATCAAGGGATCTTGATGCACATTCCACATTGTTTAAACAAGTGTTGAGAGCTGAACATGTCTTAAATTTCCACATTCAGTTTAAAGGCTTTGGATAAACTTTGGAAGTCACCACCCTTACATGATTCTGGCCTTTGAAAAAGGAAGACTATGGAAACATAGAAGCACTATTGCAAGACTTCATGGATGAGTTTTCCATGTGAGGGATTAAGCACAATACAATGTTACAAATCCGTTATTTCAAGAAAAAAGACAATGAGAGAGTTCGCGAGGCTGCAGTACAATTTAAGCAGTATATCAAGAGGTGTCCACCACGTGAGAAAACCTAGAAGGATAGGCATGTAGTGTTTTTCATTAAGGGGGATTAAGAACAAGCACCTCAAGAACTATTTGCACTTGGAAAAATGTGTGACATTATATGAGGTCATGAGGAGAGGATTTGTCTATTTAGTAGACAGTTGCACGAAGGAGAGGTGTCATAAGAATGGATATAGCTTCAGTTATTTTGCAAGCTATAGTGGTCCATCTACCCAGGTTCCTCCATCGGCGGTAAATCCAGATCTGTAGCACACATTGTCTTTATGTGAGGAGTATCTGTGTTCGATGCAAAAATTGTTTGGACGCTACAGTGCATAAGAACTTGTGGCCTTGGTATTTCATAGCAGACCACACCATGGGGGAGCCAAGGAGGAACTCCATACATCCATAGCGTTCCACCAATGGCACCTCCTTCTACCCTCCGTTCTCAACCGACCCACCCCCCTTGCATCACAGGGAGCCACACCATTTTATTTGACTCCTGCTTTGCCCAAGCCTCATTGACAGTCCACAGGTGATCAAAAAACGTCTTCTAGAAATGCATGACAGCATTTGTCTTAGGGTAGCGAGCGTAGGCGGAGTGGCAAGGGCTCATGTTTGGATGCTTGTTTTGGTGGTGGAGGGGGACAGAATCACCTATTTTGGAATGTGCCACTCCAACCACACAAGACGAGGACATTGATGCACCAATGCCAGACATGCATGGGTGCTACTACAGGGTAAAGTATAGTGGAGAGGTCGACTTTAGGACTGCATGGGATAGCATTTTGGTGCCATCTATAGATTCTTATATAGTCGACTTATAAGAATTTATTTATAAAATTCAAAGACCAAGTGCTTGATCATGCATGCTACATTGAGGAAGTGTTGCATGCTCAATTTTTGAATTCCCCGACCAACATTTCTCGACACAATGGTTGGAAGGGTATATCAAAAAAAAAAAAAATGCAATCAATTGTACGGTGCACAACGGCCAGCCAGGTCACAAATCTAGATAGGAGCTATCATGTTGGCATCATGGCAGATGCAGAGTGGAAGTGGGCATTGCAAGAAAAGACTGAGCAAGCTATAACGGGCTCCTCCCCCAGTCAATAGCATGAAGCTCAGGTCAGGCAAACTCCCACGCACTATGGTTTGGAAGGCAAAGCGGCCTGGAAAGGTAAATATGTAAGTTATTTTTAATTGTGCAAGTTCGGATAAGAATGTGTTTTAGCTTATTAAACTTTTTGGTTATCGTTAACTTATGAAAATATCACTCTAAGCCGTCCTACTAGAGAGATGGTCAAGAATCGAGAAAGACACACAGAGTTCGATACTTGGTGATGATTGTTGGAGAACCATAGAGAGAGAGAGAGAGAGAGAGAGATGTAGAGAGAGACAAAGTGTCTCTCTCACATGTGTGGGATGGAGGGTGTCTAACCTCACTCCTATCTTATTGCAGACGTAGCGAGAACCACGAATATAATTGTCAATCCATGGGACAAAGCTGACTCGACTAGTGCATAGAGGCTACAAGAGGTTGTCAATTTCTTGAAAAACAACAAACAACTCGCATCTAACTCAAGCTACACTCAAATGACAAAAATCACCAAAAGCTATCGCTCATCGACAAACAAATCACATCCGTTACATCCGTCATCGACAAACAAATCACATCCGTTACAGCATCAAACAACATCCAAATGTCACAAAACTTCTAGGACATGTTTATAAGACCTAAGAAAACATGCTTATGGTCTCAAATCTCACTTTAGGTTACGTGCAAAAATCGCAATTATTAACAACAATGAGTTTTTGACCTGGACCTTTTCGACCTAGAATGCATCTAAATGCTTAGCAATGATTCCCTAATACCCTTCCTATACTTATTTTATGATTTTGAAGCTTATGATGAACTTAGGCCGTGGTTCGGCGACGCCAAAAGCTATAGATTACCATGAAATGCTTACGTCAATGCATAGAGCTCTTACCCGCGGTTGCAACGCAACAGATTGCACTGCAATGTGACAACCAGGAAGGGAGTCGGAAGTGCGAGAAAGAGAGAAGTGAGCGCCATTAGCTCACACTGTGTTTCTATTATCCAAAAATTATGAAAAACTTACAAAAATTGGCTTTTATATACCTTAGCCAAGGTTTTTGTGGTCAAAACTAATAATCTGGGAGCTCTAACGAAAGACAAGTTGATACCATTTGGAAGCTTGTAGCCTCGGCTCATCAATTACAATGTTTATCTAGAAAGTAGGAATTACAACATTCCCAATTCATCGATATAATAAGTGTTTTTATAATAAAAGCTCCGAAAAATGATATTCGAGTTATCCGAGTTAGCTTGCTGCTAACATTCCCCCATCCTCGCTTGTGTCATCCCCTGAACAGCTTTATGGGCTGAAGTAATCTTTGGATTGATGGATGGTGAGGTGGTCTTTAAGCATGTGTAATGCTTTCTCATATCTGATTCTTCTCTCTTTGTCAGGAACCTGCAAGAACTGCATGGTGACTCTGTTTTTGAGCTCAATGGCTGAATAGCCAACAAATTTAAATCTAAGGTTTCTTATCACACTGGCCCAAATATCTTCTTTCACCAAGTGAAGAAACCTATATAGAATGCTTCCTCAAACGCCAAAATATTGTATGAGGGCAAAAACATGCATCGAGAGTAGAAGCCGTAAAGGACTTCTTCGTAAGGTTGGCCACTTAAATCATAGCAGAGATCCTTATTGCCTTCAAAGGAAGACATCCATGGCGCTCTTGCTTGATCTGGCTCATGAAACACTTGAATACATGTGAGCAGCATTCTGCAAATCTTATATAACATGGCACATGATAGGTCAGGGACGCTCTTGAAGAAAATCATGGCGTCTGTTAGGGTTTTCACCATGTATTCCTCTGTTGTCGGTCCTTGCTCTAGAGCTGGCAATTGTGGATAATTCAGTCATGTAGACCGCTTCTTTCTTAGTGCTTCATATGCTTGTCATGTCCTTACCCTTGGTACAGGACAAAAGGTCGGGTCTTTTTGTAGTGCGGTAGGTGCTCTTGTGAACAAAATTAGATATCTCGAATTCTTGTTCAACCAGCTCTTTCTCCACTTGGGGTGGACATCCTCTAATCTTTCTGCCTGCATATCTTTGTATAATCTTTCTTTTACTCATAATAGCTATACTTTGATCAAAGGATAATATGGCAATGATTGTTGATACCACTGTCCATTGATTTGGTTGGAAGTGAGTTGAGTTACATTGACTGACTGAAGAATTCTTAACTCCCAATCCATCGCTACTTTCCATTCGGCATCTGTCTCATGAGTAACATGTTCCTTTAGTGCATCTTTAGACAGTTGGACCATGGGCACTTGCTCAGCTTCAGTGAGGGGTACCTAAAAATCTTCTCCTCCTCCTAGCTCTTTTGTTGGCTATGTTTCCATCTCAATAAAAGAGACTGAGGGAATGTCAATAGTTGGTTGCTCAGAGGTACCTGATTCTTCTTGTGTCTATGGTTGTCCCTCTCTCAATAGCTGATTGACTCTTTTTAGCTTTGCTATCTCTTTGAGCAGTTGCTCTTCTCATTCTACCTGCATCATTGCAAGGTCTATTAGTCCTACTAGGATATGAAATCTATGTTAGACTCAAAAATTTCCTCAATTGGATTCAGGTAGCTCATTTTGCAAGAATTTGGGAAAGTAGGCCTTGACAGCCTAATTTAGGATTCTCGTTTCCATCTGTCGATTTGATTGAAATTTTTTGTGCCTGTCCGCTTTGTCCTTCTGATCATCAGTGTATCTTCAGATTTTCCATCTGAGCTCATTTGCTATTTTATTATTAATTTTTTATCCTTTTATTGGAAAATTCAAAGAAATTAACAAAATGCGCTAAAAAAGCAGTGAAAATCCAATAATTAAGAAAATCCATTGAAAAAGGCAGCTTTATTGTTTTTTGGTGGATCTCTCCATTTTGAAGTCCCAATATCAAGAAAAATGATAGTATATACACTATTTACACTCATCGGGGAGATGTTATCAGTTAAATTTCCCTTGTTGATGATTTGTTAAGGTAATTATTATGTAATTTTCCAAAAAATCACACGTTAATATCAAACTTTTTCCTCCCTCTTCAAGCATTGCCCTTAATTACTTAGTTCCCTTCCACCCCTCCTAGATGGCGTACTCCAGGACGACTATGTGCATGGGTTGAACAATCATGTCTATGCATAGACTTGGTTGGCTCTACCATGCTTTGAACATCAATGCATTTCAAACCATTATGCTGTGCAAGAGTTGGGTCTTGAGTAATTAACTCAAGGGTTTCTAATGTTGAGGTTTTCTATTGTTTTCCAAAGAGCAGATCTTGTAGCTTGTGTGCTCTTTGCTTGATTGTACCATCAGGATGCTTTGGCAGGCTGATTTCTTGAGCTGACGATATCAATAATGATGGTTGTTGAGCTTTAACTCGCCATTTGTATCTTGCTTTGCCTTGGTTTGAATGTTGTGGTTGAGTCTTTTGAGACTTAAACCTCCACTGCTTCATCGGTTTTATAGTTGGCATAGAAAATCAGTGCTCCTTTTTCTTCCAAATCCATTTTGTTTTAGGTTCCCTGCTCAAAGATGCTCTTCTTTGTGTTTTGATCCTTGGAACCATCTTTGGTACAATCGATGATGTTTTGGGAACCCAAATTTGAATTGGCTTGTCCTTAAGCTGTGCTTGTACCCAAATTTACCTGACTCCTTGCATGCTACTTGTAGCATTTTCTTGTCGATAAGATGGAGAAGATTGATTGCTTTGTGGTTTGCTCTATTGGTAACCTCCTTTTCATTCCTCTTTGCTTGGTGCAATTGGAACAATGAGTTATCCACCTTTAGGTGATAGCTTGAGATGATTGGTATCTTAGTCTGGTACTGCCTTGTATGTCCGCATCCATGATATTTGAAGAATCATTGTTTCATTTATGTGTTCATCTAGTAAGCATACAAACTGATGAGGGCATGAACATCCATGTACTATCACATTTAAGTTGACTACTCCCAATTTTCTTTGTTGAATTCTTGTTGCATCCTTTAATAGTTGATAACTCTTCTATCAAAGACTAACTTGTTGCTTTCTTGTATGTGGAATAACTAACTGCATTTACCCGAGCTCCTGTATCAACCAATGCATTTATGTTATGATTGTTCACTTGTACTTTGATGCGAAGGTCCATTCCATCTAACCATTCATCATCTGTAGACACTACATCTTTCTGCAATTCCCATAGTCGGTCATCTAGTTCTAGGGAATAGGTATTTGTTGATTCTTTAGAGTAGCTTTCCTTTTGAGCACTCAAAGTCAAACTTCCTCTTGGGTTTCATCAATGACCTGCTATCGTTTTATCTTTCTTTGCTTTGTTGCATGCATCTTTTCTAGCAATTCATTAGTTAGTGGCAAATTGTACTTCTTTAAACGGCATCCACTAATCAATTAGCCATTGGTTCACCATCTTGAGTGAACAACTTAACTGCTCCACTTGGAGATACATCTTCAATGATAAACGGTATGTTTCCCTTTTTCTTAAACTTGGGATTGTGTCTCTTAGAGGAATAGACTAAAACTAAGTCCCCTTTTTTGAAGATTTTTGTAATTAGATGGGAATCAGAAAACTATTTTTGTTTTTGCTTTTGTGCATAGAAGTGAGCTACAACAGTTAACCTTTTCTCATCAAGATTTTCTAAATCTTCCAGCCTCTCTGACAGTTCATGTCCATTCCACTCAAGATCCTTGGCTACCCTTAATGTCGGCAATAGAAATTCTATTAGCAGTATGGCATCAAGACCAATAACAAGGTTAAAGGTTGTAGCATTTAAAGCTATCTTGAACGAAACTCTATAAGCCCATAGAGTGGCATGGAGATTCATGTCCTAATCTGTCCGTCTTGAACTAACCACTTTAGTCAATACCGAGCTAAGAATTTTATTCATATGTGCAGCTTGTCCATTTGCTTGTGGGTGATAGGGAGCCAATTTGTTATGGATGACCATAAATTCATTAAGCAGATACTCAATTACCTCATTGAGGAAATGATTTCCCCTATCATTGAAAATTTCTATTGGCAGTCCATATCTTGTGAACACATTCTCATACAAGAATGCGGCTGTGGTTCTGGCATCATTCTTTTGGGTTGCTTTGGCCTTTGTCCACTTCGTCAAATAGTCCGTAGCTACAATAATATATTGAGATTAAGTTCTATAAGCAGGTGTCTGTATTGGCCTAACAAAGTATATTTTCCATTTTACCAAAGCTCTAGCCCCCATCATTGGTCTTAAAGGCATGCTATCTACACGGGTTGGAATTTTAGCTCATTGACATGCATCACACCTTCAAAAATATTCCTTGGCATCTGCAAAAAGTGTTGTCCACCATATATGTGCCATTAAAGATCTCTCTTGTGGTGGTTTCACTAGAAATGTGACCTCCAGCTAATCCAGCATGTGCTTGTTCTATAATGGCATTATATTCATCTTCATTTGCACAAAGATGCAGATGATTTTTTCCTCTCCGATATAGTTGGTTTCCAAAAAGAGCATAGTCTCTTGCGTCAATTTCAATTGCTCTTTGGCAGCGTTTACTCATATCCTCAGGAAATGTTCAGCTTGATAAGTAAGTAACTAGATAGTTACTCCACTTAGGAACAAGAGATATTTGAAAAAATGTCACATGAGATATGGGTGCTTGTTTATGGCATTGAGGACATTGCTTTACAAATGGATGAACATCCATCATTGCCCAAAATACTCCAAGTCTGAAGATCCATTGCATAGTTTGGTATTTCGCAAAGTGAAGTCCTATTACGGTAATATGTGCTTGAATTAGGTATTGGGTTTTCTCCCCAAGATTAATGCATAAAAACAATATTCCATCTCGATTTCTTTTGTACAACCTTCCAGCTAGTAATTGATACATAGCCAATTGCTCAATTAATCCAGTTGTAATAGGAAGTGGTATTTGCAAATCCACTTGAGCTATGGTCATCAAGGATACCATGTTTTCTGACCATCGAGGTATCATTTCCACGAAGAACAGATATGCATCTGGGAGATCATTATCTACTTTCTTAGGTGGTTCTTCTGATATAATCCTTGACAAATGATCCTCTCTTTGATGAGTGGTGCCCTTTTTCACAACTAAAATGAAATCAAATTCCAAAATAATGATGAACCATCTCACTATTCTTCATGTGTTGCATGGCTTGTTGACCAAGTACAATAAGGCCTGGTGGTCCACAAAGAACACAAATTTGTTAGCCAATAGATAATTTCTACACTTTTTTACGTCATAGATCATTCCTAATCCTTCCCTTTCTGTGGTTGTATAGTTTTTCTCTGCCATATTCAATTGTCTACTAGCATAGGAAATAGGAAAATCAATTTTCCTGTCTCCTAGTTGAGCTAGTATATACCCAATGGCAAAATTGGAAGCATCTACATGTGTGTGGAATATTTTATTCCAATTTGGTGCTTCAATATTGGATCTGAAGTGAGAGATTTCTTAAGCTTCATGAAGGATTATTCACACTCATCAGTCCACTCAAAGAGTGTAATCATGCTATACATGGGTTTTGCAACAATTATAGCGTATATGTAAATGAACCGTCTATAATATCCACAATGTCCCATGAAAGCTTGAACCCCTATGACTGTTGTCAATCTAGGCAAATCAGCAATCACGTGAATTTTATCCAGATCAATAGCTATGCCATTTTTAGACACTATATGTCCAAGAATTTTTTCTTATCTACCCATAAATGTGCACTTTTCAAAATTTAAGAAAATCCTATAAAGTCTATATTTTTCAAATATCTTTTTGAGGTGTTCAAAATTATCATCCCAGATTGATGAATGTACACATAGATTATCCATATATACTTCCAAGAAATTCCGAAGGTATTCTTTAAAAGCATGCCTCATGAATCTTTGAAATGTGGCAAGAGCATTAGTTAACCCAAAAGGCATTACCCGATAGGCAAAAATATCCCATTCCGTTGCAAAGGAAATTTTATGTTGATCTTTGGGGTCAACCAAAAGTTGATTGTATCCCAAAAATTCATCTAAAAAGTTGTAAGCTTTTTTTCCTGCAACTCGTTCTAAAACATGCTTAGTGATTGGAAGAGGAAAGTTGTCTCTAATGGTAGCTGCATTCACTTTCTTGAGATTGACACACACCCTTAATTTTTCATTTTTCTTGGGACAACCACAATTAGAGACACCCAATCAGTGTGTTCAATTTCATAAATGAATTCGGCTTCCTTTAGCTTTTCTATCTCTTCTTTGATCTTCCTAGAAAATGTCTCATTATAAGGGTATGGCCTTTGTCTGCTCAGTTTCACATCATCTCTCATCGGTATAGTATGTTGACAGATTTCTGGATCCACACCCTTGAGATCCTTATAAGACTAAGCAAATATATTCTTTTAGTAAGCTTAACAAAATCTTCTCTTCTTCTTCCGTCAGGTCATTGCAATGTAGGAAAGTCTAGGCTCTTCGCCTTGTTTGGCCAGATCTATCTTTTTTGCATTTTTAGGTCCTTCGTAGGACTCGCCCTGTTTTTGTAGTTCCGTGATAGGTTGTTCGAATATGATTTTTCGGTCTTGGACAGTATATTTCTTGTAATGGAATGGAACGCTCATAACATCTTTACCTTCCTCCTTAGTGGTTTCCATTTCAATTGTATATATCTCCTTTAGATCTTTCTTCAACTCTTGACACTTCTTTCTTCATTCAACTCATGTCATGGTTGAATCCTTGTCCTGGCATTTGGGTTTGGCTTGAGTTTCCTTTCTCGTTTTTCTCGATGTTTTTGATATTGCTTTCTTTTCATTTAAAGGATATCTTTGATGAGTAGTTTAGCTCTCACATGTTCTTTTTCCGACCCCGAATCATCTAAGGTAGTTGAACGTTCTTCTAACTCATCTGTTGCATCATAGTAGAGGTCTGAAAAGACTTGTTGAGCTTTCATCAAGTCCTTGGATTCTTGAATTTTGTCTTCAATGTGAAGGGTTGAGATCATTTGTAGGGTAATTATATCATAGCCATCCTCATTGCAAAATTGAGTAGTCATAGATGTATTTACACATACATCCATTGTTGCTAACTTCCAGTCTCTTTCACTTTTTCTTGGAATAGTTTCTTTGCTTTCTCCTCGATTTCAGCCCTTTGTTTTTGTTTTTTCATCTCGTACCTTTTGCTTCTGCTTCTCTTGGTCTTTTGAGAGGAAATTTTAGTATTCTCCGAATCATCAGAGGAGTTATGTTTCTTTTTCTTAGCCTGGGCTCTGGTGATTACCTTGATTGGAACAATCAGTTCACTCTTAGATGAGCTACTAGGTATCACTTGGACTACGTTCACTACTGTTTTACCCTTGTTTAAAGGATTTTTTGGACAATCTTCAGGGAAGTGTCCTCCTTTTTTGCAACATACCAAAAAGCTTCAACTGGCTTAATGTTCTTGTCAGGCTCTAGGCATTCATTTTTCCAGTGATCATCTGCACCACAGTTATGACAGTTCCCAGTTCTTGGCTTAATCATGGGTCTTACCATCGGAGGTCTAACACCTTGATTAGCTACATAGTACATCAGTTCAAGCTCTGGTGTAGTATAAGTCATAGGTTCTTCCATTGGTGGTGGATGTGAATTATACCAATCTCCTTCTACCATTATTGTAGATGGACTAGGTTCAACATAGGGTGTAACACGCACTAGTGCTTGTTCATCTATGACTCCCTCTAAATGCATGTACTTTACAAGCATTGCATTATGTCCAAGATATGGAGATGTTTGACCCAACACAAGTTGAGTTCTTTCCATACCCATCGATGGTCTTTGAGCTTGGGCCACATTAGGCTGATATCTGTACATGGGTTGTCCCTATGGCCTCATGGCACTTACTGAACATTCCCATCATACTTCGGTCAGTAATAGCACTCGTTGGTCTGATGGTTAGTCTATTTACCCTTGATTGCATACTATTTTTGCGACCTAATTGGTTGTCCCTGTTGAGGTATCCCTTGCCCTGGTCCCCTCATAGGTGCTTTTTGCATGTTATTCATCATGTCATTCATCCTTTTGAGCATACCTTCTATGGTTGTAAACGGTGTTGCAGTAGATGTTTCCACTTGTGCTGGTTTGTTGGATGTTGTTTTCTTGCTTAGATTATTCTTAGGGACATCTTCTTCATTGAAAATATCACAATTGTCTCCTAAGTCAATAGCATCTGACACACACTATTCTAGGGTCATATGCTTCTTGCTATACAATATAGCATGAAGTTCTTTGTTTAGCAGTCCCTCTAGAAACAATGATACTAGTCTTTTTTTTGCAGGTATTTCTAGCTCTCGGCATCTGCAATGTATTGTTTCATTTTAGTTGCACAATCCCTACCAGACTAAACTTGTTTCTAGTTGAAGCTATAGATTTGAGCTACAATATTGTGTTTGATCCCTGTTTTGGAACAAGCAGCTACAAATCCTTGAGCTAATGTATTTAAGTCCATGATTGACCTTGGTGGAATGTTTTGGAACCATGTTAGTGCTTTTCCTTCTAATGTCATTCCAAAGCCTTCAAACTGAGTATGGAAATCAAATATACGTTCTGCTCTCAGCACTTGCTTAAAGCTTGCTAAGTGGTCATATGGATCTCCAGATCCACAGTATTTTCTGACCCATTTTTAAAAATCAACTGGTCTGACACGTCTATTTGGTTCAACTCCTGGTCTCCTAGCAGTTGGTCCTGTTCCGAGTCATGTTTTTATATAAGCAATTTTTTTTATTGAAAGATCTCTAGATTGAAACTAAAAATTATGGGTATTCGGCCATTATTCGAGAATTTGACATATAATAGCATTTTATACGTATAATTGTTTTTAATACGAGCATATAAATGCAACCCAGCCATGTTCTAAAGTGTCTTGACTATCAATGGGAGCTTGGGTCTTCCTTCATTTACCTCAAAGGGTGTCTTTCCTGTAGTAGTTTGGACATTGTTATTGTATGCATAATCTACTAACGATAAATACTTTTTTCATTGATCTCTTTTATCTACTTCCATGACATAGGCTTTAAGTAGATCAATGATAGTTGAATTTGCTATCTCACTTTGGCCATCCGTTTGTGAGTGATAGGCCAAGGAGAAATTCAACTTAGTACCTAAATTCTCAAAGAGACCCTTCCAAAAATTAATGGTCATTCCTGGATCTCTATCGGATACTATAGACGTGGTAAGCCATGGTACTTAAAGACTTGTGAGATAAAGAGGGTTGCCATATGGTGTGCTTTAATAGTCTTTTTGACCGGTATAAAATGTGCTTACTTGCTGAACCGATCTACTATTGTCCATATTCTCATGTTCCCAAGTATGGACTTGGGTTATCCAAAGATGAAATCCATGGATATACTTTCCCATGGGGAATTGGGTATAGGCAATGGTTGAAGCAAGCCAAGCTGCTTCCCTCTATCATACTTTGTCTTTTGACATACAATGCAATTGGAAACATAGTCCGATAGGTATGCCTTCATTGTTGGTCAATAAAAGCACATCTCTACTCCCTTGAGAGTAGCTTGAATCCCTCTATGGCCCGCATAAGGTGGAACATGATATTCATGCATTACCTTTTTACGTAGATTAGATGTAACGCATAGTCTATTTCCATAGAGAAGATAACCATCTTGCATATTGTATGGTTCCTCTTTCTTCCCTAGTGCAATAGCTGACATAACATCTTTGAAGTCTAGATCCTTAGCGTACTCATCTATCATGGAGGATAGATCATTGTGAGTAGCTATTGATACAAAATTCACCCTTGGCCTCTGTAAAAGTGCATCGGCCACTTGGTTGTGCTTACCAGCTATGTGAGAATATGCAAATTAAACTGTCAGAGAGTGTTTAGATTTGTACATAACCTTTTTACGTAGATTATATGTAACGCATAGTCTATTTCCATAGAGAAGATAACCATCTTGTTTCATATATGCCTAGGTTCTTTTCTTGGTCATTGAATCTCCTACTTTTGTATGCTATGGCATGCCCTACTTGAAGAAAAACAACTCCAAGCTATTGTCCACAAGCATCACACTGGACCTCAAAAGGCTTTGAAAGGTCTGGTAGTATTAGCACAGGTTGAGAGGCAAGCTTTGCCTTTAACTTTTCAAAAGCTTTATTCTCTTTTGTAGTCCATACAAATTTAACATTCTTTTTAGTCAAATCATACAATGCGTTTGCTATGAATGAGAATTTTTCTATGAAGCATCTATAGTATGCACAAATTCCTATAAAGCTTCTTCATTTGTGTAGATTCGTTGGTATAGACCATTCTTCTTATCTCCAACTTTGCAGGGTCCATTCGCACCCTGCTTGAGCAATAATATGACCTAAATACTAAATCTCTTTTAAGAAAAACTCACTTTTCTTTTGAATAATGTCCAGCTTATTGTCTCTCAAAACTTGAACTATTACTTGAAGACATTGGAAAGAGAGTAAGGTATAGGAGGGCCTCTTTATTTAGCACATCAAGAAAATACTTAAAACTTAATCAAGCTTGACCAAAGGCTAGAATGGTGGGGTAGATAGCCTAGGCATGCATATGTAAAATTAATTTTTCTTTTTTTCTTGAAGAATATATGCAAATTTTACTAGATTTGATTGGATTTACTCTCCCCCCAAAAAGTACTTTTTCAATTTTCAAATATTAAAAGTTTCCCTCTCTTATTCCCACTTTATCTTTCCTCTCTTCTTCTTTCTCTCTCTCCAAAAGTGACCCAAGATCTTTTCTCTCTCCTCATCTGCTACTACTAAAAACTACAGATCTGCAATATTTATCCCCACTCTCTCTCTCTCTCTCTTTCTCTCTCTCTGTCTCTCCTACTCTCATGCTAGGGCATCTTTTTGTAAAGTGGTCTACCACACATCATTTTAACTCTGTAATATCTCCTTCTAGATTTTCAACCTCTTCCTCCATAGCTATAACATCTCCTTCTACATCTGCAACCTCTTTCTCCATAGCCACAACATCTCCATCTAAATTTTCAACCTATTTCTCCACAAATCCAACATCTCCTTCTAGATTTGCAACCTCTTTCTTCATAGCTCCAACATGTCCTTGAAGATCTACAACCCCTTCCTCCATAGCTCCAACATCTCCTTCTAGATTTGCAACCTCTTTTTCCATAGCTCCAATATCTCCTTCATTCATAGCTCCAACATCTCCTTCAAGATCTGCAACCCCTTCCTCCATAGCTCCAACATCTCCTTTTAGATTTGCAACCTCTTTCTCCATAGCTCCAATATCTCCTCCAACATCTCCTTCTAGATTTGCAACCTCTTTCTTCATAGCTCCAACATCTCCTTCTAGATTTGCAACCTCTTTCTCCATAGCTCCAATATCTCCTTCATTCATCAAGGTTCCCTAACCCATTTTCACTCTCTTTCCAAGGTTGGATCTCTTTCAAGTTCCATAACCTGCACCACCAACTTTCCAACTCTAGCTCCCTATCCCTTTTGAGATCTCTTTCCATAGCTAGTGAAAGGTCTTCTCTCTCTCTCTCTCTCTCTCTCTCTCTCTCTCTCTCTCTCTCTCTCTCTCTCTCTCCCCCGAAACTAGACACCAAAGGAGTGTACTTGCTCATAGGTACCAAAGGATTACAATGGAGTAGAGATCTATTGTACATGGTGCTAATGCAGTGAAATGCAAGGGGTGTATTTATGGCTTATCAAGGGTCACACACTTTCAATGTTGGCAAAGGGTCCTTAGGTAAGTTCTTGTTTCTGCAAATCATGTGTGGTTACTGTATTTTTTCCATGAATGGCTTGATTTTGTTTTGAAATTAGAAGTATTGTTTATTAATTATCTCTTCTTTAGTAGATTTTATATATTCAACAACATTGAAAAATAGTACTAGTATTTCCAAAACAACCATTTGTAAGTTGCTAGTGAGTGCTTTTGGAAGAGATAAAGTGTTGAGGATTTAAGACACTCACATTGTATTTAAATTTTTTTAAACTATACAACTTTATGTTCATGTTTGATTTGCAAAAGGCGTATTTCAAAACCGAATAATGTGCAATTTCATTCCTGCAATATTTGAATATTCAAACCCTGGGGAGATATAACCAATCACTTAGTGGTCAGTTTGCAAGAAAGATGAACATTGACTTAGTGTGGAACCAAAACACAGCAACCAAGAATCAATTGAATTTTTTTGCTCAAGTTATAACAAAGAAAGGTGCGGCAAATGAAAGGCAAGACAAAGGGGCCAAAAAGGTGGAGCAATAGCACAAAAAGGGAGGATCCCTTCATCACGGTGTTGAGAGACAGACTTGAGAGTCTAGCTCTATTTCCCATTTATAGAACACTTATGTAGACAACTCATATGCCAAGCTAGTGGGCTCATGTGCTTGATTAATACAATGTATTCTGTTTCCCCCTTTTTCTAAGCCCCACAAAAAATGTATGGTGAGATGCAGGTCAATCGCCAGGAACTCTTGTAGTTGACATGTTCTTGTACATAGCTGGCTATTTGAATAGTGGCTAGTGAAATGATGGGCACAAGGCACCATAAAACAAAGGAAAGCTCATTATTTGTATTGGTATATAAAGCATCTACATCTAAATTGTGGACATGAAACAAGTAGTTTCTACTAATAGTGCAATCAACCTTTACAAAAATCAGAAAGATTGCGGTATAGGATGACCTATTTAATTGATAGTTTAAGAAAGTGCTTAAAACTTAATTAATATTTAGTAGTCAAAGGCTAGAATGGTGGGGTCTATTAACACTAGTCTTAGGATGTATGTATAAAAGTTTGTTGGACCAAGTTAGTGGTAGACCTTAAGCCATATGTTAAAAAAATTGCATTGGATCAATTTCATGGCTTAGGCCACTTAAGTTATGATTGATTTTGGTAGCTTGACAATAACTTTTCTATACAATATGAAATATACATGACAATATAGTTTAAATATGTTAAAAAAAAGATAAGACTCATATTTGATTTCAAAGGACCCAAAAAAATGTTTTTTTTCAAAAATAGAAGTTATGCACTAAGTTGTAATTCAGGGATGAGCTTAAATGAGTATTGAATTCCATCAATTGTTATTGATACATTGTAGAAGCTTTACAACTCCACTACATACCTCAAAATGAATTTAGAGCCAACTTAAAAAATATATGACCTACATTATGATTTAGTGAAAATTCCTACGATTTGACACTTTGTCCCCTTAAAGATGAACATGGAAATATGTTAAATATGGAGCATGATTTACCCTTATACTTTTTATTCTACAAAAGCACAATTGTAAGACCCTTTTTATGAGGAAGAACCATCGTGTAGGAGAAAAATTACTCGTCAGAAAACCAAAATCACTAATTTGAAAACGAAAAATCAATACTCAGTCTCAAACTTTGACAAAAGCTAAGAAAAATCCTAGGTCAGTAGGGACTCTTCGGGATAGATGGGTGCAAAATTGACCATAGCAACTGGCTCGGTACACCAAATTGAACCAAAATTGAAAAGGGCCATGCATAACATATAGAAAACTTCCACAAGCTCATATGACCATTTGACTTAGGGTTCAAGGGGGTCTATAGGTAAAAATATCTTTTTTGGCAAAGTGTTAGAATTGAGTTTTGACTATTGCACAAGAAGCTTCTAGATGGAGGTTATACACAATGTACCTTATTTAGATCTTCAAGAAACATCATTTGATGCCCATGGCATTAGAAAAGGACATGGTAATGCGCAAAGAAAGCATCAAGTTTGACATGTGGCCATAAACTCACTCCAGATTGATCCAAAACTAACAAAGCAATGTCCGTACAACCTACGGGATAAGCTCATAGATTTTGAATTGAAAAAAATAACTACCATCAAGAAACCTTATAATTGTTATTCTAGAAGTGGACATTTTTAAAGCCCCTATCACAAGGAGAAACCATCATGTGTGAGAGAAATCACTCGCTGGAAAACCAAAAATTCATACCCAGTCTGAGCTTTGCTCGAGACCGGGCTCGTCGGAATATTCCCTTTCACCGTAATATCTTGGTTGGATGGTGGCCAAAAAATGATTGGAAAGGGGAAATTTCCATGAGAGGCCACATTTCCAAGGTCAAAGGGACCATTTGTGCACTGTGGCGCACATGCCACTCTTTGGGGTCCTCGAGACCGCACACCCTCCCAACGCGGTTTTTAAATGCATTTGTCACCAGATTTTGCCAAATTTTCCTCGAAAACATGGCCTCACATGAAAATTCCTCTTTTCAGTCCCAAAAATACATCCGATAGGCCAAAATTGTGCCATGGTATGCTAACTATCCTAGGTTCTCCCCAATACTCAACAAACCCGTCGCACATGATTTTTTGGTACATATCTTGCCACCACTGGCCACCACCTATCTTTTTCTAATTGACCCTATTTTTCTAGATAAGTAGACTTCTTGTATGTAAGATTAGATCATCAATGAACTAGACAAAGAAAGAAGTAGAATATAGCTAAAAGATGATAATGTCATCAAAGAACACTCCTATGAAGCTTTGATGAGGTCTAAAGAGCCTTTTCATCATTCAATTAAAGCTAGCCGCACATTGGTAAGTCCAAAAAGGGAGTACCGAGAATTCATATAGGCCAAAAGTTGTTCAAAAGGTTGTCTTATGAATATCTTTATACACTGTCCTTATCTAATTATAGCCATTTTTGAGATGTATTCTACTAAAGTAGGTAGACCCTTGTAGCTTATCAAATAGATCTTCTATCTTGCAAACAAGAAATCTATTCTTTATGGTTATCCAAGATTTAGCACTTGATAGTCCACACACATTCTATAAGTGCCATCTTAGAATGGATGAAAAAAATGGAGATGAACTAGCATAACTATCCCTTTTTCCACAAGCTTGCTCACTTGCCTCATAATCTCCCCTTGGTGAGATGGTGAGACTCCATAAGGAGTCTTATTAGGAGGTGAGCTACCAGGTAGAAGTTCTATGGAATGATAATCTTGTCCCCTTTTGGGAGGTAGCTCGCTGGGAATGTCATCCGTGCATACATCTTGAAACTCATTTAGGAAACTAGAAAGTTCTAATTCCTCTTTAGTTTCATTCTTAACTTCATTAGGAACACATGCATCTTTCTTAGACTGCTTGAAAAAAACCATGTAACAAGAAAGAAATCTTTTCATTACTTTGTCTAAATTTTGAGTCTGTACAAGAGGTATAGTGTTGCCTGCACTATTAACATTAAGTGCAACATCCTTGCCTTGATAGAAAAAGAGGACTTTTCTCTTTGGAAAATTCATAGTAGCAATCATTTGATCAAAGAAAGGTGTCCCTAGGATAACATCTTCATGCTTGAGTGGAGAGATGAAGAAATCTACTTTATCAACATAGCTTTTCACATGGAGCCAAATGGACGTAAAGATGGCTTTCTTACATGGGGATCTTGATGAGTATGTCTACACATTGTATAGACTAAAGCAGGGCTCAAGGTGAATGGTACATGAAGTTTGACAAGTATATGCACTCCCAAGGTTATGTAAGGAGCAAAGAAGATCATTGCTTGTATGCCAGGAAGATCAGTGCTTCGCATACCAGGAAGTTGAATGATGTTTCACTTTTTATTCTAATACTTTATGTTGATGATATGCTCGTTGAGAGTCCAAAGATGAGATTTTCATGTTGAAGAAGTCACTTAGCACACAGTTTGCTATGAAGAATTTGGAAGATGCAAGTCATTTTCTTGGTATGTCTATCAAGAGGGACAAAAAATGTAGAATATTGGAGTTGTCACACGAAAAGTATATCCACAAGGTCTTGCAACATTTTAATATGTAGGGGGGAAAGGCTACATTGAGTACACCAATGCAGGAATATGAAAAAATTAGCAAGAATGGTGCTCCAAAATTTGATGTTGAGAAAGCAAAAATGGTCAAGGTGCCATATTCTTCAATAGTTGGCAGTCTTATGTATGCCATGGTAGCCGCAAGATAGGACATTGCTTTTGCAGTGAGAGTGGTTAGCAGATGTATGGAAAATCTTGGTAGAAAGAAACTTGGACGTGGTGAACCACATTTTGAGATATTTGAGAGGTGCAACATACAAGTGCTTAAGCTTTGAGAATAGTGATGCATCCATTGTGAGTTACATAGATGTGGATTCTGTGAGTTGTGTGAAAAGTCAAAGATCCACATCTAGCTATGTCTTCCTATAGCCTGGAGCAGCTATGTCATGGAGATCATTCTCCAAAATTGTATGTCATCTTCCACCATAGAGGCGGAGTATGTAGCAGTTTCGATGCTAGCAAGGAAGTTGTGTGGTTAGCTTTGCTAGTGAGAGATCTTGGCATTACTCAGACTCCAATGTTGCATTGTGATAGTCAAAATGAAATCCCATTAGCAAAGAACCCCATGTTTCACTCGAAGTCAAAACACATAGAAATCCGTTATCATGTGATATGAGACATATTGGCTAGCAAGCGCATTGAGCTAGTCAATGTTCATATGGATGACAACCGTGCAGATGCTCTCACAAAGAGGCTATCCTCATAGTGGTTTGCACATTTTTGGATGCTTCACGATTGTACAGGTTGTACATACATAGGCCACTTGGGCCACATTGGCTTTCAAGTGGGAGATTGTTAGGGTTTAGGCCAGCTGGCCAGACACCCATCACACTGACCATACTTAACTTATTTATTATTTTGATCATATAGAACAACAAGGAGTAGTGAGGCAAATTCCAATCTTCTCTAAAAGTTACACCAACAATCTGTGTCTGCTCTTCTTCTCCCTCTCATTTTGCACGCACCGTGCACTCTTGATTTATATTATATACTTGCAAAATCCAGATAGAATTTTTTTTTTCTCTCCTCTTGATCAACTATCTTGATTTTGAACCGGTTCAAGGTTGATCTAAAAACTACTTTTCCCAAACATTGTGTGTGCGTGTGTGTGTGCGACCGAGAGAGAGAGAGAGAGAGAGAGAGAGAGAGAGAGAGAGAGAGAGAGAGAGAGTTTGATTTTGTCCTTTTTCTTTCAAGAAGGAGGTAAATTGCTAGATTGAAGGGAATTGACATTGATGGGACATCTTCTCATGCACACATAAAAGGAGGTGAGGGAGTAAGAGACCCAATTCAAACTGCACCCTTTTGAGATTCAGTTAATGGAGGAGGGAGGAGATAAGATAATGCCCACACGGAGGGGGGGTAATCTTTAAGAATCACCCCTCCCTCCCTCTATCCTACTTGCACCTCAAAAGAGTGCAATTCGAAATGGGCATGTTACCCACTCTTCTTTTGGTGTGTGTTTGTGTGTGTGTGTGTGTGAGTTTAGCTTATCACAATAAATCTTGTTACTCTAATCGTACGATTTACCTCCTCCCCCGTGGAGGCCCTCTATAACTCATAACTATTACCCCTTCTGTGTGAGAGCATACCCTAAGCGCCTATTTTTAATGTGAATTTCTTGCAAAATCATTACTCTACTCTTGTAACAAAAGATTGCAGCACTAATATTTGAATTTAATTCTAATGCCCCTACATTTTAAATGTCTCTCTACGATCCCTCTACCCTGTAAGCTCAATGAAAAAGAAGAATCGAAATTTAATATGATGAGCCTTAAAGAGAGTAGATTTGAGAAAAACCTTTATCCCAAAAATAAAAATATCCCTTTAAGTCAATTCGTAATTGAAAATTTTGCAAATCAAATAACTGTTTTTCCATATTTATATTATATACCTGCAAAATTCAAATGGAAATTTTTCTTTTTGCTCGCCTTTGGATCAATTGTCTTGAATTTTGAACAAGTTCAAGGTTAATTTGAAACCTACTTTTCTCGAACATTGTAACCTACTTTTCTCGAACATTGTGTGTGTGTGTGTGTGTGTGTGTGTGTGTGTGTGTGTGTGTGTGTGTGAGAGAGAGAGAGAGAGAGAGAGAGAGAGAGATGGATGTTGTCCTTTTTCTTACGAGAGGAGGTAATTTGTTAGATTGGAGAGAAGTGACATTGATGGGATCTTCTCACGCACACATGAGGAGGGAAGGGGGTGAGCCTCAGGACTATATACACATGCACATTTAAGAAGCTCGTTCATGGGATCGACGGCGTGAAACTGGGGCGTGGTCGGCGAGACGATCTGGATCATCCGTGTGGCGGGGCCGGGCTCGGGGTAGGAGGTAAACCCGGGCGACGAATGGCGAGACGAAGTGGCATCGGTTGGGTGACGTGGCCTCAGGCGACGAGGTGCCACGTGGATAAAGGGGTAGGTGGGTGGCCGGGGCGGCTTTCCGTGTGCGGACAATGATTGTCAATTAGGGCGTCGAAAGGGATTGCTTCATGCAAGGTGGGGTGATGGAGTGGCGGGCCAGTTTCATATTTGAATTGGGGAAGGTCGTGCAACAGAGCAGGTGTAGGGGTGGGGGTAAACCCAGGCTTTTGAACAGGGGGCACAGGCGGGTGTTTTGTGTTGATGAAGATGCACGCCTCCGCCAGTGGAGGGGCAGCGGTTGGGGGGCCTTGGGGGTGGGATCTGAATGGGTTGCTTTTGCAACTACAAGGCAATGAGAGCTTTGGGGAGCTTGATGGTTCTTGGAACGAGTCCAAGGGGGGGGCGGTTGGCGCTTCGGATGGAAACTCAAGTGATATGGATGATGTGGAAGAGTTCTTTGAAGAGCATCAAAGTGGGTGTTTGGATGCATTTGCTTTTGCATCAACTAGGTACTTTGCTTTTGATAGACAAACATACGGGCTTATGATAGCTTCTATCGAAAGTGGCCAAACGATTACCATAAGTGCTCTCAAAGCCCATGACAAACGAGGTGTGCTAGACTTGAAAAAATGGGCAAGAATGAGGGATTTACTCCACGTAATGGTTGACCAAGGTGGATCTTCGCGTCTTGTTATTGGGAATGGAAAGTTGATTGCATGTATAGAAGATTGGGAAAGCATTGTTTCCGCATGCCACTCAAACGACCATTTATGCTTGCGGGCAACGATGGCATCCATTGCATGTACATGGTGCACAAGTATTAGAGAGGATGGAATCCCACTTGCTTATGTGAAGGAGTTTTTGGACTTGTGTGTTTGTGCATCGTTGCCCGGGTTGGGGGAATTGGACAGCCATGACACCACTTCCACAGAAAATTTCCCGGGTTTACAAGACAGACAAAAGAGTCCTGGCAAGGATGAAGGTGGTGTTGAGGAACATACAGCACCGATGGATGAAATTCAAAATGTGATCAACGCTATTGCCATCAAGCACAAGGCTAGATTGGTAGAGCGGCAGTCATCGTCATCGAGGGGCTTCATTCAACTTGTGTGTCATCGCAATGGGGAGGCATGTAGAAAGGGCCACGATCATCGAAGACTGCGCACATCAAAGAAGTGTGGATGCCCGTTTACTATCGTCATTCAATGCGTCTATGATATAAAGGAAAGTGTAAGGATTAAGGGTTCATGTTGGGCACAAAGGTCATGTGCCCGGATCATGTGAGGATCTTTATCACTTGCCGGTGCATCCTACTGTGAGGAAACAATGCATGGAAGATTTTTTTGACGTTGGAACATGTCGCCATGTCGCAAAGATGAGTGTCGCCAAGGAGCTATTCCACTTCAATATGGCATTGCCAATAGAGCAAGTGTCACATAGATTCTCATGATACCAAAGGAAATTCAAATGATGGCTTATCAGCTCCAATCCGAAGGTAAATAAAGCCCTGAATGTCTCCTTGCTAGGATAATCATAGGTTTGTATGGGCTTATCTGTCATGGTGCCTGGGTTTATTTTGGGGTAGTGCCTGGGTTTATTTATTATTTTGCCTGGGTTTATTTGTCATATTGACTGGGTTTATCTATCAGATTCATTTAAGACTTGAGTTTAATTGATTGCTTTTGTTTAGGGAGGCTAGGAAGCGATGATGACTGGTCTTCTATGTACCAGGAGGCTCTAAAATTAAAAGAGCAAAACAAAGTTCTCTATTGTCAACCCTACAACCCGGATGCCTTCGATGAGATGGAAAGGCCATTCATACTCATTATTCACGATGATTGGATACTCTGCATGTGCTTGCGTTTCTCAACAAATAATGCTTAGGCAATAGACTCCCAATTCAAAACAAATGTTTTTGGGATGCCACTCTATGAAGGCGTATTGCCAAATCAAAATGGAATTGGTTTACCCTTGTGGTTTATGTTGTGCACACATGATGTAGGAACATCTCAAGAAAGCATTGCTTTGCAAGTGACACTAAGGCTTGTGTTCCACAGAATGAACAACATTCACCCTCGAGCATTGGTGATTGACAAGTGTATGACTTCATTATTGGCCATCAATAAAGTTGTTCATGCTGATCAATCTTGTTGGGAGGTGGACAAAGATGGGACAACTCAACAAGTTGCATGTACTGTCTTGCTATGTTGGTTCCATACCAAGAAAGCATGGGTGGAGCACTTGCTTCCACAGGTTTGTAATATGGTTTTGTATATGTGTACCTGGGTTTATCTGCGTGTCAGAGGTTTATCTGTTAGTGCTTGGGTTTATCTATTAGTGCCTAGGTTTATTTGTTAGTGCGTGGGTTTTTTTGGTAGGGCCTGGGTTTATCTATAAATGACTGGGTTTATCTGTCAATGCCTGGATTTATTTCTTGGGGCCTAGGTTTATCTGTCAGTGTCTGGGTTTATCTGCCAGTGCTTGGGTTTATCTGTCAGTGCCTGGGTTTATCTATCAGTGCCTTGGTTTTTCTGTGTGTGAGAGCTTATCTGTGTGTGCCTGGGCTGATATGGGTGAACTATAGATTATCTCGTATATGTTTCTTGATATGCCTGCCCACTTTTTTTGCAGGCTCCTAAGCAGATGCGTGAAACCCTATTTGCATCAATGGAAATATAATGCAATGTGGTACAGAGGACAACTTCGAGGCTCGGTATGCCCAGTTGTTGATAGAATGTGAAGGCCACCCTAATATTGTAAGGTATATCTGCAATGGTTGGGCCGCAAAGACATGCATCTGGCGAAAAATGTGGCCAAAATACGGTCGTTTATTTCCACATGGGCATGTGGACACTACCAATTTGGTCAAGAGACTATGGCAGTATGTGAAATACACACTTCTAGATGCAAGGATCAATCGATCATCCTTGGATCTATTGCCCTGGTGGGTGACTCCAACACCGAGACACGAATGGTGGCACTGCTATCGAGTTCTTTTGTCAGAAGCAAGAGATTGGTATAATATTTTCTTTTCATATTAATCAAAGCAAAGGCAATGGGTTTTTCTATGACTGCCTAGTAGGATTATTCGTTTTCATGAAGACTTGCATTTGTACCTAGGTTTATAGTATGGTATAGGTTTATATGGTTGCCCGGATTTATCTGTGTCTGGATTGCTTCTAAAGCTGATCACTGTATATTTTGTGTAGTTGACTCTGGAAAGCACAACGTTTATGGAAATGATCGGTTGCAAACCACAAGACTTGCACGAGGTGAAGAAATCTTAAGGAGATATGCAAATGACCCATCGACGATTCAAGTTATCGATGAAGCTACACTCTTATTTAAGGTCTTGAGCATGTCATCCACAGGGACATGGTATCAAGCTAGTATACAGTTGGCATATTGTGACTGCCTAGATTGGTTTAGCAAGTGCAAGCATTTGTATGGAATGCGACTCATCTTAAGGGACTTCTTTTCTCATATTAGCCATATTCTACCCATCATTGACACAGCCCGAGAGCTAGTCATGGAGCACGATCCTGAATAGTTTGAGGATACTACCATTGATGTAGAGCCCACACGAGATGCAGATGGGCAAGGGCCTCCTCCAACACAAGTTTTGACCCAATGCATTGACGAGCTAAAAGCACTCTTGCACAACATTGAAGAGGGCATTTCATCATATAGTGACTCAAAGATCTTGTCATTGGTGGGGCAAGTGCGAGCAGCATATGTTGGCCTCTTTGCTCAAAGAGCACCCATGGAGATCGATTTGCCAAAGAAGGGAAGTGTAACACAAGTACAGGCACATGTAACTGCCACTTGACTTGGGCATGGCCAACCTAGGCCAGAAGGAGTAAATATGCAAATCACGGTGCCCACACGGCCTGCTAGACAAATGGGTTCCTTGTGACATAAGCATCAAAGGGACCGTAAGCGAGTTCGGTTTGCTTCTCAAAGGCGGGTTTACTGTCATCATTGTTGCACAAAGACTTTCTTGGTGGACGCCCGGGGCGGTCACTTTTTAGAATGTGTATGATATCACGTGAGTTAACCGGAGAGGATTATCAAAAGACCAAAATGTATAAAAATGTATACATACAGAGGGGGGTGGGGGTTTTTTAAATAGGCTTACAGTGTAAGTATAGTATGTATATTGGGGTATTATTAATTACCTTTTGAACGCATGTGATATAGGGGTCTTTTGATAAGTGACTGTCCCGGGGGTGGACGAGGGGGTCGATACATGCCACACTTGCAATGCATTGTTGCCTATGACTCCACGGCTAAGAGCTCAAGAAAACCTAGGGGCATTGATAGGCCAACAAGCCTTGTTGTTTCATGGTCTAATGCTAATGAATGCCTTGTTACGTTCGTGGTATGCGGACCAAACAATGACGATGACCATTTGTTTGATCTGAAGTTCCATGATGGGGAAACCATGCATGGAGTATTGGCATCAGCTCATCGAATTGTACTTTTGTAAAACTGAGCAGTAAACATCTTCCTCTTGTCTTGCTGTTTTTCCCGAGTTTATCTGTATCCCATGTTTGATTATTTGTACTATTTTTGGACCTCTCAATCACCTACCATATCTTTTCACCTGAAACTCAGTAATAAACATCTTCCTCTTGTCTTGCTGTTTTGCCCAGGTTTATCTGTATCCCATGTTTGGTTATTTGTACTAATTTTGGACCTCTCAATCACCTACCATATCTTTTCACCTGAAACTAAGCAGTAAACATCTTCCTCTTGTCTTGCTGTTTTGCCCGGGTTTATCTGTATCCCATGTTTGGTTATTTGTACTATTCTTGGACCTCTCAATCTCCTACCATATCTTTTCACCTGAAACTGAGCTGTAAACATCTTCCTCTTGTCTTGCTGTTTTGCACTGGTTTATCTGTATCCCATGTTTGGTTATTTGTACTATTCTTCGACCTCTCAATCACCTACCATCTCTTTTCACCTGAATAAGGAAAGTTCTAAACTTATTATTATGGTGGTAAAGGAGTGGACTATTCTTACTTTGTACAACTTGATAGGCTTTTGTTTGTCTTCTTTCAATCAACCTTATACCTGTTTTGGGTTTTGCTCAACCTATCGGCACTACTTCTTGTCTTGTGATGGAGAATTTTGACTCATTACCTTCCCTAAAATAATTTTCAATACCTTTGCTTTATACACTTAATTCCATACCTATTTTAATTGACCATGGGCTACCTCTTTATGTGGCAGTTCATTCTCGATGCCCTCTTAGGATTGTATTTCTTGTGCAACTATTAGGTGTATAGTTTTTCTCAACTTTGTTAGAGATTGCAGTGTCTATATAGTTAGATTTAAGCTATACAATAGTAACTTTTTATGTTAATATTAGACTAATTAGGTTCAAACACACACACACACACACACACACAGACTATCAACATAGTTTAGTTGTAGAAATGTACGTGATGCAAGTGGAAAAGAGATTTGTCCTTCTAGTATGATTGTCTTATACTCTTGGCAGCATCTTCCTTTCCTCTTTCTACCATCATCATTGTGGATTTTCACTACGAGCACTAATACTACTACCACTACTAATAGCTTAGGCACGATGGCAATGTCAATGTTTTTTTTGAAACTTGTCCAAGGAAAACCAAATGCATGACTAACACACCAAAACATAAAACACGATCAGGCCTCATAAAACATTGGATGAGTTTTCGCGTGTGTGTGTGTGTGTGTGTGTGTGTGTGTGTGTGTGTGTGTGTGTGTGTGTGTGTGTGTGTGTGTGTGTGAGAGAGAGAGAGAGAGAGAGAGAGGCTTTCAAACCATATGGTGAAATTTGCCATGACACCAAACAACACAACTTGCAAATACAACTTGAATGACAGCTTGCAAATACAACCACAAAATCTACGCACTTCACAAGCTTTCACATATACCATGGATGTCTACCCAAGGCACACTATTCAAACTATGAAGCAACTTAACTTCATAGCTTAAGCCAAGAGAGATAAGGGAAAGCCAACACATTGCATGTTAAAGCTAATGAGTATGTGATGCAAGTTCATACAAACAGCATTTTCTAAGTTTGCAGCACACTATACAAATAACATATAAAACCATGAATGCAAACCACTATACAAATAACATGTCAACCCCGACAACACATCAACCCTGGAAATCCGTAAAACCTAGACTTATTTGATAACCGATAAAGTAAACCCGGTACACATATCAACCCGGGCAATCCATAAACCCAGACTTAATTTAACATGCGAACATGTAAACGTGGATAACATGTCAACCCAAAAAATTTGTAACACAAAATTGTTTTAACCACCTAGCATAAGCCGAGGAGAGAATGAAAAGTTCACATTCCATGTTAGAGCTGATAAGTATGTGAAACAAAATCATACAAACGACATAGTCACTCAAAACAATCTCAAGCAAGGATGCTTGCAGGTGAAGATAAAATCTCTTGCGCCTCATCCTCGTCACTACTAACATCTTAGGCGCCATCCTCACTGTCCCCTTTGCCACTTCCACCGCCTTCATCCTCGTCATCAGTCCCATCATCCTCACCGTCATCACCGCCACCACTTATGTCACCCCCACCATCGTCATCACCGCCACCACTTATGTCACTCCCACCACTTATGTCATCACCACCACCACTTGTGTCACCCCCACCATCGTCATCATCGGCACCACTTATGTCACTCCCACCACTTATGTCATCACTGCCACCACTTGTGTCACCCCCACCATCGTCATCATCAACATCCCCATCGCTACCATAATCGGGATCATCATCCCCACTCCCATCCTGGTTAGACTCGTCATCCTCATCTCCATCGTCATCACTCCCTTCGCTGCTCCCCCCGCTGCTTTTATCCTCGTCACTACGAACAATCAAGGTCCCCACTTTGATCTGGCGCTGCAATAAAACAGATCAATTTAAACTCAGACATAGCATAAACCTGGGCACTTACAAAAACACAAACCCGATTAAAATAATAAAGTTGGCTTCTATGACCATAGAACTTACCCTAGATTCGTAGCCTTCCTCCACGTGACTCTTGATCTCCTTTTTCATTGCCTCTTCCCTTTGATCGATCATTTTCATGTGGTTGGCCACAAACTGCATGATAAAATTATCTTTCTTCATGGCCGTTTGAGCCTTGTGCGGAAGAACGTCCCAAGTGAGGGCTACCCTATTCTTTGCTCTCTCCTCAATCCTCTTGCGATTTACTACAAAATTTCCACTCACATCCTTAAAGAGTTGTTGGGCCCGTACCTGATCTCGTATACTTGACTTGGGCACGTCGTTGTTGACACTCCCTCGAGGCCACCCTCCGAGCCTTTGAGGGATGAAGACATATGTTACCATATACATGTGGTAGTGATGTGTGTGAACACACTAGGACCGCCGGGGCATTTTTTCCCTCTTTAGGAGGTTTTTTCCCCCGTGCATTGTATATACGCCCATCACTCTAGGGCTATCTATCTTTCCATTGCACACTAAGTAACACACTCTCTATTGTGTGCCTTGAGCTTCCTTCGTCTTCTCCAAGCTGTGTGTGTTTCTCTGCAACCCTAATTCCAACAATTGGTATCAGAGCAGGTCACGTCCTCCAGGGCTTAGTCGCCAGCTCCTCCAGCACACGCCTGCTCACTTTCTTCAATTTCAGTGAGCTTTGGCGAGAGTTCGCAGGTCGACAAAAATTTTGGGCGAACTCGAAGAGCCCGGTCTGCTCAGAATTTTTATTTGGGCTCATTTCGGCCTCCGTTTCCACTACAGGCAGTACTGCACATGCTATTTCGTCATTTTATGCAGAATTTCTGTCAGTGCCGTTTTCTGCATAACAGGTGCCTTATAGTCTTCTACGGTTTGTGCTATATAGCACAGGTTGTTCCCGCTCCATTTCTCCTATTTTCGGGTAGTTTTCACATCAGGTGCAACATTTACCATGGCTGACAACAACAACACAGATGTGTTCAAGATGTTTGCTGTTGAGGACAGGTTGGATGGGGACAACTACCCTATGTGGTCTTATATGATGCAACATGTTCTTGTGTCAAAGGGTGTCTGGAACATTGAGCAGGGCATTGATGTACGTCCTGGTTCTGATGATGTAGGCGATGTTGAGGATGTTGCAGGTCTTGCTGCAAGGATTGCAGCTGTTAGAGTTGTTTTGCCTACGGCAGAATAAGCTCGTTGGGATGTTAAGGATGAGCAGGCTCATGCATTGATTGCGTTGTCTGTGAAGCGTACCATTGTTCCTCACATCCGTTCAGCAAAATCTGCAAAACAGGCTTGGGATATTTTAGCAGGTCTTTATGCAAGCCGCAATGAGGCAAAAATTGCTTTGCTGCGTAAAGAGCTGGAGTCAAAGATTATGCATGAGGAAGATGATATGGACACTTTCCTTGCTAGTGTCAAGGATATCAATGAGCAGCTTATTTCTGCAGGTGAAGTCATTTCAGACAGTTCCCTTGTGCAGACTATTCTTGATGCCTTACCAGATTCTTACCAGACTTTTGCTAGTACTTGGAGACTGATGACCCAAGGAAATCCTGAAGTTGTCAAGTTTGATGCATTATGCACATTGCTATTGCAAGAGTCACTTTCCAGAAAAAACAGGACTAGACAGCGTGCAGTTGAACAGGCTTTTATTGCTTCTCAAAGAAAGGGTGGTAACAGTAATGCAGCCACTTCTTATGGTTCTGCTGCGAGTGGCAAAACTTATGTTCCTAATGCTTCTGCAGGCAGCACTTCGTCTGGAAATTGTGGTGATAAGGACAAAAAGAAGATGCGTTGCCATTATTGTAAAGCCAATGATCACTTGATCAAGTCCTGTCCTAAGTTGAAGGCCAAAGAGGCTAAGAAGAAAGAGGGTGGTTCCACTGCAAATACTGGTTCCACTACAAATGCAACCATTGTTGAGTCTTCTGTGAAAGGAGACTGTGTTGCTGATGTTGATGCAGAATGGGCTTTTAGCGTAGAGTGCACTTACAATCCTGCTGTCCATGATGCATGCTTGTCAGTTGCTGCAGATTCACATGTGTGGTATTTCGACAGTGGTGCTACAAAGCACATTACCTCACATCGTGAATTGTTTACCTCTCTCGAGTCTGTCCCTCATGGGAATTCAGTCACTTGTGCCAACAACGACTCTTATCCAGTTTAGGGAGTTGGAAAGATTGTGCTCACTGCTGCTAATGGCAGTTCTTTCACACTTGTTGATGCACTTTATGTACCTGGGATCAAGAAGAATCTCTTGTCTGTATCCGCACTTGCTAGACTTGGACTTGTAGTCAAATTTGTGGATGACAGATGTACAATTCATGATCTCAGTTTTGGTGATGAAATTGTTGCATCTGGCCTTTTGTGCCGTGGGCTATATAAGCTCACTTTGTATGACAAGTGTGGACAAAATTTTGCAAATGTTGTTGCAGATTCAAGGGCTATTTGAGATGCAAAACTTTGGCATGCACGTTTTGGTCATGTGAATTTTGCCAGTTTGCTGCGTTTGCAAAAATATGACATGGTTGCTTCTTTGCCGCCTTTTGAAGCACCTGCCAAACATGTTTGTGAAGGCTGTATTTTGGGTAAGATGCAACGTTCTAAATTTCCAAAGGATGGTTCAGTTCGGGCCACATTCAGGTTGCAGCTTGTGCATAGTGATGTTTGTGGGCCCATGCAAACTCCGTCCTTGGGCAATTACCTGTACTTCATGACTTTCATTGATGATTACTCTAGGCATGCATGGGTATTTTCGCTTAAAGCGAAGTCCAAAGTTTTTATGTGCTTCAAACAATTTCTGGCTATGGCTAAAAATGTCTCGAAATGTACTATGGGTACTGTCCGTTCTGATCGAGGGGGGGAGTATATGTCTCATGAATTTAATGCATTTCTGGCTAGTCGTGGGATAAAACACCAATTTACAGTGCCTTATACACCTCAGCAAAATGGTGTTGCTGAGAGGAAAAATAGGTCACTGACGGAAATGGCACGATGTATGGTCAAAAGTCAAGCTTTACCGCATTCTTTTTGGCTTGAGGCCATCATGTGTGCCACTTATGTACTTAACAGGTGTCCTACGAAAGCTTTGCAGTCTATTACTCCATATGAAGCATGGCATGATAGAAAGCCTTCTATTGAGCACATGCGTGTTTTTGGTTGTTTGGCATATGCTTTGGTGCCACAAGTGCAGCGCAGAAAATTGGATGATAAGGCTGTCAAATGTATTTTTGTTGGTTATAGTGCTGAAATCAAAGGTTACAAGTTGTATCATCCGCAAACAAAACATATTCTGGTTTCACGGGATGTAGTGTTTGTGGAAGATTCTGTTCATCCCTTGCTGTCATGTACCAGAGACAGTAATGTAAGCTCACAGGACATTTATGACACTTTTTTGCCTCTTTTCAGTGGTGGAAATACGAATGTAAGTTCCAATGAGGCAAATGTACAGCCTATGGTGGTCTCTGAAAATGTTCTAGATCAGCCTATTACTGATGCAGATGTACATAATGTACTTGATGAGGAAAGGGCTGAAAATGAGCAGGCTAGAGGTATGCCAAAATGGCTGGTGCACACTTTGCGTGACAGTAAATTGGATGCACCTTTGTCTAGTCGTACTCGTTCAGGCTCTCGCCATGCATCTTATGCATCAGATTGTTATGCTTTGGTTGTGTCTAGCTTACATGATGTTGAGGAGCCTCTGTCTTTTGTTGAAGCACAAAATTCGAAAAATTGGATGGCTGCCATGCAATCAAAATATGATGCACTTATAGAAAATGACACATGGACTTTATGTGATTTGCCTCCTGGAAAAAAGGCCATTGGTACGAAATGGGTTTACAAGTTGAAACGCAAACCGGATGGTGAGATCGATCGCCATAAGGCTCGACTTGTTGCAAAAGGTTATGCATAGCAAAAAGGCATAGACTATGAAGAGACTTTTGCTCCCACTTGTCGTATGACTACTGTGCATTTTCCCTGTGCATTGGCAGCTCATTTTGGTTGGGATGTACATCAATCAGACATTGTTACTGCTTTCTTGAATGGTGACATATTTGAGGAAGTTTATGTAACGCAGCCTCGCGGTTTTGTCATAAAAGGACAAGAGGACAAAGTGTGCAAATGTAACAAGGCTTTGTATGGGTTGAAGCAATCTCCTCATGCTTGGTATGAGAAATCTAACACTCATTTGGTCAAACAAGGCTTTCGTAACAGTCCAACAGAAAGCACATTGTATGTAAAGCGTGAGGGTGATGTATTTCTCATCGTGGTTCTTTATGTTGATGATTTGTTGATCACTGGACCAAATGAGAGACATATTGCTGAATTTAAGGTTGATTTAAATGCTACTTAAAGATTTGGGGCTGTTGCATCATTATTTGGGTATACAGTTTAAGCAGTGTGATGGTGGTATTGCCTTGTGTCAGAAAAGTTACATAGAGACATTGCTATGTAAGTTTGGACTTGAGGATTGCAAACCTATTGCCACTCCCATGGAAACGGGTTTGAAGTTGAGTCTACATGATGCTGGTGATCTTGATGATGTCACTCTTTACCAAATTTCTATTGGCTGCCTCATTTATAAATGCAACACGAGGCCGGATATTCAGTTTGCAGTCTCACAGGTCAGCAGATTTATGCATAGCCCAGGGTCTAAGCATTGGCAGGCTGTCAAGAGGATTTTCCGCTACCTTAGTGGCACTTTACATCTTGGCTTGTTTTATCCCAAGGGGGGATCATTGCCGCCGGACTTACATGCTTTTTAGAACTCAAATTGGGCTGGTTGTTTTGACACGCGAGTGTCCACAAGTGGTTTTTTGTTTCATGCTTGGCAGTTCATGTATATCATGGTTGAGCAAGAAGCAACCTACTGTGGCCACTTCTAGTTGTGAGGCTGAGTACAGGGCAGTCTTCACAGCTACGGTTGAGTGTGTATGGCTCAGACGCCTTATGGATGATTTGGGTGTTGGACAGGACACTGCCAACACTATCTACACTGACAGTCAGAGCACATTGGCACTTACGAGGAACCCAGTTTTTCATGCTCGCACAAAGCACATTGAGGTGCATTACCACTATGTCAGGGAGAGGCTCTCAGCAGGAGAGATCAGCTTGGCTTATGTGCCAACACAGGACAACCTTGCAGATCTTTTCACAAAGGCATTGTCTCATGAGAAGCTTGAAGCTTTCCGCAAAGCTTTGGGCTTACTCCCCTTTGTGGACTGATCCTGTCCTCAGGGCATGGCACTTCCCTTTACTCATGTGCCAGATCTCGTTCACCGCATCACTCCAGGGGGGATTTGTTACCATATACATGTGGTAGTGATGTGTGTGAACACACTAGGACCGCCGGGGCATTTTTTCCCTCTTTAGGAGGTTTTTTCCCCCGTGCATTGTATATACGCCCATCACTCTAGGGCTATCTATCTTTCCATTGCACACTAAGTAACACACTCTCTATTGTGTGCCTTGAGCTTCCTTCGTCTTCTCCAAGCTATGTGTGTTTCTCTGCAACCCTAATTCCAACAACATCCAGCCCATGTACTTTCTTTAAGTGTTGAATCATCTATGATCGCTTCTCCATGAGAGTGTTCCAACTCGTACATGGTGGTTCAGCCCGACAAATCCTCACCAACTTACCCCCATTGATAACCTCAACATAAGGTGTCTACATCCAATACAATACAAAAGGCAAAGCAAGTCAGTGACACATAAACCCGGGCAATAAAAAATACTAGATAGAGAGAGAGAGTTGCACACCATGCCGTGACAAATAAACCCAGGCAATAAGAATACTAGATAGAGAGAGTTGCACACCATGCCATGACAGATAAACCCGGGCAATAAGAATACTAGACAGAGAGAGAGAGAGAGAGAGAGAGTTGCACACCATGCCGTGACAGATAAACCCGGGCAATAAGAATACAAGAGAGAGAGGAGAGAGAGAGTTGCACACCATGCCGTGACAGAGAAACCTAGGGACTTCTTACCACAGTTGTGGAGGTAGTACAACTTGCCCCTAATTTTTTTTCTCTCTTTACTTGAAGCTTGGGCCGCTTTGAAGAGCCGACAAGGGCAAGAGCCTTTTCCGCCAGCCCTTCATCCTCTTGCCCCTTCTCCACATGCTTTTTAGCCTTATTCTTCACATCATCCCTCTTTAGAGCAATCTTAACCTCCGACACCTTCTCCAACTACCCCTTGCCCGTGTGCCCTTTCACCTTGACCTAACCATTTTATCAAAGAAGAGGAAAACCATAAGATTAAAAAAACAATTCATTGGCTTCTTGCACAACACTTGAGTGGCTTACCTCATCAACAACAAGTTTTCGCTCAATGACCTCACGGACTTCCACCTCTTTCATCCTCTTCAACCTCTTCACATTTTGTTGCTTGGGGACCGCCATACCTTCTTTCTCTTTCACATCGGCCTTGGCCTTTCTCTTGTTCACCTAGGACAATGCACTCAGACATAAACCTGGGTGCAAGGACCAAAAACACTTGCAAGGCACACTTTCATTGCAATAGTCTGCCTAGGGCCGTTTGTTGCATACCTGTGTCTTGGGTGGCTCGGAGCCTGCTGTGCCACTCAACTTCTTTGCTTGACCACTCTTTTGAACCTTCAAGGGACATGATCCTTCAAGCAAAATTATATCCTGCACACATTGACACCCGTGAACACCTTACAGCAGACACAATTTTCAAGAAAATTGCACAATACACGGGCACAATTCTACGTGTTTAGTTTGTTGGTCCTCATTTGGAGCCTTAGGAGCCTTTGGAGCCCCTAGTCGGGTGCCCGCTATGCCGCTCACCTCCTTTGACTGGCCGCTTTTCTGAGCCTTCAACACGCTTGATCCTTTAACCAGATTCAAAACCTGCACATCTTAAACACCTAGGAGCACTTAACAGCTAGCGATACTCGGGCACTGACAGATAAACCCAGGCATTTCTCCTACCTGTTTTGTTGGTTGGATCTCCTTTGGGGCCTTTGGGGCCGGGGCCTTCTTCAAACTAGCATCTTGGCATGGCTCCTGAGGTACCTCCGATGACAGAGGAGCATCTTGACCCTACACAAATCTTACATGTTTTGTTGGTTGGGCCTCCTTTGGGACCTTTGGGGCCTTTGGGGCCTTCTTCAAAACAGAGCCTTGGCCTTGCTCTCGAGGTACATCCGCCAACAAAGGAGCATCTTGGCCCGGTGGCATTGCAATCTTCAAAGGTGTTGCAATCTTTGGGGCCTTTGGAGCCTTCTTTGAAGCAACACCTTGGCACAGCTCTCAAGGTACATCCACCGACAGAGGAGCATCAATCTTCAAAGGCGTTGCCCTCTTCAAACCCTGCACATGTGAACACTTAACAGCAGGCATAAATTTCCCTTAAACCACACAAATCTTCGGGCAATGACAGATAAACCCGAGTATCTACAAAAAGAGTCCTACCTGTTTTGTGCGTTGGATCTCCTTTGGGGCCTTTGGGGGCTTTGGAGCTTCTTCAAAGCAGCACCTTGGCACGCCTCTCGAGGTACATCCGTCAAGACAGAGGAGCATCTTGGCCCTCAGGCGTTGCAATCTTCAAACCCTGCACACGTTGGAACAAGTAAACCCAAACGTCCACAGATAAACCTGGACATTCACAGGTAAACCCGGAAACTATCTTACTTGTTCTGGCTGTTGGGCCTTTAAAGCCCCCTTCTTCCCTTCCTTGGTCACAGCAGCAGTAGCTTGCATGGCTCCGGTTCTACAACCGCCAATGGAGGAACATCATCATTGTTTGGTCCTTTCCCCGCTTTCTTCTTCCTTTCCCCGGTCACAGCAGCAGTCTTGACCGGCGAAGGCTCCGGAACAACATTGCGCTGAGACACTGCAAGAAGGAGCCCCCCCCCCCCCCCCCCCCCCCCCCCCCCCCCACGTCTTTGACCTCCTCAGCCGGCGTTGGCCCCGCCCTCGACCGCGTGGCTCTCATCGCCGCAGGCGGCTTTTTGGCTCCCCCCCAGCCCTTCCAGTAGGCTTCTTTGGTGGAAGTGTAGAGTAGGCGCCCCTCATTCCCTTCCTCCCACCCTTCTTCGCCTTGCCCGCCATCTCTATGCAATCCTGGACAGAGCTCTCCTTGCCCGCGATGCCCTTGAAACCCCCTGGACAGACCTGCGCGATGCCCTGAAACACCCCCTCAAACCCCAAAACAGAGATGGCAATGTTGAACGCCCATCTTGCAAGCTGTACTACGAGGTGCAAAGTGAAAGCAACTCGGGCGACATGGCAGGACGACCTGCAGGCTCCCCTCACTGCCTGAGGTGAGGTGAGGTGACACACCCCACTTCAAAATCATGGCGGTGATCCCGTCGGATTTCCCCCCCCGTCATAATTAATGCCAACGTGGATCGTCCGTTGCCATCTCACCCCCGTCCTGAGGCCATGTCACCTGCCCGGCGCCACATCGTCCCGCCATTCGTCGCCCCGGTTTACCCCCTACCCCAAGCCCGGCCCCGCCACGCAGATGATCCAGATCGTCTCGCCGATCGCGTCCCAATTCCGCGCCGTCGATCCCATGAACGAGCTTCTTAAATGTGCATGTGTATATAGTCCTGAGGGGGGTGAGAGACCCAAATTTAAACTACACTGTTTTGAGATGCAATTAATGGGGAAAGGAGGAGATAAGATAATGCCCACACGGAGGGGGGTAATCGCTATGTATCAACCCTCCCTCCCTCCCTCTCCAAACTGCACCTCAAAAGGGTGCAATTACAAATGAGCATGTTACCCTCTCTTTTTTTGGCATCAATGTGAATTTAGCTTGTCACATCACATCTAGTCAATCTAATTCTGCAAATTACCCCCTCTCACGGAGGCCCCCTCTAACTTATAACTAGCCGCCCCCCCCCCCCCCCCCCCGCCCCCTTCTCTCTCCGCCCTCCTCTCCTTCCAATGAGCATACCCTAAGCT
Organism: Adiantum capillus-veneris; assembly: GCF_014529385.1. Lineage (NCBI taxonomy): Eukaryota > Viridiplantae > Streptophyta > Polypodiopsida > Polypodiales > Pteridaceae > Adiantum > Adiantum capillus-veneris. The sequence continues at coordinate 112,533,158 of NC_140943.1, read as the reverse complement.
CTTACTTTTAATGTGAGTTTCATTCAAAATCATTAGTCTACTTCTAGATTGAAGCACTACTATTTGAATTAATTTCTATTGCCCCTACATTTTAAATGTCTCTATATCGATCCCTCTACCCTATTAAGCTCAACTAGTAAAACGGAGCCGCCTTCGGCGGTGGCATGGTCCCTCTTACCGTCAAGCCCGTTGCTCTTGACAAATTTCACAAAATTAGATCAAGAAGAGTACTCCCTCTCTCTCTCTCTCTCTCTCTCTCTCTCTCTCTCTCTCTCCCCGCCTTTGGTCTCACATATCATAATGGCCAAACATTTTATTTCATTTGTTTCATCTCTCTCTCTCTCTCTCTCTCTCTCTCTCTCTCTCTCTCTCTCTCCCTCCTTCCTTTTCCTCTTACTCTCGAGAGGCATTATTGAGTTTCAAAGCGACACGATTGTAAGCTGAGACACTTTTTGTTAACACAGCTACTTCATTTAGCATCTTAAGACGTGATTTTTTCCTATTCATAACTTTCCATGAAGGATTATGAAGGATTAACACACAGTTCAAATTTAAAAATATGGCAAACAAATGTCAAAAGTAATAAAATGGACGGTGATTGTACTAAGCATAGCGGAAGTTGGTACCAATAAAAACTGGTAATAAGCAATGGTTATAAATAGGCCTGTCTCCTTGGGTTGCAAGATAGTGGATGTTGAGCTGTGAGATATGCTAGCGAGAAACCTGTGGGTGCCTTGGGGTGCCAACTTAGCGTTGCAAAGTGCGTGCAAAGAACTCTCTCTCTCTCTCTCTCTCTCTCTCTCTCTCTCTCTAAATAATTTGCAACTTAGAGAAACAAAGTAAAAGAGGTTAATCACATTGTCAACATGACCAAACATATGTTGCAAAATCAAAAAATATCAGAATACTAAGTTGCTTATACAATCATGAAAACTATCTTATGTTGTGAACCTTGACTTTCCCGCACACTACCGCTCTACTAAGAGTTGACTCAAAGAATGCCTTGGAGCTTATTGGACTTTGCCATAGGTTGTAGGCTAGCTAGGGTGCACCACGAATACACATTGCACTTTGTACTTTGTGGGGCCGAGAGAGGTGTGTAGAGGGGCTCCACATTTGATCGCAATTGATGAGTAGCGATTAGATGTGCATCATATGTTGCTGGGTGAGCATGTTGGACACGGCTAGCCAGTTTAGTTGTGAGCTAAGCATGATATCTTATGGGAGTCAATCATTCATTTTTTAAGGTCATCCGTACGTCTAGCTTTTGCCTCCCAGTAGCTTTTCTTTCTATCTCTAGCTGCCCCTACTGAGATAGTTGATTATCAACACTATCTCTACATTCCCCTTTGATGGACCGGTCCCCAACAATCCATCCACCGATGGGAGGAGAGTGAGCAAGATAAGGCACTTGTGCAAGCATATCAAGAGTTATCTTTCTTCATTCTAATGTTAGACATGATATTCAAAGTGTGTGTGTGATATTCAACACGTGTGTGAGTTTGTGTGTGTGTGTGTGTGTGTGTGTGTGTGTGTGTGTGTGTGTGTGTGAGAGAGAGAGAGAGAGAGTCAGTTCACGTGGAGAGATGGTTGTGAACCAGATGTCAACCAAGAACTAGAATTTTTGGGAAGGTAAGAAAGAAGAGAGAGAACGTCATTTCAGCCCCACCATTTTCCCAAACCTAGTATTTCTTAATTGAAAAATGGCACGATCAGTTTGTCTTCTAGTGTGGTTGCTCTCTTGCTCCACCTCGAAGGGTGGAGCAGGATGGCAACCAACTGGTACATTGAGGTTTGCAACTAGCACAAAACCACCCATGGACCTATTGGCAACCACTCTTCCATGTGAACTAACCTAGAGAGAGAGAGAGAGAGCATGGTGGCTTAGCCTTTATATTCAACTAGTAAAACGGTGCCGCCTTCGGCAGCGGCATGGCCCCTCTTCCCCTCAAACCCTTGTTTCCACTGCCTATTCAGAAAGGGTTTTGGACCACTGGCCAAAGTTATGAGATCCAGGATCAGAAATGCCTTGGGCTATTTTTATTTGGAGCTGCGCAGACATAGGGAGAGCCTCTTGAGGAGACCAGACAGTAGGAGACACTCACAGAGGGAGATCACTGATTTCTTCAGACTACATACATGGCATTCAGATGAGCAGGCATCACAACAGACTTCAGAGTCCATCTATACCAAAGGTACATTGACTAACAGGGCCATTGAGCTTGGGAGATCCAAACGCCCACGACTGTGAGGGTCATCGAGACATTGGTGAAAGCTACATCAAAGGGTTCGGATGTTCTGGCATGACATAGGAGATACCTAGTCAGAGTACTCACTGAGAAGGACATTGATAGCTTCGCCAAAGACCGATGTTGGATATCATAGGATAGGATATTGATTCCAACATCTCAGCCTTTCATTTCATTTCGTTCCATTTCACTTTAGCTCAGTTCAGTTTCAATTTTTAGTCTTTTACACAGACATTGTATCAGATTCACCATTTGTAAACTCTTTTGTCTCATAAGTCACTTTGGCCTTTTGAAGATGTAAATAATTTCATCTCTCTCTCTCTCTCTCTCTCTCTCTCTCTCTCTCTCTCTCTCTCTCTCTCTCTCTCTCTCTCTCGCGCGCGTTTCAAATGTGGAATGCATGTGTGTGTGCGTGTGTGTGTGTGTGTGTGTGTGCGAGAGAGAGAGAGAGAGAGAGAGAGAGAGAGAGAGAGAGAGAGAGAGACTCTGTGCGCAGGTCATAGGCGTGACAGAGCCAAACTGAGCCGCGACTAAGGGGCACGTGCGCACACACACACACAGAGCATTGAAGGAGAAGTGGAGGCCAAGGTAGATCAACATTATAGATTTCAAGAGGACTTGGAGCTATGAGAGTTGGTAAAGGTGGAGCTAACACTATGAATGTTGCCGAAGGTTGGGATTATGTGAGGGGGCGATCAAGTGTGAATTCTCTATGGGTCTTCCCTTTGGCAAGCTTTCCTTTTTTCAAACAGTGACATCGGGCATGTTCCATGGTTAGCTCCCTTGGCGAGCACTGACAATTTTACTCCTGCCCCTCCTCAATAGCAAGTTGAGAAGCATCGCTCATCGCGGCACCTGTAAAGCAATCTATTAATTCCGGTTGGATTCTCTCTCTCAATCTCTCTCTCCCTCTCTCAAATTCGAAAAAATATCTAAAGCTTGCTTGTGTGCATGGGGCTCCTCAGCTAGGGACGTTCCAGGAGGTGACATCCCAAACAGGAAGCTCCTCAAGTGCTTTTTGTGCTTTATGAAGTGCACTACATTTGGCATACTGTCGACCAAGGCAGCTCCAAGCATGACGTTTTCTTTTCAACAACCCCTGAATAACAATACTATCATGGATATTAGCATCAGATGCCCTCTCTCTGCATCTCCGCAAAATAGCCTAAAGCTTCTTGACCATGTCCTTGTTAGACATTAACAATGCACTCCATGAGACAACAATACATAGCTTGTGGCCCCACAGGATTGAAAACTACCAATTGCCATTGTAAGCCCTTGATGCTCATGAATAATCACTTCATAGACTAAAGGATCCTATCATGAAGATTTGTCAACTCCCCTTGGTATTGGCAACATTGCCTCCCATCCTAATTTCTCCATGACTTGGATTTTCCACTATGTGTAATCAAGTAAAATTCTTGTGTAACTAAAATAGCTTTCTTTTTGGCTAGCTTTAACTTTTCTTAGTGGAACTGGATGATTTGTCCATCTCTTTACACAAATAGGGTTTCCCAAAGTGTCTCATTAAGGAGAATCAACAAAGATCCCTTGGCTTGGGACTCAAAAGGAAAAGGGAAGGGCCAGGGAAAAAAAAAACTTCTTGCTCAGTTAGAGATATATTTAAAGTCTCTTGGGATAGTTTCATGCGACGTTAAAACTCTCTTCTTCTTCTTCTTGTATTTTTTGGAAAATTACCAAAATACCCCTTTAATTTATAGAAATTCCAAAAATACTCTTGAAATTTCAAAAATTTCCAAAATACCTTATGGATGGCATCATGGCAGGTGTATTTTCTTGTGGAAGATGCCATGCATCACGATGCATTTTCTTCTGGAAGATGCCATGCGTCGCGATTCGGGAAAGTAGGTATAGCAAATGTTTGAAAAGAAAATGAAACGGATCCAACTAGTTGGGTTAAAAGAAGATCACAAAGAAAATGAAAGGGGGTGCACGTGGTAAGAGCACAGAAGGGATGATGGTGGGGGGGCCGATAGACAACGCAGGAGGAAAGGTGTTCAGCCATGCATTAGGGCGAAGAGCACGACATGCCTTTTTTTATATTGCAAAGGTGGCTCATGCGTCAACGAAGCAGTCATGGAAGTATGCCGCAGCAGAGATGTCTGCTATCGCATGAGCCTGGTTTAGGTAAAGGCACAGAGAAGGGCGGGTGTGGAGATGCAAGCGTGCAAAAAGGGTTGCACATGCTTTAATTTTTGGAATCTATGCAAACATTGTTCTCCTTCGCCCCCTCTCTCTCTCTCTCTCTCTCTCTCTCTCTCTCTCTCTCTAGATTCATTGAAAGTTTCTCTTTCGCACTTTAGATTGGTTATTCTCTTACTAGAATCGTGTTTATTTTAAGGGAAAATTACCAAAATACCCCCCTAATTTGTGGAAATTCTCAAAACACCCCTCAAATATTTTGTCGTAAGTTTCCAAAATACCCCAGGTAGTGAGATTAATATTCTCCAGAGATTAAAAAAATTTGTAGGTTTTCATAAGAAAACTGATTGTCTATCAATTTAAGAGGCTAAAACTAGACTTTTCATGCTAAGCACTCAAAAATGGGTCTCAATTGTCAAACAGGAGAAAATGTTAAATACAACACTCGCGGTGACGACAGGTGTCCGTTTTGTTTGGAAAAAAATCTGCCTGTTGAGTTTGTGTCGATGATGCGTTCGTCTGCGTGTGCTCAACAAGGAGTCCATCGATAAGGGGGCCGGGGCTCGTCTGCAAGAGGATGCGCTGCATCGAGGGGAAGCTGCGCAGGCAATAGCGATGGACAAACCCAAGGCTGGAGGTGCTCAAGGCTTGGAGTGGATCAACAAGGTCTATCTGAGACCTTAGGAAGTGCGAATCAGAAGAACAAGCAGAGCGTAGGAATGCTGTGCATGGAGGGGCAAGCTTCACAGGCACTAGCAATGCACGAAGCCAGGGGCTCGTTGCAAACTTGCAGGGCACGGGATCGCAGGGCCTGACGGAGCGAGAAGGGATGGGCATCAAGAAGAAGGAATAGATGCACATTGCAGGGCACCGGGCACGATGGGATGTCATCTCCTTTTGTCTTTGCCAAAAGTGAGGAAAGAACCTGCTTAGATTCTACTTATTGAAAGCCCAACGAGTAATAGGCGTGCCCAATTTTGGAAGCAGCTGATTAACCGGTATCTTGGGAGATGCCTTCGAAAAGTTTGTAGTGAAAAAGTGGAGAGGACACACGTGGAGGCGGCAGAAAAAGGCCATGTTGTATGTTGGGCGCATATATATTAAGATTTCATTTCTCTCTCTGCTCTGTCTGTCTCTCGATACAACGGATGCATGCGGGGGGAGGTTGGGTGCAGAGGGGGAGCAAGAGATGCCATGCCAGAGAGAAACCAAGGCATGCCGTGTGTATCTGTGTCAGGCGCAGGTTATATCCTCTCTCTCTCTGTCTCTCTCGGTACAACGGATGCAGGCGGGGGCAGGTTGGGTCCGGAGCGGGAGGAATAGACGCGATGCGAGGGACAGGACGGTTGTGGGTGCAGACGGGGGGAGCTTGGGTCCCAAGGGGGTGGAGGAGACGGGATGCGAGAGACAGCAAGGTTGTGGGTGGATCCATGGCACTGCACGATATTCGCTGAGCTAGACAATAGCATCTGGGTAGATTCCCGTTAATGCAGGCGCAGACCGAGTAGGATGTAATGAGATAGTAGACAAGTTAAACTTTTTGATTGCATGTTTCCTTTATCCTACATAATTTCAACATATTCATATTATGTATATATGAACAAACAGTAGATATCAAGATGCACGTATTGACCTTTTGATTTTATTTATGTACGATCACTTATTTTCTATGCCATTCATTGGACCCTTCCTCCATCTGCGTAATGTGTGCACTAAGTCTCCGGTGAAAATGGTCTCCCTCCCTTTTCCATGCCAAGACCACCAATTGCAAGCCTCATGGATCTTTCTATGACAACTCAATACACCATTAAATCTATTAAATCTAGTGCTTGCTTGTGACTCTAAAGCTAGCATTTATTTCTAGTGCATTAGTAATGTTTCTTACTATAAACGAACTGTGCAAGGATAGCAAAACTAATGCATTAGAATACACAATTAAAAAGCCTAAACCTTTATTGCATACATGACATAAAAATACACTTTCATATGTTATTGAGAATAAACACAACACTCTCGGTAGTAATTGCAGTCACATTTCCATAACCTGTGCGTACTCACAAAGAACTCTCTCTCTCTCTCTCTCTCTCTCTCTCTCTCTCTTTCTTTCTTTCTTACACATGCGCATATAGAGAACATCTACCTTAACATCTTCAAGAAAAAACACATGAACATCTATCAAACAAAGGACAACTTACAATAACTCAACATTTTGAAAACCTTGCTTTTGGCATTTGACAGAAGTTAAAATTATCTCCTTCTTCTTCTTCTTCTTCTTCTCTTCTCTCTCTTTCTCGGGTGCAAAAAGAGCCAAATGGTGATCCTTTCAAGCGCCAAACGGTGATCCTTTCAAGATGGATTGCTTCTGCACATGCCAAAAGGAGATTAATGGTGGAGAGAGAAAGAGAGAGAGAGATGGAAGCTCCTGCGTGTGCCGCTTGCAGGTTGTGAACCAAACTTGAGAGAGAGAGAGAGAGAGAGAGAGAGAGAGAGAGAGAGAGAGCAAAAGAGAGATGGAAACTCCTGCATCTACGGCTTGCAAACTGCTAACATAACTTGAGAGAGAGAGAGAGAGCATTCAGCAGAGTAACAGATTTCTTTGGAAGTTGTTGCACTCAATCATTTTGCAGAGTCTGATTAATGTGATTATTAATGCTTTTTCCATTGCCTTTCTAATCACTGCCTTTCTAAGTTTCTAATCTCGAGACCCTAACTGGTTGTGCATGTCATGTCCGAATGGAGGCGTTTGTGATAGAGGTGCTCAGGTGTGGTAGATTTGAGAGCAGTGGCCTGACGCATCCCGGATGTGGGCTCTGTGCAGCGCAATTAGTGGCATTGCTTGTGTGCATGTTGTTGGATCCGCAAGAGCTGCCACTTTTTAGCTGGACAAACTACATGGTACCAGGTCAGTGGTCACAATAGAGGCGCACGTGTAGAGCGGGGTGCGAGTTTGTGCAACATCATGCATGGCAGGCTGCAACAGCAAGACTCAAGAGCACAGGGACCTGGGTAGTCGCTCCCGGGCAGTCACAAGAACTTCATGACAAATTCCCTAATGAGTTTCTAACGTGGAGAAAATATATTCATAAAGGAAACATCTTTCCCATCGTGAAATAGGTGTATTTCTTATGATAAAATTTTTATTCCCATATAATAATATGTAATTGTTCCATTTGGGAATTGTTTTCCTTATGATAATAAATATCCCAAATGGCATGTGTGTGTGTGTGTGAAGAGAGAGAGAGAGAGAGGGAGCCTGGAGCTCCAATTTGCATAATCGTAGTTATAGCAACGATCAACCTCATGACCAGCTTCAAATCTTTCTCTTGCGTACGTACGACTTCAGCAATATCGAGCAGGCCTCTATAATAACTTATAAGTGTTCTCTCTCTCTCTCTCTCTCTCTCTCTCTCTCTCTCTCTCTCTCTCTCTCACACACACACACACACACACACACACACACACACACACACACACACACACACATAGTGCAACCTGTTTCTTTCTCTCTGTTCACGGAGCCTCTGGTCGTCTGTGCCACTGAGCATCAGGAAACACTTGCTGGACTTAGATCCTAGTGTGCTGGATTGAGGTACTGCTGATGCGTGGCGCGGGGGGGTCGGAATCCCTTCCCCTTTTATTATAGTATAGATGAGCAATGCTCTTTCACATAGATAACATCAGACATGATGTTCAACGCGCGCGTGTGTGTGTGTGTGTGTGTGTGTGTGTGTGTGTGTGTGTGTGTGTGTGTGTGTGTGTGTGTGTGAGAGAGAGAGAGAGAGAGAGAGAGAGAGAGAGAGAGAGAGAGAGAGAGAGAGACGGCTTAGGGTTAGGTCTCATGGCCTCTACCCTCTAGCTCTTTACCAGGTTTCTTTTACCGCAACTTCTCATCAAATCTTGTTTAATGCCCTGTTAACAGGTCATGGACAATCGAAAACTTCTCTGACGTTTTATGCATTATTACAACATCCGTCGAACTTTTTAAGCGGCAGCAATTTTGGTGATGCTATTTTTAGCATTTGACCTGTCTTTTGATTGGAATAATGGTGTTGCAGGCCTTCACCTATGGTAGTCGGATGGTAACACAGGATGCTTGGAGAGCAGCCTGCAGGCGACCTAACCCTTAATATTTTTATTCAATGAGCAACTTTGACATACAACTAAAAAAGAGCTTTTGTAGTGCTGTCTCTTGTGTGTGTGTGTGTGTGTGTGTGTGTGTGTGTGTGTGAGAGAGAGAGAGAGAGAGAGAGAGAGAGAGAGAGAGAGAGAGAGAGAGAGAGAGAGAGAGAGAGAGAGAGAGAGAGGCTATATTGCAGTCCCAACCCATCTCCTAGGAGCAACACTATCGGCATGCATTGTTTCATTGTGGAAGGGACGACTTCTCTCTTTTTGTACTTTATTGCCACAATGAAGGAGGGAGGGACCTTGACAAGGGGTTCATGCCTACAATCACCATAAGGGTGGGTTCACAATGAGCGGCGCAAGAAAAAGGCTCTACTGGCCTTGTTCCAAGCAGAACTCTAAGATAATGGGACTTCCACCGGGAGGGCGTTCACAAAGGGCGGAGATAGCATGCATGGCAAAGATTTCTTGGCACCATGCGATTGGAGGCAAGAAACCTGACGGGGTGGAAGTCTCACTCGGGGGGGGAGGGGGGGATCGGAAGATGGAATGGGGGGATGGAAGAAAAGCTGTGCTGACATGGACTACCTTTTCTCCACTTCCTCCGCCCTATGTGAACACACTTGTCCAAATGGAGCTTTTTCATTGGAGCATGTGCCTCCTGCTTTCTTCCACCACCTCAATGTGAACCCAGCCTAAGACACATATAGATTCTCTCTCTCTCTCTCTCTCTCTCTCACACACACACACACACACACACACACACACACACACACACACACACACACACACACACACACACACACACACACACACACACAGTTGTAGATGCCCCCCCCCCCTCTCTCTCTCTCATTGTCGAGCAGCAGTGGCTACTCGCTGGACTTGCATAGACAAAAGAAGATCTCTCTCTCTCTCTCTCTCTCTCTCTCTCTCTCTCACACACACACACACACACACACACACACACACACACAGTACGAACATGAAAAACAGATAGTGAACATGATACAGTAAAATGCAGTGGAAGAGCTAGGCATCTGGAACTACTTCTACACTTGTTGCTCCTGAATCACTTGCATTCTCTATTGCGCTCCATCTCTCGAGCAAGAGGAGAGAAGCCTTAACCCTAAGATTCTCAGGAAAGGCTTGTAGGGAAAGGGAAAAGAGGTCACAAATGATAGGGTGCAGGGAGAAGATGAGCACGTGCAAATGTGCAGTCTGTGGAGCATAGTTTAAGGGAGGGGAGAAGGGAGAGGGAGAGTGAGATCGAGAACAGGCGGGTAGACAGAGGGAGATAACATATAGAGAGAAAGGGGGGTGGTGAGAATTTCAAGAAATGGGTATCTTGCTACGAGGTAAGGGTTTGTAGAAGGAGAGGAAGGAAAGCTTTGGGAGCTTGGTAAGGTCCTTTTGGCAGTGGAGAACGTGGGGGTTTGGCAGCCTGACCTTTATGTCCAACATCTTTGCACACACCAGAGATGCAGATGGATCAGGAGCTCGAGGATGATGAGGGCACACCGGAGGAGATAAGGGCGGTTGTGGCTCAAACCCAGGACCAACATGTGTTGCCTTTGCTGCACAAAACCCAACTTGGCAAGGTGGTGATCAGAGGGGCATCCACCCCTCATCACTATATGGCACGGCTATGGGTCAGAGGGGATCTAGGGCCCAAATTTGGGGGCACGGGCGGCTTTAATCTCCGCCGTCGGATGACGGGGTGAACTAGGGGTGGGTGAGCTGGGGGTGAACTAGGGGCGCCTAAACTAGGGTATGATCATGTGCCATGCCAACATGGACAGCGATGCACGCTAGCATGGTGGTAGGGCATTCGTGTGGCAATCGAGATGTCTCGGGTCTGACCCACACCCCACGAGGAGGGCGAACTAGGAGTGAACTCGGGGTGCCATTTTCGCCCTCAGTTCACCCCTAGTTCACCCCCTAGTTCACCCATAGTTCACTGCGTGAACCGATGGCCAAGATCAAAGCTGCCTCGCGCCCCCAAATTTGGGCCCTAGATCCCCCTTGGCCAGAGCCGTGCCATATAGTGGCAAGGGCAGCCACCCCCTGCGTTGTCGAAGTGGGGAGAGGAGATGTGGGACCAGCTTGGCAAGGTGGTGATCAAAAGTGCGGCCACCACCTACATTGTCAAAAAGTGGGGAGAGAAAAAGTGGGAGCTCACGGCGCACCTTTGCTACGCATTGAAAACTCTAGAAAGTGATCGTTTCAATCTCTCTCTCTCTCTCTCTCTCTCTCTCTCTCTCTCTCTCTCTCTCTCTCTCTCTCTCTCTCTCTCTCTCTCTCTCTCTCTCTCTCTCTCTCTCTCTCTCTCTCTCTCTCTCGGCCTCGGCCTCGGCCTCATCAACACCAAAGGTGAGGGAAGGGAAAAAAGACAAAGAAATAGTCTGGACTTAAAGAAACTATTCTTTGCTACGTGGTTGGAATAGTGTACATTGGGCATTGGGGCAGGAGCTATTGTTGGCAAGGGATTGGAGCCTTATGTAGGGGTGAACAGAGCATTGTCGGAATTTGTCGGACACAAGAAACAAAGGGAGGGGGTCGGAATCCTTTCTCTCTCACACGCTATCTTCTCATGTGTGGCCAGCTCTACAGAGCACACTTGCTGCCAAGGGGTACCAAATGCATCTCTCCCTAGAGTGATGCGGTGAACGAGAGCTGGCACATGAGTAAAGGGAAGTGCTTTTCACAAAGGGAAATAAGCCCAAATCTTTTCAAAAATCTTTGAACTTCTCATGAGACAATGCCTTTGTGAAAAGGTCTACAAGGTTGTCTTGTGTTGGCACATAAGCCAAGCTCATCTCTCCTGCTGAGAGCCTCTCCCTGATATAGTGGTAATGCACCTCAATGTGCTTTGTGCGAGCATGGAAAACTGGGTTCCTTGCAACTGTCAATGTGATCTTACTACTATCAATGTAGATAGTGTTGGCAGTGTCCTGTCCAACACCCAAATCAACCATAAGGCGTCTGAGCCATACAGACTCAACCGTAGCTGTGAAGACTGCCCTGTACTCAGCCTTACAACTAGAAGTAGTCATAGTATGTTGCTTCTTGCTTAACCATGATATACATGAACTGCCAAGCATGAAACAAAAACCACTTGTGGACACTCACGTGTAGAAACAACCAGCTTAATCTGAGTCCGAAAAAGCATGTAAGTCTGGTGGCAATGATGCCCGCTTGGGATAAAACAAGCCAAGATGTAAAGTGCCACTCAAGTAGGGAAAAATCCTCTTGACATCCTATCAATGCTTAGACCCTAGGCTATGCATAAATCTGATGACCTGTGAGACTGTAAACTAAATATCTGGCCTCGTGTTGCATACATAAATGAGGCATCCAACAGCAGTTTGGTAAAGAGTGTCATAAAATATAATATCTAACTTTATCAAATGATTTTCTCATATTAAACTGATCATTTAATATGGAAAGATACAAGGGAAACAAGAGTTAGGATATAGATATGTGCTTTTAGACCTATCTCAATAGGGGACCAAAAGGAGAAATGGTTGCATCTCAATAGGGGTTCAAAAGGAGACGGTCTACCAAAGAGCAATGTGCAATAAGTGCTTCTAGATTTACCTCAGCAAAGGACCAAGAGAAGAGATGGTTACATCTCAATAGGGGTCCAAAATGAGGTAGTCTATCAAAGAGCAACGTGCATCTGATGGAGCTTAAAATACCTAAGGGTTAGCTTCATTAAAGACCTCCAAAGTTAGTGTTAAAAAGTCCTTTGACCTAAAGCAAGCTAGGGCTGACTTTGAGGTGGGAATCCTACCCAAGTATGAGGTGCTTGCCGGCTGGCTAACTAAAGTGTTTGTGGGAACCTTGTCCAAAGCTTGAGGTGTGATTTTTATGCTTAAATGACTAAGGTTCTTGAAGTGTTCAATTCAAAGATAAACTCTCCAGCGGCATAAATTGTTTCCATTTCCATGCTTGAAAAACTAGGTGCTTGAAGTGTTCAATTCAAACCAAATGGCTTAAGAAGCATAAAAGACACATGTCAAAATCCTCCACATGTGACCCTCATGATGTGTTTGAATCCTATTGGATAAACTTTAAAGGAGTCCAATGAGAATTTAGATGCATAAAAATAAATAATTAAGTTCTTTCTCTCAAAGAGGAAAAAGATGACACATGTCCAAATGATATAATTTAATAATACAAGAGAGAGAGAGAGAGGGGGGGGGGGTGGACCAAGCATGAGAGGGGGTATACTCTCCCACTCTCTCTCTCTCTCTCTCTCTCTCTCTCTCTCTCTCTCACTCATTGTGTAGACTGCAAAGTGCAAGAGCTCCATCTCCTTCTCCAAATTTGTTGAGAAGTGGAGAGCCTACACCAACACCCTTGGCTAAGGAATGCAAATCCAACCAAGAGCCATGCTTCAATGCTTAAGCTTGCCATCTTCTTCATCTTCACTACTATGCTATCATGCTATGCTAAGCAAGAAGAGTGATGGTAAGTGAGAAACTATTTCTTTCTCCTATGGATGATTCTTCTTCCTCTTTCCTACCCTCATTCCCTGCTAGCTCTCTCCACCTTCGAAGGTGTTTGAGGTCTTGGGATTGAGGCTTGGGATAGTTAATGCTTTTTGCAAAGTTTATGTTATACTCGTGATGCATGAAGATTTCCATCTTCATAGCATCACCAAGGTCACAAGGAACACAAAGATTGTATTGTACTAAGTCTCTCTTGATGGGAGAATCTATAACACAAATGGCTTTTGGAGGGGGGACCGGTTCCAAGTAAATCTGGTCCTCAACTATTGTCATGTTCTTTAATACTCTCTCTCTTGCAAAAGTATTGTTCATGTCAAGTTAATTAAGTTCTATGTTTAAGTCGCTACCATCAATTAAGTTCACCCACTATGTTCTCCAAGTAATCTCACAAAAATGTTCACTCTAATTAGGCTTGCTACCCCTTGAAAGCTGTGTCAATAGTTACAGTTTCACCCATCTCAAAATCTTGAATGCCCAACTTGGTGGCCAACTCCGTTGATATGAAGTTGTGAGTAGAGCCAAGGTCAAACAAGATGAAGGCATCATGCTCCCTTACTTTTCCCCAAGCATACGAGAGGAATGAGCCTTTGCAATGAGTATCCTCTCTTGGAGCTTCAACCATGGAAGCTCTAGGAGTGTCATTGAGTACAGGGCAAGAACGATAACCATGTCCTTGCTCCCCACACTTAAATCATTTATGGTCTTTACGAAATGCCTCCATTTCTTTAGGAGAGAGCTTATTTTTACCTTTGTAAGCTCCTTACTCCTTGGCTTTGTTGTTGTTGGTGTCTGTGTTGCCTTGGGAAGAGTTTTGAACATTGCTCTTCCCTTTAGCTTCGTTTCTATCCTTGTTTTCCATGGGCTTGAAATTTCTTCTCGCCCCTTGTTGAAAATTGATCCTTGAAGCAACCATAGTCTGGTGGATGACTTTGGTGATAGTGCTAGGCCGTTGTGAGTTGATATACTCGGCCATTTCTTCAGGTAATACTGCACAAAGTTATTGCTTTTGTTTGATGAAGTCTATCCTTTGAAAGACTATAGCTTTGAGATATAAATCCCAAAACTTGTTTACATATTTGTGGATAGACTTGTTGAAGAGTAGCTTCAAACTCTGCCATTTGGTAATCACTTTGTCCTTTGCATCGCTTGCAAGGAATTGCTTCATGATGGAAACTCGTAGAGTTTTCCATTTCTTTGGGGCCTCGCCATTGCCATGAAGGCTAGCCCCCCATTGATGAGTAGATTTAATTCCCTTGGCATACATCCCAAGGTGGATCTAAGAACAACAAACCGGCCCTCGAAAAGTCTTGCACTGCCCATATCTCCTTGGCAATTTCCATGCAAGCCCCTTGTTAATCCATTTAATCCTTCTTTGAATTTCTTCAATTAAATTAATCTCCAATGATCATTGATGACTCGTGAGGATAGGAATACTTTTCTTCTTTTTCTTACCTTTAATTTATTCATCTTAAATATCCAATTGTTAGTACTACTTGTGTGAAAAACCTATAAGAGCATCTGCACGGTTATCATCCCTATGAGCTTTTACAAGCTTGATGTGTTTGTTAGTCAATATATCTCATATCACATGATACCCTAACCTCTATGTGTTTTGACTTTGAGTGAAACATGGTATTCTTAGCTAATAATATAGAAATCTGATTGTCACAGCGTAGCACTAGATTCTGATGAATTCTAAGATCTCCCACTAGACAAGCTAACCGCACAGCTTCATTGCTAGCACTAGAAACTGCATCATGATTTGCCTTTTGGTGGACGATGAAGTGCAATCCTAGAGACGTGACCTCCACAAAATGGCTGCTCTAGCAAATAAGAATACATAGCTAGATGTGGATTTTTGACTATCCAATAGCCCACATAATCTATATAATTTCATGTAACCCACTATGGACGCATCACTCTTCAAAGAAGTTTTGAGAGCTGAATTTTTTTTGGATTTTTACACACAGTATGAGCAATTTGGGATGACATTGGAAGGAAAAAACTTGACGTGGTTCCAACCTTTAAACTGAGGACATTTTCCAAACATAGAGAAACTTTTGCATGAATCACTAAATAATTCTTTAAAAGGTCAATCAAACATAATACTACGCATATCCCAAATCTATGCTTTCAAGAAAAAAGAGAATGAGAAAGTGAAGGAAGCTTCACTTCGCTTCAAACAGTATATAGAGAGGTGTCCTATAAGGGAGCTACCACAAGATGAGAGACTATCAGTAGAGAGGCATCCTATAAGGGAGCTACCACAAGATGAGAGGCTATCAATTTTCTTTATAGGCTAGAGAAATGAAACTCTTAAAAAGGACCTACATTTTAAAATGTGCATGATGTTTGAGCAAGTCACTAGAGAAGCTTTATATCTAGTTGACAATTGTAAGGCCCATGAAGAGGTGACAAAAGAGGAAGAGAATGTGATTAGCAGTGCCTCTTTCACAATGAGTGAATCCACAACAAAGAGGAATGTTCAAGCTCCAACTATGCCAAACATTGATCAATTGGCTAAAGAAGTGGTAAGGAGGATGAACCAAATCTATATACAAAACCCGAATGTATGACAACAACCAATGAGGAGATGTGATACATGTGGAGGGGATCATCCCACACCATGGTGTAACACTCAACCAAGACTAGCAATAGTAAATGCACAACGTATTTTGAAGTGGTGTGCCATTGAGCAAAATTGGATCAACCACAAAATGAGTGAGTGTTTTTTTAATAAGAATTACGTGGTGAGGGAAAGGCCATATGGACCTTTGTGAGTGCAGCCATTGCCACCACCACCAAAGATACCAAATAGGCATGAACAATGCAGTCCATGTAGGAATAAGCCTCAACCAATGTTGGGCCAACAACCTCATTCACCTTAAGAGAACCAAGCAATCAAAAGGTACACATAGCCTGTAAAAACACTTGCAAGTCAAAGAATGCTACCACCATTCATATTATGTAGAGCCAATTGAGAGACAGCCTGAGAGTAATGTGTATGTTGAAGAAGGTCATTCTTGTTGGTTTAGTACAAATGATGTTTCATAGCCATTGTATGTTACGTTACATGCATCCAATAAAAAATCATTATATGATGGACAAAAACATGCTCATGTTCATAGCGAACCAGAACTATAAACCTAGAGATTATCCTCATAGGTTTGAACAGCCAATGGTGCTCCAAAAGCATCCCAAGAGGCATGTCAGTGCTATAATTTCAAAGGTGATCATTGGACAAGGAGTTGTCTACACAAGGGTGAACGTGTAAGGATTTTTGGATATTACAATGAATGTACAATCAATCATGTTCCTCAGAACTGTCCCAAAAGTCCTAATAACAAAGGAAAAGAAACGATGAAAATAGGTGGGATTTTTCCATGCTTAAGTTGATCTAAAACTAAGAGTACAATTCTAGTAAATGTGGTAAGTAGAGCTCTCCTAGAGTTCAAGCTCAATAAGCTACCAAAAACAAACTTGTCTAGGATGAACATAAACTGCCTATTCAAACAAAAATAGATAGCATATCGGTGAGGACTCAAAGAAAATTATGGAAAGCTAAACGAGACAAAATGATAGCAGAAAAGCTAAAAGAGAAAACTGCCAACCTAAGGAGCAATGTCATCCAATACATCATCGAGAGGTTTAGTCTTGGTGGATAAAGTTATAGAACCCTTAGAGGCTCTATTACAAGCTTATGATGCTAAATCAAAAACCAAATAGATGTTAGAATAGAGATGATTGACATATCAACATCCAAATATTGAGAAACGGAGTCTTGAAATGTGCAAAAGGCTCATAAACACAACTCAAGCTCTAATGGAGCCAAAGAAACAAAAACAAGAAGTATTAATCCACAAAAGGGATGAGGAAATTGAGCACAATGAAAATGAAAAAAAGGATCAAATGAGACCAAAGATAGAAACACCATTGTAAAATAGGGTAGTGGCTATTACCGCAGATGACGCAAGTCACCAGTGATGATGCCAATTCTTGAAGTGGAAGAGCCATGTCCACAAGCCTTATGGAAAATAATAAGGAATAAGAAGGATGGTAGTGTGACTTTCAAGTCTGCACCTATCACACTGAAATGAACATGGATCATGAGCTTTACCCAAGAGACATACAATCTTTATATGGTGATGCACAATCAAAAGCATCTATGGAGAGTAAACCTGAAACATCGAAAACCTTGCCATCTTTTATAAGACAACATGAAACAAAATCAGATATTAGGGTAGTTCCCTCACAATGGAAGTCAATTCCAAAGATGATGGACACTAAAAGCCTACAAAAAATAATGTCTATGGCTAAACCACATCTATGGAAAGAGGTGGGCAAAAAAATAGAGAAGATGGGATTGAAAATTCCTCTTTCATACATCCCCTTAGATGATTAAATGGGTAAAATGACACAAGACAAACCAAAGGCAAATCCAATGCATACTATAAAGAAGGTGGGTGACTACTGTGGAGGAGAAGAAGGGATTATCACCCTACCAATGGAACACAAAGGGATAAAAATGATTTCTATACTTGATAGCAAGGTTGGAGTGGCCATTGCCACCAAGGAAACATAGGAGAAACGGAGAAGATCAACTCTCATGAAAGCAATAATGAAATTACAACTTGTAGATGGTTATGTGGAGAGACATCTAGGTTTATTGGAGCAGATTATAGTGACCTCTTGTGGGATAGAGTATGAACATACCTTTTCAATACCAGATTTTGGCAAGAGCAACAACTTTGATGTCATTTTAGGGGGACCATCAATATGTCATCTCAAAATGGTACAAGATTGGGGCTACAACCCCATCTACCTGAGGCACATGGACATTACTACAAGGATTAGTACAAAAGACCATAGCTATAGAGATGTTAGTCAAACTAGAGGAATTTTACTCAACAAAATGATCAATGAGCAAGAGATACATGCATGAATACATATTAAATCACGTCTTTGGATGTGTGGAGATTCGGAGTGTGAGATCTTGACAAGAAAAGATTGTATCTTAGAGACCAATAGAGGATAAGGATTATATCCTAGAATCATTTTTTGAGGAATTGTTTGAACCTTTTGGTTAGAACCAAATAGTGGCTACTCTAGATGTATGTGCAAACGAGGTAACCCCAAAAAAAAAAAAATGTGACAAAGAGAGCTATGATAGAGTACCCTCCCAGATGGTGAGTGTTATCATAGAATCAGGGTTAGAAACTGAGGACCTAGATACATAAAAATAGTTGAGTGTAAATGCATAACTAATGAGGTGTCCATTAGGGATTTGAGGGATGAAAATGAGGAAGATTTCTAGGATTTACATGATATTGAACTTTCGGAGACAGATGCAGAGGACGAGCTAAAAGGGATCTTTGAAAATGAAACAAAACCAAATGAAAGAGAGGAGATCTTCTATGATTTCCCTAACCAAAAATCTAGAAGACAAGAAAGGTATCGCACAAAATAAGTGAGGAAATACAAGCAAAACAAAGGAAGACCTATGTCTCTTGTGAGGAAAAAAATGCAGTATTTGATGCTTAGTAGGAGCAATAGATTGTGTCAAGGACAAGCTCACAATGAGATTTACAAAACCTGTTTCAGCCAAGATGGCAAATCCAAAGAAATGAAGCAAATCAAAAGCCAAACACAATGGATATGCATCTATGATTACAAAAATGAAGCATAAGATGGAATATTATAGATTGAAATAAACCTTGAAGGAGGTTTGGAAATCAAGATTGAGAGTGAAGAGGGAACGTTCATACACTTACCAATTTAACGTACCCTCTCACTATAAGAGATACACAATACAAGATCAAACTTGATAGTACTTTACAACCAATGTGAGAACTAAAAGGACTAGGGACATTATACAATGATCCTAAGAAATCCAAGAGCATAGATGTTGGAATTAGGGTTGCAGAGAAACACACACAGCTTGGAGAAGACGAAGGAAGCTCAAGGCACACAATAGAGAGTATGTTACTTAGTGTGCAATGGAAAGATAGATAGCCCTAGAGTGATGGGCGTATATACAATGCACGGGGGAAAAAACCTCCTAAACAGGGAAAAAATGCCCCGGCGGTCCTAGTGTGTTCACACACATCACTACCACATGTATATGGTAACAAATCCCCCCTGGAGTGATGCGGTGAACGAGAGCTGGCACATGAGTAAAGGGAAGTGCCATGCCCTGAGGACAGGATCAGTCCACAAAGGGGAGTAAGCCCAAAGCTTTGCGGAAAGCTTCAAGCTTCTCACGAGACAATGCCTTTGTGAAAAGATCTGCAAGGTTGTCCTGTGTTGGCACATAAGCCAAGCTGATCTCTCCTGCTGAGAGCCTCTCCCTGACATAGTGGTAATGCACCTCAATGTGCTTTGTGTGAGCATGAAAAACTGGGTTCCTCGCAACTGCCAATGCGCTCTGACTGTCAGTGTAGATAGTGTTGGCAGTGTCCTGTCCAACATCCAAGTCAGCCATAAGGCGTCTGAGCCATACACACTCAACCGTAGCTGTGAAGACTGCCCTGTACTCAGCCTCACAACTCGAAGTGGCCACAGTAGGTTGCTTCTTGCTCAACCATGATATAAATGAACTGCCAAGCATGAAACAAAAACCACTTGTGGACACTCGCGTGTCAAAACAACCAGCCCAATCTGAGTCCGAAAAAGCATGTAAGTCTGGCGGCAATGATCCCCCCTTGGGATAAAACAAGCCAAGATGTAAAGTGCCACTAAGGTAGCGGAAAATCCTCTTGACAGCCTGCCAATGCTTAGACCCTGGGCTATGCATAAATCTGCTGACCTGCGAGACTGCAAACTGAATATCTGGCCTCGTGTTGCATACATAAATGAGGCAGCCAATAGCAGTTTGGTAAAGAGTGACATCAGCAGGATCGCCAGCATCATGTAGACTCAACTTCAAACCTGTTTCCATGGGAGTGGCAATAGGTTTGCAATCCTCAAGTCCAAACTTACATAGCAATGTCTCTATGTAACTTTTCTGACACAAGGCAATACCACCATCACACTGCTTAAACTGTATACCCAAGTAATGATGCAACAGCCCCAAATCTTTCATCTTGAAAGTAGCATTCAAATCAGCCTTAAATTCAGCAATATGTCTCTCATTTGGTCCAGTGATCAGCAAATCATCAACATAAAGAACCACAATGAGAAATACATCATCCTCACGCTTTACATACAATGTGCTTTCTGTTGGACTGTTACGAAAGCCTCGTTTAACCAAATGAGTGTCAGCTTTCTCATACCAAGCATGAGGAGATTGCTTCAACCCATACAAAGCCTTCTTACATTTGCACACTTTGTCCTCTTGTCCTTTTATGACAAAACCGCGAGGCTGCGTTACATAAACTTCCTCAAATATGTCACCATTCAAGAAAGCAGTAACAATGTCTGATTGATGTACATCCCAACCAAAATGAGCTGCCAATGCACATAGAAAACGTACAGTAGTCATACGACAAGTGGGAGCAAAAGTCTCTTCATAATCTATGCCTTTTTGTTGTGCATAACCCTTTGCAACAAGTCGAGCCTTATGGCGATCGATCTCACCATCCGGCTTGCGTTTCAACTTGTAAACCCACTTCGTACCAATGGCCTTTTTGCCAGGAGGCAAATCACATAAAGTCCATGTGTCATTCTCTATAAGTGCATCATATTCTGATTTCATGGCAGCAATCCAATTTTCTGAATTCTGTGCTTCATCAAAAGACAGAGGCTCCTCAACATCATGTAAACTAGACACAGCCAAAGCATAACAATCTGATGCATAAGATGCATGGTGAGAGCCTGAACGAGTACGACTAGATAAAGGTGCATCCAATTTACTGTCACGCAAAGTGTGCACCAGCCATTTTGGCATACCTCTAGCCTGCTCATTTTCAGCCCTTTCCTCATCAAGTACATCATGTACATCTGCATCAGTAATAGGCTGTTCTAAAACATTTTCAGAAACCCCCATAGGCTGTATTTGCCTCATTGGAACTTACATTCGTATTTCCACCACTGAAAAGAGGCAACAAAGTGTCATAAATGTCCTGTGAGATTACATTACTGTCTCTAGTACATGACAGCAAGGGCTGAACAGAATCTTCCACAAACACTACATCCCGTGAAACCAGAATACATTTTGTTTGCGGATGATACAACTTGTAACCTTTGATTTCAGCACTATAACCAACAAAAATACATTTGACAGCCTTATCATCCAATTTTCTGCGCTGCACTTGTGGCACCAAAGCATATGCCAAACAGCCAAAAACACGCATGTGCTCAATAGAAGGCTTTCTATCATGCCATGCTTCATATGGAGTAATAGACTGCAAATTTTTCGTAGGACACCTGTTAAGTACATAAGTGGCACACATGATGGCCTCAAGCCAAAAAGAATGCGGCAAAGCTTGACTTTTGACCATACATCACGCTATTTTCGTTAGTGACCTGTTTTTCCTCTCAGCAACACCATTTTGCTGAGGTGTATAAGGCACTGTACATTGGTGTTTTATCCCACGACTAGCCAGAAATGCATTAAATTCATGAGACATATACTCCCCCCCTCGATCGGAGCGGAGGGTGCCCATAGTACATTTTGAGACATTTTCAGCCATAGCCAAAAATTGTTTGAAGCACATAAAAACTTCGGACTTCGCTTTAAGCGGAAATACCCATGCATGCCTGGAGTAATCATCAATGAAAGTCACAAAGTACAGGTAATTTCCCAAGGACGGAGTTTGCATGGGCCCACAAACATCACTATGCACAAGATGCAACCTGCATGTGGCCCTAACTAAACCATCCTGTGGAAACTTAGAACGCTGCATTTTACCCAGAATACAGCCTTCACAAACATGTTTGACAGGTGCTTCAAGAGACGGCAAAGAAGCAACCATATCAGATTTCTGCAAACGCAGCAAACTGGCAAAATTCAGATGACCAAAATGTGCATGCCAAAGTTTTGCATCTGAAATAGCCCTTAAATCTGCAACAGCATTTGCAAAATTTTGTCCACACTTGTCATACAAAGTGAGCTTATACAGCCCACGGCACAAAAGCCCAGATGCAACAATTTCATGGGAACTGTCCGAAATGACTTCACCTGCAGAAATGAGTTGCTCATTGATATCCTTGACACTAGCAAGGAAAGTGTCCATATCATCTTCCTCATGCATAATCTTCGACTCTAGCTCTTTACGCAGCAAAGCAATTTTAGCCTCATTGCGGCTTGCATAAAGACCTGCTAGAATATCCCAAGCCTGTTTTGCAGATTTTGCTGAACGGATGTGAGGAATAATGGTGCGCTTCACAGACAACGCAATCAATGCATGAGCCTGCGCATCCTTAACATCCCAACGAGCTTGTTCTGCTGTAGGCAAAACAACTCTAACAGCTGCAATCCTTGCAGCAAGACCTGCAACATCCTCAACATCGCCTACATCTTCAGAACCAGGACGTACATCAATGCCCTGCACAATGTTCCAGACACCTTTTGACACAAGAACATGTTGCATCATATAAGCCCACATAGGGTAGTTGTCCCCATCCAACCTGTCCTCAGCAGCAAACATCTTGAACACATCTGTGTTGTTGTTGTCAGCCATGGTAAATGTTGCACCTGATGTGAAAACTGTCCAAAAATAGGAGAAATGGAGCGGGAACAACTTGTGTTATATAGCACAAACCGTAGAAGACTATAAGGCACCTGTTATGCAGAAAACGGCACTGACAGAAAATCTGCACAAAATGACGAAATAGCCTGTGCAGTACTGCCCGTAGTGGAAACGGAGGTCGAAATGAGCCCAAATCAAAATTCTAAGCAGACCTGCGAACGCTCGCCAAAGCTCACTGAAATCGGAGAAAGTGAGCAGGCGTGTGCTGGAGCAGCTGGCGACTAAGCCCAGGAGGACGTGACCTGCTCTGATACCAATTGTTGGAATTAGGGTTGTAGAGAAACACACACAGCTTGGAGAAGACGAAGGAAGCTCAAGGCACACAATAGAGAGTATGTTACTTAGTGTGCAATGGAAAGATAGATAGCCCTAGAGTGATGGGCGTATATACAATGCACGGGGGAAAAAACCTCCTAAAGAGGGAAAAAATGCCCCGGCGGTCCTAGTGTGTTCACACACATCACTACCACATGTATATGGTAACAATAGACTTAGCTGAACCAAAAGAGGGATTGAAACTAGCATACATTGCCATTGACCTCACAGAGGAGGAAGAGCAGCTCTTGATAGCCACACTCAAAGAGTATAGAGATGCGTTTGCATGGTCCTACAAAGACTTTAACGGTTTTATAGATCTAGACATCATGAAACCCCTTAAGAGTGATGCAAATCCCCATAGACAACGTCTCTATATGTATAATGAAACCTTTGTGTAGAAGATCAAAGAGGAGATAAAAAAGCTTAAAGAGGCAAAGTTTATCTATGAGATTGAGCACATAGATTGGTTGTGGTAGTACACAAGAAAATGGAAATTTACGAGCATGTCTAAATCTCCAAGTAGGTAAAAGAAGCTACTATAAGAGAAAACTAACCCCACTCTATTACAGATCAAGTGATAGACTGAGTTGTAGGAAAGGAATCTTATAGCTTTCTTGACGGCTTTTCAGGCCATAAGCAACTTGCCATAAGACAAAGGATTAGCATAAGATAACTTTTGCTACAGAATGAGGCATATTCACTTACAAAGTGATGCCATTTGTCTTAACAAATGCACCTGCCACATTTCAAAGGCTGATGATTCATGCTTTTAAGGAATATCTAATTCAATTCTTAGATATCTACATGAATGACTTATGCGTGAATTCTCTATTGAGAAATGAGCATATAGAACACTTGAAAAGACCTTTTAAAAGTGCAAAACATATCGTATTTTCTTAAATCTAGAAAAGTGTGTCTTCATGGTAAGACAAGAAAAAAATCTAAGGCACATTGTGTCCAAGAATGATATTTCTATAGTTTTTGAGAAGATTCAAGTGATGCTTTCTCTACCAAGACCTACAAGAGTTAAGGGAGGCACAAGCTTTTATTGGCCATTGCCGATATTATAGACAATTCATTATACGTTATTATCGTCAAATCTCTCTACTCCCTTATCACAATACTTGAGTGGAGCAATGAATGTGAAGAAGCATTCCGAACATTGAAGTAGAGATTGATTTTTGCTTCAAATTTGAAAGCTCTTGATTGGACAAAAATTTTGCATGCCCACATAGATGCATCAACTTATCCTATGAGATGTATTATAGCATAGCCTAGAGAAGAGAGCAACATGGGTTTTTGTATCTGTTAGTCAAGCAGAGATTTATATAATGTGGATAAGAATCACACAACCATGAAAAGAGAAGGGTTAGAAATGATTTATGCTATGAATAAGTTCACACACTACCTTCTCACAAACAAATTTGTATTTCTTGTGGATCACCAGACTTGGTGAACAAACCTTGCAATACACGACATATTATTAGATAATTCATTATATTGATTGAGTCTGATTTCACAATTGTAGTGAAAAAGGAAGTACACATCAAAGGGCTCACCATTTGTTGA
This sequence comes from Adiantum capillus-veneris, assembly GCF_014529385.1. Taxonomy (NCBI): domain Eukaryota; kingdom Viridiplantae; phylum Streptophyta; class Polypodiopsida; order Polypodiales; family Pteridaceae; genus Adiantum; species Adiantum capillus-veneris. Next base: position 112,508,531 of record NC_140943.1, on the reverse strand, counting down.
GATTGACTCATGGAGAAGCACCCATTGGGGTTGATGATGTCTGATTCATATCTTTATAAAATTGAGATGGTACCAAGGTGGAGTTAACATGTCATACCTTTGCTCACCATTGGATCATTACAAGGTAAAAGATAGCCATTCATCATTGAGGAAACTAGAACACGTGTGCTATTAGCTAGAAGGCTATATAAGGAAGGGAATGATAGTATAATGAGGCTATGCATAGAGCCAGATGAGAGACACGTTTATTTGAGCTAGGCTCATGTATAAAGCACATGGATTCACAATGGGAATACATAGACATATCAGAGATTGAGGAGATTAGGTGTATACAGGCATAAAATGTAAAAAAGTGTTCATGACTATATGAGTTCATGTAACATTTGTGCAACCAAAGCATCTCTAGAACATGTAACACTATTCAAAATCAGTATGGCACCTAAATGAAGCTCATACATTGTGGATTACCTAACGATAGGAAATTTGGTAAAAGGGTTGAGCAAAGAAATAATTAAATCCATTCAGATTGAGGTGGATAATTACATGTTGATTGAGGATCACCTTTACAAGAGAGAAAAGGATGAACAACTACGGATGTGTGCCACATATAGCAAATATATTCCTATTCTCGAGAGCAAGCTCATGCTGGTGGATAAGCAGGTGGACAATTTTTTGCCAACAAAATTGCAAAAGCAATTCTTGTTGTAGGAAATTAGTGGCCTACCTTGTTCGTAGATATTGAAGCTTGCGTGAAAAGATGTGACGAGTGCCAACAAACAATAGTGACAATGTAAAGAGATGAGATGCCTCTATGACCAATGATGGAGGCAAAAGCATTTTCAAAATGGGATACCTATTTGTAAGACCTATAGCACCGCCAACATATTGTTCAGTACATCATAGTGGCCACGGACTATTTGACCAAATGGGTTGAAAAGGTGACACAAAAGGATGATGTGAAGACGATGACACAATTCTTGTGTGGGAATATCTTTATCAAATATGGGCTACTGAAATAGCTAGCCATAGAGAGACTCTAATATAAATGAAGTGATATAATCTTTGCTAGATGAATTCATGGTTGTTCATCACAAATTAGTACCCTATCACCCTCAAGCCAATGCACAAGCTGAGAGCACAAACAAAATCTTATGCATAGTGCTCACAAATATAGTAAGTGAATCAAGAGTGGATTGAGACCAAGAGCTACATTCAACTTTACAGGCGTATAGAGTAGCATACAAAACATCAATTAGAACAACACCTTTAACATGGTGTTTGCTTTGGATTCCATGTTGCCCATAGATTTCTTGATTCCAACGCTTGAGTATGCAAAAAATTAGAGTGGACAGGTCATGAGCTATTTGAGAGGCAAGATATTCTTGAGAAGCTAGATGAGACACGTTTATGCTAGTCTACACCTTGAAACAACACTCCAAGAAATTAAAGAAGGGACGTAATGGCCAATTTGTGATTCATGACATATCATTCAGTGAAGCCATAAAGATTTCTACATTAGACAAAGAAGAGATACCGAATTGGATTAGTGGCTACAGGTTAAATAAGTATCAATTGCCACTAACCACTAAAATGTTGGAGCTAAAAGAAGCTGAAAGGAAGAAGCACAACAGAGCTAATAAAGCAAAGGCTCAAGAGGAAGCAAAGCTGAGGATTTTAAAGAGCAAAAACCGATGGAACAATGTGAGAATCCAGCCACGACAAAAAATGGAACCTACTCAAATGGAAGCAATCCAGGTAGAGCATAATTGGCTTGGAGGTATGGACATACGTATCAAAATGGAACCTACTCAAATGGAAGCAATCCAGATAGAGCATAATTGGCTTAGAGGTATGGACATACGTATCAAAATATAGATTTGAGATGGATCGGCAGATCAAGGACTTGTGGACACAAGAGCGAGAGCCAATGTCATCAATTATTCTACATACATAAAGATGACATATGTACCACTCTTGACAAATTAGATAGAGCTAAAGGATGAAAATCAAGGGAAGATTGTAAGCTTAGGCCAAGTCAATCTACTAATCAATATCAACAACCATCAATGCTCACATCAATTTCATGTCATGACGGTATATGAAAATCTCAATGAGGTAATCATCCTAAAAGCTCCTTGGATGCAAACATATAAAGCAACTCTGGATTGGAAAGAGAATGCATTAAAGTTCATACTTCAGGACACCTCTTTTATCACTCCACTAGCTAAGAGTGATTGCTTGTGGGAAGTACATACCATTGTTGCAGATCCACAACCTTTGATGATACTTACATTTATATGACATTTCAATACAAAGTCAACAAGGTAGGTATGGATAAATAAATCAATCATGGCCAACAAATCTAAGAAAATATGGATGCCCAAGGCCATAGATTGAAAGGTAGCAACCAAAAAAAATGGCAGAGTACTCCTACAAAATCTTGACAACATCAAAGCATTTATATTTGGTAGTTGTAACCAAAATCACAGTTGAAATCCATTAAAAGCACAACCAGGTATCAATGGATTCCCAAGAATACACAAAGCCCAACCAATAAAACTTTGCAATGGAGACCAAAACTATAGACTTGACACCCAACTTAACTATCTCCACCAAGTTCAAGTGAGTAGCTAAGCAGCAAAAGACAACTGAAATCATGACACAAATACTTATAACATCCACAATCATAGAAAGTGCACGACATCTTCAAGCACTATTGTTTTAAAAATGTAGTATAATAGATGAATCCTTGATAGTGAAGACCATTGAATAAACAATTTGGTACCCACATGTTGCATAGCATAGTGTTACCCCATGCATTTATTCCATTGGCATAATAGGGCCACATTACATGGCCTTGCATAGACACAATGTTATTGCCTATGCACATTGCACAACCTTTCATTCAAGATGACTTAGAATGGGAAGGGGGGAGTAGCAACCTATGGCTACTACAAGATGATGAGGATTCACGTATAAAAGAAGTGATAGCGGGGTAGATGATTGTGGAATTTCTGAATCTTGCCCCTACTTACCACAACCTTCTACCAAACACAATCTACAACTAGACTCAAAGCGTGGACTCAATGCACAATGCACTAAAACCACCAACTAAGGTCGTCCTAACCTACAAGGAAACCAAAAGATAACGCACGGCTCTTCAGTCTATCTAAGAAATTAGCAAGACTCACTGAATCTCCTACCTAAAGATAAATGTAATGAACTGTAACACTTGGCCACTGGGTAAAGAAGAACCTCATCGTGACCTCCTCTGCTAGTGTAAGTCCTACGTCCCCAACAACGGCGCCAATGTTGGCAAACCATCTCGATTGGGCGATGCAGCCTAGTGAGAACTCAAACCAACATAAATATGTCAATATGAGGACATAGCCGACCCAACTAGTGCATGAAAACGTTGAATGTAATGCCCAAATGACAATGCACTGAGGAGAGTTGTGTCACTTTCAAGCAAGGAAGCAACTAAGTGAAAAATGCCTAAGTCTCCTGTGCGGTCTAACTAACACTCAAATGGTCATAGAGGTGTCAAATATACTCCAAATGAGGGTGTATGCAAGATCAAGTGTACCCAATTTTGGTAGTTTATGCAACTTTAGAGTGCAAAAAAGCAAGCTTTTTATGCAAATGTTATTGCATGATACCCTAGCTATACTCATTTCTAAGAGCCAAGAATTGGTGGCCACATAAAAGGCATAAGTACTAACATACCAAAAACGCCCAATTTCTAAAAAAACTAAATAAATTAGTACTTTTTGTGTGTAAGTAATCTCTTGGTTTGACATGTCACGCCCTGTCAACATTGTGATCTTAACATAGATTCTTATATAAGGCTCTTATCACTTGCTTAATTTTTTAATTAAACTTGCACATAAATTTTGCATATGCTTAAAGAGAATATTTGGAATTATTGGAGTTTTTTTTCTCATTTCTTTAAATTATTAGTAATTATCTTTGTAAATAATTTCAACAATTTTTACATCACTACGTCTACACAAGATATCTATAGATGCAAGGCTAATTTCTCAAGATCATATGGTCATGTGATAGATATAGTTACGTGAAATATGGTGAGACAAAAGAAATTATACTTTAACGGTTGAATTTTGACAGATCTTCCTTGGAAAATTTACATTGAATATCAATAAATGAAATTTAACTCTTTTTAAAATTATAATAAATAAAATAATTATTATTTTCTCATGGATTTGATATATATTATAGTTTTTGGTACAAGGAGCCCATAGAAAAAATATTGTGTGAATTAGGCTTCATAAGCTTATCTTTTATCTATTTTACTTATGTGCAACTTTTGGATTATCATTAGTGTACATCTTAGGGTCAAAAATTTATCAAAGATGAGAAAATTGGCATTCTTTCATTCTCCAAGGGTACATTATAGCATCTTGGTCCTAGTTGGTCATGCTAGCATACGAGGTGTAGAAAAATGTGTTCAACACCTTGACTGTCACACTTTCCACCTAACTGCCAAAACTGGGTACACCTGATCTTGCACACGCCCATGACATGAATATTGAGATTGGGGGTCTCTAGGCTATAGGCAATAGGTTTCCAACATCAAAACTTGCAAATGTCAAAGTCAGGTAGGTGAGCAACCACAATGGTTGCCACCTCTCCCCTTTACCAAAAACGATGAATGAGGGGTCGTTTGGCTCCTCCTAAGGCTTACTTACCTCAATCCATGCTTAATTTCACTTAAAACACCATAAACAACTCAAAATGAGCACCTAAACACACTAGGCGACCTAGAGTTAAAACCGCTCATTGTGTCGCTCACACACACTCAAACATAGCACATTGATTATGTACATGATGCCGAGAGCATGAGGAAATAACAAAAATTCTTACCTGGACAAAGAGTAGTGAGCGTGCAAGCATAGGCATACTCTTCACTACATGAGCTCCAAAGTAAAAATAGATATAATAATTATTACAAATTTTGGCTTATATACCCAAGGTAGAAAATTGGGTATTTAACTAGGAAGGAATAGTTACTTCAAAAATGTGATGGGCTCTGGTATCTAGCCCCTTCATTAAGTACAAAATGGTTTGGAAATAATCGGACTCTTTTGACTTCAAGATTTACAACGCTGGCTTAGGCGAAAAATAAATGAGTGAGGAAAAACAGGTTTTGCAAGCCAGTCCCCATTGGCATGATTGGGCTCCTTGCTTCAACAACATGCGTGCTCGCAAGTTTCTCAGATTATGTGATTTACCTCCTTCCAAAAGGCTATTGGTACAAAGTGGGTTTACAAGTTGAAACACAAACTAGATGGTGAGATTAATCGCTATAAGGCTTGAGTTGTTGCAAAAGGTTATTATACACAGCAGAAAGGCATAGATTATGAAGAGACTTTTTCTCCCACTTGTCGTACATTTGGAATGGGATGTATATCAATTAGATATTGTTACTGTTTTCTTGAATGGCGACATATTTGAGGAAGTTTATGTAACATAGCCTCACAGTTTTGTCATTAAAGGGTAGGAAGATAAAGTCCAGAAATGTAAAAAATATTTGTATGGGTTGAAGAAATCTCCTCGTGCTTGGTATGAGAAAGTTGACACTCATTTGGTCAAATGAGGCTCTTATAACAGCCCAATAGAAAGCACTTTGTATGTAAAATGTGAGAGCGTACTTCTCATTGTTGTTCTATATGTGGATGATTTGTTGATCATTGGTCCAAACGAGGAACATATTGCTGAATTTAAGAGTGATTTGAATGTTATGTTCAAGATGAAAGATTTGGGGTTGTTGCATCATTACTTGGGCATGCAGTTTAAGCATTGTGATGGCGGTATTGCCTTGTGTGAGACAAGTTACATTGAGAAATTACTATGTAAGTTTGGACTTGAGGATTGCAAACCTATTGCCACTCCCATGGAAATAGTTTTAACTTCACGATGCTGGTGATCTTGTCGCTGTCACTCTTTACCAGACTGCGGTTGTATGCCTTATTTATGTTTGCAACACAAGGCCATATATTCAATTTGTAGTCTCATAGGTCAGCAAATTTATGCATAGCCCAGGTTCTAAGCATTGGTAGGTTGTCAAGTGGATCTTTCACTACTTGAGTAGCACTTTACATCTTGGGTTGTTTTATCCCAAGGAGGGATTATTGCCACCAAATTTACATGCTTTCTTGGACGCTAATTGGGCTGGTTATTTTGACACGTGAGTATCCACAAGTGATTTTGTTTCATGCTCGTCAGTTCATGCATATCATGGTTGAGCAAGAAGCAACCTACTGTGGCCACTTCAGATTGTGAGGATGAGTACAGGGCATCTTCATAGCTACGGTTGAGTGTGTATGGCTCAGACGCCTTATGAATGACTTGAGTGTTCAACAAGACTCTGCCAACATCATCTACACTGACAATCAGAGCACATTGGAAGTTGCAAGGAACCTAGTTTTTTATGCTCACAAAAAGCACATTGAGGTGCATTACTACTATGTCAGGGAGAGACTGTCAGAAGGAGAGACTAGCTTGACATATGTGCCAACATAGGACAGCCTTGTAGATCTTTTCACAAAGGCATTGTCTTATGATAAGTTCAATGCTTTCTGAAAGCTTTGGGCTTACTCGCCTTTGTGAACTGATCAAGTCCTCAGGGCATGGCACTCCCTATACTTTAAATGTGCCATCTCTTATTCACCACATCAGTCCCAAGGGGGATTTGTTACCATATACATGTGATAGTGATGTGTGTGAACACACTTAGAACCATCGGGGCATTTTTTCCCTCACTAGGAGGTTTTTTCCCTCGTGAATTGTATATACGCCCATCACTTTAGGACTATCTTATCTTTCCATTGCACACTAAGTAATACTACCCTCTGTTGTGTGCCTTGAGCTTCCTTCAGCTGTGTGTGTTTCCCTGCAACCCTATTTCCAACAAAAAGTGATCCAAAGCCAAAATACTGGGCAAAACACTCAGCAAGTTAGGTGCTTCAAGGCCATGTGATCAAATTCCAGTTTGGTGGTGGAACATGGATTGTGATCCATGTTCCCAGCACCAAAACTCAAAAAGTTTGTTGCAAGAGATTCCCCCAGTCTACGTCAATACTTTGTAGCAAAAATAGCAGGAAAGGGAGACCAAACATGGATCGCAATTCATTTCACCAAATTTCTTAGAGCATAGCTTTGGGAGGCCACCCCTAAATTTGGTTGAATTTGGACACAGTTTCACCTAAAAATCCCAAATTTTTAAAAACTTAGACTCCAAATGTCATTTTGACCCAGAGCAAGAAAAATTAGTACAAAAACCAAAAAACTATTGCCCAATCATTATAGAAACATTCCAAAAATTTGTCCCACAAATTTTGTATCATTTGGATCAAAAACATGGATCACCATCCATGCCCCCCAGATACCATTACATCCCAAAATTAGGTCTACAGATAATCTTAGTGTACCCATAGACCAAAAGCATCAAGAGTGAGATCCACAAGTTTGGTTGGAGTTCAAGAGAGTGCACCCTCAAAGACTCCAAGCAACAAAATTAGAGTTTCTGTCAGAACCTTGAAATTTAGGACTTGGGGAGTGCTTACATTACTTGAGGAGTCAAAATGTCACAAGAAAATGCTTGATAGTAGCATGAAAATTGGCATCAATGGCACAAGGGTCCATCAGAGACAGATTGGGGTGAAACTTGGTATACAAGTGGAAATACATGTGCTTTTCATCCACCAAAGCATCAGACCAAGGAAAACTCACCTAGTAACCACATGATTGCAACAAAGAGGGATCCAAAAATCAATTTTTAACAAAATTGAGAAAATATGGACATAAGCTGGGAATAGTCTTCTAGCACTAACATACTCATGTTGATACTCTGGAAAGTAAATTAGATAGGGCACAAAAGACTCTTTGAGGGTTTCAGCCTCAATAAGTGAACCTAACAAGAAAACGTGTCAGTCTCTATAAGAAAATCACCAACTCAAAGATCAAAAAACGTGCCTATGTCTTGTCTCACCACTCTAGGTCATCACGCCATTTCAATGACTAAACAAATTTGGATAGCCACAAAAATTTAAGGTGGGAAGCTATATTAGGTCTAAGGGGCCAAGTCTACAAAGTCTCCGGGGGATTCCCTCTATATACAACATGGGACGCCACCTGCAATTTAATAAAACCCCTATATACGACATGGGACGCCACCTGCAATTTAATAAAACCCCTATATACAACATGGGACGCCACCTACAATTTAATAAAACCCCTATATATGACTCATATTAGGTAATATGATCCCTCTCTACGCTTATACGACAATCAATGAAAAAAACTAGCATGCCCCTATCTTACATACAAAATTTAGGTCTCACATGATCTAACTGAGTAAAACTAGTCAAAGAGTGTGTAGCATAGTAACTTGCAACGTACTAAGGAACGATAACTAGATGTACCCTCAATGTCTCTTAGTTTGACTTTCAAACTATGTGCTCGATCAGCCTGCACTTTGGCTACTCGTCCAATTTTGACCCATCCAAAGTTGGTGTAAATCAAACCCTTACCTTCTCCAAATCAGCCCTTATTTATGACCGGATTGATGCAAAATTTGATGTGTGATGACCTGATAAAAAACTTCCCCAAAATTCATCCGAGTTCTAGTGCACACCGGTGACCATTCGTTTGCAAGTGATCAACTTGGGTCCGGTCCCCCCCCCCCCCCTTGCACTTGCGTGGTGCGATACGTTTTCCATGGTGAATCCCCCGGGACAAAGTCAAGGTACAAAAATCATGATCCATCATTTACTAAGTCATTAAAATTTTTCAAACGGGTTTTCTTCATGTTTAATAACACTATCCTATAGTCAAAATGTCATAAAACAATGATTCAAGCACTCAAAATTGAAGATTAGACTCGCAAATGCAAGGTCACAAGCCACGATAGAACTTGATGTACGTATACTTGAATGAAAGAGCAAGAGAAGAAGAACACAATGCAGTTTTTGGATTTCAAAATAGATTACCCAATCATGAGATATGTTGATTACAAATTTGAATTGATTAGATGCTTTACAACATGTACAACAAAGCTCCTTTCTTTATCGAAGTGATTATCACTTTCATACTAGAGCAATTGGCTTTTATACCTAGGGCTTTCAAAAATGGACATTGGTCGGCTACTTTGGGCCTTGCGTACATTACAACCATTACATCTCAGAAGTTTGTAGCTCTAAGATCAAAATTTACATAGCTCATATACATTGTTCTCAAAAACATAAGGTATAATTTATTAAAAATTTGGCTCTAAATTGTGTTTCCAACTAGGAGGGTGCATGTAAGTTATAATGACCAAACACTCCCCCCTTCCTAGACAATGTACATCCTTGTGCATGTTGTGTAAGATCATCGGTAAATTTTGAAGAGTCGTTTTTCTAAGGGCTTGAGTATTTTGTTATATTTGGCTACCCTTGCCATGATGTCTACCTTGAAACATAGGGTTGTTGAGCAGTGTGCTTTTGTAAGCCACATACACTTGATTCTAATTTGCTGATGGATTAAAAATGTTTGAATCCATTTCAAAAAATCCTATCATGAATGCCTCTTCAAAGGTTTACATGTAGTGTGAAGGCAAGAACATGATGTGTGCATAGATTCCCACGATGACACTCTTGGATGGTGCATCTTACAGGACTCAACTAATGTCATTGCTGCCTTCAAGGAAGACTTTCCATGGATGTTCCACTTTGTTGATGTTGTCAAAGGCTTATATGCATGTAATAATCATATTAGATATTTTTCACGTCATTTGACATGTCATATTTGGTACATCTCCAACATTGCTATTATAGCCGTGAGAGTGTGTAGCATGGCTATTTTGCATGTCATTGACATGTCAGATCTGGTACATCTTGCAACATTGCTATTATAGCCGTGAGACCATGTAGCATATATGTTTGGTGGGCGTAATGTTTTGTTTTAGATTAGCAAGGACTAGGTAAGTTAGTACCATCTTTCTTTTTCTTTTCCACACTGCATAGGTATCAAAGGACCACCTTCAAGGATTGGAAAATAAGTTGGGTCGATCCTCAGATGCTATGGTGCATTTTTGTAGATGGTTTCATCTTAAGGCCAATTCTCAAACCATCTTTTTCTCCATAGTGGCTGGCTCTCAAGGATGAGTAGTACTTTTTATTTGGTAATTGCTACCCCCTCATTGTCTCCATGTGCATTTAGCTTTAAAGTCACAAGCAACTTCTTGCATCAATAAGAGAAAGGCCAACATGTCATGGCTGAAAATTTTGGTATGCTCATCTGGTTGGATCATTTGAATTGTTACAGACTCCAAAACCTTTATTTCATAATCCATGTATTATCTGGCTACTTCATCCATCATATGTGATATCCATGGCTTGAGCTTATCTTGAGCATCCACTTCTGGTCAGTCCACATCTAGATCATGAATGCCACCCACATTTGAAGTATTAGGTAGGTCTGTTAAGAGTAGTTGATCAGTACTTTCAAACTCTATGTCTGTGGTTTGGGTGATCGGCATATGTTGAGGTACTTGGGAAGTGGCCCCCAAATCCATAGCATTTGCCTTTATCTTTCACGCATGCATCTCTAATTGTGCACTTAAAACTACTAATCCTTTGGAAAAATTTTCCTAAAACTCTTTAATATGTTTCTCTTTCTGGGCATTGGTTGTAAGCATGCCAACCATCAGTAGTTGCCTTTGCAACTTCTGTTGTTCCAACTCAATCTTGAGTGCTTTAAGTTCATCATAATTTTCTATTGAAGGGAAAGAAGTAGATGTTATTGGTGTAGCATCTTGACTAGCAAGAAGAGTCAAGAGGGTATGGTTTAAAACATCATATGAGTCACATAGCTTTGAATACTTTTTCCTCTCCCTTTCTAGTTGCTCTTCCATTTTTCCTGCTCTCCTTGGAAATGACTATTAGCCTCAATTTCCCTTTCTAGATCTTTGTAAATATTTTCAGCATCTTTCTTTTCTTCCTTGAGCTCTATTTGTAGCTTCTATTTCTTCCTTTGCAATCATTGCACTAGCTATTTAAGCTATGCTATATCTTGAGTTGATTTTTCTATGATGGCTTTGGCCTCTTTCTGATTCTTTGTTTGAGCCCCGGTCACCATTTTGTGATAGTTGAATTGGAGTTCTAACTTTTCAAGGGTCTCACAAAGATCAAACTTTTTTACCAGCCCCTCAGGTGCACTTTTTCATATGTTAAGGAGGTCTATTTCCCCCATGTCCTCTTGTCTCTATGATGTATCATCACGTTTTATAGTTTTGGAGGAGACTTTGGTATTTTGGCCGCTTTGTCTTGTGCAATGTGCTACTCTTCAAGATGTAGTGGTCCTACATTGAGTTGATCTTGCATTTCTTTGTTTTAAGATTCCAAATTTTGTTGCTCTGATATAATTTTATCTTGAGAGACAGATTGTGTAGAAGCTTTTCCTTGATCATACACATTGGTAGACAATGGAGAAGGTTCTTTGGGATATGTGGTCTCCCCTATTCCCTCTACTATATTTGCAATAGTTGCAGTTTTTGAAACGATCTCCTCCTTATGTGTAGGTGGACTGCAAGGAGAATCCAAAAAAAAATCTAGTTCTATAGCTCATTGTCTCTTGGATTCTACCTCTCTTTGATCTGCTTTAGCACAAATTTGACCATAAAGCAAAAATTAAACATTAGTAAAGCAAATGTGATCCAAATTTGACACAGAGAGAGAGAGAGAGAGAGAGAGAGAGAGAGAGAGAGAGAGAGAGAGAGAGAGAGAGAGAGAGAGAGAGAGAGAGAGAGAGAGAGAGGTGAAGAAACGTAAGTTTCTCCACTCTACAGCATGCTCCTAATGGCCAAAGATCAAGAAATTTTGTGAAGGTCGACTTTACTCCCTCCTTCTCCTCAAGCGGCCGTTCTTGCACGGTTACTTGCCCCCTTCTGTACCATGGCTTCACATGCAAGTTTGCTAAAAATAGGACCAAGACTTGCTTTGCTTGAATTATCTCTGATATTACATTAAAATCAGGGTTTTTGGAACCTCCCTTGCCTCCCAAAATCTTGCCCTTATATAGGCATACCCCGAGCCTTGTTCACACTAGCCCCTGGCCCCTAGCCCTTGGCCTGACAAAGACAAAGTTCTAGCTACCAGGGTATATCATAGATAGCTACCAAGTTATCAAGTGAGAATGGTAGGTACTATGCTCACAGAGGTGGCTATCACGTTGAATTGGTATCTTTTAAGTTGACAGTGGTGACTATTAGCCTAAATAGTGGTAGCTACCAGCCTTCCTAGTAATCCATATTAAAGTGGTAGTAGGCACTCCCAACTTGGTAGACATGTGTGATGACAATAATTTACCTAATTGTATCTGGCAAGGGAATATGTTAGCATGGTAACGATGTATGGTGATACCCGTGTTTACAAGACTTTTTTTTTTTCTTGACAATCACAAAGGCAATTGAATTTTGAAAACCAAAGAAATGCTGCATATTATGACAACATACCCAAGACTGATGTCAAAGCAAAGACTTGATAACTAATGGAGAAAATTCCATCCATATTTGTATGATGCTATGTTACATTGATGACATGCATCAAATAGTACATTCAATTATGATGACTAGTTGTATTCCAATATGTGCCCATTTGATATGCTATTTTCTCTTTCATCCATCTTTCGATGCTAGGTTCATTTGAAGGCTACGATAAATTGAGAAACACACCATCTTGCAACAAGGAAACTACCAAGGACACAAGGCTTGAAAAACAACAAGGATAGTCTCGTGACATTATATCAATATATTATATCCATAATGCCTTCAGAAAGATTACAATATTTCATTATAATTGCAACCATGCCACGTGTTAGATAAGATAGGGCTATAATTATTTTTATCATTGCAAAAATTGTATAAGTATACAAAGGGGACTAAAAATTTTACTTTAAGTGAGTTGTCAATAGGGGGTTTTCTTTGCTTGCAGATAACATATTCTTTCCTAGGGAGAGTGAATCCCCTAAGTCCTATGTGCACATGTCAAAATTGCTTTCCCTTTATGGATTGGATCTCTCTCTCTCTCTCTCTCTCTCTCTCTCTCTCTCTCTCTCTCTCTCTCTCTCTCTCTCTCTCTCTCTCTCTCCCCCCCCCCCCCCCCCCCCCCCCCACTTTTGCATTGCATAATTCTACCTATTCTCTATCTATCTCTACCTCTATCCATTTATCATCATTTTTCTCTCTTTTTCTATCTCTACCGGTCTCTACCTCCAACAATCTACACCTATCTCTATCTACCATTGCACTATGGGGGCAAGATATGGCTTTGACCACTAGAAAATACAAGAAGAAATCTTTGGTTGCACAAAATTAAACTCCTTGGTAAACTTCAAACACTTGATATTCCCCACAAATGAAGTGGGAATGCATAAGTATGGACTTTATTATTGGATTTCTATGGTCCAAGGAGGATATAAATCACTTATGGTGGTTGTTGACCTACTCACTAAGGTTAGCAATTGCAATGTGATGTTCACCTCAATTTTTTGGAGTTGTTATGCCGCTTTTGGCCTTTTCTTGTTAGCCTTGATGGCTTGACAATTGTTTTTGCTCTCAAATTAAGCATATTACTCATTCTTGATTTTGTGTTACTTATGGCTATGTAGCTTTTAAATTTATGCCAGATTACTTTCAAAAATTTGGGAACATTTTCATAAAATTATACCATAAAATTCTATATTTGTTTATGTGCATTGTCTTATTTGTTTCTAGCTAAAGTATTGCCACAATTTTGTTAGATTTTACCTATGACAGTTGCATCTTCTTTTGCTTATTGTATATATTAGTGGTTTCTTGCCTAAAATATTTCCAAAACTTTGTCATAACTTTCCTAGACATTGTGTTGTGCTATCTTTCAACATTATGATCTCTTTCTTGTTGGGAACGATTCAAAATTCAAAGATAATATGATTTTAACAAAAATCTACTAGAAGAAGTAACTTTGGATGTGTTAGTGCACAATAGTGTAATTAAGCAAATAAATTTCAACAGATAAACCCAAAAGTCATGTCTCAAGGTGACTTGGATAAGCTAGATGGCTTGTCCAAGTCTTGAAAAATATTTTCTTTGTCTAAAATTGGTAGTATAGTGGAGAGAATGTAGATGCGGTCCTTATGGCTTATGGAACAAGTTTGTGAGATTTGTACAAGAAGTTGAGTACCATGTCTCAATTTACCAGGTAAAGGAGCTGATGGACTGCCAAATGGAGAAAGAATCTATATTTTGTTATATTTTGAACAACTTCAGTGCCATTTTTAGCAACTTACATGTATAAAAGATTTCCATATGAGATACTTTGAAAGCCATGTTTCTATATATACATGTATATATATATAGCTTTGCCATCCATTTTTTTCAATAAAACTAGCTGTGGTATCTTAATAAGTAATTAGTGTTTTATAACCAATATTAATATTGTTGTTCGATGAGTCCACTCGCATGTATTCAAGAGATTATCATCAATACCCGTATATATATATATATATATATATATATATATATATGCTATTTTTATACTATGGGTGTCTCTAGAAAATCTTTCACCCCCTCTAATGCACACATAATATATAATTTTTGGAGTAAAAATGTCCCTCTTTGATCAACTCACATCATATGATATACTTTTGGAAAACTAAACCTTGGATATTGCAATTGATAAAGTTTTCATTCAGTCAATCAATTTTATAACGGGTATAAGCATCGATATCAAAATTATGAACAACGTTGATATGTAGCAATGCTTTTTGGTGATTGTGATGTTGAGGCTTATACAAACTTGTATAACAACTTTCTTGTAGCGATGACTATGCCAGATTCCCTTGTGACATTGAAAGGAAAATTGGGCTCTATTTTGGTATTAGCTTAGTAGTTGATAGGCTTTAATTCCTTGTAGATACCTTCACACTATTTTTCTCTCTCTCTCATTCACTTTGTGATCTTGTTGCCTAGCTACTATATTACTGTTGCAATTGTTGGGAATTATGCTATGATTTTTTAAATCCCAAATTGCAAGCCTAATTTTTTCATTTGATATCAAAGCTTGTTCAATCATTTTCATGATTTTCCTTATCTAATCTTCATTTTAACATTATTTAGTTATCATTCAGAGAACACTACGGCGTTGTGGCCATATCTGTTTGATTTTATGACATTACCTCTCTCTTGAAATCATAGTCGTCCTTGACTATGTGGTAGAAAAGATAAGCTTTAGTCATTCGTCAATGTTTCTTAGCGGGTAGAGGATCCCTTTTTACCCAACGACATCACTCCAAGATGGACGACTAATCCATTTGGGGCTTGGGAGACTTAGCTGCCGCAAGCATGTTTGCTCTTGAGTCCATTTCATTCTCCCAAAGTAGAGTGACAAATTCTACTTGGTGTTTGAGAACATTGATCATTTAAAAGAAACATTTACATTTGCTTACTCTAATGTAGCATTGTAATCATTGACAAGGTTCATACTAGCATCCATCTAGCATCTTCAAAAGGATAATTATTGAACTTAATAAGATAGTGTTGGATAATCTTATCATGTCATAGTACCTTGTCCTCATGATGAAGGATAGCTTCGGGTTGTAGAACCTCTTCTTGGTCTTTGATTTCTAGGGGGTCTTTAATAATTGGTTTACTTGGTGGCTCTCCTTTGTAGGGCTTAAGTAGGCTCACATGAAAAGCATTGTGTATGAGCCAATGGTTGGGCAACTTGAGTTGATAAGCCATGTCATCGATTGGCTTCAAGATTTAAAAAGTACCATAGTATCTTTTTGCTAGTTTAGCACAATACTTTTGATGGCCCATAGGATTTTGGCCATTGTTTGCCTTAATTGAGCCTTGGGAAATTTGAGTAAGACCCAATCATTTATTTGAATGTTAAGGCCCTTCTGTGATTATCAGCAGACAACATCCTTTTGCCTTTGTTGAGAGATGGATATAGCGTCCTTAATCTTTTGTAAATATTCTTGTAGGTCACTGATATACTCATTGGCAGTGAAGATCTTCCCATGTACTTTAAGTAGCAAGGGACCCTTAGGTCTTCCCTTGATGATCTCAAAAAGTGCCTTTTCCGTAGGAGTATGGACAGTATTATTGTATGCATACTCTACAAGGGGTAAGTACTTCTCCCATTGTGACTGTTAATCTACTTCTATAACATAAGTCTTTAGTAGATCGAGAATCCTAAGATTGGCTATCTCACTTTGGCCATCCATTTGTGGGTGATAGACCGAAGAGAAATTAAATCTTGTACCAAGATTTTCAAAGAGACCTTTCAAAAAATTACTGGTCATTGTAGGATCTCTATCTGACACGATGGACGTTGGCAATCCGTGGTGTTTGAAAATCTCAGATATGATGAGGGTTGCCATTTGTTGTGCCTTAATATTATTTTTTATTGGAATAAAGTGTTCTTGCTTGCTAAACCTGTCAACTATTTTTCATATTCCTATATTCCCATGGATAGACTTGGGTAATCCAAAAATAAGATCCATACTCTCCTATGGCAAATCAGGGATTGGTAAGGGCTGGAGTAACTACGTTGCTTCCCTCTATCATACTTGGTCTTTTGGCATACCACACATTTTGAAAAATACTCTTGTATGTCTACTTTCATGGTAGGCCAATAGAAGTATGTCTCTACTCCTCAAAATGAATGCCTCTATGCCCCACATAGGGAGAAGTACGGGATTCATACATGACTTTCTCACGAAGGGAGTGAGTAACACATAGCCTATTGACACGGAGAAGATAACCATCCTACAAGGTGAATGTTTCTTCTTTCTTCCCCATTGCAAGGGCTAACATTATGTCTTTAAAGTCAGGGTCAGTAGCATACTCATCTATCATAGAAGATAGATCATTGTGAGTTTCTATAGACACCGCATTGACTCTTGGTCATCGTGAAGCGCATTAGCCACTTGATTATGCTTACCAGCAATGTGAGCAATGTGAAAATAAAATTGCAAAAGAAAATTTTCCCACCTCATTTGTTTGTCAGAAAGTTTGGATTGCGTCATGAATTACTTGAGACTTTGGTGCTCCGTTTGCAAAATAAATGGAGTCCTAATAGATAATGCTTCCATTTTTCTAGGGCATGTAGTATAGCTAAAAGCTATTTTTCGTATATGCCCAAGACCCATTCATTGGCATTGAGCCTTCGGCTCTCATATGCTATGGCATGCCCTTCTTGAAGCAAGACTGCTCCAAGGCAATCACCACAAGTATCACATTGAACCTCAAATGTCTTTGAGAGATCCAAAATCATAAGCACTGGTTGGGAGGTAAGCTTCTCTTTGAGCTTGTCAAAAGCATTTTTCTCTTTAGCAGTTCATGAGTACTCAATGTTTTTCTTTGTTAAGTCATGTAATGGTCTTGCTATTTGTTTTGAGAGAATTTTTTAATGAAGCGTCTATAGTATGCACACATACCAATAAAGCTTTGTAGCTCATGTAGATTCCTTGGAATAGGCCATGCCTTTATTATCTCTAACTTAGATGGCTCCATATGGATACCATCCTGAGAGATAATATGACCTAGGTATTGACTATCTTGAAGGAAAATTCACTTTTCTTTTTATTAATAATAAGTTTGTTCTTCCTCAAAGGCTGAAAAATCATCTAGAGATGTTGCTTGTGCTCCTCCAAGAACTTGGAGTAGTTGATGATATCATCAAAGAACACTCTAGTGTACTTGCGGTAGGGTCTAATATTTTCTCCATCAAATGCTTGATTGTGGCCGGTGCATTAGTCAAAGCCAAAAGGCATGACTAGATATTCATAAACACCAAACAATGTACGAAATGCTGTCTTTACGATATCTTCATTCACTGTCCTTATTTAATGATAGCCACTTTTAAGGTCAATCCTACTGAATTAGGTAGAGCCTTGTAGCTTATCAAACAGATCTTTGATCCGTGGTACGAAAAATTTATTTTTGATAGTGATATGGTTTAGCGCTCAATAGTCTACACACATGTGGTATGTACCATCTTTCTTTTGCAATAAAAGAATTGGAGAAAAAAAGGGAGAGGAGTTAGGCCTCACCCTCCCTTTGTCTACCAATTCTTGTACTTGCCTCATGATCTCCTCTTGTTGAGCTTGGGAAACTCGATAAGGAGGCTTGTTAGGCGGTGAGCTTTGTGGTAGGAGCTCAATTTGATCATCATCATCCCCTCGTTTTGGAGGTAAGTCAAAAGGGATATCATCGATAAAAACATCTTGGAATCCATTTAGAAAATTAGACAAGTCTAATTCTTCTTGATTCCTAACACTTTGTTTTGTTAAAACATTAGCATCATTCAGAGACTCTTTGACAAAAATCATGTACGTAGAAACTGAACTTTTCATTGAATTATCAAAAGCAGGTGAATTTACAATTGGTATAGTACAACCAGACTCATTAGCATCTATATACATTCTCTTTTTCAGTTAGGTGAAGTAGCCTTTCAGGGAACTTCATGTTGTCAGCCATGCGGTTGAGCCATGGTGCCCCTCGGATAACATCCTCATGTTGGAGAGGAGAGATGAAAAAGTCTTCTTTGTCAACATAGCTTTGGATATGAAGCCTCAAATTCCCAATCAAGGGAGTAATAGAGGCTTGTTGTCCCTTGAAATCTCCTTCAATAGTTACGGTATCTCCCATCTTGAAAGTTTGAATGTAACATTTTAATGGCCTAGTAACTTGTGTGTAGTGGAAAATAGCATAAACATAGTGAACATTTTATTAGAATAGATTCCTAATGAGCATAGCAAAAGTGCTTGGATGGAGAGAGCAACAAAAAGCATAACACCTAGCTAGATAGGCATGAACAATACTTTAAAAGAGAGAGATATTAAGCTATTGACAACAATGCAGGACTGGATTTACATGGAGCCGATCCCCCCTCCAAAAGGCTTTGTATTATAGGTTTCCCCCATCAAGGGAGATATTTTACAACACAATATTTTGTGTTCCTTCAATAACTTGCTAGTGCAATGAAGATGGAAGCTTCAAGCATTGAGCTCACACTTATAAAACACAACATCAATTCCCTCACGGTCTCAGACCCAAGACCTCACACACCTTCGAAGATGGTGAGAGCTAGCGGGGTATGCGAGTAGATTGAGAGGAAAAAGGAGTATTCTTACAAGAAATAAGTATATCTCCTCACATAATCACTCATAAAATCTTATCATAGCTTAGTGATTAGCATGGTAGAGGAGATGAGCATGCATTGGAGCTTGGCTCTTGGTTGGATTTGCATCACAAAGCAAGGAGTTATTGGTGTAGGCCTCCCTTCTCACAAGCTTGGAGTAGATGATGAGCTTTCCATTAAAGCTTGAGAAGGAGAGAGAGTATTCTTTGCGTCACACATGAGATTGTGTGAGTGTGTGTGATAATGCCTTGCTAAAATCAGCCCCCTCTCTCTCTCGGTCGACCCTTCTTGATTTTTACTCATGATGGTATCCCATTGGACCTTGCAAATCTTAGCCAATGATAATTCAAAAGCATAAGTGATAGCCTTGTGACATGTGTCCCCCTTTCCCCTTTTGTGAGAGCTTTAGGTATTTAAGTAATGAAATTGAACTCTCATTGGGCCCCTTAGTCTTTTGGCCAATAGGAATCAGGCAA
Organism: Adiantum capillus-veneris; assembly: GCF_014529385.1. Lineage (NCBI taxonomy): Eukaryota > Viridiplantae > Streptophyta > Polypodiopsida > Polypodiales > Pteridaceae > Adiantum > Adiantum capillus-veneris. Next base: position 112,488,865 of record NC_140943.1, on the reverse strand, counting down.
GCCATTGGGCTACTGAATGCTCATTGGACCCCTTGGGAGACTATCCAATAGTCTTCTAGAGAGCTTAATTTCTATTGGTTCTTTTTATCAAGTGTTTTTAAATCAATTAAACTAAATGTACTCTAGCCTAATTCTCATTGGTCCACCTCTATGGCCATCCAATAGGATTTGAATGCACCTTGGGGCAACTGGGCTAGGGAGCTGACATGTGTCCCCTATTCCCTTTGTATAGGGGGAGCTTGGTAGAGTGTGTGTGTGTGTTTCTCTCTCATCCCCTACAAGAAAGGCTCGCCCCCTCCTATCTAGGGATGTGTGAAGACTTTATGGTCGTCACATAAGCATCCAATTTTCTCTAGGCTTTGACCATTGGACCTAACCTTTGAATTTTGGAACCTTAGCATTTTGGAAGTCTTAATGGGCTGAACCTTAGGGTCTTTGAAGCCCATTGGTTCACATTGATCTTTTTTAGATGGCCCCCCCTTTGGATCCCTATTTTCCCTCCTTTGGATCCCTACAATGATCGATCTGCCAGCTTAACCAATATTCTAGCTTTTTCTCCCTTGGTACTTCCCATATTAAATGATCAGTTTAACATGATAAAATCATTTAGGAGAATTAGATATTAGTTATTATGACATTACCTCTGTCTTGAATCATAGTCGTCCTTGATTATGGGGTAGAGAAGAGAAAGCCTATTCATTATTCCTTTTTCTAGCGGGTAGAGGATCCCTATCTTACCCTACAACATCGTTCCAGAATGGATGACTAATACATTTAGCGCTTGAGAGTCTAAGCTGCCGCAAGCATGTCTCTGCGTTATTCCTATCAATCTTCCATAGTAGAGTGACAAGCTCTACTTGGTGTTTGGAAGACGTCATCTCTGAAAACTTGATTCTAAGCATGCATACTACTTAACTACTTAACATTTGTGCATAATAAAGAAAAAGAGAGTCTTATAAGACAAAAACTTTGCTCATTTTAAACATTTGTACATTTGCTTACTCTAGGGAAGCATTGTAAGCATTGATAAGGTTTAGGTTATCCTTTAACTGTATGCCTTGCATCCATCTAGTATCTTCAAAAGGTTAGTTCTTAAACTTAATAAGATATCGTCGGATAACCTCACCACCTCTCAATACCTTGTCTTGATGTCAAAGAATTGACTCGGGCTGTAGCACCTCTTCTTGGTCCTCGATCTCCAGTGGGTCTTCAATAGTTGGTTCTTGAGGTGGCTCTCCTTTGTAAGGCTTTAGTAGGCTTAGATGAAAATTATTGTGTATGAGCCAATGACTGGGCAGCTTGAGTTCATAGGCCATCTCATTGATTGGTCTAAGAATCTGGAAGGGACCATAGTACCTTTTTGCTAACTTAGCATAGTAATTTTGGTAAATCCTGTAGGATTCTTGCCCGTCGTGTGCCTTAATCAAACCTTGGGAAGTTTAAGCAAGACCCAATTTTGTTTTTTAAAGGCTTGGGCTCTTCTGTGATTATCAGTAGTAGCAGCCTTTTGCCTTTGCTGTGAGATAGAGATAACATCCTTCATCTTTTGGAAAGATTCTTGTAGGTCTTGGCTATACTCATCTGCAGCGAAGATCTTCCCGTGTACCTTAAGTAGCAAGGGACTTTTGGATCTTCCCTCAATTACCTCGAATGGTGATTTTCCCGTGGAAGTATGTACAATGTTATAGTAGGAATACTCCAATAAGGGTCTCCCATTGGGACCTTTGATCTACTTTCCTTACGTAGGCTTTTAGTAGATCAAGGATTGTTAGGTTAGCTATTTCACTTTGGCCATCCATTTGCGAGTGATAGGCCAAACAAAAGTTTAGCCTTGTCCCTAGATTCTCAAAGAGATCCTTCCAGAAATTACTGGTCATTCTAGGATCTCTATCCGACACTATGGACATTGGCAAGCCATGGTACTTGAAGATTTGTGATATAAAGAGGGTTGCCATTTGATGGGCTTTGATAGTATTTTTGACAGGTATAAAATGAGCTTGTTTGATGAACCTGTCTACTATCGTCCATATTCCCGTATTCCCATGGATAGACTTGGGCAATCCAAAGATAAAATCCATGGATATGCTCTCCCATGGTGAATTAGGGATTGGCAAAGTTTGAAGCAATCCAAGTTGCTTCCCTCTATTAAACTTCATGTTTTGGCATACCACACACTTAGAAACATAGTCTTGTATGTTTGCTTTCATGGCAGGATAATAGAAATATCTTTCAATCCCTAGGGTAGACTGAATCCCTCTATGCCCCGCATAAGGAGGAGCATGAGATTCATACATTACTCTCTCACATAGTGAGTTAGTAACGCATAGTATATTTCCATAGAGAAGATAACCATCTTGTAAAGTAAATGGTTCCTCTTTCTTCCCTAGTGCAAGGGCTGAAATCACATCTCTAAAATTGAGATCATTAGCGTACTCATCTATCATAGAAGATAGACCATTGTGAGTTGCTATGGAAACCGCATCTCTTGGTCATCTTGAGAGTGCATTGGCTACTTGATTATGCTTGCCAGCAATGTGAGCAATATGAAAATGAAATTACAAAAGGAAATTTTCCCACTTCATTTGTTTGTCGAAGAGCATGGTCTGCATCATGAAGTACTTAAGGCTTTGGGGATCCATCCGCAGAATGAAAGGAGTCCCCAATAAATAGTGCTTCCATGAGTCTAAGGCATGTAAAACTGCAAGGAGTTCCTTTTCATATATGCCTAGAGCTTGCTCAACAGGGTCGAGCCTTCAAATTTGATAGACATCCTTTTATTACCTCAAGCTTCAATGGATCCATTTGGATGACATCTTCAGAGATAATGTCACCTAAATACTAAATCTCTTGTCAGAAAAACTCACTTTTCTTTCATTTAATATAAAGTTTATTGTCTCGTAAGACTTGAAATATTACCTGAAGGTGTTGCTTGTGTTCGTCTAAGTGAATTAGAGTAGATGATTATATCATCAAAGAACACAGCCACCAAAAGGCATGACAATGTATTTGTAAAGACCAAACGTAGTGCAAAATGTGGTCTTTACAATGTCTTGATCCACTATCCTTATTTAATGGTAGCCACTTTTTAGGTCAATTCTACTGAAGTAGGCCGACACTTGTAGCTTATACCCATGGAACGGGAAACCTATTCTTGATAGTGATCCTATTTAGTGCTCTATAGTTGACACATACACAATATGTGCCGTCTTTCTTTTGCACTAATAACACGGGTGAGCAAAATGGAGATGAGCTAGGCCTAACCATGCCCTTCTCAACTAACTCATGCACTTGCCGCATAATCTCCTCTTGTTGAGCTTGAGAAACTCTATAAGGAGGTTTATTAGGCAGTGAAATTCCTGGAAGAAGTTCAATTGCATGGTCATCATTGCCTCGTTTAGGAGGTAGTTCACAAGGGATGTCGTCAATAAAAACATCTTGAAATCCCTTGAGAAAACTGGATAACTCTAATTCCTTGTGATGGTTTACATTTTCTTTTTCTAAAGAATTAGGTTCAATTTGAGAATCTTTAGCAAAAATCATGTACACAAAAATAGAGCTCTTTATTGACTTATTGAAAGCTTGTGTATGTACAATGGGTATGGTGTTACCCAACTCCTTAGCATTTATGTACATATCTTTTTCCCTGAACCTAAAGTAGATTTTCCTTTCAAGGAATTTAACATTGGCAGCCATGCGATCAAACCATGGTGCCCCTAGGGTTACATCCTCATGCTTGAGAGGAGAGTTAAAGAAGTCCTCTTTGTCCACATAGCTTTGGACATGGAGCCTCAATTTCCCAATTAAGGGAGTGACTGAAGCTTCTTGTCCCTTGAAAGCACCATTGGCGGGGTAGGACATCTCCCATGTCATAGGTTTGGATGACTAGCTTGGTGGCCAACTCTGTGGATATGAAAATGTGAGTAGAACCAGGGTCAAAGAGAATAAAAGCATCATGTTCTCTTACCTTTTCCCAAGCATAGCACAGAGGATATCCTTTATGGTGAGCATCCTCTTCTTGGATTTCAACCAATGTATCTCTAGGAGTCTTATTTCTTGTATTCTTGTGGGGGCAAGCACGATAGGCATGCCCTTGTTCCCCACACTTGAAATAGTGGTTATTTTTACGATAACGCTTAAGTTCTTTAGGAGAGAGAACTCCCTTCTTCTTAGCTTTGTTGTTGTTGGCATTGCCTTTAGGAGACTTTTGGACAATGTCCTTCCCCTTAGGCTCATTATTATGATCCTTGTTTTCCGTGGGCTTAAGATTCTCTTAGCTCCTTGTTTGAAATTGATTCGTGAAGCCACCATGGTATGGTGTATGACCGCAGATATGGTGCGTGGCCTTTGGGAGTTGACATACTCTGCCATATCTTCAGTTAGACCTGCACAAAATTGTTGATTTTGCTCTCCAAAATCCATCCTTTTGAAGACATTGTCTTTGAGATGTAGGTCCCAAAATTTGTCTACTACATATTTATGAATAGATTCGTAGGGAGAGAGCTTCAAGATTCTCCATTTGGTGAGTACTTTGTCTTTGGCATCGGTAGCCAAAAACTGCTTCATGATGGAAGCTCTTAAAGCTTTCCATGTTGGTGGAGATTCACCGTTTTTTGCGTAGTCTAGACCACCATTGCTTGGCAGAGTTTTGAAAATGCATAGCTACATGGAATTGCTTAGAGGACTCCGTGAAGCCCTCATCTCCAAACTCCGCATCCAATTGTTGAACGAAGTCCAAGACTTTGTCTGTAGCACCAAAGGTGCCATTGTAGGTAAGAAAAGAGACGTTCTTTCCTCCCTCTTTGAACTTTTTGACCTTGGAAGACCTCTTCCACGTCGCATAGGATTGCCTATGGCCTCTTCCTTTTGGTGGCTCAAAAGTTGCACCATCACTTTCTTCAGAGGAGGAAGAATTTGAGGAGGATGGAGAAGAGGGTGACCTCTTTCTCTCCTTTTTCTTCCCTTGGTCCTCCTTGTCTGCACCATCACTTTCTTCATAAGAAGAAAAGGATGAAGAAGATGCAGAAGAGGATGACCTCTTTCTCGCCTCTTTTTCTCTTGTTTTATGTCATCCCTCTTTGAATTATGGTGCGGGGAAGTGTGCGATGGTCTTCTCCGTTTAGGGGGTGATGGAGAGTGTTTTGCCCGCCGTCTTTCTGGAGCCATCTCCGCCAAGGTGGCAGGAGACTCACTTCTTTCTCGCTCTTTTGGTGGGGGATATACCATTAAAACTTGAGTTCTCCTTTGGGAAAGAGATACGTCATCAAGTAGTATATTTTTGAGCCCTTCGTACGGATCCTCTTCTTCTTCCTAAATCGTAGAGAGGCCTCTTTTGGAAGTCTCACAAGGAGGCTTCCTAGGTACTCTCCCTTCTTGGTGGGGAGTTTGGAGAATCCCATGAGCACGTAGCTACCCTTGCACTTCACTTTGGAGGGATGGATTGCCCATGGCTTGTTGAAGGGTAGAAATAAGGTAGTTAACAAGCATATGGGCATCATTAGTAGCCTGTTCATTAGCAAAATCAAAGCTATCAAAATCAATTTCACTCTCTTTACTATTGTTATCCATTCTAACAACTTTTAGGTGTAAATTTTTAAGCGTACTTTGGCACTTCAAGCCCTAGTTTCTACTCCTCTTTACCCCTTTAGAAAATCATTCAAGCTGATATACTCATGGCTCGAATATCATTAATTGCAAGGAATAGAAGAGAGGGTCTTTCAACACCAAAATAGTACCGGCTCCTATCAAGCTTCTAATAGCTCGATAGTGGTTAACAAGCCCCGTAGGAATCCACTATTAAGACAATAGCTCTTGACGGTGTTGCCCCGTTATCTGCACGAAGTAGGTGCATTGCAAGGCTAAAAAATCCCTATTCTACTTACTCAATTGCAATTAATAATACCAACCATTTATAGTTACCTTGAGGACCTCCCTTCTTGAGCAAGAAAAGAGAAACCTTGTGCTCTGATACCAATGTAACATTTTAATGGCTTAGTAACTTGTGTGTAGTGGAAAATAGCATAAACATAGTGAGCATTTCATTAGAATAGATTCCTAATGAGTAATGCTTGGATGGAGAGAGCAAAAAAAACCATAACATCTAGTTTGATAGGCATGAATAATTCTTCAAAAGAGAGAGGGATTAAGCTATTGACAACAGCTGAGGAGGACCGGATTTACATGTGGTCCGCCCTCCAAAAGGCTTTGTATTATAGGTTTGCCCCATCAAGGGAGACATTTTACAATACAATACTCTGTGTTCCTTAAATAACTTGCTGGTGCAATGAAGATGGAAGCTTCAAGCATCGACCTCACACTTATAAAACACAACATCAATTCTCTCACGGTCTCAGACCCAAGACCTCACACACCTTTGAAGGTGGTGAGAGCTAGCGGGGTATGAGAGTAGATTGAGAGGAAGGAGTATTCTTAGGAGAAAGAAGTATATCTCCTCATATAATCACTCATAAAATATTAGCATAGCTTAGTAATTAGCATAGTATAGGAGATGAGCATGCATTGGAGCTTGGCTCTTGGTTGGATTTTCATCACAAAGCCAAGAGTTGTTGGTGTAGGCCTCCCTTCTCACAAGCTTGGAGTAGATGATGAGCTTTCCATTAAAGCTTGAGAAGGAGAGAGAGTCTTCTTGATTCACACATGAGATTGTGTGAGTGTGTGTGATAATGCCTTGCCAAAATCAGCCACCTCTCTCTCTCTTGGTCGACCCTCTTGATTTTTACTCATGCTGGCATCCCATTGGACCCTGCAAAGCTTAGCCAATGATAATTCAGAAGCATATTTGATAGCCTTGTGACATGTGTCCCCCTTTCCCCTTTTGTGAGAGCTTTAGGTATTTAATTAATGCAATTAAACTCTCATTGGACCCCTTAGTATTCTGGCCAATAGGAATCAGGCAAGCCATTGGGCTGTTGAATGCTCATTGGATCCCTTGGGAGACTGTCCAATAGTCTTATAGAGAGCTTAATTTCTATTGGTTCGTTTCTCAAGTTTTTTTTAATGAATTAAACTAAATGTACTCTAGCCTAGTTCTGATTGTTCCACCTCTATGGCCATCCAATAGGATTTGAATGCACCTTGGGGGCAACTGGGCTAGGGAGCTGACATATGTCCCCTTTTCTCTTCGTGTAAAGGGAGCTTGCTAGTGTGTGTGTGTGTGTGTGTGTGTGTTTCTCTCTCATCCCCTACAAGAAAGGCTCACCCCCTCCTATTTAGGGATTTGTGAAGACTTTATGGTCTTCACATAAGCATCCAATTTGCCCTAGGCTTTGACCATTGGACCTAACCTTTGAATTTTGGAACCTTAGCATTTTGGAAGTCGTAATGGGCTGAACCTTAGGGTCTTTGAAGCCCATTATTGCACATTACTCTTTTGCAGATGCCCCCCCCTTTGGATCCTTATTTTCTTTCCTTTGGATACCGAGTGTGACCGATCAACCAGCTTAACCAATATTCTAGTTTTTTCTCCCCTGGTACTTTCCCATATTAAATGATTAGTTTATCATGAGAAAATCATTTAGGAGAATTAGATATTAGTTATTATGACATTGAATGCCCAACTTTGTGGCTAACTTCATTGATATGAATTTGTGAGTAGAGCCAAGGTCAGGGTCAAACAGGATGAAGGAATCATCCTCCCTTACCTTTTCCCAAGCATAGGAGAGAGGTGATCCTTGGAAATGAGCATTCCTCTTTTGGAGCTTTGGTCGTGGAAGCTCTAGGAGTCTCATTGTGGGAATTTCTTTTGGGGCAAGAACGGTAGCTATGTCCTTTGCTCCCCGCACTTGAAGCATTGTTGGTCCTTAAGAAAATCTTCTAGCGCTTCAAGAGAGAGTTTATTTTTACCTTTGTAAAGTCCCTTCTCCTTGGATCAATTGTTGTTGTTGTTGGAATTGCCTTGGGAAGAGTTTTGGGCATTTTTCTTCCCCTTTGCATCATTAAGATCTTTGTTTTGCATGGTCTTGGAATTCCTTTTAGCCCCTTATTGGAAATTGATGCACAAAGCAACCATAGTGTGGTGAATTACTTCGGTGATAGAACTAGGCCGTTGGGAGTTGACATACTCATCCATTTCTTCAAGTAATCCTGCACAGAATTGTTGCTTTTTCTCGGCGAAGGCTATATTTTGAAAGATAGTAGCCTTGAGATGTAAATCCCAAAACTTGTCCATATATTTGTGGATAGACTCGTTGGAGAGCAGCTTCAAACTCTGCCACTCGGTAAGAACTTTGTCCTTTGAATCGCTTGCAAGGAATCGCTTCATGATGGAAACTCGTAGAGTTCTCCATGTCTTTGAGGCTTCACTGTTGCCACAAAGGCTAGTCCACGATTGACGAGTATATTTTTGGAAGTGCATAGCTACATGGCATAGCTTGGAGGACTCTGTGAAGCTCTCTTCGGCCACGTCGAATTGTTGGATGAAGGCCAATACTTTGTCGGTAGTACCAAAGGTGCCATCATAGGTGAGAAAAGAGATACTCTTTCCTCCCTCTAGGGTAGGATTTGTGATGTCCTCTCCTCTTGTATTCTCTAGGAGAATAGTAGTTGCTTTTTACGGAAGAGGAGGAAGGTGAAGAAGAAGGAGAAGAGGGTGACCTCTTTCTTGCCTTTTTCTTCCTTTGTGTTCTCTCTTCCCTTTTAGAGTGACAACAAGGAGAATGACTATGGGTTGTTGACCGTTTCTTCTTGGGAGGAATTGGCGACCGTCTAGACCGCCGTCTTTGTGGAACCACATTTTCAGAGGAACTTAGTGATTCGCTTCTTTCTCGTTTTTTGGATTCCTCCTCTCTTATGGGAGAGAGTCTTCTTTTGGGAGTCGCATCAAGAGACCTCCTAAGCTCTCTCTCCTCTTGGAGCGGAAGGGAAATCCCATAAGTACGAAGTTGTTGAGTAACTTCGGCTTGCAAATCAGGGTTGCCCATAGCTTGTTGCAACCTAGTAACAAGGTAATTAACAAACATGGGGGCATCATCATTAGCACCTTCATGTGAAAAATCAAAGTTGTCAATATTTATTCTAGTCTATTGATTATTGTCAGCCATGCTAATTAAACTTATGTATAAATTACTTTGTGCTTCGGTACCCCAAAAACCTTAGGTGCTACTCTTCTTTACCTTTGAAAATTAGTTCTCAAGTAGCCACACCCATGGTTTAGACATTGTTGATTGCAAAGACTATTGGAGAGGGTCTAACATTGTCATAATAACTAATATCTAATTCTCCTAAATGACTTTCTCATGTTAAACTGATCATTTAATATGGGAAAGTACTAGGGGAGAAAAAGCTAGAATATTGGTTAAGCTGGCAGACCAGTCACAGTAGGGATCCAAAGGGGGGGGGGGGGGGGGGGGGGGGCATTTGCAAAAGAGCAATGTGAAACAATGGGACTCAAAGACCCTAAGGTTCAGCCCATTAAGACTTCCAAAATGCTAAGGTTCCCAAATTCAAAGGTTAGGTCCAATGGTTAAAGCCTAGGGCAAATTGGATGCTTATGTGAAGACCATAAAGTCTTCACATATCCCTAGATAGGAGGGGCAAGCCTTTCCTGTAGGGGATGAGAGAGAAACACGCACACACACTCTAGCAAGATCTCCTTACACAAAGGGAATAGGGGACACATGTCAGCTCCCTAGCCCAGTTGCCCCCAAGGTGCATTCAAATCCTATTGGATGTCCATAGAGGTGGACCAATGAGAATTAGGCTAGAGTACATTTAGTTTAATTCATTAAAAACACTGGATAAGAGAACCAATAGAAATTAAGCTCTCTATAAGACTCTTGGACAGTCTTCCAAGGGGTCCAATGAGAGTTTGATTGCATTAATTAAATACCTAAAGCCCTCACAAAAGGGGAAAGGGGGACACATGTCACAAGGCTATCACTTATGCTTTTGAATTATCATTGGCTATGCTTTGCACCGTCCAATGGGATGCCAGCATGAGTAAAAATCAAGAGGGGTCTACCAAGAGAGACAGGGGGACTGATTTTGGCAAGGCATTATCACACACACTCAGACAATCTCATGGGTGAAGCAAAGAAGACTCTCTCTCCTTCTCAAGCTTTAATGGAAAGCTCATCATCTAATCCAAGCTTGTGAGAAGGGAGGCCTACACCAACAACTCTTTGCTTTGTGATGCAAATCCAACCAAGATTAAAGCTCCAATGCATGCTCATTCCCTCTACCAAGGCTAATTACTAAGCTATTCTAAGCTTTTATGAGTGATTATGTGAGGAGATATACTTCTTTCTCGTAAGAATACTCCTTCTTCATCTCAATCTACTCTCATACCCCGCTAGCTCTCACCATCTTCGAAGGTGTGTGAGGTCTTGGGTCTGAGACCGTGAGGGAATTGATGTTGTGTTTTATAAGTGTGAGCTCAATGCTTGAAGCTTCCATCTTCATTGCACCAGCAAGTTATTGAAGGAACACAAAATATTGTGTTGTAAAATATCTCCCTTGATGGGGGAAACCTATAATACAAAGCCTTTTGGAGGGGGGATCGGCTCCATGTAAATCCAGTCCTGAATTGTTGTCAATAGCTTAATATCTCTCTCGTTTAAAGTATTGTTCATGCCTATCTAGCTAGGTGTTATGCTTTTTGTTGCTCTCTCCATCCAAGCACTCTTGCTATGCTCATTAGGAATCTATTCTAATAAAATGTTCACTATGTTTATGCTATTTTCCACTACACACAAGTTACTAGGCCATTAAAATGTTACATTGGTATTAGAGCACAAGGTTTCTCTTTTCTTGCTCAAGAAGGGAGGTCCTCAAGCTAACTATAAATGTCTGGTATTATTAATCTCAATTGAGTAAGTAGAATACGGATTTTTCAGCCTTGCATTGCCCCTGCTTCATGCAGATAACGGGGCAACACCGTCGAGAGCTATGGTGTTAATAGTGGAGTCCTACGGGGCTTGCCTACGGCTTAACCACTATTGAGCTATTAGAAGCTTGACAGGAGCCGGTACTGTTTTGGTGCTGAAAGACCCTCTCTTCTATTCCTTTTGCAATTAATGATATTTGAGCCACAGGTACATGAGCTTTAGTGCTTTTCTAAAGGGGTAAAGAGGAGTAGCAACTAGGGCTTGTAGTGCCAAAGTATGCTTAAAAATTCACACCTAAAAGTTGTTAGAATGGCTGACAATAGTAAAGAGAGTGAAACTAATGTTGATAGCTTTGATTTTGCTGATGAACAAGCTACTAATTTATGCCCCTATGCTTGTTAACTACCTTGTTTTTAGGATTCAACAAGCCATGGGCAATCCATCCCTCCAAAGTGAAGTGCAATGCTAGCTACGTGCTCATGGGATTCTCCAAACTCCCCACCAAGAAGAGAGAGTACCTAGGAACCGTCCTTGTGAGACTTCCAAAATAGGCCTCTCTCCGATTCGGGAAGAAGAAGAGGATCCGTAAGAAGAGCTCAAAAATCTACTACTTGACAACACATCTCGTTCCCAAAGGAGAACTCAAGTTTCAATGGTAGAGCCCCCACCGAAAGAGTGAGGAGATGGCTCCATGAAGACGCCGGGGAAAGCACTCTCCATCACCCCCTAAACGTAGAAGACCATCGCACACTTCCCCACACCATAATTCAAAGAGGGATGACAGAAAACAAGAGAAGAAAAAGGTGAGAAAGAGGTCACCCTCTTCTCCATCTTCTTCACCCTCTTCCTCTTATGGAGAGAGTGGTGGTACATACAAGGAGGACCAAGGGAAGAAAAAGGCGAGAAAGAGGTCACCCTCTTCTCCATCCTCCTCAAATTCTTCCTCCTTTGAAGAAATTGATGGTGCAACTTTTGAGCCACCAAAAGGGAGAGGCCATAGGCAATCCTATGTGACGTCAAAGAGGTCTTCCAAGGTCAAAAAGTTCAAAGAGGGAGGAAAGAACGTCTCTTTTCTTACCTACAATGGCACCTTTCGTGCTACGGACAAAGTCTTGGCCTTCGTTCAACAATTGCATGCGGCGTTTGGAGATGAGGGCTTCACTGAGTTCTCTAAGCTATTCCATGCAGCTATGCATTTTCAAAAGTCTGCCAAGCAATGGTGGTCTAGCCTACGCGAAAAACGGTGATGCTCCACAAACATGGAAAGCTTTAAGAGCTTCCATCATGAAGCAGTTTTTGGCTACCGATGCCAAAGACAAAGTACTCACCGAATGGCGAAGCTTGAAGCTCTCTCCCTACTACGAATCTGTTCATAAATATGTAGTAGACAAGTTTTGGGACCTACATTTCAAAGCCATTGTCTTCAAAAAGATGGATTTTGCAAAACAAAAAAATTGTGCGGGTCTAACTGAAGATATGGCGGAGTATGTCAACTCCCAAATGCCACGCACCATATCTGCAGCCATACACCATACCATGGTGGCTTCACAAATCAATTTCCAGGAAGGGGCTAAGAGAAATCTTAAGCCCACGAAGAACAAGGACCGTAATAATGGGCCTAAGGGGAAGGACATTGTCCAAAAGTCTCCTAAAGGAAGCATCAACAACAACAAAGCTAAGGAGAAGCGAGTTTATAAAGGCAAATATAAAATCTCTCTTGAAGAGCTTGAGTGTTATCGTAAATATAACCGTTGTTTCAAGTGTGGGGAGCAAGGGCATGCCTATCATGCTTGCCCCCACAAGAATACAAGAAATGAGCCTCCTAGAGGTACCTTGGTCAAAATCCAAGAAGAGGATGCTCACCAAAAAGGATCTCCTCTATGCCATGTTTGGGGAAAGGTAAGAGAACATGATGCTTTTATTCTCTTTGACCCTGGTTCTACTCACAATTTCATATCCACAGAGTTGGCCACCAAGCTAGGCATCCAAGCCTATGAGATGAGAGATGTCCTACCCAGTGATGGTGCTTTCAAGGGGCAAGAAGCTTCAATCACTCCCTTAATTGGGAAATTGAGGCTCCATGTTTGAATCTATGTGGACAAAGAGGACTTCTTTATCTCTCCTCTCAAGCAGGAGGATTAATCCTAGGGGCACCATGGTTTGATCGCATGGCTGCTGGTGTTAAATTCCCTGAAAGGCAAATCTACTTTAGGTTTAGGAAAAAAGATATGTACATAGATGCTAAGGATTTGGTTAACACCATACCCATTGTACATACGCAATCTTTCAATAAGTCAATAAAGAGCTATATTTATGTGTACATGATTTTTGTTAAAGATTCTTAAAATGAACCTAATGCTTTAGCAAAAGAAAATACAAACCATCACAAGGAATTAGAGTTATCCAATTTTCTCAAGGGATTTCAAGATGTTTTTATTGACGACATCCCCTGTGAACTACCTCCTAAACGAGGCAATGATGACCATGCAATTGAACTTCTTCCAGGAAGTTCACTGCCTAATAAACCTCCTTATAGAGTTTCTCAAGCTCAACAACAGGCGATTATGCGGCAAGTGCATGAGTTAGTTGAGAAGGGCATGGTTAGGCCTAGCTCATCTCCATTTTGCTCACCCGTGTTATTAGTGCAAAAGAAAGACGGAATATATTGTATGTGTGTCGACTATAGAGCACTAAATAGGATCACTATCAAGAATAGGTTTCCTGTTCCACGGGTAGAAGACCTATTTGATAAGCTACAAGGGTCGACCTACTTCAGTAGAATTGACCTAAAAAGTGGTTGATCAAGACATTGTAAGGACCGCATTTCACACGATGTTTGGTCTTTACGAATACATTGTCATGCCTTTTGGCTTGACCAATGCACCAGCCACATCCAACCGCTTGATGGAGAAGCTATTTCGGCCTCACCGAACCTTTATTGGAGGGTTCTTTGATTATATAATCATCTACTCTAATTCACTAGACGAACACAATCAACACCTCCACGTAATATTTCAAGTCTTACGATAGAATAAATTTTATCTTAATAGAAGGAAAAGTGAGTTTTTCTTACAAGAAGAGAATCAGTATTTAGGTCACATTTTCTCTCAAGATGGCATCCAAATGGATCCATCAAAGCTTGAGGTAATAAAAGGATGGCATAATCCAAGGAATCTTCATGAAATCAAAAGATTTATAGGTATGTGTGCATACTATAGACGCTTCATAGAAAATTTCTCACAAATCACGGGACCATTACATGACATAACAAAGAAAAACGTTAGGTATACATGGTCTAGCAAGGGGAAAAATCCTTTCGAAAAGCTTATCTCTCAACCTGTGCTTACATTGCCGGATCTCTCAAAGCCATTTGAGGTCCAATGTGATGGTTGTGGTGATTGCCTTGGAGCTGTTTTTCTCCAAGAAGGGCACGCCATAGCCTATGAAAGTCGAAGGCTCGACCCTGTTGAGAAAGCTCTAGGCATATATGAAAAGGAACTCCTCACAGTTCTACATGCCTTAGACTCGTGGAAGCACTATTTATTGGGGACTCCTTTCATTCTGCGGACTGATCACCAAAGCCATAAGGACTTCATGACGCAGACCAAGCTCTCCAACAAAAAAATGAGGTGGGAACATTTCCTTTTGCAATTTCATTTTCATATTGCTCACATTGCTGGCAAGTATAATCAAGTAGCTGATGCACTCTCAAGACGGCCAAGAGTGAATGCGGTTTCCATAGCAACTCACAATGATCTATCTTCTATGATAGATGAGTACACTATTGATCCCAATTTTAGAGATGTGATTTCAGCCCTTGCACTAGGGAAGAAAGAGGAACCATTTACTTTACAAGATGGTTATCTTCGCTATGGAAATAGACTATGCGTTACTAACTCACTATGTGAGAAAGTAATGTATGAATCTCATGCTCCTCCCTTTGCGGGGCATAGAGGGATTCATTCTACCCTAAAAGGGATTGAAACATATTTCTATTGGCCTGCCATGAAATCAAACATACAAGAGTATGTTTCTAAATGTGTGGTATGCCAAAAGACGAAGTTTGATAGAGGGAAGCAACCTCGATTGCTTCAACCTTTGCCAATCCCTAATTCACCATGGGAGAGCATATCCATGGATTTTATCTTTGGATTGCCCAAGTCTATCCATGGGAATACGGGATTATGAACGATAGTATATAGGTTCAGTAAACAAGCTCATTTTATACCTGTCAAAAAGACTATCAAAACCCATCAAATGGCAACCCTCTTCATATCACAAATCTTCAAGTACCATGGCTTGCCAGTGTCCTAGTGTCGGATAGAGATCCTAGAATGACCAGTAATTTTTGGAAGGGTCTCTTTGAGAATTTAGGGACAAGGCTAAACTTCTCTTTGGCCTATCACCCACAAACGGATGGCCAAAATAAAATAGCTAACCTAACAATTCTTGATCTACCTAAAAGCTTACGTAAATTAGGGTCTTGCTTAAATTTCCTAAAGCTCGATTAAGGCACACGACGGGAAAGAATCATACGGGACACCAAAAGTACTATGCTAAGTTAGCAAAAAGGTACTATGGTCCCTTACAGATTCTTAGACCAATCAATGAGACGGCCTATCAACTCAAGTTGCCCAGTCATTGGCTCATACACAATGCTTTTCATGTGAGCCTACTAAAGCCTTACAAAGGAGATCCACCTCAAGAACCAACTATTGAAGACCCACCGGAGATCGAGTACCAAGAAGAGGTGTTTCAGCTTGAGTCCATTCTCCGACATGAAGACAAGGTATTGAGAGGCGGTAAGATTATCCAGCGGTATCTTATTAAGTTTAGGAAGTATCCTTTTGAAGATGCTAGATGGATGCAAGTCATACAATATAAGGATAACCTAAACCTTGTCAATTCTTACAATGCTTCCCTAGAGTAAGCAAATGAACAAATTTTTTGTCTTATAAGACTCTCTTTTTATTTATTGTGCACAAATGTTAAGTAGTATGCATGCTTAGAATCTAGTTTTTGGAGACAACGTCTTCCAAACACCAAGTAGAGTTTGTCACTCTACTATGGAAGATTGATAGTACTAACGTGCAGACATGCTTGCTGAAACTTAGGCTCTCAAGTGCCAAATGGATTACTCATCCATTTTAGGACGATGTCGTAGGGTAAGATAGGGATCCTCTACCCGCTAGAAAAAGGACTAGTGAATAGGCTTTATCTTCTCTACCCCATAGTCGAGGATGACTATGATTTAAAGAGAGAGGTAATGTCATAATAACTAATATCTAATTCTCCTAAATGATTTTATCATGTTAAACTGATCATTTAATATGGAAAAGTATTAGGGGAGAAAAGGCTAGAATATTGGTTAAGCTGGCAGACCGGTCACAGTAGGGATCCAAAGGAGGAAAAATAGGGATCCAAAGGGGGGGGGCATCTACAAAAGATCAATGTGCAACAATGGGCTTCAAAGACCCTAAGGTTTAGCCCATTAAGACTTCCAAAATGCTAAGGTTCCAAAATTCAAAGGTTAGGTCCAATGGTCAAAGCCTAGGGCATATTGGATGCTTATGTGAAGACCATAAAGTCTTCACATGTCCATAGATAGGAGGGGGCGAGCCTTTCTTGTAGGGAATGAGAGAGAAAAACACACACACACACACACACACACACACACACACACACTAGTAAGCTCCCCTTACACAAAGGGAATAGGGGACACATGTTAGCTCCCTAGCCCAATTGCCCCCAGGGTGCATTCAAATCCTATTGGATGGCCATAGAGGCGGACCATTGAGAATTAGACTAGAGTAAATTTAGTTTAATTCATTTAAAAACACTTGATAAAAGAACCAATAGAAATTAAGCTCTCTAGAATACTATTGGACAGTCTCCCAAGGGTCCAATGAGCATTCAGCAGCCCAATGGCTTGTCTGATTCCTATTGGCCATAAGACTAAGGGGTCCAATGAGAGTTTAATTGCATTAATTAAATACCTAACTCTCTCACAAAGGGGAAAGGGGGACACGTGTCACAAGGCTATCACTTATGCTTCTGAATTATCATTGGCTAAGCTTTGCAGGGTCCAATGGGATGCCAGCATCAGTAAAACTCAAGAGGGGTCGACCAAGAGAGAGAGAGGGGGGGATGATTTTGGCAAGGCATTATGACACACACTAACACAATCTCATGTGTGAAGCAAAGAAGGCTCTCTCTTCTTCTCAAGCTTTAATGGAAAGCTCATTATCTACTCAAAGCTTGTGAGAAGGGAGGCCTACACCAACAACTCTTGGCTTTTGTTAAGTATGGAGCCTGATTTACTATTGTAATTTTCTGTGGTAAAAGCGCACATTTGTAAGGCCCCCATTATGAGGAGAAGCCATCGTGCGTGAAGGAAAATCACTCACCGGAAACCAAAATTTTCACGGACAAGAATCAGGGGCAAAAATCACTCACCGGAATATTCCTTTTCGCCGGAATAGTATGGCCGGCCGGCGGTCGGAAAGTGGTCGGAAAACAACCGGTCGGTTGGCCGGTGCCCAGTAGTCAATGGCTGATGGCCGGTGGCCGAATTCAATGGCCGGTGGCCGAATTCAAAAGCGGACTTGTCTTCTCAAGGGCGGCCACACATGGGCGGATTGGAGGGTCCGATTTGGACTTATTCGCACAAGGGCGGCTACACATGGCTGTCTCTCATAAGAGAGGGCAGCCCTTTTGGCCTATAAAAGGAGGACATTTTTACACACATTTCATAGTGTGAAGTTGATGCAACAAGGTGAGTGTGAGGTGGTGAGAGTGAAGCAAGGCGGGAGCTCCATTAAGGGTATAATCCCTTTGTAAACTACTTCTTGTTTTGAAGTACTAAAGTCATTGAGTGGCTGCTTTCCCATGGACGTAGCCCACATTGGGTGAACCACGTATATTGTGTGTACTCTCTCTCTCTCTCTACTCTATAATCTCGTGTATGTAAATCTGTGTCTCTCCATTAAGTAATCTACTCAATTATCTATTTAGCTACGTCTTATTTCCTAACAACTGGTATCAGAGCAAGGTTTGCTCGTAGCTAAATTATCTCAAGGAAAGGATTCCTTGAATTGAGTGGGAGTTATGGCGGAGGAAGGGAAGCTCAAGATTGAGAAGTTCAACGGAAAAAACTACCAACATTGGAAGATGCAGATTGAAGACTATCTCTACCAGAAGGACCTCTATTTGCCACTAGGCGGTCTTGCGAAGAAGCCCGCAACAATGGCAGATGAAGCATGGATTGTCCTTGATCGAAAGGCACTGGGAACAATTCGGTTAAGCTTGTCGTCAACGGTGGCCTTCAATGTTTCGGAGATGAAGACCACGGAGGACTTGATGAAGTCACTTGACGACTTCTATGAGAAACCATCGGCATCCAATAAGGTATTTCTTATGAAGCGCTTGTTCAATCTAAAGATGGCAGAGAATGGTTCAGTTGCAGAACACCTAAATGACTTTAACACAAACATAAGTCAACTTCAATCAGTGAAAATCAATTTCGATGACGAAGTGCGAGCTCTCCTTATACTATCATCTCTACCGGATAGTTGGGACAGCCTGTGATGGCTGTAAGTAATTCTATCTCTGGCACAAATACTCTTAAGTTTGATGATGTTTTGGGTGTTCTCCTAAGCGAGGAAATGCGAAGGAGAAGCAAAGGAGAATCATCAAGTGCTGCACTATCAGTGGAAACAAGAGGAAGGCCTAAGGAGAGGCTCAAAAACCAAAAGGGTCGTGATCGCTCAAGGCGGAGCAAGTCACGCACAAAGTCAGTTCTTGAATGTTGGAACTGCGGCAAGAAGGGCCACGTCAAGAAGGATTGCTAGTCCAAGAAGAAGAAGGAGACAGAGTCTCAAGACAACAAGCCAACATCGGAGGCCAATGTGGCAGGTAAAGTAGAGCAAGATGCTCTAATTCTCTCATTAGACAATGTGTCTAATTCCTGGATAGTAGATTCCGGGGCTTCATTCCATGCGACACCACACAAGCAACATTTCCAAGACTACACCAAAGGTAATTTTGGGTATGTATACTTGGGAGATGATGAACCTTGTGAGATTGTCGGCAAAGGTACAATTTCTGTCAAAACTCCTAACGGAAATGAATGGAAGCTTAAAGATGTTAGGCATGTTCCTTCTCTTCGAAAAAATTTAATCTCTACAGGACAATTGGACGATGAAGGTCGCAACATTGCATTCGGAAATAAACGGTGGAAGATCTCAAAGGGATCTTTGGTGGTTGCCAAGGGAGAAAAGGTCGGTACACTTTACTTGTGTACTGTTAGCACGCAACCTTCAGCTTGTGCAGCAACTACAGAAGTTGATAGTGCAGTGTGGCACTATCAGGAAATGAAAGAAAAAATAAAAAACTTGAGTTGGTTCATTCTGATGTTTGGGGTCCTGCAAGTACACCATCACTTGGTGGCTCATTGTACTATGTAACATTCATAGACGATGCGACTAGAAAAACATGGGTTTATGTCATGAAGAATAAATCCGATCTATTTTCCATATTTCAAAGGTGGAAAGCCTTTGTGGAGAATGAAACAGGTACCAAGGTTAAATGCCTCAGATCCGACAATGGAGGCGAATATTGCAGCCAAGCTTTTGTGCTAGCAATGGCATTCGGAGGCAAAGGACAACCCCCAAGGACACCTCAACAAAATGGGATTTTGGAAAGGATGAACAGGACAATCATGGAACGAGCACGAAGCATGCGGCTACATGCAGGCCTACCGCTTGAGCTTTGGGCGGAAGCTGTAAGTACGTCTGTGTACTTAATCAATCGGTCACCCTCAACGGCATTGGATGGGGGAGTTCCAGAAGAGGCATGAACAGGTAAACCGGTGAGTTATGCATTTCTCAAAGTGTTTGGGTGTGAGGCTTTCATGCACAAAGTGTTTCTTCATTGGCTATGGAGAAGGAGACTTTGGGTATCGCCTATGGAATTCTGAAGATGGTAAAATCTTAAGGAGTAGGGATGTAATTTTTAACGAACAAAATATGTACAAAGATTACTTGGAAAGAAAAAAAAAAAAGAAACAGGTGATGAGTACATGGAGCTTGAGGACGGTGAAGACTCAAGGACTGCAAACGGTGACAATGGGCAACAACGTCAACCAAATGAGGAGCCTCAACCTATTCCCCGAAGATCTACAAGAGCAAGTAGACCTCCAGAAAGGTTTGTTCCTTCCTTCAACCATCTCTTGATCTCAGATTCTGGAGAGCCGGAATCATACGAAGAAGCCATGCAACATGAATCCAAAGAAGAATGGACGAAGAGCATGCAAGTGGAGATGGACTCACTACATCGCAACCAAACATGGGAGTTGGTTGAGTTGCCTAAAGGTAAGCGGGCACTTCAAAACAAATGGGTGTACAAGCTGAAGGAAGAAGAAGGTGGGAAGAAAAGGTACAAGTCTAGGCTTGTGGTAAAAGGTTTTTCTCAAAACAAAGGTATTGACTTCAATGAAATATTTTCTCCTGCTGTAAAAATGAACTCAATTAGGCTTGTCTTAAGCCTTGTGGCTGCTCATGATCTAAATCTCGATCAAATGGATGTAAATACGGCATTCCCTCACGGTGACTTAGAGGAGGAAATCTACATGCTTCAACCAAAGGGGTATGAAGTAAAAGGTAAGGAGAAAATGGTTTGCAGATTAAAGAAGAGCTTGTATGGTTTAAAGCAAGCATCAAGACAATGGTACTTGAAGTTTGATCGATGGATGTTGGATCATGGATTCACAAGATGCAACTTGGATCACTGCGTCTACACGAAGAATTTGGGAGATGGGAAATTCATCATCCTAATGTTGTATGTTGATGACATGTTGATTGCAAGTGCTAACATGCAGGACATCAAAGACCTAAAAGAGGAGCTATCCAAATCTTTTTCAATGAAAGATTTAGGTGCTGCAAAGAGGATACTTGGTATGAAAATATCAAGGGACAGGACGAAGAAGACAATAAAGCTATCTCAAGAAGATTACATCAAGAAGGTACTAGAAAGGTTTGCAATGCAAAATGCAAAACCAGTTTCTACACCTTTGGCTGGTCATTTTAAACTAACGAAGGATATGTGTCCAAAGACACAAGAGGAGATAGCCTATATGTCTAAAGTTCCATATGCTGCAGCGGTAGGTTCTCTAATGTATGCTATGGTCTGGACAAGGCCAGACATTGCATATGCAGTGGGAGTTGTGAGTAGGTTCATGGACAACCCAGGTAAAGAGCATTGGCAAGCTGTGAAGTGGATACTTAGGTATCTAAAAGGGACAACAACAAATACTTTGTATTTTGGAGGAACTGATATTTTTCTAGAAGGGTATGCTGATGCAGATATGGTAGGTGACAAAGATACTCGAAGGAGCACTACTGGCTATGTGTTCACGGTTGGAGGCACAGCAGTAAGCTGGGCTTCAAAGCTGCAGAAAGTGGTTTCACTTTCTACCACGGAAGCAGAGTATGTAGCAATGACGGAGGCAAGCAAAGAAATTATATGGCTTCACAGATTCTTAGAAGAGCTTGGATTCAAACAAGACAATTGTGTCTTGTACAGTGATAGCCAAAGCACTATCCATCTTGCGAAGAACTCAGTCTTTCATTCAAGGACAAAGCACATTGAGGTGAGATATCACTTCATACGCACTCTTTTGGAAGAGGGACAGCTAAAGCTAGGAAAGGTGCATACAAGTGAAAATCCTGCAGACATGTTTACAAAGGTGGTCAACAAGGAGAAGTTGAGCTTTTGCTCATCTTCAATCGGCATTCAAGGATAAGAAGCCAGAATGGAAAGCAGACACAGGTTTGGTTTGGAGATCAGTCTCCAAGTGGGAGATTGTTAAGTATGGAGCCTGATTTACCCTTGTAATTTTCTGTGGTAAAAGCACACATTTGTAAGGCCCCCATTATGAAGAGAAGCCATCGTGCGTGAAGGAAAATCACTCACTGGAAACCAAAATTTTCACGGACAAGAATCAGGGGCAACTTTAGAGGCCTCGGGGGCGAAGGCCCCCGAGACTTTTTTTCCCGTCGAAATATTCTTTTTCTCCGGAATATTATGGCCGGCCGGAGGCTGAAAAGTGGTCGGAAAACAACCGGTCGGTTGGCCGGTGGCCAGTAGTCAATGGCCGATGGCCGGTGGCCGGTGGTCGAATTCAAAAGCGGACTTGTCTTCTCAAGGGCGGCCACACATGGGTGGATTGGAGGGTCCGATTTGGACTTATTCGCACAAGGGCGACTACACATGGCTGTCTCTCATAAGAGAGGGCAGCCCTTTTGGCCTATAAAAGGAGGCCATTTCTACACACATTTCATAGTGTGAAGTTGATGCAACAAGGTGAGTGTGAGGTGGTGAGAGTGAAGCAAGGCGGGAGCTCCATTAAGGGTATAATCCCTTTGTAAACTACTTCTTGTTTTGAAGTACTAAAACCATTGAGTGGCTGCTTTTCCGTGGACGTAGCCCACATTGGGTGAACCACGTATATTGTGTGTACTCTCTCTCTCTCTCTCTCTACTCTATAATCTCGTGTATGTAAATCTGTCTCTCTCCATTAAGTAATCTACTCAATTATCTATTTAGCTACGTTTTATTTCCTAACAGCTTTGTGATGCAAATCCAACCAAGATTAAAGCTCCAATGCATGCTCATTCCCTCTACCAAGGCTAATTACTAAGCTATGCTAAGCTTTTATGAGTGATTATGTGAGGAGATATACTTCTTTCTCGTAAGAATACTCCTTCTTCCTCTCAATCTACTCTCATACCTCGCTAGCTCTCACCATCTTCGAAGGTGTGTGAGGTCTTGCGTCTGAGACCGTGAGGGAATTGAGATTGTGTTTTATAAGTGTGAGCTCGGTGCTTGAAGCTTCCATCTTCATTGCGCCAGCAAGTTATTGAAGGAACAAAAAGTATTGTATTGTAAAATGTCTCCCTTGATGGGGGAAACCTATAATACAAAGCCTTTTGGAGGGGGAACCGGCTCCATGTAAATCCGGTTCTCAAATGTTGTCAATAGCTTAATCTCTCTCTCTCTTTTGAAGTATTGTCCATTCCTATCTAACTAGGTGTTGTGCTTTTTGTTTTTCTCTCCATCCAAGCACTCTTGCTATGCTTATTAAGAATCTTTTCTAATAAAATGCTCACGATGTTTATGCTATTTTTCGCTACACACAAGTTACTAGGCCTTAAATGTTACAAACATTGCTCGGTTGATTATGGTTCTTGTTGAGCTTGCTAGTAGCTCAATAATGGTTAAACCAAAGGCAATCCCCGAGAGACTTCAATATTAAGACTATAGTTCCCAACGGTGTACCTTGAACTAAGTCCTTTTCAATCAAGATAATAGATCCCTGCCCCACTTACTCTATTGCAATGAACAGGTCCAACCTTTCATGAACAACTTAAGGACCTCTCTTCTTAAGCAAGAAAAGAGAAACCAATAGCTCTGATACCAATGTAATGGAAATGGTCTGTGAACATTGAGAATAGCGAAATTCAGAGAATTACATTGAGCATTTTTATGAGATTACTTTGAGAACATAGAGGGTGAACTTAATTAGCGGTAGTAACACAACCATTATACTTAATTAACTTGGCATGAACAATAATTTTGCAAAAGAGAGAATTAGAGAACATGACAACATTTGAGAACCAGATTTATGTGGAGCCGGTCCCTCCTCCAATAGACTTTTGTATTATAGATTCTCCCATATAAAGAGAGACTTGGTACAATACAATCTTTGTGTTCCTTGTGACCTAGGTGATGCAATAAAGATGGAAAGCTTCATGCATCATGAGCATAACATAAAATTTGCAAAAGCATTAACCATCCCTGGCCTCACTTCCAAGGCCTCAAACACCTTCAAAGGTGGAGAGAGCTAGCGGGGAATGAGGGTAGGGAAGAGAAAGAAGAAATAACATATGAGAAAGAAATAGTTCCTCCTTATCCTCACTCTTCTTGTATAGTATAGCATGATAGCATAATATGTGATGATGAAGATGGAAAGCTTAAGCATTGAAGCATGGCTCTTGGTTGGATTTGCTTTCCATAGCCAAGAGTGTTGGTTAGGCTCTCAACTTCTCAACAAGCTTGGAGAAAGAGATGGAGCTCTAACACTTTGCCAAGCATGAATGAGCATGTGAGTGTGTGTGTGAGAGAGTATACCCCCCAAGCACACCCCCAACTTGCTTTGGTCGACCCCCCCCCTCCCCCCCGCCCCCGTAGTTCATGCTGGAAGTTGATTGGACCCCTACAAGCCTAGCTAATCACATGGATAGTGTATGTTAAGCAACCATGCTAGCCTTAGGACAAGTGTCCCCCTTTCCCCTTTGAGAGAGAGAACTTGATAAATACATGAACAATTAATTAAATTAGCTAAATTATCAGTGGATCCCTTGAGAGACCATCCAATAGGCTTTAGACACCTTATGAGGACAACATGGAGAGGAACTTGACATTTGTCCTTGTTGCTTCTTTAGACAAGGCTTGACTTGTGTGAGGGTGTGTATGCTCTCTCATGCCCCTACAATAAGGGCTCACCCCCCACGAGTAGAGATTGTCGTTGACTTTAAGAACACCTTAAGCCCCTCAAACACCTTAGTCATGGAGCACCTTAATCATGAAGCACATCAAGCACGGTCTTAACTTGCCTACGGTCTAAGAACTTTTAACGCTAACCTTTAGAGGTTTTTAATGAAGCTAATCTTAAGGTCTTTAAGCTCCATTAGATAGGATTGCTCTTTGATAGACCATCTCACTCGAACCCTTTAACCTTGACTCCACATTGAGATAGATCCATAAGCACATGTCTATATCCTAACCCTTGTTCCCATTTATTCTCCCACATTAAATGATCGGTTTAATATGAGAAAATCATTTGGTTTGATTAGATATTAGATTTTACGACATGGTTTGAGGATTTAATTGAACCTACTCCAACAGTGTTAGATAATGATTTCACATTGGCGATTGGTCTCGCAAAAAGAGGAAGTGGCCAACTTCTCTTTCTTGGCTTTAGCTATTATGCATAAGGTTTTCTTGGATGCTCGTTACCTTATTAATGAAAATGTATAGTTAGAAGTTAGGAGTCTTTGTTGCCTATTGTTGTGTTATTGAATAGAATCAAAACAACAACCTTCGTACAAAAAATAATTACCAATAAAAAGAAAAATATTGAACTTAACAAATTAAGAGACGATTCAAAGCAAATCCATCGAAAAGAAAAACATTCCACAATTCAAACTTGGGTTAATTTTGATTATAAAACAACAAGAGATGATGATTATCCTAAGTTCTCGCCTGATGCGATTCCAAATAGAGTGTAAGTTTGCTCTGGTGTGGCAGTATGTCACTAGTACAGATTCGCAAAACCAAAATGGGTTTACATTGTACCAGCAAATTTGTCTCTTACAATACAGAGACAAGGTTCACACCATTGATTGTTTGAGGAATGTTACATTGAATATCAAGGGTTGTGCAATGTGAAGTACAGCAAAGACAAGGATCCCATACAGACCCGAAATTGCAATATGCAATATACAATGTATTAACAATGGCCCATTTGCACGAGTCTTTCGAACCCATAAGTATTCGTTACAAGTAATTGCACATTGTTGTTCATGTGATCTTGTGATTTTTGAACATCTCAGCAAATTTTTCTCTCATTCTTGCTATCGGACTGGTACCTTGATCCATCCATTGGCAAATCCAAGGCCCAAGATGATGAACGGTGTGAGGAACCCAAAGATGACGATGTAGGGTAAAATGGTGGACATTGGTCCCCGTCCTTCTTTCTCTGCAGCACTCTGCCAATACCTGCATAAGAAGGCAACACATTCCGTTACAGAAAAACATATCTGTATAGCAACACATATTTGCAAGACTACAAGAGTCCAAGCTAGACACAATCTAGTTGGCCTTGCATACAAACACATTCCTAACACGAGTAGCTCGCCGTATTCAAACAAAATTCATCAGCCAATCTCAGAATGTGAAGTTTATATAACCCCAGCACTCAACCTCTCTTTGCAAGAAATGTTAATGATGAAAATTCCCCATCCTCAAAAACTCTGATCTTCACGACGAAAAGCTTTAACAATTTCAAATAAATAAATAATCATTGAACATCAAACGTCCCCGAGACCATAGCACCTGTAACATGTACATGTTTATGCATGAATCTAAAGCATCATGTATATTTGTGCATGCACCATATGCCAAAGGACTGCAAAAGTGAGAATCGCAATCACATGCATTTGCAAACTAGGAAGCAAAGACAAGAAAAGATAACCCCTTAACATCACTAAAGCCAAGGGAACCACAATTACTTCACCGTTGACATCAAAATCGGCCCATTTAGGACAGCCGGTCAGAAGAGACAGACACTTACTGCTCAGGCTCCTCCTTTTTTGTAATGAACTTTTTCTTGTCCTTTCCAGGATCACCACCTGCATTGCCCCCTGGAAGAAGACCAACAAGTATCAAGTTACCAACATTACTAATGAGAAAAAAATGGAGTACCTAATGAGCCACCCTGAAGGTAAAAACTTCAAATGGACTAATTTTTGAACTGAGAGGAACCATGAACTTTCAAGAAAACGCCGGGCAAGAGACAGATAAGAAAGGAGCTTGAGACAGCCAACACATAAATCAAAGCTCTATACAAGGCCTAGAATATAATTACCATGGAGTTTCAAAGCAGTGTGTAATGTAAAACACCAAAAAAATTCCAAGAGTCCGCTTTAGCCAGAGAAATAACAAAATCTTTGGAGACCCTTATGCATACAGCTAATTATACTTAGGACTCACTTTACACAGGAGAAATGTCTTATGAATTTCTGTGAGAAAACAATTATAACCAATGGTGCAGTGCAAACATATGCTTGAATAAAGATAGTACAAGCTAGCATTGTCAATGTAAGCAATTGGTGCAAATCTGCTCTTTTAAACTAACCTTTTCTAGAAAGATGAATTTAGAACAAAGTTTCTTCTAAGTTTCAACTGTCAAGTAATGGCCACTGCTTTTGGCCGAACGGAATTTCACTGCATCCCAAACTTTAACTTCAAACCTTTTCAGCTTCCAGCTTAACATACTGTGGGGCAGTCTAAAAATGAATCCTTACATCAATGATTCAAATCCTAAACCGGCCATGCACAAAAGCCAGAACATCCCAGCTCACTTCAACAGCCCAAGCGATATTTGTATGCATGCATGCATATAATTAAAATTGCACGTGTGCGCACTGCATGCATAGACTGAAGATCAATTTGTGTACACGGTTCACTCAAGGGCTTCCTCATGTTTTAGCTCATCAAAATGCTCATATGCCAACTGAAATGGAGCATCAACCTTCAGATTTGATAAAGCTTTTCTTTCTTATAGCTCGGCTTACAAGCATATCCACAACCTGCACTAAGTAAAAGTTCATAATGCAGGCAAGCAATTGTGGGGTCCATGTTTGTGATTAAGACTGCGAAAATTTCCAAAAGATAATCAATAAAGCAGCATAAAGGCAGAATAAAACCCATACTCACAAAAAATTGTGAAGAAAAGGCAGCCCAAGCAACGGCATCAATGAGCTGTGCTTTTGCAACTAGTAAAAAATGGCTGCTCAAACTCTGAACTACATTTACTTCTCAAACTCCCACTATGAACACAAAAACGAGAGCAGAAGTGATGTTACAGAGGTCTCTTGATCGATTTCAAATGGGGGGAAGTGTTTACCAAAAAGAGCGACAATGGTGTGTTGAGAGCTGCCGCGACGGGGCTTGCGCCCCCTCGTAGAGAGATGGCGGGGGTTGAAAGCCCTTAGGTAGCGATGGCGACTCGGCTGCAGCAGAGGCGATCCAAGCAACGACGACGAGGGCGCACATGAAGACGCCATCACCACAGCCAACTTGTTCTTACTTTTTTGCACAGTTTATACCTCCCTTATCCGCATGTGATACAATTTGATAGAGGAATGAGGAGAGTGAGAGTGAAAATGAACGAGGAGAGGGAGTGTTTACATGCTAAATTCCAAAATTATCCCGTTGGTGACAACCAACACAAAACCAGTGGATGTGTAGCTTACATGGTGGATACAGACCAGGTGAACGATGTGGTTGAAATGTGCAAGTTCACATTGTAATGGAATATGGCTATAACATTGACTGTAGCGGGAAATTGAAATTATAACAGTCAGCATTTCTTTTAAGAGAATTCTTAAAGAGTATAAGAAGAGTATTTGATCAAAGGTAGCAAAATGAACATTACACCTAATTAGCTTGACATGAACAATACTTGTAAGAGAGAGAGAGAGAGAGAGAGAGAGAGAGAGAGAGAAATGATTAGAGAAATTGACAACAGTTGAGGACCAAGAGTCGGTCCCCCCTCCAAAAGGCTTTTGTATTATAGATTCCCCCATAAAGAGAGACTTCGTACAATACAAGCTTGTGTTCCTTGAGACCAAGTTGGTGCAATGAAGATAGTAAACTTCATACACCAAAATTATGCCCTTAATTAACTTGCAAAAGCATTAACATATCCCCGGCCTCAATCCCAAGACCTCAAACACCTTCAAAGGTAGAGAGAGCTAGCAGGGAGTGAGAGAAGGGAAGCGGAAGAAGAAGTAACATACGAGAAAGAAATAGTCTCCGCACTTGTTATTACTCTTGTAGCTTTGCATAGCATAGTAGCATAGTAATGGAGATGAAGAAGATGGCAAGCTTGCACTTTGGAGCATGGTTCTTGGTTGGATTTGCATTCCATAGCCAAGAGTTGTTGGTGTAGGCTCTCAAATTCTCAAGCTTGAATAAGAAGATGGTGTTCTTACTCAACACACAATGAGAATTAGAGTGTGTGTAAGTGTGTGAGAGGGAGTGTATGGGCAAGCTACCCCCCTCCTTTTCTACTTGGTGTTTGGGAGACGTCGTCATCACAAACATGATTCTAAGCATGCGTACTACTCAAATTTGTGCACCATAAAAAGAGAGATCTAGTCCTTAAGACAAAAATATTGTTCATTTAAAAGAAACATTTACAATTGCTTACTCTAATGTAGCATTGTAAACATTGACAAGGTTCATACTATACTTAAGTTGTGTTCCTTGCATCCATCTAGCATCTTCAAAAGGATAATTTTTGAATTGAATAAGTATTGTCAAATAATCTTACCATGCCGTAGTACCTTGTCCTCATGTCGAGCACCTCTCCTTGATCTTCGATCTCTAGGGGGTCTTCAATAATTGGTTCTGTTGGTGACTCTCCTTTGTAAGGCTCGAGTAGGCTCACATGAAAAGTATTGTGTATGAGCCAATGGTTGGGCAACTTGAGTTGATAGGCCATCTCATTGATTGGTTTTAAGATTTGAAAGGACCTGT
Source organism: Adiantum capillus-veneris (assembly GCF_014529385.1). NCBI lineage: Eukaryota > Viridiplantae > Streptophyta > Polypodiopsida > Polypodiales > Pteridaceae > Adiantum > Adiantum capillus-veneris. The sequence goes on along the minus strand of NC_140943.1, from coordinate 112,459,640 downwards.
AACATTTAATGGCCTAATAACTTATGTGTCGCGGAAATTAGCATGAACATAGTAGGCATGTAACATTTAATGGCCTAATAACTTATGTGTAGCGGAAATTAGCATGAACATAGTGAGCATTTCATTAGAATAGATTCCTAATGAGAATTACAAGAGTGCTTGGGTGGAGAGAGCAACAAAAAGCATAACACCTAGTTAGATAGCATCAACAATACTTTCAAAAGAGAGAGAAATTAAGCTATTGACAACAGTTGAGGACCGGATTTGCATGGAGCCGTTCCCCCCCTCCAAAAGGCTTTGTATTATGGTTTCTCCCATCAAGAGAGACATTGTACAATACAATTCTTTGTGTTCCTTCAAGACTAGCTAGTGCAATGAAGATGGAAGCTTCATGCACTAAGCAAAAAACTTAACAAACACAACTTGAATTATCCCCGTTCTCAGACCCAAGACCTCACACACCTTCGAAGATGGTGAGAGCTAGCAGGGTATGAGAGTAGATTGAGAGGAAGAAGGAGTATCTTGCGAGAAAGATGTACATCTCCTCACATAATCACTCATATTAGCATAGCTTAGCTTAGTAATTAGCTTGGTAGAGGAGATGAGCATGCATTGAAGCTTGGCTCTTGGTTGGATTTGCATCCACATGCCAAGAGAGTGTTGAGGTAGGCTTCTATCTCACAAGCTTGGAGTAGGTGATGAGTTCTCCATTAAAGCTTGGGAAGAGATAGTCTTCTCTTTCTTCACACATGAGATTGTGTGAGTGTGTGTGTGATAATGCCAAGCAAAAATCAGCCCCCCCTCTCTCTTGGGCGAGCCCCCTTGCTATTTGCTCTTCCTGCAGCCTCATTGGCCCTCCCCATGTCAAGCCAATTACAATTAAGCAGCATAAGTGATAGCCTTCTGACATGTGTCCCCCTTCCCTCTTTTGTGAGAGCTTGAGGTAATTAAATAATTAAACTAAACTCTCATTGGACCCCTTTGCCTCCTGGCCAATAGGAATCAGGCAAGCCATGGGGTTCCTGAATGCTCATTGGACCCTTTGGGAGACTGCCCAATAGTCTTCTAGGAGACTTAATTCTTATTGGTTTCTTTTATTAAATGTTTTTAAATTAATTAAACTAGATTTACTCTAGCTTAATTCTCATTGGTCCACTTTAAGGGTCATCCAATAGGAATTGGGCACATCTTGTGGGCATCTGGGCTAGGGAGCTGACATGTGTCCCTAATTCCCTTTGTGTAAAGGGGCTTGTGTGTGTGTGTGTGGCTTTCTCTCTCATCCCCTAGAAGAAGGGCTCGCCCCCTCCCATGTAGGGATGTGCATTGACTTTGGAGAGCACACAAAGCATCCAATTCCCCCTAAGCTTTAACCCTTTGGACACAACCTTTGAATTTTGGAACCTTAGCATTTTGGAAGTCTTAATGGGCTGAACCTTAGGGTCTTTTTAGCCCATTGTTGCACATGGCTCTTTTGCAGATGGCCCCCCCTTTGGATCCCTATTTTCCATCCTTTGGATCCCTACTGTGGCCGGTCTACTAGCTTAACCAATATTCTAGCTTTTTCTCCCCTAGCACTTCCCCACATTAAATGATCAGTTTAATATGAGAAAATCATTTAGGAGAATTAGATATTGATTATTATGACATTACCTCTCTCTTGAAATCATAGTCGTCCTCGACTATGGTGTAGAGAAGATAAAGCATATTCATGAGTCCTTTTCTTAGCGGGTAGAGGATCCCTATGTTACCCTACGACATCATTCCATAATGGATGACTAGTCCATTTGGCGCTTGAGAGCCTGAGGCTGCCACAAGCATGTCTACACATCAGTCCTATCAGTCTTCCGTAGTAGAGTGACAAGCTCTACTTGGTGTTTGGGAGACGTCGTCTCCACAAACTTGATCTAAGCATGCATACTACTTCATTTTTGTGCACAAATAAAAAAAAGAGAGTCTTATAAGACAAAAACTTTTTTCATTTTTTAAAAAAACTTTTTGTACATTTGCTTACTCTTGGGAAGCATTGTAAGCATTGACAAGGTTTAGGTTATCCTTTAATTGTATGCCTTGCATCCATCTAGCATCTTCAAAAGAATAATTCTTAAACTTAATAAGATATCGTCGGATAGTCTTACCGCCTCTTAGTACCTTGTCTTCATGTCGGAGAATGGACTCGGGCTGCAGCACCTCCTCTTGGTCCTCGATCTCCGGTGGGTCTTCAATAGTTGGTTCTTGAAATGGCTCTCCTTTGTAAGGCTTTAATAGGCTCACATGGAAAGCATTGTGCATGAGCCAATGATTGGGCAACTTGAGTTGATAGGCCATCTCATTGATTGGTCTAAGATTCTGAAAGGGACCATAGTACCTTTTTGCTAGTTTAGCATAGTACTTTTGGTGGCCCGTAGGATTCTTGCCTGTCATGTGCCTTAATCGAGCCTTTGGAAATTTTAACAAGACCCAATCGTTTTCTTTAAAGGCTTGGGCTCTTCTGTGCTTGTTAGCAGCAGCCTTTTGCCTTTGCTGTGAGATAGAGATAGCATCCTTAATCTTTTGAAAAGATTCTTGTAGGTCTCGGCTATACTCATCTGCAGCGAAGATCTTCCCATGTACCTTAAGTAGCAAGGGACTTTTTGATCTTCCCTCAATTACCTCGAAAGGTGATTTTCCCGTGGAAGTATGTACAGTGTTATTGTAAGCATACTCCACTAAGGGTAAGTACTTCTCCCATTGGGATCTTTGATCTACTTCTGTTACATAGGCTTTTAGTAGAGCGAGAATTGTTAGGTTAGCTATTTCACTTTGGCCATCCGTTTGTGGATGATAGGCCGAAGAGAAGTTTAGCCTTGTACCTAAATTCTCAAAGAGACCCTTCCAGAAATTACTGGTCATTCTAGGATCTCTATCCGACACTATGGACATTGGCAAGCCATGGTACTTGAAAATTTGTGAAATGAAGAGGGTTGCCATTTGATGGGCTTTGATAGTCTTTTTGATAGGTATAAAATGAGCTTGTTTAATGAACCTGTCTACTATCGTCCATATTCCCGTATTCCCATGGATAGACTAAGGCAATCCAAAGATAAAATCCATGGATATGCTCTCCCATGGTGAATTAGGGATTGGCAAGGGTTGAAGCAATCCAAGTTGCTTCCCTCTATCAAATTTTGTCTTTTGGCATACCACACATTTGGAAACATACTCTTGTATGTTCACTTTCATGGTAGGCCAATAGAAATATGTTTCTATTCCCTTTAAGGTAGACTGAATGCCTCTATGCCCCGCATAAGGTGGATCATGAGATTCATACATTACTTTCTCACGTAGTGAGTTAGTAACGCATAGTCTATTGACATAGAGAAGATAACCATCTTGTAAAGTGAATGGTTCTTCTTTCTTCCCTAATGCCAGGGCTGAAATCACATCTCTAAAGTCGGGATCAATAGCGTACTCATCTATCATTGAAGATAGATCATTGTGAGTTGCTATGGAAACCGCATTCACTCTCGGCCGTCTTGAGAGTGCATCGGCTACTTGATTGTGCTTGTCAGCAATGTGAGCAATATGAAAATGAATTTGCGAAAGGAAATTTTCCCACCTCATTTGTTTGTCGGAGAGCTTGGTCTGCGTCATGAAGTACTTAAGACTTTGGTGATCCGTTCGCAGAATGAAAGGAGTCCCCAATAAATAGTGCTTCCATGAGTCTAAGGCATATAGAACTGCAAGGAGTTCCTTTTCGTATATGCCTAGAGCTTGCTCAACAGGGTCGAGCCTTCGACTCTCATAGCCTATGGCATGCCCTTCTTGGAGCAAAACAGCTCCAAGGCAATCACCACAAGCATCACATTGGACCTCAAATGGTTTTGAGAGATCCGGTAGTGTAAGCACAGGTTGAGAGATAAGCTTTTCTTTAAGCTTTTCGAAAGCATTGTTCTCCTTAGCAGACCATGTATACCTAACGCTTTTCTTTGTTAGGTCATGTAATGGTCCCGCAATTTGTGAGAACTTTTCTATGAAGCGTCTATAGTATGCACACATACCTATAAAGCTTCTTAGTTCATGAAGATTCCTTGGTTTAGGCCATCCTTTTATTACCTCTAACTTGGATGGATCCATTTGGATGCCATCTTGAGAGATAATGTGACCTAAATACTGAATCTCTTGCAAGAAAAATTCACTTTTCTTTCGATTAACATAAAGTTTATTCTCTCTTAAAACTTGAAATATTACCTGGAGATGTTGCTTGTGTTCCTCCAATGAATTAGAGTAGATGATAATATCATCAAAGAAAACTCCAGTGAAGGTTCGATGAGGCCTGAACAACTTCTCCATCAAGCGGTTGAATGTGGCTGGTGCATTGGTCAGGCCAAAAGGCATGACAATGTATTCGTAAAGACCAAATGTAGTACGAAATGCGGTCTTTACAATGTCTTGATCAACTATCCTTATTTGATGATAGCCACTTTTTAGGTCAATCCTACTGAAGTAGGTCGATCCTTGTAGCTTATCAAATAGGTCTTCTACCCGTGGAACGGGAAACCTATTCTTGATAGTGATCCTATTTAGTGCTCTATAGTCGACACACACACGATATGTGCCGTCTTTCTTTTGCACTAATAGCACAGGTGAGAAAAATGGAGATGAGCTAGGCCTAACCATGCCCTTCTCAACTAACTCATGCACTTGCCGCATAATCTCCTCTTGTTGAGCTTGAGAAACTCTATAAGGAGGTTTGTTAGGCGGTGAACTTCCTGGAAGAAGTTCAATTGCATGGTCATCATTACCTCGTTTAGGAGGTAGCTCACAAGGGATGTTGTCAATAAAAACATCATTAAACCCCTTGAGAAAATTGGATAACTCTAATTCCTTTTGGTTGCTTTTATTTTCTTTTGCTAAAGCATTAGGTTCATTTTTAGAATCTTTAACAAAAATCATGTACACGGAAATAGAGCTCTTTATTGACTTGTTGAAAGTTGGTGTATGTACAATGGGGATGGTGTTACCCATTTCCTTAGCATCTATATACATGTCTTTTTCCCTGAACTTAAAGGAGATTCTCCTTTCAGGAAATTTAACATTGACAGCAAGGCAGTCAAACCATGGTGCCCCTAGGATTACATCCTCATGCTTGAGAGGAGAGATAAAGAAGTCCTCTTTGTCCACATAGCCTTGGACATGAAGCCTCAATTTCCCGATTAAGGGAGTGACTGAAGCTTCTTGCCCCTTGAAGGCACTGTCTGCAGGTAGGATATCTCCCATCTCGTAGGATTGTATGCCTAGCTTGGTGGCCAACTCTATAGATATAAAATTGTGAGTAGAACCAGGGTCAAAGAGAATAAAAGCATCATGTTCTCTTACCTTTCCCCAAGCATGGCATAGAGGAGATCCTTTGTGAGTTGTTTGGTGAGTCTCCTCCTCTTGGATTTCAACTAAGGAAGCTCTAGGAGGATCTTGGCGGTTGTTCTTTTGGGGACAAGCGCGGTACGCATGCCCTTGTTCGCCGCACTTGAAACACCGGTTATCCTTGCGATAAAGCTCAAGCTCTTCAGGAGAGAGTTTGTTCTTACCTTTGTAAACTCCCTTCTCTTTAGCTTTGTGGGAGTTTCCCTTAGGAGACTTTTGGACATTGTCCTTCCCCTTAGGCTCATTGGAACCCTTGTTTTCCGGGGGCTTATTATTTCTTTTAACCCCCGTTTGGAAATTGATTCTAGAGGCCACCATAGTATGGTGTATTACCGCCAATATGGTACGTGGCCTTTGGGAGTTGACATACTCCGCCATTTCTTCGGTTAAGCCCGCACAAAACTGTTGCTTTTGCTCTCCAAAATCCAACTTTTTGAAGACAGTGGCTTTGAGTTGTAAGTCCCAAAACTTGTCTACATATTTGTGGATGGATTCATTGGGAGAGAGCTTTAAGCTTCGCCATTCGGTGAGTACTTTGTCTTTGGCATCGGTGGCCAAAAACTGCTTCATAATGGAAGCTCTTAAAGCCTTCCATGTTCGTGGAGCTTCACCGTTGGCTCGTAGGCTAGACCACCATTGTCTGGTGGACTTTTGAAAGTGCATAGCTACATGGCGTAGCTTAGAGGACTCCGTGAAGCCCTCATCTCCAAACGCCGCATCGAATTGTTGGATAAAGGCCAAGACTTTGTCCGTAGCACCAAAGGTACCATCATAGGTAAGGAAAGAGATGCTCTTCCCTGCCTCTTTGAATTTCTTCAGCTTGGATGACCTCTTCCATGCGGCATAGGATTTCCTACGGCCTCTTCTTTTTTATGGTTCAAAGGTTGCACCATCACTTTCTTCAGAAGGTGAAGAATTTGAAGAAGGTGGAGAAGAGGGTGACCTCTTTCTCGCCTTTTTCTTGTCTTGATCTTTGTCGTCTTCACCATAGCTTTCATAAGAGGAAGAGGATGAAGAAGATGGAGAAGAGGGTGTCCTCTTTCTCACCTTTTTCTTCTCTTGCTTTTTATCATCCCTCTTTGAATTGTGGTGAGGATAGGAATATGATGGTCTTCTCCGCTTTGGTGGTGATAGAGAGCGTTTAGCCCGCCGTCTTCGTGGAGCCATCTCCGCCGAGGTGGCGGGAGACTCGCTTCTTTCTCGTTCCTTCGATGGAGGCTCTTGAGTTCTCCTTTGGGAAGGAGATGCATCATCAAGAAGTAAATTCTTGAGCCCTACGTATGGATTATCTTCTTCTTCCCGAATCGGAGAGAGACCTCTTTTGGTAGTCTCACAAGGAGGCTTCCTAGGTGTTCTCTCGTCATGGTGATGAGCTTGGAGAATCCCATGAGCACGGAGCTGGCGTTGCACTTCACTTTGGAGAGACGGATTGCCCATGGCTTGTTGAAGCCTAGAAACAAGATAGTTAACAAGCATTGAAGCATCATTAGTAGCTTGCTCATGAGCAAAATCAAAGTTATCAACATTAATTTCACTCTCTTTACTATTGTCGGCCATTCTAACAACTTTTAGGTGTAAACTTTTTAGGTGTACTTTGGCACTTCAAGCCCTAGTTGCTACTCCTCTTTACCCCTTTAGAAAAAGCACTCAAGCTACTGTACCCGCGGCTCAAATACCATTAATTGCAAGGAATAGAAGAGAGGGTCCTTCAACACCAAAACAGCACCGGCTCCTGTCAAGCTTCTAATAGCTCAATAGTGGTTAAGCCGTAGGCAAGCCCCGTAGGACTCCACTATTAAGATTATAGCTCTCGACGGTGATGCCCCGTTAACTGCACAAAGGCAGGCGCACTGCAAGGCTGAAAAATCCCTATTCTACTTACTCACAGGCAATTAATAATACCAACCATTTGTAGCTAGCTTAAGGACCTCCCTTCTTGAGCAAGAAAATAGAAACCTTGTGCTCTGATACCAATGTAACATTTAATGGCCTAATAACTTATGTGTAGCGGAAATTAGCATGAACATAGTGGGCATTTCATTAGAATAGATTCCTAATGAGAATTACAAGAGTGCTTGGGTGGAGAGAGCAACAAAAAGCATAACACCTAGTTAGATAGCATCAACAATACTTTCAAAAGAGAGAGAAATTAAGCTATTGACAACAGTTGAGGACCGGATTTGCATGGAGCCGTTCCCCCCCTCCAAAAGGCTTTGTATTATGGTTTCTCCCATCAAGAGAGACATTGTACAATACAATTCTTTGTGTTCCTTCAAGACTAGCTAGTGCAATGAAGATGGAAGCTTCATGCACTAAGCAAAAAACTTAACAAACACAACTTGAATTATCCCCGTTCTCAGACCCAAGACCTCACACACCTTCGAAGATGGTGAGAGCTAGCAGGGTATGAGAGTAGATTGAGAGGAAGAAGGAGTATCTTACGAGAAAGATGTACATCTCCTCACATAATCACTCATATTAGCATAGCTTAGCTTAGTAATTAGCTTGGTAGAGGAGATGAGCATGCATTGAAGCTTGGCTCTTGGTTGGATTTGCATCCACATGCCAAGAGAGTGTTGAGGTAGGCTTCTATCTCACAAGCTTGGAGTAGGTGATGAGTTCTCCATTAAAGCTTGGGAAGAGATAGTCTTCTCTTTCTTCACACATGAGATTGTGTGAGTGTGTGTGTGATAATGCCAAGCAAAAATCAGCCCCCCCTCTCTCTTGGGCGAGCCCCCTTGCTATTTTCTCTTCCTGCAGCCTCATTGGCCCTCCCCATGTCAAGCCAATTACAATTAAGCAGCATAAGTGATAGCCTTCTGACATGTGTCCCCCTTCCCTCTTTTGTGAGAGCTTGAGGTAATTAAATAATTAAACTAAACTCTCATTGGACCCCTTTGCCTCCTGGCCAATAGGAATCAGGCAAGCCATGGGGTTCCTGAATGCTCATTGGACCCTTTGGGAGACTGCCCAATAGTCTTCTAGGAGACTTAATTCTTATTGGTTTCTTTTATTAGATGTTTTTAAATTAATTAAACTAGATTTACTCTAGCTTAATTCTCATTGGTCCACTTCAAGGGTCATCCAATAGGAATTGGGCACATCTTGTGGGCATCTGGGCTAGGGAGCTGACATGTGTCCCTAATTCCCTTTGTGTAAAGGGGCTTGTGTGTGTGTGTGTGTGTGTGTGGCTTTCTCTCTCATCCCCTAGAAGAAGGGATCGCCCCCTCCCATGTAGGGATGTGCATTGACTTTGGAGAGCACACAAAGCATCCAATTCCCCCTAAGCTTTAACCCTTTGGACACAACCTTTGAATTTTGGAACCTTAGCATTTTGGAAGTCTTAATGGGCTGAACCTTAGGGTCTTTTTAGCCCATTGTTGCACATGGCTCTTTTGCAGATGGCCCCCCCTTTGGATCCCTATTTTTCATCCTTTGGATCCCTACTGTGGCCGGTCTGCTAGCTTAACCAATATTCTAGCTTTTTCTCCCCTGGCACTTCCCCACATTAAATGATCAGTTTAATATGAGAAAATCATTTAGGAGAATTAGATGTTGATTATTATGACAGGACCAAAGTATCTTTTTGCTAATTTAGCATAATACTTTTGGTGGCCCGTAGGATTTTTGCTTGTAGTTTGCCTCAATCGAGCTTTGGGAAACTTAAGTAAGGCCCAATCATTTTCTTTGAACGTTAAGGCCCTTTTGTGCTCGTTAGAAGCAACGTTTTGCCTTTGTTGGGAGATGGATATAGCCTCCTTAATCTTTTGGAAAGATTCTTGTAGGTCTCAGCTATACTCATCGACAGCGAAGATCTTTCCATGTACCTTAAGTAGCAAGGGACTTTTAGGTCTTCCCTCAATGATTTCAAAAGGTGCCTTTCCTGTAGTAGTATGGATAGTGTTATTGTACGCATACTCTACAAGTGGTAGATACTTCTCCCATTATGAGCGTTGATCTACTTCTGTAACATAAGTCTTTAGTAGATCGAGAATCGTAAGGTTAGCTATCTCACTTTGGCCATCTATTTGTGGGTGATAGACCAAAGAGAAATTCAACCTTATACCTAGATTTTCAAAGAGACCTTTCCAGAAATTACTAGTCATTCTAGGATCTCTATCTGACACGATGGATGTTGGCAATCCATGGTGTTTGAAAATCTGTGATATGAAGAGGGTTGCCATTTGGTGTGCCTTAATAGTCTTTTTGACAGGAATAAAGTGTGCTTGCTTGCTAAACCTGTCGACTATTGTCTATATTCCCGTATTCCCATGGATAGACTTGGGTAAACCAAAGATAAATCCATGCATATACTCTCCCATGGCAAACTAGGGATTGGCAATGGCTAGAGTAATCCATGATGCTTCCATCTATCATACTTTGTCTTTTGGCATACCATACATTTTGAAACATACTCTTGTATGTCCACTTTCATGGTGGGCCAATAAAAGTATGTCTCTACTCCTTGAAGAGTAGGTTGAATCCATGTATGCCCCACATAGGGAGGAGCATGGGATTCATACATCACTTTCTCAAGGGAGTGAGTAACACATAGCATGTTGCCATGGAGAAGATAAACATCCTTCAATGTGAATGGTTCCTCTTTCTTCCCTAAGGCAAGGACTGACATTATATCCCTAAAATCAGGGTCAGCAACATACTCATCTATCACGGAAGATAGATCATTATGAGTTGATATAGACACTGCATTTGCCCTTGGTCGCCGTGATAGTGCATTGGCTACTTGATTATGCTTACGAGCAATATGAGCAATATGAAAATTGAATTGTGAAAGGAAAATTTTCCACCTCAATTGTTTGTCGGATAGCTTGGTTTGCATCATGAAGTACTTGAGACTTTGGTGGTCCATTTGTAAGATGAATGGAGTCCCCAATAGATAGTGCTTCCATGTGTTTAGGGCATGTAGAACAGCTAGTAGCTCTTTTTCGTATATGCCACACTCGTTCATCGATAATGAGTCTTTGAATTTTATATGCTATGGCATGCTCTTCTTGGACCAAGATTGCTCCAAGGCAATCTGCACAAGCATCACATTGGACCTCAAATGGCTTTGAAAGGTCTGGTAGTGTAAGCATTGGATGGGAGGTAAGCTTATCAAAAGCATTTTTCTCTTTAGCAGTCCATGCATACTTAACGTTCTTTTTTGTTAAGTCATGTAATGGTCCTGCTACTTGAGAGAATTTTTCTATGAAGCGTTTATAGTATGCACACATACCAATAAAGCTTCGTAAGCTCATGCAAATCCCTGGGTTAGGCCATCCTTTTATTACCTCTAACTTTGTTGGATCCATACGGATTCCATCTTGAGAGATAATATGACCTAAGTACTAAATCTCTTGAAGGAAATATTCACTCTTCTTTTGGTTAATGAAAAGTTTATTCTCCCTCAAAGCTTGAAAGATTACCTAGAGATGTTGCTTATGCTCCTCAAGAGAATTGGAGTAGATGATGATATCATCAAAGAATACTCCATTGAACTTGCGATAGGGCCTAAAAACTTTCTCCATTAGGCGAAAAGCAGTCTTTACAATATCTTCATTCAATATCCTTATTTGATGATAGCCACTTTTTAGGTCAATCCTACTGAAGTAGGTAGAGCCTTACAGCTTATCAAATAGAGCTTCTATTCGTGGTATGGGAAATCTGTTTTTGATAGTGATCCGGTTTAGTGCACTATAGTCGACACACATGTGTTGTCTTTCTTTTTCACTATTAGGACTGGTGAACAAAAGGGAGAGGAGATAGGCCTCAATATACTCTTGTCTACTAGTTTATGCACTTGCCTCATAATCTCCTCTTGTTGAGCTTGAGAAACTCTATAAGGAGGTTTTAGGCGGTGAGCTCCCAGATAGAATAGAAGCTCTATCTTATGGTCATCATCCCCTCGTTTTGGAGGTAACTCCATAGAGATGTCATCCATAAATACATCTTGGAATCTATTTAGAAAATTAGAACTCTAATCCTTCTTGATTCCTACCACTTTGATTTTGTAAAACATCAAGATCATTTATGGACTCTTTGACCAAATTCAGATACGCAGAAACTAAGCTTTTCATGACTTATCAAAAGCAAGTGAATTTACAAGAGGTATAGTACGACCTGACTCATTGGCATCTATATACATGTTCTTTTCCCTATAGGTGAAATAAATTCTCCTTTCAGGGAACTTCATGATGGCAGTCATGCGGTTGAACCATGGTGCCCCTAGGATAACATCCTCATGTTGGAGAGGGGAGATCAAAAAGTCTTCCTTGTCGGCATAGATTTGGACATGAAGCCTCAATTTCCCAATCAAGGGAGTAACAAAGGTTTGTTGTCCCTTGAAAGATCCATCAGCACAGCTACAATATCTCCCATCTCAAAAGCTTGAATCCCCATCTTAGTGGCCAACTTCGTAGATATGAAGTTGTGAGTAGAGCTAGGGTCAAACAGGATGAAGGCATCATGCTCCCTCACCTTTCCCCCAGCATAGAAAGGGATGACCCTTTGCAATGAGCATCCTCTTTTGGAGCTTTGACCATGGAAGCTCTAGGAGTCTCATTGCATGCATTTCTTTTGGGGCAAGAACGGTAACCATGCCTTTGCTCCCACACTTGAAACATTTATGATACTTTTGAAAAGCCTCTAGCTAGCTCTTCAGGAGAGAGTTTATTTTTACCTTTGTAAAATCCCTTCTTCTCGGTCTTGTTGTTGTTTTTGTTGTTGTTGGAGTTACCGTGGGAAGAGTTTTGAGCATTGTTCTTCCCTCTTGAATCATTTCGGTTTTTTGTTGTCCATTGGCTTGGCATTCCTTTTAGCCCCTTGTTGGAAATTAATGCAAGAATCAACCATAGTGTGGTGGATGACTTTGGTGATAGTACTAGGCCATTGTGAGTTGACATACTCGGCCATTTCTTCAGGTTATCCCGCACAAAATTGTTCTTTTTCCTCGATGGAGTCTCTCTTTTGAAAGATTGTAGCTTTGAGATGTAAATCTCAAAACTTGGCCATATATTTGTGGATAGACTCGTTGGAGAGTAGCTTCAAACTTTTCCATTCGGTGAGCACTTTATCTTTGGCATCGCTTGCAAGGAATTGTTTCATGATGGAAACTCATAGATTTTTCCATGTCTTTGGAGCTTCACCATTGCCACAAAGGCTATCCCACCTTTGTCTAGAAGATTTTTGAAAGTGCATAGCTTCATGACGTATCTTGGAGGACTCTGTGAAGCCCTCATCTCTAAAGGCCGCATCAAATTGTTGGATGAAGGCCAAACCTTTGTCAGTAGCACCAAAGGTGCCATCATAGGTGAGAAAAGAGATACTATTTCCTCCCTCTTTGAAATTCTTACGCTTGTAGGATCTTTTCCAAGTAGCATAGGATTTACAATGTCCTCTCCTCGTATTCTCTAGGAGAATAGCCGTTGATTTCGTCGGAAGATGATGAAGAAGGAGAAGAGGGTGACCTCTTTCTTGCCTTTTTCTTCCTTTGTTTCCTCCCTTCCCTTTCAAAGTGACGAGGAGAAGGACTATAGGATGATCTTTTCCTCTTAGGAGGATTTGGGGATCTTCGAGACCGCCGTCTTCATGGAACCACATCTTCAGAGGAATTCAAAGATTCACTTCTTTCTGGTTCATTGAATTCCTACTCTTCTCTTATCGGAGAGAGTCTTCTTTTGGAAGTCTCAATAAAAGTCTTCCTAATCTCTCTCTCTTCTTGGAGAGGTAAGGAAATCCCATAAGCATGAAGTTTTTGAGTAACTTTGGCTTGCAAGGCAGGGTTTCCCATAGCTTGTTGCAACCTAGTAACAAGATAGCTCACAAACATTGGGGTTTCATCAGTAGCACCTTCATGTGCAAAATCAAAGTTGTCAATATTCATTCTACTCTCTCTATTATTGTCAGCCATGCTAACTAAACTTATGTATATGCTACTTTGTGCTTTGGTACCCTCAAAAATCTTAGTTGGGCTATTCTTCTTTACCTTTGAAAATTAGCTCTCAAGCAGCCACAGCCGTGGTTTAGAGACTGTTGATTGCAAAGAGTGGTGGAGATGGTCTAACATTTCTTAGTTGATTATGGTTCCTATTGAGCTTGCTAGTAGCTCAATAATGGTTAAGCCAAAGGCAAGCCCTGAAAGACTCCATTATTAAGTCTATAGTTCTCAAGGGTGTACCTCAAACTAAGTTTTTTTCAACCAAGATAATAGATCATTCTCCCACTTACCCTCTTGCAATGAACATGTCCAACCTTTCGTGGACAACTTAACACTAGGTTGGTAACCTAACAGGACATAAAAGTGTCCTTTCAAGGTTTTGAAAAAAACCTCCAAAACCATATTAGATCCACTCATTTTGTAAAATCCTTTCATGAGGTTATAGTTCAAGGCCTACTACACATGGAAAAAATAAGAAACTTGTAAAATTTCTCATCTTTTGGTCACACCAAGCCTCCAAAGTTGATGGACCAGTACATTTTCATAAAAACAGTCATTTCTTACGTTTTGTTGCATAAAAATAAGATTAAGGATTTTTGTAGGACTTGAGATAAATTCCTTAGTTAACTTCAATGGGTTGGTGATCAGAACATATGATTGCTTCTCACTCACTATTTTTTGTTTTGCCAAAAGAAATAGGTACAAAAAAGTTGAATTTTGACCATTCTGCAAACCTATCATCAAAGTTTCGATAGCCACGCTCAATACAAATAATATATGCATGTTTTCTTAGTTCCCTATTGTCCTTTAGGTTCATAAGGAGCCATGGAGTATGTCAAAAGAATAATACATCTCTTACTAAGGGGAATCTTGGGGACAAAGATGAAGTGCTAAATACAACAAACATGAAAAAGCTGGGTTCAACATTATGAGTTGTAGAATCCCATAGAAACTATTCAATATCTAGCCAAATTTGATCCTTATGACTAGATAACCTACAAAATGCATGTAGTTGTCACAAGAAACTAACAATATTGAAAACGCTATACTTGATATACTAGAATGTTTCGTTTTCTTCTATGATTGAAAAAATCAACCATCGTTGTCTACTATGAAAAATAGGGTATTAGGTGCCCCAAAACTCAAGGAATATTAGCTTTATGTTACAATATGCGACATAGAAAATCAAAACTGCATTTGGATATCATGAAAGCCACCAAAAAAATCATAGAAGAGCTAAAATTGGCTAAAAAACAGGATTTGACAATTTTTGTAATTTGGTCATAACTTACAACTTTAACATTTATTTCTCCCTAGAAGCATTTGGACATGTTGAGGACTACTAAAGATAGTTCTCTAGCATTATAGACCTCACAAACATGAATTCTAGAGTGGTATAGTTGCAAAAAGTTGAAAAAATTCAAAAACAGGACCCATTTTTTCACACAGTTTAGGTTGTGAAATGTTGTGCAAGGACAAGGTTAAAGATGGAATTGATATTCCAAAAAAATTTCAAGTTTTTTTCAGCTCATGAGACAACTTTCTAGACAGATAGCACCTCCAAATCCATTTTGAAACTCTTGACATAATTCAAGGAAAATGGTCACTTCACAGGACATAAAAGTGTCCCATTACCAACCTAGTGTTAAGGACCTCTCTTCTTAGGCAAGAAAATAGAAACCAATAGCTCTGATACCAATGTAATGGAATATGGTTATAACATTGATTGTAGCAGAAATTGAAGTTATAATAGTGAGCATTACATTTAAGAGACTTCTTAAAGAGCATAAGAAGAGTAATTGATCAAAGGTAGCAAAATGAACATTACACCTAATTAGCTTGGCATGAAGAATACTTGAGAGAGAGAGAGAGAGAGAGAGAGAGAGAGAGAGAGAGAGAGAGAGAGAGAGAGAGAGAGAGAGATCATTATGGAAATTGACAACAATTGAGGATCGGATTTCTGTGGAGCCGGTCCCCCCTTCAAAAGGCTTTTGTATTATAGATTCCCCCATAAAGACAGACTTGGTAAAATATAATCTTGTGTTCCTTGAGACCTCTTGGTGCGAGGAAGAAGAAGTAACATACGAGAAAGAAATAGTCTCCTCACTTGTTATTACTCTTGTAGCTTAACATAGCATAATAGCATAGTAATGGAGATGAAGAAGATGGCAAGCTTGCACTTTGGAGCATGGTTCTTGGTTGGATTTGCATTCCATAGCCAAGAGTTGGTGTAGTCTCTCAGCTTCTCAACCTTGGAGAAGGAGATGGTGTTCTTACTCAACACACAATGAGAATTAGAGTGTGTGTGTGTGTGAGTGTGTGAGAGGGAGTATATGGGCAAACTACCCCCCTTCTTGCTTGGGTCGACCCCCTCTTCCAGCTCAAGGTGAGATTTGATTGGACCTCCCCTAGCCTAGCCAATCACATGCATTGATCATATCAAGCAACAAGGGTAGCATTTGGACAAGTTTCCTCCTTTCTCCCTTAGAAGAGAGGGCTTGAAAATTAGACTAATTGAACTAATTTCTTATTGAAGCCCTTAAGAGACCAACCAATAGGCTTTAGGCACTCATGAGTGCAGCATGTGTAGGTGCTTGACATGTGTTTTGATTGCCTCTTGAGTCTTAGACTTGGAGAGAGAGAGAGAGAGAGAGAGAGAGAGAGAGAGAGAGAGAGAGAGAGAGAGAGAGAGAGAGAGAGAGAGAGAGAGAGAGTGCGCGCGCGCTCTCTCATGCTCCTAGCTTGAGTGCTCACCTCTCCTTGTGTAGGGATCATGTTTAACTTTAGCACTTCAAGCACCTTAGGCTTCAAGCATGAGAAGCACCTCAAGCACCTTAATCATCAAGCATGACAAGCACCTCAAGCACCTTAGTCAGCAAGCAAGACAAGCACCTCAAGCTTGGGCAGGGTTCCCACTTAAAGGTCAATCCTAGATTGCCTAAGATCCTAGGTCTAAGGACTTTTAACACTAGCCTTTGGGGAGGTCTTTAATGAAGCTAACCCTAAGGTCTTGAAGCTCCATTATCTGGTCATATTCTAAATCTTGTTCCCATTTATTTTCCCACATTAAATGACGAGTTCAATCTGAGAAAATCATTTGAGTTAGTTAGATATTAGATTTTATGACACACACCATCTCTACAATGTGGTGTGCACACCCTTTTATTATGATAGCATGATGAAACCATGGCAAAGTGGACTCATGATGATGTTATGACACGACATTATTTTCCATTCATCATATATATGACCCTTCATACAAGTTATGTCAATTTTCTACCTGGTTGTTGAAAAGTACTCTTAAAGTCAAGGAGCACCACAATTGGCATCTTATTTGCACTGGTCATACATCTCAATGCAACCAATATCTCGTAGAAAGATATGAAGAGAAGTTGCACTACTTAGTATGGACTATAATCTGGTCAAAGGAATCTCTCTAATTCAACATCTAAAAACTTTGGTGGAATCATCCAACTAGGTGCTTGCTGCAGATTTTGAACTGTAATCAATCACCTAATGTTGGTGCCAACCCTAAACTACATTCTATTGCGAGATTCTGTATAGAGTCTATGAGGCTCATACAACCCTTCAAGCATCACCCAAACAATTCTTTTTCAAACAAGGTCTAGTGAAAACAACTATATCCTTTAACAAAATGAAATATTCATTGTATAAATTTATCGCTACCTGTGGACTTTTCTATCGCTAACCAACAAACTCTTTACAAAGGTTTTTGATTCTCTTAGCACAAATCCAAAAAAAATATTCGCCTTTTGGTAACTGCTATGTGTAATTACTCACCACGTGATGCCAAAGGAGTTCACCATAACTTATTCTTTGCTAACTATAGTATCTCTTGCTAACCAATAGATTCTTTACAAAGGTTTTTTAATTTGATAACCACAATTCCAAAAAACAAAATTCCCCTTTTGCTAACTGCTAGGTGTATTTGCTCACCGATGAGATGCAAAAGTAGTTAACTACATCTTATTCTCCGCTAACTATAGTATTTCCTCACTAACCATGAGTTCTACCTCGCAAGAAGAAACCCTATCATTAGCTTCCTTCTCAAGGGATGTCTTTCAATTGTAATAGGTTTACTTAAATCTTTCAAGAAACTCTTTCAACTTGATTTAGAAAACGTGTGTTCCTCTCTTGTGATGACAATCACGCTCTTGCTCGTTTTGACATCTTAAGCTTCTAGTACTAAGGTCAACATATGTATGAATAATGCAAAAACTAACAATTTGACTTACCAAGACATGTGCAAGTGCAACAATGGCATGGATTTGAGGATGAACATCAACAACTTCCTTCACCAGTGCCATGCCATTGGACAAGATGTTCTCAAAGTATTCTATTCCGTAGGATTTTCTCTCAAGATTCAAAAGTTCTATTATGAAGGATTTCCTCTCAAGATTCAAAAATTCTATAGGGTTGAAGCTCCAAGATGTTTCGTGTTGGCATAACAATTTGTTCATCGTTACATATCCTACTGCAAGGATACAAAAAGGGATCTCCTTCAACCTAATTCATATCATGAGGATACCAAATATCCGCACACTTGGCTTCAAAAACCTTACCAAACCTACTACCAAAGAATCTAATACTTCTATGTGATTACAACGGAATTAATTTATGAAAGGGGAGTTTTCCTTTATGAGGATTATTTAGAGGAGAATCAAAGATTGTGCAAGTCTAAATTCATTGCATCATTCATACAATAGAACATTAAACCATGCACATGACTTGGAGAGGATAGCACAATTTAAATTGACAACTTATGGAGGATTGGATTTTCTTGGAGCTGGTCCCCCCTCCAAAAGGTCTTTGTATTATAATTATCTTGATGAGAGCTTTGATCACAATACAAGCTTGGGCTCTTGAGGATCTTTCCTTGAACCAAGAAGATGAGGAGCTTCATGATTCCATGGTGTAGTCCTCTTTCTCAAGCCCTAAATGCCCTAGCAGGAAGAAAGAACTATAGGATTGGAGGTAGATGAGGGTGATGATAAGTATTTTTCAAGCAAAGAAATAGTAATTTTGTATATTCTTACTCCATGGGAAAGTTCTTAACATATCTAGAAAGATAGAGAAGAAGAAGATGATCTTACTTGCTTGGATTTTCATCCGTAGCCAAGTGCTTGAGCATGGAGATTATCTTTGAGCTCCCATGAGAGAGAGAGAGAGAGAGAGAGAGAGAGAGAGAGAGAGAGAGAGAGAGAGAGAGAGAGAGAGAGAGAGAGAGAGAGAGAGAGAGAGAGAGAGAGAGAGAGTACTTGCTTGGCCACTCTTAGGCACTTGAGAGAGCGTGAGAGAATGAAAGAGAGAAGAGAGAGCCCAAAATATCACGAGCCACTCTTGCCAAAATTCTCGAGGTAGAATGCTATTTCATGTACCAATTAGAAGTAAACACTTAAAATGCAACTAAGTGCATATCTAACGAGATGCTAACATGTGTCCTTTCCTCACCTTGATATTCTTGAATAACTCGCCCCCTCTTCCTTTTCTGATCTTTGGCAAGTTTACACACACACACACATTTCACTTCCCATAAAGCAAGTGTGAGCTACTTTGGACAGCCTAGCCAAACTTAGAAGAGAAGGACTAGAGTCAACTTTTTAAATATGGTAGAGTTGATCTAATCTTAGTCAATTTCTTTTTCCCTAGCATAAATTAAAAACCATAGACTTATCTTTAATCTAGCTAGTTCATGTGTAATACCTTTGCGCTATCCTTTGGAGGCTCTAGGAACCCCTGGCACGGGCTAGAGTCTATTTGCTAATTTGGAACCTGCTAAATTAGGAAAGACTGGTGAAATTAAACTTACCCTTGGATTTTGGAGCTTCACCACCTGTGAAAAATCCACAACATAGTCTTTGGGAGGTTCTAAGAAGCTGGTCTTGAAACTTGCTAAATTTAGACCTTCTAAATTTAGACTTTCTTTTGCAAGTTTAAATTTTATCCTAAGGCTTCCCAGACTTCATACTTGGAGTCTAATGAGTAAATTTGATTATTGAAATTGACACTGCTAGATTCTATTTTTAGACTCCTATAATTGCTCTAACTATCCTCCGTTGTCATGTACCTTTGATCAAAATTTATCTAGATAGACTTATCCTTCCTTTGATCGAGATAATTAAATAGCATTTTTTAAAACTCTTTTATAGACTTCTCTCCTTTGGTCTATAGACTTTGACTAGACTAGGTCTATGAGCACGTTAATCAATTTCTCTTGTTCTCTCTTATTTTTCCCAAACTTAAGTGGCCAAATTAAGATGGAAAATACTTTCAAAACGTTCGAAACTAATTTACATGATCTTACCTCTTCCTTGAAATCAAAGTCATCCTCGACTATGGAGTAGGGAAAATAAAGTCATAACTAGTCATGTTACTTTGGGTAGACTTTCTAAATTCAAGGCCATCTATTTTGATCAGCATCAGCCTTTGCTTCTTTTGAGTGATGGATATAGATTTCTTAATCTTATCAAAAGATTCTTAAGGTCTATGCTATAGTCATCAACAACAAAGATCTTTCCATGTGTCTTGACTATTAGTGGGATCTTAGGTCTTCCTTCAAGATCCTCGAAGGATGCCTTTTCTATAGTAGTGTGGAAAGTGTTATTATGCGCATACTCCACTAAGGGTAAATACTTTTCCCATTGATCGCTTTGATCTACCTTTATAACATAGGCTTTGAATAGGTCAATAATAGTTAAATTTTCTATTTCACGTTGGCCATTCATTTGTGGGTGATAGGCTGAGGAGAACGTAAACTTAGTACCCAGATTCTCAAAGAGACCTTTCCAAAAATTACGGGTCATTCTAGGACCTCTATCGGGATACTATGGTCGAGAAAGGAGACAACTACTATACAAGGTATGATCTAGCTTAGTAAGTTGACCTGCTGAAATATTTATGTACTTCATTATCACTACGTTGCTAAGCTCATTTTATCCTGCTTAAATTTGATGCTCTTTATGTGATTCCACCAATTGTATAAGAGAGTAAGATTCACGTTTTGTGTTGTGCTAAGAGTGGCTTGCAAGTTGTTTCAATCTTTTAAGTATATCCCAAGTATATCAGGGTGCAAAAGCATTGAACCAATTTCTGGGTTAATAAATTGCTAGTTTCAAAGCACATATGTTTCTAACATAAAAACAGGATATCAATGAAAGCACTCATGCATAGTCTAAACACAAAACTAACAAAAATTCTTAGGCAACCGGGCAGTCATTTAAGCTGAATGACATACATACATACATTATATATGTATACTCCTGTAGGGGATTCGATTAAAAAAGAAGCAATTTTTATTTTTGAGTGCTTTCCAACTGAGACACTAACACAACTTGAACCTCATGTTTGAAGCCATTTTTTTGCATCAGGAGTGTATAAAAAATATTTCAGCCTCCGGCATGCAGAATATTCATGGAAAAATTGGCCAGATGAATGCATGCTAGACACATCAAGTTTCTTTTGAAGACTATGAAATATTACGCACCTCATCTATTCTTATCTCCGTTATCCATGGTGGGTATATCTTGCCTTACAAGTGCATGGAGTGATTTCAACATCTATGGAAAACTTAAGCAGCTCTTTTGTCTTATCTGTGCAGGGATGATGTAATCGCACAAGTTTGGCATTCAAGAGACATATCCAAAAATTTGCATCCATCTCCTTGACTAGTTGAGCTTTTGAGTGGACATCTTATCACACATCAACACACAAAAGAGGTGAGGAAAGATTTCAAAATTGTAGGTCTTATCATGTTGGCAAGCCATGATACTTAAAGACCTATGGTATGAAGAGGGTTGCCGTATGGTGTACTTTAATGGACTTTTTAACCGGTATAAAATGTGCTTGTTTACTAAACCGGTCTACTATTATCCATATTCTTGTATTCCCATGAACAAATCTTGGCAATCCAAAGATAAAATCTAGGGATATACTCTCTTGTGGGGAGTGGGGTATAGGTAATGATTGAAGCAATCCATGTTTCTTCCCTCTATCATACTTTTTCCTTTGACATACAATGCATTTGACAACATAGTTTGGTATGTCTACCTTCACTGTTGGCCAATAAGGTACAATTCTAGTCCGTTAAGAGTATCTTGAATCCCTCTATGTCCCGCATAAAGAGGAACATGATATTCATATATAACTTTTTCATGTAAGCTATCTGTAATGAATAACCTATTGCCTTATAGAAGATAACAATCTTGCACATTGTATGGTTCCTTTTTCTTCCTTAATGCAGTAGCTGGCATTACATCTTTGAAGCCTAGATTCGTAGCATATTCATCTATCATAGAAGATAGACCATTGTGAGTAGCTATTGATACAACATTCACCTTTGGCCTTCATGAAAGAGCATCAGCCACTTGGTTATGCTTACCAATATGTGAGCAATATGGAAGTTAAACTGTGAAATAGTGTTTTCCCACCTCATTTTCTTGTCACTTAATTTAATTTTCATCAAAAAGTACTTAAGACTTTTGTGATCTATATGCAAAGTAAATGAAGTACCTAGGAGATAATGCGTCCATGCATCAAAGGCATGTAAAATAGCTAGCAGCTCCTTTTCATATATGCCTAGATTCTTTTATTGGTCATTTAATCTTCTACTTCGTATGCCATGGCGTGCCCTTCTTAAAGCAATATAGTCGCAAGGGAATGTCCACAAGAATCACATTGGACTTCAAAAGGTTTTAAGAGGTCCGATATTATTAGCATTGGTTGAGAGATTAGCTTTGTTTTGAGATTTTCAAAAAATTCATTCTCTTTCACATACCATATATATTTCATTAGGGAAAATATAAACCCCAAAAGGGCCCTTTAGGGTCAAATATGCTTTTGAAATATACTATCTACACCAATGAGAATAGGCTTGTGGCCATGGTCCCACCAATTTTTGCTTTTTTTTTTTTCAAATGGTCATAACTTGAGCATTTTAACTTCAAATTTGTCAGACAATGGTGCATTCGGATCGCATTGTCGACCTCTTTCCATAGATATGTTACATGATATAGTTTTGAGGTACGTAGCTATGGCTATCCATGCCCCCCCTTTAATGTACTATTGTTGATTGAAATCTGATTGGTTGCTCTTACAAGGTGTCTTTGGGGTTCATATTTTTCCTAATGTAGTGTTATTTTTAGTTAAGTCAAACAATGACCTTGCTATGAATGAGAATTTTTCTTTGAAGCGTCTATAAATTTGTTGGTATAGGCCATCCTTTCATTACCTCCAACTTTTCAGGGTCCATTTGATCCTTGTTTGGGAGATAATATGACCTAGATATTGAATCTCCTTTAAGAATTATTCACTCATCTTTTGATTTATATAAAGCTGATTATCTCTCAAAACTTGAAATATTACTTGAAGATACTGCTTACGTTCTTCAATGGACTTGGAATATATAATAATGTCATCAAAAGAACACTCCTATGAAGCTTCAATGAGGTCTAAAAAACTTCTCCATCATTCAATTGAAGGTGGTTGGCACATTAGTAAGCCTAAAAGGGAGTACTAGAAATTCATATAGGCCACTTGTTGTAGAAAAGGCCATCGTATGAATATCTTCAAGGACAATCCTTATCTGGCAATAGCCACTTTTGAGATATATCTATTAAAGTAGGTATAGCCTTGTAGCTTATTGAATAGACCGTCTATCCTAGGAATAAGAAATATATTATTTATGGTTATCCAATTAAGTGTCTGCTACTCCATACACAGTCTATAAGTACCATCTTTTAGAATTGGTGAACAAAATGGAGATGAACTCAACTTGACCATCCCTTTTTCCACAAGTTTGTTCACTTGTCTCATACTCTCCTCTTATTGAGCTGGTGAGACTCAATAAGAGGCTTATTAGGAGGTGAACTACCTGGTAGAATTTTTATGGTATGATCATCTTGTCCTCTTCTAGGAGGTAACTCCCAAGGGATGTCAGCCGTAAAGGCATCTTGAACTCATTTAGGAAATTGAAAATTTTGACTCCTCTTTAGTTTCACTGATTACCTCTTTAGGAACACATGCATCCTCTTTAGACTCTTTTACAAAAACCATGTAACACGAAAGAGAACTTTTTATTACTTTGTCTAAAGCTTGAGTTACATGTTCTATTTACATCAAGTGTAACATCTTGCCTCTGTAGAAATGGAAGGTTTTTCTTTCATGAACCTTTGTAGTGGCAGCCATGCAATCAAACTATGGTGCCCCTAGGATAATATCTTTATGCTTGAGTGAGGAGATAAAGAATTCTTCTTTATCTATGTAGCTTTGCACAGGGATCCTTAGCTTCCCAATCAATGGAGTGACAAAGGCCTCTTGAACTTTAAAATCTCCATCTTATCTTTTACATCCCCCATTTCAAAGTCATGGATTCCTAGCTTAGTACGTGGCTCAATAAGGATAAAATTGTGGGTATAGGTAGGATCAAAAAGTATGAAAGCTTCATGTTCTCTTACTTTTCCCTAGATATATAAGAGATTGGTGATCCTTTACGATGGCCTTCCTCTTTTAGAGCTTCCACCATGGTAGCACTAGTAGGGTCATTATGAGGACATAAGAGAGTGGTGATCCTTTACAATGGTCTTGCTCTTGGAACTTGAAGCAGTTGTTATCCTTACACTAATGTTCTACCTCTCCAGGTGATAGTTTTTTTTAATCTTTGTAGCCTTTGTCCTTTGCCTTTATTTTATTGTTGTTGTTGTTGTTGTTGTTATTATTAGCCTTGGAAGAATTTTGCGCTACATTGTTCTTCCCCTTTTTCCTAGTTTGTTCTTTAGCTTTTGTAGTCTTCGGCTCTTGTTATTCCCTCGTTTGAAGTGAATCCTCGAGGTGACCATTGTATGATGTATGAAAGTTCCATGGAACCAAAGTAAAAGCATCCATCTTCCCTAAAGAGATATGGACTTTACACCAAAAATTGAAAGTGATGGATAGTGCCAGATGCTTGCAGTTGATGGTTTTTTCCTGCATACCACCATGGGGCATGGAATTCTAGAGAGCACATGAACTTATGTCGAGCATCCAGTACAATGAAGAAGCAACTCTCACATACAAATATGGGGCTACAATGCAAGTCAAGATTACCAGTGATATCATTTTCCAAGCACTCCACTTGCCGAACGGCCACCACAACTTGCTGCTAAAACCAAAGGTAATTGATAATGATAAAGCATTCATCAAGCAGCAAGTCCATAGCTCACTTATAACGATTTGATCTACTGAAAGATAGAGCTCCCATTGCAACTAATCTCACAACATCTCAAAGTGGGAAATCCATTAAGATACAGTGAGCCACTCTTACACTTGGCGGTGTTAATGGCCATTGGCTTACCATAGCATCACATCATCAAGTGTGACCTTAGTAGCTACATGTTGGAAAACCTAGTCAAAGCAAACCTGAAGAGTGACAAAAAGAACAAGAGCTACGTGAATGATGGACTGATGCACATTGCGTATCAGGCTCTTGGAATAATTGAAGACCTAGAGCCCTAAAGCAAAGTCTCAAATGGATCTTCTACACAAGTCAAAGCATAGTGTTTAAGCCATGAGGAGTGTGTTGATGACTCCAAAAAAATAAAGATGCATAACTCAAGTTCAAGAGCACACACCACATATATAAAAGGCATGGAGTTCAATATAGAGCTCCATTGGAGATCAGGAGGAAAGAGGAAATTCCTTCAAGATACTATACAACTGAAGAGGAAGAAGAAATCAAGATTCCTTATCAAGAAAAAGCCATAGCAGGAGGAGCACATTCCCAAAATGCAAGTGAAAAGATCTACGGAGGAAGCTCAATGACTGAGAGAGAAACGGCTTGCAAAGAAAACTGAAGAGAAAAAGAGAGCTGCAGAAGCACATCAATTTTTCTCCTCCTCACATTCTGATGACTCACAACTAGATGCAAGGCTGCAAAAGCTCAAAGACAAAAGAAGGCAAACTAAAAAGACAACCTCAAATTGGTTGATGCTACAAGATGAAGGATCCATACTAAGCTAATGTATGGATCAGAGAGAGGTGGAATTCAAGAGACAATGAATGAAAAAATTAGATTCCATCTTGGATTCGCCTCGCAATCCACCTACCCAACATGAGGAGACAATTCCAAAATAAAACAACTACAACAAATATAGTAGATGGGATCTAGGAGACTACCTCTCCCAAATCACCTCCACCAACAACAACTATGCCTAAGGAAGGACAATCTTCCATCCAACCTCTCTCCCAAGCTGAAGTTATATCAGAACAACAAAATCTAGAATCTCAAAATGAAGAAGAGGTGCAAGATCGACTCGATGTCAAACCGCTATATCTTGAAGAGCAGCACCATGCACAAGACCAAGCTGCCGACATACTGAAGTCTCCTCCCCAACTAGATGGACATGCCGACATATCACAAAAAAAGAAAGACACGATGACAAGAGATGTTTCTTCAGTAAACCCAGCATATGAAAAAGTGGCTTTGAGGATAGTTGAAAATTTTGACCTTCAAGAAACCCTCGTCATGACATAACTTCAATTCAAGTATCACAAAATGGTGATCAGGGTCGGATCAAAGAAGTAGAAGAGGCCAAAGCCGCCACGGCTAAAGCAACTCAAGAGATAGAAGAGCTCAAACAGCTAGAGTGGAAAGGGGAATTCCAAACTCCGAGAAAAACTTTTCAAGCAATCATAAAACCGAGCAGAGCCAAACATGATTGATATTAAAAAAATTTATAAAAGGCATTTGCATAGCAAAAGACATACAATAGCTTAGCTATCCCTAAACACCTCTCCACCCTCCCTTTCTCTCTCTACCCAACTCGAAACTTATATGAAAATAGGAATATCCAATTACTACTGCTACCATCCACGAGTGTCAATGCTAGTAATAATGGCAATTGCACCACCCATAGCCTCTCAACTCTTTCCTCATGAGGATTCGTACTAGCACCGACAGTGAGATTCCCTATGGCCTACCTTTGCTTTTTGCTAGCAGTGGTCTCTTTTGCAATGTGTCCCAAATAGCACTAGTTGCATCCACCTTATCGCTTGCATGTATCTGCCACCTCCATAGCTTTTGTATAGAGGCGCACATATTGCTTTGCAAGGGAAATAATTGCTTGCCTAGCTGCTACAAACAACAAGTGTGGAACTAAAGACTAATAGGACTCACCACCTTATGATATTCTTTGTAGAGAGACATATTTGTGAAGATTTTAAGGGCACTTAATAGCTTATGAGGTGACTGTGTTGTTCAAAGAAAGCAAAGGTCAAGCAACTATTATTAGAGGAAAGCGAAGGGTGACAGGCAAGCACCCTAGTCCTTTTTAGAAGGTGGAAGGTCTTAGTAAGGAAAGTAAAAGGTGTCAGGAAAGAATCATGGATGCCAATTTGGTGATGGCTAGAGATTCACATGCACTATAAGAGGATCAACTATTTAAAAAACTTACAAATAAAATGTAATTAGTTGTATATACATTGTGCCATATTGGGACTTTATGAAAGTTTGGATAAATATTTTTCCATCTAATCCTCCTCGTTCTCGTCGTCGTCCAGAGGTAAGTACGTTTGATCACCTTGACTCTACATAAACCCAAACCAAATTAAACAATTATCAACATCTCAAAACAAATGATTGCTTGTTTAAAGTGATCCAACCTCTGCGTCGAATTGCTTGCGAGAGATGTGGTTGTTCTTGAACAACCACATCCAAGTATCAAATTCTGTATGTTGCTCTCGATCCTTGACC
The DNA here is from genome assembly GCF_014529385.1 of Adiantum capillus-veneris. Classification (NCBI taxonomy): domain Eukaryota; kingdom Viridiplantae; phylum Streptophyta; class Polypodiopsida; order Polypodiales; family Pteridaceae; genus Adiantum; species Adiantum capillus-veneris. Next base: position 112,432,560 of record NC_140943.1, on the reverse strand, counting down.
ATATCTGTGGTTGGTCGACTAAGAGTGATACTTTCCTAAGTTAGCAATAATAATAACAAATCATTAACTACAATCTTTATAATCATCAATATTTAGGTTATATTTAATTAATCTTACATATTTGTCCTTCAAGCTGCCTTGCCTCCTGAGCCATAGTGCATGGGAGTTTGCCTGGTGTGAGCTTCGTGTTGTTGTCTGATAAACCCGTCGCAGTCTGATCGCTCTTTTCTTGCATTTCCCACTCCCAACTCTGCATCTACCATGTTGCCACCACGATCACTCTTGTCTGGATCTCTAACCTGGTAGCTACTTTGTGGCGTACACTGGACTACTTGTTTTTCAAAAATGTTTTTATGTAGCCCTCCAACCATTGTTGTGAAAAACGTTGATCGGGGGCATTTGGAAATCTAGCATGCAATGCATACTCAATGTAGCGTGCATGATCGGGCAGTTGGTCTCTAAACTTTACAAAACAATTCTTATACGTTGAATGTATAAGAATTTGAAGATGGCATCGAAATGCCCTGCCCTGTGCTGTACCGAAGTTCACCTCCTCTCCATATTTTACCCTATAATAGTGTCCATGCATGTCTGGCACGGGTGCGTCAGTATCCTTGTCCTTTGCATCAGGGGCGGCACACTCTAAAATAGGGGACTTTGTTCCCCCGCTAGTACCAAAACAAGCGAAGCCACAAGGTCCGTCGCCGCTTCGTCTCTCCAGACGCTCGCTTCCTTGAGACGGGTGTCGACGCGTGCCGCTAGAGGAAGCTCTTCAACGGTGTATTGGCGAAGCAAGAGTGGAATGGAGTGGTGTAGGACCATGTGATGCCATGGGGGTGGGACCCTACGATGGAAGGGGAATAGGACGATAAGAAGGGGCCATAGACTGAGGTGCCGTCGGTGCAAGGCTCTGGAGGTACAGAGTCGCTCCATGACTCCCCCATGGTGTGGATTGCGGAGAAAGACCGTAGGACGCAAGCTGCTGTGGAGTGTAGCGGCCAAACAATCCCTCTGTCAAATGGAGGTATTGGTCTCGTAAAGAGAGAGCCCGTTGTAGGTCTGGATCTACGACCGGTGGAGGAACTTGAGTAGAGTAGGTGTAGGATGGGCATGCCTGCAAATAACAAAAATAAACCTATGACACTCATGGTTTAGGGTTAACTAGCTAGAAACAATCTTTACTTCTTTGCTTGTTCTCACTGCCTCAAGACTTGGGTCCACTCTAGGCGATTTCCACCCCGGGTGGGAGCGCACTTGGGATGTGAACGAGCCAAAAGAAGAGCCAGATGGCTGCTCCCCACCAAGTGGTCTCTCGTCTAACATCTACATTACAAAGAGCAATATGAGATTTAGCTTTCCCCCCTACTCACTCATCTATAAATATGTACACAAGTATATTAGCACACAAGCACGTAGATACATATACATACTAGTAGACCTAAGTAGAGGCTAGTAGTGCCAAAGGTCAAGTGGCACCTCTTTACATATCATCACAGTAAAACCAAAGGTACGTTGCAGTAAGACCACGATTAAAAAAGAACTATACCCAAGAGGAAGCGTCTAACCTTCGGATGCTATGCTCCTATACTTAGTGCATACATACATGCATAAACAAATATATATGTACACACAAATATATATATAATTACTTAATGTAGCCATTGTTTTGAGTATAGATAAATAGTTATGGTTGTAAATGTAGCCTCATTTTGTGTTGTGCATAGTGCGAGAGTGCTCACTGCTTATGTAGAGTGCTATAAAGAAGAGATTCTTTATTGTGCTTCTTGCGCAGCATCTCTTCACAGCAGCTCCTTGTTCGAGGGATTACTATGCAGATCGCATGTCTGCCTCTATTCTGAGGTACGATATCGTTAAAAATTGTCCAACCTAATGCCTATTCGGTGGGGAGAAAGAGATAGAAAGACACAGAGAGAGAAAGATAGAGAAGCTAAGGAGAAGAGAGTAGAATGTAATTTGTGAGGGTCCATTGACTTCACGTAAAGGTCTTTTTCATAGCACTCTACAAAAGCAGAAGCATACCCGCACTGCACACACCACAAAATGGTTGCTCCGCCTACAACCATTGCTCTTTATCTCCCTATTTCTTTATCTTCCTCTCTCTATCTATCTCTTTCTCTCGACAGATATCTCTATTTTTGTCTCTCCCTTTTTCCCTCTTTCTCCCCACGGATATCTCTATTTCTCTCTCTCTCCCTCTCTTTCTCTTTCTCTCCCTCTTTTTTCCCATCTCTCTCTCTCTCTCTCTCTCTCTCTCTCTCTCTCTCTCTCTCCCCCCCCCCCTCCCTCTCCCGGGCCTCTCCCTCTCCCTCTCTCCTTCTCTATTTATCTCTCTCTCTCTTTCTCCCTCTCTCTATCTCTCCCTCTCCCTCCCTCTTTCCCACTCTCCCTATCTCCCTATCTCTCTCTCTCTCTCTCTCTCTCTCTCTCTCTCTCTCTCTCTCTCTCTCTCTCTATTTCTATTTCTCTATCTCTCCCTCTCCCTCTCCCTCCCTCTTTCCCTCTCTCTCTCTCTCTCTCTCTCTCTCTCTCTCTCTCTCCCTCTCCCTCTCTATTTCTCCCTCTTTCTCTCTCTCTCTCTCTCTCTCTCTCTCTCTCTCTCTTTGCCTCTCTCCCTCTATCTATCTCTCTCTCATTCTTTCCCTCTTTACCTCTCTTTCTCTCTCTCTTTCCCTCTTTACCTCTCTTTCCCTCTATCTATCTCTCTCTTTTCCCCTCTTTCTCTATTTCTCACTCTCTCTATCTCTCCCTTCTCTCTCTCTCTCTCTCTCTCTCTCTCTCTCTCTCTCTCTCTATATATATATATATATATATCCCTATATCTTTCCCTCTCTCTCTCTCTCTCTCTTTCCTCTCTTTCTCTCTCTCCCCCTCTCTTTCTCATTCTCTAATTCTCTCCCTCTTTCCTCTCTTTCCTCTCTCTCTCTCTCTCTCTCTCTCTCTCTCTCTCTCTCTCTTTCTCTTTCTCTCTTTCTCTCCCTCTTTCTCTCTCTCTCTCTCTCTCTCTCTCTCTCTCTCTCTCTCTCTCTCTCTCTCTCTCTCTCTCTTCATCTATTTCTCCCTCTTTCCTCTCTTTCTGTCTCTCTCTCTCACAATCCATTTCCTCACAAATCCATTTTGCACATTCATTTGCAAACAAATCCATTTTGCAAATTCATTTGCAAACAAATCTAACACGAAGAGATTCTAACAAATCTAACACGAAGAGATTTTTATCTACGTCACAACGCAACCTATATCAAATGAATGAGGTATGTCTCTTCATCTATTTCTCCCTCTTTCCTCTCTTTCTGTCTCTCTCTCTCATAATCCATTTCCTGACAAATCCATTTTGCACATTCACTTGCAAACAAATCTAACACGAAGAGATTCTAACAAATCTAACATTTGCAAACAAATCTACCATGCACGAAGAGATTTTTATCTACGTCACAACGCAACCTATATCAAATGAATGAGGTATGTCTCTCTATCTCTATCTTTATCATTTTGTTTTTCCATTTATGCATGTATGTGTATGTGTGTGTGCGTGTTTCTATGCGTGTGTTTGTGGAGTAGAATACAATAGGGAAAGAAGGGGGGGAGGGGGGGGGGGGGGGGGGGGGGGGGTGTTTTGTGTTTACCTTAGATTGTAGCGCGGTTGTCCGTTAGGTTAAGCTTCCAAGGACGAGCACGGTAAAAACCCTTCGATGAAGTCGCCAAAAGGAAATCGAAGCTCCTCCTCAACCCGACGTGTATGTGTGTGTGTGTGTGTGTGTGTGTTGTTTTTGCTGTTGTTGTGTTTGTGCGAGGAAGAAGGTGGAGAGAGATGGACTAGGGAGAGAGGGAGAGATGGAGTGAGGGTGTGCGAGGTGGAGAGGGGGGGAAGGAGCTTGAAGAGGTAGTGATGGTGGAGAGGAACCTGAGGGTAGGGTATGCAGCAAAAACGCGGCATACTCTGCCCTCCTTCCTTTTTTAGGCATGAGGCTTTACCGCATGTATTACTGCGAGCATTACCGCAGGTATTACTGCGAGCATTGCCACAGGTATTATCGTGCTTATTTCCATGACCCGTCATTTCAAATGGATACAAGTGTATCCAAGGTTGCAGGGGAGGGCACTTTATTCTCTTTGAATTTAACATCATTTCTTTTTTTATTGAAATTTAGAACTTTTTCTAATTATTTATTTATTTTTTAGGGCACATATGACTAAATATACAATTTATCGCGTGTGCAGGACATCGACTTGGATGATTGTGGCCCCCCTGGAGGCCCTGAGAGCGATCGGTGGCTCAAGGAAAATCTCCCTTATCCTTGCGCCAAGTGCAAAAGGGAAATCCCTTTCTTGAGGTGCATTGCATTGGAGCACGTGGAGAACGAAGGGCTTTGGAATCCTCAAAAAAGTGCTAGGAGAGATGAGAGCGCCACTCACCCATCACTTGAGGAGGTGCTCCACTGGTTTGTGTTTGGGGGTGGTGCACCAGCACGCAAGGCCAAACGGCAGAAGGGCAATATACTTCTTTCCTTGCTTATGCCAGGGACATACAAAGAATCAAATATTGATGTCTACCTTGAGCCCCTCATCGAGGAGTTGGAGGAGTTATGGAGATGCATTCATGTTGTAGATGTCTAACTTCCAAAGGGGGGGAGAGAAGCCATTGTGAGGGGAATCCTTATATGGACTATGCATGACTATCCTAGGCTTCAACAAATTTTTGGTATCTCCCTTTTCCTCTCTCTCTCTCTCTCTCTCTCTCTCTCTCTCTCTCTCTCTCCCTTTAGTTTTTTCTCTCTCTAATGATATGATATGTATGCAGGGTTGTCCACATCAAGTCACAATGCATGTCCTACTTGCGGGCCATCATTGGTGACAAAGAGGTCCCATGCCTTGTGCAAGGTAACCTATCCAAAAAACCATCGTTTCTTACCCCAAGGGCATAGCAAGCACAAGGCTCCAACAAATGGGAAGACCCCTCTAAAGCTCACGATGGCAGATCGGCCAACCATTTGGGAAGAGCACTACAACAACAATCTGGCTCCGTGCCCTCCACCAAAAGGTATGTCAAGGTATTCCATATTTTTAAGGCTTCCATATTGGAAGGAGTTAAAAATACAACACCTCTTGGATCCCACATATTCAAGAATGTAGCCCAAACACTATGGGAGCACATTATTGGCAAGAAGGACTCTTTGGGTGCGAGGGAGGATTTGAGGCTTTTGAAACATCTCCCCGCCCTTGCTACTCCATGTCATGCCCTCAATGGAAAGATTGTGCTTCATAAAGCACCATGGATGCTTGCCAAAGAAGAATTAGACAAAGTGAAGGGTACCATTGCTTCTATTTGCACACCACCAGGATACATAAGGTCGCTAAAGGGAGCTTTCACGAAAGCAAAGAAAGGTAGAAGCATTCAATTGTATGGGTTGAAGTCCCATGATTGGCACAAGATGCTTCAGGTAATGTCCCTCTCCCTATTCTATAGATAATTTGTGTGTATGACTTTCTCTCACTTTTCCTTCCCCTAATTTACATTGTAGTTCATTCTGCCGAGCGGTGAGTATGTGTTTATGTTGGGACAAGAAAGTTAGGGATGCCATTTTCAAACTTGGAGAGCTAGTAAGGTACACCACAAGACTCCACTCAACTACACTTTTATTATGTACACAATAATCTCAACAAGCACTTAGTGTATCCTTGTGTGTTTTCTTGCAGATATGTCAGCTCCAAGGGAATTGAAATAGATGCTATCCCTGCTGCTCAAACACTTGCAACAGAAACTGTGTGTGCCATTGAGGATGCATTTCTTGATCGGTCCTTCTTAGTCAACTCCACCTCTTGGTTCACGTGGTGGAGGAGATTGCTATATGTGGAGTAGTGCACATATAGAAATCTCCTCCACCACGTGAACCAAAGAGACAGGTGTTTAAAGACTCTCAAAGATTTTGTGTGGCTACGGTCTCAACCAGAGGCATGTATGGTTGAAGGGTGGATCGTGCAAGAGGCATTCGTTTACATCTCAGAGTATTTGGTACAAGTTGATCCTTCAATGCCTTGCATGTGCTCAAACGAGGAAGATCCAAGGATGACTTCACACTTGCCAAGTGGAAAGGGAAAACTACTTAACATGGATATGAATCTATCCTGAGTGGTCAATAACTTTTGTATTCTCAATGCAAAGATTATGACCAAGTGGGTGGACTTGTGGATAGTGGCAAAGGCAAGGTGTTTGCAAGAGAGAGAAGCATGTAAACAAGCACATGGAGGAAGAGGGCGCCCCCAATGCTTAGACACCTTGCATGTTTCCCATATCTCATTAGTGTGGAGTGGATTCATGAGAGAATGATTGAAGCAAAAGCGTGCGGAGAAGACATCACCAACAAAGAATGGGAGTATGCACAAGGTTGCATACCAAAGGTAGAGTACTCATATACCTAAACCATATTGTAAATTTTTTTCTTGATTTTATCTTTGTATTTGATAAAAGATATTTTTGTATTTTGTAGTGCCTTTCCTTTAACTCTATGTGGTCAAAGGGTCGTCACTTTCGTACATGCCACATTGAACTTTGGCCACGATATGTTGGCATTGCCTTTAATAAAGCATGAAGCCATCTTATGGAAGTAAAAATTGCTTCCAACTTTAGAGCTCAATGCACAAGGAGATTATGAAGAAGTAGATGTCACCAAAGAACAAGTAATACTCATCCTTGAGAGACTAACACTATGGAGAAAGAGATGGTTTGACAAGCAACCTCACGATGGAACTATCCATAGAAATGCAACTCAGGATCAACCCAACTTAGCGTCCAATCTCTAGAAGGTGGACTTGCGATACATATGCAGTGTGGAAGAGTAGGAGAAAAATGGTGTTGAATTACCCTATCCTAGCCAATCCAAAACAAAACATCAAACCCACATAAGAATAAATGATATACACTCTTAGGGCTACAATCACAATGTTGGGGATGTACGAGATCTGACATGAAAAATAGCAAAGATGATAATCACTTGCATCATCAAAGCCTTTGATGACATTGACAGAGTAGAGCATCTAAGGGAAGTCTTTCTTGAAGGCACCGATGGGATCAGCAAGGACCTTCAAGAAGCACCTTTCAAAAAAGTCATCATGGAAATGTATGCATGCATCATGTTTTTTCTTTCACACTACATGCAGACATTTGAAGAGGCATTCACAATAGGATATTTTGAGATGGATTCAAACATTTTCAATTCATTGACAAAGGAGATGCAAGAAAAAGATATACCTACCAAAGCACACTGCTCAACAACCCTCTTAGACTCTCTATCTTTCAAGGTAGACATCATGGCAAGAGTATCCAAATACAACAAAGTGATAAAGTCCTTGGAAAAGTGGCATTTTGAAAACTACCCCCACTGATCTTTTACAACTTGCACGAGGATGTGCAACAGCTAGGAAGGGGGGAGTGTTTGGCCAATACAGCTATGGGCACCCTCCTAGTTAGTTACACATGTCAAAGCCAAATTTTGATGTATAGTACTTTATTTTTCCAGGAGTATTATACATGAGCTATGTAAGTTTTGATTGATGAGCTACAATATTTTGAGATGTTAAGTTTGTTTATGTACTCAAGTCTTAGAGTAGCCGGCCAAAGGCCATTTTTGAAATCCCTAGGTATAAAAGTCAATAGCTTTAGTTTGAAAATGGAATTCTTTTGGATAAAGTAGGGAGATCTATTGTACAGTCGAGCAACTACTCAACTCAAATTTGTAATCAACATATCTTGTGATTGGGTAATCTAATTCAAATTCCAAAACTTGCATTGTGTTCCTCTTCTCTTGATCTATCATTCAAGTATAAGTGCATCAAGTTCTATCGTAGTTTGTGACCTCGAGTATATGAGCCTTATCTATAGTTTTGAGTGCCTAAATCATTGTTTTATGACATTTTGACCATAGGAGAGTGATATTAGACCTTAGGGCAACCTGTTTGAGTAGGTTTGTGGTAGCTTTTATGACATGGTAAATGATGGATCGTGATTTTTTACCTTCTCAGAATGTTGCCAAATTTTGTAGACTTGTTCCCTTAGACCTGATATAGCATCCCTTGTAACATTTAATGGTCTAGGAACTTGTGTGTAGCGGAAAATAGCATGAACATAGTGAGCATTTCATTAGAGTAGATTCCTAATGAGAATAACAAGAGTGCTTGGGTGCAGAGAGCAACAAAAAGTGTAACACCTAGTTAGATAACATGTGTTTGAGGACAGATCAAATGCGCGTCCACCTGGTCGGACACGTAGCCGGACACCACATTTATAGTTTATTATTTTGCCGAGCTAGTGTAGAAATACTCTGTGTAAATCCTGATTCCATAGTAGTGGATCAATTCCCTTAGTTGTAATGATGTCATCATATTTGTAAAGGTCCATGTAAACCGGCCACTGGCCATTTAGAATGCCCTAGGTATAAATGTCAATAACCTTAATGTGAAAGGAGGGTTATTTTTAGAAGAAGAGGGAGCTCAAAAAACGTACGCTCAAGCTACGAGCTACTCCAAACTTGTAATCATCGTAGCTAATGATTTGGTAATCAGTTTTTGATTCAAAAACTTGCATTGTGTTCCTCTCTCTTTGCTCTTTAATTCAAGTGTAAGCATTGTCAGTTTTGTTGAGATTCGCGACTACGTGTTAGTGAGACTTATTTACAGCTTTGAGTGCTTAAATCATTGTTTTTAGTCGTTTTGACCATAGGAGAATGTTCTAAAACCAGAGGACGATATTTTTGGCATGTTCTGTTGCAGTTTTTTTAGGACCTTTTTCATGATGGATCGTGATTTTGGTACCTTGTTGGATTGCGACCAGACTTGCTAGGATAGTGCCCTTAGGTGTCCTAGAGCTCCACCTAAAGTTTCATTGCATTTCGAGTCCGTTAGAGTGCCGAAATGGCGTGATGACCCAGATTTGTGAGAAAGAACATAGGCAAATTTCCCTGATCATTGAGTGTTGGTTTGCTTGTGGAGTTGTTGTGTTTGCTTGTTAAGGTTCACTTCATGAGATTGACGATGTCATAGAGTCTCCGTGCCCCATCCAAGTCACTTTCCCCGAGTATTGACGTTATGTTAGTGCCAGAAAGCTATGTTGTAAACGTCCGTCGTTTGAACCTGCTGGATGGGATCAAATACTGGCGACTCTTGATGTGTGTGTGAATGAGGCGGCCCTGACTAAATTTTACGATGAAGATGGGTATGATATAACTCCCTTAATTTTGATAAAGGTGTTGAAGGAAGCTAACGAGCTTTGTGAGTGTGAAAGAAGAAAAGGTGAGTGAGACAGATAGCTACATCATGGACCATGATGCCAAAGTGCAAATGAAGGAAGCAGAGAAACCACGAGAATATGTCATCACTGACATACCTGAAGACTCAACAAAAGCTGTTTCAAAGAAATCGACTACAAAAAAAGCACAAACGAAAGCAGATGAAGGAAAAAAGTTTCCAAGTTCAACATCAAATGATAAAAAATGCAAGATCAAAAGAAGAACAGGGACAAAGAAGAAGATCATATGTCTCCTACGATGATCAAATTCAGCATATGCGGAGAAACAGGACTCAAAATCACATGTTCAGCTGTGATAGATCCAAAAGCGACAAAGAATCTAATGACTTATGAAACATGGATCATGATGGGAAAGCCGCCAATCACCAAGCTAGAGGGGATAGTGTACACAAGTTCTAAAATGACGATTCCTAGCTTTGGCATGGCAGAAGCCGTACTCAAGTTGAGTACCGGGGAGTATAAGGATACTTTCCACATAATCAAATCCCATCATATCAAGGAGATTCTAGTCTTGATAGAAAGCTCGAGGAACATATTCTTTCAATCACAAGGAAAATATTCAGCAGCAACACCATTAAAAGACCCAAAAGCACCTCAAGTCAATGCAAAAAAGGAGCAACCAAGCATAGTAGAAAAAGGTAAAGCTAAGGTAAAATTTGAAGTGAATCAACATCGCAAGACGACTTTACCTTCAATGAGCCTACATCAAACTTCCAACAAAGCTTCTACATCAAGAGCCAAACCATCAACAATGCAATGGAAACCAATGCACAAAGTCTACCAACCAAAGTTTCCATCACAAAAAGCATCAAGAAGAAGCCAAAGAATGTCAACCAAGTGTTGGTATCCAAAAAGCGCATCAAAGTCAAAGACCCAGTTTGGATACATGAAGCACAAGTTCAACCACAACAACAAAAGGTGATAGGGTGGGTAGCATCAAATGAGTCAATCATTGCTCAAGGCTACTTCCAAGGAAACGCTAATGTTTGGTCCAAAAAGCCTAAAATAATAGGCTGGACGTACCCACATCAACCAACGAGTTCTACAAAGAACAAGACGCGCTATCAATGATGGACAAACAACCCAAGAAAGCCAAAGAACAACAACAAAAGGTAGAAGAAAAGACCTTCCAAGTGGACAACATGAAAAGTATGGGTTCCAAAGTCAGACTTCAACGAAGCTACCCAACACAAACAGGTGAATCAGCAGATGATTCCAGTCCATCTACTTGAAGCACAAGGATTTTATGAAGGTAACACACAAATATGATTACCAAATAATGTAGCTCAACCTGGAACAACAAAGATCAATTAAGAAGTACAAGGCTCCACCCAAAGGCACACAATCAACAGGAAGAGCCAACAACCAGTCACCACTGATAGTGCTAAGAAATCTAGATGGATACCTCGTCTTCAGCTACAAAATCAAGACTTCTACAAAGGAAATCATCAAATTTGGATACCGAAGCCTAGTGTCCATCAAATTATAGAAGAAGGTAAAATGCCAAAGATGGTCACACAAGGACCAAACACAAGATGGGTTCCGAAATTATAGCCTAGTGTCCATCAAATTATAGAAGAAGGTAAAATGCCAAAGACGGTCACACAAGGACCAAACACAAGATGGGTTCCGAAATTTCTCATGGAAACTCAAACATAAAGAGCCCACACACATCAACAACCGCTTCTCATGGGAAATAACAGAAAAGCTACATCAACCCCTACAAGAGCTGAAGGATTTGTTTCACAAAGCAGTGTGAACATACGACAAGCAAGTCAAGAAGAGCCAAAATATGCCAACCTACTCGACAAACTGGTGGCATCCAAAGACCAACACAACGGAAGAGTCCTAAATTTCAAGAACTTATGGAATTGGGTTTCTGGCCTTGAACAGGTAAGTCCAAGTCGTCATAAAAAATACATGGCATAAAAGTCAGAGTCGGGCAGCTAATCCACTAAATGAATGAGGCATTAGTCCCAAACCTTCATGTAATATTCTTTGTGGTCTAATCATCTTAGTTTTTCTAGGTACTGCTTCAAGCTAGAAGAGTTGAGTATAATTACGTTGTGTCGCTCATGTTGGTATAGGTTAGCATAAGAGTCGAAGTCATTGTAGTATAGTGTTAAGAGAAGGAGGAAGTCCAAAAGACACTCACACACTCAACATAGTGAGGAATGAGTGGACAAGCTTCTACATCAAAAACCCTTCTTGGAAACATGGAAGCTATTCGGATGTCCTTTGATGTCACATGTGCTACATTTGTTCCTTGAAGCACCCATCAACTCCATCTCTTACACTACATGCTTTTGTTCGACAAATTTCTCATAAGCATATAGAGTGTCCCATAATTGGAACTTGCATTAGGAACTCTTACTTTGTTTCTCCAAGCACTCACCTTGCATGATAGGTACTTCAAGTGGATTTGATCAACTCCAATAAGAGCGTATACCAAAGGCATTTTTTTCCCATCGGGTTTTTTCCCTTTGGTCATCCAGGTTTTAAGATCCTAATCTAGAAACCCTCATCATCGACTTCTTGTATATATTTCTTCTACATCAACAATAAGGAATTGTCTACCCAAATCAATCGACAATGACTTGGAGCAAAAACTGCAGGTCTCCATATGATTATCAAGAGAATCTTTTATCTCCTCCAAGCTTGACAGCAAGGCTCCATCAAACAATGGCAAGTCAAAGAATGGCCTACAATGACAAGCAATGAAAAATTCAGCAAGCGAGCTATCCACAACAATCAAAAGTAGCTCACACAGTGCTTCAACATTGGCGACCTATTGCAGACAACTTAAATTGTAGTGGACATGGAAAACAAACCCAACATAAAGTCCACGCCACAAAGGAATCAATTCTACAAGCTTAAACACATCAACATCCCTCTTCACGACGGTGAAGACTTACAACAAAGAGGAGAAGGCGCAACAAGAAGGTAAGTTGCATGAACAATCAAGTTCAAATCACGTATCAACAACACGGAAGATATGGATCACTCAAGGAAGGGGGGAATGTCATCAACGACAAAGCACTTCCAAAGCCAAAGACCAACCTTGAAGACAAAGCTGAAGACAACCCTATGACAAGAATGCACAAGATCGTGTCAAGGGACGACATGAATTAGGAAGGGGGAATGTTTGAGGACATATCAAACGCATGTCCACCTGGTCGAACACGCAGCCGGACACCACATTTATAGTTTATTATTTTCCCGAGCTAGTGTAGTAATACTCTGTGTAAATCATGATTCCAGAGTAGTGGATCAATTCCCTGAGTTGTAATGATGTCATGATATTTGTGAAGGTCCATGTAAACCGGCCACTGGCCATTTTAGAATGCCCTAGGTATAAATGTCAATAACCTTAATGTGAAAGGAGGCTTATTTTTAGAAGAAGAGGGAGCTCAAGAAACGTACGCTCAAGCTACGTGCTGCTCCAAACTTGTAATCGACTTTACTAATGATTGGGTAATCCGTTTTTGATTCCGAAATTTGCATTGTGTTCCTCTTTCTTTGCTCTTTAAATTAAGTGTAAGCATTCTCAGTTTTGTTGTGGTTCGTGACTATGCATCTATGAGCCTTAATTGCAGATTTGAGTGCTTAAATCACTGTTTATAGTCGTTTTGACCATAGGAGAGTGTTCTTAGACCATAGGGCGACACTTCTGAACTGATCTGCTGCAATTTTTAGGACCTTTTTCATGATGGATTGTGATTTTGGTACCTTGTTGGATTGCGACCAGACTTGCTAGGATAGTGCCCCTAGGTGTCCTTGACCTCCTCCTAAAGTTTCATTGTATTTCAATTCCGTTCCAGTGCCGAAATGGCGTGATGACCTAGAACTGTGAGAAAGGACATAGGCAGATTTCCCTGATCATAGAGTGTTGGTTTGCTTGTTGAGCTAGTGTGTTTTCTTGTTAAGGTTCACTTCGTGAGATTGACGATCTCATAGAGTCTCCGTGCCCCATCCGAGTCACTTTCCCTGAGTATTGACATTATGTTAGTGCCAGAAAGCTATGCTACAGACGTCCGTCTCGGCAACCCGTTAACAGAATGAACAATACTTCAAAAGAGGGAGAAATTAAGCAATGGACAACAATTGAGGACCGGATTTGTATGGAGTCGGTCCCCCCTACAAAAGGCTTTGTATTATGGTTTCTCCCATCAAGAGAGACATTTTACAATACAATTCTTTGTGTTCCTTCAATACTAGCTAGTGCCATGAAGATGGAAACTTCAAGCACTAAGCAAAACACTTATTAAACACAACATCAATTCCCTCATGGTCTCATACCCAAGACCTCACACACCTTCGAAGATGGTGAGAGCTAGAGGGGTATGAGAGTAGATTGAGAGAAAGGAGTAGTCTTACGAGAAAGATGTACATCTCCTCACATAATCACTCATATTAGTATATCTTAGCTTAGGAATTAGCATGGTAGAGGAGATGAGCATGCATTGAAGCTTGGCTCTTGGTTGGATTTGCATCACAAAGCCAAGAGTTGTTGGTGTAGGCCTCGCTTCTCACAAGCTTGGAGTAGGTGATAAGCTTTCCATTAAAGCTTGAGAAGAGAGAGAGAGAGTCTTCTTACTCTACACATGAGCTTCTGTGAGTGTGTGTGGATAATTGCCTTTCAAAAATCAGCCCCCTCTCTCTCTCTTGGTCGACCCCCCTTGCTATTTTCTCTTGCTAGCACCTCATTGGACCTCTCCTAGCTTAGCCAATGAAAGTTAAGTAGCATAAGTGATAGTCTTCTGACATGTGTCCCCCTTTCCCCTTTTGTGAGAGCTTTAGGTAATTAATTATTTCAACTAAACTCTCATTGCACCCCTTTGCCTCTTGGCCAATAGGAATTAGGCAAGCTATTGGGCTGATGAATGCTCATTGGACCCCTTGGGAGACTGTCCAGTAGTCTTCTAGAGAGGTTAATTCCTATTGGTTATTTTATTAAGTGTTTTTAAATTAATTAGACTAGATTTACTCTAGCATAATTCTCATTGGTCCACCTCCATGGCCATCCAATAGGATTTGAGTACACCTTGTGGGCATCTGGCCTAGGGAGCTGACATGTGTCCCTCATTCCCTTTGTGTAAAGCTCGGGGTGTTCACTATGTGTACAACTACCATATCATGTGCGTTCAAGACATGTTTGTAAAACCCCTTATCCGTGAATTTTGTTAAGAATATAATGTATCCTTTTGTTTTAAAATCTATAATTTTTTTTCAAATATGAAAAAAATAGTGCCCTTCTGTATATATATTTATGTAAGTTTCAAGAACTTTAAATGACCTTCTGTTGAACTCACGTGATAGGTTACATTTTTATTAGGTGACCTTCCTGGGGTGTAAAGGGATCTTGTGTGTGTGTGTGTGTGTGTGTGTGTGAGTTTCTCTCTCATCTCCTACTTCTTGGGCTCGCCCCCTCCTTTGTAGGACTTGGGAAGACTCTTTGGGACACACACAAAGCATCCAATTTCCTAAGCTTTTGACCATTGGACACAACCTTTGAATTTTGGAACCTTAGCATTTTGGAAGTCTTAATGGGCCGAACCCTAAGGTCTTTGGCGCCCATTGTTTCACATTGCTCTTTTGCAGATGGCCCCCCCTTTGGATCCCTAATGTGGCCAATCTGCCAGCTTAACCAATATTCTAGCTTTTTCTCCCCAAGCACTTCCCCATATTAAATGATCCGTTTAACATGAGAAAATCATTTAGGAGAATTAGATATTAATTATGACATTCCTTATATTTTCATATCTATTGAAGTCCGTTTACTTACTGAAATGGTGTGATGATTGAGAGTGGTGAGGATGACATAAGCAGATTTTTCAATCCTTGACTTGATGATTTGGTTATAGAGATTGACACCTTTCCTATTAAGTTCACTTCGTGAGGAGTGACACCCTCAAAGAGTCTTCGTGCCCCATCTGAGTCATTTCCTTGAGTATTGGCATGAATATGTTAGTGCGAGAGATTTATGCTATGGACATTCATTGTGGCGACCCAATAGCAAAAAGTGCCATGAAATCCCCTCAGAGCATCAACAAGACATTGGCACCTACAATGGAAGTGGAGTAGAAAAGCATCCCCAACACAAGGATATTGCTAAGAAGAATTTTCAGAGTGAGCATGCTTCCTTTTTTATGAAGAGGGTCCAAGAAAGTCCACGAGGAGGCAAAAAGGTGACCATTCAAGATCCCTACTATTACTTTGTTGACTTGCTTGTGTTTGATACATGCATGTTTGAATTCATTGTTGCATGCATGTGTGTAGGGCATTGATGTACATCCTGGTTCTTAGAGGATGTAGGCGATGTTGAGGATGTTGCAGGTCTTGCCGCAAGGATTGCTGTTGTTAGAGTTGTTTTACCTACGGCAGAACAAGCTTGTTGGGATGTTAAAGATGCACAGTCTCATGCATTGATTGTGTTGTCTGTGAAGTACACTATTACTCCTCACATTTGTTTAGCAAAATTTGCAAAACAGGCTTCAAATATTATGGCTAGTCTTTATGCAAGTCATAAAATAAGGCAAAAATTGCATTGCTGCGTAAAGAGACGGAGTCAAAGATTATGCATGAGGAAGACGATATGGACACTTTCCTTGCTGGAGTCAAGGATATCAATGAGCAACTTATTTCTGCAGGTGAAGTCATTTCAGACAGCTCCCTTGTGCACATAGATTTAATATTTACGTAATTACCACAAATTTTGTGTGATCACAGGGTCTTATTGACACATTTACATGATTACACTTAACACGATCACAAAGAATCCGGTCAAGGGCGACATGGAAACCCACTAAAATCCCATCTAGGTTTTATATTTTTCCTGCGGGCCCGTCGAGCTATTTAGTTTTCCCTGCGGGCCCATCGAGGAAACTAAAAAGCCCGATGGGCCCGCAAAATTATATATGTAGGGCCCTGATCGGTCCCGCTAGGCGTTATTCTTTGAGTTATCTTTTGAGAGAGAGAGAGAGAGAGAGAGAGAGAGAGAGAGAGAGAGAGAGAGAGAGAGAGAGAGAGAGAGAGAGAGAGAGAGAGAGAGAGAGAGAGAGAGAGAGAGAGACGACCGCCTTTGCAGGTATGTCGAGAGGAGAGAGGAGAGAGGGAGAGAGGGGGTCGTGTGGGAGCATGCTCTGCGTCATAGTGCGTGGCAATAGCTGAGTACCTAACCACACGACCCGGGTATGTGTTGTGTGTGTGTATATGTTGTGTGGTAACGTGCCTTTTGTCGTATTGCACGGCAGTCATAAGGTACCTTACCACACAATGGGAGTGTGTGCGTAAGCTGTTCTACGGAACAGTTCTTACCACGGGGGCATCACCTCAATGACGTGGGGAAGATGGTGCCCTTGTGGTAAGTATTGGCTTACTGTTTGGGTACTACATCGGTAACATGGCGAATCTAGTATCCTTATGGTAAGTCAACTTCCCTTCCCCTTTCCCAAAAAACATATGGGCATCGGGCGGCTATATGATGCTCGTATGCAAGCCATTATTTCTCCTTAGATTCAAGTGGCACTCGATCGGTAACACGGCTAACTGAGTGTTGTTTGTTAGAAGCATCTGTTTTGCATAATTGTGGCATTCAAGTCATTAAATCGGTCGTACGAATGTCATATAATTTGTATGTGCATGTGCAGTTAATTTTTTAAGTGTTAAGTATATGAAATACTTGGTCTCGATAACGCGGCTATGAAGAGTATTTCATATACAAATGTTTGAATTGTTTGATTTTGTTGTTTTTAAATGTTCTTATGGAATTACATACTAGCTAATCATATTCAAAAGAATGCTTTATTCATCAATCATCGCTATTTTAAATTCTATATTTACATAAATTATATGCAAAAAAGTATTTGCACACAATTTGCATGTTAAATATTTAATTTTATCTTTTTAAAGGACCTCAAGCACCATCGCTACATTTACATAAATTATCTGTAAAAAAGTATTTGCACACAATTTGCATGTTAAATATTCTTTTGTATCTTTTTAAAGAGCATTAATCATCATCGCTATTTTAAATACTACATTTACATAAATTCTATGTAAAAAAGTGTGTGAACACAATTTGCATGTTAAATATTTTATCTTTTTAAAGAGAAAGACATTCTTTGCAATTTCCTCGTCCTATTTGTATACTTCCAATGTTTTAAATGAGCTAAAATAAAATTGACAATATATACATCACGATGCATGTATCCTTCAAGAGGCTTTGAATTGTTTTAGATTTTTAAAATGTTCTGTTAGATCTGGACAATTTTATTAGGAATGACATACTTATTGTAATTTTACACGAGCAAACATACCATTTAAAGTCAAAATGATTATCAACCTGAATAAATAAAATCTTGCTGAATTTTTTGAAGTCTTTAAGTCGGTGTGTGCTTTGTTTGAACTAGTGTGTACGTACGGTGAAAAAATAAGATAAAAATTCTCTATATGATAAAATGCTCCAGATTGTTAACATGTATTGTTTGATCTGGATGAAGTTCTTATAAAACACTTGTTTGCTCTGCATATTACACGTGTAACAACTTGCAGTTTAAAGTGAAGATTTTTTCAAATTTTTTTCAATATTTCCATGCACATTTCTTAAAGTGTTCAAGTCATGGTTGAGAGTTTGCCTGAAATAGTGTGAGAGTGTTAGTGCAGTGTGCAACCATGAATTTGTATTTGATATGTTGTTTTTTATTGTCCAGTACAAAAATGACGCCAGATCAAAAGAAAAGTATTATATGTGCCATTCAAAAAGAATGTATTTTGGCAATAACATCATGTGTAGATGGTCGCATACAACAAATTAGTGAAAGTGACTTCTTCATCAAAGACCTCACTAGCACTATATGGGAGAACATAGAGCGCAAGCCGCAAGGTGAAGGCCAATACGAGTTGCTAATTCCAGGAGGGATTCAAGAATTCGACCCCCACAAGGTTAGGACAGTGTTGGGAAATATGAAAGTATGTTGCAGAGACTTAAAGGAAGATATCCCTCCTGCTTACGACATATCAAAATTAGAGCTCTGGGATAAATTGTGGGAGGAACAAAAGGTAAAGATGAAGCGTTTGAAAGCGCAGGACCAAGCAGCCTTACCCAAGAGATTGAAGATGGTCCAAGATACGCAAGCAACTTTGGGAGGTCGATCAGATGCCAGTGGCACCAGCACAATCATGCGCACGGCTTTGAATGCCAAGTGTGCTCATCTTGTAGGCATCCCTCACGAGGCCTTGGTAGAAGGTACGAGGATTGGAGCAGGCTCCTTTGGCGTGTGCACATTGTACATCATCAAAAGCATCTCTTTCTTTCCAGATCACATCACATATGTGGAAAAATGTTACAAGGGAGGGAGTGAGGCAAAATTTGATAGCTTTCAGATAGAGCAAGGAATGCAGACGCTTCAGTCCTCCATTGTAAGGTGCATTGGCTTTACCACCGAAGCTCCTTGGATATTCCCATACTACAATGGGGTACCGTGGGGGACAATGATGTGCCGCTTACCATTCGCCCATGGATTGTTCAGGTGACACATGCACAGGCTACAACATGGCTGGAGGTCATTGCCTATAGCAAATCTTCCTGTACAAGAGATAGACACGGCACAGATCAAGGCAGTGATCGAACAGATGCCAATCATTTGTCACACCTTAATCGATGGCGTTGCGGCCGGCCACTTGGTCGGGATAGTGCATAGTGACCTGCACCCATTCAACATAATGTTGGACTTTACTCGAGAAAATAAACCTTGTGTCGACATCATTGATTAAGGAATGATGCTCAGAATGCCAACTGAGTGCGCATCAATTAATTATCTGCATCCAAGCGCACAGTCGGACTCTACAATTTTGGAGGCACAGAGAGCAAGGGATGCAGAGATGGCGTATCTTTTTGAGAAAGTCAATAACTATAGCTATTAGGTCTATGAATAGCCCTGAAACTGCATTTGCCACTCCCTTCAAAACAAGTTGCAAAGACACAACCACCTATCATCAAGAGCACCTCAAAAATTTTCTACTCATGGCACAATAGAAAACCAAAGTAAATGTGGATACCTAAACTTAGCCAGCTGCACAAGTACAACCAAAGCCAAACAAAACACAGACTATACGACATATTTGGATACCTAAGGGAACCCCACGAGTTCAAGGAAAATTTGTATGGATCCCCAAGATTCAACTTCAATTTTCAAAACAACGACAACAATCTACTTATGGAACCACAAAAAGTTAGAATATCAATGAGGCTACTTCGCTTCCAAAGCCACGAATATTTCAAGATACGACCAGGTAGAGATCCAAGCCCAAAAATGTGCCGCAATTGCCAAAACAAAAGTGGGTTTTGAGGAAACGAGAATTGCCAATAGAAACATCCAACCTAGAGGTGTCGCAACCACTCCAACATTCTTCCAAAGTCATGACCAAGGTATGACAGTCTCTACTTCAATCACATTCTTAAAACTTAAAACGACACAAACCTTTGACAATTGTCAACGAGCTATTGAGATACAATGGTTACTACATGGTAATCACTCATTGACAACCACCTAGGTGAACCTTGCCATTGAATTCCCTTAAGAAATCTGCACATCAGCACTAGGAGGAGGGGAGGCATTCTGAAGCCTTCGAAATTCAAATTGTGAAACCAAAAAGAAAAGGACACTGTTCTCTTGATTTTTGTGTTATAACTCATGTTGGATTTCTTGTTTTTTCCACAATTGTTGATTTTGTACCCTAAAATATGAAGAGATTCAAGAGCAAGGGACAAACGTCCAAGATGAGCCCTTATGTGTGTGTAAATACGCAAATAATAATGTTTTTTTTGCTAAAAATGATAATAAGAAGCAGAGCAGTCTGCCAAAAATTTGCAAATAAGAAATTTCTTTGAAAGTCAACTTCCTCTAGTTATTTAGGTATTTTCTAGACTTTTTAGGTCAAGTTTGCTATTTTTCTTTATTTCTTATTGTTTTTTAATTAATTCTCTAAACAATGAATGATGACAAAGGCAACAAAATTACCAAAAAAACCAGACACAGGTGAATGGACTCCATGAAGAGATAATAATTTTTAGAATTCAATTCAGGGTAACAATGAGCAAGTTACGACCAAATTAGGATAAGTTGCGGAAAATGCTTTAAGCTGAAAAGGCTCGATCAGGAAAAATGGATGGAATGGGGTCATACAGTGTTTGATTTAAAAGAAATTTGACATGATAGTCATTGAGCACATGAGGTATGACTAACTGTGAGGTGGGGGGAAAAACTGACTCTATATAGGTTAGCCCCACTTAAACCCTCATTTCTATATGTGAGTTTGTGTTTGTGAGAGAGAGAAAGCTACTTTGAAGAAGATTTTCTCGTGATTCTCATGCCCTGCACGATTTGAGATTCAACACCAGACATGAGAGGTATGTTCCCTGCCTAGTACACTACCTTTTGATGCCAATGCATGTCAAATTTAGTAAGGGGAAAGCTCAATTAGACCTAGGCCGGCTCGTACACAAAAATGAAGGCTACACTGGGTCGGGACATCCAATAATGACCAAAATCAATGGGAGGGTCGCTTATAATCTTGCTAACACACTCTTAACGTCAAAAGTCAATTTTGGATCACAGGGAAAATCTTGCAACAGAAAATCACGTTTTTCTCTAGGTGCCAAAATGGAACCAGATTTGTCCAGTGTGGCTTCAAAATATCAAGACAATGAACTTTTGTGAAGGAAATCTCAGGGGAGGTTGGATCAATAGGGTGTTTCAATAGAAAAAATTTCTCATAACCTAAGAGACCGTCACCTCAATGTAAATTAGTAATGGGATGATGAAATGGGAAAATAAATTGCAGGGAGCTTCTAGAGACCATTCCAAATTAGTGGGCTATGATGCATTATACCATACAAAGGAAAATGATCAGGTGTCAAGTCAGAGAATCTTTTTTGAGGACATGGTGGTTCTATGATCTACTTGACTATAGGATAGTTGATGCACAAGGGGAAACAAAAGATTAGGATAGTTGCCTTAGGCCACAAAAACCTCTTGTGGTACCAGAGGAGGTAAGGTGGCTGGTGCCTATACCTAGCACCTCTGCACGACAATGGACAATGATCGACCCATACTACCAAGCCTTACAGAGGGTAGCAACCGATATGTACAATAATGTGGCTATGCAAGAGCATGCACAATATTAAAATGCAATTTTGACACTACAAGGTGAGCTTAGTGAAGTCTATGCCGAGCTACATATGCTAAAAAATGAACAAGAGGAGTTGATCATAGAGGCTTAGATTGCCAAGCAAGAGGCGAACAAGAAGTCAGATACTCCCTCAAAAAATCAATCAGCTAAATCTCATGAAGAGATAATAGTCACTAATTGGGCTATTGCAGCAGCTACCATATACATGTGGCAGTGACGTGTATGAACACACTTAGGACTATAGAGGCATTTTTTACCTCACTAGGAGGTTTTTTCCTTTGTGCATTGTATATACATCCATCACTCTAGGGCTATCTAATCTTTTCAATGCATGACACTTAATAATATACTCTCTATTGTGTTACTTGAGCTTCCATCGTCTTTGCCAAGATGTGTGTGTTTTCTTGCAACCCTAATTTCAACAGTTGGTATCAGAGTAGGTTGTGTCCTCTTGGGCTTAGTCACCATCAGCTCCACCACACGTTGTTCACTTTCTTCGATTTCTGTGAGCTTTGGTGATCATCAACAAGTCTGCTCAATTTTTTGATTCTCGCTCATTTCGGCCTCGGTTTCCACTACATGCAATACTATGCAAGCTATTCTGTCATTTTGTGCAAAATTTCTTTCAGTGTCGTTCTCTACATAACAAGCTCCTTACAGTCTTCTACGGTTTGTGCTACGTAGCACGTATTGTTCTCACTTTGTTTCTCCTCTTTTAGGGATGTTTTCACATCAAGTGCAAGCATTTTCCATGACAGATGACAACATAGATGTGTTCAAGATGTTTGCTGCTCTAAGGACAAATTGGATGTGGAAACTTACCCTATGTGGGCTTACATGATGCAACATGTCCTTGTGTCAAAGGGCATTTGGAACATTGTGCAAGGAATTGATGTACGTCTTGGTTCTGAGGATGTAGGCAATGTTGCAGGTTTTGGTGGCAGAATTGCTACTTCCAGAGCTATTTTGCCTATGGTTGAGAAATCTCATTGGGATGTAAAAAATGCACAGGCTCATGCATTGATTGTGTTGTCTGTGAAGCACACTATTACTCCTTACATTCATTCAGCAAATTTGCAAAACGGACTTGGGATATTCTAGCTGGTCTTTATTCAAGTCGCAATGAGGCAAAAATTGCATTACTATGTAAAGAGCTGGAGTCAAAGATTATGCATGAGGAAGATGACATGGACACTTTCCTTGCTAGTGTCAAGGATATCAATGAGCAACTTATTTCTGTAGGATAAGTCATTTCTGATAGTTCCCTTGTGCAGACTGTTCTTGATGCTTTGCCAGATTCTTACCAGACTTTTGCTAGTACTTGGAGATTCATAACCCAAGGAAATCCAAAAGTTGTCAAGTTTGATGCATTATGCACATTGCTGCAAGAGTCACTTTCCAAAAAAAACAAAACTAGACAGAGTGCAATTGAACATGCCTTTATTACTTCTCAAAGAAAAGGTGGTAACAACAATGTATCCACTTCTCATGGTTCTTCTATGAGTGGTAAATCACGTGTTCCTAATGCTTCCTTGTTTTAGGGAAAAACTACTCCCCTATTCATACTCACGAGCACGACACAGACAACATACTTATCATCCGATGACACGACTAACCCGTAGGTGCATGTAGGCAATCTCGTTAGCTTGTCAGGCTGAGACCAATCTACACATACGCACTTTTATGATGCATCAATCACTAACCCTAGTAGAATGCAACCCACTCTATCCCTAAACGCTCACAACACAGTTTACACGTCCAATGAGCTCGGAATCGCATCAAACTTACTAGGCACCATCCTCTCACTAGGATATACTTACCTATAAGTCTAATCTCACCAGATTTGAACCCTAGTTATCTCGAATACAGTCGCGATAGACTAACAGGTCATAATCCAAAAGTGGGCGAAACTTAAGTTTATGAGTATCTATGTGTAGCTAATCTCTTTCTCATTCCATAAAGCACTTGATTATTGAAAACAGACACTGTTTGTGCTACTTACAAGCAAAACAAGCTCCAGGAAGGATCGATCGCGATCAACTCGAAACGGTGAATGCGTAGCGTGGGCGCGTAGCTCTTGGAGAGACTACCGCGATGGTGTGGTCGCATCGTGAATCCGGTGAGGGAGAAGCGCATAGCGAAGAGGATAAGACACACTCACTCTCTCTCTCTCTCTCTTCCTCCTTCTCAGACTCGTACGGCATAGGATTAATATTCAAATGTTATTCAAAAATGGTTCTAAGGTGACTTTAATACTTTAGTCACCTTAGCTCAAAAATGTACATGGGGTTCTCTTACTCATTATTACAAAGTGGGAATAAATCTGAGTCCTGACTAACTGATTAATCTTTACATAACCCAGACGAATGGATCAAAATGATAAGACGTCTTTGACATAAAATGGGAATTTGATATGCTTTACAAGATGGGCTCATTACAACAATTGGACCAATGGGGCTCCAACACTCCCCCCCCTCCTAATTCATGTCTACCACGACATGATTGTCTTTGTCTTCATTGTCGTTGTCGTCTATCTTGGTTGATTTGATGTATAAACGCATCATATCGCATAGACTCGCTTGCCATTAATGGGCCAAAATTTTTTGACTTGTACATGAAGAAGCCTGTGTAAAATGCTTCTTCAAAGGTTTGGAGATGGTAGCTTGGCAGAAACATTAGTTGTTTGAAGTAGGCATACAATACTGGTTCTGTCGGTGGCCCACTTAGATCGTATGACAACTCTGAGATGCTTCTTTCAGTATTCATATACTCTGATGTCGAGCTTTCTGAGAAGACTGTGAGACAGGCCAAAAATGTTCGAGCTATTTTACATAGCATCTTGCAGGATAGGTCAGGAGAGCCTCCGAATTCTGCGATGGCGCCCTATAGGGTTTTCACCATGTAAGAACCGGATATTCTCTCTCTCTCTCCTGGCCCTGGCATTACTGGATAATTTAGCCATGTTGGATTTCTGCTCTGTAGTGCTTTATGTTGGCTGTAGGTGTATGTTCGGGGCGTTGGGCAAAAGTTCAGTCATTCCTCAGCTCAGGTGGTGCGTTGACTAAGTGGATCAGGTTATTAGGATGATCCAAGAGCTATTGACGCCTCCACTTTGGCTGGCTGACTACTATTTTGTTTTGCTGTTCCCGATTCTGTACTTCTTCTTCAAACACTGGCACTTGTTCTTCTTTTTCGAGCTGCCGTTGATGTGTTAGAGTTTCGTACTTCAGCAGAGCATAGGGTAACATAGGTGCATTCCATTCCTTCCGTAGCTCTGCTGCTGTTTTTCCCGATCTAGAAAGCCCTTGTAGCAACTCCTTTTCGAGTTGCATTGCCTTGTACCATATCATTTCTGTTTGTTTTTCCATCTGCTCGGCTAGCCTCTGCTCTTCCAATTTCGTGATTGAATCTTCTTCTGTCTCTTGGTCTTTGGAGCCGGTTTGATCAGTCTGTGTATCTGGTGCCTCCTGTTCATCTGAATCTTCCTCGTACTCATCTTGACCCCCATATACTTCGGCGAGTCCAACCAAATTTGTTGTTGCTTGCTCCAGGTGCACTCGTACCTGCCCTTGGTGTTGCCCTGCAGTTTGTAGACTTGCGATTTGCGCGGCCATTGTTCTACTATAGATTTGTAGAGCTTGAAATTCCATTTCTTTTTGAGCGGCGGACTCCTCTAACTGTTTTAACCTGATGTGCAAGTTTTCATTTTCTTCCCTGAGTGATATGGAAACAATGCTTTCCATTTCACTGTCAGGAGCTGGTCCTTGTTGTTGTTCACTTTGTAAGTCTGAAATTTGTCTTTGTAGTTGATCTTCTGCTCTAAGCGCACTTTCAACAATCATTAAACGCTATTTTTATTCCAACTCCAGCTCCCTTTTGAGTGCAGCCACTTCTTCTTCTGGGCGGACTACCGGTGGTGTTGGTAGCGATGTTTTTTGCTTCTTAGCTCGTTCAATTTCTCTTGCTTGTATATCTGTTACTGCTCTCAAATCTTTGAATTCAATTTGTAAGTCATCGATGACGACTTGCAAACTTTTGATGGTCTCCAGCGCATCTTGCTTTTCTTTTTCCAACTTTTGGATGTGTTCATCTCTGTCACTGACATCTTCAAGGAATATGTTTATTGTATCCTCACATATGGCATTGAAGTCTTCCGACTCCTGTAAATTGTCTTTGAGGAGATTTTATTGTGCCTTTGAGCCCCAAGATCTCAGCATCTCTGATGCTGATCAGCTTTAGAGTGTCCTCCCTTTGCTCTTGCAGTCTCAGAACTTCCTCATGGGTTTTTTTGTAACTTCATCTTGTTGAACCGGTTCTGATCAACTAACCATTGACTGTGCAGTCTTGTTCTGTTTAGTATTGTCGCCATTGACTGCAAATCTTCATCTATAGTAGCTTCCAGCTCAATTTCTTGAGAGGAGGAAGCTTTATCTTTAGTCTGATCCACCTCCTTTTGCTTGCCTTTATCACTTTGTGATATGGTTCCAGTGTTTGGGTGTCCATCTGTTCTTTCTTCTTCTTCCTCCTCCTCTTGTGTACTTCTTGTTACTCTTTCCAGCTTGCGTCCTCCAATGGTGTTAATAGAGGCCGGTACTTTCGTTTGTGATCTGTCTTCGATATTCTCCCTTAATACCAGCCAGTCTTTCTGATGAGGGGCAGGTGGCAACTGATCTGCCGCGCCTATGGCATGGTATATTACTCTGGTTAGGACTTCTCCTCCTGCAATGTAATTTGGTATGTCCTGCCTTAGCTTTGTCATTTCTTCAAACAGATATGACGCATGATCTATATAGAACTCATGGGTCATTCCCATAGCCCATGTCAGTGTGGTTGAGATGCTCCCGTGTGGTGTAGTGTATCTTGGCGGTCTTTTGCTGTAGCTCAACAAACACTGACTGTAGATTTGTGTCAGTTCTCTTACTTCTGGGTTTGCTATGAGTTCGAAAGAAGGTAGTTTGGACTTTTGCAAGTAGACTGTGAGGTTTTTCCTTCTTTCTCTCATGTTGGCTCCTTGATCTAACAATTTCAATGCCTCTTTGATGATCTCTTTGGTGATCTGGATCTCCATCACTTCGTTATCCATGCCTGCCACTCTGCAAGTTCCATCTTCTTGGATAGTCTCTATTAGATGTTGTACCCTCTTGAAATCTATCCCTACTGGTGGTAGTGATACAAAGTTCCACAAGCCAACTTTTTTGAGCCATGACCTTTGCGGTGATCTTTTCAAGTAATTCTCTGCCTCCTTGGGAATCATCACTGTATCCACTAAGTTTCTTTTGTCATCCACATATGAACATTGATAGATCTGAAAGGCTACTGCCTGTTGCACATCTGAAGGTATCCAGGTGGCTGTTGGCTTTAAGGAATTGTGTAGAAGTGCATAGGGTACTGCACCTTCCGTTGCCAGGTTCTTGCCTTTTCTTTTTCCCGGAGAAGCCTCCATAGATCCTGTATTCACAATTAACAGTTAATGCACAAACATAGTACTACTCTCCTAAATTGATTATTACTTAATCATGCATCTAGATGAGCCTTCTTAGTCCCAAGATTAGTTAAGGTAAAATGTTAGCAGATAGACAAGCTCTTCCATTGTGCGACTTTGGTGGCTTCAAATTGATGTTGTTGGTGAAGGAGAACAAGTCCAAATGCCTTGAAATTTAGTGTGGTGTATGCTCACAAGGCATGTAAGGTCACTCAATAAGCCCACGCTCAAAATCTGTTCATTTGCAGCTTTTGCTCAGTCTATCGCGATAGACTAACCTTTTTTTGACCAAGGTCCTATTTTGCAGTTGTGCCTCCACCAATTGGTTTCCCATACCTTGCACATGATCTGATCTCATTTTCACCTCAAATGAATGTCACGTGACCCCTTTTTAGATCAACTCCCACTTTTCCAGATTTGTGCCAAGGAGATGTTGGTCTATCTCCTTCATTTTGTGTTGTTTTGGGCTCAAACTTACTGGGTGGTCCTCTTGCATCATGTTGAAGACAACTGATAATTCAAATTTTTGATAAGATGGTCCAGTATCCCTCTGCTTAGTCTATCGCGATAGACTGGTACTTAGTGCCAATTTGTCATTTTTTGGCTCTGTGACCATCTGTCTGCCTTCTCCCAGTTGATGCAAGGTTTCTTGACCCCTCACATGAGAATTTTACCTGTCTGCCCTTGAGATGTCCTGTTCTGACTCTGAGTTGTCTGCATGTCTTTCTCAGCTTTCCATATGAGTCCATCTTGTCACCAAATTTGGTGTACTACCTTCATGTGCTTCCCCAAGTCTAGCTTGTAAAATTTTTGAAAAGTCTTTCCCCCAATAATTGGTGTAGCAAGTCTATCGCGATAGACTAAGTTTTTGGCCAGAAAAGATCCTTCTTGCACTTTGACTTGATATTGGTGGTTAATAATCCTTGTTAGCACCCCTCATGAAGCTAAAGTCAAAATTTCACTTGTCTAAGTGTAAATTCAAGTCTATCGCGATAGACTAGCACTTGGTCATTTTTACCAGTTTTTTTCTTGATGTTAGTTGACCACCATGGTTTTAATAGGCCCTCCTAGACACACACATCAATTTTTAATCAATTTAGCAGAGTGTCCTCCCTGTTTGCAGCACTTAGCTGGTCTTGGAGTCGAAGTAGACCACTTAGGTGATGGTCGTGGTTCCTTTTGGTCATTGTATGATTCCAGCTATCTTTTATTTCCTTTTGACCTTCCATCCAAGCAGTCAGTTGTTGTTTTGTTGTTTACAACACCAAGAACGACCATTCAGACATCCTTCTGGTCTGTTGTCGGCATTTGCCCTAGTGGAAGAGCTTTTCCCCCGAGTGGAAACATTCCATCTCGTAGTTGACCTCTTTTGGATGTACCTTGTTGAATTTGGTGTCATTTTGTCACTTGGTCGGCCCTTTAGAGTATCGTGACGCTTTGTGCGGTTTTCGTCAGATAGGGACTTTAGGCTCCATTTTGACGAACTTTTTCATAGTCTAACCCTTCAGTCGGTTTGTCGAGGTTATTGGCTTGCTGTCTATGAATTTTGGCTCATCTTCGATCACCTTCGTTTAGTTGCCCTTTTGTAGGTCCTCTCATATTTGATGTCGATCTGGTGACCGTGCGCAATGGATGAGCTCCTGGAAGTCTCAATTGCTATAGGGAGCTCTCTCTCTCTCACTATGGAAAATGACTCAAATGAGGGATTTCTAGCCTAGCCTCTCTATATGTAATCGAGACTCCGACACCAAATTTTCCAATCTTTTACCTGTGGTTATAACTTTTTGCGAGATGCGGTTTAGGCTCACAAATTTCCTGATTTGGACTTCGGTTGCTCCAGTTTTACCATTTTTGTAGATTTCTCCTGTTGGAGGTCCCTTCATGACGGTGGTCATTTTGCCCTGTCACCTTTGCAGTCCCTATTTTTTCTGTGTCTTCTTTACCTTGCTCTGATCAGGTGTCTCTTCTTTTGTGTTTCCATATGGATTACAGATTTTTTTCTATAATTTTTGCTAGAAAATGGCTAAAATAAAGCAAATAAATCCCAAAATAACCCGAAAATAGCAATTCTAACCTAGAGAAATACCAATGAAAAGCAAAACACTTTGTAGCTCACTTTTCTCTCGTCTATGTACAAACTCGCTCATTATCGTCATCCTTGGCCTAATTTTTGCTTTTTTTTCGACATTTTCTGGCCAGATTTGACTCTCTTTATAGTCTATACACATCCCTAGGGGCTCATGAATGATGATTTGGTCCCCAATTCTAATTAATTACGAGGGCATATTCTTTTTCCAAAAATCACACAATAAAACGCAAAAATGGTTGAAAAATTGCTCACAAACATTGCCCTCTAATATATGACATGAGTCCACATTTGGAATGCCTCCCCCCCTCCTAGTTGGAGTCCTCCCGGACGACAGGGTATCGTCAAGGGTATGTGCTGTGCATGGGTTTGAACTCGTGCTAATGCAGGCCTTGTAATATAGCCCTATATGCATGTGCAGTCAATGCATGTAGAAAGAATTTATGCGGTGCAGGAGGAAGGTATAAGAGATTCGCTTATTGGCATTTGTCGTTGAGGCTTCCTGTGATAGCTTGAGTTGGCTAGAAGATTTTCTTTGCAAGGAGTAGTTGTAGATCTGCCGCTCTTTGTTTGATTGTTTTCGACTGGTTTCGAATTGGCGTATGTGGTTCCTTTGAAGTCGATATTGTCGTATCTGGTGGAACATTCTTTCTTTCTGCCTTGATGACTTGGGTCTTAGACATCCTTGTAGTTTTTGTTGTTGATTCTGTTTGTTTCCTCGTGTTGTTTGCATGATGTTGCATGACCTTGACAGTTGTAGATAACTGCTCGTTTGTCATCTTTGGCCGCCCTTCTTGTGTTGTTGGCTCATTTTGAATTGGCAATTTTGGCCGCCATACCAATATAGTCCGTTGCGTATTTGACAGATTGACTATGTTTCTTTGAAGTTTTGCTGGCTTTCAGTGTTTTGTCTGTTCTTCTGACTCCTTTTTTATAGGAATTAGGCTATCGTGCCTTATCCAAACTTTGTATTTCCGCTTTTGATGTAATTGTGCCTCGGTCATCTCTGTAAGCCGTACCCAAACTTGCTTGGTTCCCTGCATGGTTGCTGATTTTTTATAAGACGTTGCTGGACTTGTAAACTTTGTTTGTTGTTGGGCAGATCTTTGCGGTTGTATTGACTTTTGTTTCCTCCTTGACATGAATTGGTTATATGATAAGAAGGGTTCTAAAAAAATTTTCCTTTCTGAACAGTGCCTCATTAGTATCCAAATCAATGAATACCCTGTTAGCTTTCATCCATGACACTGCTAAGATACACGGCGTTGCTGATCTACTTGGTGGTAGTACATGGAATTTTGTAGTGTGCGGGTGTGCCTGCACTGTGATTGGTATTATAATAGACCACAACGTGGTCACCTCATCACCCGATGCTACTTTCAACCGGTGTGTCTCTGGGATCGTCTTCATTGGTCCAAGTTTCTAAAAGAGCTCAAAGCTGATGACACTCATTTTTGCTCCAGTGTCAAGCAATGCATAGATTTCAACTTGTTTTGTGCCTGCATAAGCTTTTATGTAAGGACTACACCATGTATCTTCCAAGTCGTCCAGGATGCTATCGTCCTGAGCCCTAAGGTCTGTCATGGTCTTTTCTAATTCGTCGCTTTGGCGATCGTTTGGGATGTTTCGTCATTCATCATTAGGGTGACCATGTTTATTGTCCTGAGAAACTGATTTCGTTTAGCAATCCGTTCCTTTGCTTTTTGTTGTGCCTGGTCTTGAATTCTTTGTTGTTCCTGTCTATAGGTTTTTCCATAATGCAGTTGAAACAACATTTTCGGTGTTAAAGGTAGATGATATTTTTTTAAACGACACCCACTAATCCAGTTCGGCATTTCTTTTCCATCTAGTGTCGACAGTTTTACTGCTCCGCTGGACAATATTTCTTGGATCAAATAAGGCCCCATTCCCCTTTTCTTTAGCTTTTTGGCATGTTGTTTAAGGGTGTATACCAAGACATAGTCTCCCGTTTTAAAGTCCTTGTTCTTGACATGTTTGTCAAAAAACTCTTTCTGTTGTCTTTTTTTTTGCATATATGGTCGCTACACCATTGAGTCATAACTCATCTAATTTTTCAAGGTCCTCTAACCGTTCTGAAAGTTCATGTCCCGTCCAGTCCAATTGTTTGGCTACCCTTACCCCTGGTAGGGGTGGTTGTTGTCCCAACACTGGTTGTGGTCTTTCTGCACCTCCAGGTCCTGGTAGATTGCCAATCTGATATCTAGGAATCGGTGGGATTTGAGGAGATGTCGCCTGAGCTTACGGAGCATATGGTTGTTCTCTCACATATCCCTTGTTATAATAACACTCCTCAGTCCCATGGTTTGTCCATTTTTGTTCAATCGCACACCATTTTGGTTGTTTAGCTTGTGGTTTGGAATACAAGTTAATCTTTTTAAGCACCTCCTCTACAAGCTTCTCTTGGCTTACTGCTACTTCTCCTTTCAGTGTTGTCTTAGCAGACTTGCTTCCGCTTTGTTGTGAGGAAGAATCATCGTCAAGATCCTTGAACTCAACCTCTTTGTAGACCGCACAATTGTCCACAAGGTATAGAGCTTCCTTGGTTAAATCATTCAACGTAGTGCTCCTTTTCATATGTAAGTCCTTTTGAAGATTTGCATTCCTTAGTCCTTGGATAAATATAAGCATAAGTCTGGACTGAGTTGGCAGTTCTTCCACAGGACAGAACTTAACATATCTTTTTAATCGGAGGGCCGCCTTTCGCACAGACTCTCCATCTTTCTGTTTGAATTTATGGATTTGCGAGACTGTATTATGAGCTATCCCCCTTTGTGAGAATTCCTCGATAAACTCGTCAAACGCTTCCTCCATAGACTCAAAGTCTCTTCGCTCCACCGAGTCAAACCATGTAGCAACATCATCCTCTAAGGTTAAACCGAATCCTGCAAATTGGGTAGGAAAGTCTAACACCTCTTCAGCTCTAATTACACGCACAAAAGCTGCTACATGATCTCTCGGATCCCTGCTTCCCGTATATTTCTTGTTTACCCATTTTTGCACTTGATAAGGTCTAATTCTACGATGGTCTACAAATCTCATCATGGGATCTCCCCGTCCTAGCCGATATACCTCCTCTAGTCTTCTGTAGTGGCCAGGTTCCTCTCCCAATGGTGCTCCTAATCCATAATTTCTAACAGTTCTTGTGAGAGATGATTCATCTCTCCGAACTCGTTCTCGAGGTGTTCTTCCAAGCTCAGTTGACCCCTGAGTCTTTGGCTTACTCTCTCCTTGATACTGTGCATAGAGTGGTGGTTCTTGTAGATCCCTTAATCCTCGTGCGGTTTGATAACCCTCTCGGGTCTGGTCTTGTTCTAATGTAGCACTCTGTCAAAGCCATGCCTGCAATGATGGCTGAGTAGCTAGTTGGTCCTGGTAGTTGGATGTCTGTGGTCGGGTAGAATGTGAGGTAGCGTCATACTCTTCTGAAAAGGGATTAGTCGACTTGCTAGGGGTGTAGGTGGCTCTTGGTACATCGTCGGGGCCATAGGTCGATGCTAAAGGAGTACGAGCGGAAGTGGGACGCGAGAGAGAGTGCGAGAAGAAGAGCACGACGATATGGTGAACTCGCTCTACTGTAATGTGTAGAGCATAGTGAGTTCTTATTAGGTTTTTACAAAAGAATATGTGTACATACCTAGCGGCCCGCCCACTTACCTGGGCGACCACATTGGGCTTTATACCCCAACAACCTCCCACTTAAAGTCCAATGTGGTACTTTAAGTGTGAGAGAAGCTACTATACAAGCTAGTATACAAGAGATGTAGAGAAGTGATGTACTACCCTACACCTAACTGCTTGCGAAAATGCGCAAAGCTCTTTGAGGGAAGTCCTTTTGTAAGTAGATCAACAGGATTTTCTGTGGTGTGAACTTTGACAAGCTGAAGTTGCTTATCCTCGAGCATTTCCCTGATGAAATGATACTTCACATCCATATGCTTTGTCTTTGAGTGATAAACTGGATTGCGAGCCAATTGTATAGCACTTTGACTATCACAATATAACACAGGCATCTCTTCTTTGATTCCCAAATCTGTTACTAGTCGATTAAGCCAAATTGATTCTTTGCATGCCTCTGATGCTGCAACATATTCAGCCTCTGTAGTAGACTGAGTAACACAATCTTGTAATCTAGAACGCCATGATATTGCTCCACCAGCCAATGTAAAGACATACCCTGACGTAGACCTTCGGTTGTCTAAGTCACCTGCATAATCTGAGTCTGTAAAACCCTTTACACTTAGCTCCTGACTCCCATAGCATATACGCATACTCTTTGTAGCTTTCAGGTATCTCAATATTCCTTTCACTGCCTCCCAATGTTTCTTGCCTGGGTTTGACATGTATCGACTTACTACTCCCACTGAAAATGCAATATCTGGGCGAGTAGCAATCATTGCATACATCAAACTACCCACTGCAGACGCATATGGAATCTTATCCATTTCAGCCTGTTCTTCCTCAGACACAGGACAATCTTGTTTGCTAAGTTTCACATATGGTGGCAATGGAACACTCAATGCCTTTCCATTCTCCATATTGAAACGTTGCAAAACCTTGTCAATATACTCTGTTTGAGATAACCAAATCAACTTCTTTGATCTGTCTCTCTCAATGCGCATACCAAGTATATGACTTGCCTCACCCATGTCTTTCATGTCAAACGATTTTGCCATCTTTGACTTCAAAGCTGAAATTTCTTCCAAGTGCTTTCCAACAATCAACATGTCATCCACATACAAAATAAGGATCAGCCAACTACCATCCTTAGCCTTCTTTGTATATAGACAGTGATCGAACTCACTACGTTTGTAGCCTTGAGAAATCATAAACTTGTGGAATTTATGGTACCATGCCCTCGGTGATTGTTTTAAGCCATAAAGACTCTTTAACAACTGGCATACCCAATCTTCCTTGCCTTTCTCAACAAACCCTTCTGGCTGTTGAATGTAAATTTCCACATCTAAATCACCATGCAAGAACGCTGTCTTGACATCCATTTGGTGCAACACCAAATCTAATATGGCAACCAATGCAAGAAAGAATCTCAATGTAGTCATCTTGACCACCGGAGAGAAGACTTCATCAAAGTCAATGCCTTGTTCTTGCTTAAAGCCCTTGGCAACAAGCCTTGCTTTGTACTTTGGCTGACTATCATGAGCGGTGATCTTATACCTGTAAACCCATTTACAGGGTAGAGCCTTTTTGCCCCGTGGTAATTTAACTAGCTTCCATGTCTGGTTTTTATGCAGAGCTGTCATCTCTGACTGCATGGCCAATTGCCAATTCCCGGAGTCCTTCATTTGCACTGCTTCCTTGTAACATGAAGGCTCATTGCAATCAGTCAACATGACATAGTTCATAGATGGAAAAAACCTATCAGGAGGTCGCGTGACACGTCCAGATCTACGCACAATAGGTGGCTCAGGCTCAGCCACAACTTGTGGTTCCACTCTATCCTGTCCTTGCTCCTCTTGAGCCCTGACATTTTGTCTTGCACGTGCAGGTCCATCTTCTTGGAAGACAACTCTTCTAATCTCCTCAACCCTCTCTGGTTTAGAATGATATTTGGATTCATTAAAGTGAACATCATTGCTGCGGACAACCTTTCTGGATTCGGGATCCCAAAGTCTGTACCCCATCTCACCAGAATTACCATAGCCTAGAAAGATGCACTTTCTACTCTTTGGCTCAAGTTGTTCCTAAATTCCTTTGGAACGTGAGTATATGCCTCACAGCCAAAGACTCTGAGATGCTTGTATGAGGGCATTTTGCCTGACTATACCATCTCTGGCACTGAATCCTTCTGCAAAACCTTGCTAGGAGATCTATTTACAAGATGAATAGCTATTGATACAGCTTCAGCCCAAAACCCATTTGGCAGCTGTGCATTAGACAACATACTTCTGACGTTCTCTTGTATGGTCCTATTCATCCTCTCAGCAACACCATTTTGAGGAGGATTGTAAGGAGCAGTAAGTTCACGTTTTATACCTTTTGACTCACAAAAGTCCTGAAAGGCCTTTGAAACATACTCTCCACCATTGTCAGTGCGTAAGCATTTAAGCTTCTTGCCATTCTGATTCTCCACAAGTGTCACAAACGTTTTGAAAACACTAAACGCTTCATCCTTGTGCTTGAGAAAGTAAACCCATACTTTCCTCGAGTAATCATCTATAAATGTCATAAAGTAAGAAGCTCCCCCTAGAGATAGGTTAGGCATAGGTCCACACAAATCACTATGAACAAGTGCCAACTGTGTATCTCTTATACTGCTTCTATGCTTATGTGGCTGCTGTGTTTGCTTACCATACAAACAATGTTCACAGAATTCAAAATCATTAAATGAAAAGCCAGGCAAATAACCAGAACAAGACAAGATTTCCATTCCCTTCTTGGACATATGTCCTAACCGGCTATGCCACAAAGAAACGTTCGGCTGCTCGGTTACATTGATTACATTTTTAGAGACATTTGATACATAAATCATGTAAAGTCCTCCAGACTTTACTCCATGTGCTACTGTCATAGAACCCTTGGATATCTTCCACATGTTCTGTCCAAAAGTGGTGACGTAGCCAGCATCATCAAGTAAACCTATGCTGATCAAGCTCTTTGTAATTGCGGGAACATGTCTCACATTCTTCAGCGTGAAAGAAGAGCCATTCTGAAACTTCAATTGAACATCTCCAACACCTAAGATCTCACATGTCTGCCCATTTCCTAGCCGAACATGATCTTTAGTGGTCACATAAGAGGTAAACCACTCCTTGTTTGGAGACACATGAAGTGATGCCCCTGAGTCTATAATCCAGTCACTCAGTGCATTTCCATCAGATGCTGTAAGAAGAGCTGAGTCCATTGTATTCTTCAAGAAGTAGATGTCTCCTGACACTAGACTGTCATCCTCTGCAATAGTGTTTGTCACATTTATTTCTTGAATCTCACCTTCTCACCATGGTCTTCAGCTTTCTCTTTGCCTTTTTCTGCTTTCCATTCTCTGCAGTCTCTTTTCATGTGACCCTTCTTGCCACAATGGTAGCATTCTATGTCACTCTTGCCTTTAGCACTGCGGGACTTGCTACGAGACTGATTCCTCTTTCCACCTTTGTACTTTTCTTTGGTCCTTCCCCTGACAACTAAGGCTGTTCCTTTGCCTTTGTCCATTGTCTTTCTATTGGTTTCTTCAGTAAGCAGACTTCCTTCTACACCTGCTATGTTCAAACCATCTGGAGGTTCAGAATTACTCAAAGTTGTGCGAAAAGTGTCCCAACTTTCCGGCAATGTGATCAACAGGAACATAGCTCTAACAGGTTCATCAAACTTGACACCTTGAGCTGACAACTGACTATAGATTGTGTTGAATTCATTCAGATGATTGGACATAGGTGTCCCTTCTTTCATCTTCAAGTCAACAAGCTTCTTAAGCCAGTATACCTGTGAAGCTGCACTCTGCTTCTCATAAAGATCACTCAGCTTTAACCATGCTTGATAAGCCGACATCTCGTCTGCTACATTGAAGTAAACGCTTTCTGCCAAAGTCAGCATAATGGTAGAAAGTGTCAATTCATCCATTTCACTCCATTCATCTTCGTCCATATCTTCTGGTTTTATCCCCTTGAGCTTTATAGGTTTTATCTGCTTCTTTTGTACCAACACGTGCCAAATCTGCTTCTTCCACAATGGGAAATTGATTCCATCCAGCTTCTTGATATTGTAAAGAGCAGTGTCCTGTGATCCAGCCATTGCTACGCTTCACAGTAGTTTACTTTCCTGGGAAAAATTCGGCAGAGTTTCCCCTGTAAACTGACCTCTGAACCAATATCAACCTGTCAAATGAACCAAGAAAGCTTCAGATTCTGCATAAATTTCGGCAGAGTCTCCTTTGTAAAATGGCTCTGGTGTACTCAAAAACAGACCAAAAAACAGCTCAAAAAACACTGTCTCTGTGACACTATAAGCTGCGGGTAAACCTGTCCTGCACCTGTACTATCTCTCACTGTCCTGTCACTGTCCTGTAAGCATAGACTGTGACAATGCCTCAACGGCAGTAAAGCAAAGATGCAATCCCAACTGTCTAACTCACAGTCAATACATCCTAGCTGCCTATCTAAGGGTGCTCGAGGGATCGCTCCAAGACCTGTATCACCGAAAGGATCTCAACATTCGAGAATCCCCCAGCTCAATAAAACCTCACTCGACCCTCAACAAAGGCTGCAGTAAATCTGACAGTACATAGACTTCCCACAAAGTCATACATCCACAAATTTCCCACTATATGCTGTAACTGCTGCGGCGGTTGTTTGCTGCGTGACTCACAGCCAGCGAACCCTCAACAGACATACATCATCTCTGACAATACATCCCATGTGGAAGTACCTGCAATGTCAGGATGAAATCTGGAATATCAAGCAGCAAACACAAGCTACCTGATGAACTAGTGGATGTCGCCTACAGTCTGTGTGTAGATACGCCCGTGTCGTATGTGACACGCCTCCAAGAACTATGAGCCGTCCTTCGATGTGTAGACAGCCACAAATCAACACTCTGGGAGTGTCGATATCCTCAGCACCTGCAGTCGTAGGCCGAAAACCCCAAATTTGCAGAGTCGGATCTGCACCCGTCGAGACCACGTAGTCGAAAATGGCCTGCGCAGACCTTTGTCGAAGCCGAACGGTGACCGAGATGACCTCAGAATGAAATTCTGAGTACACCAAGCCCTTCGGGCTTACCCACGAGATTTGGGGCCGTGTCTTCGCCTGTCGAATTTCACTCTAATCTGAGCTGGTGACTCTAGCCTCCTGCAGTGCTGCCCCGAGCCTCGATCTGAGCTCTGATACCAGTTGAAGGAGTACGAGCGAAAGTGTGACGCGAGAGAGAGTGCGAGAAGAAGATCACGACGATATGTTGAACTCGCTCTACTGTAATGTGTAGAGCGTAGTGAGTTCTTATTAGGTTTTTACAAAAGAATATGTGTACATACCTGGCGGCTCGCCCACTTACCTGGGCGACCACATTGGGCTTTATACCCCAACAGATTCTCCCAGAACTGTTGCCCTTTCAACCTCTTTTGGGAGAATACGTTTGTATTCTCGCCCGTATCTGTCAACAAAAACAATATCCTTCCCCATAGCAGTTTCATAAGAAAATAAGTAAAGAACCTTGTCTTTGCTTAATTCATTTGGGTAGGGTTCCTTGCATCGAAAGTAAGAGACTATTCCCTCGCTTTCATGCTTGTAAATCCCTACATTCTCATTATAGGTTGGGACCCTGGTTGTTTTCTTATCATACATAAAAAGCGCTCTAGGTCGATCGATGTTAGGAGGCGGTTCTTGGGTTTTTGAAACCATTTTCCCTTTTGCCACGTTATCCCCATATCTGTTGTAATCCTCAGGGTTACTCACTATCAGATAGTGGTTCCCCTTTTCGTCTCACAATCTGTCACCATCATCATAGACTCGAATTATCTCTAGTCTCTGAGCCGGTCTTTTTTCAATACAAATACACTTGTGTCCTCGATAGTCAGAATAAACTAAGGCTCCCCTCGAGTTAGTTCCTTCCAAGAAGATTATAGTGAACTGGGTTTCGTTTAAAGGATGTAGGGAGGTGCTCCCCCTGGCATTGGTCCTTCACTGTTGAAACCTCATGGCTATTGACTCCCCGTCATGAAGAAGGACTTTTTCGACGAAGTGTCAGTATCACTACCCTCTTCAATGATTGGTGCTAATGGGTCTAGCCTCATCTGAGTTACACTCTCTTCGGTGGATGTGGTGCTAATTTGACTTTTGACACTTTTAGCTCCCGACTTAACAAAGGCTCCTGACCTTAAATACATAAGAATGAAAGTTTGGTTGCAAACTTAAAGCTTACCTGGACTCCTTCTTCCTGTATGGCTTTGTGCTGATCTCCTTCTGGGATCTACAAAAGGATGGTTAGTCTGTTCACAAAGGTTTTCCTTGAATTACCAAAAATCTTTCAAGTATATACAACAACCCCTTAGTCAGTCTTCTGGTGGCCCAATTTCAAATATGAAATGATGGTTGGGATCTATATAGAGAGTATGTCCTAGCAGTATAGTCACAAATTGCAAAAAGTGTCTAATTCGCTACTTTCTTAGTCTATCGCGATAGACTAACAATTTGCTCAGCACAAGTCAATTCAAAATTGTGACTTTACCCTTGAGTTCTAGTTACCCTCTATAGCCTATCCCTCAAGTTTTATGAAGTTTGGACACTTGGGTTGGGTTTCGGTCCCATTTTAGTATTTTAGTCAGAGCTTGATTCTCTATATGACCCTCAGATTGACCTTCAATGTTCTAAATGCCTTGAATTTTGGTGTGTCTGCTATCTAGGCCCTGATAAAACTCTCCCTAGGGAAAATTTGAAAGAAAAGTTCCCTAGCAACAATTTCCTTGGTCTATCGCGATAGACTAGGCACTTTCTCCAATTTTAGCATTTTTCTCAAGTTTTCACCACAGTTGGTTTAACCTCCCCTTGTGTAGTGCATTGACCAATTTTGGCACTGTTTGGACATTTGGTCAAAGACTTCTTGCCCTTGTCTCTAAATTCAGACTCTAAACACCAGTTTTGAAGTTTTGTGGTCAAAATTGTGTTCAAATTCACTCAATTTTTGTGAGTACCCTTGTATTGATGTGTTAAACCTATGCTGTAAAGGTTTTTTGCTTGTTGCTAGTCAATCACCACCTTCATCAGTCTATCGCGATAGACCAGACAGAGAGCATGGGGACTTAATTTTTTGTCTGTTTTTGCATAGTCTTGTTCCTTGTGCCCATATAAGTCTATCCCCCAAGTTTTATGAAGTTTGGACTTATTTTGACCTCAAACTCAAGCACTTCACAAATTTCACTTTTCTCTGACAATTCACAACTCCATTACACTTGAAGTGATGCAAATTTGATGACACTTCATCTTAAACTTGTGAACATCAGTCATACCCCATGACACAGTCAGTTTACCCTTGGCTAATGGTTATATCTCTTCTTGGCCTCTTTAGGTTCACTTAGTGTTTCCTTATGACATTCACCTGTTTCTTTTTTTGTTGGTTTTGGTCGCAGTTTTTATGTTTTCTTGAGTGCTGGATCATAAATTTCAATGTCGACTCTCAAGGCAAGCAACTGCCATATTGTTTCTTCTTTTTGTTTATTTTTTGCGGTTTTACAGCGTTTTTCTACTCTATTTCTTCACAAGTATAACACGCACTCAAAACCAAAAACCATAACTCCACATTATCCTACTTAACTAAATCTAACTAGTCGCACACCCTCGGCAAGACACAGGCTTCCTGGCTATCCACTAGACCTCAAGATACTCTATCCTGGATCTTGTTCTAAAATTTTAAGCTCTCTCTAGTCAAAACTAAAGTAAGCTAACCATCACACGAGTGACGTAGATCTCCCTACTTAAGGTCTTGTGTCCCCGGCAGCGGCGCCAATGTTTTAGGGCAAAAGTACTCCCCTGTTCATACTCACGAGCACGACACAGACAACATACTTATCATCAGATGACACGACTAACCCGTAGGTGCACGTAGGCAATCTCGTTAGCTTGTCAGGCTGAGACCAATCTACACATACGCACTTTTATGATGCATCAATCACTAACCCTGGTAGAATGCAACCCACTCTATCCCTAAACGCTCACAACACAGTTTACACGTCCAATGAACTCGGAATCGCATCAAACTTACTAGGCACCATCCTCTCACTAGGATATACTTACCTATAAGTCTAATCTCACCGGATTTGAACCCTAGTTATCTCGAATACAGTCGCGATAGACTAACTGGTCATAATCCAAAAGTGGGCGAAACTTAAGTTTATGAGTATCTATGTGTAGCTAATCTCTTTCTCATTCCATAAAGTACTTGATTATTGAAAACAGACACCGTTTGTGCTACTTACAAGCAAAACACAAGCTCGAGGAAGGATCGATCGCGATCAACTCGAAACGGTGAATGCGTAGCGTGGGCGCGTAGCTCTCGGAGAGACTACCGCGATGATGTGGTCGTGTCGTGAATCCGGTGAGGGAGAAGCACGTAGCGAAGAGGATAAGACACTCTCTCTCTCTCTCTCTCTCTCTCTCTCTCTCTCTCTCTCTCTCTCTCTCTCTCTCTCTCTCTCCCTCTCAAACTCGTACGACACAGGATTAATATTCAAATGTTATTCAAAAATGGTTCTAAGGTGACTTTTATACTTTAGTCACCTTAGCTCAAAAATGTACATGGGGTTCTCTTACTCATTATTACAAAGTGGGAACAAATCTGAGTCCTGACGAACTGATGAATCTTTACATAACCCAGACGAATGGATCAAAATGATAAGACGTCTTTGACATAAAATGGGAATTTGATATGCTTTACAAGATGGGCTAATTACAACAGTTGGACCAATGGGGCTCCAACATTCCTGCTGTCATCAATTTGTCTGGGAATCCTAGTGAAAAGGGGAAAAAAAAAGATGTGTTGCCATTATTGTAAAGCTAATGATCACTTGATCAAGCAGTGTCCTAAGTTGAAGGCCAAAGAGGCTAAGCAGAAAGAGGTTGGTTCCACTACAAATGCAACTATGGTTGAGTCTTTTGTGAAAGTAGACAGTGATGTTGATGTTGATGTTGATGCAGGATGGGGTTTTAGTGCAAAGTGCACTTATGATCCTTCTATCCATGATGCATGCATGTGAGTTGATGCAAATTCACATGTGTGGTATTTTGACAATGGTGATACAAAGCACATTACCTCACATGGTGATTTGTTTACCTCTCTTGAGTCCGTCCCTCATGGGAATTCAGTCACTTGTGACAACAATGCCTCTTATCCGGTTCAAGAAGTTGGAAATATTGTGCTTGTTGTTGCAAATGGTAGTTCTTTCACACTTGTTGATGCATTGTATGTAAGTGGGATCAAGAAGAATCTTTTGTTTGTATCTGTACTTTCTAAACTTGGACTTGTAGTAAAATTTGCAGATGATAGATATATAGTATATGATCTCAGGTTCGGTGATAAAATTGTCACATCTGGCATTTTATGCCCTGGACTATATAAGCTCACTTTGTATGACAAGTGTGAGCAACATTTTGCAAATTCTATTGTGGATTCAAAGGCTATTTCAGATGCAAAACTTTGGCATGCAGGTTTTGGACATCTGAATTTTGCCAGTTTGTTGCGTTTGCAAAAATCTGAAATGGTTGCTTCTTTGCCACCTCTTGAAACACATGTCAAACATGTTTGTGAAGGCTATATTTTGGGTAAGATGCATTGTTTGAAGTTTCCAAAGGATGGTTCAATTAGGGCCACATGAAGGTTGCAGCTTGTGGATAGTGATATTTGTGGGCCCATGCAAACTCCTTCCTTGGGAAATTACCTTTACTTCGTGACTTTCATTGATGATTAGTCCAGGCATGCATGGGTTTATCCGCTTAAGGCAAAGTCCAAATTGTTTTTGTGCTTCAAAGAAGTTTCTGGCTATGGCTGAAAATGTCTCCAAATGTACTATGGGCACCCTCTGTTCTGATCGAGGGGGGAGTATACGTCTCATGAATTTGATGCATTTTTGGCTGGTCGTGGGATAAAACACCAATGTACAATTCGATATACACCTTTAAAAAATGGTGTTACTGAGAGGAAAAACATGTCTCTTATGGAAATGGCAAGATGTATGGTCAAAAGTCAAGCTTTACCACATTCGTTTTGGCTTGAGGCTATTATGTGTGCCACTTATGTACTTAACATGCGTCCTACAAAATCTTTGCAGTCTATGAATCCATATGAAGAATGGCTTGATAGAAAGCCTTCTATTGATCACATGCATGTTTTTGGTTGTTTGGAATATGCTTTGGTGCCACAAACACAACGCAAAAAATTGGATGATAAGGTTGTCAAATGTATTTTTGACAGCCTTATTGTGTTGAAAGCAAAGGTTACAGGTTGTATCATCCACAAACAAAGCATATCTTGGTTTCATGGGATGTTGTGTTTGTGGGAGATTGACTTCAGCCCTTGTTGTCATATACTAGTCGGACAATAATGTAAGCTCACAGGACATTTATGACACTTTGTTGCCTCTTTCTAGTGGTGAAAGTTTGAATGTAAATTTCATTGAGGCAAATGCACAGCCTATGGGGGTTTCTAAAAATGTTACAGATCAGCATATTACTGATGCAGAGTACATGATGTACTTGATGCGGAAAGGGTTGGGAATGAGCAGGCTAGAGGTATGCCTAAATGGCTGGTGCATACTTTGCATGATAGTAAATTTGATGCTCCTTTGTCTAGTTGTACTCATTCAGGTTCTCGTCATGCATCTTATGCATCAGATTGTTATGCTTTGGCTGTGTCTAGTTTATGTGATGTTGAGGAACCTCTGTCTATTGATGAAGCACATAATTTAGAAAATTGGATGGTTGCCTTGCAATTAATTATGATGCACTTAGAGAAAATGACACATGGACTTTATGTTATTTACCTCCTAGGCAAAAGGCCATTGCTACAAAGTGGGTTTAAAAGTTGAAATGCAAGCCGGATGGTGAGATTGATCGCTACAAGGCTTGACTTGTTGCAAAGGGTTATGCACAACAAAAAGGCATAGACTATGAAGAGACTTTTTCTCCCACTTGTCATATGACTATGTGCATTTTCTATGTGAATTGGTAGCTCATTTTGGTTGGGATATACATCAGTCAAACATTATTACAACTTTCTTGAATGATGACATATTTGAGGAAGTTTATGTAATTCAACCTCGTGGTTTTGTCATCAAAGGGCAGGAAGATAAAGTGTGCAAATGTAAGAAAGCTTTGTATGGGTGAATCAATCTTCTCGTGCTTGGTATGAGCAGGCTGACACTCATTTGGTCAAATGAGGCTTTTGTAACAGTCCAATAGAAAGCACATTGTATGTAAAGCATGAGGGTGAAGTACTTCTCATTGTCGTTCTCTATGTGGATGATTTGTTGATCACTGGAACAAATGAGAGACATATTGTTGAATTTAAGATTGATTTGAATGCTACTTTCAAGATGAAAGATCTGGGCATGTTGCATCATTACTTGGGTACACAATTTAAGCAGTGTGATGGTGGTATTGCCTTGTGCCAAACAAG
The DNA here is from genome assembly GCF_014529385.1 of Adiantum capillus-veneris. Taxonomy (NCBI): domain Eukaryota; kingdom Viridiplantae; phylum Streptophyta; class Polypodiopsida; order Polypodiales; family Pteridaceae; genus Adiantum; species Adiantum capillus-veneris. The sequence goes on along the minus strand of NC_140943.1, from coordinate 112,388,352 downwards.
TTACATAGAGACATTGCTATAAAATTGTGGACTTGAGGATTTCAAACCTATTGCCACTCCCATGGAAACAGGTTTAAAATTGAGTCTTCATGATGTTGGTGATCCTGCCAATGTCACACTTTACCAAACAGTTTTGCTAGTTGGCTTATTTATGTATGCAACACAAGGACGGATATTCAGTTTGCAGTCTCAAAGGTCATCAGATTTATGCATAGCCCATGGTCTAAGCATTGGCAAGATGTCAAAAGGATTTTTTGCTACTTGAGTGACACTTTACATCTTGGCTTGTCTTATCCCAAGGGGGGATCATTGCCGCCAAATTTACATGCTTTTTTGGGCTCATATTAGGCTGGTTGTTTTGACACATGAGTGTCGACAAGTGGTTTTTGTTTCATGCTTGACTGTTCATGTATCTCATGGTTGGGCAAGAAACAACCTATTGTGGCTACTTTTAGTTGTGAGGCTAAGCAAGGAAGTCTTCATAGCTACAATTGAGTGTGTATGGCTTAGAGCCTTATGGCTAATTTGGATTGGACAGGACACTGCCAACACTATCTACACTGACAGTCAAAGCGCATTGGCAGTTTGCAAGGAACCCAATTTTTCATGGTCGCACAAAGCACATTGAGGTGCATTACTACTATGTTAGGGTGAGGCTCTTAGCAAGAGAGATCAACTTGGCCTATGTGTCAAACACAAGACAACCTTGCAAATATTTTCACAAAGGAATCATCTCATGAGAAGCTCAAAGCTTTCCGCAAAGCTTTGTGCTTACTCCCCTTTGTGGACTGATCATGTCCTCAAGGCATGTCACTTCCCTATACTCTATGTGCCAGCTCTTGTTCACCACATCACTCCTATGGGGGATTTGTTACCATATACATGTGGTGGTGATGTGTGTACACACTTAGGACCGTCGGGGAATTTTTTTCCTCACTAGGAGGTTTTTTCCCCTCACATTGTATATACACCCATCACTCTAGGGATATCTAATCTTTCCATTGCACACTAAGTAATATACTCTTTGTTGTGTGCCTTGAGCTTCCTTCATCTTCTCCAAGCTGTGTGTGTTTTCCTACAACCCTAATTCCAACAATAAGGAAGTAATCATAGATGTGCAAATGGTCTTTATAGACATTGTCAACCAAGCTAACACATTGGAAAATCAATTGGCAATGGAAGAAGTAGAGCTAGTGAGTGAAGAGGAGCTATTGGCCCAACGTGTCATTGTACATAAGATCAAATCCAATCCTTGACTGACAAGGTTAACCGAAACAACGACAACACCTTGTGGCGCTAGTTCACGCATTTCAAAACTAGAGAGGGATGTCAAAGTGTAGAAGAGAATGCGGAAAGATGCCACTATAGTTGCTCTAGCTAGAGAGGAAGCTCTCCAAGCAAAAAATGTTGGGCACCCTAAAGAAAGAAAGTGAAGAACTGAAAGACCAAGTAACCCCTCTCCATGCAAAGCTTGACTGCAAGCAATAGGATTTCCCAGACACAGATCATGGAGATGACAACCAAGGTAAAAGGGACAAGGCAGAAAAGGAAAAAGATGCCCAACAAGGACCACAACAGGCCCGACCGCAAAGTTCCTCCACTAAAGCCACTCATCCAACCTCTAATAAGATTCAAGGCAAAGGGAAGCAACAAGACGCACAAGAAGTCCTTGAGACCATCGCTACTCCAAGAACAAGAGCAGAAGGAAGCACTGAGCCTAAAATGATAGCTAAAATATCTCATCGCTTGATAGAAGAAGAAATATCTAAGATGAGAGCAAGAGTAATAGGGACAGAGAAAGAGCACTAGAAAAAAGAGATGGAATGGGAAATCCAACTTCTCCATTTCGTCAATTTGCAGCTCCTCAAACCCACAACCATCAATGAAGATTGATATACCCTCTCTCTCCCCTTCCCTTTGATAAAGTATGAATGCATTTGATGGAAGGATTCCATTGAGCAAGAAATGCTAGATGCTCAACCATAAGAGCGACAACCCAAATGGCTATTGACATGAAAAGAAAAGCATCACGAATGGAAAATTCACATGATGAGAGAACCAACGGCGATAGAGAAGGATATCACTTTTTGCCCAGAAATTGACAATCTATTGAAATCAGGGCTCTTTACTGGAGTGTCAAGCATTGATTGGTTGTTATTGATGGAATAATGGGAAGCTGCAAGTCTGTGTGGATTATTGAAAGCTCAACGCTCAGACCATTAAGGACCCATTTTCACTCCCATTCACAGATGTGCTATTGGATGAGATTGCTGGCCACAAAATGTATAGCTTTATGGATAGTTATGGTGGCTATAATCAATTGCAAAATTTCACCAAAACAAAGCTCATCATTAAATGGGGTCATCACAAATGGGGAACATTTATATACTTAGTAATGCCATTTGGGCTATGCAATGCTCCAACAACCTTTCAACAATGCATGATGGATATCTTCAATGAGTTTTTGCACAAACTCTTGAACATTTTTTTAGACAACTTCATGATCTTCTCAATGAAGGAAATGCATCTATATTTGTTGAAAATGGTTTTTGAGCGATACAAAGAGAAGATAATCTTCCTAAATCCTTTCAAATGAGTATTTATCATATGGAAAGGCCAGCTTCTAGGACACACTGTCTCTAGAAATGGTATTGAAATGGCTTAGGATAAAGTGAAGTGTGTCTAGCAAGACCATACACCTACTAACGTATGTGAATTGAGCTCATATCTAGGGTACATAATTTATATTCATATATTTGCAGCCAAAGCACTTCCTCTACATGAGTTGACTCACAAGGGAAAGAAGTTTGTATGGACCCCAAACTGTAAAGACAATTTCTATTGCTTAAAGGAGGCAATCACTAGCCAAATTTGGATGTCATTTTCCATGTTCATGCAAATGCTTTTGGAATGGTGATGGGAGCAATATTGGTACAGCTTGATAGCAAGACAAACTACCGAGTCTAGTTTGCCGCTTAGGATCACTGAACAAGGGTGTTCCATTGCAATGCACGAAGCACTAGGAATGGTTTTCAATGCTATAAAATTCAAAAACTATTTGATTAGGTGCATGATGTTCCTGATGGATTTTGAATTCAAGATATTTCATAAGCCAGCAAAAACTCATTATAGTGCAGATTTCTTGTCCAAAAGCACTACATAATACTCAAAAAATTCATTGAGAGATGATCCGGTGGATGCTAAATTATTTCAAAATTTAGCAGAAGAGGACCTAGATCTGGAATGATAGGATGCATATAATTTAATTTAGTTAGGAGGATTTCTAGAGGATTGGTCCTAGGAAAACAAAAAGGCACTGATAATATAGAGTTTGAAGCTCACCATCATTGGAGGATCTCTTTACAGGCTAGGTATTGATGGGGTACTTTGGAGATGTGTGCCTATGAAAGGAAGAATGTAGGTTATCGCAAAGGCTCATAGTGGGGATGTGGATGGGCACTTCTCCACTGATATTACCTACAAGAAAATCCTACAAGTAGGCCTCTATTGGCAAAGCATGATGATCGATGTTAGATATTTTTGTAAGAACTAAGATATTTGTCAGTGGATGAGAAGATTGATAGCAGGTGACATGACACCTCTGACTACAATATAGCCATTAGGAGTGTTCATGAAGTGGGGATTGGACTTCATGGGTCCATTCAAGGAAGTCACCCCTAGGAAGCAAAGGCATTGCCAAATAACAAGGCAAAATCAACGATGGTATTTTTGTATGAAAACATCATTTGCAAGTTTGGATGTACCATCAAAATAGTCTCAAATCAAGGCACGCATTTTATGAATGAGACAATTCAAATACTGAATAAGATATTTTTAGTTAAGCACCTGAAATCCACTCCATACTATCCTAGGTGCAATGGTCATGCAAAAAGTAGTAGCATAATGATAAAGAAAATCTTGACAAAGATAGTTTAGAAGGATCCACATCAGCGAAAGACAAAGCTTCAAACAACATGATGGGCTTAGAAAATTTCTTACAAGGTCAACATTGGAATGAAACCTTTCAGAATGGTCTATAGCATATAGGCAGTGGTACTGATGGAGGTTGCAATCCCAAGTCTCAGGTTAGCAGTAGAGCATGGCATGGACTTCAATGAAAATTAAATGCAATGACTGGATGAGCTACTCTAGATGGATAAGATCTAGAAATGAGCCATGTTGGAACAACAAGTGGTTCAAAAACGTAGGAAGCATTGACACGATAGCAAGATCAAAGTCAGAGAGTTCAAACAAGGGAACTTAGTGTTGTTATATCAGTCTAAGTTAGGTAGAAAGAAACCTAATTTAAAAGTGGCTTGGTTAGGTCCTTATGAGGTAGATTGGGTCTTCTCAAATGGCACAATGAGATTGAAGGATTTATCAGGGTTACTGCTGCCAGTGGTCTACAATGGAGCTAAGATCGAGTTGTATAATGCTAGATCATATGCAACTGGTCACTTCAAAATCTAAAGAGAAACTTCTAAATTATTTTTAGATTGTCAAAATATTAGCCATTGGAAATTTTGAAAATATTCCAAAATTCAAAGAAAGGGGGGAAGGAAATGTAGATGGTGGAAACAACCAATGTAGATAATGGGAATAGCCTCTAGATGGGGATTTAGATTGGCGGCTGAACTGGTAATTATGGAGGCCGATTATTGTGGTAATTGCATAATGGATAGTCAATCAGAGGCCCAATTTAAAAGCTATAAGTAGGGTCCATTACTTCAATTGGTGGCATGAGATCATTTGGTGTGAAGGAAAGGATCAGAGCCGTGCGTGTGTGCAGCAAAGATGGAGAGAGTGCGAGAGTGAGAGAGGGAGAGAGAGCATGACACAGGGATGTGGGGTGGAGCTCCCAAATCTCACTGTATGCGAACAATGTGAGAATGAGTGAGAGCTCCTTATTATTTGTATGTATAAAGAATAAGGAGATAAATGTGGGTAGCTAGACACTGGCCGGCGGACACGGGCAAAGCACGGTGAGGCACACCGCCTTTACCTAACATTCTCCCGCTAAAGGCTGTGTGCCAATAAGTGGCAAGAAGACTAGCCTACAACTAGTATATACAAGAGGTGAGAGAAGACGACTCTCAATCTATGCCCCTGGCTCACTCAAAACACGTGAGTGCACTTGTAACCGCTCTAGTGTAGATGCAACATGCATACCACTAGGGCTAGAGACATGATGATACTCCTAATCCAGGTATCAAATGACAATATACGGGGCTCCACATTGCACAATGCTAGTGTCAGTCATCGCATAACAACTGACAACTCCCACTACAAATGCACCAACCGCATAAGAAAGATCAAGTCTCAAGATCAAAAGGTTAGACATGAGAGGCCCAAAAGCCAACAAAACATGCACTATGTGTGCAACCTATCCATGTCATCAACCTCAGTGCCATATGCATCCTCATTATCAGGAACCACCTGACTATGCATCACCATGTCAGCATCTTCTGCCGAAGGCATATCTGATGAGAATGACTACAAAATCAAAAAATCAGCACCACTGCAATCACACACAGTTTTTTGAAGGACACTATCGCCCTCAAACGTATTAGATGCATCAGAATAATGCATGTTCTCTGGCTCAACTTATGTCACCTCAACTGATGACTGACCAAGCTGTGCATCCCCAGAGATACCATTGTCGACATGAATGTCACCACAATACAATTACACAACCTGCTCTCCATGTAGCACATCCGCAAAAGAGACACACCTTGTCTCTCGCTCCAAACATGGTTGCAAATACATAGAGACTACACCGCCTTGTGAGTCAAAAATATGCGAAGGGTATACTAGATCACTCCTAGCACCTCTGGCTATCACCGGTGATCCCCAATGCATCTGAAATGACTGCTCTCCAAGCAGTACACACTGTCCACTACTCTACAATCGACGCACTAAAATGAGACTCTGACTGAGGCCTGGTACATAATGTACATCTCGTAGCGTAAGCAATGCACCACTAGGTAAAGACATGCATACATCTCCAGCACCCTCTATGTCATATGCTGAACCATCAAAAAACTACACACAACCAAGCCTCCCACTAGAGAAAGAGCAAAACATATCACGACGTGGTATCATGTGAGAAACGCGTCTAGTAGAAAACGTGTAGACAATGTGCTATCCCAAGACACAAAGTAGTCTGAAGGCAAGCTAGACTCAAAAGTGACATGCCCGTCTCATGCATACTCTCTAGCATCCATCCTCATAGTAGCACCATGCATCTGCCTCTTGCGCTACCTCATACACCTGAAGCAAGGGTGCCTAATATGCCCATCGTGATCGTAGTGCCAACATGTCAGTGATCGTGAGCAAGAACCGCCTCTAACCTGAAGAGTCTCCATATCCATGCCAAAACTATGGCAAACAATGCTTGAGATCACAAGACTCTCCCACCCAAGAGCAAACCACTATCTCAAGCAAAGAAGGTGAGCAAACGGTCAAGCTCACTAGCCTCTGCAACAACAGACATACATATATGGCAAAATTTTGGCAGAGTCTCCTCTATAACTGGAGCAAAAAACTCAAGAGTAAATTGCAATGGAGACAACAAAAAATTCCCAAATGGCCAATCCAGGAATGTACTTGTCTGGAATCATCTCATAAAGTCCTACACAGAGCCAAACCGCTCTAGCCGGAGTAGTCACTCAACGGCGCCATAAATGACATACATATGTGAGTGAAAAACTGCTGCCAAAATGTGTCAATGAATGAACAATGTGCCAGAAAACCATAACATACACAACTTGTGTAAAAGTGGGAGTCAAAACTCAACCATTATCAAGAGTAACAAGAACTGTACTTGTAGAGTAACACAAGTTTTTGTATGGCTAAAAAATATGGTTGCAAATCAGTCGCAAAAACAGCCCCAAATTCAGCTCTCAAATAGCTAAAGAAACAGGCCACAAGTGTGCCGCAAATTGGCTTATAATTGAGCCATACATAGGCACCTGCAAAGAGGGTATGATGGCTGACAAATGACCCTCAAACCTGCCTGTAAACATGTCAATGTGAGAGCTAAGCTCGATCACAAACTATGGCGAGTAAACTCCAGCCACTATCCCAATAAGCATACACAAAGAAAAATCTCAAGACACCTGTTGTGTCGAAACCAAATTGCAAGCCAAAACACAGCAGAAGATGTCCTCAACTGCAAATGGACACACCTCTGAGAGTACTAGACTCAACCTGTAATAACTGGGAGTCAAAACTCAAAGCTCCAAATGGCCGAGCACTCACAGCTCAAGACCAAAAATTTAGAGCAAAACATGCTCGTGATGCACCACCCAAAAGGGAAAACACTGCACGTAAATCTTGAGTGTTACAAGCAATTGCAATCTCAATCGCACCAACAATGCACATAAAACTAATGGGAAAATGTCGTCAAAGTTTCATGAACAAAATGGCTACAAAACCAATAACCAAAGTGACTACACTCTTAAAAGCATGAGCAACCTAAGCGCATCAAACCACACTACAAATGCATGCACCAATCTCCACACTTTGCATACATCATTGCAAACACCTGCAAATCTAGTACACGAATACCTGATCTACTCGTGACTATCAAAAAACATGCTGATGGCATACATTGCCAACCTCAAACTGAAATCACATGAGTCTCCCTGAGCATCAAACCACATAAGGCATACATCATATTCTCCCACATGTGAGCAAACTTGCATCCAAAACCACTCTCACATCCGAGAGCAAACCATGTGTGGGATCCTTGTCACACAATAAACAGTTGCTGGATAAAAAAATTTAGAGGTCAAAATCAATTTAATGGACATTGCCATTGCGTCTGGAGCATGCCAAAACCCCAAGTTACACCCTAACCTTGCATAAATCGTATTTCGTATGCAAAAGTTACGCAAAAAACACTGTTTTGGAGCCCAAAAAAAGACTTGCAGAAATAAAAATATGCATTCTTCCTGCAAGTATGTTTTCAAAAAAGCATACACACTTGCAATACACCCTTCTCTCAAGCTTGGGAATGTCCCTCAAGCTTCCGCGAGCACATATCTCGTGGTTGCTCACCAATCTCAAGCTTCCAATGAAAGCGAGCTCACCATAGTCAAAAGCTCACTTCTCCATAGCACTCCATCTGTCATGAATCCAAAGCTCTAATACCAATTGAGAAGGAATGGATCGGAGGTGTGTGTGTGTGCAACACACACACACACACACACAGCACGACGCAGGGATGTGGGGTGGAGATCCCAAATTTTATTGTATGAGAACAGTGCGAGAATGAACAAGAGCTCCTTATTCTTTTGTATTAATAAAGAATAAGGAGATAAGTGTGGGTGGCCGGACATTGGCCGCCGATGGACACAACAAAGCACGGTGAGGCACACTACCTTTACCTAACATTTGGGAGACCTTGGGACCTTTCACCACTGTCAATGAGTCTAGTGTCTTGGAGCTCATTATGCTCTTGTACTAGTGTTTGGTTATTAAACCCAAAGCAATCCTTTGGCTCACGCTATTGTACTTCATTCTACTTGTATTGATTTGAATATTATCCAATTCCAGCTCCAGTTCTAGTCTATGTGTCATTTTCATTTCAGTTATCATTTCCATTTTAATATTAATATCTCTATCTCATCTGGTTGTTGAAGTCTACCTACCTGAACTGGTCTAGCTACCTCAACTAACCTAACTTGGAATAGATGTCTGACGAGACCAACTCATTCCACACGCCTATCCAACCATGTTGACTCAAAGACACCATATACATTGGATGCCATGGAATTGGTGTTCTTACTTCCATTGACAAATATCTCACTAACCAAGCTTATATCCACAGTCATTAGGCAAAAAAAATCACAAATAGAGAAGCAAGGAAAGGAGTCACATTATCCAAGTTACATTGCCAAAAACCACATCGAAGAAGAACATATGTTTGGTTGTGGTGCAAGCAAAGCCAAGGGATCCTAATAAACAAACAAAAGGAGATATTTTAGTAGCTCATGCACCATAAAACATTCTTGAAGTTCCAAAATTCAAATGTCAAATTGACTCTTGCTTTTGACTTTTGTAAACACATTGACTGAGCTCAAGGTCCCCCACTCAACAAGTGATATTTTTGTCAAGAGAGCCTCTTTGATTATGATATTGAATAATGATGATAGCCCAAAATCAATCAATTAATCTAGAATTTCTAATGTCTTGGGTGCTCGTCGAAGGAATATAGCAGAAACAATTTCTCAACTAGAGATGAAAGATGAGAATGAAATGTTGCCATTGGGTGCTTTTCATAGAAATTGCCTAGATGTTCCATTATCACATGTGAAATTAGAGATTTGGTCTATGCCTTTGGACATCAGAGACGAGAATTTCACCTAATGGAAAGGACATATGTAAGCAAAGAATTGGAAGAAAAAATTATATCAAGCATCCCATACATCTTCTCGATGACTCTCAGGTAAACTCTTTTTCTTGCAATCAATATTCCTCGAAATTTCATTTGAACAAATATTGAAGTAGAGATTTTTTTCATAATGATATATCCTCTGGATAGTACCAAATTTGATATTGTACTACAAAGCAATGGTTCCATACACTACCAAAAGCACCAAGTTAGGACTCACTTGCTATAAAGTAATACTCCGTACAATGCCATATTAATATATATGGTACTTATTATAAGACAGTGCACCATATGCTATCAAAAAGTAGTAGGTAGAGTACCCAAACTTTCAAGAGTACCATACTACCCCAACATACAAATGAGCACCAAAATTGGAGCTCAATCACATAACAAGAGTCACATACACTATCAAAAGTGCCAAAACATGTACCCAGGCCTCTGTATAGTACCAAATTTGATATTGTTTTTCCTAGCATTGATTCCATACAATACCAAAAAGGAACAAAGGGCTAGTACCTAATTACATGTATAATGCCATTTTTGGTACTTCCCTACCCAAAAATGGGATTTTATAGTACCAAAATGTTTGCAAAAATTGCATATGGGAATCTTGGATACTGCCAATGATTGTAATATTGTTAAATGTTTTGTGCTTTTTTGTACCAATTATAGTACCCAAGACTCTTTTAGTACCAAATTGGCAAATTCATTTTAGAAATAAATCAACTTTGATAGTAAATAGTACCAAATTGCAACTATTTTTATACTACTTTTACCAATTTGAAACTATGTGCTAGTTTGATCCTATATAGTGGTTTCATACTCAATACTTCCAATTTTGATAGTATGTTGCTAAATTCATTCTATGTATAAGTTTGGTACTGCTATTTAGATACTCTCTACCACCAATTTCGATAGTTTTTTGAATGCATGAGCTGTAATCTAAATGATTGGACTGTTTTGATGTGATAGGTTGAGCTCTACCAAAAATTCAAGAGTACTCATCCTTCAATGTAGCTATGATTAAGATCTTGTGAAGAACTAAAACCATACTTTGTTTGGAAGTTGAAAGAGCATTATAATTGTTGTTGTGTATGTCATGTCCAAACGATATATTTCAAAGAGGATTTCAATCAAATGCAACACAACAAGTTTAGGCACCATGAAAAGGATATCTTTGTGCATGCTCCATTTTTTGTGCAAGGGGTAATCTAGGTCAGTGTGTTGCAAACCAAGAAGTATGTCAGCACATTAGTAATCTATGGGAATCCATATTGTGCTCAAAGTCTTTTGACAATAAGTATATGCAAAGAAATGTATTTTTAGAGATTTCCCCAAAAGTGGTTTAACTAAGTTGACATCTTTTTTATAGATGAGATTTCTATGGATAGTAGAAATTTGACTATGAAGGTTTTTAAGGATGTTAGAATCAGATATTTTGATGCCACTAGTGGTGAGAAGAAGATAAAGGACTTGATTGTGGAGAGGATTCAAAGTTATGCTTTTCTTCACCACTTTTCATATCATCTGAAAAGATTTATCAAGCATTTCTTCCTCTTTAGGTGGCACGCCCAATAGTTCATAGACTACTTGCTTAACTTTCCTATTGATGTTGTTGCATCAATTGTTGATTCTGTAAAGAAATATTTATTTAAAATGAAAAATGAGATTCAATCCTTGCATTGGTGGTCAACCTAGGTAACCATATTGGTGCACATCACTTATGTGAGAAACTCAAGAGGTGATATTGAGAAGACACTATACTTTTACATTTTAGATGACAAGTTCTATGACATGTTGTTTGTTCAACGTTACTTTTTGCTTCATGAGAAGTGGTTGAAACAATAGGAACATAACTTGAGATATCATTGGGTGTGGTTAGACGGTGTTGCCTCAAAGTTAAGACACGAAAACCTTTCTATTTTGTGGCAAGGTACTATTAGTTGATAGGATTGCACATGATGAATAACTTCTGTGCTTTAGAACATGGAAAAGGAGAGCATGATGGTGCAAGTGTTTTCGTCAACAAAACCCTCACAAATGAGGAGCTAAAATCAGATGATTGGCCTATGAATGTAGCTGGTGTCATCAATTTTTTAATACAACATTTCAACCCACAAGGGAGGGGTTCATATGGATAGTACTCAAAGAGTATTGTACCTATGTGTAGTTGGTGTCATTAATTTTTTAATGCAACATTTCAACCCCACAAGGGAAGACAATAACTATAGTACTCAGAGAGTTTTCTTGTTGGTTTCAAAGGATGATGTGCAATGCAATCCACTATGGGATTGTTAGACCATTATAGGATCTCATTCATATATTCCATTAAGTTGATGGATATTTAATAGAAAACCCATGCATTGTACAGCTTAAAACACTCTCAAGATTTTTAATTCATGTGTGTTGAGGTAGTGCAGGAGATGCAAGAATAGAAAATACCTAGAAGAATGGAAATATATCTCCATTATGCCATAGAAAAAGATTGTAGAAGTAGATAGTGACAAAGAGAAAGATGAGGGAAGTAGTGCTACATTGGCCAAGCCAATGAGCTAGTATTCTAACCTAGAAATATATGAAGGAACCCTGAATTGTTGTGTGAGATGTTGTCCGTTGATTGGGGACAACTTCATAGTGAAAGCTAGCAAGGCCAATGAAGATGTCTACCTTCTATAGTGCACAAAAGAAATGTATCAAAAATGAGAAAACAGAACGATAAGTGGCATAACAAAATTTTTCGTGTAGGAATAGTATTTGAAGGATTGTACCATGGCCAAATGGAGGGGAAGGTTGATACATATACTCTATTGGATCAGACACTTCTAGTGATGATCTACTCCCATCCTGTAAGAGCCATACACTTCCCCTTGGAGCCTATCCTTGGGTTCCATAACTAGTTTAAATTGTACATTGAGATATACAAAAACATACCAAAAAAATCCACCATTTGATGATGGAAGTGGCCAAGAAGTTGGCATGTCAGCCTTCAGTCCATCTCCCAAAATTGCAAGTGGGACAATATTTACTTCTCCCAAATAGATTTTTTTTTATTTCTTCTATTTTAATATGTAATTCAATGCTTGTATTTCATTAGCTTGTAAAGGACTAAACCAAGAACCTACAACAAAGGACTATCAACTCAGCACCTTATGTACAATTGTTGATTTTCAAACACTACCAAAATTGGTAAAACAAAATACCAAATATTTGAGAGACGTAAAACAGAGAATGCATTGATCATGTACACCAAAAAGGGTATTTCCATTAGCCAATATATATAGCAAAAGGGTATCTAGTTACAATTTTCAATTGATGTAAGGGGGTTCAAACCTATTGGAGTACCCCTCTAGCTATATGAAATGGTTAGCAAAACTATAGGAGAGATGTCATCCTCTACATCAAACAAGGGATTCTTGTGAGAGTGGTGGTTGGGTATTTAAATCCAACCAATCAACCATGGTAGAATAGTACCCATTGGGTACAAGGGGGCTCCAAGTAAAAATATTTTGTCTCGTAAGACCAAATACATAAACAAACATCATAGTATTTTTCAATGACTTAAATCTGGTATCATTGACCTTAAGTGTGTTGATTTCATTAAACTGTGGGTGTTTCTAGCATACTTGCCTCAGCCTCTTCAAGAATACAAGTTTGTCATTGAGCCTTCTAGGCACACAGGGGACTCACTGAATAGTGTCAACCAAACCTCCAATTTTTCCTCATAGAATGTGTTTGCAGATGTAAGTAAGATGTTAGTCTCAAGTACATGCTTGTAAAGAGAATGCGCAGTACTAGAGAAGGTGCACCATACCTAAAACTAGCCCTTGCATCTTCATCAATTTAAAAAAGTATGTGCACATTGTATCCATGATATTATGCATTTCACAAAATGACTAGAGAATAATATAAGAGCTCTTCCTTAGTGTGAGGATGAACTCCACAACAGTAGGCCTCACAACCCAATAGGAATATATGTTGACTTGCACACCCCGGGGTTGATTTTATCTAGGAAGGGCAACTCCCAAAGATATTTTGGCACCTCCATATAACTCTTCAATAGCACATCATTGCCATCCGAAATTACTAGCCATTGATTTTTAGCCAGTTCACCTTTGGGGAGCTTCGTGTCTACCAATATCTCTTCTAACGAACAAGGATGTTGCCTTCCTATAGGGCACCCAAAGTTCAAAGAAAATGAAACGGGAGACATTATTTTCATCAAAAATTTGAATAAAACAACTACAACTTACATTACTAACTACAAGAATATACAATACCCAAAAAGAAATAAACAGTACCAAAATTTGGTACTTGTTTGGTACCATATAGTAGAAAACTGACACAGCACAACCAATTTTGGGACTAGACATTATAAAATAATGTAACACACTACCTTCTTAGAATTTCTCAAGGTATTCAAGCAGTTTCAATTTGGTACTCAAAAGTTAAAGGTAGAAACAATCCATTGGACAGTACCAAATTTGTACTACTAGACTGACCTTTTGGCACACACCCTAAATTTACTCCTAAAGGATATGGGCAGATTATCATTCATAAAACAGGTCCTTATTGAGGCCAATCACATAGTCAAGTTTATATGGGAACATCAGTTTACATATGCTTTATTTTGCTCCAAGTCTCCGAATAAAGCACTTCAATTTTTTTGTGCCACGCGATTCACTACAGCATACTATGTTTTGGGTAATTTCATTGAAGTGAAAGCGGCTCTTACAGAAACTGTTGTAGATCGCCGTTGGGAGGCTTGCCTCAGCAAGTATCCCAGCCACCATGAAGAAACTCAAAAATGTGTGTCCTTGGTGCAATCTCATCTCTTTTGGTGGAACATTGACAAACTTGTTGGGGTTAGTAAGCCTTATGTGGAACTACTAAGGGTCGTTGACACAAATAAGTTTGTCATTGGTAAGGTTTATTGGATCATGTCTAAGGAGTTGCATCAAACCAAAGAATATAACCACTACAGTGCAAGAGAGAGAACACAATTCATGGAAACAATGGGCTCAAATGCACACACCATTGCATGGTGATGCATTTGACTTGGATCCAAAGTTTCAGATGAACGGACAATCTTCCAACAAAGAGGTAATGAGAGACTTTAGAAACATCTGCTCGCAGTTGTTTCCAGGCAATGATGGCATGGATGCATTCCAGCAGAGGGTGGATTATGCCAATAGGGAAGGAACTTTCGGAGATCCATGGGTTCTTAATAGCGTAAAAAGGTTTTTAGGCCCAGTATGGTCGAGAGAATATGGAGGAGACGTAGTTGAGTTACAACATGTGGCGATCAGGGTGCTTTCGTCGTGGCATCCAGTGTAGCTGTGAGCGTAATTGGTCTTCTTATGACTTTGTGCACTCAAAGCGCAAAAATTGCTTAAGTCTTGCTCGTGCCGGAGACCTTGTGTACGTATTTTGTAACATGTGTCTCATTCATGCACCCACGAAGATAGCCACACGGGCGACCGAAGTACACTTTGGAGTGCTTCAGAATCATGAAACAGTGGCGGAACACAGGTGTAGCGATGATGAGATGGAGTCAGAAGTGGCTTCAGAATGTTCAAACAATGAAGAGGTTGATGACCTGGTGCCTGTGATAGATGGCAAAATGTAAACATCTTTTTATCATAATGTATCTACTCTTTCTCACTGTAGCTCACTATTGAGCTATATATCTCATTTTTTTGAATTAAGAGCAACATGCACATCTTTGGACAATGTATAAGTCTTCTCCATTAAGTTTTTTTCAAGTATTGAGGAGAGATCACATAAACATAAGTATTGAGGACATGATATGGCAACCAGATAAAATAACATTAATACATCCTAAACAAAATGACATCTACAAACCAAATTCTCAACAAAGTCATCAATTAGCAACTCCAAAATGAATTCATTGCCATAAACATAGACAGAATACAATGCGTCTCAAAAAAGGACGGGGTAATTAGCCATTAAAATTTCCAACTATAGTCTATAATATCTTTAAGAAACAATGATATCCATCGCTTCTTCAAGATCTGCATCCAATGCTTCTTCAATCATATCCACCATTTCTAGAATATTTGCCTCATGACTTGGTCCTGCCTCCTTAGGCAAGAGAGAGAGGACCATATTGTGCTTCATATCTGGCAAATTTTTGCAAGAAAACAACTACTTCTGCTTCTTTGGTTGCTAACTTCTCTTGTAGCAAGAGAACGCTCTCTCCTTGGCTGGCTAGTGTAGCCCCCTGAGACATGATATTAACAATTTGTTCATGCTCATCTGGTAGGAGCACCACTCACCTCTTTCAATATAAATTGCATTATTCGATCAAATAGATGCAACCCTGTCAACAAGTGTGAAAGAACTGTCATTTGCATTAGTAAGCACAATATTTCCAACTCCCTAAACCAAATAAGAGGCATTGTTGGCACAAGTAACTGAATTTCCATGAGGGGCATACTCAAGATCGAGAGGTGAACAAATCACGATGTGAGGTAATGTGCTTTGTAGCACCACTGTCAAAATACCACACATGTGAATCTGTAGCAATTGACATACATGTACCATGGACAACAGGATTATAAGTGCACTCTACATTAAGAGCCCATTCTGCATCAACATCAACATCAATATCAAAGTCTCCTTTCAGATAAGACTCAACAATAGCTGCATTTGTAGTGGAACCAGCATTAGTAGTGGAACTAGCCTCTTTCTTCTTAGCCTATTTTGCCTTCAACTTAGGACACTGCTTGATCAAGTAATAATTAGCTTTACAATAATGGCAATGCATCTTCTTTTTGCCCTTATCACCAAAATTTCTAGATGAATTGCTTCTAGTAGAAGCATTAGGAACATGTGATTTCCACTTGCAGAAGAACCGTGAGAAGTTGCTAAATTACTGTTACCCACCTTTTCTTTGAGCAGCAATAAAGGCATGTTCAACTACATGTTGTCTAGTCTTGTTTTTTTTTGGAAAGCAACTCTTGCAACTATAATGTACATAATGCATCAAACTTGACAACTTCAAGATTTCCTTTGGTCATAAGTCTCCAAGTACTAGCAAAAGTCTGGTAAGCATCTGGAAAGGCATCAAGAACAGTCTACACAAGCAGGGATTTCATTGACGTAATCACGATCATGTAATTACGTTAATAACTCCAGTATTTACACAAGAAAATCATGTGATCACGTTAATTATTAACGTGACTTTGATTATGACTTGCAAAAACCCATAGAGCCGGTTAGCCCGTCGGAGTTTTGATTTTTCCCTACGGATCCCTCCGGGCTTTTTCATTTCCCCGGTGGGGCCACCGGGTATTTGCAGATACCCGGTGGGCCCACCGAGAAAATGAAAAATCCCGACGGGAGTAATTATATATAGTACAGTGTGCTTACCACGGTCCTTTAGCTAGACAAATCCTTGGGGAGTGTATCCAAGTGCCGGGTATAGTCATCTCCTTGTGAATTGACTAAGGTTATCGAGTCACACGTCCTTTTTTTGGGGCGAACGTGATTCTTAATTTGGTAATCACTTCTGAAAAATTTTAATTCTTTTACCAAACATAAAGGTAAGAAACCAAAACAATTGAAAATCTGGAGAGTCATGCTCATTGCGACAAAGCCATTGGTCCAAATGAGAGCTGTAATTGGTTTTAGAAGGTGAGCATATGTAAATGACGAGTCGATAGTCAAGGGTTGGATGTCCTGTACTAGTGTACTGGGCATATAAAGATCCTTGAAGTCTTGCACTTTTCACCATCATAGATGTGAGTTGATATACACTGTCACTCCACAATATAAGAGCTATAATCCTTAATTGGGTGAAAATAGCTTTTATATATTGAATTGGTTGCATAAGGGGGCTACAATCCTTCACTGGGTACAAGTAGTTCTCAATTGTGTGATTATATTGAAGATTTATTTGCGTTAGTTCATGCATTGGTTTATACAGAGAGTGCATTATGTATTATTATAGATTATTAGTTCATGAAATGACCAATCATACTTTTTATTTCTTTCATTTGTTTTTTGCAAACAGCTGACGTCATTCAGTGTAGAAGTTGATTATTATTTGTAGCATTTGAAATATATGTGTCTTATTGTTTGCAAATCAAAGTGGACATATAAATAATCATAATAATATAATTGCATTGGAAAAGTCATAGCATTGTTGTAGTTATTATGCCGTGCATATAGTGTACTGCAATGTGTATGTTTGCTCACAACATAGTTGATCGATATGTGGATTGACTAGCGTGCATTGAAAATCTCATATTGTGATTTTTGGTTACTTTCATAGTGAATGGTTTTTTAATATATATTGAAAATAAGAAAAATATTTTAAAAACTCAACATCTAGCTCTGTTGTCTTCAGTTTTATATTTAAAGCAATGGAGCAAAATGTGGGCACAAGTGGTACAAAGAATCCAAAGAGTAAAAAAGCTCCTGGCAAAGAGTGGGATTATGCTCACAACATATGCAGCCGATATATGGAGCGGCGATGTAAATTTTGTCTCACAACAAAATCAGACGGTGCACCATGTATTAGGGACCATTTTCTGGGTAGCGTTAAAAAGAGTTATAAGAAATGTGAACATCCTAAGACACCTACAATTGCAAAGTGTTTGAGAGAAGACCTCGCCAAAAAGGATGGCAAGAGACAACAGATATGTAGCTCTATGACTGCAAGTCAAGAGTTTTCAGAGCCAAATATTAACTCTGCAAATCCTGTGGTGATGCCAACTAACCTTGGAGAACAGCCTGCGTAGGGGGAGGAAATTTCAAGCAGCGTTCCTTTTAAGCGTCACAATGAAGGTGGACTTGGTCAAATGCGTCAAAAATCATTACATCAAATCTTTCGAGTGCAGTCTCTAGAAGCACAAACTGCACTCGCCAAAGCAATATTCTTCACTGGAAGTGCTTTAGTCATGGTAGATAGCAATCATTGGAAGGTTGCTTGGAAGAAAATCGGTGAGTTTAGCCCAAGATTTTCAGCTTCTTCTTACCAAATGATACGAAATGTTTTCTTGGACAAATGTTACATCGAAGTCAAAGAACGTGTTGGTAAAATAATACTTGGGAATATTTCTCTTTCAAGATGTACAATTGTGAGTGACGACTGGTTAAATGTTCAAAGAAGACCGCTAATCAATGTTTGTTTGTCCAAGGGGAGAAACGTTTATAAAGGTGATTGATAGTTCTGGTGCAATTAAAAGTGGAAAATACATTTCTGAGGTCTTGATTAATGTAATTAAATAAATTGGTGTTGAACATGTCATTCAAGTAGTCATGGACAACACAAAGAATTATAAAAATGCCAGTAAATTAATAAAGAAGTGCTTTCCACACATATTTGCCAATGGTTGTAATACGCACAATTTAAACTTGGTGTTGAAGAATTGGTACACTAGCGAAGAAACCACATGTTTAGCCAAAAAAATTGACATAGCGCATCAGGTGAATGATTTTCTCCATCCGTACCTGTGATAGTTGCGGTGTCTGGGTGGCTATAGAAATCCATGTTATTTTTGCATCTTTCTCTGCCAACTGTGTCGTTGTAAATATCCTTTTCTCTCTTTAATTGTAGGTCTCGGCGCCTTCCACTATCAATGCCAGCTCATCTCGGGTGAAAGTGACACAACTCTCCCCGATATCATGAGTGGCAACAATTGTCTCCTTTGACAAAAATTCTACCGGTCACTATTGCACAAAGTGAACATATAATATTTTAGCAAAATATAATGCACAATCTGCATTGTGCAGTGGGATGGCCATAAACTTCCAAGTAGATCCTCTCAGCGTTTTCTTTGATTGCATCGTGGAGGCCCTTCGATACCTTCCACCTTCCTTTCTTGATCTCTGCATCCTCACATGGCCATATTCTTTTTATCATGTCCTTCGTCACTTCTTTATTGATCTCTTTCCATTGCATGTGGTTTTGATTTGCCCATTTTGAGAGTCGTCGAGCAGTGCGCGTCCCTTGTTGTGTTGACATACCGTGTGCCTAAGACTTCATGCACTGAAATGCATTAACACGCTTGTTGTTGATCATCATGCACTGATTGGGTGCCACAAACTTGTTCTTCATCGGCCATTTTCTCTTGGAGATGCAATGGACAAATATTCAATATCATTGGTAAATATATATTCTCACGATTCAACAGTTTCACAAATGCACAAGGTAGCAACTTCTCGTCCACTACATATAAGACATCATAGCGGACTAAATCAAACCACAACTGATGCAACTAAACAAAATCACAATTGCTGGACCCAATTGAACCACAAGACAAATTTGAAATACCCCATATAACACGACAAATTTGAAATGACTAAAGATAATTGACTCAAGGAGGTGAACCACTCCAAACCAGATAATACACTTCAATAAAAATAGAATACCTTGGACAAAACAGATGTAATCATAAAAATGTTTAGATCGGATAAAAAGATGGTGCAAGTTCAACAAGGGGACGTTGGACAGGTTTAGGGTTTGTCTTTAAATGTTCTTTGAAAAATATCAAAACATCAGATGCATTTCTTCTTTGTTCTTGCTCTTTTAACTTCATCCAACAATCTACTTTAATCCGAATGGCCCTCATAACATCTTGGTCTGGGTGGTAAAAAACTTCTTCCGAAAAATAAATGGTCATAATAACTAATATCTAATTCTCCTAAATGATTTTCTCATGTTAAACTGATCATTTAATATGGGAAAGTACCAGGAGAGAAAAAGCTAGAATATTGGTTAACGGTAGGCAGACTGGCCACAGTAGGGATCCAAAGGAGGGAAAATAGGGATCCAAAGGGGGGGCCATCTGCAAAAGAGCAATGTGCAACAATGGGCTTCAAAGACCCTAAGGTTCCAAAATTCAATGTAAAGTCCAAGGGTCAAACCTTAGGGAAATTGGATGCCTTTGTGAAGACCTAAAAGTGTTTGCAAATCCCTAGATGGGAGGGGGACGATCCCTTTTAGTAGGGGATGAGAGACAAAGACGCAGACACTCTTGCAAGCCCCTTTACACAAAGGGCATAGTGGACACATGTCAACTCCCTAGCCCAGTTGCTCCCAAAATGTTTTCAAATTCTATTGGATGGCCATAGAGGTGGACCAATGAGAATTAGGCTAGAGTAATGTTAGTTTAATTCATTTAAAAACACTTGATAAAAGAACCAATAGAAATTAACCTCTCTAGAAGACTATTGGATAGTCGCCCAAGGGGTCCAATGAGCATTTAGCAACCCAATGGCTTGCCTGATTCTTATTGGCTAGAAGACTAAGGGGTCTAATGAGAGATTTATTGATTTATTTAATTATCTAAAGCTCTCACAAAAGGGAAAGGGGGACACATGTCAGCAGGCTAGCCATTATGCTTCTAAATTCTTATTGGCTAAGCTTGGCATGAGCCAATGAGGTGCCAGCATGAGTAAAATGCAAGAGGGGTCGACCAAGAGAGAGAGGGGGCTGATTTTGGCAAGGCATTATCACACACACACTCACACAATCTCATGTGTGAAGCAAAGAAGACTCTCTCTCCTTTTCAAGCTTTAATGTTAAGCTCATCATCTACTCCAAGCTTGTGAGAAGGGAGGCCTACACCAACAACTCTTGGCTTTGTGATGCAAATCCAACCAAGAGCCAAGATCCAATGCATGCTCATCTCATCTACCATGCTAATTACTAAGCTATGCTAAGCTATTATGAGTGATTAAGTGAGTAGATATACTTCTTTCTCGTAAGACTACTCCTTCTTCCTCTCAATCTACTCTCATACCCCGCTAGCTTTCTCGTAAGACTACTCCTTCCTCTCAATCTACTCTCATACCCCGTTAGCTCTCACTATCTTCGAAGGTGTGTGAGGTCTTGGGTCTAAGACCGTGAGGGAATTGATGTTGTGTTTTTATAAGTGTGCGCATGGTGCTTGAAGCTTTCATCTTCATTGGAACACAAAGTATGGTATTGTAAAATGTCTCCCTCGATGGGGGAAACCTATAATACAAAGCCTTTTGGAGGGGGGGACCTGCTCCATGTAAATCCGGTCCTCAACTATTGTCAATAGCTTAATTTCTCTCTCTTTTGAAGTATTTTTCATGCGTATCTAACTAGGTGTTATGCTTTTTGTTGCTCTCTCCATCCAAGCACTCTTGATGTACTCATTAGAAAGTTGTTAGAATGGCTGACAATAGTAAAGAGACTGAAATTAATGTTGATAGATTTGATTTTGCTAATGAGCAAGCTGCTAATGATGCCCCTATGCTTGTTAACTACCTTGTTTCTAGGCTTCAACAAGCCATGGGCAATCCATCCCTCCAAAGTGAAGTGCAACGGCAGCTTCGTGCTCATGGGATTCTCCAAACTCCCCACCAAGAAGAGAGAGTACCTACGAAGCCTCCTTGTGAGACTTCCAAAAGAGGCCTCTCTCCGATTCGGGAAGAAGAAGAGGATCCCTACGAAGGGCTCAAAAATATACTACTTAATGACACATCTCCTTCCCAAAGGAGAACTCAAGAGTCCCCCACCAAAAGAACAAGAAATAAGTGAGTCTCCTGCCACCTTGGTGGAGATGGTCCACGAAGATGGCGGGCAAAACACTCTCCATCACCTCCTAAACGGAGAAGACCATCGCACACCTCTCCACACCATAATTCAAAGAGGGATGGTAAAAAACAAGAGAAGAAAAAGGAAAGAAAGAGGTCACCCTATTCTCCATCTTCTTCATCCTCTTCCTCTTATGAAGAAAGTGATGGTGCAGACAAAGGAACAAGGCAAGAAAAAGACATGGACAAGATCAAGGTGATTGTGGACATACCACATCCAAAAATAGTGAAGGAGGTTCAATCATTCACGGAACAATACGGATACTACATAAAATTTATTTACATGTACTGGCTAAGGCAATAACGTATGCTGGAATTTGGTGGCCTACACTCTTTATGGATGATGCAACACTTGTGAAGCAGGGTGATGAGTGTCAAAGAACAAAGGTTCCAATAAAAAAGGACGAAATTCCAATGAGACCCATGATAGGACCACACACGTTTGCCAAGTGTGGTCTAGATTTTGTGGGTCCCATACCACCATTGGCTTATAGAACTCATGAAACATTTATAGTAGATAGACACAAACTAATTGACCTAGTGGGTAGAAGCTAAAGCCACATAAAAAAATGACGCACACACCACGACACATTTCTTGTATGAAAATATCTTTACACGATACTATTTGTCTATAAAAATGTTAATGATCAAGGGACACAAATTATTGGACTTCATCCAGCAATTCAATGCGGCCTTTGGAGATGAGGGCTTCACAGAGTCCTCCAAGCTAGGCCATGTAGCTATGCACTTTTAAAAAATTCTCGTCAATGGTGGGCTAGTCTCCGCGGGAATGGCAAAGCCCCAAGGACATGGAAAACTCTACGAGTTTCCATAAAGAAGCAATTCCTTGCAAGCGATGCCAAGGACAAAGTGCCTACTGATGGAGAATCTTGAAGCTACTTTCCCATGAGTCTATCCACAAATATGTAGAAAAGTTTTGGGATGTACATCTCAAAGCTACAGTCTTTCAAAAGACAGACTTTGCCGAGCAAAAGCAACAATTTTGTGTGGGATTACTGTTCAGGCCGATTATGTCAACTCTCAATGTCTTGGTTCTATCACCAAGTCATCTACCACACTATGGTTTCTTTTTGCATTAATTTCCAACAAGGGGCTAAAAGGAATTCCAAGCCCATGGAAAACAAAAATCAAAATGATGCAAAGGGGAAGAACAATACTCAAAGTTCTTCCCAAAGCAATTTTAACAACAACAACAACAACAAGATCAAGGACAAAGGAGTTTACAAAGGTAAAAACAAACTCTCTCCTGAACAGCTAAAGGCTTTTTGTAAAGATCACAAATGCTTTAAGTGCGGGGAGCAAGGACATGGCTATCGTTCTTGCCCCCAAAGAAATTCCCGCAATGAAACTCCTAGAGCTTCCACAATCGAAGCTCCAAAAGAGGATTTTCATTGCAAATGATCATCCCTTTTGTATGCTTTAGGGAAGGTGAGGGAGCATAATGCCTTCATCCTATTTCATCCTCGATCTTCTCACAATTTCATATCAACGGAGTTGACCACAAAGATGGGCATACAAGCTTTCAGATGGAAGATACAATAACTACCGATGGGGCTTTCAAGGGACAGCAAGCCTCCGTTACTCCCTTGATTGGTAAGTTGAGGCTTCATGTCCAAAGCTACGTCAACAAAGACGACTTTTTCATCTCTCCTCTCCAACATAAGGATGTTATCCTAGGGGCACCATGCCATTCAACTGCATGGATACCAACATGATGTTCCCTGAAAGGAGAATCTACTTCACCTACAGGGAAAAGAGCATGTATATAGATGCTAATGAGTCCGGTCGTACTGTACCACTTGTAAATTCTCCTGATTTTGATAAGTCAATGAAAATCTCGGTTTCCTTGTACATGATTTTTTTCAAAGAGTCTCTAAATGGTGCTAATATTTTAACAAAACAAAGTGACAGGAATCAAGAAGAGTTAGACTTGTCTAATTTTTTGAATGGATTCCAAGATGTATTTATCAATGACATCCTATGGAGTTACCTCCAAATGAGGGGATGATGACCATAAGATAGAGCTTCTACCTGGAAGCTCACCACCTAATAGACCTCCCTATAGAGTTTCTCAAGCTCAACAAGAGGAGATTATGAGGCAAGTGCATGAGCTGGTAAACAAGGGGATGTTGAGGCCTACCTCCTCTTCCTTTTGTTCTCCAGTCCTTTTAGTGCAAAAGAAAGATGGCACACACCGCATGTGTGTGGACTATTGAGCACTAGATCATATCACTATCAAAAACAAATTTCCCGTACCACAGGTAGAAGATCTCTTTGATAAGCAACAAGGTTTGACCTAATTCAGTAGGATTGACCTTAAAAGTGGCTATCATCAAATAAGGATAGTGAATGAATATATCATAAAGACCACGTTCCATAGAATGTTTGGTCTTTATGAATATCTTGTCATGCCTTTTGGTTTGACGAATGCTCCAGCCACATTCAACCGCGCGTAATGGAGAAAATCTTTAGACCCTACCGCAAGTTCGCTGGAGTGTTCTTCGATGAAATTATCATCTACTCCAAATATTTGGAGGAGCATAAGCAACACCTCCAGGTAGTTTTTCAAGCTATGGAGAATAAAATTTTCATTAACCAAAAGAAGAGTGAATTTTCCTCCAAGAGATTCAATACCTAAGTCATATTATCTCTCAAGATGGTATCCATATGGATCCAACCAAGCTTGAGGTAATAAAAGGATGGCCTAATCCAAGGAATCTACATGAGCTACAAAGATTTCTTGGTATGTGTGCATACTATAGACGCTTCATAGCTAAATAGCAAGACCACTACATGACTTGACCAAGAAAAATGTACATATGAACTCCTACAGAGCAAAGTGCTTTTGAAAAGCTTACTTCTCAACCCATACTTACACTACCGGATCTCTCAAAACCATTTGAGGTCCAATGTGATGCTTGTGGAGATTTCCCTTGAGCAATTTTGCTTCAAGAAGGGCATGCCATTGCATATGAGAGTCGAAGACTCAATTCCGAAGAGAGAGTATTGGGAATCTATGAGAAGGAGCTACTAGCTATCCTACATGCCCTTGACACTTGGAAGGACTATCTATTGGGGACTCCATTCATCTTACGAACAGACCACCAAAGTCTCAAGTACTTCATGCCGCAAACCAAGCTCTCCAACAAATAAATGAGGTGGGAAATGTACTTTCGCAATTCAATTCATATTGCTCATATTGCTGGTAAGCATAATCAAGTGGCCGATGCACTATCACGACGACCAAGGGCAAATGTGGTGTCTATAGCAACTCACAATGATGTATGTTCCATGATAGATGAGTACGCTATGGACCCTGATTTTAAAGACATAATGTCAGCCCTTGCCTTAGAGAAGAAAGAGGAACCATTCACCTTGCAGGATGGTCATCTTCTCCATGAAAAAAGGCTATGTGTTAATCACTCCCTTCAAGAGAAAGACATGTATGAATCCCATGCTCCTCCCTATGGGGGCATAGAGGGATTCAACCTACTCTTTGAGGAGTAGAGACATATTTTTATTGGCCCACCATGAAAGTGTACATACAAGAGTATGTTTCAAAATGTGTGGTATGCCAAAAGACCAAGTATGATAGAGGAAAGCAACCTGGATTACTCTAGACATTACAATCCCTAATTCTCTATGGGAGAGTATATCCATGGATTTTAGCTTTGGATTATCCAAGTCTATCCATGGGAGTACGGGAATATGGACAATAGTCGAAAGGTTTAGGAAGCAAGCACACTTTATTCCTATCAAAAAGATTATTAAGGCACATGAAATGGCAACCCTCTTCATATTTTAGATTTTAAAACACCACGGATTGCCAACATCCATCGTGCCAGATAGAGACCCTAGAATGACTAGTAATTTTTTAAAAGATCTCTTTGAAAATCTAGGTACAAGGTTGAATTTCTCTTCGGACTATCACCGGACTATCACCCACAAACGGATGGCCAAAGTGAGATAGCTAACCTTATGATTGTCGATATACTAAAGGTTTATGTTACAAAAGTAGATCAACATTCACGATGGAAGAAGTATCTACCACTTTTAGAGTATGCATACAATAACATTATCCATACTACTACAGGAAAGGCGCCTTTTAAAATCATAGAGGGAAGGTCTAAAAGTCCCTTGCTGCGTAAGGTACATGGAAAGATCTTCGTTGCCAATGAGTATAGCTGAGACCTATGAGAATCTTTCCAAAAGATTAAGGAGGCTATATCCATCTCTCAACGAAGGCAAAAAGATGCTGCTAACAAGCACAAAAGGGACTTAACATTCAAAGAAAATGATTGGGTCTTACTTAAGTTTCTCAAGGCTCGATTAAGGTAAACTATGGGCAAAAATCCTACGGGCCACCAAAAGTATTATGCTAAATCAGCAAAAAGATACTATGGTCCTTTTCAAATATTAAGACCAATCAATGAGATGACCTATCAACTCAAGTTGGCCAACCATTGGCTCATTCACAATGCTTTCCATGTGCTTAAGCCTTACAAACAAGAGCCACCAACAAACCCAATTAGTGAAGACCCCCCCCCCCCCCCCCCCCCGAGATCGAAGATCAATAAGAAGTGCTACAACCCAAAGCTATCCTTCGACATGAGGACAAGCTACTTTGGCATGGTAAGATTATCCGATGATATCTTATTAAATTCAAAAATTATCCTTTTGAAGATACTAGATGGATGCAAAGAACACAACTTAAGGATAGTATGAACCTTGTTAATGTTTACAATGCTACATTAGAGTAAGCAAATGTAAATGTTTCTTTTAAATTATCAATGTTTTTGTCTTATAATATTAGTTCTCTTCTTATTGTGCACAAATTTAAGTAGTATGCATGCTTAGAAACATGTTTGTGATGACGACATCTCTCTAACAACAAGAAGAATTTTTCACTCTACTTTGGGAGAATAAAATGGACTCAAGAGCAAACATTCTTGCGGCAGCTAAGTCTTCCAAGCCCCGCTAAGAAACATAGATTAATGACTAAGTCTTTATCTCCTCTACCTCAGAGTCAAGGACGACTATGATTTATAGAGAGAGGTGATGTCATAAAATCTAATATCTAACTAACCCAAATGATTTTTTCATATTAAACTTGATCATTTAATGTGGGAGAATAAACAATAACAAGAGTTAGAATATAGACATGTGCTTATGGATATATCTCAGCACGAGACCAAAGTGAACATATAACATTTTTGTAAAATATAACACACAATCTGCATTGTGCGGTGGATGGCCATAAACTTCCAAGTAGATCCTCTCAGCATTTTCTTTGATCGCATCGTGGAGGCACTTCGATACCTTCCGCCTTTCTTTTCTGATCTCTGCGCCCTCACATGGCCATATTGTTTTGATCATATCCTTGGTCACTTCTTTATTGATCTCTTTCCATTGCATGTGGTTTGGATTTGCCCATTTTGAGAGTCATCAAGCAGTGTGCGTCGCTTGTTGTGCCGAAATACCATGTGCTAGAGACTTCATGCACCAAAATGCATTAACAACCGCTTGTTGTTGATCATCATGCATTAGAGCAATCCTATCTAGTGGAGCTTGAAAAACTTAGGGTTAGCTTCATTAAAGACCTCTAAAGGTTAGTGTTAAAAGTCCTTAGTCCTAGGACCTTAGGCAAGCTAGGGCTGAGCTTGAGGTGAGAACTCGGTCCAAGCTTGAGGTGCTTGTCGTGCTTGTTGACTAAGGTGCTTGAGGTGCTTCATGCCTAAGGTGCTTGAGGGACTTGTGGTGTTCCAAACTGTTAGAAGCTGAACAACCCCACGGAAACTAACTACTCGGAAGATTATCATTTTTGTAATTATTCATTTATTGAGGAAACCTGAATTTTCACCTTGTAAATATTGGGGCTTACAGAAGTTTTGAGATTGTATCCCAGTTTTGATAGTTAGATTGAGTAGATGGTTGATTTGGAGCTTTAGGGTTTGAGAATTGTAAGGTATATATACCACTTTTTGACCTTAATGAAAAAACCTTTTGTCATTTTTAAAACAATTTTTAAAGTTTGTGAGTGAGCGTATTGTGTACGAGAGAGAGTGTGTGAGCTTCATCTTGACGCTACGTGTGCACCGGTGGTCGGAATCGAGTGCGGAGAAGTGCAGCGTGTTGCCCCCGATGAGAGCTATGCGCCGATACCTACATTGCGCGCGTACGGTTCGGTTTTGCAAGCTCCTTTTACGAGCTTCATCTGGTGATTTGGTGAGCATACCTTGTCCGATTTTGCATTGCAGCATATCCACACGTTCACATTGAGTAGAACTACACATTAGGCACTTTAGATTTTGGAAACGAAGACCTGCAAATTTCGGCCAGACATCCTACGTGATTTTGCGCCGGGTGTTTTGGGTTGGGGTTTTGGTTCATAGATCTTAGGGAGAGCGACCTATTGGTATTAGTAGGGACTCCTTCAAGTTATATGGTGTTTCGAGATTGTTTGATGGGTGTTCGGCTCTAGAAAGCGTTGTAGGAAGTATCCTCTTATGCACTCTTATGCACTCTTGAAGGCTGTGACTTAGACAATTGGTAGAGACCTCTGTAGGAATTAGTCAGGAGTCGGTCGAGTGTAGGTTGACACCTTATGCTTGCTTCCACGCGCCTGCAGGTCGAGCTTCTTCCTTAGCTGACATTATATGTTAGGTGATTTCTCGATGTGCTGACGTCCGTCGCGGCATATCCGTCCAACATTGGCGCCGCTGTCGGGGACAAAAACCTTAGGTAGGTGACCGAGACTAATCCTTGAGGATAGGGATTTTTGGCTTGCCAAGAGTCTCGTTTTACATTTAGATAGGATCAGGGAGTGGAGAACTCTCTAGGTCTTAGAGCGAGTCTAGGAAGCGTGTGTCTGGCCTAGATCCTTCAACTTAGGTAGATTTAGGTAGACTCAGATAGTTTTAGGTATTAGTTGAGTTCTTGAGTAGGAGTTGGAGTGGTAGAAGCGGTGAGAGGGAAGCTTGAGAGTCCGGAGAGGCCAAAAAGCAACCAAAACACCATTATCACCATTTCACATGATAAGTAGGAGTAGAGTAAGTAGGACATCATGATTCAAGATCTAGAGCACTTCATGCATGTATACTTGCTTGGTAAATTCATCACAAGTTTGTAAAAGAAGCAAAAAGACGCAAAAGTGTGTTTTAAAGCCTAAGAGAAGTCCAAAAGTTACTGTGAGTGTTTCTGATAGAGCTACAGAGCATCAGGAGCATTTTTGTCAGGAAAAAAGTTAATTTCAAGCCTGGAGACATCCTACGCTTAGGATGTCTACAGGCTAGTCTGGTGGAAATTTTGGGATTTTGAGTTGACCAGTGTGTTCAGAAGGTGGGATTTACCCTAATTTCAACTGGATAGTGGAAATTTGACCATATCTTGACAGGATAAGGCCAGATAGACTGAAATTGCCAGACATCCTACTCAAATTGTGCCAAAACATTATTTTAAGACCAAAACCATAAGATGGCTGCGTGAGCATGTCTTGCATGATATATTGAGTGACTGAGAGGGGTTTCATCTCATTTGGGTGAGAAAAATGGGTTCAAAGCAAACTTTAGCACTTTTGACTGAAAAAGGCAAGAATAGCTAAAATTGGGGACTTTTGAAATCCAAACCAAAATCTAAGCATAAAACTGGGTTGTTGACACCAAGGGGAAGCTGTGGGTTAAGTCTGGGGTCAAACAAGCCAAATAGAGATCTTACGCGTAGGATGTCTATTGTGTGATTTTGCACTCCAAACCAAATTTTGAGCATACCAAAGTGATCAGCAACTCAAGGAGAGCCTGTGTTTTGAATTTGAAGCCATTCTAATGAAAAAGACATCCAACGCGTAGGATGTCTAAAGCAAGAAATTGAAGCCAGATACTGACTGTGAGCATAGCAAGGTGTTGTATAGCCTAAGGCAAGCCTCTAGGTCAATTTTGGTCCAAATTGGAGTTGATTAGACTGATCAAGATCAGCAACAGGCTGTCGGAACATATTTCTGACTCATTGACCAGCTTATAGGTGTCCAAATCAAAAAGTAAAAACAGTTGTGGGCTCAGCACATAAAGGGGAATCCATAGTGCAAAAATCCAGGCAAAACAAAGCAGGAGACATCCTACGCGTAGGATGTCTATTGGGGCCTACTAAAGAGAACATTTGACTGGGCTTAGACAGTGAGATTCCATTTGGCTTAAGGGTTCCAGAACTTCTTTCAGAAGTGAATTTGGACCTTGTTTGTCCATTTGACGGAGCAAAGACTGAATTCAGACTTTTCCGCGTAAATTGATCAACATCCGAGGGAAGTACAGTTCCAGAATAACAAACCTAATCCAAAACATCAGCATTGTATAAAATACAATAGTGGTTGAGATTAACTCTCCAGTTATACCAATCATTAATAAGATAACCTCTAGCAGATAAATGCTTTGATTCGATTGCCGAAATTAAACGCTTGTGTACAGGTATATTCAGCAACAAAGCAAGAAGTTGTGCGGAGACTGATCCTTTGCCGGGTGAGTGGTTGGATTTGTGATAAATTGCATTGATAAGTTTGATGGATTTAAGATCAGGAAGATACATTGTTAGAGACCAAAAGGTGGCAGGTGACCAAGGTAGCTTAGTGTCCACCGAGGAGAGTGTAACTCAGGCAAGGTTAGATCCGCTAGCATTAATTATTGAGGAAGGTAGTGATACTGACACTTCGTCAGACAAATCTTTCTTCATGATGGGTAGTC
Source organism: Adiantum capillus-veneris (assembly GCF_014529385.1). Classification (NCBI taxonomy): domain Eukaryota; kingdom Viridiplantae; phylum Streptophyta; class Polypodiopsida; order Polypodiales; family Pteridaceae; genus Adiantum; species Adiantum capillus-veneris. The sequence goes on along the minus strand of NC_140943.1, from coordinate 112,357,611 downwards.
AACAGCCAGGAGGTTTCACCTATGACGGACCAATGCTAGGAGGAAGCACCTCCCTAAATCCTTTCAATGATTCCAAGCTCACTATGATCTTCTTAGAGGGAACAAACTCGAGGGGAGCCCTAGTCTATTCTGACTATCGACGACGTAAGTGCATTTGTATCGAAGAGAGGCCAGCTCAGAGATTGGAGATAATCCGGGTCTATGATGATGGAGATAGATTCCGAGACGAAAAGGGGAACCACTATCTAATAGTCAGTAACCCTGAAGATTACAACAGATATGGAGATAATGTGGCAAAAGGGAAAATGGTTTCAGAAGCTCAAGAACCTCCACCATATGTATGATAAGAAAACAACCAGGGTTCCAACTTATAATGAGAACGTGGGAATCTACAAGCATGAGAGTGAGGGTATAGTCGCTTACTTTCGTAGCAAAGAACCATACGTAAACGAATTAAGAAAAGACAAGGTTCTTTACTTATTCTCTTATGAAACTGCTATGGGGAAGGGTATAGTTTTTGTTGATAGATACGAGCGAGAATACCAACGTATTCTCCCAGAGGAGGTAGAAAGGGCAACAGGTCCAGGAGCATCAGCATATGCCCCTGAGGAAGTGCCAAGAGCCACCTACACCCCAAGCAAGTCAACGAATCCTTTTTCAGAAGATTATGACGCCACCTCACATTCCACCCGACCATAGGCATTCAACAACCTAAACCAACCGGCAAACCAGCCATCATTGCAGGCATGGCTTCAACAGAGTGCTACAATAGAACAAGACCAAAGCTGAGATGGTTATCAAGTTGCACGAGGGCTAAGGGATTTGCAAGAACCACCACTCTATTCAAGGTATCAAGGAGAGATGAAGCCAAAGACTCAAGGGTCAACAGAGCCTGGAGGGCCACCCTTAGAACGAATTCGAAGAGATGAACGAGCTCTGGCAAGAACTATTAGAAATTATGGCTTAGGAGCACCATTGGGAGAGGAACCATCCTACTACCGAAGACCTGAGGAGGTATATCAATTAGGACGTGAAGATCCAATGATGAGGTTTATAGACCATCGGAGAATTAGACCTTCTCAAGTGCAAAAATAGGTAAACAAGAAATACACAGGAAGCAGAGACCCAAGAGATCATGTAGCAGCCTTTGTGCGTGTAATTAGAGCCGAAGAGGTGTTAGATTTTCCTACCCAATTTGTAGGGTTTGGACTAACCCTAGAGGATGACATGGCCACTTGGTTTGACTCTGTAGAGCGTAGAGACTTTGAGTCTATGCAGAAAGTGTTTGACGAATTTATCGAGGAATTGTCACAAAGGGGGATAGCTCATAATACCGTCTCACAAATCCATAAATTCAAACAGAAAGATGGGGAATCTGTACGAAAAGTAGCCCTAAGACTAAAGTTATGTCTGGTGGAAGAACTCTCAACTCAGTCCAGACTTATGCTTATATTTATCCAAGGACTAAGGAATGCAGATCTCCAGAAAGACTTACGTATGAAGAGGAGCACGACGCTGAATGAGTTGACCAAGGAGGATCTTTACCTTGTGGACAATTGTGCGGTCTACAAAGAGGGGGAGTTCAAGGACCTTGACGACGATTCATCTTCACAACAAAGTGGAAGCAAGTCTTCTAAGACAACACCGAAAGGAGAAGTAGCTGTAAACCAAGAGCAGCTTGTAGATAAAGTGCTAAAAAAGATTAACTTGTACACAAAACCCCAGGCTAAATAGCCCAAGTGGTGTGCTATTGAACAAAAATGGACAAACCATGGGACCGAGGAATGTTATTATAACAAGGGATATGTGAGAGAGAGACCTTACGCTCCGCAAGCTCAGGTAACTTCTCCTCAAGTTCCACCGATACCTAGGTATCAAGCAGGCAACCTACCAGGACCTGTAGGTGTAGAAAGACCACAACCAGTGTTGGGGCAACAACCACCCCTACCAGGATTACGACCAGTTGGTATAAGATATACACCAACCGTAACCGAATCAGAGGATAAGTCTTTGGTTCCTATGCATGCATATTATGAAGATCCCAATGGATATGCAGCAAACCCTGTCTATTATCCACCGGATGAACCCTCGACACCAGAACCATGGAGCATGATAGGAATTACAGGACCACCAACAGCTGCACAGGCAGCAGGAGAAGGAAGATATAGCTTAGATGAACGAACATTGTTGTTCATAGCCAACGGAGGCATGGGCGGACAGAGACATGCATACCAACAAAGAGGACCTCAAGGAGCACCTCAACAACCCAAGGGACCTTGCTACAAGTGTGGTGGAGACCATTGGCTAAGAGGATGTCCTCATGATGAAATCATTAGAGTCAATGCATATTGCACCGAGTGTGGAGTTACTCATTTGATTCCCGATTGCCTAAAAACCCGAGCAAAGGAGCAAAAACCACCTTGAACATGCTAGAAACAGTACCTTCCATTGGAGGGTCAAAAAATGAAACAATCATACCTATTCAGGCGGTAACACGAGCCCAAGCTCATAGAATGACAAACGAACACATAGTTGAAGAGCCAAAAACCAATGCCCAAAGTTCAGAAACGAAAAATCAGAGAAGCACTTGGAAAGCTAGAAAAGCGCACATGAAAGCCAGGAAAGAACGAGAGCAAACAACTCTATCCGAGGAGTTGAAACATACAAAGGATAGATTAGAGCGGTTAGAGGATCCAGCTAGCTTAAGCTTACACACCACGGCAACCATAGCACCCAAGGAAATAGCAGAGCCCAAAAGTGCAGGATCAGGAGGATCTATACTGACAGACAAGGTAAATGAGCAGTTGGATGCGCTTCTAAAGGCTTATGAAGCCAGACTCAAAAAGAACCAAACCCAGGAGCAAAGGTGGATGACTTATCCATATGCGGAAATAGAAAAACAGAGGTTGGAAATGTGTAAAAGGATGATTAAAACAGCTCAATCATTGATGGAAGACCCGTTGGGTAAACCTGCAAATTGGCATGAGGCACCAGCTCCAACCCCTATCCAACCAACTTTAGAGGAACAAGTAGAAACAAAGGAAAGACTCACTAATACCTATGAGTCCAGAGGAGAGCCTATCATAGTGCCAAATACAACAGATGAGGCAAGTGACGGGTTCCAACCTAAAACATTGACAGAAATGGGTAAGGACTGTAACGGTCTAGACGATCTGTGGAAGCAAATCCGTGAGGCCAATGAGGCTAATAGGATGAGTAACCACATGAATAGCACGAGAAAAGAAAAGAATGTAACCTTACCTCCTATTGAATAATTTGAGGCAAGGTCACAAATGAACTTTGAGATACATTCACAAGGGGGAGACCAAGGATCAATTAGTTCGAGGCACAGCCAACCAGACTCGCTGAGAACTTTACCTTCTTACCTAGGAGAGTATGAAGCCAAGTCGGAAGTGAGAGCAATCCCATCTCAAAGACTTTCTTCTAACAAAGTGATGGATTTGCAAGGATTGATTGAGTTATTGTCCACACCAGTGGCATGCACAATCACATTAGCAGAACTCCTCAAGTTACGACCAAACATGTGGACCACACTAGGTAAATGCCTAGAAAAATTTGGAGTGAGAGACCCCACCTTGAGGCTACAGGAAGGGATCAGAGAGTTGGACCGGCCTCAACTAAACACTAGGCCAGTACCATTAAACAAGGTTGGAGAGTATTGCGATGGAGAAGATGGAAACACCACGCTACCAGTATAATTCCCAAGGAGTAGTTTCCAAAGCTATTCTTGACAGTGGAGCGGGAGTTGCTATCACCACCAAGGAAATCTGAAAAAAATGGGGAAAACCAGCTTTGAGAGCTACCGGAATGAAATTGCAATTGGCAGACGGGTTCATGGAGAAGCCTTTGGGACCCTTAGAAAAAGTGATTGTCACTTCGTGCGGGATCGAGTATGAGCATACATTTGCGATATTCGATTTCGACAAAAAGAACAATTATGAGATCATCTTGGGAAGACCATTCATGCAACAATTGAAGATGGTCCAAGATTGGGGTTACGACCACATATACCTCAGACATGGCGAGACAACAACTAAAATACACCTGAAAGACCATAGTTACAAAGATGTGAACCAAACACCTGTGGAAGAGTTTGATTCAGCTACAGTAGCAGGATCGGAACTCCCAGCATGGTTAGGGCAACAAAAAGAGCTATGGATGTGCGGAGCTTCACATTGTGGAAGCTTAAGAAGAGAGGAATGCGAGCAATTGAGGACAAGGAGTATATTCCGAAACCTTTCCCTAAAGATGCCTTGGAACCTCTAGAATGGGAACACATACTAGCAACATTGGATATCTGTACCATTACAGATAGTCCAACAACAAAATTTTGCGATAAGGATGGCTATGATGTGCTACCCTACTACATGGTAAACATTATACCAGGAGAAGATGAGACGATAGAACCACCGGGACAAGAAGAGTTTTATAACTCTTTTGAACATCAAGAAGTAAATGATGATGCAGATAATGAGTGTTCAGACACCTCAAGTGAGCATGGAAGGGAACCAGAGAATATTAAGTTTTATGATTTTGCTAATCAACACCCTAGACGCCAGGAACGCTATAGGAGGAAACGAGTAGGAAACAAAGCGAGAGAGAACCTGATGCCCAGGATAAAAGGTAAAACTCACTATTTGATGCTTGTAAAAGCAGAGGATTGTGTAAAAGATCAAATATCAGGAAGATTCTCAAAAGATCGAAGGAAAAGAACGCGAGAGGAAATAAAACAGAAACGAAAAGCTAAAACAGAAACAAAATCACAAAAATCAAAAAAATCAAAAAAAGAAACAACAAAAGACCAAGAGTGGACCAAACTGGAGCGTAAACAAAAATACCAAGAACTGAAACGGTCTTTACGTGAGATATGGACTACTGAAGAAGATAGTGATGGTAAAGGGGAGTCGAAAAAGGAAAACATAAATGTACCATCACACTATGGGAAATTTACCATCCAGGACAGAAAAATCATCATGACACCACCAGTCAGGGAAAGAACCAACCAAGAATCTTACAATGGGCCAAAAAATGCAAAAAGGATAGACCTTGCAGAACCAGTGAAAAGCCTCAGCCGGTCTATATAGCAAATAATTTAGAGCCTGAAGAAGAAGAAAGGCTAACACAACTTCTCAAGAAGTATAAAGATGTGTTTGCATGGTCCTATAAAGACCTCAAGGGAGTTGATCCAGCGATATGCCAACATACAATTCCTTTGAAATCGGATGCAAAACCTAGCAAACAACGTCCTTATACATATAATGACACATTTTCTAAACGAATCAAAGAAGAAATTGATAAGCTGATGGAAGTTGAATTCATCTATGAGATTGAACATACAGATTGGGTGTCACCCATTGTGGTAGTTCCCAAAAAGAATGGAAAACTGCGAGTGTGTGTAAACCTGAAAAAGGTAAATGCAACCACCATAAGGGATAATTATCCCTTACCAATCACAGAACATGTACTTGAGCGGGTGGCCGGGAAACGGGCTTATTCCTTTCTGGATGGGTTTTCAGGATATAAACAAATGGCAATAGCAAGGGAGGATCAACACAAAACAGCGTTTGCCACAGAATGGAAAATTTATGCGTATCGAGTTATGCTGTTTGGCTTAACTAATGCCCCAGCTACCTTCCAAAGGTTAATGACGGACGCGTTCAAAGAATACCTAAGAATATTCTTAGAAATATACATGGATGATCTTTGTGTACACTCTCTTCCATGAGAGGAACATATTGACCATTTGCAAAAGGTCTTTGAAAAATGCAGGACATATCGAATCTGTCTTAACCCGGAAAAGTGTATCTTTATGGTTAAGCAAGGCCGCATCTTAGGACACATTGTCTCAAGAAATGGCATAACCAGTGACCTAGACAAAGTCAAAGTCATTGTAGACCTACCCAAGCCTACTAATGCGAAACAAGTGCAATCCTTCATGGGACACTATGGATATTATCGAAGATTCATATACATGTATGCGGTTATCGCACAACCTCTGTATCGTTTGCTAGTCAATTTCGATTGGACCGAGGAGTGTGAAACTTCATTCCAAAAGCTGAAGGAAAACCTTATATCAGGACCCGTACTTAAAGCACCGGGTTGGGAAAAGATATTCCATGTTCACATTGATGCTTCTGCATATGCAATCGGGAGTATTCTAGCTCAACCTGGAGATGGAACAATGGATTTTCCAGTGTGTTATGCGAGCCGATAGTTAAACAGTGTTGAAAAGAACTACACAACCACTGGACAAGAAGGATTAGGAATGACTTATGCTGTAAAGAAATTTTGGCATTATCTGCTCGCAAGCAAATTTGTGTTCTTTACAGATCATCAAGCTCTTTTGTATCTGGTAAATAAACCATGTAATACAGGGAGAATTGTACGCTGGTTTATTATATTACTAGAGTTTGATTTCACAGTGGTGGTCAAAAAGGGTAAAACTCATCTACGAGCGGATCATCTTTCAAGGATACACAACGGGGAAGCTCCTGAAGGAGTAGATGATGACATACCAGATGCTTATCTTTTCAATGTTGAAATGGTACCCAAATGGTCACAAGAAATTGTTAGCATTCTTTCCTTTGGAAGAAGGTTTGATAATACGGAGTACAGATCCACACAACAAACAATTCGACAAACAAAAAACTTCCAGTTGATAGCGGGACGGCTGTATCATCTAGGCTCGAATCAAATCCTACGATTATGTATAAATCCGAAAGAATTCCAGTGCTACCTTGAAGAAGCACATGTCTAGGATTGTGCATTTCATTGTTCAACAGTGAAAACACACTAGAGATTGAAATAGTTAGGGGTTTATTGGCCAACTTTGTATGCGGACACACATTCTTATGTTACCAATTGTACTATATGTAGTGCCAAACGACCAGTGGATCACGCGACATTGTTTCAGGTAAACATTGCACTTGCATGGAGTAAATATATCATTGATTTCTTAACCACCAGGACGTTTCCTGAGAACATCACAAGAGCACGGAAAAAGGCTATAGAGCTGGAAGCTCACGACTTTCAGTTAATAGGGAACCAACTCTATAAGCGAGGAAAGGACAATCAACTTAGAATTTGTGCAAGTGAAAGCGAATACCTGTTGATTCTAGAAAATGCACATAGCAGAATAAGTGGAGGCCATTTTTCGGGCGATAAGACGAAAATTGTCTTAACCGCAGGAATTTGGTGGCCTACATTGTATATGGATGCTGAAGAGTTTGTAAAGCGTTGTGAAGCATGTCAGCGCACCAAGGTGCCGATAAAGAGAGATGAGATACCACTTCGGCCTATGATGGGAGCAAGAGCATTTGCAAAATGTGGCATTGATTTTGTGGGACCTATCTCACCCCCTGCATATCGCACCCATACCCAATATATCATTGTGGCTACGGACTATCTCACAAAATGGGTGGAAGCCAAGGCAACGCAAAAGCAGATGCACGGACCACTACACAATTTTTGTATGAGAATGTGTTTGTACGATACGGGTTACCAATAGAAATTGTCAGTGACCGTGGGACACATTTTTTCATGAAGTCATTGAATATCTGCTAGAGGAATTCATGGTCATACATAGGAAATCTACTCCATACCATCCACAAGAAAATGGACAAGCTGAGGCCACAAATAAAACACTATGCACGGTTCTCACTAAAATAGTGTCAGAGTCACGAACAGATTGGGATCAACAGCTACACTCAACACTATGGGCATACAGGGTAGCTTACAAAACATCGATAGGAACAACACCGTACAACATGGTGTTTGGCCTAAATGCTATACTACCCATAGAGTTTTTAATTCCAACTCTACGAGTAGAAAAACGCTTAGAATGGACAGGGCATGAACTCTCTTCAAGAATAGATGATCTTGAAAAGCTAGATGAACTTCGCTTGAGAGCTGTAGCTTCAATCTATGCTAAAAAGAGAAGACAAAAAGAGTTTTTTGACAAACATGTGCGCACTAAAGAGTTCAAAACAGGTGATTATGTACTTGTTTATACTTTGAAGCAACATTCCAAGAAACTTAAAAAGCAAGGGATAGGACCCTTTGTGATTAGTGGTCTATCACAAAGCGGAGCTGTCAAGCTTGCTACATTAGCAGGTGAAGAAATGCCGAACTGGATTAGTGGATGTCGACTGAAGAAATATCATCTACCACTCACACAGGATATGCTCCAAAAAATTCATCAAGGAGAACAACGAATGAAGGAAAAACAGAGAGTACGAGAAGAAGCTCAAGCAGAAGCACAAGAACGCATTGCAAAAAGAAGACTTCTGCGACAACAACAACAAAGTGGAACACCAGTGTGAATCAATGCCATTCGACTGACGAAGTTGAATGAAGACACAGTGGAGCCAATAATTGCAGTCAAAGTGGGTAGCAATCAAGTTGAATCGATGGCATTGCTTGATTCGAGAGCTCAAGCAAATTTGATCTCTTACGGATTATACCAACAGCTCAAAACCACATGCCAACTTCATCCTACTCCTCAAGTGCTGGAAAGTAGTACATCACACCCGTTGAAAACATTGGGATGGACTATATTGCATGTACAAGTACATCAATATATTTACCCACATAAATTCTATGTGGTGGAGGATGAAAGCACACAACACCCAATGATGTTGGGACAACCTTGGCAAAAAGAGTACAATGTGCAGATAGATTGGAATGCAAATGCAGTCAAAATTCAGCATGCAAAAGAACAACAAGTGATAGCCTTTGCTCAGCAATACCGGAATAATCAGCTGCAAGCAATGCAATCACTGGAAAAAGAGCCAAAAGAAAGAATGCCACCAAAGAACAACATGATACCAAAGGCCAACAGACAGGTAAAAGCCAACCATGCTAACTACATACGAAGTCACCGACCGCAGTGCAAAGATCTAAGTTACCAAAACAAGGAAAACAAGTATGGATGCGAAAGGATAGAAATGACATGGCAGACATACAACAATGCAAAAAAAGAATTCAACCGAAGCAGATAGTTCAACCAAACACCAAGGGCATAAAACAAATATGGATCCCAAAGAAAATGCTCAGCAATAACCCAAATGTTACTCGCATTTGGATACCAAAACAAAAGCAAAAGGAACTCCCTTAAGTACAAGCAACAACGGAAGTTAGACAACTACATTTGAAAAAGGACAGCCGACTTATGTGGATGCCAATCCGCAACAAACCAGTGGCAACCAAGGAAGTACCAAAACATCTACACAAACCGGCAAAAACAAGCTACCAATGGAAAGCAAAGGAAATACGGTCCATGGCCATTCCGGCCAACCCCATCCTAACCATAAATACAACTACAGCTATCTCAACAGAAGCGGCAAAGCGATTGCCTTTTGCAAAAAAGACAATTAAACAGAGAGCAGTAGAGTTACATTTGTTACTTGCAAAGAAAACAGGAAACCTCGACGGAGAAGGCCAATAAGCATCTTGCTTATTCCCTTCTCTTGCACAAGATTAATTTTTCAATGCATTGACAGAGTATGCATCAAGTAGGGCCACATTAATCGGCCAAGCATTAGCACAAATTTTTCAACCTATGCACAGCACATAATCTGAGGCAATACCTTGTCGTCCAGGATGACTCCGGCTAGGAGGGGGGGAGGCATTCTCAAATGCGGAACCAATAGCAGAAAGAGCAAAAAAGGGCATGATTTTCGACTATTTTAAGGGTTGTTGTTTGATTGCGAATTTTTGGACTAACCCAAGTACATATGCCCTTATACAGCATGCATCTATAGGTATATGGGGCCAAATGCCAAATCAAGTCTCTAGGTGTGTGTATATAAGTAGAAATAGCCATTTTTTGGGTAAAATATTGGTAAAACGGAGAAATCCGGCCATAAAAATTGCATGTGAGTGTATATAATGTTTTGCGGAGATGTTTATGATTCATTATGATTTTTGGGGATTTTTTGGGTTTGATTTGCTATTTTCCTTTTAATTTTGCTAATTTTCGGCAGAAAAACTTCAAAAATACAAAAAGCAGGTGAAAACCAGTCGTAATGAAAAACAAAAAATATGGAGATGATCAGTGACAATAGGACAACCTATGGTACAGTGGGGGTGCAATTATGAGACTGGAGCGGAAAGCGTGTTTTGGCCAGGTTTTGACCGAAAAGCCAAATTTCTGGTAAACAGGTCAAATGGAGTCCAAATCAAGAAATTTTTGAGCCTAAACCGCATCTCGCAAGAAGATAGGAGCACATGTCAAATTTCATGAAAAGTGGTTCGAGGACCTCCATTATAATAAATTTTCACCTCATTTTTAGCTCATTTTCACTATTGACCTTGTGGAGAGAGCTTCTGCCACCTAGAACGGACGGACCTTCCAGCAGCTTCTACGACGCACATGACTACCCGACGAGCTTTAGACATGAGAGGTAGGCTCACCACCTTGAGATTTTCGCTCATGTTTGTAATAATGTCGCAAAAACTAGCGTAGGGATCACACACAAAGCGGGCGGTAAAGACCTACAAGTAGAGACGACGACCTAATGGCTAACCCAAAAGCAACAAGACTTCATCGGAAGCTTACCCTAGCATAGGAGACCAGTCCTGGATGTCCAAAGGCAATAGAAAACCATCGGGAAAAACCCTAATTCCTAGAATCCCGGAAGAGGCCACCAAATGGGAAATCGGCTAAAAGGCGACCAAATGCTACCAAATTTCATGGGTAGGAGCATCTCGACATGCTCGACAAGTCTATGTGATCCACATGACCAAAAAGTGACCCGAAGCGGCACTAAACTTCAAAAACGGCATCAGACACACAAATCGTCAAATTGCTCTCGCGGCCAAACCGCATGTCCGTTTGCCACCAAACTTCACGATCGGCTTTCCGAGACCATCAACAACCAAGTCCTATGGTGGTAGACCACCACAAATCATCGAATACATGTAAACGCAATCACGGGTGCTTCTAGAGCGACAAATTGCCAAATGAAGCTCTGGTGAAGCCAAAGTCGACAAAAACCATACGGCAAGGATCCCCAAGGGATCGGGAAGCTATGGAGACCAACATCAAGAAATTTCATCGCCAAAAAGCACTCCAAAAACCAGAAAACGGCTCGGAGGCTCTGAAGTCCACACAGGGAGTTAATTTCTATCCATTTGACTTTTTTGTTGAAATTAGGCTTAAAAGGGACTCAGGGGGACTAAGGGCAGGCACTAGGGGCACAATCCATGAAAAAATCATCAGGAGACATCCTACACGTAGGATGTCTCAAGGGAATTTTTGGGCACAGATCCCAATATTTTTCATCATACACATTTTCTGAATGACCTTTACATGCTAACCACCAAGTCTCATCACATTTGGACCAAAATTAACCTCATATGCATGGAAAAACGCAAAGTTAGGACATAGAGGCAATAATGGGCCATAGACCTACCAAATCTTGTCCAAATCACATGAAACTTGCACAACACATTCACCAACACATCACCAACCAATCTGTGTGGTCAGAAGCAAAAATTGGTGAAATAGACATCCTATGCGTAGGATGTCTATTTGACATTTTTGGCCTACAGAGGATGTTTGTCCATTCCAGATCCAATCACCCCATCATCAAGAGCTCATATATCAATTTTGAAGCCATTCTAATCATTTTTGACCCCCCACACCTTCAAGATACACTTTTTGAGCCCAAAAACACTACACAGGCTCTTACAAGCATCAATCCTTGTCCAAATCCAAATCCAAGAGCATAGCCATGTTCCATAGGCCAAGGACTACCCACAGAACAAATCTCATGTCATTTTGATGAAGTAGATATCCTACGCGTAGGATGTCTCCAGCTTAATTTGGACCTTCTATGCAAAGAGTGGCATCATGGAAGACAATACCATGGTGCAATGAGCCCATATACCAATTTTCAACCCATTTGGACATCAATTGCTACCTGTTATGGACTTTCTACCCAATTTGTGACCTAAAACCTGAATCAGCCAAAAAAAACACTTTTTGATGCCCAAAACCATATCCAGTCACATAGCCATGTTCCATAAGCCATGCACTACCAGCATGACAAGTATCAACCAATTCCAATGAAAAAGACATCCTACGCGTAAGATGTCTAAATGGAAAATTTTGGCCAGATTTGCACTATGAGCACATGCACAGTTTCACAAGTTCCTTTTACGCTTTATTTTCAGTTTTCAAGTCATTTGGATAGTTAAAACTCAGTTTCTCAGCTAATATGGAAAAAACGCTAACTTCAGACTACTGAGTGCAACAGGATCTATGGCAACCGCGAAGTCACCGGCAAAGAAGAAAAGAATGACCATTAAGGACTACCTAGAAGAAGTGGAGCCCTTCGTCATACCAGAAGGAACACTAAAGCCCACCAGCACATGGATCCAAGAAGATCTGCTAAAGTCAAACGACCTAAAGATCTACCAAGGAGTGTTCAAAGACACTGAAGGAAATGTGATCGAGCTACCAATGCTGCCGCGAGAACTCAATGAGTTCGTAAGAAGCAAGATGGCCGGGTACTTGGAGAAGATTGATCTCCACAACTATTTTGAAGCAGTGCCGGAAAGGGTTGACATAAAGAGAGTCTAGGAGTTTGTGACAACCATCAAAGAAGACGGAGTGGCCAGAGTAACCGATCTACAAGGCAGGCCTGAAACAGAAATAATCATCCCTGAGCAAGTCGTAGCAGATGCACTAGACCTCTCCAACAAGGGGGATAGTGTAACTAAAAGAAGGGATGATGTCAAGGTGTACAATGAAAAGAAAGGAAACTACACTTTTGAAGATATTGCCAACCCAAGAGTGGCAGTCATGAGTCATTTGTACAACCAATACTTCCACATGTGTACAAAGAGGCCACAAAAGTACAGAATGCCGCCAGGTGCAATTGCCACGACATTCACTTGGGCAATGACGAAGGGCACCCCAAAGATAATCAATTATGCAGCATATATACATGACAACCTAGTAAAAATGGGTAACAAGAAGCCAACATATATTGTGCCAGGAGAACTAATCACTAAGGTGATTTATGGGGCATTACACGCAAAAGGGAGATGGTCTGACCCCCCGTCTCAGAATGACTGGCTGAGGCTAAAAGAAGACAAAGAAGACGAGCCACAAAGAGCACCAAGGGTTGCTACAAGATTGAAAAGACGGCTAGAGCCTGTTCAAGAGGAGCAGCCAGAGCAAAAGAAAGGAAAGAAAGAGTTTGCCCAAGTGCCGGTGAAAGAGACAAAGTCACAAAAAACGGCAAGATTAGAGCGGTTGATGGAGAGGTTCAGAGCAGAGAGAGCCCTTAAAGGTGATTTGAGTGAACTCTGGAAGCCGTCTCTAGAAGCAATGTCAGGATCATCCCGAAGGGTACAAAGGGATAGATTCGAAGATTACATCAAAAATTTTGAGATTCTTGATCCCGCATCAGAAAATATCCCCCATGTACCTTTCACAGAGGAGGAAGTGGAGCAAATACGGCAGAAACTGCTAGATGAGCAAGAGAGACAAGAGAGAGAAAGAAAAACTAAAGCAGACAGAGATTTAAAGAGAAAGCCTACATCTCTACCAGCCGGCCGTAAACCCAGCCCACCTCCTCACAGCCCTCCACAAGAAGATAAAGAGGAAGAAGACAAACACAAAGGCCAAGAGGAGCCCAAGAGAGAACAAAGCCAGGAAAGGGAAGAGGTTAAACCCAAGAGTGAGGAGACAAAGCCAAACGAAGAATACAGCACATTTCTGGACGTGCTAGTTGCAGGATACACAAAAGAAGAGGCTGCCACAATTGCATTTTACTTGGCAAGCACAGGGCCTAAGGAACAAATGCAAAGCATCAGGCTAGTAGAACTAAAAGAAATGGCCACAGATAAAGTGGATCTGCACCCACCCTCCAACGACTGGGATGAGGTGATGACAAAGTTAACCAGGTTAAGAGCGCAGTTGATGGCTTCAGAAAGTGAGATGGCAACTCTCAAGGCCACTGAAGTGAAGATAAAGATGGAAGTAGAATCTTTGCAAGGACAAAGTCAAAGGCAGAAAGAAAGAGAAGCTGAGCTACAGGCCAGCCTAGCAAGGGCATTGCAAAGATGCCAGGCAATGGAGGAAGAAAATCAGGCAGCAGCACAAAGAATGCAAGGAGTTGAAGAGGAATGTCAGCAACTCAGCAAATCACTGATAGATGCCGAGAGGGAAAGGGATAACCTGACCCTACAGCTGGCTAAGGAGTCTAAAGAAGTCGAAGCCATGAGAAAGGCCAAAGAAAAGGCGGAGATATATCAAGAAGCCAGCCAGGATGAGGTCCTTAAGCTCAAGGACCAGCTCAAAGAAAAAGACCAAACCATCCAGAGGCTGCGGGCATCCCCTGCCAGAGTCAGAGCTACTAGCTCGACTCACATCACTACGGAAAGTCAACTCTATGAAGAACAAATGCAAGAACTTCAGAAGGAGCTAACTCTAGAGAAAAAGCAAAGATTGATGATGGCAGAAGGGTCTATTGTCATGCAAACACGAATGGAAGAAGAACAAAAAGCCCTGCAAGAAGAATTAGAAGGTATCAAAAGAAAGCTCGAGGAGGCGGAGAAGATAAACGCTGAATTGATGACCTCCTCGTAAATATGGGTGAAGAGGCTGAAACAGAAAAACAGAAACTCCTAAAGTAGATCGAGGAGCTGAGAGGACAGCAAGCCGGAGAGCAAGAGGGCAAAAGGCCAGCAGCCAATGAAGGCATAGATTTAGAAAATGTGGCAGATCCTGTGGACACACCCATGCAAGAGTAAATCCTAGAAGGATCCTCTCAAGATCCACAAGATCTGACACAGGAGGAGGAAGAAAAGCTACGGAAGGCAATAGAGGTGGAAATCAGAGAGACAACAAAGGAAGCCTTGGAGTGGGAGCAGAGGGTTTTCAAGTCCATGACCATTCAGAAGATTGACGCCAGCAACCTCAGGCACGAATGGCTTCAACCCTCTCTCCCATATCCATTGCTGAAATATGAAGCAGCCACCATCAATAAGAGGAGAGAAGAGTCGACCGTGCCACTCTACAACGAAGACATATCCCAATCAGAAGGGGTCAGGCTAATAGTTGACTCTCAGCCCAAATGGAGGAAGGATTGGCTCACAAAGTACCCACAATACCTAATCCACTTGGTAGAGGCACTGAAAAACATCAGAGACAACCTCATCTTTTGTCCTCTACCAAGGATCAGGACGTGGAAAGCCCAGGAGATCTTACAAAGGATCCAACCTCATCTTTTGTCCTCTACCAAGGATCAGGACGTGGAAAGCCCAGGAGATCTTACAAAGGATCCAACCCACTTGGCTGAATTACCCTAAGCTGTCGGGCGTGAAGGCAGGTGAGAGAATAAGTGTCCAATACATGGTGAAAACCCTAACGGGCGCCATCAAATTGCTCACTGGCTCACCTGACCTTACATGCATCATGATGAAGAAAATCTACAAAACCCTTCTAGCAGTATTTGAGACATTCAAGCCAGGCTAGGTGACAGACAGTATCTTCTTCTTCCAAGATACTTACAGATGTGCCTATGATCTGTCTGGTCAACCTTCCAAGGAGGTGATACATGTGTTGTATCAAAGGATAATGTTTCTACCATCCTATCACCTCCAGGCCTTTGAAGAAGCGTTCTACACCGGCTTCTTCACAATAAACACTGATATTTTTGGCCCAACAATGATGAATCTACATGCAAGATACGAATCACTGATCAAGATGTGTGAAACCATACGATGAAGAAGCAGCTCAGCGGCCATGTCGGGAACGACATGAGCAAGGAGGGGGGAAGTGTTAAAAGTTGGACACACCCCACGGAAACTAACTACTCGGAAGATTATCATTTTTGTAATTATTCATTTATTGAGGAAACCTGAATTTTCACCTTGTAAATATTGGGGCTTACAGAAGTTTCCAGATTGTATCCCAGTTTTGATAGTTAGATTGAGTAGATGGTTGATTTGGAGCTTTAGGGTTTGAGAATTGTAAGGTGTATATACCACTTTTTGACCTTAATGAAAAAACATTTTGTCATTTTTAAAACAAGTTTTGAAGTCTGTGAGTGAGCGTACTGTGCACGAGAGAGTGTGAGCTTCATCTTGATGCTACGTGTGCATCGGTGGTCGGAATCGAGTGCAGAGAAGTGCAGCGTGTTGCCCCCGATGAGAGCTACGCGCCGATACCTACATTGCGTGTGTACGGTCCGGTTTTGCAAGCTCCTTCTACGAGCTTCATCTAGTGATTTGGTGAGCATACGTTGTCCGATTTTGCATTGCAGCATATCCACGCGTTCACATTGAGTAGAACTACATATTAGGCACTTTAGATTTTGGAAACGAAGACCTGCAAATTTCAGCCAGACATCCTACGTGATTTTGCACTGGGTGTTTTGGGTTGGGGTTTTGGTTCATAGACCTTAGGCAGAGCGACCTATTGGTATTAGTAGGGACTCCTTCAAGTTCTATGGTGTTTCGAGATTGTTTGATGGGTGTTCGGCTCTAGAAAGCATTGTAGGAAGTATCCTCTTATGCACTCTTGAAGGCTGTGACTTAGACAATTGGTAGAGACCTCTGTAGGAATTAGTTAGGAGTCGGTCGAGTGTAGGTTGACACCTTATGCTTGCTTCCACGCGCCTGCGGGTCGAGCTTCTTCCTTAGCTGACATTATATGTTAGGTGAGTTATCGCTGTGCCGACGTCCGTCGCGGCGTATCCGTCCAACACAAACTCAACATAATTCCTACAAAGGAGGGGGCCATCCCTAAAGCCAAGGGCATGAGAGAGAACACACATACACACACACACACTCAAGGAAAGCCCAAGACTCAAGAAGTAATAAGGACACATGATGCCCTCATGTAGTGCCTAAATCCTATTGGTTGATGTCTAAAAGGGTCCAATGAGAATTTAGTTTATTTAATTAATTGTTTAAAGCTTTTTTCAAGCCGTCTCTCTCAAAGGGGAAAGGAAGACACTTGTCCAAATGCTACCATGGTTGCTTGATATGCACTATGCATGTGATTGGCTAGGCTTGCAGGGGTCCAATCAAATTTAGGGATGAGCTACAAGGAGGGTTTGACTAAAGCAAGCTGGGGGTGTGCTTGGGGGTATACTCACTCACACACACTCACATGCTCTCATTCTCACTTTGTGAAAGTGCAAGAACTCCATCTCCTTCTCCAAGATTGAGAAGTTGAGAGCCTACGCCAACACTTGGATATGGAATGTAAATCCAACCAAGAGCCATGCTTCAATGTATTCTAGCCATCTTATTCATCTCCATTACTATGCTACTAGGCTATGCTAAGCTCTATGAGTAATGGTATGAGAGGACACTATTTCTTTCTTGTAAGAATACTTCTTTATCCTCTTCCCTACCCTCATTCCCTGCTAGCTCTCTCCACCTTTAAAGGTGTTTGAGGTCTTGGGAATGAGGCCGGGGACAAGTTAATGCTTTCATTTAGCTAAGTTACGGACATAATTGTGGTGAATGAAGCTCTCTATTTGCATTGCAAGGTCTCAAGGAACACAAAAGCGTTTTGGACCAAGTCTCTCTTTATGGGAGAAGCTATAATACAAAAGCATTTTGGAGGGGGGATCAACTCCATATAAATCCGGTCCTCAACTGTTGTCAAGTTCTCTAATTCTCTCTCTTGCAAAGTATTATTCATGCCAAGTTAATTAAGTATAAATTTTATGATGCTACCTCTAATCAAGTTCACCCTCTATTTTCTCAAAGTATTCTCATAAAAATGCTCACTATAGTTTTCTTAATTCCGCTATTCTCAATGTTCATAGTCCATTTCCATTACATTAGACTTATTTACTTAACTCCTAAAAGAACAGAAATCGACCAAAAATAGGCTCAAGATGCCTGAACTACAACTCCCTAACTAAAGTATGAAATTTTTTCCATTTTCTTGCATTTTTCTTGCCTAGTTGAAGCTTTACCACTCTACCCTTTGATGAAGTCTTGCACTAAGCTCCAACCCTAAATAAGCACTTGTCCTAATTGCTTAACACTTTTGTAGCAAGAAACTCACCACCATCACACACGAAACAAAGACCACAGAAACCTTGATCTCCTTTCTTAACCTATTTAACCGAAGAGTCTACTTAAGGAAACTATGTCGAGCTCGGTTGTTTCACTCAAGTCTAAGTACTCATTCCCTGGCAACAACGCCAATGTTTGGGGTCCCGCAAGGGTCAACACCTATCACATCTCTGAAAGAGACAAAACCAAGACAAAATGTTAATCCTTGAAGCAAGTGACTCGACTAGGGCATGGAGGCATGCCAAGAGGTTGTCAATCTCTTGTATGAACACAACGCACTCCACTTTGACTCTCAATGTGCATTCTATCTGCTGGAATCTTTGATTCTATTCTTTAGACCTCTCACCTAATCACATGCAAATCCTTGAGAAAATCAACTCCGACTAACTCCAAAATTCATAGGCAACTTGCTGAGACTATATAGAACAAAACTGGGTTGTCAAACTTACAATACGACGCCGGAAAAAAAAACGTGATTTTCTCATGGCTTCCATATGCAGGTCAGCTTTTTGGATTTGAGATGTGCCTATTAAGTTCTCCTAAGTTCTTGGAATTACATGCACTCGATGGAATCTCAAAATGACACTCAGATATAGAGAAATGTCACCTAAAAGGTCGTAAATGTAGATGCTCAATTTTTGCGCGATGCATATAATGTAGGTATCTACACATAGATCTTGACGAGACAAAAACAATGGTGCCCTCGGAATTCCAATGCAATAACCATGTGGTGCGGTGTGAGAAACTAAAAAACACAATAGAGAAGAGATGACACACAACGTATAAAGAAAACCTTATCCGCTCATCCATTCATAAGAAATGATTGTACAAAATACCTTACAAAGTTGATACCCTGGCTTTGGGTTTTATGGTACAAAGGCTAGATTTGCCATAAAAGTATCAAAAATTACATTTTCGGCTTCAAAAATACTTACGGGTAGCAGATACAAGATTTGGAAGAGATG
Organism: Adiantum capillus-veneris; assembly: GCF_014529385.1. Lineage (NCBI taxonomy): Eukaryota > Viridiplantae > Streptophyta > Polypodiopsida > Polypodiales > Pteridaceae > Adiantum > Adiantum capillus-veneris. The sequence continues at coordinate 112,338,571 of NC_140943.1, read as the reverse complement.
TCACTATCATTTGAAATTACAATTACAATTACACGAGTGATGAAATAAATTAAGTTCCTTATTGGAATCTTCCAACACTTCCATACTCCAATAGATTTTAAATTGGTGTATTGAAAAAAGATTTAAATTGTATATTTCTTGTATAGAGTCTTGAGGAGGGATCTCTTAATGAATACCTTAAATCCCTTTGAAACTTTGATGCTTTGAAATCAACCATATGGCTACATGTGGCCACAGCTTCTTAATAGCGGCATAGCACTAAAAGGAAGTGAGAAGCACCATAAGAGAAAGCATTGGTTTTTGTACTTGGAGAAAACATCTCCATGGGAAAGGACTCAATGAATCGGATCTCTAGAAACAAGCCAAAATGAGTTTTATCTTGCATCCTTCTTTTAGTCAAAAGGTTTATTACCACGCAAGAACACTAGCCTTAGCGAACCCAAATTTGAAATTAACTACACTTTACTGCCAACTTGGAGTCCACCCACATTTTGCCACTTTGATGTCCACCCACATTTTGCCAAAATCAAAGTGGGGGCTTTGAGCCTACGACCACACACACCCAATATTAGTATGCATAGTCTATCCAAGATTCCCTCATGGTCTTGTGTTGTGAAAAAGCCTTAAACAAGAGGTTTTATGCTTTAATAAAGTAGATCTTCACATTCACACACACACACACATACCTAATATTAGCAATATGATTGGGAGGCTTAATTAAATCCAAATTGAATGGTTAAGGGCTCATTCTCTGAAGCATATAAAAAAAGAAGTGTAATCATGCAATTACACACAAACAATGACTTGAGATTGACAAGTTTATTATGCAAACAAATTGATGGAAAATCACACAAAGACGAAGAAAAATACCATAATCATAGGGCGACCACTTTTCAAAATGTATATCATATCACGTGAGTTAACCAAAGAGGATTATTAATTATCCAAAATTTATACTTTTATTGTATACATTAGAGGAGAATGGAGGTTTTTTGAAATTGGCCCGTAGTGTAAATATAGTATGTATATTGAGGTATTATTAATAACCTTTTGAATGCAGGTGATATCGGGAGCTTTTGAATGCACGCGATATAGGAAGTTGTTGATAATAAGTGACCGCCCCGAGACCATAGTCTACTCAACCTATCCCATTGCAATTACTTCCAAAGACATAATTGAGTATGAGCACACTCAATATGAAAAATTGATGCAAGTAATTAGTGCACATGGTGAGGATTTTTATTGAAACCTAATGTAGACACACAAAATGCAACCTATTCTTGTCATAATCTAAAGCCTAAGCACCCAAGGCAATTAGTGGCACAAGGGACTTTAACCCATGTACATAATAACACTTAAAGATTATGCTAGATATTTAAGAATCAAAACTCACCCTAGTTCTAATTGGATAGAGATTAATGCATTTAAGACTCATAACCAACCTCCACTATTCGATTACCAAGTATAAAATACAAAAGTGCTTTAAATATCCAAGTCCCAAGTCCTATGACTTTTCAACTACCAAGTCCCTTGGATTTCTAAATACCAAGTCCATTGACTTTCCCAATTCATATGACTCTCCATTTCGGTCTTAAGCACTCATTCCCATGCTAGGCCCAGAATAACCCTAACATAAGAGGTACTAATCCTCTTCAAGATCTCATACCACTTGAAGGCTAAGGTAGGAAGATCAAAGTGGAATTCATCACGTAAGTATAATAGAGATTAGAAACTAACTACACACTTAACCAAACATTCACCAAGAGAGATAAAATGGAACCAAAGTAAACTTGATTGTTGAGCTAGAGAAAGGTCTACATGATAGCAACTTTAAGTAGGGCTAGAGAAGGTAAACAAATGAGTACTACAAGTGCATGTGAATTGGAGATCACTCCAAATCAAGCTCCTAGAATCAAGGGTTGACCCCTCTTTGTAGGAATCTATGTGAGGGCCAACCTCTCTCCTAGTACACATCACATGTCCTCTAATACACCTAGGACTAGGCACATGATAATGGCACAACCCCTAATAAAAAAAACGCTCATTCCTTACTCTCAAGTGATACCATACAAACCAACATAGTGAATCCCCCAAGATTGGAAGTCAACAAGAGAGTGATTCTCCTCACTTTGATGAGGAGTTTGACTATTTAGCATTGGACGTGTTGGTTTTGCTCCATCACTGGAGGTGGATAGAGCTTTTGGTGTAGGTCTCTTACAACCAAAAAGCTATTTATTGTATATGGACCTATGGTCAATTTTTATATAATGCAAATGGTCAATAGCCCCATTTTTGCTCCAAAAAAAAAAAACTAGATTGTGAATTCTCAATTAAAGACGATTGGTTAATCTCAAAGCTCAATCCTTAAGTTAAAAAATTAAATTCATTATGGGACAAAAGCCATGAGAGAGAGAGAAAGAAGAATAATAAGATAATTTTATCATCGTAGGAAACTATCCTGAGAGAGAGAGAGAGAGAGAAGAAGAAGGTCGTAGGAAACTATCCCAAGAGACCTTAAAGATTTATCCCAGGAGAAGGAGAGTTGAACTCAAGACCTTTTATTCAAGAGGGAAATGGCATAACCAGAGAGAGAGAGAGAGAGAGAGAGAGAGAGAGAGAGCCTTCTATGGCGTAGGCTCTAGATCCTTCCCAAGACAAGGCCCTTAACGAATCTCATTAAGATTCGAAGTTAATGAGATTCGAAGTGATTTGGCCATTCATACTCTCCCAATTGAAACAACGGCGTCCTGAAGTGGATCCTGTTTTTTCAGCTGAAAGTTCGTTGAACGCCACGCGCTCTCTCCACAGAAAGGCCGCCCCCGCGCTTTTGTTCGCTCGCACAACATCAGGCGAATTCACTGTCTGACATAGAGAGAGAGAGAGAGAGAGAGAGAGAGAGAGAGTTGAAATGGGTGCATCGAGGTTGTGCACTGGATTATGGGCAGTCACCCTCACCCTGTTGCAGGCTACATCGGCGCTCCATCCATCGGAAGCCGAAAATTCGGATTCAATGAACAGACAAATAAGGCGGCAATTGGTGGTAACACCCTAGTACACCTCTTACGTTGCATTTCCTCATGAAGCTGCAGACGTGCCTTCATTTTGTATCATTGCACTTCAGACATAGCATGCCTTATACACAAGAAGTTTTGGACAAATTCTCACAATAATTCCCACATTGTGACTTACCTCAACATCATGAGCTTCTGTGAGGGAGGCACCGCATACCTAGCTAGGTATGTGGTGCCTCCCGAGCAGAAGCTCATGATGTTATGCATTGTATGAAAAACACATGTCAGTGGGTGCAAGTTCATGCATGCAGATTCAAATCCAGTGTAAACAGAGAGAGAGAGAGAGAGAGAGAGAGAGAGAGAAGGGAAAAACTCCAGAAGACCTCAAAGGGAGACTGCTTTAGCATATGCAGAAGGCTGTGTGGCAATACATACAACAATCCTGTGTGGAAATCTCTATCTATCATAGAGTAGCACCAAAAAAATCACAACGGACAATGCCCTATCATAATACAGAATGTGTAAGGGTTACCCAATGCGATAGGATTTTATGCCCATCTGCCCTTGAGGTTTTCGTCGCATCAAGATCAAAATTTTCAGTCATAATAAGGGCTTGTTTAGAAATTGCCAGAATAAAATAAGGGAGGTTGTTTTGATCTACACAAAGGCTTGTAAATAGAAATTCCCCTAATTTAGTTCACCAAACAGACATTCACTTGTTATATTCTTCACCAAACACGTCGCCAAGTTATAAAAATTGACTTGTAAATTTTGTGCTATTTTGTCACTAGAAGGGAAAACTGAAATTGTACCCTTTCATAGAGAAGGGTACCACTTCCCAGTGTCTATCTTTGGAAAGAATAGGGAGCCTTTCAAATCCTAATACAGTTACGTCGGCCGGATGTCTGCCCTGAGCCCAAATCATGATGTAGATGTACAAGCATGAACTTTGCTTTTGAGTTTAAGAGAAAGTCTTCCTGCTTTTATGGTGGCAAACCATGGCAGGTATCATCAGAGACAATACAGGATGGTACAGTAAGAGCTACTACAATACTACCAAGAAGAGATCCATTAAACTCACTCAGACTTTACGAGGGAGGATTCAACATGAAAGACCGATATTACTGGAGTGTAATCTCCCTTACTTCAACACTATTTTAAGCCAAAGTTTGTTTGGTCTTCACAACTAACTAATAATGGATGCTTTTTGCATGCAGTCCGTCGCTTTTACCGGTATCTGGGCATTCAGTTTGGCATTTGTTTGCTTGGCGGCCGGTACTGCAACATCTTTGTGGTGGTCTTGGGACAAAGACTCAGGCATGACATCTGTTCTACCAGCTCATTCCGACATTTTGCGAGGTCTTTATTGCTTCTGCATTGTGCAGTTCAGCATTCTGGCCATGTGGGCTCTCTTTATTAGTCTTTTGTTTCTTTAAGCAGAATTAAAACTGACATATTTTTGCTCTTTGAAAAGTCATAGTAGGCATCTCTCTCTCTCTCTCTCTCTCTCTCTCTCTCTCTCTCTCTCTCTCTCTCACACACACACACAAATGGGGCATGGCACCCTTCATATAGCTTTCAAAATGGGGCATAGCACCCTTCATATAACTTTCAAAACTGCCTTAACGCAATATAGAACTCTATAGGCAAAACCCCCAATAGGTCCATGGGGAAAGCCCTATTTATGTAAAAAAATATGATACATCAATGCGGTATGTAGAAAATCTCGATCGGCATGACGCCTACATAAATCTGTCAAGTGCCTTTTTGACACAAAGCAAGGTAGGAAACTCATCAATCCAGCATCCTAGCTACTGCAAACTTGAAGTATCATCCTGCTACTGAAAATTTGTACCTCGACTCAAGCAACAATGAAACCTGATGCCGGTGTCTCCAAGAGGAGTCTCGGCTACATATCGACTAAAGATGCAGCTCTCCTCAGCCTCCACACCTCAAGTAAGGTGCGAAGGACACAACTCATCCTCAAGAATAAAGACCATGGGCAGGTGCCAACAATATAATTTCTCTAACCACACCAGCCTCCCCTCGAACTGCTGTGTAATAAATACGAAGCTCATGAGTTCAATGAGCCCCTCCATAACAATCCAAACTTCATTTCACGGTGTTTCCACAATCATGGAAGACCACCATGGATGGTCATGTGCTTTCTCAAATATAGAGTTATGCATCGGGGCTCAGTGACACCATGAAGCCAATCCATGCGTCAAAGAGAATGACGTGAAGAAGAGATCAATCTGCATGAGGCCATCTCTAGGCTACACCTCAGGATATTTTGAGGACCTCAGGTAAAGAAATGAGCAGGTAACTGCATGGATAGAGGAATGTCTGAGAAAAAAGGACTGCATGGCAGATGAGGCTCTCTCATCCACCTATCCCTCACTCTGACCCTCTCGATGCAGGACTTTTTTGCTCTTTGTTCTTCTTCGGGTTTCTTTAGGTGTTTGTTCTTTCCTCCTCACGGTGTGGGTTTTCTCCTCCTTGAATGCCACTGTTGTGGTGTCTCGCATCAAAAGCCTTGTCTACAGAGCCACCAAGGCTTTTCTACCCTTGCCTTACGCTGTTGCTGCTTACTCTCACCAAGCAAGCACATGCGCACAGATACAGCAGCATTACTGTGTAGAGAGATCCCATAAGCCACTCTAAACAGCCAAGCCATACAGATGATACAACACCCAGAGAATTGAATGAAGATAACAAGATACCAGAGAAGTCTTTCATATTCCATTATTGTGGCTGACATGACAGAGTGAGGAGCAGAAAAAGATACAAGAAGAGGATGACCAAAAAAAGACAATCTTACACACATGCCATGCTAATGTAGGTAAAACCAAGAGAAAAACATGGTTGCAGGGAAGGTTATTCAAGTTAAATAATGGTATGATACGCTAAGTTAAGTTATGAATGGTGAACTGTAGCTGCAAATCCTACAGTGTAATTGAAATGAATGCATCAGGCGAATGCCCGATCATCGAGAAGCAAAGACCTATCCGGACACGAAATCATGGGGAACAATACAAATTGCTTCAAGATTTTGTGTAAAGGGGCACGGAGTAGGGCATAATTTTATGAAACAAACTACAATTAATTCTCTGATCATAACAAAACCCTGCAAGATGCATAGTTGGATGTGTGGAGTCGTGCCTCTGACAACATGTTCATAAGTAACATACAAATGGTTTGTGTTTAAAAAGTGGTATACCCTTGGACAGAGGAAAAATAATGCACATTGGCTCTAGCATGGGAATCATAAAGATTTTCTTGTAAAATGCTTGATCTTACTCTATGCAGCACAAGTTCAGGAGTAATATTTTGGGGAACATATCAAAGTGGAAAAGAGATAAAAGACTCCACCAATGTAATTGTTTCTCAAGTAAACCAGGTTGTAAACCAGGTTGAGCATGCAGTGTTCACCATTGAAGGTGCAACATCCCCCCTGATGAGTGATGAGGTTATCTATACAATTCAAAGTGCATGTGACAGACTAAATGGATCTGCCACGGACTTGCAATCAAACTTTAAGGAGGGGAAAAAAAAGTTTTACAATATCTTCAATAAATTGTAAGCACAAGTCTAATACAAGCATCTGCATAAACAGAAAAACGTCATACCAACAAATTATTTAAGCAGTCGAACAATAATGTTTACAAATACATAACACTGGTTCCTGCCATTGACTGCACAAGAGCTGTCTGTGCCAAGTAAAACCACTTCAAAATACAACAGTTTGTTGAGCTTTGATTTTCTATTTCAATTTCAATTTTATGCAGGAAGGCATTACTAACGTTTGCAGCTGCCATGATCCCGATGATCGTCTTGACTGGACTGGGTAAATGCTTGTATCATGTTTCATTTCTTGTAATTGTGGGTGTAACAATCTTCCAAATACCTCTTATGTGGGTTTTTACAAGTTACACGTTTGTCCACTTTAAACACCACATTTCTAACTTGGCCCAAAAAATATTGCCAATAACACCAAGAGATCTCTGTGATGGCTCTCTCTCTCTCTCTCTCTCTCTCTCTCTCTCTCTCTCTCTCTCTCGGGATAGTTTCCTATAGGCTACGAGTTATAACAATCTTCTTCTTGGGTGTGTGTGTGGGTGTGTGTGTGCTAATAAAAAGAGGAAAGTGGTATAACCTTTCTATCACCCATACTTTTTATGTATACATTAGAGGGGGCACAATGTAAATATTACATGTATATAGGGGTATTACTAATAATCTCTTGAACGCACGTGGTATAGGGAGCTTCTCATACATAGGGGTATAATGTATTATTAATAATCTCTTGAATGCACATGGTATAGGGAGCTTCTGATAAGTGACCGCCCTGGGACATGTAAAAGGAGAAAGGAGGAAGCCGAGAGAGGAAGACCCACAAAAAGAGCTCTGAATAATCAGGACTCGTGGATTTCCAAGCTAACAAGTGGTCAAACCACCGAAACAGCTCATAGGACTACATTGTCATTCCACCTGACTACATGTAAATCCATAATATCACAATAAAGTGATGGCTAACATACCTCATGGACATACAAGTTTGTTTGGCTTCATTGCCCAGTGACCAAACTACTGGTGGCAGAGCAGCAATAGTAGGCGGCAATGGCCGCACAAGCAGATCTGTAGTGAAAGATCATGTCATCTGATACCAATCTTAGTAATGGGAGTCATCACAGAGCATGGCCTGAGTAGCTATCCTGCTTCAACCATTCTCCCATGGTCATCAAATAAGCCCAAACACAACTGGTAGAGAATATGTGGAAGACAAAATCAACTATCAGTACTGTATTTTATCATTCGCACTGCCATTCATGGGCTGAGAGACTTGGACAGAGGGTTTGCAACTTTGCCATTGCTTGTGTCTATCAGCACGCGACTTGAACTTGAAAGAGAATGAACACAGTAGACAAGACACACGTAGTGGCACAGTTCCACTCCTAGAAGCATTGGCCCTTCAACTAGATGCCCCTTCTGGTATTACTCTAGACCAAAGTCAAGTTTACAACTTTCAAGAGCCACGCTCCCCTTTTGAGTGATCCACAGAGTCGCAGTCCACTCAACCAATCCCCCTAATCCTGGCCTCTTTTTTATCGGCAGGTAAAAGAAGGCTAGAGCCTAACTAGGGAGGGCGTGGGCCCACAATGGTATCAAAGTCGACGATGCGGAAGCGTACAGACCAAGGAGAGAGAGAGAGAGAGAGAGAGAGTCTCTTGAACCAATAAACCTTGGCAATGAATAACTGAATGTGTAATACAATGGAGGCAAAGGGTTGCATATATACCAACCTCAATAAATTGCCCTACCCAAACTTTGACAAATAAGTAAAATAAATAATGGAACCACATTGAGAAGTTCACTTGAGATGCCCAAACTTTAACACCCTCTTGCAGCTCATAGTGGACAAAAAGTGAGACCAAGTCGATGAAGAAGCTACCATGGACACCCCCATGCTGGACACAACTCGGATTTGCTACCCTCAACTTTGTACCTTAGAAGAATGCCATCTTGAACATCGGTTCCCTTCTTTAAAAATTTGAAGTGTAGACCACACTACGTCCAAAAATCCCCATTCGTGAACTATGAACACATCGCGTCCAAAAATAATACTCCAAGATAATGAATTGTGGAACACAACATGTCCATGATCCGACCAACAATAGTGGATTGGTGTACTCATCCATAGTGTTTTAGATACGTCCGATTGGTTCCCTACCAGATGCATGTGCATTGAACTCCAACCCACGAGTTCAAACACTGCGAACTTGAACTCCAACACAAGGGCCCAAATTAATTATATGGAGCATTTTTTGCCCCTCTCTGCCACCCACAAGCCTCTCTCTGGCTGAAGCTGGTGGTAGCACCAATCTCCATGTGACTAGAAGGCGGGAGACCTTGCCAGTGTAGACTCCACTACACCAACAGCCCCTTTGCTGTCCTTCCCTGAGTCACTATCACTGCTTTCCTTTGGATCCTTGCTTTTACCTTTGTCCTTTGTAGAGCCTCTGTCTTTGCCTTTGGATCTGCAATTTTTAGACAAATGACCACGCTTTTCACAATTGTAACAACAGTTCTTGGTCTTCTTTTTGGAATCCAAAGCAGCAAGTGCTTCCACACCTTTCTCAGAAATCTGAATTTTGCCTTGAGTTATCAACATGGCTTCCTCCTCAATGAGAAAAGAGCTGAGATCATCAAATTCCAGCTTGTCCTTCGTGATTTGTAGCCGAAGTGTCCTAGACACCGTTTCATATGCTCGGACGACTTCGTGAGAACCAAATCAACTAACTGAGTACTCGTCATTGCACTTTTCATAGCCGATAGTTGATCATGAATAACTTTAGTCTTCATAAGAAATGATTGCATGGAACTTCCTCGTGGAAACTGGATGGCAAATAATTGTCCAAGAAGGGTGATTGCTCGCATCATAGAATCTCGATCAAACATTCCGAGCTTGAACCACATATCGTTGGCAATCTTCAAAGTCTGAATGGTTGGAGAAATGTCCCTTGTAAGAGATTCCGCAATGGCCGACATTGCCTTCGCATTAGCTGCATCCCAATCGACACACGATTTGAGATATTCGTCATCTTGAAGGCAGGTGTACCTATTGTTAGGATCCCTCGTGGGACGGGGCTCCAAACCATCGACAATATCCCGTGAGCCTTTCTGTGAGAGCCAGAGTCGCATCATCAAATTTCAATGAGCGTAATTATTGTCCTTCAATTTGTCGTTGGCACTCGAGCAAGGGGGGGGCATGTTGAAGTTCCAAGATTTGGTAATCTGGGAAGCCTTCTCACACTCCAAGGGTGGCCGCAACAATTCCACCAAGCTGTTCCACTCCTTTGCACAGAGAGCTCCACACGAAGTGGGCTCCGCAAAAACTGTTATCCCTCTCTTGAGCTCCAATCTGCTCACCTTGCTTCTCCCAAGCTGCTCCGCAAGCTCCTTGCTCCAATCTTCGAGAGGTTGGTCACATCACTCCTCTTTGCAACTCAACACTCCCAAAAACACCTAGTATTCAGCCTGTTAAAACACTCCGGGGTCGCTGAGAGGATGGAGGGTGGGTCGATTTCAAATGCAACGTTCTGAAACGCCCGGCGTCGGAGAGCAAGATGGCGCCGCCAATGGCTGTCAGGGGCTGCGTTCTAGAACGCATGCAGGAGCAGCGGGGGAGGGACTCCGACGCCGACCAAGGGCTGCGTTTTAGAACGCCGGTAGCAGGAGGGTGGGGAAGGGTACCAGCGACGAGGGGGTTCAACTTCTTCTCAACAGGTGCTCCTCCACCAAAGCTCTTCACCAACACGGCTCTGATACCATGTCAAAGTCGACGATGCGAAGCATAGGGACCAGGGAGAGAGAGCACGAGAGAGAGAGAGAGAGAGAGAGAGAGAGAGAGAGAGAGAGAGAGAGAGAGAGAGAGAGTCTCCCAAACCAATCAACCTTGGCAATGAATAACTGACTGTGTAATGCAATGGAGGCAAGGAGTTGCATATATTCCGTAAATTGCCCTACCCAAACTTTGACAAATAAGTAAAATAAATACCTAAAAGCCAAAATAATAATGGGACCACATTGGGCAGTTCACTTGAGATGCCAAAACTTTAACAAATGGCACATCAAGCCCTGGAAGTACTTGAGAGAGTAGGGAGGCTATTCACGTGAGGCAGGCTCGACTCTTGAGGAATGAATTATGAGAGAGTAGAGGGGGAGCTTGAGAGAGTAGAGAGGCTTGCCACTTGGGGCAATGAGAGTGTAGACTCAAGAGTCAAGAGGCCCGAGGCCACCAACTTCCACCAGACCACCAAGGCAATGAGAGTAGAAAGGGAGCTTGAAGGTTGAGAAGGCCAAGCTTAAAGCCCTCCTTTTGTAGGCTATGGGAGCCTCCACAAGTGGCCCTAAAATTGCCCCAAAGCCATGGTTGATCAAGCACAGGCAAAGGTTGGAGTAACCTAGGAGTCTTATGCCAATCGTACTTGACTTTTTGACAAACCAAATATTCCCTAACATATTGATCGATGTCTTCTCTAAAGCTTGGCCAAAAAGAATATTTTTCCAATGCTAAGGTCATAGGGAGAATACCCCGATGACCCGCATAAGGCGAAGCATGTGCTTCATCCATGATTCCTCAATGGCACCACCACGCAAATTGCTTGGTGGTGGTAGAGGTAACCATTCCGAATGGAATAGGGATATTCATTCTCTCTATTCTGTAACTTGCTCCAATTGGAGAAGTCTAGGACATCCGGAAGTGATTTCAGTTCCTGGTGATATATAGAAGTAATTGCATTCACCCTAGGCCGTCTAGACGATGCGTCCACAGCCACATTCTTACTCCCAGCCGTAATAAGGATCTGGAAGTGAAACATGGACAAAAAGTTGGCCCATCTCATCTGCTTCTCAGATAGTTTCGGTTGCATGAGAAAATACCGCAAACTCTGATGATCAATTTTGATCACAAAATCAGCCCCTAGAGGATAATGCTTCCAAGTAGACAAGGCGTGAATTACAGCCATAAGTTGCTTCTCATAGATTGAGGCATGCAATTTTGCATCCTTTAGCCGTCTACGTTCATAAGCCACTTTATGGGCTTCTTGGTTAAACAATGCGTCGATGCAATCTCCTAAAGCATCGCAATGAACCTCGAATGATTTACTTAAGTCTGGCACTATCAAAATAGGACCATGGCTTAATAAATATTTTAGCATGTCAAAGGTTCCTTGTTGTCTCGATCCCCACTTGAAAGGGATCTTCTTCTTTGTTAGGTCATGGAGTGGTCGTGCTACTTGAGTAAAGCCTCGGATAAACCTCCGATAATAGGAGCACAATCCCAAAAGGCTACGTACATCATGTACCGTAGTAGGAGTTGGCCAATCTTGTACCACTTGGATCTTGGCAGGATCCATACTCACTTTTGGTTGTGAGAGACTATATGGCCGAGATAGTGTATCTCCATGAGAAAGAACTCGTTTTTCTTTGCATTTACATTCAACTCATGCTTTCACAGTTCCTAAAACACTATGTCCAAGTGCTATCGATTTTCCTCCTAAGTCTTCGAGAAGACGAGTATGTCATCAAAGAACACTCCTGTCAAAGCTCGGTGTGGGCTGAAAATGCGATCCATTATTCGATTGAATGTGGCAAGAGCATTGGTCAAGCCGAAAGGCATTACCAAAAATTCATAAAGGCCAAAGGTAGTGCGAAAGGCAATCTTATGGACATCCTCAAGGGCTATGCGTATCTGATGATACCCGCTCTTTAAGTCAATGCGACTAAAGATGCTTGCACCCTGTAACTTATCGAGAATATCATCAATCTGAGAAATCGGAAAGCGATTCTTGATATGATCTTGTTTAGAGATCGATAGTCTATGCACATTCGAAACATGCCATCTTTCTTCTGCAGCACCAGTAAAATTGGAGAGCAGTAGGACAAAGTACTTGGTCGAACTAGATCTTTTTCCAGAAGCTCGTTGACTTGCTTCAAAATTTCCTCGTCCTCAGCGAGACTTACCATGTAAGGGGGTTGGTTTGGAGGTGAGCTACCCGGTACGAGATCAATGCGGTGATCTTCCGGACGTTCCGGAGGTAGCTTGTCTGGTAGAGTGTCCGTGAAACAATCCTTGCACCTTTCAATAAATTAAAACGTTTAATTTCCAAACTAGAGAGCGAATCCTCATTGGTTATATCCTTTTCCCATGCGAAAATCAAGTAAGCAGACCCACTTCTTTATTTCCTTCTTAATGGAGATATGGCTTACAATAGGGAATAGCCAGTCCCTTGCACCAACAAAAATTTTAAGGTTCTTGCTCTCATGTTCAAAAGCGAGGGTCTTTTCCACAAATTCTCGGACCGGTTGCATATGATAGTGCCATGGCATACCCAAGATGATATCACATCCCTCGATGGGTGCTTGAGTTGTCCTTGCACGGGAGTTGCATTGGTTGTCAACCCCTCAAATGCGGATCCAGAAGTGACCGGAGTTCCAAGCTGAGCCGGTGTGAGGCCCAAGCGTTCCGCAGTTTCCGATGAGATAAAGTTGTCCGTTGATCCAAGATCATAGAGGATCAATACCCGCTGGTTATTCACAGATCCTAGCCATTTAGGAGCTGACGCTTCCCTTTTTTTGTTTCCGTATTCCCTTGCACATTAGGAATAGAATTTGAGCTCAGTGGAGCGGGTTCCTTCTTCAAAGATGTTTGTTCCTGTTGTTGCTGCCGAACAGGGCAGTCGATCTTCATGTGTCCTTTCTCACCCACAGTAAAAGCACCTTCCTTGCTCTTTGAAGTTTTGTACTTGATTTGGCCTGAGATACTTGAGCCGTTCGCCATTACCCTCCTCTGACTTTTTAGGTTGATCCCGGTCGTCAAGGGAACGCTTTTTGCCTTGGTCGCCATGGTCATCAGAAACCGCTCTTTGCCTTGCACGATACGTGCTATGTTCCATCCATTTCGGGATACCAATGGAATGTAGATCCTCGACAATGATTGCCGGACACCATCATTCGCTGAAGGGTGTCATGGGGGCATACCTTCATGCTCTTTTGTAGCAGTGGTTGAAGTCTTGCTTCAAATTTCCGCATCTTTTCCTCGTCAGAGATCTTCATGAAAGGCGTAACTTTCAAAAGAACCGACCAATACTTGTCAACATAAGCCGTGACTTTGTCATGTTCCTTCTAGGCGAGCTAGTCCCATTTCTCTCCGAATGTCCTTCTCAAAGTCGGGCGGAAGAAATCATAAATTTGAATTGAGTCCACGTTCTGGCTTGTGTACCTTACAAAATCTTGGCTAACCACCAGTTATTTGCCGTCTCCTTGAGATATATCCCAACATGATGCAGCTTGGATTTTTCGGTGAAGTTCTCGTTGGCAAAAGCAACTTCAAACAGTCTGATAAAAGACAGTGCCTTGAAGATGTCTCTCCGTCCTATGTAATTGTCAAACTTGACATCCTTGTCACCAGATTTGAAAACCCACATCTTGTGGTGACGCTTGCGGTTGTCCTTTTTGAAATTGGGCTTCTCTTTAGTATTATGTAGGGAAGTAGTAGGAGTTCTCTTCTTTCAAAAAGGTTTAGATATTGTATGAGAAGTGGCAGTAGTAGTATAATTAGGAGAGTATGATAGAGAAGAAATAGAGACATCCTTACTTTCGTTCAGCAGAGAGAGTTCTTTACGGAGATCCCTTGTGCGCTTCGGCAACTCTTTCCACGTTTTCCTCCTATGGGTTGTTACCATTGGCAGGATTTTCTTGACGCCCATCAGCATCTGTTCCTTGCGGCTTCTTCATTCCTTCCAAAACCTTTTGGACAGCTGGCAGAGTGAGAAGCTGCTGCAATTCCGCGAGTTGAACTCGTACTTGTTCTTCCGTGGCTCGTCATGGTTCTTCCCGTTCCTTCCCGGAATCATCCTCCTTTACAAAGAAAGAGAAGAATCCGATCTCTAATACCATGTCACAAAGGGGAGCACACACCAATAATCAACAAGCTGAAAATAAATAAATTTTCAACCAAACGAGACGAGGGAGAAGATCGACACAGTATTGGGGACCAGAAGAGGGGCTGGTCCCCCCCCTTAGAGAGAACCTTTATTAGGGAGAATCTTTTTCCAAGCACAAGAACAGGAATAACCCCTCCATTCTAAATCTCAGACTTGATGGTCAATTTCTTTCCGTGGGGGAAATTCCTAGAGACGAGCTCTCAATTCCGTCTACACAGACAAGCATGAAACTCCGCAGACCGTTCCTGATTCCATTTCCGGAATCCCTGAGCGTACGCCAAGGCCTCCTTGCTCCTCTTGCATGACTGAGACCTACAAAAGCACAAACACAAAACAACAACTCGTAGAGCCTAGTCACAATTGGTACTTGTCGCTCCAAGTGCGGAAAAGTGAACTCCGTGCTCGTATCTTCCTGCAAGCACTTGCAGATTCCCGGCGGCAGCACTCTAACGCTAGCAACGCTGGGGGACAGAGAGAGAATGCTGGCTGGTTTTATAGGCACCTCGGATCGGCAAGAATAGCCGGTGCGGTGCTGGCAACGTTAGTTGCAGAGGGGGAGCGCTAGAGGAGGGAGGGCTGGCGGCAGAGTTGGCAATAGAGAGAGAGAGAGAGAGAGAGAGAGAGCACATTATTTTCAGCCCAAGAGGTAGCACTGGAATTTTTTTTAAAAGAAGCCTTGCTTTTTTACATATATAATTGGTTGCCCACTTATTAAGTGGGCGGCTATTCATCTTTTAAAAATGTGTGAGCCTATTTAAAAACTCAATAAAACTCAGTGAGCTGAAAACGGGTGCTACACAACACTTTCCAGGCGTCCCCAGATGCAATTCTCAAGCACAGATGCAATGCTGACACAAATTCCTCGCGGGAAAGCATCTACTTTTCTCGAAAAGAAATTGAAATATTCCGCTTTTTAGAAAAAGCTTCTCAAAACCCATCTTTATTCTTGTGTTTGCATCTATACACGTATTCCTCTTTCCAGTTCAAATTTCCTAGCATACCAATGAAATATTCCCTTTTCGATGCTCCCATCACCATCACGTGACGCATTACGAATATCCACTTTCCAATCTCTCCCACCGAACTAACGGTACAACTCCTTCGGATACTTAATGTCACCCATTATATGACACATCAGAGTTGTCCATTCCTAATGGCTTTTATCAATCCCAGTAAATCTACAATTCTTAATCTTTACAGTTCTAAGTGTACACATTTAAATATCCCAATTTCATAAATAGAAATTACTCAAAAAAATAAGAAAATAGTCATTTAGCAATAGAAAGAATAGAACTTAAGAGACAAAACTTGAGTCATAGCATTCAGCAAAAATTTGGATAACAAGGCCCACCACGGCGCTACAAGAAAGGATAAGACTCAAGAGACTAGAGTGCCAAGGCCCAAAAGAGCATACTAAAGTCTAATGTACGTCAATCCCAAAGGTGGCATATTCATAAAAAGACTATAAAGGGGTCAATACAAAAAAATATGGAGCTCTTAAGAGCCACTAACCTGAGTAGACTTCCAATCAGTAGTAGTCGCCTGCATGTCATGCACATCCTCCCCGAAAAATGGCTGTTAACTGGAATCCGTTCAGCCAAAGCCTACCCCATCCATTCCACCCGTTTCGGAGCGTTCCGTTCTGATAACAGCATGTACTCTACAATGGTTGTACGTTCCTCCCACCTACTATGTCCATTCCCCCTCATTATGTTCCAACATTCCAGGGGCCTCTTTTAGTCGTTCCTTGTAACACTCGCCGCCTCACCGGATTTCGAATCCAAATCTAACTTCTTCGCCCAACTCCTCCGAATATACATTGTATGGGGAATGGGAACGGAGAACAGGGTCGAGGTCGAGGTCGAGGTCGGGGTCGGGACGGAAAAAGTTAGGCAAGGGGGTTAATGCCCAGAATGGCAAAAATAAAAATCATTTTTCTCCAATTTTTTTGAGCTACACATGTCCCACAGAGCTAACAATTAAGCCTCAAGGCAATGAATTATGAGAGTAGAGAAGGAGCTTGAGCCTCGCACAATGAAGGTTGAGGAAGACAAGCTTGAGGCCCTCCTTTTGTAAGCTATGGGGAGGGCCTCCAAAAAAGTCCTCAAAGGAGCCCAAAAGCCATGGTGAAAATGGCCCTCAAAGGGTGCTACTATATTTCCTAAAAACCTGCGGCCTGCCCGTGTTTTCAAAAATATATATATATATTGATCGTTCCCTGTCCCGTTCTGGACAGCCTTCTGTTTTGAATGCCATTCTGATCGGCATCCTCTGCGACCCCACCATAAAAGCATCTGGCCATCCATTCCCTTTCGTTCCAGACTATCCGATTTCGAAAACGGCCGCTCCCCGTTCTTGGGCCCCGATTCCCTTGTTCCTATGGAATATGCCCTTGTTCTCCATATTTGTGACATATCACCTCCTTACGGATACCAAAAGTATCATCCTTGGGGTGTTGATTTTGGACCGATTTCACCTAGTGTACTTGTTACAAGTTTGGACACTCCAAGCAAGAAATCAATAGCCACACGAAATAACTTGAAGAGAGAGAGAGAGAGAGAGAGAGAGAGAGAGAGAGAGAGAGAGTTGACACGGAACGGCACAGTTCCGTCCCTAGATGCACTGGCCTCAAGAACTAGCGTCTCGTCTGGTATTTCTTTCTTATTGCTTCGGAAAGGTATAACTCCCCTAGGGTCCAACTTTCCTGAGACTCAGCGTTTAGATGCTCCCTAGAGACTGGCTTAGAGGGCAGTCTCTAGGGATACCCAAAAGCAAAGCCCCAAAAGCACTTGGCACCAAAAGCATGCACAATTAGCCCTGATCTGCAGCCAATGCAAAACGCAAAAATCCATACAGCCTGCCACCTCAACATGTCAACGCAAATCACCAAAATGTGATGCTAGCTTATGCTTTTGAGTTTTAGGATTTAGGCCCCTCGGCCGATGCTCTTCAAGTCGTTAGGCCTTACCCCCCTAGGCCCTCTCACCAAGATCTTTTGATCCACAGATCCTCTAGACTCTAACCCCTTGTCCTCTTGACTAGTCCTTCCAGTTGGGCATGCCAAGTCACCAGCTCGTGACATTCCTCCCTCCTAAAAGAATTGTAATCGCCCTCGATTATGCATGCAAAACAGCCAAAGGATAGAAACTTTCTTCAGTAGATGCTAACTCTATGTACCCATGCACTAGACTCCACAAATCCAACACTTCTACTAATCAATCACATTCCTCTCGAGGGTATCCAGACCATGTTGACTTTTTCACAGATAGCTTGATCTACTAAATCTCGTTACTATCAGATTTATATCTGTTCTTTTCACATATCAAGAAAACCATGCCCTTGACCATCCTTGCAAGATTGTACATTCACAGAGGTTACATCTTCCAAAATTGCACAATGAGTTCACAATGAAGATTGTGTTTCAATCATTCAATCTAACCATCTCATCTAGTCCACAACTCTTGATGCACCTAGATCCCTGTGTGGCCATCTCATCCTTGCGGAACTCTTGATGCACTCACAACAGTATCTAATCATCTCATCCTGGTAGAAATTTTGATGCACTAGAATCACATTCACTTAGCCACCACATCCACATCTCACTGATCTCTAACAAATATCTAGATGCACTCAGTTCAAATCATTCATCAAATAGAATGCTACAGACATTTCATCTTTCTATTAAATACTCTAACAATACACGCATGAAAGAGCGCGTTCAATCTAGGAAATTTCCAATTCAATATTCATACTTACATAAAGTCATTCCGCCAAATATTGTCAGCATGTCAATATCCCTAGAATATCAAGGAGAAATAAGTGACTTCATTCAATCTAGGCCATCTGTGACAAAGGAGTGGAGTGGCTACCCTCTTGTGTAGTCCGCACCGCACCAGATTCAACTTGTTGATTCATAAGTAACTTCATTGCTAATAATCCAAAAGCCTCAAGGTACAGCTCAAAACTGAAGAGAATCTGCAAAGTTCTCCACTTTGCATCGAGAGCCAAAAGGTGCCCTTGACCAAATTATCCAGTGGACCTAGCTTACCTTTTTGTTCTTTTCTTGTGCCCTTTGATCTCCTGGTAGCCTTGTTGGCCTCCCTTGTCTAATGGCATCAGAATTCTTTGATGAACTATTACCTCATTCCCTTGCTTCTTCGAAAATACTGATGAAGTATCAGTTGATTCCCTTGATTCTTTGGAACTCTCTGATGAATTATCGCTTGATTCCCTTGCTTCTTCAAAACTCTCTGATGAATTATCATATGGTTCCCTTGGTTCTTTCTTTTCCTTGGAAGACTCTTGCCTCGTTGAGGTGGACACTAGCTTGTTCGTAGGATAGGTCAATGAGCCGGCATGCATACCAAAACCTTGCTTGGCATGTCCCACAAGTCTCTAAATGGAATCCAACTTCTTTGCAGGCAAAATCGACGTATCTCTTTGGGTAGATCGCAACAAAACCGCTCGATCTGGTCCTTCAAAGTTCAAAGTGATCCTCCAAAACGAGGACACTTGCAAAAAGGTATTTGAAACCTCTGGCAATAGTCATCCAAAGTGTCTTCTTTCTTCATTCTCAGATAACGCCAAGCCGTGATGACATCTTCTTCGTATTCTTCCTTTAGCCATGCTGAAGTGACAATTCTCTTGAATTTTATCCACTTCTTAGGTGCTTCTCTGTGCAACAACAGAGTAGACCACCATGTCTATGCGTTTCCGTTCAAGTAATATGCCGCACTTCGTACCTTGGAGCGTTCCAAGAAATGACCTCCTGAGAAGGCAATGTCAAACTACTGTATGAAATTCAAGGGCTTGATGGGTGTCCTGATGGCCTAAAAATGGGTCAAACTTGACTATTTGCCCCCATCCTTGAACTCCTTGGTCTTCTTTCTCTTTTTCTCACTGTCTGAACTGTCAAAAGAGGACTAGATCTCCTCCTCTGAACTGCTAGATTGCTTCCCGTGCTTTCAAGACTTTTTCAAGGATCTGCTTTTCGTACTTTTCTTGCTTTTTCTCCACTTCTTCTCATCCTCACTCGAACAAGAAGAAGACTAACTAGTGAAATTCTCTAAAGATGAAGAAAAATTTAGGTCATCCCATGAAATGAACGCGCTCCTTGGATCTTCGAGCCAACCTTAAAAGTCAATTTCCAACCCAAATAACCGAGAAAATTTGTTGATCTGCTCTTCTTTCGAGAGTGCTTTAGGCTTTTCATCAATTGGTTTTTCTTCTTTTCAAGATCTTCATCAGACTCTTTTTGCGAATATGGTTTCTGCTTTTCTGCACTCGCCTTTGCTTTCTACTTCATTACCGACTTGGGAGGAGAGTGGATGGCCTCTCGCCATCTAGAGTGAATCTCGTCAAGCGGGTAGTCCTTCAAGTGATTCACATATTTCAAGTCCTTGGAGTACTTGGTTAATATGCACGTGTCAACCTGCAATTGACGTCTATACTCCGCTCTCTCGAGATTCCCTGCCAGAAATTTGCCAAAATCTCTGGACTCCTTACTCCCGTTGGAATCTCCATTGGTTTTCTCTGTTCCTCTACTAAGATTTTGCTTTTCTTCATCTACCCACAGACTAAAAAACCAAAGGGGTGTTGCCTCTTCACATTCTCCACAAGAACCCGTGTGTTGCAGAAAGGATCGGATCCTCCATAGAAGAAGAATCACTTGAGCTCTCATACACTGCTACAGGTTTGGACACTCCAAGCGAGAAATCAACAACAACACAAGAACAAAATCTGCGAATAACTGAACTTGACTAGACTGAAAAATGTTAGATTTTCTTCATCTCCAGATGCTTCGCACACTGTCTATAGGCTCCTCACACACATCACGTGCACTGGCCCTTGGTTGTGGATTGGCCACCCGTACACCTGCTGGACAGGGATCTCAGGCACACTTAGGCACATTTCCCACTTTAGACCTGTTTTGGTCACTAATTCCCCCATTCATATTGGAGGGTCATATTTTTAGGTCATTAATCTATATTGAGGATTATTGCCCGACCAGCCCCTATTCTCCTATATATAGGAGGGGGGGCACCCTCATTGTCTTGTATCATCATCATGTAGCCATCTGGAGTTATTTGACCACCATCTCTCTCTCTCTCTCTCTCTCTCTCTCTCTCTCTCTCTCTCTCTCTCTCTCTCTCTCTCTCTCTCTCTCTCTCTCTCTCTCGTGCCATTGTCTATTTCTCTCTCAGCTTCCACTGCACACTCTGACATGGTATCAGAGCCATAGTTACCGGGGAACGCCCCCTAGCCCCCGTTCCGGCGTTCCGGGGGGCAGTTCCCTTCCCGAACGTTCCGGAACGTCCCGGAATGTCTGACGTTCCGGGTGGCCAATGCAAACCGGAACGGCCGTTCCGGAACGTTCCGAAACGCCCCCGGACCATTCCGGAATGCCCTTGGAACAGCCAACGGCTACAAACAAATTTGGTAAAAATTGAAAAAATTGAAGTAAATGTTTGGGCTTCTTTTGAAAGTGTGCAAGGCCTCAAGGACTCATAAAATGCACCCCCCTCCCCCTTTCTCTTCACAAGTTAATCCTCAAGGCTCAAGCTCTCTCCCTCTCACTCTCAAGATCTCTCCCTCTCAAGACTCACTCTCTCAAGGCTCAAGGCTTCAAGCCTTCAAGCTCTCTTCCTCTCCCTCCCACTCTCTCAAATCTCTCCCTCTCTCTCTCTCTCTCTCTCATCATCTAGTCATAGCAAGGTTGAATGGTCTTCAAAACGAGTTTTTTGTGAGTATTAGAGTCAAAGCACTCTAATACTCCTTGTATTTAAACACAAGGAGCTAAAAATTGCACTATTTGGGTGTTTTTTATACCTCCCGTTCCGCGACGTTCCCGTTCCAGACCCCTAGCCGTTCCCCCGTTCCGCGGGGATCCCGTTGCCGTTCCCGTTCCGCGTTCTGGGTAACTATGATCAGAGCACCAGGATGCAGATCTGCCATCGCTATCAGCAAGGAGGACCTTTCGGAGAGTTCCATCGCGAAGAAAACCTCAGCTGCTACCTGCGTTTTTCCCAGCGTTTTTGGGCAGCCAGAAGCATTTTCCGCTCTCTCTCCATCTCCATCCTCCTCCACCTCCTAGCACCTCCTCCTACACCCCTCTGGCTACCTAGCGTTTTTGGCTGGCCTGCCTTTTTCTGCCTGTGCAGCCAGCGTTTTTCTTTGCCAACAGAGGGAGTCCTTACACCTGCGTTTTCAGGCTTTGTGCTGCCCATTGGAGTCCTCTTCCGGCCGGAGTTTTCCCTCCTCGGCCACACGAGATTTTCTTCCATTGCTGCTCGCACCGACTCATGGATCTTCCACATTCAGATTCGGGACTGTTTTCCCTGATTTTCAGCCGGGAGTTTGTGCCCCACCCGTCCTCGTGCCCCAACCTTCAGCACCTGGTGTCCCCCGACACTCTGAGGATGGCTCAATGCTCCGTTTACAGCAGCATTACAGACGCCTTTGCTGTGTTTTCCGGCATGGACAGCACCTTCCCCTTTGCCTCGTCAGGTTCCTTTGGAGCAGTCTACGTAGATAGAGTGGATGATGCTTTGGAGCGTTTGGAAAATTCTACTCATAGAGAGGAATTGCAGAAGTTACTTTTGAGGTTGCTTGCAACCTTGATACCCAATCTGTACTGTCTGCAGAGGATTCTTTGCGACCTTGAAGTGTCTTGTTGATGGCACCAAAGAAGAAGAATGTTGCGCAGAGTTCTCATGATGGGGATGTTGAAGGAGAAGTCCACATAGATAGAGTGGATGATGCTTTGAAGCGTTTGCAAAAGTCTACTCATAGCGAGGAGTTGCAAGAGTTACTTGGGAGGTTGCTTGCAACCTTGATACCCAGTCTCTATTGTCTACAGAGGATCCTTTGCGACCTTCAAGTGTCTTGTCGATGACACCGATGAAGAAGAGTTGGATAGTTCTCATGATGGAGATGTTGAAGGGGAAGTCTACGTAGATAGAGTGGATGATCCTTTGGAGTGTTTGCAAAAGTCTACTCATAGCGAGGAGTTACTTGAGAGGAAGATTTGGGTGTTGCCATTGTTTCCATAGTATCAAAAGCTGGATGCCACCAATTACCGGGACGGATCGAAGGTGCTCATGGAGGCAGTATTGGGGACCTACAACCTTATCTTGAAGGTGCAAGACGAGATTGAGCAGTCAAAGGCTCCTACAAACAGGGCTGGAAAGTGCTCATGGAGGCAGTATTTGGGACCTATGACCTTATTGTGATGGTGCGTGACGAGATTGAGCGACCAAAGGCTTTTACAGACAAGTCGCTTTCTTCCAGGTAGGCACTTAGACATGTTCGGAGTATGATTAATGCTCGAGCTATCTTGAACCACTTGAAGCAAGTTTACAATAGGATGATGCCTATGAAGAGAGCTCACTTGAAGGTACACTTGCAAATTATGGACCCTCGGCAATCCAACTCCATGAAGGATCACATTGAGAAGATGCAGGAGTACAACAGGTGAATCTTCACGTAAGAAAGTTGATCTCTTCGAAGATATGGCTACAATATTGATAACACATTTGACTCCCAATTATAGTGTTTTCTATTCAGTCTTGATTACTTCGGGAAGGACCAATGATTGGACATGGGAGGACTGCTTTTCATGATGTTGGATCAGGAGGACCAGTTACGGAGGTTCAAATTCAGAGGTGGCTCAAAGGCCCTAGCTGGACAGTCGTCCAAGAAAAGTCTCCAACCGGCCGGCTGAAAATCTGCAAATCACCTTAAATCTTCACAACGCATCCCAAATCTCATCCAGCTTCATGCTAAAAATCAGCAACACTGCTCTTTCAAAAAACCAGCTGAAAACGTAGTGCACAAGGGTTCTTCGTGACAAAAACGAGCTCTTAGCAGTTATTCATGCTTTGACTCAATGGAGACATTACTTGCTTGGGGAAGATTTTATTGTGTACATGGATCATCAAAGTTTACGATACTTCTCCTTGAACAAGCTTTCAAAGAAGCATATGAGATTTTGTCGCAATTTCATTTCCAGATTGTATATCTAAAGGAAAAGAAGAATGTAGTGGCAGATGTGGTCTCGCAAGCTATAGATATCCGTTGCTATATCGCTGCGTCATCGAGATTTTGATGCGATGAAGAAGCAGTATGCTAAAGACCCGCATTTTAGTGAGATCTTCAACAGGGTACAAAGTGGGGAGACAGTTTCAGGGTACTCTCTCAAAGAAGGGTTTTTTATGCGAAAGACCATGTTGTGTGTGACATGTGGTTTGTGGAAAAAGGAGTTGACGCAGTGTAACAATCCTCCTTTTGTTGGGCGCAGGCGCATAGAGGCCGACAACGAACGGTGTTGAAAGATACTTTTATTGGCCACAGCTCAAGAAGGATGTGGATGAGTTTGTGCGTCCTTAGTTTGGTATGCCAAAAAGTGAAGTATGACACGCACAAAGTGAAAGGACTCCTACAACCTTTACCGATTCCATATCGACCATGGGAGAATATAGAAATGAACTTCATTTTTTTTATGTTCCCAAGACTCAAAGTGGGCAAGATGGTATTGGATTGTGGATAGATTTAACACATTTTGTACCAATGAAGAAGACAATGAAGGCCGATCATTTGGCAAAGCTGTTTGTCTCGCACACCTTAGATAGAGACCCTCGATTAACTAGTTTGTTTAGGAGAGCAATGTGTGAGAATGTGGGCACTCGCCTTCCTTTCATTCACAAACGGATGAGCAGTCAAAGATAACCAATTCAGTGGTTTTAGACTTGTTGAAGTGCATATTTTTGAAAATAAGTCTCATTGAGAGAAGTATTTACCATTGGTGGAGTTTGCTTATAACAACATTGTTCACACTTCAATAGGGAAGACACCATTTGAGATTGTCGAGGGTGGCAGAAGGCTTCCACCAATTTTGTGCACCGAGGACACAGTTTTTCAGGCATATCATTTTGTACATGATTTGGAGGCTTGTCACTTCTTGTGCTATGGTAAACGAGGCTTTGCAAAAGTCTCAAGTAGGGCACAGGAGAGCAGCAAACAAGCATCAACGCGACTTGCAATTGAAGGTGATTGGGTGCTTCTTAGAAAGAAGAAGGGTAAGGAGAGGCTTTTTCCAAAGCTAAGTACGAGATACTTTGGGCCCTTTAGATTTCTAAAAAGATAAACAATGTGTTGTAACAGACTTGGACACTCTAAGTCAAGAATCTACCGCGACACCACAAATAATCACTTCAAAACAGTTCACAGTTCACAATTGATTCGACACTGGCCCGGCGGAGTTCCTTGCCTAGAGATATTGGCCCCAAAGACTGGAGCCCCTTTCGGTATTTCTTTTTGTATTAATTTGCAATTCAAAGTACAAGCGAGTAGCCGGGACTCACTCTCAGACTTTGTGTCTAGATGCTCTGAGAAGTGAGAGCCCAACTACTAATTTAAAGAGTTTACAAGGGATGCTAAAAGCAGAGCCCAAAAGCTGAAAATCAAAAGCTCTTCAGGAAGTAAAGCAAAAAAGGTTTCTCTCTCTCAAGCCATACTTGGCAAAATAAAGCAAGCTTTAAAAAAATTAAAGCTCTCTCTCTCTCTCTCTCTCTCTCTCTCTCTCTCTCTCTCTCTCTCTCTCTCTCTCTCTCTCTCTCTCTCCTTGCATAGCCAAATAAAGCAGCCAAAAGTTGGCGCCAAACCGCCGCGATTTGCGGGCGTCCGTACAGCTGCCACGTGCAAGTTTTCCGCAATTTCCGGGGCTGCCGTACAACCAGCCGCGTCAGCATTTCAGATCATTTCCGGGGCTGCCATGACCAAGGGAGGGTGTGTGTGAATGTTCGGTCTGCAACCCTATCATGCCACGTCACCTATTTGTGACATACCCCCCTCTTGAAAGCATTGTAATCGCCCTCGATTACGCCTGCAAAATAGAGAGAAGCCATAAACTATCTTAGCAGACACTGATTGTTAGTACAGACACACTAGGAACACACATCTAGCAAAAGTACCAATCGAAAGTCACATCACACGACATCACTTGACATCACAGGACATCACATTCAACATTCATTCGAATCTCAGACCATGATTTATCGGCAATGCAATTAGCAATCGCATCTAGATCCACTCAAGACCTCATAGATGCCCGATTGACTAATCCCTATTGCAACCATGTCTATCGATATCATTCAGACCAAAATGCTGCAATTATTTCGTCTATCAATTCCTGCACTTAAACAAATCAGTTTCATATTTTTCCGGAATTCCATTTCATAAAGTCATATAGCAGAATATTGTCAGCTCTCAGTACCCCTGAAGCTCAAAGAGACATCAGTGACTCTAGTATTCAAAAAATCGAGGCATCTGTTGACAAAGGAGCGGAGTAACTCCCCTCTTGTGCAAACCCACTGCACCAGATCTCCGGCCAAGCTGAATTCGGGGTTCCATTTGGAGTAGACTATGCTAAACCAAAAGCTTCAAGGTAAAGGTTCACAATCTGAGGAGTATCTGCTAGGTCCTCCTCCTCCATCCACTTCGCATCAAATGCAGGATAGTTCTTGAATTTAGCCAAGAACCGCCTTCTCACTTTACCCTTATTTTTTCTGTCCTTATGTGCCAAAATCTATCCAGGAACAAGGATCTTCTCGTTTTCTTCCACTTCGGGTTGCTCATCAGGCTCCCCATCTTCGGGCACACATCAGGCAGCTTCAGTCGGAAGGAGACATCATTGATCTTTTCAGAGACCTGGAAAGGTCCGTAGTATCTCATATTAAGCTTTGGAAAATGCCTCTCATTCCCTTTTTCTTTCTCAAGTGTACCTTCTCAAAACGTAAGAGCACCCAATCATTCTCCTTCAATTTCAAATCACGACGCTGGCGATCCGCTGCCTTTTTCTGTCTTTCATGAGATTTCTACAAAGCCTCGCGGACCTTGGCAAAAGCCATGTCCAAGTCGCGCGTGTACTCATCGGCTTCAAAGATCTTATCTTTTGTGCTTAGGAAGGGTGGAACCTTCGCAACACCTACAATAATCTCAAATGGCGCCTTCCCCGTCGAAGAGTGTATCGTGTTGTTGTAGGCAAATTCCACCAAAGATAGATACTTTTCCCATTGAGTCTTCTGATCTGAGATGTAAGACTTCAATAAATCTAAACGAGCTAAATTAGTAATCTCGGATTGCCCATCAATCTGCGGGTGGAAAGATGACGAGAACTGCAACCGCGTGCCAATGTTCTCCCAAATTGCCTTCCAAAACAAACTCGTGAATCTGGGGTCCCTGTAGGAGACAATCGTCTCAAGCATACCATGTAATCTAAAAATCCAAAAACAGTCTCGCTAAGTGATCCGGCTTGACTGTTTTCTTCACTGGAATGAAATGAGCCTGCTTGCTAAATCTTTCAATAACAGTCCAGATACCATCGTGACCACTCTGTGTTCTCGGGAGATCAAAAATGAAATCCATTGCAATACTTTCCCAGGGGCGGGTGGGTATGGGCAAAGGCTATAACAATCCCTGTGCTTTATACCTGTCAAACTTGACCTTCTAGCATATCAAGCAACTGCGCACAAACTCGTCCACATCCTTCTTGAGTCTCGGCCAAAAGAAGTATCTCTCTACCCCTTTCAAGGTGGTAGTAATGCCGCGGTGACCCGTAAAAGGTGGACAGTGGCATTCGGTCATAACCTTTTCCCTCAACGGCTATGTAACGCACAACATGGTTTTCCTCATCAAGTAGCCATCCCAAACGGAATATCCCGCTACTGGCTCCCCATCCCGTATCCGTGCGAAAATGTCTGTAAAATCTATATCTGCGGCATACTGATCAACCATATCCTCGAAGCTCCTATGATGTATCGCGGAAATAGCCAGAACCAACGGCTTCCGAGACAAAGCATCTGCCACCAAATTCTTTTGTCCTTGCACATGGACAATCTGGAAGTGAAACTGTGACAAGATGTTCGCCCACCACATCTGCTTTTCCAATAGCTGCTTCTGTGACAAGTAGGAGCGTAAACTCTGATGGTCTGTAAAGACGGTAAAATCCGCTCTGAGTAGGTAGTGCCGCCACTGAGGAAGAGCATGGATAACCGCCAAAAGCTCTTTCTCATAAATCTGTGCTGTCAATTCGGGCCTTGAGAACAATTGGTTCTCATAAGCATTGACATGGCCTTCTTACATTAAGACCGCACCCAGACTACGACCACAAGCATCACAATATACTTCAAATGACTTCTGCAAGTCCGACAAAGTCAAAACTGGTCCCGTAGTCAATTTCTCTTTCAATGTCTGAAAGGCAGTCACATATGTGGGTCCCCACGAGAAAGGGACTCCTTTCTGTGTCAAGATATGCAAAGGGGAAGCAACCTCTGCAAACTTTCCAATGAACCGCCTGTAGTACGAGCACAATCCCAAGAAGCTTCTAACTTCATGGACATTCTTCAAATCGGGCCAATCACGGATAGTCTCTATCTTGGCTAGATCCGTCTGCACTCCTGCTCTACTGACACAATGTGTCCCAAAAAGTGTATCTCTGGTAGGAAAAATTCACTTTTCTTCGCATTACTCACTAACTTGTGATCTCGTAATGCCTAAAAGACTTGAAGTAGATGTTCTCTATATGTTCTGCCTCATCCTTGGAGAAAACATGTCGACAAAGAAAGTGCCAACAAATAGTCTATACTCTCAAAAAATCCCGTCCATCATCCGGTTAAATGTCGCAGGAGCATTGGTTAAGCCAAAAGGCATCACCAAAAACTCAAATAACCCAAAAGTCGTCCGAAAGGCTGTCTTGTAGACGTCTCCCGGCGCAATTCAGATCTGATGATATCCACTTTTCAAGTTGATCCTGCTAAAGCACGAGGATCCCTGAAGTTGGTCAAGTATATCATCGATTCTAGGAATCGGAAATCTGTTCTTGATGGTGATTTTGTTGAGAGCTCTATAATGGATGCACATTCTCCAAGATCCATCTTTCTTCAAAACCAACAACACTGGAGAGCAGTACGTAAGTTGTAGGCTGGACAAGACCCTTTTCCAAGAGGTCTTTCACTTGGTTCATAATCTCTTCGTTCTGGGCTCGGCTCACACAGTAAGGTGGCCGGTTCGATGGTGTGCTTCCAGGTATCAGATCAATGGTATGATCTTCAGGACGAGCGGGTGGTAACTCGCCTGGCAGGCCCTCTGAGAAGCAATCAGCATGAGCGTGGAGAAAATCTTGGCGTTCTTTATCAAGTTCAGACATATTTGTCTATCCTCATCACTTAACTCTTTCAAAAAGATCGAGTAAACAAACATACTGGATTTCATTAATTTTGAAATGGCCGAAGCCGATACAATAGGACGGACTCGCCCTTAAGTTTTACATCGAGTACAATGGTTCTACCCTTCTCTGTGGTCAAAGTCGCTTTCCTCGCCCAATAGTCGACCATGGCGTTGTTCTTGTGGTACCAGGAAATTCCCAAGAGAACATCACAACCTTCCAAAGGCATTATGTAAAAGTCCTTATGCCCCAAATATCCCTGACAATGCAACCGAAGTTTGCCAATGACAGGTGTAATGGCTACGTCCCTGCCGGGTGCCGCTAGAACTGCCTCCGCTAGTGGTCCCATCCGATCGGGAGTGATCTCGAGCCGCGCCGCCAATTCCGGTGAAATGAAGTTGGCCTTGGCTCCTCCATCAAAGAAGATCAGGGCTTCTTGGTCTTTCACTTTGCCCCAAGCTCGGCAAAGTTTTGTACTCCCGTCCATCGTGTTGGGATCAGTACCCACGCAATCTGGAACCAGTCCTGTTTTCATCTTGCCTTTTCTTCCACGGTCCTCAGCTGCTCTCGAACTCTTAGGCCTTTCGTCGTCCTTGTCGTTCTGTCCTTTCTGTGCCTTTTCAGTGCACTTCGCGGAGATATGCCCAGTTTCCCCGCATCCAAAGCACTTCCCCTCCTTTATGTAGCGAGCCCTCTGTTGAGGAGTAAGTTTGGGTCGTGCATCCTTTTCTTTCTTTTCTGGATTGCTCTTCCTCTTTCTACTTTCATTTGTCGAAGTCTATTGGGCCCTTTGCATCATGATCTCACTTGTGGGGTAGGTCAAACTTCCCGAGTGAATGGCAAAACCCCGTTTCGCATGACTCATCAACTCCCGAATGGAAGCTGACTTTTGTTCCAAGCAATGATCTCGGATCTTTATAGGAAGACCCAAGGTAAACCGCTCAATTTGTTCCTTGAACGAGATCTTCTTGAATGAAGAGGCGGGTAGAAAAGAGCTCCAGAATCTCTCGCAATAATCGTCTACTGTATATTTCTTGGTCATCCGAAGATGGTTCCAAGCAGTACGTATGTCGCATTCATACTCTTAAGTAAGTCAAGAAGAAATAAAAAGCCTTTTGAATTTCAGCCATTTAACTGTCTTGCTTAATAGAAGTGTGGACCACCAAGCTCGAGCATTTCCCTTAAAGTAAGAGGCAGCTCTCCAAATCTTTAGCGCCCTCCTAAGAAAGCTATGTCAAACTGCTTTATAAAAGACAAAGCCTTCGAAGCATCTCTATAACTAGAAAAGGTGTCAAATTTAATTGACTGTCCACCTTCCTTAAACTCTCTGACTTTCTTGCTTTTGTCTTCCAAAAATTCTTCTTCTTTGCATAAAAGCTACTGTTGTCAGAGTCCGAACTATCTGAAGATGAGTCCTCTGTAGAACTATCAACCACGGGGTGAGATTTAAGCTTCTTTGCCTTTTTCTTTCCCTTTCCGAAGCTTTGCTTTTTGCTTCACTTTTTGCCTTTTTTATTTTCTTCGCTCGAATCAGAGGAGCTAGAAGAACTCTCAGAAGAAGAGGAAGAAGAAGAACTGGGTACTCCTTCAAAGCGAACACGCTTCTTCTGCTTTCCAGCCGATTCATAAGTAGACTGACGACCCAAATAACCCGGGAAGTCACTACCTTTCTTCTGCTTTTTGTCGTGCTTTTTAGCTTTGTTCTGTGCGTCAAAAAGCTGAGCAATTCGTGCATCAACCACCTCTTCTAATTCTTGCTCTGTGTGCATCCTCGGAGTAGGAGGTTTCTTCAGGGCCGGTTTGAGGGGTGGCTCTGTGGTCCGCCGCCACTATGCATCCACCTCATCGAAAGCAGTCTGGCTCGGGTCTTTCGACGCTCCATCTCTTCGAGCTCCGCCTGAGTAGGCCGAGGCAGGCCGTACTCCTCGCGTGAATCTTCATTGTGATCTCTTCCCGCATCTCCGGATGCAGAGGAAGTCGACTAATCTTTGCTTGAAGCCGTAAGTGTCGCGTGAAAAGGATCGGATTTCCCGTAGAAGAGAATTCGTCCGTGCTCTAATACCACTATAACAGACTTGGACATTCCAAGTCGAGAATCTACCGCGACACCACAAATAATCACTTCAAAACAGTTCACATTTCACAATTGATTCGACACTGGCCCGACGGAGTTCCGTGCCTAGAGATATTGGCCCCAAAGACTGGCGCCCCTTTCGGCATTTCTTTTTGTATTAATCCGCAATTCAAAGTACAAGCGAGTAGCCGGGACTCACTCTCAGACTCTGCGTCCAGATGCTCTAAGAAGTGAGAGCCCAACTACTAATTTAAAGAGTTTACAAGGGATGCTAAAAGCAGAGCCCAAAAGCTGAAAATCAAAAGCTCTTCAGGAAGTAAAGCAAAAGAGGTTTCTCTCTCTCAAGCCATACTTGGTAAAATAAAGCAAGCCTTAAAAAAATTAAAGCTCTCTCTCTCTCTCTCTCTCTCTCTCTCTCTCTCTCTCTCTCTCTCTCTCTCTCTCTCTCTCTCTCTCTCCTTGCGTAGCCAAATAAAGCAGCCAAAAGTTGGCGCCAAACTGCCACAAATTGCGCCACGATTTGCGGGCGTCCGTACAGCTGCCACGTGGCAAGTTTCCCGCAATTTTCGGGGCTGCCGTACAACCAGCCACGTCAGCATTTCAGATCATTTCAGGGGCTGTCCATGACCAAGGGAGGGTGTGTGTGAATGTCCGGTTTGCAACCCTATCATGCCACATCACCTGTTTGTGACATGTGTCCTTTACATTAAAGTTGCCAAAATGAAAGATTTACAATGCTTTTCATGTGAGTCAATTGAGACCTTTCTACGTTGAGATGCTAGAGGAGTAGGAGCTAGAGGAGCAACCAGAAGTAGACGAACTGAAGGGATTCTAATACCAGATTAGGTCCAAGCGCACAAGGAAAGTGAAGGGTAAGCTGGTCCACAGGTATTTCGTTAAGTTCAAGAATTATCCAGCTCTTTGATGCAAAGTGGATGCAGGAGGAGGATGTCACAAGGGGGCACCACGTGCCAATAGAAAAGACAGACTAAACAGACTTTTAGCACTTCAATAACAACTGAACTGAGAGAGAGAGAGAGACGACACGCGACATGGAGTGGCGGAATTCCACCCCAGAGAGTATTGGCCCCAAACCTTGGCGCCCCTTCGGTATTTCTTTATATTGCATCATCAAAGTACAAGCCGGTACTCCAGACTCTGCACCTTCTCCAGGAAGCATGCCAGAGAATGAGCCCTAGCCTCATATTTAAAGGCCCTTGGCCTAAAAAGCAGTTTACATGAAAAGCTTTCAAACTCAAAAGCTTCTGGTCCAAAAAGCAATGCCAAAAGCTGCCAACGTAAATCATGGAAATCCGTACAACCTGCCACGTCATCATGCCAACGCAATTTTTGGAAACCAGCCACGCTGTTGCAATTTTAGGGTTAGGGTTTCCAGAATTAGGGTTTGCAGGTTTTAGGATTAGGGTTTGCAGGTTTTAGGGTTAGGGTTTTCAGAATTAGGGTTTCTGGCAGAAATTAGGGTTTAGGCCCCTCGGCCACATCTGTAAGTTGGCTCCATTCTTTAGGCTTTGACACGTCAGCAGTTTCTTACATCTCCCCTTCTTGAAAGAGAGTAATCGTCCTCGATTACAACATATCTGCAAAACAACTCAAGTTAGCTCAAAAATTTCCGAGGGTCATTCCGAGGGACATTCCGAGGGACAATCAGTTTGCTCTTTTTATTAAGGAGTTAGCTTCTCCTTTCTGCTCTTTTGATCAAGGAGTTAGCTTCTCCTTTCGGCTGTTTAGATCAAGGAGTTAGCTTCTCCTTTCTCCAGATCGGAACTCTTGATATTCCGGCGTAGTAAAATTAGCCATCACACCCAGACCATATTGATCTTCCACGGGTGTCTTGATGCACTAAAATTACATACCTAGGCAATCTCATCCAATTAGGAATATTCAGTGGTTGGCACATCACAATGCAACACAAATGCTCACATATGCATGTTACAAGACATAGAAACATAAAGCTACCGATGAACACTCCTCCCGCATAACCTAACAAGGTCCGGACCGGGAGATATTCAACGACTCCCTCATCACTCCTCCCGCATAACCTAAAAAGGTCCGGGCCGGGAGATATAGAGGCCTTTTACAACCAAACGCTCCCCAGACCGCAGCCTGCGTCGTTTGGAGATGCTGAGAGTAACCACTGCTCAGACTGCATAATACTCCTCCCGCATAACCATCCAGGTCCGGCTTGGAGGGCGAAGATATCCTCAAATAAAGCTCTGTCTGCTCTTTTGTGGGACCGGTGTGCTTTCAGAAAAGCACACGCCTGATGCTCTGATACCACTGTCACAAGGCGGGCACCACGTGCCAATAGAAAAGAACAGACTGAACAGTGAGAGAGAGAGAGAGAGAGAGAGAGAGACGACACGCGACACGGAGTGGCGGAATTCCACCCCAGAGAGTATTGGCCCCAAACCTTGGCGCCCCTTTCAGTAATTCTTTATATTGCATCATCAAAGTACAAGCCGGTACTCCAGACTCTGCACCTTCTCCAAGAAGCATGCCAGAGAATGAGCCCTAGCCTCATATTTAAAGGCCCTTGGCCTGAAAAGCAGTTTACATGAAAAGCTTTCAAACTCAAAAGCTTCTGGTCCAAAAAGCAATGCCAAAAGCTGCTAGCGTAAATCATGGAAATCCGTACAGCCTGCCACGTCATCATGCCAGCGCAATTTTTGGAAACCAGCCACGTTGTTGCAATTTTAGGGTTAGGGTTTCCAGAATTAGGGTTTGCAGGTTTTAGGGTTAGGGTTTTCAGAATTAAAGTTTCAACAGTTAGGGTTTCTAGCAAAAATTAGGGTTTAGGCCCCTCGGCCACATCTGTAAGTTGGCTCCATTCTTTAGGCTTTGACACGTCAGCAGTTTCTTACAGAGGACCTGGCAGATACTCCTCAAATATTAGAGCTTTACCTGGAGGCTTTTGATCTAGCTCTGACTATTCCAGAAGTGCATGTCGAATCAGCAGGTTGAATTTGGTGCAATTCGTGTTGCGCAAGAGAGCCACTCCACTCCTTTGTCACAGATTGCCCAGAAGAGAATAGACTCATCCAATGTACATAAAAAGTTGATAATAATATTTGGGATTATGGTTGGAGTTCCTTATTAGCTGATTGATTGATGTTCTCTTGCAGACGTGTGTTTGTTTGAGTACGAGAAACAAAATATATGCAGCATTTTGTCTCTAATCATCATCGATGGTGATACTAATGATTGATATGACTAATTTAATGCATCTCGATAAAGCTAGAGATCAATGAGATCCGGATGTGATGGCTAAACGATTCATTGAATTCACAGTTTATGTTTGATGTCTTGTGGTGGACAAAGATGTAAATGTCATTTGTCAATGTGATCCTAGTGCATCAAGAGTTCTATCTAGATGAGAAGACTAGATACTAATCTCAGTGCATGAAAAGTTCCGAAATGATGAGATGACTAGATAGTGATCTATGTGGAGCATTAGTTCCAGATTAGATGTGATGACTCGTTTATTGTTTGCATCTGAGTGTTCCGTGCAAACTCTGTGAATGTTGACCCGAAATGCTGTGTGAGTTAGGATTTGTGTGGAATCTGGATACATGTTTTGTGAAATTGTCTTGTGGGATGGACATTGGCATGTCTACATGGAATTTGAGGAGTGATATGAATCCGGAGTGGCGAGATTTAGAGCATCAAAGGCATTCGTGAGAGATCATTGCAGTCTGGACGTGATGGCTAAATAAGTCATAATGATCACGGTTCATGTTTAACATCTCAACAAGGGTAGTGATGTCAATGTGATTATGATTGTTCAGTGACTTGTGTCTTTGTGTCAGTGCATGGTTTGAGTCGTCAAATGCATGTAGCTACTAAGGTATTTTATTGCCCACTGTTTGTTTTGCAGGCGTAATTGAGGGTAATTACACTTCTCTTAGGGAGGAGGAATATGGTATGTCACAAAATGATGGCGTGTCTAGATTGTACCCGAACAGAAGAGGAGAACCAGCAGAACTAGCACAAAATAATGACATGGCCAGTCTATACGATCCGAAAAATCCCGTTCAAAATTACGCGTTGACGTCCATCTGAACTATGGTGACATGGCATGCTTTTAGCGTCAGATTTTAGCAAGATATACTTTTAGGAACAAGTTTTTAGCAAGACAAGCTTTTGGGTTGCTTTTGCGCTTGGGGCCTTTATGAGTGATACTTTGGTGACACTATGGCAGATCGGTGTGTGGTTGCACGTCTGCCTCCCTGGTAGTTGTACTTTGTGGATTATTTAATATTAAAAGAAGTATCGAAAGGGAAGTCAAACTCTTGGGCCAATGCTCAATGAAACGAACTAGTTGGAGGAACTCCCAACTACTCAGACTGTCTATGGACACACGTCGGACGAACCACCCGACCACAGCGACCATCCGGTAACACCCCCTTGTTGTGGGGGTGAGCGTCCGAACACGTAGGTGTGCATGTCACCTGACACATCCCAACCCTATGTGTCCGTGGACAAGCTACACCACAGCAAGGTTCAGTCAGTCCGATCAGTTTAGAATAGCAGTGATCTGGCACTTTTGTGAGTCTATTCGTAGACCGTGCATGCCCAGTCACTTAGCATAGATGCATATCCTCCGGTTGCACACAGCATGATCATCGGAAATCCCATCAGAATCCATTCGCATCAGTTAGGGGAATTTTCCAGTGCATTTAGCCTATTTTCCTATTTATTGGGATTTTCACTTATTATTTTTAAGTGACTTTCCTACAAAAGTAGGTAGGGCAATTTTGCTAAGTTAATATATAAGCAAACCCAAGTTAGCACTTTCTGGCAGAAGAGGCAGCAGGAGCTTCCCGCTCAACAGGCAACTTCTCAGCAGTACCCCCCCTTATGACCCATCGCCATCCACCTCCCATGCCTGGCGTTTCCTCCCACAATCCCTAGATCCAGCATCGCCAACAACCAACCTTGCCTGGCGTTTTTACCACGTGCAGATCAGCCCCGTCATAGCAAGTCACTTCAGCGTTTTCTCATCAAGCACTAACGCTAGACCTTGCTGCCCATCCCAGCGTTTTTGCTGGCAGATCATCAGCGATTTCAGCCTTCTAGACCAGCGTTTTTCAGCAGGTGTTCCTCATCATTGGCAGCGTTTTCAGCAGGTGCAGATCTGCCCTAAAACGCAGCTCAGCAGGTACAAAGCATCAGCGTTTTTACCTACAGCATGACCCTAGGCAAAAACCAGCCATTTTCAGCCATCAAAATGCAGCCAAAACAGTCATTTTCAGCCACCAAGAAGACCATGAAAACAGCAGATAAAAGATCCCAGATTTCAGCCGTCAAGTCGTCGTCGTCACCACCGTCGCCGTCATCGGCATAGTCCCACAGCATCAGTCCTTTGCATTCGCATTGTACTCTTTTGTGCAATCAAAGTAGACCACTCTCGCCGACGAGAGTGGGGCCTTCGGAGGAGGGTTTTACAAACCTCTCGGTGTCGTATCTCTTCTCTCTCCTTCTCTCAGTCTCATTCACTTGCACACACAATCCACTCACTTTGTTCGTGATCATAGCACTCTCCCAACAAGACGGAAAGCTCTCTCTTTCCCTAAGAACTAAAAGGAACCTTGAGCGATAAAGATCACTAATCTTGAGCAAAAACAACATTCATTCCGCCGCACCTAACATTGGTATCAGAGCTTTGGAAGTGTTCTGCATTACTCAAGGAAAGAACCACAAGAACCACAAGAATTTTTTTTGCTTGTTGCGATCGCACGAACACAAGTTTACTTGGGCATGGCGATTCCTAATCGTGTTTTGTTGAAGAGTGACAGGAATCCCAAGAAAGAAGGGCTTGTCCAGCCTCCCCTTGTGTCTCTTTTCACTCATTGAGAGCAGACCGTGCACTTAGCGGCCGGCCAATCGACGTGAGGTGGGAAAAAAGCAACCTTCGTGTGAGCGCAAGGCCGCCAAGGGGTGCGCCTGCAGAAAAGGGTAGAACTCGGGTGAAGAGAAGATCCTTCTCCAACGCGATTTGCAAGCAAAAGAAACCCTCAAGAACCTCAAGAACCCAAGATTCTCACGAATCAAGGACCTCAAGAACCCAAGATTCTCACGAATCAAGGACCTCAAGAACCCAAGATTCTCACGAATCAAGGACCTCAAGAACTCAAGACTCCCAAGAACCCCAGTTCCTCGTGAACTTCAGAACCCAAGTTCCTCGCGGACTTAAGAACCCAAGACCCCAGAACCCACGATTGAAGAATGGTCATCACTCGAAGCGGAATGGATACTTCGCTTGGAAGTGATGAGCATGAGAGAGGCGAAGAAGAATTTTCCCCACCAGGAGGTTTTTCCGACCCTTCACCATCTACGACAAAGATTGCACTAACTCCTATGGAGTAGTTGGACCAAGAAAGAGAAGCAGAAAGAAAAGCCTACGAAGAAGACATGGGAGCCATCGAGCGTAAGTACCAAGAAAGAATGGCAGCCATAGCGCGTGAGAGCGAGCAAGCACGCTTGGAAGCCAAAGCAAGAGAAGCAGAATTTGATCGAGAGAACAAAGAAATGCAAGCCAAGTTTGATCGCGAGAACAAAGCAATAAGGCAAGAGATGTTGCGACTCTTTTCTTGAATGCAGGCACAGATGCAACAAGATCGGGGAAAGGAGACTCTATCAGTCTCTTCTTCTCCAAAGCATGACACACAGGATTTGCATGATTATGATAAGCATGGTGATTTGAATGATAATGATTTGCATGATGATTTGAAGCACAATGATAAGCATGATGATTTGGATGACAATGACAAGCATGATGATTTGCATGATCAAGATGTGATTTCTCACAAGCATGATGATTTGCATGATCAAGATGTGATTTCTCACAAGCATGATGAGTTGCATGAAGATGATGTGATTGTTCACAAGGATGATGTGTTAGTGAATGCTTTTCCTAGCGAAGCTAACCTTGTAGATTCGATCAATCACGAAGATCCGATCTGGGCTTTCGAGTCAAGGTCCACAGATCCCCCACAAGAAGATTCGATAGATCCCGAAGCACCGATCTTGCCTCTCGAGCCTTGGTCCAAAGAACTATCACAGGAAGTATTGTGTGTTCGCATGATTGATACGCACACATTGTTCGAGTGTTTCATTCGTGAAGGTTTCCAGTATTTTAGTCAGCATCGTTATGTGATCCCTTTTCCTAGGCATGACATATTGCATGTTGAGCATGTTTCTCTCATGGATGAGCACGAATGTATGCGGATTTTTCGTGAGAAGTTGAAAAGTTTGTATGTCAGGAAGTCACATTCCATGTCTCTTCCTTGGCATGACACAATTTCCGAAAGAGCACATGATAGTATGCGCACCAAGCATGGCATTTCCATTGTGATTTGCCACAGTTGATTGATTTCGATCAAACAGAAAAGATTCAACCGCATTGGTTACATGTGTTTGATGAACGGGTGGTCACTCCGTCTCTATGTTCATCTACATTGCATACACAGTCTTTAGAGAAGACAATATTTTTTTCCTTCACTTTACATGGAATGGGTATGTTCACGGTTTTGTGTTGGAGATGGTTTCAGGAATTTTCAGCTATGGAGATTCTTGAAGACGAAAGAAGCAGGACTCTAGACGAAGTTGAAGCAAGAAAGGAGATTCTGAAGACTTTGTGTCGCTTTCGGCGCGGCCCAAAGAAGAAGGCTTTGCAGACCTTTATGAAGTCCAAGTACCGCGCGACCCACACATCAGAGTGGGCCGGCGAAGAGTCCCTTCCAGGATTCCGCACGATGTTGGCGATCTCCCTCGACGCCATACAATTCGGTACCAGTACCTCCCTTTGAAAAGGAGGGAATGTCACGTGACACATCCCAACCCTATGTGTCCGTGGACAAGCTACACCACAGCAAGGTTCAGTCAGTCCGATCAGTTTAGAATAGCAGTGATCTGGCACTTTTGTGAGTCTATTCGTAGACCGTGCATGCCCAGTCACTTAGCATAGATGCATATCCTCCGGTTGCACACAGCATGATCATCGAAAATCCCATCAGAATCCATTCGCATCAGTTAGGGGAATTTTCCAGTGCATTTAGCCTATTTTCCTATTTATTGGGATTTTCACTTATTATTTTTAAGTGACTTTCCTACAAAAGTAGGTAGGGCAATTTTGCTAAGTTAATATATAAGCAAACCCAAGTTAGCACTTTCTGGCAGAAGAGGCAGCAGGAGCTTCCCGCTCAACAGGCAACTTCTAAGCAGTACCCCCCCTTATGACCCATCGCCATCCACCTCCCATGCCTGGCGTTTCCTCCCACAGTCCCTAGATCCAGCATCGCCAACAACCAACCTTGCCTGGCGTTTTTACCACGTGCAGATCAGCCCCGTCATAGCAAGTCACTTCAGCGTTTTCTCATCAAGCACTAACGCTAGACCTTGCTGCCCATCCCAGCGTTTTTGCTGGCAGATCATCAGCGATTTCAGCCTTCTAGACCAGCGTTTTTCAGCAGGTGTTCCTCATCATTGGCAGCATTTTCAGCAGGTGCAGATCTGCCCTAAAACGCAGCTCAGCAGGTACAAAGCATCAGCGTTTTTACCTGCAGCATGACCCTAGGCAAAAACCAGCCATTTTCAGCCATCAAAATGCAGCCAAAACAGTCATTTTCAGCCACCAAGAAGACCATGAAAACAGCAGATAAAAGATCCCAGATTTCAGCCGTCAAGTCGTCGTCGTCACCACCGTCGCCGTCATCGGCATAGTCCCACAGCATCAGTCCTTTGCATTCGCATTGTACTCTTTTCTGCAATCAAAGTAGACCACTCTCGCCGACGAGAGTGGGGCCTTCGGAGGAGGGTTTTACAAACCTCTCGGTGTCGTATCTCTTCTCTCTCCTTCTGTCAGTCTCATTCACTTGCACGCACAATCCACTCACTTTATTCGTGATCATAGCACTCTCCCAACAAGACGGAAAGCTCTCTCTTTCCCTAAGAACTAAAAGGAACCTTGAGCGATAAAGATCACTAATCTTGAGAAAAAACAACATTCATTCCGTTGCACCTATCAGTGCACCTATAAGACCGAGCGTCCCATACCACCCGGCATCACCTCTCGAGGTGACCTGGCGTACTCCTAGCCTCGCGGACTAACCACTGGCACTTTGCCAGTCGATAACTACAAATGAGTCCTTGGCCTCCATTTATAAAAGTGACCGGCGACTAACCAGATTTACACTACCTCCGCTCGGGCACTCGAGCAGTGGAAGGGCTTAAGGATTTACCTCAAATCTAATACTTTGCACAAACACGAGGTTACTTTACTTCAATGGAGAGATCCGAACACAATGAAAGAAAGAGGCACAGAGAGAGAGAGAGAGAGAGAGAGAGAGAGAGAGAGAGAGACGATACCGCATGTCGGGTCCCAAACCACCCTCAAGGGCCCCCTTGCTTTGTTGCCAGAGCAAGTACTTGCTTTAATTATTTGCTACAATGCTGAAATGCTGAATATTGAGTGCTTCATGCTGATGATCTGCAAAAACGCTGGATAATGATGTTGATGCAAAAACGTTAAACGCTTGCTGATCTGGTGCGAAAACACTTGCTGATCTGATGCAAAAACGCTTGCTGATCTGGTGCAAAAGCGCTAGCTAATTTGATGCAAAAACGCTAGGGTTGATCTGTTGATACTGAAGGTGCTGGCGATGGAAACATTGATCGATGCTAAGGGAAAACGCTAGGGTATTTCTGGATACTAGGTATTGATCTTCTGATGGGTTTGGAGAGATGGTTGGTGTATTTGGTGTGTCGGATGCAGTCCAGTGTTCAGAGAGGAGTTCTGCAGTCTCAAGAACAACTTGGATGAGTTCTGGTAGATCCTTAAATTACATTCATTGGGCAGTGGAATTTTGTCATGATGTTTCCCAATAGCGGGGGAGGAATGAAGCACGAGCATTGCACATAGAGACTTGGATGGCTCACTCCATTTCTATGAGTGATCAATGTAGATTGAACTTTGCACTATGGCCTCTCGCATTCCTATGCTCCCTCATTGGTTCTTTCATTGAGCATTTAATCATATCTGTGAATATTTTGAAATGATTTTCTTTTTCCAAGAAATAATTATGTTGTGTTTGTGTGAGAGCTTACATTTGTAAAACAAAGGTCCGTACAAACTTAGTTTATGAGAACCTTCTAGACATGCATTTAAAAACGATATTATTGTGTACTTGTGGACGTTATTTCATTGGTCTTTTACGTGTGCGATTTCCAGAAAAAGGCAAGTGTCAACGTAAGTGCAGGTGATGCAAGTCCATTGCATATTGCTGCTGATTTTGGGAATGATAAAATGGTTGATAGCCCCTTGAAGGCAGGAGCGAATCCTTATTCTTTAGATGATGTAATTATCTTCACAGGCCACCATGTTATCTGCATCTCATTATAGCTGTTTTTTCATATTCAAACGTGGCTATCAATATTTCCACGATGGGATGAAACCTATAACGGTTGTTGCCTTGAAAAAAAACAAGGAGATTGTAGGTGCTTTGCTTATATAGGTTCTTTCGCAATTTGCCCTACCTACTTTTTATAAATGTCATGTCAAAGTCACTTACTAATAAATGACTTTAGCGATTGTTCATACGCCTATATGCTTAAGTGATTGTACTGTGCAAGTGAGGATATGCAACTATGACCGGCTTGAACATGCACGTCCTTCTAGAGGCTCACAAAGTGTCAAGCTAGATCCTAAGCTAACTAAGACCGATGCTAAAATGTAGCAATAGCTAGTCCACGTGGCTCTAATGTGCGCACGTGACGTGACAGACAGCCATCCCGACGGTGTCATACACTAGATCCCCTCTCCTATGATCGGGACATAACATACTTTCCCGCTGAGAACCATTGATGTCCTCATCAATGAAGTGGGGATATTGAGCTTTCAAAGCTCTAACTGATTTCCAAATAGCAAAATTGTCAAACTGACCTTTCCATTCAATTGCAGTACTCATCATAAGCACATCGACGCGAATGACGGGTACGGTGATCTAAAACACCCTCTCGTTTTTGAGAAATATACTCGGTTTGGATATCTTCCGAGACATTTTCCTTATAGACACAACAGTGTTAGGTTCACCTAGTTTTTCTTTAAGACGACTGACATGAAACACTAAATGTACACTAACATCCGAAGGAAGAGCCAATTTATAGGCAACTAGACCAATTTTCTTTGCGATCAAGAATGGACCACAAAATCTAGCTGAAAGCTTATAATGCTTTCAAGTTCGCATAGTATTGGAATCTTTGAGTATCTTTAGATTGACCCATTTCCTTAGAGATCTCCTTTGATTAGCATAAGTAGTAACTCGATCAAGGGTTGTCCTTACACTATTCTTCATACAGGAAATCATGAGCTTGGCGATCTTTTACTGTCTCTAAGCCAATAGCAATAGGGGATTGCAGCTCAATTCCATACATCAGCATGCATGGGCTAAATCCAGTAGCAAAATGCTTGCTACTATTATAAGCAAACTCTAATTGTGGAAGGTACCTTTCCCACTCAGGTTTCCTGTGAGAGACATAAGCTCTCAACATGTCTTCTAACGTTTGATTCATCCTTTCAGTTTGTCCATAGGACTCAAGATGATCAAAGGACGACATACTAACTTCGTTCGAAGGTGAGCAAACACATTTCACCAAAATCATCCAATGAACTTGATATCCCGATCATTGACGATATCCTCTGTCAAACCATATAGCTCATAAAGCTGATCAACGAATAAAATTGCCAACTCATGGCTTTTAGTAGTCGATTTCATTGGTATAAACTTTGCCATTTTTGTGAGTCTATCAACCACAACCCAAATGGCATCATTGCCACGACTAGTATTTGGCAAACCAACAATAAAATACTCCACCACTTGGCATCAAGGATTTCCAATGGATGTAGCAGGCTAGCTTTCTTTAGGCACTCTGCCTTGTTGACTTGACATTGAGTGCATCCCTTCACATAGTTCTCTATGTAAGAGCGAATCCTTGGCCAATAGAAACATCGCTTAGCCAATGTTGAAGTTCTTTGAATGCTTGGTGCTCAGCGCTAGGAACATCATGGCAACTTAAACAAAATCCTTTGTTGAACTTCATCGATTTCCGTAATGCAAGCTTTTCCATTTCTAAACAATAGTCCGACTTTAATGGAATATTGTCTCTATCTCATTCCTCCAGCACAACTCACTTGGGTCTCAGGATCACCCAAGCCTATATGTGATTCACGCCCTACTTCGACCTTGTTCCATATCTTGTTAAAATGGCTATCAAAATGACATAGCCCTCAGAGAGAGAGATAGAAATCCTTTGAGATTTCAGCCATAGAGAAAGCATTAACTTCAAGAATCAAGCTGAGTGCGTCAACAACTACTGTTGGATCCTTTCCTGTTGCAAATCTCAAAGTCAAACTCTTGCATAAGTTCAACACATCTAGCCTTCCGGCCTCTAAGATCACCCTAATCACAGTCAGCGCAAAGAGTGATGATATGTCCATGTAACAAAGGTAGAGCCATAAAAATAATGCCGCCACTTCCTCAATGCGTGGACTACAAGATAAAGCTCTTTTTCATACGTTAAATAATGCATTTCAATGTTAGAAAGTTTCTTGCTTTCAAACACAATAGGATGACCATCATGGTATAGCGCCGCACCAAGCTCATAATCACGAGCATCCGTTTCAACTACAAATGGCTCGCTAGGATCCACCATATGCAGTATTAATGCAATAGTTACCAAATGCTTTAGTGTCTTAAAGCTCTCATCAAGGCACTCATTCCAGACAATAGGAGGATTACATTTACGATGAGGTCCCGAAGCCTTCGGCCCTTTCATCTCTCCTTTCAAAAGTTGCGTAAGCGGAGCAGTAACTTGATACCCTAGGTCGCTGGTTTCCCAAAAGTATCTCATCCAATAAGGATTATTCAGTGATTGGTACATCATGTTGGGATAAAGGCGCTCCATCTTTTGCCCGCCCGGACGTCCAGTGTCCGGCCGCTCGCCCAGGTGGAAAGAATGAAATTAGAGTTAGTGGAGCGGTTAGCCTGTGATTGTATTGGCCTAATGGCCTTTATCCCCAACACATCACAATGCAACAGGAATGCTCACATATGCATGTGACAAGACATAAAAACATAAAGCCAGCCGATGAACACTCCCCCTGCAAATAACCATCCAAGTCCGGGCCATGAGTTGTTCAACGACTCCCTCATCAGTCCTCCCGTATAACCTAAAAAGGTCCGGGCCAGGAGATATAGAGGCCTTTTACAACCAAACGCCCCCAAACCGTAGCCTGCGTCGTTTGGAGGTGCTGGGAGTAACCACTGCTCAGACTTCTTAATACTCCCCTCTTAGATAACCATCCAGGTCCGGGCTATGAGTAAAACAGCAATTTTCAAACCTTCAATACTCCCCCTGCAAATAACCACAAGGGTCCGGGCCATGAGTATGAGCCAGAAGTTGCAATCTGAAGGAAGATGTTTGAAGGCATGTAACTTTGGGCAAAAATTTTCTTGAAAGCTTGCGAAGTCCTTGGAGTGCGCGGCTTGGTAGCTACAAACATCCACCACTGCATGACACTAGTTCTAAGAAAAACAGCGGCTTGAAAAAAAAATCATTGATCCTTCTTTGCAAGTGATCTTTATGGCTTATGCCCTGTAAGACAAAGCAATGAAGACAGGAGCGCGCCCGATGCGCGATGAAGTAAGGGTGGGAGTGGATAACAGCTCCGTGGTCGGGACACACATTCTTTAAATAAAATTTCCAATGAGCGTCATCTTGCTCTGTCTGCTCTTTGGTAGGACCGGTATGCTTTCAGAAAAGCACACGCCTGAAGCTCTGATACCACTATCACGGGACGGGCACCACGTGCCAACGGAAAAGAACAGAGTGAACAAACTTTTAGCACTTCAATAACAACGGAACTAAAAGAGATGCACGACACACGAGACGAGGAGTGGCGGAATTCCACCCCAAGAGATCACTGGTCCCAAACCTTGGCGCCCCTTTCGGTATTTCTTTATATTGCTTGAACTCAGTACAACACCGGTACTCCAGACTCTGCACCTCCACGCAGGAGCGTTCCAAAG
The DNA here is from genome assembly GCF_014529385.1 of Adiantum capillus-veneris. Taxonomy (NCBI): domain Eukaryota; kingdom Viridiplantae; phylum Streptophyta; class Polypodiopsida; order Polypodiales; family Pteridaceae; genus Adiantum; species Adiantum capillus-veneris. The sequence goes on along the minus strand of NC_140943.1, from coordinate 112,293,653 downwards.
ACTGCGCCCATGGCATATATTTAAAGGCCCTTGGTGTCACGAGGACGTGGCAGTTATTAACCATGTCACAAGGATGTGGCTACTGCTAACCTTGGTTGTTGGTTTCTTTCCAATGGGGTTTATTTTATTTGTTTTGAGACCCTCTTTTTGAAGTAGCAAACGGTCGGACATTGTATGGCCAATGTGAATGGTACATTCACCCGCAGACGGGAAGTGGTCGGCACTGGAATTCGTATGGTAAGAGGATGTCTAGGCTCAGAGCAAGATCATATAGGTTCCCCCGTCGCACTTAGCAAGTTGGTGGATACTAGGAAGTAAACTCAATTAAGGCGTAAAGTCAAGGTGGGACTACCAACAAAAAGTATCCGACAGTTGGGCCACATTGCACTTTTGGATGCGCTCCCAATGAGGATAGATGGTCAGAAGACCAGTGGGAGCCCAACGGAAGCATCTCCTAAAATTTAGGGAACTGCTATTTTGGGCCGTGAAATGTGTTCGCTTCATTACCTCCGGTATGACTAGGGGAACATTTTATAACTCTGCCGCGAAGTCAACTGACGCGTCGGTTGGGATATACCTTCATAAGTTCAGAATAGTCTGAACTCACGAATTATAAGAGGAAATAAAGCACTCATAAAACTATAAAAGCAAGGGACACACGAAAAGAAAAGAAAAACAAAAACAAACAAACTAACTAACTAAATCACTTTGATTGCTTCGAAACAAAACTAGATAAAACAAAACATTATTAACTTAAAAATGTTTCAAAAAAGGTATGTGTAAAATAAGTTGACGCAGCTTACTTGGCTTAAAACAAGTACTCAACTTTAAGCAAAAAAAGGATAAGACATCTTAAAAAACTTAATCCTAGAAATCAAACTTCACACAACAACCTATAACGGAACACATTCTTAAGTCCTCAGATAAGCTAAATATGAAATCGAAAAATGAATACTACTACAAACCTACGAAGAGCAAAGAACCAAACTTGACAATATGTGATCTCAACTTCACTGCTTGTCCAAACAGGAAGAATAAGATTATCACCTTTATCATGCATAGCTTGGACAACAGCTATGACATCCCTACTCACGTCGTCAGTGCCCAAGAGTAGGTGCAGGTTTATATAGAGGTCATTCATGCTTTGAACGTACTCTACAAAACCAACGAGCTGAGTTTCTATCACCCTCCGGAGGTGATGGGCATACTCAGCCATGATAAAGGCTAGCAATTGTCAAGCTATAGTAAAAATACTAGAAACGCTAAAGATCAAAACAACAACATAAGGTGTTATTAAGTCAAACAATAAGTCGGCTTTTTAGCTCCCCACTTCGTTGAATTTACTACTGATTATCTTGAACATTCCAAAGGAAGAAACACTAAAAATAAACTTACTACGATACAAAAATGAACGAACTTTTTTCATGATTCTTTTGAATGAGTATCCTTTTTCAACTAGTAAAGAAATAAGATGGCAAGATTGAACAACAAAAGTAGATTTACTAGAACAAAGACGAGAAAATCTAAATAGTTGAGAGCAAATGACACCATACTTAGCTAAAAGAGAAATGTGAGGCATGCGGATGATTTTTAGATTGGCATATTCTGGTTCAAGGCGCTTATCATAGATATCTACTTCTAATCCCAAGGGAGTTTGAAAAATCTTAAGGTCTAAAAAGGCACAACGATCACTATTTGTGGTACAGTTAAGTTCACAAAACTCCTTGGGATAAATCCCTCCGCCTACAGAACTCGAATTCAAGTACATAAAATCTTGAAAAGAAGGAACGTCAGGGACAAAAAGATCATCTACAAAGCGTCTTACATTGCATAACTTGTGCAAAAATATTGGGCAAGTGTTAGCAAGGACAAGACGCTCCATAAAATCAAACTCATAAGTAAAAAGATAGAAATTAGCAAGAAAAACAGCACAATTGGTACCCATAGGGATACCAATTGTTTGCTTGAAAAGAGAGTCGCCGATGGTTATATATAAATTGTCCAAAAGAAAATCTAACCAAGATATGATGTCAATGTCATCTACAATCATGGTGAATCTCTTTCTTCCTTTGTCTACATCTACATTCTTATTTTTCAGCCATAAGAAGTCAAAGTTCAAGGCTGACTTTTCTACTAGCAATGCCTTGTACCAATCCTTCTCAAGCTTGTAAGCAAAAACTTTTGAAATAGGAGACTTGACTCTAAATTTAAGGTCCTCCAAATTTAGCTTCTTGTATAGCGTTGTAAAGTCAAAAGTTTGGAGACATAAAGGAGAAGATTTCTCCTTAAGGCTTCTTGAAGAGTTCAAAAACTTTAAAACAGGAATCACACCTACTGAATCATTTAAAATCCAACTTGAATCGGTAGGTACGTCTGCTTCCTTTAGCATATTATTCCACAATTCATTTACGCTAGGTAAAATGGCTTTGAAACAATAACTAAGCCATTTGGAAACCTCGGTCAAAGAGGTGTTACAAGAAGCAGCTATAAATCTAGGCTTTATAGGGTTCTTGTGGAACTTCCAAACGGTATATAAAAAAGGTAATTTAGGCTGGCACTTAAAACCAAAAGACTTACAAAAGTCTTGATGTTTCAAGATAACCTCTTGCATTGAAAGATCACAATCACTGTAAGTCTGAGAATTTACTTCACCTAACAAGCATTCTAAATAGAACTTTTTGCACGTAATAACAAAGTTATTAGAGCACTTATCTACATAAGAGATTACAAAATCACGATGAAATTTCCTAAGAGTATCACGATCAGAAGAAGATAAGCTATTCCTTCCTGAAGAAACGTTCCGAGAGCAAGATGCTAATTTCAAAGAAGCTTTCTTGAGGATTACACACTTCCAATGGGTAAAAATACCTTGAACTCCTAAAGACTCCTCAAACTTTACTACGAAACTAGAAATTCCTTTTTCTATGGCTTTGAGAAGGCAAGAGTCATTTGAGGAAGGGAGCCTATATTTAGTACCTCTTGAGAAAAGGTCTTTCAAAGAATCCGAAGGAAGGATAGAACAATCGGCAGTAACTACATGACCCAAAGCTCCATTTACGTAAGAAGAAAAGGCAGTTTTACTACAAGGGCAATCAATACTTGAGATTGCAAGCCTCTCTTGCTTTTTAAGATTACGTCCTATGTCACTATAGTTGAAAGCTTTTTGTCCTAAAGTTTTCACATATTTGAAAGCTACGACAGGATGGTTCCATGACTTTCTCACACAAGGAGGGAGAGCATCCAAAGCTTCTTGAGATCTCAAAATAGAGTTTAATCCAATCTTGTCTAAGTCAGGGGAGGTAAAGATAGTTATCAACAAATCTTTCTTTCCAACCAAGGGATTTTTCAGACTAGGACATTTGGACTTCAGAAATTTGCCTAACAGTACTCGAAGTTGAGTACTATGAGACTCTCTTAGCTCCAAATCTTCATAAGAGTAGTTCTCAAGGGTATACAAGAGCTTAAATAGGATCCTTATATTATACCTTTCAAATATTTTATAAGAAAAAGAACCCAATTCCATGGCTCTAGATAAGTAAATCAATCTTCGTTTGAAATCTCTATAAGCAAAAATTCTATGGTTAGAAGGGTCATCACTCTCAATTCTAGAGATTGAAGCCCTAGGGAGACCTTGTACTCTACTAGAAATAGTGTTGTGCAAAACAACTGGATTGATTTCAGGGATAGAAGGAGGATCTGAACGAGAACCTTTAGGAATCCAGATTCTTTTAAACTGACTTGAAGGGAGAACTACCTCGGGTTTGGGATGCCTTCGCCAAAGCATAGGTTTCTTATGGTAAATTGTCTTATTTTTACGTAAAGAAGACTTTCCTTCCAAGTTGAAACCTTTAGGGAAAAAAGTATGCAAAGTTCTCATCCAAAACAACTCTCGAGGCCACGCTGATTTATAGAACTCTTTAGAGTTTCTAAAATTACCTTCTATGTGCTCAATGGGAAAACAACGGAAAGACTCAAACCCACGTTTTGCTATTGCCGCATACAAGGGTTTCACACTTTCACGTACGGTGCTCTTACTTTGAACTTTTCTCGCTTCTCTTACATGTTCCTGAAAACGAACAAAAGCTGTTCGAAAGGTTTGGCCAACATACATCATAGAACTATCGTGAATATTATAAATAACATAAATAACTTGAGAGGTATGAACCGGACTTAGAGGACGATCTAAGTCCTCTAAGTCGGTTGGGATATTTTTAAGCGGCGAACCCGAAACGGGAAAATGCTTGTATATGCGCAAAGTGTCACATTTTCATGTACTTGCCTCTTCCAGAAAAATGGGCGCTGAATTTTTAAGCTGGGAAGGCCTCATTATGCAATCTGTCACACAGGTTAAGAGCTATGGAGTGCTTCCTTTCCCTCTCATGTACAGTGTGGTGCTAGGAGTGATGCCCTGCACACTACACACTGCTCTCTCTCTCCCCTACGTGCAGTTATGTGATGCCCCACAAGAGGGCTCCTCATTTGACTGAGGTACAGCTGTGTGGGTTTATGCTTTCGTGAGGCAAGAGCCTCCTTGAGCAGGAACAAGGGTAGCTAACTGCTACTCCAAAGCAGGCACTGGTGAGGATCATAACCTCACCATACAGGTGCAAAATCAGCGATGTGTATGCGCTGTAATTTGACTGTTTTTCAGCCATACGGACGCCAGGACACTTGGGAATCGTGCCCCACTGGCAGAGGACAATAAGGGGACTGTTTGGGGCTGAAAACAGGGCAAAAACCAGTAAATACAGCGTGCTGAATTTACTGTTTTTGGGCAGGAATCAGAGGGTATACGCCAGTGCAAGTAAGTTCTAGCAGGGGAATTGGTTTCGCGCAAGTTTTGGGGCTGTTATGCTGCCGAAATTTGGCCAAATCAAATGGTATCTAGGTGGATACACGTGAAGGATTCCCAGGACCTTACCTTGTAATTTACCCTCCTAAAGAATAAAGAAATACCGAAAGGGGCGCCAATTTTGGGGCCTTCTAGCTTCCGAGCCGTGTGTGTGATTAAGTGTTAATTCCCATTACAGGTCTCCTTTGCAAAGTGCTCTGTGTGTGTGTTTAAAGTAAAGAATTTCGGGTGAAAGCCAACGCCTACCGCCCTACGGGCCGGTTACATGGTTCCGTTGCCGGGACATCAATCACTTTTTCCTTAAAGAGTGAGCCTGGATTGTTTTGGGATAAAGACACAGAGTGCAGGAACGCGGGGATTACACTATGGCCGACAAGGGGAAGGGAATTATGGAAGAGGGTTCCTCTTCAAAGGACAGGCAGGAGATTCCTATGGTTTTTGAGATTGGCGAGAGCTCACGGCCACGTCAGTCTATACCTCCTGTCAACATGAATGTCCCTCCAGTAGTACAGGGCTTTATGACAGGGCAACTTGAGGATGATGCGTTCAAGACTCAGTTAGTTGCCGCGGTGAATGTCTTTTCGCAGCTGGTGCAAAATCCGAGGTTTATGGAATTCTTGCAAGTGTCACCAGTGCAACAGCATAATAGGCAACCTAAGCCGCGTACGGAGCTTGTTGATGCTCAAGTCCAGGTACTTCATGTGGCGCAGGAGGAAGGGAACACTCGCATGTTGCGGAGTCGGGGGCTCCAAAGCAGGTTCCTCCCATGCTTGAACAGGTGGCTAGAACGCCTATTCCACAGGTTATGCCAGTTCAGCCCGCCACCTTTCAGAGCCAGCATGCTGTCTTGAATGGACAGGGAGCTGGATACCAGGCTATGCACTCAGTTTTTCCACCACCCACGGTACATCCTGGGTATTTCGGGGGTGGATCAGTGTTCCAAAGTATGGCTGGTTATGCGCCTGGAAGTCAGCCGTACATGCCAAGAACAGTGTTCGGGGGTATGCAAGGCATCATGCCAAACCCCATGTATGGTAGTATCGGCATGCAGCAGGGTTTTCAGAGCAACCACATCCAATTTGGGGTGCCACAGGGTCATTTTGGCATGGCTGGTTTTTCTGGACAGCAGCCAGATATCGCACCTCTGACGCAAAATGTGAATGGCCAAGGCGTGCCGATGATGCCTAGTACAGTGCCCATGTTGCAGACCATTCCGTATGACAACTTGGGGGCACTAGAGAAGCAGAAGGCTTACAAAGAAGGTGGTGCAGCGGTAAAGTTCAATACCTTCAGTGGTTTCGAGGATAAGACAAAGGCACTCACTTTCCTCCGGCAATTTGATACAGCTTATGCGGGAGGGAATTTTACAGAGGCCTCGAAGGTCAGGAAAGCTGCCACTTTCATAAAGGACAATGTGCTTACATGGTGGACGACATTGTTAATGCAAGGACAGGCACCCGCCACTTGGGTTTACTTCAAGCAAATGTTTGCATCTGCTTGGCTATCAAATGAATTTGAAGCCAACGTCCTGACAGATTGGCACCAGCTTACTTCAGCTTCGTGCAAGAGCTTGCTGGAGTACAATAGGAGGTTTTGTAAAGCATTACTCTCAGTGACCTCCTACAAATTTGTGCCATTGACAGAGCAGATAGAGAAGTATTGTTGTGGGCTGCCTAAAGGGCTTCGCGATTACTGTACAAAGAACAGAGTGGCTACCCTTACTCAGCTTATGGAAGTTGCAAACACTGGTCTTGCCTTGTTGAAAGGAGAGGACAGTGGATTTCCGAGCAGTGACAAAGGAGGGCAGCAAAAGAAAAATTCAGCGAAGAAGCCCTTTGTGAAGACGGCTCCTGATGCGTCACAGGGGTCAAAAAAGGCCACCAAAGACAAGGATTCAGCCGGGACTTCTGGAGCGCAGGCAAAGAAACAGAAAAGGAATCCTTTTGTGCGCAAGTCGCTCGAGGAAAAGAAGGTCCTAATGGCTGAGAACAAATGCTTTATATGCGAGCAGCCTGGTCACTTTTCTATCAATTGTCCACAAAGGAAAAGGCCAGCTGACTCAGAGGATAAAGAAGACCAGAAAGGCAAGAAGCCAAAACCCACGGCAGGTTTAGTGCCAGACATGGTGGGTGACAGGCCCAACACAGATGCCAGTGAGTTATGCAGGGCATGGGGTAAAGTTAGGGATCAGACGGCACTCATCTTTTTTGATCCAGGTGCCAAAGCCAACTTTATCTCACCAGAGTTAGCTATGAAGCTCGACATCAGAGCTGAAGAGATGGGGTACACAGCAAAGGCAGGGTTGGCATGTCCTGGCCACTCAGAGTGTGTTACTCCCATCATTGGAAAGCTGCGTCTGCATATTCAGTCGTATGTGGACATAGAAGAGCTTTACATCATGCCGTTGGAAGGTTGTGACGCCTTGTTGGGGATCCCGTGGATGTTCCGAGTGCATGGAGTCTTGGATGCCTACAACAAAAAGATCATTGTACAGCATAGGGGCAAAACTCACATCTTGGATGTAAAGCTTAAAGGAGAGCCAGTCCCTATTGTATCTGCTTCTGCTATCACTTCTGTAATAAAGAATCATCTTTCTGTGTACTTGATTTTTGCATGTGATGTCTCAGATAGTGATCAGTCAAATTTATCTGTGTTAGATAAAGAAAGGTCAGCATTTTTGCAAAAGTTTAGTGACTGTTTTTCTCATTCATTACCGTCGCAATTGCCGCCAGAGAGACCTGAGGACCATCGGATAGATTTGGTGCCAGGGTGTAGCCCACCAAATAGACCTCCCTACAAGGTTAGTGCGGCGCAGCAGAAAGAGATTATGGGCCAGGTTGAGGAGTTATTAGAGAAGGGGCTGATTCAGCCTAGTTCTTCACCCTTTTGCTCCCCAGTGCTCCTAGTGCAGAAGAAGGATGGCTCATGGCGCATGTGTATTGATTACTGTGCGTTGAATAAGAATACCATCAAGAATAGGTTCCCTATTCCTAGAATTGATGATATTCTCGGTCGTTTAGAGGGTGCTGCAATTTTCAACAGGATAGACCTTAAGAGTGGGTACCATCAGATTCGTATAAGGCCAGAGGATGTGCACAAGACTGCGTTTAGAACGACATTTGGTCTTTATGAGTTTCTAGTGATGCCGTTTGGGCTAACAAATGCTCCTGCCACGTTCAACAGAATGATGGACCGGATTTTCCGCTCGCATCAACAGTTTCTTGGAACGTTCTTCGATGACATGATAGTGTATTCGAAGAATGAAGAGGAGCATAGGCGTCACTTGACCATTGTGTTTGAAGAGCTGCGCAGTCACAGGTTACTTGTCAATCCTAAGAAAAGTGAATTCTTCCTCGAAGAGATCCACTTTCTGGGCCACATAGTCTCAAAGGATGGTGTTAGAATGGATCCCGCAAAGGTCGAAGCGATCAAGACATGGCCAGACTTGAAGACTGTGCACGATGTCAGAAGCTTCTTGGGATTTTGTTCCTACTATAGAAGGTTTATCAGAAATTTTGCAGAGATAGCATCGCCTCTTCACGCATTGCAAAAGAAAGAGGTCACTTTCAAATGGACCCAAAAAGAGATTTCAACTTTTAATCTCTTAAAGGAAAAGTTGACTTCAGATCCAGTTATTGTTTTGCCAGATCTTAGGAAGTCATTTGTGGTCCAGTGTGACGCGTGTGGCAGTAGCATCGGAGCAGTGCTAATGCAAGATGGACGGGTAGTAGCTTATGAAAGCCGAATTTTGCAAGGGCCAGAGAGGACTATGCAAGTCTATGAGAAAGAGCTCTTGGCGGTGATTCATGCGCTTTCTAGTCGGAAGAACTACCTCTTAGATGCTGATTTTGTTGTCCAAACAGATCATCAGACCTTGCGATACTTCTTGACACAGTCAAAGTTATCCGAAAAGCATATGCGATGGGCAAACATTCTTTCCATGTTCCACTTCCAGATTATGCATGTGGAAGGCAAGAAGAATGTTGTGGCTGATGCGTTATCAAGAAAACCACAAATTTCAGCTATGTCAATTCCTTATCACCATGAGTTAGATGACATGAAGGAACAGTATACTACTGATGAAGATTTTGCAAGGATCTTTGAACAGTTACAAGAGGGGCAACATCACGAGCACTACCTCCTCAAAGATGGTTTTATGATGATGCATGGCAGACTTTGTGTCACTACGCCACTACGACATAAGGTCATGGAAGAGAGTCATGTCCCACCGTATGCAGGGCATCGTGGCATTGATGCGACAGTTAAAGCGGTAGAGACGTTCTTCTATTGGCCTACCTTGAGGAGAGATGTGGATGCCTTTGTGCGAGCATGCATAGTTTGCCAAAAGGTCAAGTTTGACAGGCAAAAGGCACCAGGGTTATTACAACCATTGCCGATTCCGGATAAGCCATGGGAAAGCATTGCTATGGACTTTATCTTTGATCTTCCAAGGACGCCAACAGGGAATGATGGTATATGGACCATTATCTGCAGGTTCAACAAGCAGGCCCATTTTATCCCTGTCAGGAAGAAGATAAAATCTTATCAGATGGCACGCTTGTTCATGTACAATGTGTTTAAGTACCATGGTATGCCACAATCGATTATCAGTGATCGTGATCCTCGCATGACCACTTTGTTCTGGAGAGGATTGTTTGAGAACATGGGCACTACGCTCAAATTCTCGTCTTCGTTTCATCCACAAACTGATGGACAGTCAGAAGAGGCTAATTCTATTGTCTTAGATCTGCTGAAATGCTATGTGTCAGATAATAAGGGCAAGTGGGAACAGTATTTGCCTATGCTTGAGTATGCGTACAATAATACGGTGCATTCGTCTACTGGCAAGGCACCTTTTGAGATTGTTGAAGGCGGCAGAAAGGTTCCTCCCATTTTGCATACAAAGGACAAGATCTTTGAGGCAGATCGATATGTTGAGAACATGGATGAGATGTATAAGAAAATTAAAGTTGCCTTGGAGAAGACTCAGGTAAAGCAGAAAAAGGCTGTTGATTGTCACCGTCGTGAATTGCTGTTATCACCTGGTGATTGGGTTCTGTTAAGGTTCGAAAAGGCAAGGTTAAAGAAGATGAAGGGAAAGGAACGGCTGTTTCCTAAGCTCAGCATGCGTTACTATGGGCTTTTTCAAGTGCTTGACAAGATCAGCGATGTGGCTTACAGGCTGAAATTGCCTGATGCATGGAAGATTCATAATGCGTTTCACATGAGTCTTCTAAGACCCCTCGTGGGTGATGTGCCAGAAGATATGCCAGTTGAGGATCAGCCAGAAGTTGAGGAACTTGATGACATCCTGGTACCTGAGCAAGTTTTGGCACATAAGGACAGAAAAGTTAAAGGACAAGTTGCAAGACGCTATTTGGTGAAGTTCAAGAACTATCCGCCTATGGATGCAAAGTGGATGGAAGAGCATGAACTGTCAGAGTCACCAAATGTATTGCAGCTTTACCTTGAAGCCTTTGGGTTACAGCCTACTTATGCCCCAACCCAACGGTGCAAAGGAGGGGTAATGATAGAGCTAGTACATCAATTGTACATATGAATTCAGAGCCATAGATGGAAATGGCAAAAGTATGAAGGTCTCATTAAGTCATTTGTATCTATGTATGTTACGACCTTTCTTGCGGATACATGCGATGATAAAAGAGTGTTAATAGCACAAGATCATCAATGGCGTGTATTTATGGTATGCAATCGAGGACGTTTGCGATTTCAAGAGGGGGGTATGTCACGAGGACGTGGCAGTTATTAACTATGTCACAAGGATGTGGCTACTGCTAACCTTGGTTGTTGGTTTCTTTCCAATGGGGTTTATTTTATTTGTTTTGAGACCCTCTTTTGAAGTAGCAAACGGTCGGACATTGTATGGCCAATGTGAACGGTACATTCACCCGCAGATGGGAAGTGGTCGGCACTGGAATTCGTATGGTAAGAGGATGTCTAGGCTCAGAGCAAGATCATATAGGTTCCCCCGTCGCACTTAGCAAGTTGGTGGATACTAGGAAGTAAACTCAATTAAGGCGTAAAGTCAAGGTGGGACTACCAACAAAAAGTATCCGACAGTTGGGCCACATTGCACTTTTGGATGCGGTCCCAATGAGGATAGATGGTCAGAAGACCAGTGGGAGCCCAACGGAAGCATCTCCTAAAATTTAGGGAACTGCTATTTTGGGCCGTGAAATGTGTTCGCGTCATTACCTCCGGTATGACTAGGGGAACATTTTATAACTCTGCCGCGAAGTCAACTGACGCGTCGGTTGGGATGTTTTTAAGCGGCGAACCCGAAACGGGAAAATGCTTGTAAATGCGCCAAGTGTCACATTTTCATGCACTTGCCTCTTCCAGAAAAATGGGCGCTGAATTTTTAAGCTGGGAAGGCCTCATTATGCAATCTGTCACAGGTTAAGAGCTATGGAGTGCTTCCTTTCCCTCTCATGTACAGTGTGGTGCTAGGCGTGATGCCTTGCACACTACACACTGCTCTCTCTCTACGTGCAGTTATGTGATGCCCCACAAGAGGGCTCCTCATTTGACTGATGTACAGCTGTGTGGGTTCATGCTTTCGTGCTGAGACAAGAGCCTCCTTGAGCAGGAACAAGGGTAGCTAACTGCTACTCCAAAGCAGGCACTGGTGAGGGTCATAACCTCACCATACATGTGCAAAATCAGCGCTGTGTATGCGCTGTAATTTGACTGTTTTTCAGCCATACGGACGCCAAAACACTTGGGAATCGTGCCCCACTGGCAGAGGACAGTAAGGGGACTGTTTGGGGCTGAAAACAGGGCAAAAACCAGTAAATACAGCGTGCTGAATTTACTGTTTTTGGGCAGGAATCAGAGGGTATACGCCAGTGCAAGTAAGTTCTAGCAGGGGAATTGGTTTCGCGCAAGTTTTGGGGCTGTTATGCTGCCGAAATTTGGCCAAATCAAATGGTATCTAGGTGGATACACGTGAAGGATTCCCAGGACCTTACCTCGTAATTTACCCTCCTAAAGAATAAAGAAATACCGAAAGGGGCGCCAATTTTGGGGCCTATAGGTTGTCGGCGTCTGCTCGGAGCATTCTAGCTTCCGAGCCGTGTGTGTGATTAAGTGTTAATTCCCATTACAGGTCTCCTTTGCAAAGTGCTCTGTGTGTGTGTTTAAAGTAAAGAATTTCGGGTGAAAGCCAACGCCTACCGCCCTACGGGCCGGTTACACTTGGCCATGAAAAGCAGTTACATGAAAAGCTTCAAACTCAAAAGCATCTAGTCCCAAAGGCAACCCAACGTAATTTTCGCAAATCCGTACACCTGCCACGTCGTCAGCGTAGAAAGCGGAAATCCGTGCCACGTCAGCATGTCAACACGTTTTGAGGGTTATCCGTACAATTGCCACTTCATCACCTTCTACGCTTTGTGTGTGTGTGTTGGCCCTGCTTTAATTTTAATGCCTTTAGGTCACCTGGCCCCCATCGGACAGGGTCCCATAAGTTGGTAGGACTTCTTCTTGTTCTGCTTCTTAGGGTTTAGGCCCCTCGGCCGGGATCTGTAGGTTGGCTCTGTTCTTTAGTGGCTTGACACTTCAGCAGTTTGTGACAATTAGTGCATGAACTATGCACTTATTGATGGATTTTAACTTGAAAAAAATTAGAGCTATCAGAGATCTCGTTAATATCAATCGATGGGCATCCTTGCAATTTCTTGGTCTTCTTCTTGGGACAGTCTTTAATCTGATGGCCTGTTTGGTCACATTTAAAACAAGCTCCCTTCTTCACTACATCAGCAATGATAGCATTCCTGGCTTTCTTCTTCTCTTGAGCACCACGAGAGATGGTGTTGAAAGAAGGTCTCGACGTCGACTTTGGCTTTCGGTGGAATCAGGGCCGCTGCCTCAAAGTAACCTCACCGGATTGGTGATCGAAATTTCTTTTTTTCTCATTATTCATTCTATTTATCAAATGAAATGTTCTACCTTAGCCACAACATCCTCGACATCAATCAGGGGTTTATCTTTAATCAAGGCCCATCGATAATCTTCATGTAGACCCAAAAGATACATATTCATAACATATGTAGAGTCCACCTTGCAGAAGGTGAGTGCCTCCTAAAAGCCATTGTGCATTATCAACAGACAAAGTTTTCATCGAAAGACTATAACTTAGCATAAGCTTTCAGAGGATCCATTTTTGTGAAACCCTTCTTGAACTGAATGCAAAACCTTGAACTGAACGCAAAAATCAACCCAAGCCGTAGGCTTCTCTGTCATATCACACCACCAGGTAAGTGCCTTATTGCGCAAATAGAGAGGAATCGTCTAAATCCTTTGTTTATCGTGCTCTTCATTGAAATCAAAGTATGTAGTCCATCAATGAAGCCAATTATTTACAACTAATTCCGTACAATCCTTCTCTTCCCATGAAAAATTAGTAATCTTATATGGAATCATTATAGTGGGGCCACTTTGCAAATGGCCAGAAGTAGGAACTTGCATCTGTAATTGTTGAAGATGGGTGTCGTTCTCAAAAATGCGCAAAGTCGTCGACTGAGCCGTATTTTCGAGAGTGACCACATGAGCGTTAAATCCTTGCATGGCTCCTTCGAGAGAGCACATACGAATCTTCATCTGAACATTTGTATTTTCAAGAGCAGATTTGTGTTCATGAAGGCTCTGAAAAGTACTCGCAATCCATGTATATAGAATATGTGTGAACGAAATATGGGTGTTATCTGTCGTGTCTTTCACGTTGTGCACATGAGCTGGAGGAATCCATGATAAAACTCTATTGAAACTCGAATTTTCACGCAAAAACAAGCCCTTTTTGCACTCCTCCTCCGTGAAAAGTTGATGGGAGCGTTCAGAGGTGTGCAGGTGACGGCGGGAGCTTGTGAAGGCGAGTAGATGGGAGAGAGGGGGTGTGGAAGAGGTGAGAGTGCTCTGAGAGAGTCAATTTTTCTGTGAACTTGGACTCTCTGTAAGTAGTTTTTTAATAAACTACAGGTTTCATATGTCACTTAAAAGAAGTGTCATGGCCACATTAAAAGGGATACTTTATGCAAGGTGAAGAAATCGCATGTGCTCACCTGGTGTTCACATTGCTAGGGCTCTTGCCATTGGACACTCGAGTGCATCCTCCTCCTGGGGTGGGTCACCCGTGGAGGAGGTTCCTAGCTGGTTGCTACGAGTTCTCTCTGTGGTTCCCAGCACGTGGTGCATCAATTAGGTGGCCATAATGATGCCTATGTGTGGCTCTTGCCCGATGGTATGCGGCCCTTGCCCGCTGACCATGTAACATGGCTAATATTTGGAAGGGATAAGCACCTCCCCCTGTGGGCCCTCTGGTGTGTCGGACAAAAAAAGGTGGTGAAATCACGTGCATAGAAACTTTGTGAAGGCAAGTCCTCCTCCAAATGAGACATGCACAGAGAGAGAGAGGTCTTCTCGTGCAATTTCCCAACAATGACCATCGGACTCTCTCTCCTACGTAGGCAGCCCAAGTTGGATTCCAGAGTGGCAGCATTCTCCCTCAAACTTTCTACGCAAGAGTCCACACTGGACTCTACGAGGAGTTGCACACCCGGTGTGGGTGTGCTCTGCACCGACATGTTCCCCCTTTAACAACAAAGAGACCATTCTCTCTCTCTCTCTCTTTCTCTCTTCCTCTTTTTTTCTCTCTTTCTCTATCGTCCTGCTTTGCACAAAAAAGCACAGAGAGGTTAATAACTGGGACAATGTGTAGTAACTTCAAAGAATTCAATAAAGTAAAAGTAGAATATGCTGAATTTGCTTATAAATCAGCAAGTTAGGAAGTTCTTCATCAAAAATCAGACGAAAAATAATCAAACTCTCGGTTTTATTGAATAAAAACAAGAAAATTTGACTAAATTTCTGAATTTTCTGATTTACAGCAGAGAACAAGACATGCAATTTTCACCCCTGCATACCTGCTCCTGAGAAGAACAATAGATAAATAAATGACATCTCATTGAAAATTATATGAAATTAAGGTTATCTGACTTAAACCAACCCAAGGTGTGCACATGGTCCTTCCTGCAGCCAAGCCGGCTCTGATACCATGAAATGAACTGGATGGAGGATCTCCCAACTACTAGGACTACCGGACACACGTTGAACCACCCGGCCACAACCATCATCCGGAAGCACCCCCTTGCTGGGGCCAACGTCCTAGGACGTAGGCATGCACTTATAAGGCCGGCGTCCCATACCACCCGGCCTCACCTCCTCGAGGTGACCTTGCGCACTAGCCTTGTGGGCTAATCACTGGCACTTTGCCAACGGGGGTCGATAACTGCAAATGAGGCCTTGGCCTCCTTTTATAAAAATGACCGACCACATTGGCGGGATTCACACTACGTCTACCTAGACACTCGACAACCATCTTGACGGTGTCATAGAGTAAATCCCCTCCCCTCAAATCGGGACATAACACTTGGAATCATGTTCCTTGGCTTGTAAAGATAGGGGATGTATGGGTTTGGAAGCTTGCACACAGTTTTATACAGCCAATATGACTTTCTCTTTGTTGAGAGAGAATAGTTTGGAAGAAGACTTGTACAGAATTTAGCATAGCCATTATGACTTTTGTCGCCATGGGGAGAGAATGTTTTGAAGACAATTGGAGACATTGGTGCAAATATATTGATTTTTTTTTGGTCGTTATGTTAAATTTTTGAGATAATTATCATGGTTTATGACCAGAAAACAATGAAGTAAATAGGGCCCTTGCTCAAGCATGAAACATAGCAAATATTAGGAAGCGAGCACCCCCCACCCGCTTGTGTGGGCCGCTTCATGTATGTCGGGGAAAAAACATAAAATACAATAGTTGTACTCAAGTTCACACCACTTGAAAGAAAAGAAAGATAAAAGCCATGAACTGTCATCATTTATTGTAACTTAATGCTAGTAAGCATGACTTTTCTTATAGAGACCAAGCGCTTTAGCTATAAATCTTGGGCTAGTCTCAAAGAAAATTATAAATGGAATGTTTATTGAATGAGTAACAATGTACATTTTGATTTGTTGCAGTTGCAATTATCAAGGTTTGGTGCCGCATATTAAGAGTGTAAGATTTTATTATTATCAAATCAACTCATTCAATGGATATCTATACTTCACAAGATTGATAATCTTTTGGTGACCCCACAGGTCCTTTACTATAATGACTATTGTATTATGTGCTTCTTGGGTATTATCTGGAGTGTGCTTCATACTTTCAAAGTACTCTCTCTCTCTCTCTCTCTCTCTCTCTCTCTCTCTCTCTCTCTCTCTCTCTCTCTAGAGTAGGGCTTGACACTTTGTAATACGTAAACAAGTTACAAGCCCGTAGGCATTACATCAGCCCATAGAAGACACATATAAACAAAATTAGAAGTGAAAAAACTCTTGAGATATAACAATTGCAACAAACCATAGGGGAAAAACCACCCATGATACAGAGTTACAAAAGATAAATGATACAAATCAAAATGGAAACATAGGAGGCAACAAAGAGCTAATGCAAAAACAAGCCACCCAGACTTCGACGAGGAGACCGAAAACTCCACCAAAGAATCTCCAATATCAGACTCCGGATCTCCAAGGCCCATGGCGCACTACAACAAAACAAGCGTTACCATCACACCGATATGTTGCATCAAACTCTGGGAGAGAGATAGCCTTAAGGGATGTACGTTGCATCAAACTTTGGGAGAGATATAGCCTCAAGCCATGCCTAGCATCAATAAACATTGCTATGACACTCTTCAATTACAGACAAACAAAACAAAGACAACACTTCACACTAATGATCATGGTCCAAGTCTAAGATCTCGACGGGGACAGTGATGTGAATGTAATTATGATTGTTCAATGTCTTGGACAACAGCTTTAGAAACCCGGTAGAGCGAGTCGAGAGCAGAGCGGCAAGGCAACAAACGAAACCAATGCGAAGAAAACAAGGAATCAAAGAAGGCAAGAACTCGGGGGAAGATTACAACAAATAAGAAACCAAGGAAATCCAACAAAAGAAAAGTACTCTAAAACAAACTTCACTCACACCTACGCCACCCAAACACACCAACACGCACTCACTCACCCCAAAGTCGGTTGATCGAGTATGAAGAAAACAAAGCATGCAAAACCAACTCTACACACACACCCAACTCACACATGCTCATACACATACATATAGCAGGGCAAGAATTGCAAGCTGAAAGAAAACAAAACAAAAAGCGAACAAAGAAAGAAGACCTGCCTCACAGTTTTTACCATAGTTCCGCCAAGGTGAGAAACTTCCACTCCAAGGATACCAACCACCGTGACTTGATGTAGGACCCTATGCTTGCAAGGTTCGTTGTAGGCCTAGTTGAAGCAGGACTAGGGAGCTTGTAAGGTGCAACCGAAGGGAATGTTGATAGTGCTCTCCGAACTGTGCTCAAGGGTTCCTTTTACTTGCGGGAGGGAGAGTCTTCCGTTCTTCTTAGAAAGAGAGTGCAAGTGCAATGATCACAAACAAAGTGAATGCTCCTGTGAATGAAAGTGTTGAGAATAAGAGAGAGAGAGAGAGAGAAGAATACGACACCAGACGGTTCTCAAACCCCCCTCCAAAGGCCCACTCTCTATGGCGAGAGAGGTCTATGCTATAGATTGCACAAATCTAGTACAATGGTCTAGATGATGTGGACTTGATGATGACTATGTCAACGACGATGGAGACTATGCTGATGACGACGATGGTGTCATCGTTAAGTCCGAGATCTACGACGATGGCGACGAAGGTATCGTCGTCAAGATAGGGATCTCCGATGACGATGACGAAGGTGTCGTCGTCAAGATAGGGACTTTGATGACGATGACGATGTCGACGACAATGATGGTGTCGACGACGACGGCGTCAAGGCTGAAAACTGAAAACTCTAGGTGCTCTACTGGGGACCTGTTGTTGTGGCGGTACGGCAGCCTGAATCTGCAACTGCTTCGCCACACTAGGGCTGAAATGCAAAAACGCTGGCTGATCTGGCTGAAATCTGAAAACTCTAGCTGATCTGCTGAATTCAAAAAATGCTAGGCTGATTCGGTACGGTGGGAGCGGGTTCTCGCGAGGCTAAGGGCTGAAAACTGAAAACGCTGGCAGAACTTGCTGAATCTGATTTTCTTCTTCTTGAGAAAACGCTAGGGCTCTTGCTAAGGTGCTGCGTGATTATTGGGTGTCTGCCTCCTTGTGTCCCTGCTTCTTCTTCTTCTTCTACTGAGTGCCCAATGGTTTTCTTTTATAGTTCTTTAGCAAATTGCCCTACTTACTTTTCCAACAAAAGTCACTTATTAATAAATAAGTCAAAAATGTGTACTTTGGCAAAAAGGGTTCTATGCTCTGGAAAATGCTCATGATGGTAACTGAATGTCATGCTAATGATCCTACTGTGTGCAATCAGAGGGTATGCAGCTACAAGTACCTGGACATGCACGGCCTGCACACAGGCTCACAAAGGTGCCAAAACACTTCCTAGGCTTCTTAAACCCTAGAAGTAGGAACAGCTTGTCCACGTACACATAGGGTTAGATGTGCACGTACAGGGCCCCTCCTTTTTAAAGTGAGGTACTGGTACCATAGCAACAAGGAATGGCCGTTTTCAGGTCTCCGTTCCCCGTTCCCCGTTCCCGTTCCGAATCCCCGTTCCGTGTTTCAAACGTGAGTACCCGTAACAGGGAATGGCATTTTGTTCCGCGTTCCCGTTCCCCGTTCCCGTTCCAGTTTCCCATTCCTGGTAACTATGACTGGTACCGAGCTGTAAGGCGTCAAGGGAGTGAGCCAACAACTCCTGGAATCCTGCAAAGAACTCTTCGTCGGCCCACTCTCATGCGTGGGTCGTCCAGGTCTACCTTCTTCAAGAATCTTCGAGGAGGAAAATTCCTGAACCATTTCCCATAAAATCATTAACATATCCATTCCATGTAGAGTAACTAGAAAAATACTATTTTCCCTAATAATTGTGCATGCAATGCACATGAACAAATTGACGGAGTGCCAAACCGTTCACCAAACACACGCAAAAAGTGGGATCGAAAACTTGACTTTTCGGCCTAAACCTATCAACCGTGATCACAACGGAAATGCCGATGCTCGATGGACAATCTTGCTCGTGCTCTTTTTGAGACTAAAAGCGACAGACAAAACGAACACTCGAAAAACAATGTGAATTCCTTAAATGCAAACTTTTTTTTCTTTCCGAGAGTGATCCACATAAATCCGTGCTCATCCGTGAGCGAATCATGTGCATCATACAATACGGCATGCCTATGAAAAGGGAACAAATAAAGATGGTGACGAAAATACAAGAAACCGTCACAAATGAGAAACTCAAACAATGCGTGCTGGCTAATTATGAGTACACACAATACTTCCTAAGTGGGTTCTTTGGACCTCGACTCGAGAGTCAAGATCAATCCTACGTGACTGATCGTATCTGTAATAAGGTTAGCTTCAATAGAAACATCATCATTCAAATCATCATCCTTGCGAACATTCACATCTCTATCATGCAAAAAATGTGTTTCGTGCTTCGGAGAAGAAAGGACTGAGAGAGTCTCCTTCTCATGTTTCTTTTCAAGCTTCACCTGCACATGAGAAATGAGAGCTAAAGAATGAAAATACAAGAAACCGTCACGAATGAGAAACTCGAACAATGCATGCTGGCTAATCATGAGAACACTCAATACTTCCTAAGTGGGTTCTTTGGACCTCAACTCGAGAGTCAAGATCAGTCCTACGTGACTAATCGTATATGTAATAAGGTTAGCTTCAATAGAAACATCATCATTCAAATCATCATCCTTGCGAACAATCACATCTCTATCATGCAAAAAATGTGTTTCGTGCTTCGGAGAAGAAAGGACTGAGAGAGTCTCCTTCCCATGTTTCTTTTCAAGATTCACTTGCACATGAGAAATGAGAGGTAAAGAATGAAGACCCTCCTCACCACGAATGATTATGGGAGAGTCGCTTTTGGCATTTAGAGTGATCGTATTGTCTGCTTAATCAATGAGAGGGTTATGTTCATGAAACCATCGAATGCCCAAAATCATATCACATTCTAAGAGAGGAGACACAACAAATCTTCTACGGAAGGAAGCTTGTTGAACAGTGAATAACACATCACGACACTCGTGTAATGAGAGAGTCCATACCGGGAACGAAGCCTGACACATCGAGAGAAGTTGTTTGGCTAACCTCCAAGCGGGCTCTTTCTACAAGAGCGTCACCAATTACATCATGCATACTACTAGAATCAAACAAGATCACAATGTGTTGACCATTCACATGACCATAACACTTCATGAGAGACTCATCATCTATATGAGCATTAGAAACTTGGGACACACTAGTGTTCTCATTTATGGCATTAACATAGGACGTGAGTTCTGTGGGTTCTTTAGGTTCGTTGGATGCTTTCTTATGACAATCTCTTTTCATATGACCTTTAGTGTGACATTCAAAACATCTTTTGTCTCGTGCATATTTGGCTCGTTCTTCAAGAGTTAACCATGCTCCTAAAATTCCTTGAGCAGATTTTTCATCAGGCATCAACTTGGGTTTTCTTGACTTTTAGCTTTTCCTTTTCCCTTAGGTTCATTGTGAGAATTTTGTGCTTGAGAAATAGAGGAAGATTGATTAGGAGAATGACCGTTGGTCTTACCGTTCTTACCATTCTGCAGGTTCTGAGAATTATGAGTGGTACTATGAGAAGACTTGTTCTCCTTAGGCTTACCTTTATTGTGCTTCATCTCCTATGCGAGAGCAATCGCTACCGCCATGTTGAGATATATTGGGTCAAGGACTTTGACATCGAACTTGATATACTCGTCCAACCCGAAAAGAAATGCCTCTTTGCACTCTTCATCCGATTTGCATAACTGGGTGCCGAGTTGCAAAACATGGTTAGCAAAAGACATAACTGGCATACCATTTTGCTTGAGATTGCGCCAATCTTCTTTCAACCACACTAGATACTGAGGTGGCATGAACCACGCCTTGAGCTTGTCTTGGAAATCGGCCCAATTGAAAGAAAGGGGCACGCCTTCCTCGGCTTCCTCTAGGTGTGCGGCCAATTGTGCCTCTTGCCACGCTTGATACCAATTAATGACATCATCGGCAAGATACATGGCTGCCGTCAAAACTTTACTATTCCCTGTTTTCTTAGTTGTCGCAAAGTAAGCATTAAATTGATGAAACCAAGAATGAATAACATTATCATCTATCTTACCGTAGATGGGGATGGGGGAGGATCAGGGAACGATCCTCCTGGTGTAGGAACTTCTTCTTCTCCAACTCCACTCTCATCATCTTTATGCAAGGTATCCATTCCGCTTCGGGTGATCACCATACACTGAGATCTTGGGTACTTAAGTTCTTGAGGAACTTGGGTTCTTGAGATTCTTCGGTTCTTGAGGTTCTTGGGTTCTTAGCTTGCAATCAATGTTTGAGAAGGCTTTTCTCTTACCCGAGCTCGACTCTTTCCTGCGGGGCGCACCCCTTGGCAGCCTTGCGCTCACACCAAAGTTGCTTTTTTCCACCTCACGTCGATTGGCCGGCCGCTAATGCACGGTCCGCTCTCAATGAGTGAAAAGAGGAACAAGGGGAGGCTTGACAAGCCCTTCTTTCTTCGGTTACCTGCCACTCTTCAAAAACACGATTAGGAATCGACACGCCCAAGTGGACTGGGGGTTACGTTCGATCGCTACAAGCAAAAAATTTCTTGTGATTCTTTCCTTGAGTGATACAGAACACTGCCAAAAAGCTCTGATACCAATGTAAGGTGCAGCAGAAGTGAATGTTGATAGTGCTCAGGATAAGTGCTCCGAACTGTGCTCAAGGGTTCCTTTTACTTACGAAAGGGAGAGCCCTTCGTTCTTCTTACAAAGAGAGTGCAAGTGCAATGATCACAAACCAAGTGAATGCTACTATGAATGAAAGTGTTGAGAGAGAGAGAGAGAGAGAGAGAAGAATACAACACCAGACACTTCTCAAACCCCCTCCAAGGGCCCCCCCTCTCTATGGTGAGAAGTCTATGCTATAGATTGCACAAATCTAGTACATTGGTCTAGATGTTGTGGACTTGATGATGACTATGTCATCGACGATGTCGACAACGACGATGGAGACTATGACAATGACGACAATGGTGTCGTCGTGAAGTCCGGGATCTGCGACGATGGCAACGAAGGTGTCGTCGTCAAGATAGGGATCTCCGATGACGATGACGAAGGTGTCGTCGTTAAGATAGGGACTTCGATGACAATGATGATGTCGACGACGACGATGGTGTCGATGACGACGGTGTCAAGGCTGAAAACTGAAAACGCTAGGTGCTCTACTGGGGATCTACTGTTGTGGCGATACGGCAGCTTGAATCTACAACTGCTTCGCCACACTAGGGCTGAAGTGCAAAAACGCTGGCTGGTCTGGCTGAAATCTGAAAACGCTGGCTGATTTGTTGAATTCTGAAAACACTAGGATGATCTGGTACTAGATGGGGAATCTGGCAAGGATCTGCAACCGGGTGGGAGCGGGTTCTCGCGAGGCTAAGGCTGAAAACTGAAAACGCTGACAGAACTTGCTGAATCTGCAAACGCTGATCTTCTTCTTCTTGAGAAAATGCTAGGGCTCCTGCTGAGGTGCTGCTTGCAGACTGCTGGGTGCCTGCCTCCTTGTGTCCCTGCTTCTTCTTCTTCTATTGAGTGCCCACTGGTTTTCTTTTATAGTTCTTGAGCAAATTGCCCTACTTATTTTTCCAACAAAAGTCACTTATTGATAATAAGTGAAAAATGTGTACTTTGGCAAAAAGGGTTCTATGCTCTGGAAAATGCTCATGATGGGTACTAAATGTCATGCTAATGATCCTACTGTATGCAAACAGAGGGTATGCAGCTACTATAAGTGCCTAGACATGCACGGTCTGCGCATAGGCTCACAAAGGTGCCAGAACACTTCCTAGGCTTCCTAAACCCCAGAAGTAGGAACAGCTTGTCCACGTACACATAGGGTTAGATGTGGACGTGACACAACCCCTCCAAGCAGTTTCTACACTGCACACAGGAGGCCAATGACGCAACCTAAAGCTCAAGATGTTTGGGCAGCAAGCAAGGGCATCTTTTTTTAGATAAAGATTTCCAACCAAGACGGGGAGACATCTGGCGAAGGCGACCAAGTAAACCACCTAAAATTCTTTAAACCTTAAGCGGCCACCATAGTCGAAAGTATGGTGGTTGCTAAAGGTGGGGAACTGTTCGTCACAGAGAAAAATCAATCCACTACATCCAAGGGTATCACAAATCAATCCTAAAAGTGAGACGCATAACACAAATCAGCCTAAAGTGGGGCGCCCTTCGTTTTATAAGCCAAGGGAGTCGATATAAGCCAAAGGTCGAACAATTAAAAAGCCAAAGGTCGGACAAATAAAAAGCCAAAGGTCGGATAAATGAAAAGCTAAAGGTCAGACAATTGAAAAGTCAAGGGTCAGGATCATCCAAAAGGCTAGGCTAGTATCTATATAAAGACCTCCTGGGGACATTTGTAAGGGTCATCAATTTTTTGCCGATTTCTCCCTTTGAGCATTTGTGAAGATGATCAAGGCTTTGAGCTTTCTTGAAAACGACAAAGGCTTGAGCACTTGTGAAGATCAAGAAGGCCTTGAGCACTTGTGACAACAACTTGTACTGGCCATCTTTTGCAATATAAAAGAAATACCCTTTAGGGGCGCTCGTCTTGGGAGCCAACGCTTCTATGGAGGGAGCTCCGCCTTCGTGTCTCTTGTCTCTCTCTCTCTCTCTCTCTCTCTCTCTCTCTCTCTCTCTCTCTCTCTCTCTCTCTCTCTCTCTCTCTCTCTTCAAGTTGGAAGTGTCTACTATTGTGATTCACCATTTGTTCTTGATGTACAGACAGGTTTTAGTGTACATCAAAGCTCAGTCGATTGTTCTTCTACGAACAATTCGATCCTTCCCACAGTAGCAGAGCATGATGATTTCAGAGTCCACCTCTCACAAAAGTGAAGAGGAGAACAACAATGAAGCGGAGAAGGATTTTGTAGAGAATGTTTCCTCTGAGGCGGATGATGAAGAAATAGCTAAAATAGAAACCATGCAACTCATTCAACAGTTTCTTGTTGCTACTAAGGATCCAAAGCATTCAAAGTTCATTAAGGCAAAAGATCTTGAGACGGCGGTAAAGCAGTGGAAGGCAAAACAATCCAGAACTTTTAGCAAGGTCGACTCAAGAAAGATTGGATGCAACTAAACGAGAAAGGCAAAAGGGCTGATGTCACAAGACTGTGACAAACACTAACTTTACTTGTCGGTTTTCTTCCGTTGATTTTTATTTAATTTTTGGGACCCTCTTTTTGAAATCACAAATACCGGACATTGCATGGCCAATGTGAAACCGCCATTGGCAGAGACTTTCACCCCCAGGAGTCAAGGCCAAGCAGCCAAAAGATCGTTGGGCCGATCGGCCTTGGAATCTAACTAGTAAAGAAGTGGCTAGGCTCAGTTAAAGTCATTGAAGCCCCTCAGCAGGACTTTGTAAGTTGGTGGGTACTAGGAAATTAAACCAGAAGGGACAAACTCGACACATGGCAGTAGGAGAGCAACCTACAGGCCAACACACACATCCAGAAGCTCTCATCCCAAGAGGTGGTGCCCAAAATTGAGAGGGTTGTTTTAGAGTTCATTAAGTGAGTACAGTGTGTGTGTGTGAGTAGTGCATGCAGGTGAATACAGCTTTAACGGAAAGCTTGCCTTCTCCCTTGTCTCATGTAGCGCGATGATTTGCTCTCGTGCATCTCTCTCTCCCCTTTGCACATATGGTAATGCCCCATTAGTTGGGCTTCTCAAAAGACCATATACAGTTCTGTGGGTTTTATGCATGTTTGCCAAGGCAAGAGCTTTCTAAACAAAAACCGTATTAGCTAATTTCTAATCCCTCACAAGTACGCACAGTTCCATCGCAACAAATTTTGAAAACGGAGAGTTTTCTCGCATGAAAACTTGTCCAAACCACAAGGGAACTGTCCCATTGCGTGCGGGAGCTCCTAAGACACAAGTAGACGTGTTTGCTCCGCTCAAAATGATCAAAACAGAAAATTACAGCCTGTCGTGTTTATTTGCAGGTTTAGGGTTTCGCACCTAAGCAAGACAACATCAAGGGAGCCTCAAGGAAGCCTTGGGGTGTTTATACAAGGGTTTGGGCACTTGACAGTGACCAAACAGGAATCTACAGCACGCTGAAATTCAGATACAGACCTTTGTAGGTTTGACCAGCTTGGTGAGAGTTTGGTGAAAGTGTTCAGGATGTTTATTTGCAATAGAATAAAGAAATACCGAGAGGGGCGCTAGTCTTAGGGGCCTACAAGGTGTCATTGTCTACTTGGGAGTGCTCTAGCTACCAAGTTGTGGATTGTTTTGAAGTGGTGAATTCCAGTTTTAGGTTCAAATTTCAATTGTGAATTTACAGGTTCAATTGGGATCGTACAGTGTAGGGAAAGTTAGACGGTTTATTTACAAGTGCAAGCTAAAGTTTACCGCCCTTTTGTAAGGCTACAGGCCGGTTTCATCTGACTCAACATGAGGTCAGACAGATTTATGGGGAGACGCTCGCTTTTCCTTGAAGTAGCTGATGATTTGTGTTCGTTTCACGAAAGGCAAGGTTTTCATGATGCTCTGTCAAAGGAGGCAACGGAAGATGCAATGAAGACAAGAACCGGCTCGTGATCCAATGGACACCTCAACTTCGATCTAGAACACCTGCAATGCCACATACACGAACAAGGTACCTGTGGAGAAGAGAGATCACTAAGGTAGAAAGAGACGGGACATCTGAGAATGAGAGAGAGAGAGAGAGAGAGAGAGAGAGAGAGATGGGAAAGGCTCTCCATGCCGATAACAAGCTGCTCATACAAGTGACCAAGCGTGGTCCGACGTTGAACTGCTGACATAGAACTGACATGCTCAATGGATACACCCGAGGCACACATAATTGCGACTAATATTGGCATTGTCAACTGCTCTTGCACATGAGACTATTGACACACCCTCAACATGGGCTGCCCTAGTCTCTTGAGAGAGCAAGGCTTTGGCGGGATCTCCTCCTAGCAAGAGAACTGATCTGGAGGGAGATGGACATGCCTCATGGCAAGGATCATCAGTGTGTGCTCAAGGTTCCTTTTATTGAAGGGGAGAGAGAGCCCCCCTTAACTTAATGAGAGATTTAATGAGAGATTGTGCAATGGACCAAAGCAAAAGAGAATGGAAAATTGTGAGAGAGAGTGTTGTGAGTAATAGAGAGAGAGAGAGAAGATCGACACAGATGGAACCCCCCCTTCAAGGGCCCCCCTCTGTATTGTGAGAGTGTGCGTGTGCGGAAGCGTGAGAGAGAGAGAGAGAGAGAGAGAGAGAGAGAGAGAGAGAGAGAGAGAGGACACAAACGCCAGAGATGGTGAAGAGGGGGCGATCAACCCCCCATGACTACCATGAGCAGAAGACCCAATCCAATCAAATATGATCTCTGTGAGATGAGAGATGTGGAAGTGGGTACCGGTACCCCCCTAGCCCTATAAAATTATAAATAGGTGCCCGAGGGGAGGTAGGGCAAGGCCTGATAAAAATCCCAACGACCCAACAGAAAAATGATATATGGAAATATATGTGAGCACCCTGACGAAAGTGGACGGCCGACCCCAAACTCGAGCGGCCGGACCAGGAGCAACCTAGACTATGGGTGGCCAGCCCGGAGACATACTAGCCGTACATGTATGCCCTAGACCTACGAAGCAGCAGAGTGGTGTGAGTCTAACACCCCCTCTCAGCACCGGGTGCTGAACAAACCGCATGAAGCCGAAGATGTGAGGCAAATGACAAAGATGTTTGCTGCGATGTCCACTGAAGGACAATACTCCACGAGTGTAGCAGCAATCTGGGGTGTCCGAACCGCCGAGAGATCTCCATGGTAAAGTGCCGTCACGAACAGTGTAGCAAACTGTTGTACTCCGCTAATGCAGTGTGAAGAAACTGCGTGAAGGTCCCGAACTGAGTGTGAAAACAACTCCTTGTCGTAAAAGAAGTGCCAATAGACCTGCAAGTGTCCTGCCCAATAGGATCTGTGGTGTCTGTAGTCAAACCGTCTGGAGAAAATGGAGAAGCCCAAGAACCGTCATGAGAATGATCGAAGCCTGTCAATGCATGAACCTCCAACCAAGTGTGGCCAGGTGGCTAAGCTGTGTAAAATCCAGGAAGGCCAGATGTAGCAATCTACGTCGTAAACGTCCTCCGAATCAAGGAAAGCCAGACTAAATAGTATGCACTATAGAAGCTACCGTAAGCTGCAGCAGTCACCGATAGACCGCACGGACCACCACCGGATGGTGTATTGTCAGTAGGTAGGGTCATCCAAGATGAGGGGAAAAAGAGCAACTACGCTACCATCCAAGCCAAGCTCCGGGTGACTCCGGATGTAGTCGCGTAATGATGCCTAACCTCCCGCATCTCGCCGGTAAACTCTCTAAGAGAGTCCAAAGCACTGAAGTCCCACTCAAGTTTGCAGATCCAAGCAATGAACCTGTCCAAGAAGAGATCCAAGATCCTCACCCTAAGTCCATGTAGATGCTCCTGTGTAAGCAAGTGATATGACCTGTCGAGGTCAAGTGATAAGTGTCTGTCCACCCAAGATGGTGGTGTCTTCTCTAGGAATGTCGGAATCCCATATGCCATGAGCATGGCCATATCTCGTGTGAACTCCTCTGATGAGTGCATAGGTGTATCCATAGCAAACCACAAGTCACCACCCCCTCTAGAGTGTGCAACCGCCGAATGATGGCTGGAATGAATGGATCGTACGCCCGTAGATGATCAAGCCGAGGTCGAAGATACCGTGTACTGCAGCAGTCACTGAGAGACCGCATGGACCACCAACAGATGGTAACCTGGCAAAAGGTAACTTCATCCTCTATAAAAAACACAAGCCATGTGGCTGCTGTCCACCCAAAAACGCAACTGCGAGGTGATGAAAACGCTGCTGTCCAGCAATTTTCAGCGTGTTCGTACGCTCTCAGCAGGGGCCGGATCGGTGCAGAGGGTGTAGGGAAGGTTACTCTCTGTGTGCACAGCCGTCAGAGGGCTGAAAACAGAGAAAACAGCATGGGGCAATGGCTGAAATCTGATGAAGACGGAGAGGATAGTTGCCGGCAATGCACCAGTTGCAAAGCCGGGTAGGTGGTGGCGAGATCCAGAATTTAGAAGTTGAGCGCTGCCCTCCTGCTGCAAAAACGGAGGTCAATTTGCAGCCCACTTTTGCTGCACTTTTTAGCACCAAAAACCTTCTGGTTGCTGAAAAAATAAAGGCTTGATGGGGTACCCTACGTGCCCAGCAACTTGTGGAAGGTGTCAACGACACAAAGTGACCAATAAAACTGTCGAAAATGGGCTGAAAACCCAAAAACGCAGATGAAGGTCAAAAACGCAAATGGAGGAGGGGCATTTCCGGCGACGAAACTGTTCCAGAAGTGTAGCGCTAGCAGGGAAATCAGCAGATCTAATGTTTCTTGCAAAAAACACAGGTTGAGGTGAGGTCCTCCGCGACAGAAATGGCTCTCGTTTCTGCGCTTGCCTGGCTGATGTAAAAACGTTGGCAGATCTGGCTCCAGTTGCAAAAACGCTGGCTGATCCAGCCCTTGGGAGAACCTGATGCAGAGATGCGTTGTCCCAGGCCATGGAAAGCCTAAGCTGCTGATACCATGTGAGTGCTCGTATGTGAAGAGAGAGAGAGAGAGAGAGAGAGAGAGAGAGAGAGAGAGAGAGAGAGAGAGAGTAGACACAAACGCCAAAGATAGTGAAGAGGGGGCAATCAGCCCCCCCATGACTACCATGAGCAGAAGACCCAATACAATCAGATATGATCTCTGTGAGATGAGAGATGTGGAAGTGGGTACCCCCCTGGCTCTATAAATAGGTGCCCGAGGGGAGGTAGGGCAAGGCCTCATAAAAATCCCCACGACCCAACAGAAAAATGACACATGGAAATATATGTGGGCGTCCGGACAAAAGTGGACAACCGGCCCCAAACTCAAGCAGCCGGACCAAGAGCAACCTAGACTATGGGTGGCCAGCCCGGAGACATACTAGCCGTACATGTATGCCCTAGACCTGTGAAGCAGCAGAGTGGTGTAAGTCTAACATGTATTGCTAGAGAGGTATTTGCTTTAGATTGCACAAAGTCTAGTACAATGATTCTAAATGCCGAGATGCTTGGCGACAACGACGACCAGGCTAAAGAGCTGAAATCTGAAAACGCAAGTGATGCTTGAGTGTCGAAACTAAACGTTGTTCTTAGGCTGAAATTTGTACTTGTTGTGACGACGACCACGACGATGGCGAAGGCGATGACGACGGCGACGACAATGCTTGGTAGAATTGCTTGTGCGGCGAGGCTATAGCTGAATGCAAAAATGTTGGGGATCTGTTGCGATGGGGCTGAGATCGACGACGAGGGTAGGGCTAAATGCTGATGCAAAAACGCTGAGGTTGCTGGCAGAAAAACGCTGATGCATAGGTTGAGAAAAACGCTTATGTGGTTGGCACACCAGGTGCTCGGTACTGTTGGTATTGAGACTCGCAAAGTTACTTGGAACGGAAATGGGGAACGGGAACGGGGAGGAGGAGGGGGGCCGGAACGGGAACGAGGCCGGAACGGTCGACTAAAGTAAGGCTTGAACTACCTCCATTCAGCTTAGTCCCAAATAAACTCCTAAATAACCCAAAAACTGCCCCCAAACCTACTTTCAAACTGCACCAGATATGTGCCCCAAACAGCCCCAAATCTGCCCCCAAATGCCTACTTTTGCCCGTTCCACCGTTCCGCCTCATGTTCCCCCTGTTCCGGAATACCGTTTGGATTACACCCCATTCCGGAACGGCGTTCCGTTCTTGACTCCGTTTCGGGTCCGGGACTCGTCCAGAACACTGTTTCGGAACGTTTGGGCTATGTTCCTCCCGTTCCCTGTTACACTGATTGAGAGGCACTTTCACTGCTCCTCTGGCTAACTCTCGTAACCCAAGGGTTGCATTCATAGGTGCTAATGACTGGGTTGGGCAGCCTCCAATAAAACCCCACGATTTGGGAATTCCAAGGATTACTTATTAATAAATCTGCTCTATAAGAGGTGGTTCACATGCAGTTTGGAAAATGGTTCCATGCAGTGACAAATGCTTATGCTTGATGTTGGGTAGATGCTAATGCTAATGGGTTGTGCAATCAGAGGGTATGCAGCTACTCTCAAGTGCCTGGACATGCACGTCCTGCGTATAGGCTCGCAAAGGTGCCAGAACACTTCCTAGGCTAACCTAAACCCTAGAAGTAAGTACAGCTTGTCCACATGCACATAGGGTTAGATGTGCACCTGACATCCCCCTCTTTTCAAGGTAAGATACTCGTACCGAGTTCTATGGCTTCCATGTAGTCCGCCAACAACTCTTGGGAGTCTACAAAGAACTCTTCGTCGGGCCACTGTGCTGCATGGGTCCCGCGATACTTGAACTTCAAGAAGGTCTGTAGTGCTTGCTTCTTTGGGCCGTACCGAAAACGATGTTGAATAATCTACTTCAGCTCCATGTCTTCAACTTCGTCTACGATCTCGGGTTCACCTTCTTCAAGAATCTCCTTTGGGAAATATCTCTGAAACCACTTCAAACACAATATCATAGACACATCTGTTACTTGTCGAGTGACTGAAAAAGGATTGTTTCCTAAATGACTGTGGATGGAATGCACATGAAAATTGTGACAGAATGCTAAACCTTTCACCAACAAGTACATGCCAAAAATGCGATCTAAACTTAACTTTTTGACCTAAAACTATCATCTGTGGCAAACCACAACGGAAATGCCAATGCTTGATAAACAAACATGCTAGTGCTTTTGATATGATTGTGTCCTGCCAAGGAATGAACATGCAAAACTAACTAACAAGACGTACAATCGTGAAACATTGTAAATTGCTTGAACGCAAACCCTTTATCTTTTCTAGAGTGATCTTCATGCATCTGTGCTTATCTGTGAGCGAATCATATGCATCGTGCAATATGGCATTCCTATGAGAAAACAACATATAAAGACCGTGACAAAAATACAAGAGGCCATCATGAATGAGAGACTCAAACAATGCATACTGATTAATCATGGGAACAAAAGATACTTCCTGTACTTCTTGAATGGGTACTGAGGACCTTGACTCAAGAGCCAAGATCGGTCCTGCGTGACTCATCGTATCTGCAAATGGGTTAGCTTTACTAGGAACACAATCAATCAAACCACCAAATTGCTCACAAGACTGGAACCATAATTGCTCACAAGACTGGAACCATCTAGCTTGACGGTCACTCCAAGATGTACTCGGTACAAACTGGAGCAACTTGAAGGCTTGATGATCCTTACGAACAATCAAATCTCTATCATGCACAAAATGTGTGTCGTGCTTAGGAGAAGGAATAAGAGAGAGCTTCCTTAGTGTGACATTCAAAACATCTTCCTTCCTTTGTATATTCAGTTCGTTCGTCAAGACTTAACCAACCTCCTCCTATTCCTTGAGCAGATTTTTCATCAGGTGTCAATCTTTTAGCCTTTTCTTTACTATCACTGTGAGAGTTTTGTGCTCTAGGTGTAGAAGAAGATTGGGAAGAAGACGAATTACCGTTGTTCTTACCATTCGGTTGGGTATGAGGGGTACTCCTTCGGCTTACCTTTGTTGTGCTTCATTTCTTATGCTAGAGCGATTCTAACGGCCCGATCTGCAAACTACAGTTAGAAAAAGACATAAGAGGAGTGTCATTTTGCTTGAGGCCACGTCAATCTTCTTTTAACCAATCAAGGTACTGCGGTGGCATAAAGCGAACCTTGAGCTTGTCTTGGAAGTCGCCCCAATTGAGAGAGAGATACGCCATCCTCCGCATGCTCAAGATGCTCAACCCACTGTGACTCCTGTCAAGCTTGATACCAATTAATGGCATCACCCGCTAGATACATGGCAGCAGTCAGAAATTGCTGTTGGTTTTCTTGTAAGTCGCAAAGGAAGCATTAAGTTGATGCAACCAAGAATGAATCACAGAGGCATTCATCTTACCATCATACTTACTGAACGTCAACTTCTCAGTGACTGAATTGTTGGAGGAGTCGTCTCTATCTGTGCTACGTGATGACTCACCGGCCTCTCCTTGAGTGGCTCGTTCTTTCGAGAGTACCTCTAGGATCAGCTCCTGCATGCGTTGGTCCCTCTGTGCCTCTCACTCGAACTCCATAGCCGATCGCTTTTCTTTGGCCGCTATGCATTGAGCCCTTGCGTGCTTGCTCACGCTCGAGCTCCAAAGTTGCCCTTCTTTCTTCAGCTGCTATGCGTTGAGCTTTGCGTGCTTGCTCACACTCAAGCTCCATAATTGCCCTTTGTTCTTCACGGTTTTTATCCATGGCGGCACGCTGAGCCTCTTGTTGTAGCATCATCTCCATCATCGACTCGACCAAAGTCTCCGTCAGGCTTGGTGCAATCCGTGGCGTAGATGGGGATGGGGGAGGATCAGGGAACCATCCTCCTAATATAGGAACTTCTTCTCTTCCAACTCCACTCTCATCACCTTCACGCAAAGTATCCATTCCGCTTCTGGTGATGACCACACACTGAGTACTTGGGTACTTGGGTTCTTGGGGTACTTCGGTACTTGGGGTTCTTGGGTACTTAGGTTCTTGGGGTTCTTTGTACTTGGTACGGCTTGCAATTTGCGTTTAAGAAGGCTTTTCCCTTACCCAAGCTCAACTCCTTCCTGCGGGTGCATCCCTTTGCGGCCTTGCGCTCATACCAAGGTTGCTTTTCTCCACCTCATGTTGATTGGCCTGCCACTAAGTGCAAGGTCCGCTCTCAATGAGTGGAAAAGAGGAATGAGGGTAGACTAAACAAGCCCTTCATTTCTGAGTTACCTACCACTCTTCAAAAACACAGATTAGGGATCGACGCGCCCAAGTGGTCTTGGGTTACATGCGATCACAACAAGCAAAAAACAATTATGTGGTTCTTTGTGCTTCTTTCCTTGAGTGATGATAACGAACACTGCCAAAGAGCTCTGATACCAATGATGGTGTATGCTCGGGATGAGTGATCACTGTGTGCTCAAGGTTCCTTTTATTGAAGGAGAGAGAGAGCCCCCCTTAACTTAATGAGAGATTGTGCATTGAACCAGAGCGAGTAGTAGTAGTAGAGAGAGAGAGAGAGAGAGAGAGAGAGAGAGAGAGAGAGAGAGCACCAAATGGGGTCCCAAACCCCCCTCCAAGGGCCCCCCTCTCTATTGCTAGAGAGGTAGTTGCTTTAGATTACACAAAGTCTAGTACAATGGTTCTAAATGCTGAGATGCTTGGCGACGACGACGACGAGGCTAAGAGGTTGAAATTTAAAAAAGCTAGGGTTGAAACTAAATCGCTGTTCTTAGGCTGAAATCTGTACTTGTTGTGACGACAACGACAATGGTGACGGCGACGCCGATGCTTGATAGGATTGCTTGTGCGGCGAGGCTATGGCGGAATGCAAAAACGTTGGGGATCTGCTGACGATGGGGCTGAGTCGACGGTGAGGGTAGGGCTAAATGCTGATGCAAAAACGCTGAGGTTTCTGGCTGAAAAACGCTGATGCATAGGCTGAGAAAAACACTAATGTGGTTGGCACACCAGGTGCCTGGTACTGCTGGTACTGAGAGGCACCTTTACTACGCCTCTGGCTAACTCTGGTGATCGAAGGGTTGCATTTATAGGTGCTAATGACTGGGTTGGGCAGCCTCCAATAAAACCCCACGATTTGGGAATTCCAAGGGTCACTTATTAATACAAATGCTCTGTAAGAGGTGGTTCACGCGGAGTTGGGAAAATGGTTCCATGCGGTGAAAAATGCTTATGCTTAGTGTTGGGTATTGATGCTAATGCTAATGGGTTGTGCAATTAGAGAGTATGCAGCTACTCTAAGTGCCTAAACATGCACACCCTGCGTACACGCTCACAAAGGTGCCATAACACTTCCTAAGCTAACCTAAACTCTAGAAGTAAGTACAGCTTGTCCACATGCACATACTGTTAGATAGGCACGTGACACCATGGCTCCCTTTTGGCATACTTATCGATATCCTTAAAAGCTTGATGTCCTTTCCGAAGTGCACCACAATTGGTATAAATATCGGCCAAAGCATTGTTGCACACAACATGTCTCCTCAACACCCTCGAAGCTAGCCAACATTTGGCACAATATTTAGCATTCATATAAATTAAAGCATTGCCATTCACAATCTTGGACATGCATTTCAACCAAATCATCGACAATCAAGACATTTTCCCCAAATAGCCGACACCCAAGTCGGTAATAGATGCCAATAATCCACCTGAGTGACAATCCTGTCCAAAAAATGACGATATCTCTGAATTTCTCCTTGTGAACGCGGAGCGTCATGACACCACTCAATTTTGAAAAACTTCAAAGGTGTGTGCTGAAATTGTGAGTTTGCTTGCACATCACACATCACTTGAATGACTAACCCAATCCGCACGAGACCAAGGATATGCGTACCTCATACCCTACGCTACACGTTGATGCTACTGGATGCCCACAAATAGTACCAAAAACACCCACTTGCATCTTTTACAAATCAATAGTGCAACACAGTTATGCAAGAGGGAAACTGACTCAATGGATCTGCCTATACACGCAGGTCTTGTGTAAAGGCTCACAAAGGTGCCACCCTAGGATCCCCTACGCTTTTTACTCTTACTTGGGCTTTGAAGTCGATCTAGCATGTCCACGTGGCACAAAGAGCAAGTGAACAGTTCTCAGCTTAATACCACTATCATCGATTTCCCATTCAAAAATTGATCGAGCAATGAACAATTGTGTGCCTTCACCTGGCGTATCGCATAGACACAGTAGCAGCCATGGATTTTGAATAGGGTTCATGAAGTAAGTTTCAAGTATTTTGAGCTGCTTTTCCCAAAAGTTTCCACCTAACAAAACGTCAGCCAAACTGGCAATCGTACAATACCTTGCAGCTTGGATAATCGAATAAATCTTTTGCCATTAAAACTTTCCAGAAGAGTTCAGAGGTTCCAAACAATTCACGGTTCACCAGTTTTGTAAACTAAAGAAAAAGCGTTTCTTGCACTTGTATGCACTGATGGGGCTTTTGTCATTGAGATGCTCAAGTAGCATGTCGCCTTTGAGGGTAGATCTCTCAGAAAAGGTGGATTTCGTGATCGTGTCACATGTTTAAGCCGTATCTCAAAAGATAAGTATAATAGAACCAAAGTACCACTAAAGCATAACAATCAGCTTAACAAATCAGTGGTTAAATCCAGGACAGTCAAAGCCAAAGTTTCAACTCAGTACCCACTATTTTTTTGTTCAACACATTCACAGGACTTTAGGAGATGTTTAGAATGAACACACACGTATGCACATGCATGCACACACACTCTGCCCCAAAATTCTTTCGAATGTGATGCAAGCAAACAAGAGATAAAAGGTACAGAAGAAAAGGAGAACAAAATGCTTATTTGTTATCATGCATAATGGTTGCTTCTTTCTGTGATATGTAGTGTGGCAACTGATGCTTGTCAAGCTATGAAAAGCTATGAGAGAAGTCCAGAGAGTTCAAGTTTCTCTAAGGTGTTGCCGTGCTTGAGACCAGTTGAAGCGACCAATGCTCTGAACACCGCTAAATCAGCTATAAAAAACTTGATCAGTCAAATGAATGGGGCTATTGATTTGGTCAACGGAAGAGAAGAGCTGATGAAATTGCAATATGCTAATGGTTCTTTCGGAATCACCTTGAAGCACTTCTGTGATCCTTTTGGACCACCCCCAGATTACCTAGAGGGGAAATGTTCAGCAAATCAAAGCAACTTTTCGACATTTGAGACAGTAAGTGTCAATTCTTCATTCTCCTTAAACTCCCTGACCAGTAATTTTACTGGGACATAGATAGTTGAGGTTGATGTGTATCCGAATGAAGGCCTCTTAAATGTACATCTGATCACCTTCAGAAGCATACACAAATATGACAATCCCCATGGCAAGCATTGTGTTGATCCACTCATATTTCTAATCCTATCAAATGCCCACTTTGCAAGAAAATGATTCATTGTCTGAGGGGTGAATGAGGGATGCCTCAATATAATTTAGGAGAATCCAAGTGTTGAAAGTTTATTTCTATGTTGTCAATCTATCATCTTCTTTGGCTATTACCAATCTATCATCCATTGCCAATATATCATCTTCCTAGGCTGTCCCCAACAAAGGCAGACCCTCTTTTGGTTACACATTTACTATCTTTCAAAACTGTTTGCAGCATTACAACCTGACACAGCAAAAGAACAATCCCTATGTGATTTTGTTGGTTCACAAGCTATCTGAACCAGCAGGCAAAGCAATGTTCTTCTTTTCCAGTTGCAAACAGCCTCAAGCATGACCTTGTTTTGCCCGTCGAAAGCTCGTGCAGTCTTGTGAAGTGTGAATTGTGCATGCACGGATTCTTTAGACTATTCATATATGCGGTGGGCTAACATACACTACATGTTTTCTATGAATGCAGGATTATGATCAATACCGATGTGCAGAGGATGTAGTGCGCCATTGCTTTGAGTCAAGCACACCGATACCAAACTCCTATTACACCCAATTCATCATCTCAATATCAGCCGCAAAAGAAGTGATAACGCTACTGCCCGCTCTCTATGGCATACTGACATGTGCATTCATCAAGAAAGCTTTTCAAGACCTTACCGCCAACCACTGCAGTAGCATTGAAGCCGCGTTGAACACGTTGTGGATTGCGTTTGCGGCTGCATCTGTGGCCATGATGTCTGTGCAGGTCATGTGGATTGCCATACGGAAGCACTTGACTGTGAAGAAAGACTTCAAGCTGCAGTTCATGTATTCGCCATTTGGATAGTTTTGATTTTAATTTTCACTAGGCTAATTGACGACGAAGAAGGTTTTGCGGGGGCAATTGACATTCTAGAGGGGTTAGGATGGTGCTTTTAGTGTGGAGAGGGCAAGGATGCACAAGCAACTTGTAGCTAGAGATTTGGTAGTGGGTAGTGGCACTTTTGTAATCTTTAATTCAGTCTACGCCTCTTAGGTGATTTAAAACCCCATGTCTCTCTCTCTCTCTCTCTCTCTCTCTCTCTCTCTCTCTCTCTCTCTCTCTCTCTCTCTCTCTCTCTCTCTCTCTAAATTCTAATATAGACATTATGACATACATAGTGATGTTTGATGCACAAAACAATAGAGGTTCTTTATTTTCCCACCCACAAGCTCCATGGCATAGGTAGAGGCGTCATGATACCATTATACCAGAGTGTACAAACAATTGATTTATAATAACAGAGCAAAAAATTGAACAACACCAAGTTTCTATGTTGAAGAGACAAGTTTAATTGCATCAAGATCAAAGCCCAACACAAATACAATGCAACGAAAGAACGTGCATCTAGCATATATACCCTTGAAACACTCTAAATTGCTCCAACAACATAAAATTGAAGATAGAGTCAAGCTCGTGCTTGAGAATCTAATGATAAGTCATTGCAGTGTATTTGTTAGCCCTATTAGCAACAAGTAGATTCTTATGCCTAGATTAGAGCTTAATTCAATTAATATAATCATAGATATAAATTGATAGAGTTTATGATGGATGATTTAATGTAGCATTCATGACCAATACATGTAATTAGAGAGCTTGATAAGATGCTTCAATTTAATCAAAAGAGAGAGAATGTGTAGATTCAAAATAGATTCTAGATTAATGCATTCTAGTTTGTACAAAGTTTGCTCTTTTGTAGGGCTAGAAAAAACACAAAAGCTGGCATACATGGACAACATGTGGCTATTTCTAAGTCTTACACATCATGGTTGACTAGTCATTTTCCACATTGTTGGTGCACAAATGGTGCATAAAGAAGGATACAAAGTACACATACAAAAGTGATTATGTTTCATTGATGGTTGTTCTATGGATGTTCCTTTTATAGCTTTGGAGCTTTGGTTACCATTGTGAGAGAAGCTTTGAGAGAGCGGTTTATGAGACCAATTATGCTAAAGATTTGTAAGCTCCCCTAGTTAAGAGATGGCCCTTTGAACTCAAGATTTTTGGAATACCTCTCCTTCAATATGATTTAAGATCACTTTAAAAGTTTGCCTTGATTGTTGTGTGAAGCTCTCCTTGAAGAGGGGACACCAAAATGAGTCACTCTTCTGCTCTATGTGAAAGTGATTTTGCAATTAGTGGGAACAAAGGCTAAAGAGGTGCTCTTCGATCCTTGAGACTTGACCTTGTGTGTAGATGGTGGTACCAGTCTCTTTGGAGAGATGCCTCCCACCGGTCTTGTCTAGAGACTATAGGTTGAGGCTTTCCAAAAATCTAGAGACTCGATCAAATATTGTGCCAGTATTTGAAGTAACCAACAATAATTGGTAGTGCATTGAATGTTAAATCTCTTTGAGAAATAAGCCGATGATCATGAGAGGGATCAACTAATGCATATTCACCAAATGAAATGCATTTGTGACCCTAATCCATTTGTCATCCAACTCTGCACACACAGTGCTATCTCCACAAGAGCTCTTATCTACACCAATTGTGCAAGAAATAGCATATGTTGTTGCCTTGCTTCTTCAATTAGTTCCCACAAGTCTTCTTTCTCCTCAGAGGATACACCTCACTCTTCTACCGTGGGGAAGACGAAAGGTTTTAAAGCTTTGAAGCAGGATCTAAAGCACATTGTGGAAGAGGAAATAGTTTCCATCTCATACCAAGCTACTGGCAAGTACATGTTCAAAGATGCATAGAAAGAATCACACTCCAATTGGGGTATGACTATCTTAATGGAAGTAGCCAAGAGTCCCATAGATATGGCAGTGATACAGTAGGTGGTGGTGGACGCCGTTGACATAGAAAAGGTCACTTTCATCATCAATAAGAAGGAGATTCAACTAATTGCTGCTCCGATTACACATGTATTCAAATTGCCTTATCACTAGAATCCCAAAGTTACTATTGTTGAAGAAATCAACGCATTTCTGAAGGAAACCCCAGAGTTGAAGACCAAAAGAAATTCATGAGGAGTGGGTATCCCAGTGTTGGCCCTACCAAATAAGGCTATATAAGCTTTGAGCCTGAAAAAAAATGCTATTGATGTATGTGAAAAGGTCTTCAGTATGTTGTTGGCTAGAG
Organism: Adiantum capillus-veneris; assembly: GCF_014529385.1. NCBI lineage: Eukaryota > Viridiplantae > Streptophyta > Polypodiopsida > Polypodiales > Pteridaceae > Adiantum > Adiantum capillus-veneris. The sequence goes on along the minus strand of NC_140943.1, from coordinate 112,254,511 downwards.
CACTGAACAAGAATTGCCCTTGTAATGTGAGTACTATAATGTACAACATTGTGGTGGCAAGTCAATTTCCAAAATTTTATTCAAGAAGAACGAGAAAATGGGGAGAAATACAAGAAGGCCATCAAAGAGCTAAAAGAGGATTATGAAGAATTGGGCATGATCAAGTCCAATCTGAAGACCCAAAATAAAAATTTGCTAAGAGATCTTAAGAAGAAAACTATTGAATATGAATCAACTCTTAGCCAGAAGCAAGCAAGTGTTGACAATTTAAAAGCCACAAACAATGTTATGAAGCAATCTCTGGTAGATATCACCGATTTTGAAGGGAACATAACTCTGAATCTGGACGAGTTAAGAGGTATGGTGGAGAATATGATGTCAGAGAATTGGGATTAAAGTGCAACAGAATTTGTAGCTTAACTAGAGTAAACAATCAATTGTGTAACATTGAGCATATTCGAGCATGACAATTGCAAAGCATGCATTAACTTAGATTCAATCACACATCACATACATGTACCAAAACTGCAAGAAAGTGAGAGAGAAGAATTCGACACCAATTGAGGACCGAACTTTTTGCAGTCGACCCCCCCTCTGAAAGGACTTTGTATTAATAAATTCTTCTTTTTCAGAAGAGATTCTGATCAATACAATTGGCTATTCGCACTTTTAATTTCACAAATTGAAGAGATGAAAGCTCTAAAATTTGGCAAAGTTTGTGATTAGACTTTTCACTTAAAACACCTCGTTGAACTCAATCCCAAGGCCCTAAACACCTCGCAGGTGATAGGATCTGCGAGGATTAAGTAAGAATCAAGTTGAAAAGAAGATATGTAAGCATTAAGAAGTAGTTACTAGTAACCTTCATAGTTAATTATGTATAAACTTGAGTAGCTATAGCTATAGAGACCTGTGTGTGTGTGTGTGTGTGTGTGTGTGTGTGTGTGTGTGTGTGTGTGTGTGTGTGTGTGTGTGTGTGTGTGTGTGTGTGTGTGAGAGAGAGAGAGAGAGAGAGAGAGAGGAGATGATGAGCCTTGAGAAGAGCATGGAGAGCGTATTTTTGGCTGAGGATTTCATGAAGCTTCATGAGACAAGAAGACAGAATTTTCCCTGCTCTCTCCAGCGCAGCCTTGCAGAAAGACGAAGAAAACTTCCTCTTGCGGTCCTCAAATGAAAAAACTCTAAACTACAAAGTTGTTCATCTCACCTCAAATGAAATGCCTTCTTTTACAAAGACGCCTTATTTTTTTATTTATTCCAAAAATACTCACCCTAGGTCCTGTAAAAGCAGTTTTCTATTTTTAGAGCTACTCCTCTCACCCTGTGGACCACATCCCTTATCTCCACATAGCTTTAGGTTGGCAAGTGTGGATAATAACACCTTGGCGCCCATATCCACCTTTTGGTTATCCTTCTCACTTTTGGAGGTTTTTAGGATGCGTTTTGGACTCTTTTGGACTCGCTAAGATCCCGTCTTTGTCCCATAAGATCCCAATTGAAGCCTTATTGAATTCCGTTGGCACTTATAAAAGAATGCATTCAAGTTTTGGAAGTCTCTATCACACAAACACATTCCTTTGCCCATTGTACATAATTGGCCCTTGTACTATTTTTATTTTCTCTCACTAGAATGGCCAATTCTAGCTAGATAAATTCATTTAAGCAGACCAAAAATGAAATTTGGTGACATTACCCCACCGTTGAAATCATAGTCATCCTCGACTATGCTTCTGTTCAAGAGATGTATCTTTGGTCCATTAGCTTTTTAATTAGGATCCACTTTTAGCACATTCAACATTGTTCCAAAGTAGATGACCAATCTACTTGGCACTTGGGAGAAAATCTGCTGCAAGTTTGTCTACCCTATTAGCACTAGCACCTTTCCACATTAGATTGCAAGTCTACTTGGTACTCGGGAGAAACTCTGCCGCCGCAAATGTGCAATATTCTACATTTTAAAATTGATGAAGAACTTGAGAAAACAAAGTTCAAAATTGAGTATCATGTTTTTCTTCATTGCATTTTCATTGAATACATTGATGTAAAAATATTAGGTCTTTGCATGCAATTCAGTGTAGGTTGCTACAAGTGACATACTATCCATCAATTGTGGCTCTTGCATCCATTTAGCAACTTCAAAAGGGTAGTTTTTAAATTTAATGAGATACTTATGTAGTACATTACCATCGTGTAGCACCTTGTCTTCATGGTATGTATATGATATGCTTGGGTTGCAATATCTCTTCAACCCCTTCAAAGTTTGGATGATCTTCCACTACTCGCTCTTGTGGTGGATCACCCTTGTAGCCCTTTAGTAGACTTACATGGAATGCGTTATGGATTTTCCAAAGAGAGGTTAGCTTAGTTTGATAAGCCGTTTCATTGATTGATTGTAGAATCTGGAATGGTCCATAATACCTGCATGCTAATTTTGCATAGTATTTTTTATGTTCTTTGAGTTTTCCATGCCAACTTTTGCATGTAGTGCCTTAAGCGAGCTTTGGGAAACTTTAAGAGAACCCAATCATTCTCTTTGAACGGAAGAGTTCTTCTATGCTTGTCAGCACTAGCCTTGTGCTTTTGTTGTGCAATAAAGATAGCTTCTTTGATCTTAGCGAAAGCATTGCGTAAGTCACAAATGTACTCATTAGCAGCAAAGATCTTCCCATGCATTTTCAAAATGAGGGGAACTTTTGACCTTCCTTCGATTACCTCAAAGGGTTCTTTACTTGTAGAAGAATGCACAGTATTGTGGTATGAATATTCTACTAAAGGTAGATACTTCTCCCATTAGTTGCATTGGCCTACTTCTATTACATAAGCTTTGATGTTGGAATTAGGGTTGCAGGGAAATGCACACAGCTTGGAGAAGACGAAGGAAGCTCAAGGCACACAATAGAGAGTATATTACTTAGTGTGCAATGGATAGATAGCCCTAGAGTGATGGGCGTATATACAATGCACGAGGGAAAAAACCTCCTAAAGAGGGAAAAAATGCTCCGGTGGTCTAGTATGTTCACACACATCACGACCACATGTATATGGTAACAAATCGCCCCTAGGGGTCATGCGGTGAACGAGGGCTGGCACGAAGAGTAAAGGGAAGTGCCATGCCCTAAGGACAGGATCAATCCACAAAGGGGAGCAAGCCTAAAGCTTTGCCAAAAGCTTTGGACTTCTCACGAAACAATGCCTTTGTGAAAAGATCCGCAAGGGTTGTCTTGTGTTGGCACATAAGTCAAGCTGATCTCTCCTACTGAGAGCCTCTCCCTGACATAGTGGTAATGCACCTCAATGTGCTTTGTGCACTCTGACTGTCAGTGTAGATGATGTTGGCAATGTCTTATCCAACACCCAAATCAGCCATAAGGCATCTGAGCCATACACACTCAACCGTAGCTGTGAAGATTGCCATGTACTTAGCCTCACAACTGGAAGTGGCCATAGTGGTTGCTTCTTGCTCAACCATGAAATACATGAATTGCCAATCATGAAACAAAGACCACTTGTGGACACTCACGTGTCATAACAACTAGTCCGAAGCCAAGATGAAAAGTGCCACTCAAGGAGCAAAAAATCCTCTTGACTGCCTGCCAATGCTTAGACCCTGGTCTATGCATAAATCTGCTGACCTACTGCAAACTGAATATCTAGCCTCGTGTTGCATACATAAATGAGGCAGCCATCAATAGTTTGGTAAAGAGTGACATCAGCAAGATCACCTGCATCATATAAACTCAACTTAAAACCTGTTTCCATGGGAGTGGCAATAGGTTTGCAATCCTTAAGTCCAAACTTACATAGCAATGTCTCTATGTAACTTTTTTGACACAAGGCAATACCACCATCACACTGCTTAAGCTATATGCCCAAGTAATGATGCAGCAACCCAAATCTTTCATCTTGAAAGTAGCATTCAAATCAGCCTTAAATTCAGCAATATGTGCCTCATTGGGACCAATGATAAGCAAATCAACCACATAAAGAACAACAATGAGAAGTACATCGCCATCACGCTTGACATACAATGTGCTTTCTGTTGGGTTGTTACAAAAGCCTCGTTTGGCCAAATGAGTATCAAATTTCTCATACCAAGCATGCGGAGATTGCTTCAACCCATACAAAGCCTCCTTACATCTGCACACTTTGTCCTCTTGTCCTTTCTTGACAAAACCACGAGGCTATGTTACATAGACTTTCTCAAAAATGTCACCATTCAAGAAAGCAATAACAATATCGGATTGATGTACATGCCAACCAAAATGACCTGCCAATGCACATAGAAAATGAATAGTAGTCATACGACAAGTGGGAGAAAATATTTCTTCATAATCTATGCCTTTCTGCTATGCATAGCCTTTTGTAACAAGTCGAGCCTTATGGAAATCAACCTCACCATTCGGCTTGCGTTTCAACTTGTAAACCCACTTTGTACCAATGGTCTTTTTGCCAGGAGGCAAATCACATAAAGTCCATGTGTCATTTTCTATAAGTGCATCATATTTTGATTGCATGACAGCCATGCAATTTTCTAATTTTTGTGCTTCATCAAAAGATAGGGGTTCCTCTATATCACATAAGCTAGACACAGCCAAAGAATAACAATCTGGTGCGCATAAGAGGCATGGCGAGAACCTGAATGAGTACGACTAGACAAAGGTACATCCAATTTACTGTCACGCAAAGTGTGCACCAACCATTTTGGCATACCTCTAGCCTGCTCATTTTCAGACCTTTCCTCATCAAGTACATCATGTACATCTGCATCAGTAATAGGCTGATATATACCATTTTCAGAAACCCCCATAGGCTGTACATTTGCCTCACTTGAATTCACATTCAAAGTGTCACCACGGAAAAGAGGCAATAAACCGTCATAAATGTCACGTGAGCTTACATTACTATCTCTAGTACATGACAGCAAAGGCTAAACAAAATCTTCCACAAACACAACATCACGTGAGACCAAAATATGCTTTGTTTGTGGATGGTACAACCTGTAACCTTTGCTTTCAGCACTATAACCAACAAAAATACATTTCAGAGCCTTATCATCCAATTTTTTGCGCTGCGCTTGTGGCACTAAACCATAAGCCAAACAGCCAAAAACATGCATGTGCTCAATAGATGGCTTTCTATAATGCCATGCTTCATATGGAGTCATAGACAACAACGCTTTAGTAGGACACCTGTTGAGTACATAAGCGGCACACATGACAGCCTCCAGCCAAAACGAAGGTGGTAAAGCTTGACTCTTGACCATACATCGTGCCATTTTCATAAGAGACATGTTTTTCCTCTCAGCAACACCATTTTGCTGAGGCGTATACGGCACTATACATTGGTGTTTTATCCCACGACTAGCTAGAAATGCATTAAATTCATGAGACATATACTCCCCCCCTCGATCGTAATAGAGGGTGCCCATAGTACATTTCGAGACATTTTCAGCCATAGCAAGAAATTGCTTGAAGCACATAAACAGTTTAGACTTAGATTTCAACGGATATACCCATGCATGCCTCGAGTAGTCATCAATGAAAGCCACGAAGTACAAGTAATTTCCCAAGGACGGAGTTTGCATAGGCCCTCAAACATCACTATGCACAAGTTGCAATCGGCATGTAGCACGAACTGACTCATCCTTTGGAAACTTAGCACGCTGTATTTTACCCAAAATACAACCTTCACAAACATGTTTGACGACAGGTGCTTCAAGAGGTGGCAAAGAAGCAACCATATCAGATTTTTGCAAACGCAGCAATCTAGAAAAATTCAGATGCCCAAAACGTGCATGCCACAATTTTGCATCTGAAACAACCCTTGAATCTGCAATTGCATTTGCAAAATTTTGTCCACACTTTTCATACAAAATGAGCTTATACAACCCATGACACAAAAGGCCAGATGCAACAATTTCATCACCAAAAATGAGATCATGAATTTTAGATCTGTCATCTACAAATTTGACTACGATACCAAGTCTAGCAAGTGCAGATACATACAATACATCAACAAACGTGAAAGAACTGCCATTCCACAGCAGTAAGCACAATCTTTCCAACTCCTTGAACAGGATAAGAGGCATTGTTGGCACAAGTCATCGTATTCCCATGAGGGACATACTCAATAGAGGTAAACAAATCACGATGTGAGGTAATGTGCTTTGTAGCACCACTGTCAAAATACCACACATGTGAATCTGCAGCAATTGACATACATGCATCGTGGACAATGGGATCATAAGTGCACTTCATACTAAATTCCCATTCTGCATCAACATCAACATCACAATCTTCTTTGGCAGAAGACTCTACAATTGTTGCACTTGTATTGGATCCTGTAGTGGATCCAGCCTCTTTCTTCTTTGCCTTCACTGCTTGATCAGGTGATCATTAGCTTTACAATAATGGCAATGTATCTTGTTTTTGCCCTTATCACCATACTTGCTAGACAAAGTGCTACCAGTAGAAGCATTAGGAATAGAAGTTTTGCCACTTATAGCAGAACCGCAAGAAGAGGTTACATTGTTCCCACCTTTTCTTTGAGTTGCAATAAAAGCCTCTTCAATTGCATGCTGCCTAGTCTTGTTTTTTCTAGAAAGTGACTCTTGGAACAGCAATGTGTATAATGCATCAAACTTGACAACTCTAGGATTTCCTTGGCTCATAAGTCTCCAAGTACTAGCAAAAGTCTGGTAAGAATCTGGCAAAGCATCAAGAACAGTCTACACAAGTGAACTATCAAAAATGACTTCTCCTACAAAAATTAGCTGCTCATTAACATCCTTGACATCAACAAGGAAAGTGTCCATTTCATCTTCCTCATGCATAATCTTTGATTCTAGTTCTTATGCAGCAAAGCAATTTTAGCCTCATTGCGGCTTGCATAAAGACCTACTGGAATATCCCAAGCCTATTTTGTAGATTTTGCTGACAGATGTGAGGAGTGATAGTGCACTTCACAAACAATGCAATCAATGCATGATCCTACGTATATCTTACATCCCAAGCCTGCTCATCCGTAGGCAAAACAGCTCTGACAGCAGCAACCCTGGCAGCAAAACCTGGAGCATCTTCAACATTGCCTACATCCACAGTACCAGGATGTACATCATACATGTTGCATCATGAAATCCCCACATAGGGTAATTGTCCCCATCCAATCTGTCCTCAGCAGCAAACATCTTCAACACATCTGTGTTGTTGTCAACCATGGAAAATGCCTACACATGGTGTGAAGTGAAGGAGTACGAGCGGAAGTGCGACGCGAGAGAGAGTGCGAGAAGAAGAGCACGACGATATGGTGAACTCGCTCTACTGTAATGTGTAGAGCATAGTGAGTTCTTATTAGGTTTTTACAAAAGAATATGTGTACATACCTGGCGGCCCGCCCACTTACCTGGGCTACCACATTGGGCTTTATACCCCAACAACCTCCCACTTAAAGTCCAATGTGGTACTTTAAGTGTGAGAGAAGCTACTATACAAGCTAATATACAAGAGATGTAGAGAAGTGATGTACTACCCTACACCTAACTGCTTGCGAAAATGCGCAAAGCTCTCTGAGGGAAGTCCTTTTGTAAGTATATCAGCAGGATTTTCTGTGGTGTGAACTTTGACAAGATGAAGTTGCTTATCCTCGAGCATTTCCCTGATGAAATGATACTTCACATCCACATGCTTTGTCTTTGAGTGATAAACTGGATTGCGAGCCAATTGTATAGCACTTTGACTATCACAATATAACACAGGCATCTCTTCTTTGATTCCCAAATCTGTTACTAGTCAATTAAGCCAAATTGATTCTTTGCATGCCTCTGATGCTGCAACATATTCAGCCTCTGTAGTAGACTGAGTAACACAATCTTGTAATCTAGAACGCCATGATACTGCTCCACCAGCCAATGTAAAGACATACCCTGACGTAGACCTTCGGTTGTCTAAGTCACCTGCATAATCTGAGTTTGTAAAACCCTTTACACTTAGCTCCTGACTCCCATAGCATATACGCATACTCTTTGTAGCTTTCAGGTATCTCAATATTCCTTTCACTGCCTCCCAATGTTTCTTGCCTGGGTTTGACATGTATCGACTTACTACTCCCACTGCAAATGCAATGTCTGGGCGAGTAGCAATCATTGCATACATCAAACTACCCACTGCAGACGCATATGGAATCTTATCCATTTTGGCCTGTTCTTCCTCAGACACAGGACAATCTTGTTTGCTAAGTTTCACATATAGTGGCAATGGAACACTCAGTGCCTTTCCCTTCTCCATATTGAAACGTTGCAAAACCTTGTCAATATACTCTGTTTGAGATAACCAAATCAACTTTTTTGATCTGTCTCTCTCAATGCGCATACCAAGTATATGACTTGCCTCACCCATGTCTTTCATGTCAAACGATTTTGCCATCTTTGACTTCAAAGCTGAAATTTCTTCCAAGTGCTTGCCAGCAATCAACATGTCATCCACATACAAAATAAGGATCAGCCAACTACCATCCTTAGCCATCTTTGTATATAGACAGTGATCGAACTCACTACGTTTGTAGCCTTGAGAAAGCATAAACTTGTGGAATTTATGGTACCATGCCCTCGGTGATTGTTTTAAGCCATAAAGACTCTTTAACAACTGGCATACCCAATCTTCCTTGCCTTTCTCAACAAACCCTTCTAGCTGCTGCATGTAAATTTCCACATCTAAATCACCATGCAAGAACGCTGTCTTGACATCCATTTGGTGCAACACCAAATCTAATATGGCAACCAATGCAAGAAAGCATCTCAATGTAGTCATCTTGACCACCGGAGAGAAGACTTCATCAAAGTCAATGCCTTGTTCTTGCTTAAAGCCCTTGGCAACAAGCCTTGCTTTGTACTTTGGCTGACTATCATGAGCGGTGATCTTATACCTGTAAACCCATTTACAAGGTAGAGCCTTTTTGCCCTTTGGTAATTTAACTAGCTTCCATGTCTTGTTTTTATGCAGAGCTGTCATCTCTGACTGCATGGCCAATTGCCAATTCCCGGAGTCCTTCATTTGCACTGCTTCCTTGTAACATGAAGGCTCATTGCAATCAGTCAACATGACATAGTTCATAGATGGAACAAACCTATCAGGAGGTCGCGTGACACGTCCAGATCTACGCATAATAGGTGGCCCAGGCTCAACCACAACCTGTGGTTCCACTATATCCTGTCCTTGCTCCTCTTGAGCCCTGACATTTTGTCTTGCATGCAGGTCCATCTTCTTGGAAGACAACTCTTCTAATCTCCTCAACCCTCTCTGGTTTAGAATGATATTTGGATTCATTAAAGTGAACATCATTGCTGCGGACAACCTTTCTAGATTCAGGATCCCAAAGTCTGTACCCCATCTCACCAGAATTACCATAGCCTAGAAAGATGCACTTTCTACTCTTTGGCTCAAGTTTGTTCCTAAATTCCTTTGGAACGTGAGTATATGCCTCACAGCCAAAGACTCTGAGATGCTTGTATGAGGGCATTTTGCCTGACCATACCATCTCTGGCACTGAATCCTTCTGCAAAACCTTGCTAGGAGATCTATTTACAAGATGAACAGCTGTTGATACAGCTTCAGCCCAAAACCAATTTGGTAGCTGTGCATTAGACAACATACTTCTGACCTTCTCTTGTATGGTCCTATTCATCCTCTCAGCAACACCATTTTGAGGAGGATTGTAAGGAGCAGTAAGTTCACATTTTATACCTTTTGACTCACAAAAGTCCTGAAAGGCCTTTGAAACATACTCTCCACCATTGTCAGTGCGTAAGCATTTAAGCTTCTTGCCACTCTGATTCTCCACAAGTGTCACAAACGTTTTGAAAACACTAAACGCTTCATCCTTGTGCTTGAGAAAGTAAACCCATACTTTCCTCGAGTAATCATCTATAAATGTCATAAAGTAAGAAGCTCCCCCTAGAGATAGGTTAGGCATAGGTCCACACAAATCACTATGAACAAGTGCCAATTGTGTATCTCTTCTACTGCTTCTATGCTTATGTGGCTGCTGTGTTTGCTTACCATACAGACAATGTTCACAGAATTCAAAATCATTAAATGAAAAGCCAGGCAAATAACCAGAACGAGACAAGATTTCCATTCCCTTCTTGGACATATGTCCTAACCGGCTATGCCACAAAGAAACGTTCGGCTGCTCGGTTACATTGATTACATTTTTAGAGACATTTGATACATAAATCATGTAAAGTCCTCCAGACTTTACTCCATGTGCTACTGTCATAGAACCCTTGGATATCTTCCACATGTTCTGTCCAAAAGTGGTGACGTAGCCAGCATCATCAAGTAAACCTGTGCTGATCAAGCTCTTTGTAATTGCGGAACATGTCTCACATTCTTCAGCGTGAAAGAAGAGCCATTCTGAAACTTCAATTGAACATCTCCAACAGCTAAGATCTCACATGTCTGCCCATTGCCTAGCCGAACATGATCTTTAGTGGTCACATAAGAGGTAAACCACTCATTGTTTGGAGACACATGAAGTGATGCCCCTGAGTCTATAATCCAATCACTCAGTGCATTTCCATCAGATGCTGTAAGAAGAGCTGAGTCCATCGTATTCTTCAAGAAGTAGATGTCTCCTGACACTAGACTGTCATCCTCTGCAACAGTGTTTGTCACATTTATTTCTTGAATCTTCACTGAGGACTTGTTCTTCTCACCATGGTATTCAGCTTTCTCTTTGCCTTTTTCTGCTTTCCATTCTCTGCAGTCTCTTTTCATGTGACCCTTCTTGCCACAATGGTAGCATTCTATGTCACTCTTGCCTTTAGCACTGCGGGACTTGCTACGAGACTGATTCCTCTTTCCACCTTTGTACTTTTCTTTGGTCCTTCCCCTGACAACTAAGGCTGTTCCTTTGCCTTTGTCCATTGTCTTTCTATTGGTTTCTTCAGTAAGCAGACTTCCTTCTACACCTGCTATGTTCAAACCATCTGGAGGTGCAGAATTACTCAAAGCTGTGCGAAAAGTGTCCCAACTTTTCGGCAATGTGATCAATAGGAACATAGCTCTAACAGGTTCATCAAACTTGACACCTTGAGCTGACAACTGACTGTAGATTGTGTTGAATTCATTCAGATGATTGGACATAGGTGTCCCTTCTTTCATCTTCAAGTCAACAAGCTTCTTAAGCCAATATACCTGTGAAGCTGCACTCTGCTTCTCATAAAGATCACTCAGCTTTAACCATGCTTGATAAGCCGACATCTCGTTTGCTACATTGAAGTAAACGCTTTCTGCCAAAGTCAGCATAATGGTAGAAAGTGCCAATTCATCCATTTCGCTCCATTCATCTTCGTCCATATCTTCTGGTTTTATCCCCTTGAGATTTATAGGTTTTATCTGCTTCTTTTGTACCAACACGTGCCAAATCTGCTTCTTCCACAATGGGAAATTGGTTCCATCCAGCTTCTTGATATTGTAAAGAGCAGTGTCTTGTGATCTAGCCATAGCTACGCTTCACAATGGTTTACTTTCCTGGGAAAAATTCGGCAGAGTTTCCCCTGTAAACTGACCTTTGAACCAATATCAACCTGTCAAATGAACCAAGAAAGCTTCAGATTCTGCATAAATTTCGGCAGAGTCTCCTTTGTAAAATGGCTCTGGTGTACTAAAAAACAAACCAAAAAACAGCTCAAAAAACACTATCTCTCTGACACTGTAAGCTGCGGGTAAACCTGTCCTGCACCTGTACTGTCTCTGACTGTCCTGTCACTGTCCTGTAAGCATAGACTGCGACAATGCCTCAACGGCAGTAAAGCAAAGATGCAATCCCAACTGTCTAACTCACAGTCAATACATCCTAACTGCCTATCTAAGGGTGCTCGAGGGATCGCTCCAAGACCTGTATCACCGAAAGGATCTCAACATTCGAGAATCCCCCAGCTCAATAAAACCTCACTCGACCCTCAACAAAGGCTGCAGTAAATCTGATAGTACATAGACTTCCCACAAAGTCATACATCCACAAATTTCCCACTATATGCTGTAACTGTTGCGGCGGTTGTTTGCTGCGTGACTCACAGCCAGCAAACCCTCAACAAACATACATCATCTCTGACAATACATCCCATGTGGAAGTACCTGCAATGTCAGGATGAAATCTGGAATATCAAGCAGCAGACACAAGCTACCTGATGAACTAGTGGATGTCGCCTACAGTCTGTGTGTAGATGCGCCCGTGTCGTATGTGACACGCCTCCAAGAACTGTGAGCCGTCCTTCGATGTGTAGACATCCACAAATCAACACTCTAGGAGTGTCGATATCCTCAGCACCTGCAGTCGTAGGCCGAAAACCCCAAATTTGCAGAGTCGGATCTGCACCCGCCGAGACCATGTAGTCTAAAATGGTCTGCGCAGACCTTTGTCGAAGCCGAACGGTGGCCGAGATGACCTCACAATGAAATTCTGAGAACACCCGCCCACTTACCTGAGCGACCACATTGGGCTTTATATCCCAACATGAAGACTACCCAAAATAAGGAGAAACTGAGTGAGACCAGCACATGCTATATAGCACAACCCGCAGTAGATTGTATGGGACCTGTTATGCAGTAATTGGCACTAATAGGAATTTTGCACAAAATGAAGAAATTGCATGTGCAGACCTGGTTGTAGTGGAAACGGAGGTCGAAATGAGCCCGAAATGAAATTCTGAGCAGATCTGGCTCTACGAGCTTTCCCAAAATTTTTGTCAACCTGCTAACACTCGCCAAAGCTCGTTGAAATCTGAGAAAACGAGCAGGGGTGTTCTTGCAACACTGGAGACTAAGCCTGAGAGCACGTGACCTGCTCTGATACCAATTGTTAAAATTAGGGTTGCAGGGAAATGCACACAGCTTGGAGAAGATGAAGGAAGCTCAAGGCACACAACAAAGAGTATATTACTTAGTGTGCAATGGAAAGATAGATAGCCCTAGAGTGATGGGGGTATATACAATGCATGGGGGAAAAAACCTCCTAAAGAGGGAAAACATACATCGGCAGTCCTAGTGTGTTCACACACATCACTACCACATGTATATGGTAACATTTGAGTAGATCAATCACAATGGAGTTCACAATTTCACTTTGCCCATCCGTTTGAGGATGATAGGCTGAAGAGAAATTGAGCTTTGTTTTAAGATGATCAAAGTGTCCCTTCCAAAATTTACTGGTCATTCTGGGATCTTTATCGAAAACAATACTTGTTGGCAAACCACGATACTTAAATATTTGAGAGATGAACAATTGTGCCATATGTGGAGCCCTTATAGTCTTTTTGACAGGTATAGAATGAGCTTGCTTGTTAAACATGTCTACTATTGGCCATATCCTTGTATTCCCATGGATAGAATTTGGTAAGCCAAATATAAAACCCATAGCAATACTCTCTCATGGAGAATCAAGAACTCAGAGTGGCTGAAGCAAACCAGGTTGCTTCCCACAATCATATTTGATCTTTTGGCAAGTAATGCATTGAGTCACATATTATTGTATGTCCTATTTCATTGTAGGCATTAATAAATATGTTTCAATTGCATTCATTGTTGCATGAATCCCTCTATGCCCAACATATGGTGGAGCAACATGACCTTATCTCTTAAACTTTTAGTAACACATAGTCGAGAGCCATAAAGAAGATAGCCATCTTGAACCACGTATGGTTCTTGCGTCCTCCTTAGTACTATGGTAGACATAACATCTCAAAAATCTGGTTGGATAGCATCATCTACCATAGAGGTAGATCATTGTGAGAGGCTATTGCCACAACATTGCATCGAGGTCTACGTGAGAGTGCATCGACTACTTGATTGTGCTTGCTAGGAATGTGAGCAATGTGAAAATGAAATTGCAAAAGAAAATGTGTCCACCTCATTTGTTTGTTGAAAATCTTGGTTTGTATCATGAAGTAATTGAGACTCTGGTGATCCGTTTGAACGATGAAGGGCACCCCAAGTAAGTAATGCTTCCACATATTGTAGGGAACGTGCCCTTCCCCCACCACTTTTATCCCCTCCAGTGTTGAAGGGGGACTTATGCTTCTCCTCTAGTGTTGGAGGGATTTTTATTGTAAAAATACTATAATTGTACAAGGAAGAACTCATTACTGATGTTTTATAGAGACATGTATCATTCCACGTTTCCATGTCTTGGTGTATTGTCCATGTGTCCCTTTGTTGGGCGTAACAAGTCCTTGTCACCTTCATCTGAAATATTTTCAATAAAAATGATATAAATTCATTGCTTTAATCAACACACAAAATATAAGTGTACCTTTGCTATTGGTTGTCTGCATTGAAGCACAATGTTGGATGGATCGGCTGCTAGACCGCCCTTGCATTGTTGCATCACCTTCCCACCAGTATGTGTGTTGTCATCGTCATCCCTTTCACGACTTTTGCCAACATGTCGACTGTCACGTTTACTTTTTCTATCATGCCTACCATTACCTGCATTGGTAGGTTGAATCTGTCGAATTGTCCGTTCATAAGCTCACACACATACACATACACAAACTGCCCCTCTAGCATACATATCGATCAAAGCACGATCAAGCACCACATCTTTCTCCAAAATCCCAAGCACTGTATCTTTCTCCAAGAGCCCTTGATTCACATCTGTTGAAAAGAGCCTATAGGTTTTTGGCATTGCCCTTGTGGAGAAAATCCTACAATCAGGAGAGAGGCCATCGTTTCGCATGTCGAAAACTGCCCCTATGGGGAAAATCCTACAATTAGTGCATTCTAGCTCCTAACGGGAAGCTTTTTGAGAAATTTTGGTGCTCTCTAAATATAGCAAACATGTCAATCAAGGCATTGTCAAGCACATCTTTTTCAACAACCCATGAATAACAATATTAGCATGAATTTTTATGCCCATACCAACATCTTGCATAGAGCCACATGCTTTCAAGATGCATGCGTACGTGATTGCATGAGGAGAGAGGCCCTTGATTTTCATCGGCTGAAAATAACCTAAAGATTTTTGCCATGCTCCTCTTGTGCATATCCCACAATTGATACACTCCAAGAGACGACGTTCCGGATAGGAAGCTCCTCAAGCAGTTTTTGTGCTTTATGAAGTGCACAGCATTTGGCATACATATCGACCAAGGCATTGCCAAGCACGACATTTTTTGCAACAACCCTCAGACTAACAATATCAGAAGTGATTTTTAAAAGTGCACCACATTTAGCAAGCATGTCAACCAAGGCATTCCCAAGCATTACATCTTTTTCAACATTCCTTGACTAACAATATCAATGTGAATTTTTATGCACTTATCAGCATCTTGGGTAGAGCAACACATGCCTTCAAGATGCATGTGTATGTGATTGCATCAAGAGAGAGGCCATCGCTTTGCATCCGCTAAAAATAGCCTAGAGATTTTTGGTCCTGCTCATGCTGCACATATTGTGCAATCAATGCACTCTAGGAGGCAACATTATAGAGAGGAATGTCCTCAAGCACTTTCTGCGCTCCCTAAAGTACACCAGATTTAGCCTACATATCAACCAAGGCATTGCGAAGCACAACAATTTTTTGCAACAACCCAAGACTAACCATATCAGAGTGAATTTTGAAGCCCATATCGGCATCCTGCATAGAGTCACATGCCTTCAAAATGCACGCGTAGTTGATTCAATCTGGACGGAGGCCTTACTTTGCATTCGCTAAAAACAACCTAGAGCTTTTTTCCCTGCTCTTGTTGTGCATATCCTGCAATTAGTGCTTGGCATACATATTGACCGAGGCAGAGCGAAGTACGACATCTTTTCAATAGTCCTTAACTAACAATACAATTGTGAAATTTTGTGCCCCACATCAACATCTTGCGTAGAGCCACATGCTTTCAAGATGCATATGTAGGTGATTGCATATAGAGAGAGGCCCTCGCTTCGCATCTGCTTAAAACAGATTGGAGCTTTTTAGCCCTACTTTTTGTGCTCTCTTAAGGGCACCACATTTAGCAAACATGTCAACCAAGGCATTGTCAAGCATGATACCCTTTTTCAACAGCCCTTGACTAACAATATTAGCACAAATTTTTATGCCCATATCAGTATCTTGCATAGAGCCACATGCCTTCAAGATGCACGCGTATATGATTGCACCTGGAGAGAAGTCCTCACTTTACATCTGTCACTGAAATTAGCCTGGAGCTCTCTGGCCCTGCTTCTATTGTGCATATCCTGCAACCAACCCACTCCAAGAGACAACATTCTGGACAAAAGGTCCTCAAGAACTTTTTGTGCTTTACAAAGCGCACCACATTTGACATACATATCGACCAAGGCATTGCCAAGCACAACATTCTTTTGCAACAACCCCTCACTAATAATATCAAAGTAAATTTTTAAGCCCATATTACCATCTTGCGTAGAGTCACATGCCTTCAAGATGCATATGGACAAAGGCCCTCGCTTCGTATCATAGCATCTTGCATAGAGCCATATGAATTCATACGTAGGTGATTGCATTTGGAGAGAGGCCCTCACTTTGCATCTGTTGAAAACAAATTGGCACTACATCTCTTTTTAGCAGCCTTAGACTAACAATATCATTGTGAGTTTTTGTGTCTATATCATCTTGTGTAGAGCCACAATGCGTATGCCTTTAAGATGCACGCATAGGTGATTGCATCTAGAGATAGGCCCTTGCTATGCACCAGCTGAAAACATCCCACAATTTCCTAGCCCTGTTTGGGCATATCCAATAGTCAGTGAGTTCCACAAGATGACATCCCGCACATTAACCTTGTCAAAGACTTGATAAGTGCAACGCACTTGACATACCTACTAACCAACATTTTCTCCAAGTATGCATTCTTTTCAAGTAACCCACTATCTCAAATATCACCATGAATTCTACTGCCTTGGTACAAAACCTTCTCCTTTAGCACAGTGTTTAAAGTGAGCTCACAAAAGAAAGACTCATTCTCTTACTCTCCATTTTGCTTGTCTAGCCTTTATTGTTGCTTCTTTCTTGGGGGGGTTACAAGAGAAAACGGATGTGTGCGGAGCAAGGCATTGCCAAGCACGATAGTTTTTGCAACAGCCCTTGGCTAACAACATTAGAGCAAATATCTAAGCCCATATCAACATCTTGGGTAGAGCCACATGCCTTCAAGATGCATGCATAGGTGATTGCATTTCTGTTGAGCATATCCTCTCTCTCTCTCTCTCTCTCTCTCTCTCTCTCTCTCTCTCTCTCTCTCTCTCTCTCTCTCTCTCTCTCTCTCTCTCTCTCTCTCTCTCTCTCTCTCTCTCTCTCTCTCTCTCTCTCTCTCTCTCTTTTTGCGCAGTCGACAGGGACGGGTTATATGCTTCACTGCTTTAGATTTAGGCCGATGCTCTCATTGCGATAGATTTAGGCAGGATGGGGTGCGTTATATGCTTTGCTGCACTAGATTTAGGCTGATGCTCTCATGCAATATATTTAGGCGGCTCCTTTCAAGCACTTTTTTTAACCATTGCTTTTCCCACTTTTTGTGTACACCAACGATTTTCCCAGCGTCTCTGTCTAATCAAGGGAAGCCAAGTGGCACTGCTCTCCTTACTCATTTCTCCAAATCGATCTTAGAGAATCAAGGCAATCATCTCATTAGATTGCAATCGACGACTCTCATATGCTATGGCATGCTCTTCTTGAAGTAGTACCACTCCAAGGCAATCACCACTTGCATCACAATGGACCTCAAATGTCTTTGAGAGGTTTGCTAGCACTAAGACAGGTTAAGAAGTGAGTCTCTCTTTAAGCATAGTGAAGGTTTTCTTCTTCTTTTCATTCCATACATACTTGACATTATTCTTGGTCAAATCTTGCAATGGTCTTGCTATGGTCGATAATTTTGCAAGGAATCTTCTATAGTATGAGCACATGCTAATTTTGCAATAAATATTCTATAGTATGAGCACATTCTAATAAAACTTCGTAGCTCATCTAGATTCCTTGGTTTAGGCCTTTCATTTTATCACTTCAAGCTTTTGTGGATCCATATGGATACCATCCTTTGAGATAATATGACCTATAGAAGATTTATTTTGCAATTAATTTTCTATAGTATGAGCACATTCTAATAAAACTTTGTAGCTCATGTAGATTCCTTGGTTTAGGCCTTTCATTTATCACCTCAAGATTTTGTGGATCCATACGGATACCATCCTTTGAGATAATATGACCTAAATATTGAATCTCTTTTGAGAATTATTCACTCTTTTTGCAATTAATGAATAACTTATTCTCTTGCAATGCTTAAAGCACTGCTTTGAGATGCTCTTTGTGTTCTTCTAAGGACTTAGAGTAGACTATAATATCATCAACGCAGACTCCAGTGTAAGCCCTATGTACACAAAGAATTCTTTCCATCATTTGATTGAATGTGGTTGGGAGAATTTGTCAACCCAAAAGGCATGACAAGATATTCGTACAAGCCAAAAATGGTCCAGAAGGCTATCTTGTGAATATCTTCTGGTACAATTTGTATTTGATGATAGCCACTTTTAAGGTCTATTCTACTAAAGTAGGTAGATCCTTGTAGCATATCAAACAAATCCTCAATCCTTGGGACTAGAAATATGTTCTTTACTGTCATCTTGTTTAATACACAATAGTCTACACACATTCTGTATGTACCATCCTTTTTGTGCATTAATAAGACATGAGAAAAAAATGGTGAAGAGCTAGATCTTACCATTCCTTTTTGCACAAGTTCATTGACTTGTGACATAATCTCCTCTTGTTGAGCTGGCGAGACTCGATAAGGAAGTTTGTTAGGAGGAGAGCTTCTTGGTATGAGCTCAATTCAGTGATCATCATCCCCCCTTCTAGGAGGTAACTCTCTTGAGATGTCATCGATAAAAAGATCACTATGTTCATTTAGAAATGAATGGAGATCACTTTCTACTTTTAATGAACCCATTAGAAGAGACAACATTATTTTTAAGTACATCCATGACAACTATCATGAAAGTAGAAATAGAACTCTTTATTGATTTGTCAAAGGAGTGACGGGATACAATGGGAATGGTGTGTCCCTTCTCATTGACTCGCAGAGTGATGTCTCTACCCTTGTGCTGAAATGCTACCAACCTCTCCAGAAATTTGATGGAAACAGCCATATGATCGCACCATGGTGCTCCAAGCAACACATCCTCATTCTTGACTGGAGAGATGAGAAAATCCTCTTTGTCCACATACCATAGAGCAAGTATGGATCAGTCGTGGTCAAGAGACATAACAACCATTCTAACTCCTCAAAATTCCTCTCACATGCTAGCATATCTACCAAATCCCATTCACATGTAAGCACCGGGTAGACTATGTGAAACACTTGTGCAAAGTAAAGAGGGTACCTCTCACCCAAGCTAGGAGTGGATGACTCAATCGTACTAGCCATATCTGTACACACAGATAGATGATGGTTAGAGTGAAAATATTATAAGGGTTGTGTCAAGCTAACCCCAGCGCCACCATCAAGGATTCCCTTCACACTTAATCCCTTGGTAGTGATTGGTATGGTCGCATTGGATTCATTGCCCTCAAAGTATTGTCCCAACTTGTTAACATGTATTTCTACATCAAAGTTCTCATCTAGGTTGGGTTGTGGATCTAAGCATTCCTCCTCTATTGGCATTTCCCTAGCTCCATTTGTCTGTGCAAATTGTGGTAGTCCAACTTTCAATTCTCCATTGAGGAAAGCTCGAAGATCTAAGAATGGCTCTGGGTCTCCATATAGTTTGGACATGATGGTGGTTTTGACTTTTGAAGCCATGAAATCCATCAATTTGGCAATGTTTAATGTGTCATAACATCTAATATCTAACCAACCCAAATGATTTTCTCATATTAAATTGATCTCTTAATGTGGGAGAATAAATGGGAACAAGTGTTAAGATATAGATATGTGCTTATAGATCTATTTCAACACCGGGCCAATAGTAAAGGGGCCCAAATGGGAGATGGTCTATCAAGAGCAAGGCTAACCAATGGAGCATAAGACCTTAGGGTTAGCTTCATTGAAGACCTCCAATAATGTGTGTAAAAGTCCTTTGACCTTAGGTAAGCTAGGGCTGAGCTTGAGGTGGGAACCCGGCCCAAGCTCGAGGTGCTTGTCGTGCTTGAGGTGCTTGTCCTGCTTGAGGTGCTTGATTAAGATGCTTGAGGTGCTTGACTGGCTCCATGCTTGAGGTGCTTGAATTGGTGCATGATTAAGGTGCTTGAGGTGCCTTGAGAAGCTTGCCTGAGATGCTTGTGGGAACACCCCCTACTTCAAGTGCTTAGTCATGCTTGATGACTAAGGGGCTTGCTCATCCAAAGTCAAAAATATCCCTACAAGGAGGGGGGCGAGCCTACAAGGGGGGGGGGGGGGATGAGAGAGAACACACACACACACACACACACACACACACACACACACACACACACACACACACACACACACACACACACACACACACACACACACACACAAGGGAAGCCCCAGCTTGAAGAGGCAGCAAGGACACTTGTCAAGTTCCTTCCCATGTTGCCCTCATGGTGTGCCTGAAGCCTATTGGTTGGCCACCCAAGGGGTCCAATGATAATTTAGGAGATTTAATTAATTGATTTTGCATTTATCAAGTCCTCTCTCTCAAAGGAGAAAGGGGGACACTTGTCCCAAGGCTACCCATGTTGCTTGTAATGGCTCCTGCTTGTGATTGGCTAGGCCTGGAGGGGTCCAATGAGCTTCAAGCATGAGCTACAAGGGGGGGTCGACCCAAGCAAGCTAGGGGGGTGCTTAGGGGGTATACTCACCCACACACACTCACAAACACTCTCATTGTGTACTATGCAAAGTGCAAGATCTCCCTCTCCTTCTCCAAGCAAGTAGAGGTTGAGAGCCTACACCAACACTCTTGGCTATGGAGTGCAAATCCATCCAAGAGCCATGCTTCAATGCTTGAGCTTGCCATCTATTTCTTCTTCATTACTATGCTATTATGTATGCTAGCACAAGAGTTATGATAAGTGAGGAACTAGCTCTTTCTCGTATGAAATGTTTCTTCTTCCTCTTCCCTACCCTCATTCCCTGCTAGCTCTCTCCACCTTCGAAGGTGTTTGAGGTCTTGGGACTGAGGCTTGGTATAGTTAAAGCTTTCTTCAAGTTTAGGTTATGCTATGATGGTGATGCATGAAGCTTTCCATCTTCATTGCTTCACCTAGGTCACAAGGAACACAAAGAATGTATTGTAACAAGTCTCTCTTTATGGGAGAAATCATAATACAAATGCCTATTGGAGGGGGGACCGGCTCCACATAAATCCGGTCCTCAACTGTTGTCATGTTCTCTAAATTCTCTCTCTTGCAAAGTATTGTCCATGCCAAGTTAACTAATTGCTATAATTATGTTGCTATCTTCAATTATGTCTACCTGCTATGCTCACAAAATCATTTCTTGAAAGTACTCTCATTAAGTTCTGCTACTCTCAAATTGAATAGGCAAATTCCATTACATAATGGCACGTTTTGGGCTTCAGTCCCTTGACGTGGGGAAGATGGGATCTCCATTTGTTCGATAGGGTCAGGTAGTCCCTCTGTAAACATTCTTTCCAACAAGAAGTGAGTACGTCCACTTTCCCATGACTTTAAGTCACTTTTTTCTTGGATGACACTAGGTATGGCTAGGGGTCTATGAACTTTGTGAGGTTGTTGTTGCATAGGCAACACTGTGTCTGTAATTTGGATCTGCCTAGGTGCTTGCTCTAGATCCCTCTAGGTCTCTTCTACCAAACTCCTTAATTGCTTGACTTGCTCGATCTCCTCTGTAGGGTTTGGACGAGTTCCTGTCTTCTTCTTGGGTCCTGGTCATCGTGGCTTATGATGATCTTCCTTGTTGGTATCTTTCCTAGTGGTCATTTTGGTCTCCATGGTTTCATCTGAATCAGAATCTTCTTGAGCGTTGTTCATATATACGGGGTCGTCACTAGTCCCTATGTTGGTGTTTGAAGTGGGGTCTGACTTTGTTGCTTTTTGCGATCTCTTCCTTCGTGTTTTCTTCTTTTTTTGAGATTGGGCAATTGATGCCGTGCCTCTTTCTTCAAGAATATAATTTTGTTTTTGGAGCATCGATCGTGTGAGTACATTTACTAGTACCACATGTGTACTTTGTGATGGCTCCTCGGTAATCTCAATCAAGCATAATAGAGTGATCTTCGGTGCATTTGTATTATTCCGAGATTGGGCAATCAAATGATCTATGCCACATCGATTACACATGAGTATCGACATTGTAGACATGCTCGCTTGATTTGTTTGCATCAGTGTAGCATTTTTTTGTAGCCTAATAGGACACTTGGGTACACGATGTGGACCTCCACACTCATAGCATTGAAGGGGTGATCTCTTGGCAGTGTAATTGATATTTTGGCCTCTTATAGTAAGAGTAGCTACTTGATAGATAGGTTTGACTTGTCCTTTTCCCCAATAGTCCTCCATGTAGTATTGTGGACTTTCTTCAAGTGCATCAATCCCATAGGCAATATTAGGGTCTATATCTTCCTCACAGCCTTCCAAACAAGCAATAGATGACTCACAACCCACTTGATTCACAGAAGTGATTCTTGGATGTGGTGGTTGCGGTCCTAGCATTGGAGGTGGTAAGGGTGTTGTTTGAATAACATTTTGGGCCCTAGGGACCATGTGTTGTGACGTTTGTTCAAGAGGTGGGGCCGGAATCAATGCAGGCACTCGAGTTGTGTCTGTCCATGCTAAGGTTGGTCTATTGGCCATCGCGTGCTTAAATACTATGCTATCCTTAGCTTGATGACCATAGCTCCCACATGCATTGCAATCCCCATTGAATTTTACTCTAAAATTTGGGCATTCACTGGTACTATGCGGACCATAGCATTCTGAGCACCATTGTTGCTCCCTTCTTGGATACATATGATTGTTTTGCGGAGCACGATTGTCTCTAAGAATCTCTTGAATGGCCTTGGTGAGACCTGCTAAAGTCATCTCAGATATCTTTGGCTCCTTAGCAATAGGCTTTAGGGTCATTGACTGATGCCGCGATGCTTGCGACCTAGTAGATTTAGGCTGAATAGACACTCTTTCTCCTTGAATCATTAAATTATCCTCCAATTGGACCGCATTGGTGGTGACTGCTTCCCAAGTTGTGATACCTCTAATGACTAGGCCATTGTAGATATCCTTATCTCCTAATGAATCTATCAAGCAATTGGTTATTATTGAAGCGCTCATTTGGATTACAATGAGAATTCAAATGCTTCAAGCGACTAATAAAGTCTCTCACCGACTCTCCTTCCTCTCATTGGGCTTTCTATAGCTGAGATGCTACACCCCAAAGTACTCCCTCTTGTATGTATTCTTTCAAGAACAGTCTCCTAAGAGTAGGGTAAGTCGTTTTTTCTTCCACCCTTAGGGTTCTATACCAATCCCCAGCCTTCCCACTTAAGGGTAGGCTTAAAGCATTACTCTTATGCAGGTCATTGTGTTCTCCTAGAGAATCGCATATTTGTTCAAACACTTTGATATGCTTTCTCACATCTTCGTCTCCACTAAATTTTTGTGTGAGCTTGGATACTTGTACTGCCTTACTTCTAGGCTCTCTATCAGGCGTGTTACACATATTCTCAACAATAGATCGACCGATAGCTTGAGCAAATGTTGCCAAGTCACCTAAGTGAGCAGGCACATGGGCAAAGGCGCTCTAGAGACTCCATGTGGAGTAGGTATTAGCATTGGGCTTGGCACATAGGAAACCCTTGGGTTCCAAGTTTGATACAGTGTTGTGCCATGTGGTGGTCCAAAGTTCATATGTGTAGCCCTAGGCATAGCAGATGTCGGATGTGACATGCTAATGCTAGCCGGTATGGTCCCATTGAAATAAGAGCTTGGGTGTTGTGGTTGTGGAGCATAGGTTGTTGAAACAATGGGAGGGGTAGGAGCTACATGAGTACGAGGATCCATAGGTGTGTACAATTGGTACACACTTGTAGGTACTGTTGCAGGCATTGAGCTACCGTGTAGCAGTGCTTTACTAACAAATGAGGTCCATGGCGTGTTTCTTGGCATGCCCATCATTGGGGTAGGCATGGTAGCCATGGTGTCATCAAGGGAAAGATGAGCTAGACTTGGAAAAGTAAAGCTATCACTTGTGGGCTCAGATTGCACTGAGACCCCTGACGAAACAACATATGGAGGATCCATCGGACTTACTGAGGGAGTCTCCTATGCGATAAGGTTGGTTGTTTAGCCTTCCCTGTATCCAAGAATCTCATGAGACCCGTTGAAGGCATGTGGATCCCCTTGTTCTGTCTCTCTAGCTCAATAACCATATGGATGACCTTACAAACTCTTTGTTGTTAATCCTCTACACTAGTAGCACCTGTTGTGGATTGTAGGACATCTAACCAACTACGTGTGACCTGTGTATAGGTCGATTAGAGTTTTTGTTTGTAGTTTGTACTCCTAGCTACCATCAGGTAATATAACCTCGAAGGAGAATAACTCTGAAGAGTCAGGGGGTCTAGTGAATAGAGTATTCACGTGCACACTCTCCAGGAGCATTGGGTCTACGTTGGTCATGAATGGCGAATTTACTTTCCCACCCCCTCATTTACATCATTAGCTCCATGTTCGGAGCGAGTGGCTCTACTAAAGGTTTCCTTCAAGCGGCTAAGCACACTCGGCCTAGACTGTGGGCTCATGGTATGCATATCTTGGCTTGAGCTATCAGGATTAGGCATTGGGTAACCCTCCATGACGTCGTAGTCAGAGGAAGAGTCACTAGACGCAATATGTGGGTCCTGAGTGGTACTACCTTGGGTTCCCACTGAGGGCCTAGTGACTAAGGTAGAGGAATAATGAGTGCCTGCATAACCAGAGACACTCTCAATGTGCTTGTCCTCTAGCACATGACCAAAGCGTAAGTGCATGTGACATCAACACTCTAGAGGTGTTGGTGAGTGCCCGTGAAGGTCGCTCACCTAGCTTTTTAGGTGTTTACAACCCAAATTTTATGGTATTTTTGATCCCTTTTTTTTTAACCGAGCCATGGAATATGGTGTATGATATCTCAAAACAAGCGTCTTGGCTAGAGGGACGGGCCGTGCTTTACAGTCTCCGATTCGATTACAAACAGCCCTCGGAATCCTAAAACTAGTCTTTTCCTAGGTGGGGAGAGGGCTAGAATTAGTAAGTCCAAAGGGTGAGTGTGTAGGGGATGGTGGAGGACTTGAGGAACTTGTCCCACATGACCTCCCTCCACTTGAGATCCTAGTCTCTATATATAAGGTAGTGTGAATAGTATATCATTAGACTGAGGACTAAGGCCTGAGCTTGGGCTTGGAAAAAGATCCTGATCCCTTCCTTTTAGCATAATATTTTTTAATTTTAATTTCCGAATTTCTTTTTAGTTTCAAATATCCTGAGCGTTCTTTTTAAATATATATTTTTCTTTCTGAGGATAATGTGGTCGCGTGGATGCCGAGATCCCACATGCACACATTAGCTCCTAGGAGCTCTGTCTAACCTCCTTGCAACTAATTAACAACAAATTAACAGCTAATTAACTGTCTAAGACAGAATTGCACACTCACACACGGTCAACTCTGCTGCTCATTGTTTACTCTACTTCTCACCATCTACACTCACTAACAACTCTACTAACACCTGCACAATGCAAATCTTGCAAAACTAACAAAAACCAATACAATGCAGCAGTAACAGAGCTTAGAGTTTCTAACAGAATCTGTCAAAAACCTACTTATCTGCCCTTTACAGTCACTTAGCAGTTCTCAAAGAACTCAACAAAAAACAGAAAACAGATGGAAGAAAAGCTTCCAGAGGTAGCGATGAGTGCTCCTCAAGCTTAATGCAAGGCTGTCCCCAGCAGTGGTGCCAAAAATGTACGCTTTGTCGTACGTGTCAAAGGCTGGGAACTTGCTTGTGCAATGTGTGCAAGCCTCGAAAGGCTGCAAACACACAGCTAGAGAGTCCTAGCAAGCTCAAAGAACAATGGTGTGTCACTCACCTCTCAATGCTTTCATCGTGAAGGTTCCTGTGCTGCAAAGAAGAAGGAGCTGCCGTCGATGCCGCGCTCTACCGCCTCGCCACAACCAATGTCGTCGCAATGCTCGATCACACACTCTCTCTCTCTCTCTCTATCTCTAGCATACACACACACATACACGAGGAGAAGGAGACATAGATGGAGCAAGAGTACTTCTTAGCTTACACCTCAGAGAATAAGGATTTTTAGGTCAAATGGACCTTTTATAAGAGTTTGGCCCATTCACACATGGGTGCCCATAGTGGCAGATCATTGTAAAACTGCTGTAAAAATAAGATAAGTGGTGCATCTCTCATCGGCGATCACCTACACACCTATTGGACCGACAAACCTGGTCCATGGCTCAATCAAATAAATAATATGCATCCGTCGAAGGTGATAGGGTGTCCGTGAGGGTTAACAGAGAGCTTGAAGATCTTCTGCCCCAAAAGGGAGGCAGTGCTGAGGGAATTCTTTGACAACTCATTGGATGTATATCTTCATCAGATGACACATGACTATCTTCTTTAGTTACATGAGATTTCTCTCTTGTGTCTTTGTATCTCTTCTTTTCCTTTGCCTCACATTGAGGTCTTCTCATATAACAGATGAGTGCTTCTTCTACTCGATAGAATTTCCTCTTTTTGAAGTCTCTTCATGAGACTTCACAGGAGAATCCTTGTTTGCAACTATATTTGGACTATAGCCTACAAAGTAGGAATTTCCATAGCTTCTTGTAACGTGCACGCAAAAAATTCAACTGCCCAAATTCCAACAGTAGTTGCAACATCATTGTACAAATCCAAAGCGGTGAAGTCAATCACTCTCTCCTCTTCTTGATTGCGTTCAGGCATAGTGATGGTGCTTTGTGAAACAATGAAATATAGCTATTTTGTGTGAACAATTGCAACTATTCCCCTTTGTGAATCAAGCAAAATCTCTTTTATCTTACAAAGTTTTGATTTAAAATCTTTTGATTAATCAAGGTAGAGAGAAGGGTCATAACATATCCCGCCTTGAAGCTAACAAAATCCTTTTGAGCTTTCTGTACGCTCAATAGTGATAAAACCAACAGTAACCCCCGTAAAGGTCCACTATTAATATGATAGCTCCCATGGTGTTCAGGTTGCAAAATATAGGGGTTAATAGATTTCAATACTCACTTACAATGGTTAATTAAAATGTTCAACCCGTCATGCTCAATCCTAGAACCACCCTTTCTTCAAAAAGAAAGAGATAACATAGATATGCTTTGATACCAATGTCAGAGAATTGAGATTAAAGTGCAGCAAAATTTATAGATTCACTAGATTAATCAATCAATTGTGTAACATTGAGCATGAGAATTGAAAAGCATGCATTAACTTAGATTCAGTCACACATCACATACATGTACCAAAACTGCGAGAGAGAGAGAGAGAGAGAGAGAGAGAAGAGAAGAGAGAGAAGAAGAATTTGACACCAATTGAGTGCCGGACATTTTGGAGCCAAAACCCCTCCAAAAGGACTTTGTATTAATAAATTCTTCTCTTTTAGAAGAGCTTCTGATCAGTACAACTAGCTAATTTCACTTTTAACTACACAAATTGAAGAGATGAAACCGGTTGGAAAGAAGATGTGTAAGCATTAAGAAGTAGTAACCTGCATAGTTAATTATGTATAAACTTGAGCATCCATAACTATAGAGACTTGTGTGGGAGAGAAAGAGAAGATGATGAGCCTTGAGAAGAGCATGGAGATATTTTTCTTAGCTGAGGATTGCATGGAGCTTCATGAGACAAGAAGACAAAATTTTCCCTACTCTCTCCAACATAGCCTTGCAGAAAAACGAATAAAACTCCCTCGTGTGTGGAATGAGCTGAATGTGTTCAAATAGCTATTCAAGATTGGTAGTTAGAGTTAATCAGTTTAGACTTAGACTTTAGATCAAACTTCAGTGCACTGGAAGACAAGATTGGAAAAGTGACAAAATAATGGAAAAGAAAACTGAAACTGGAATTATAAAGACACTGGAATTGGAGTTTTATTATTCAGATGATATAAGAGTACAATTGAGGAACTAGTACTGAATGAGGATACATAATATATTAGCCAATGGCTCAAGATACAAGTATTGGACTTTGGATTACAACTCAGAGTAAGCAGGAAGAAAGAGTTGGAGACTCAAAATGGAATAGTGGGTCCTATTTATAGCCTTCAATTGGTGTATGATTGACTATGTACTATCAGTTACCATGGTAACTATCTCTGGATTACTGCTTCTAGAAGCCTCTGGTGTAATCACCCCTGCGAGCTGTCTGCTAAGGGCTATTCCCACCTTCTACATTTTTTTTCCGAGAAAGAGATCCTTCTATTGGTTAATGAAACCGCCCATAGGGCTACAACCACCTCTATTAGTCCCACCTTCTACATTTCTCCTCCCCTTTCTTGAATTTTGGTATAAATTCCAAATTTTCAGTAGCATTGTGGTTTTACCCATTATCTATCCATATGACTTTCTTCTTGTCAGGTGACTTCTTTCTGGGAGGTTTGTGAAGCACTTTGAAGGGTTTAGGAGCACTTGGAGCCGCATTGTCCTTCTGAATCAGCCTGAATAGGGCCTCTTGCTCTAGTTTCTCTTTCCATGATGTCTTTATTTCCAACTCATAGGGCGTTAATGGATTCCACGTCTTGGTATTGGGGTCGTACAGGGTGCATTTGCCTCTTATCAGCCTGGCCCTTGCCAGCTTATGGTAGTATGATGCAGTGTACATCCACCCTCGAGGCAATGATTGGCTGCATTTGATGCGAGCCTCGAATAAAATCTCAACCATTTCTGACGCATATCTTTCATAGATTGGTTGAGATTTTATTCGAGGCTCGCATCAAATACAAATTGACCTTATTAGCTTTTTTTTTGTGGGATTTTGGAGGCTTTGACCACTAGCTATAGAAGCTAGTTCTCTTCTAATTTGTACTTTCCATTGCCCTATTAAGAGTTGAAACTTTGTAAATTGGCAATAAGCTCAGTAGCCATCGTATTCTTCAACGCCTCCTACAACTTCCTCATACCAAACCCTGAGCCCATCTGCTATGTGAATATATCTTTGTTGATTTGCTGGCTCAGTGTGAGGTGGATATAGTGTTGGAAAGAAGTGAGGTAACTCTACTTGTTTAGCTGGAATGGCATAGAGAAGTGTTGAGGAATCACAAACAAACTCCAAAAAATTCATGATCATCTGGTTTTCTTGCTACGGCATCATCTTTTTGGAGATCCGAACGAGATGAAATAAACTTTTCAAGTGCTTCTCCTGCTCACTGAGAGTCATCCTGGTCTTGGACCCTCGATTGCTAGTCATCTCCAATAAGCTTTTGATTCTTAAATCCAGAACTCCCCTGGCACTCTGCATCTGTATCAACATTTTTGTGATTTGCTTACGCATACCTTTCATAGACTGGTAGGT
This sequence comes from Adiantum capillus-veneris, assembly GCF_014529385.1. NCBI lineage: Eukaryota > Viridiplantae > Streptophyta > Polypodiopsida > Polypodiales > Pteridaceae > Adiantum > Adiantum capillus-veneris. The sequence goes on along the minus strand of NC_140943.1, from coordinate 112,224,979 downwards.
CGGTTTGGTGCCCAATAATATGTCTACCTGTATCCCAGATACCTAAGATCTGTAGTGGTTAAGTCCTTTACAACCGGGTTTATGGATTTGTCATCATTCATCAGGCACCATCCCGAAACCCTATCCAATGCTTAGATTCAACTTGAATGTGGTGGAAGCTAGCAAACTATCTGATTATGATAACGCACGGATTTCTAGTTTAACACCATCTGGCTGGTCCCCACATACAACATCTAAGGCCTCTCCAGATCTAAGAAAGCTGTGAGGTCCTCTCCCCGATACCATAACCTTTGGTAACAGGAGGGCACCTTACAGGTCGCTAGGCCCTATTCGATTGAGAAAACATAGTTAATATAGACAAGATTCTAATGGACAGGCTCTCATCACCGAGTAACTTGAGTCCGAACCATTAAAAAGGATTCCTAGCCCTGTCTCGCAGGGAAAGCGTGAACTGTTACAATACTATGACGTTCCTAATTCTCACCTTCCGAGAGAGAGAAACCCTAATTTGCCTTTTTCCCAATAACTTTCAGAGGCACGTACAATTGGAATTCTCGACTCTTGGCACAATGAGTCTCTAATTCGCTCTTTTACAAGAGGGAGAGGAGAGTTTCTCGACTAATCGAGACCACCCATCCTTGACTGGCAACCCGAGCCACTCCCCACTTTCCACCCCACACTCACACTTTGTTATGCTTGTTTTCTAATTACTACCACATGATTGTTCATACACAAGGTTCCTTTTTTGGGTTTCCATCACAAGTTCATTAAGATAGTCCTTCAACCAATTTCAAATCGGTACCAAGACAATCCTTCTAGAAGAAAAACAACATACGATCCTTCTTCATTAAAATATCCCAACCCCAAGAGTTCACTCCTCTTGGCGAGAGTTTATTTCTCTCGGTGTCTTTAGTTGCCCATACAACTAAATTGTCATGCAATCTGGGCACCAACCCGCAGTGACTAACTTGCAATCTGGGCAACAACCCGGAAGTACTATCTTGCATTCCGAGCACCAACCCGCAAGATGTGTGCAACCATATGCTCTGCTTAAGCGTTCACTCCGCTAAGCTCTCCTCCCCGGATATCAAAGGGAGTTTTCACTATATCAGTATAGGATTTTTAATGAAGAAGGTTCGAGAGTTCTTCTACTAGGCAAACATTTCTTTTCTACGAGCAAACAAATTACTTTCCAAACAATCTTTCACTTTTCAAAGAAAATTATATAAAACATATGCTGTAGTTTGTGATGGTTTTATGATCCATAGAGATTGTTTTCCCTTATTCTACTCTATCGTCTATGCAATGAATGCAAATACTTAACAAAATTAATTTCGACCTTGTCTAATGTAGGACCATTGCCTAGAGAGTTTGGTGGCACATCCTCCAAGGCAATTCTTTTCCTTTATCAGCTTCTCGACTAGTGCCAGCCTCATCATTGTGAGTCTTGCTAACAAGGGTCCTTTTTGGGGCCATCTTGTCTCTAAATGTGTAAAACTAATTGTGCAAAAATCAATTTGATAATAAGGTTGATGGAATGTTAATTTCATCTATACTTACACTTCTATTCCAATGATTTATGCTTATGGTAGGTAAGAAATTTTATGTAAGGTCTAATAGACAATACTCATTCACACCATCCATTTATGCACTAATCTCATGATTAATCACTTATATATACTTGCAAGAACAATCCATCATTTTAGTTGGACAATTCTTGAATATGCTTAGCTAATTCATGCAAATATTTAGGTTACATTGATGAAGAATTGTGCATGCAGTCAACACAATCAATTATGTAATCGAGCGGTGAGACCTTCATTACTTTGTAATGTAGAGAAATTACCATAAAATAGATATAATGATTGTTGATTTCCAATTGAGGATAGGTAAATAAGAGTATAGCATTTGATAGTAGAGTAGCAATTGGAAAGGACTCCAATTGAATGGAAATATGATAGCAATTGGAAAGGATTCCAATTGAATGATAATGTATGGAAGCAATTGGAAAGGATTCCAATTGAGAGAAGAGATTGATAATGTATGGAAGCAATTGGAACGGATTCCAATTGAGAGAAGAGATTGATAATAGCTTGATTAAACAATAGATTTACATTACCCAATGTGCTTTGGAGGTATTGATCTCTCAAAGCTTTGATGTGGAAGCCACCAAGTTAATTGCCACAGCAGCAGAGCTGCCTTCTCCCAAGTGTGTTCAAGTGTGTCCAAAATTGAGTGTGAATGGCCTTTATATAGGGGTTTGGAGGTTGCTTGAGGTCCAAGGCATGCCCATACCTCCCTTGCTTGCTCCCTCTTGCCAAATGAAGGATTAGAGGTGTCACAAGCCTCTCACTTACCAGTAGAGGTGTCCCCTTTTACCCAATCGAGTGATACACCTCATGTACTTACCCATGCTTAGGGTCAACATACCATAACAGATGGGCTATGGCCATGGGTCATTTATGGTCATACATACATATACCCATACATACACATGCACATACATGCTCATGCACATGCGTACATATGCATACCTTAGGCTTAGGATTTAATTTATTAACATTAGGATGAAATTTAATTGTCTAAAGTGAGCTTGGCTTGTCAGAATTCAAATTTGAAACTTTCTATTAAAAACGAGTTTGAGGATGACAGACTAAGGTGTCAGATGCACACACCTGCTATATTTACTAGTTTCCGAGACAAACAAATATCTTTATGGAAATTCAGGACGAGATAGATTTAGACGAGACGGTAGCGTCTAGGTGGGTGTAAGCACCTCAAAACTTTCTATTTTTGGACGAAAATGATAAACAAGTAAATTTTTTTTTCTGAAAATCTTACAATAATATATTTAACATTGGCTCATGAAAGCTGGAAAAACTGCCAAAAATAGTAACTTTTTGTTTATGACCAAAATGGCCTATATGTATTCCATTACATGGGAATGCCCTTTCCAAGGGTGGCAGAGACCTTACAAAAGCTGAGTCATCCTCTAAATACTTCTAGATTTGGAGGGTTTTTTTACGTTCGTAGGCTCTTGTTCAGTGTCGATAGCTCATTAGAATGATTATGGTTAGATTCATAGTCATGTTCGAGTAAAATGGTCTTTGCCCTTACACTGACTAGGATCTGCTTGTCCGCCAACCTTCGGTTGGTTAGGTGGATATGGTTGAGATTTATTAGTAGGTGGTGGTTGATGATTTCATTGACCCTCCTTGGCTTGATCTGAGGATGGACCTTCAGTTGGTGCTGATCCACCTCCCGTTGACCCTGTGTTATGTCCATCCTGATCGTCATCATCTTCCTCCCGATGGTGCTGTCCTGGGTCTCATGATTCTCATCCTCATAATCTTCATCTTAATCCTTTTGATTCTCTAAATATTCAATTAGTGCTTGGTTAACCAATGCTATTGTAGTGTATGTAGCAACCTTCTCTTAGAGGTTTGATTGAATGGATTTGATCATATTTTCAATATCAATCACATTCAAAGTCAGATCACCATCTTTATTCGTTATCTGTACCAGAGAGTGATAAATGTACTTTTCCATTATAGCTTCCTTTATCACATGATGCTTCTGGTATAGCTTCTTGTAATCTGCTCATTTTGCTTCTAGTAGGGTTTGGAATCTATCAATGTCCCGTTGAAAATTACCTTTTCTTCTTCCAACACCTTGTTTTCATTTGTCATCTTATCTATCTTTTTCTGGAGGCCTTGAAGCTCTTTGTCATGGCGTTGTTGCTGAAGGTAAAATCCTAAAATCTCTTGTGTCCACCCAGCCTTGTCCTTTTTAATATTCTCCAACTCAGCTTGAGTTTTTTGAAGTTCTGCTTTCACTGTATCCACTTCAAAGTTGTAGATGGATGCGTACGCGTCCATCATCTGGCCTATGGAATCTAGAATGGTACTCCATCTAGATTGTATAAATGCAACATATGATGATGCTAGGATCAGTCTGATTAGTTCATAGATTATCATTGGGAACGCATAAGGGAGTTCAACACAATTTGGTTTATTCATGACCAGTCTTCCCTTAAGTGGTTGCTACTACAAGCGTTGCAGCCTATCCAGCTTTATGATGGGCATATGGGTTTGGTAGGGCTTTGAGCTACTGCACAAGGCCTAGTATCCTGAGACGTGGTGTTAATATGAGTTTGTTAAGTGTTTATCTCTTTGCCAATGTCTTGTGTAGTTGGAGACTTTCCTGCCTATCCTTGTGTCATGGGTTTTGGGGGCTTCTCAGTGTGTACTGTTTGTTGTGCTTTGACCTGAAATCCTTTTAGCAAATCACTAGTTTTCTGCTTCTTGATAGCTGACAGAGTTGATGTTTGTTTTGCTCCAATTTTCACAATCTCTTTTCCCTTGCCTGTCTCTTGTTTTGTTGCAGTGTCCTTGGTCTGTGTTGTGCTGATCTTGTCAGCCTCCTCGATGCCCATTTCTTTAGACAAGGTGACTGTGATTTGTTGTGGCCTCTCCTTTGTCTCCGTATCCCATATGTTTTGAACATTGGTGTGTACTAGTGCTAGATCTGCCAAGTAGAGAAACTACCAGACATGCCAAGCCTTAAATAGATTTTTGGATTTGGCCTTGGCAGTCTTTAGTACAACACTGATATATAGGAAGTGGATTATTTTGATCTTTGCCTCTAGATTTTGGATTTTAGCCAGTAACATGGAAAATAGCTTTTCAGAGGTATAAGTTGGGTTATTCTTTAGGCTGATGGTTTTTGCAATGCACCTGTATACTGCTGTGCATTCCATTGCTACTACTGGAATGCCCTGAGTACCATCTATCCTTTTCTTTCTGGCCTGGTCATCTTATTTGAGAAATTTTCTGACTTCATTAGTTGTGGCTGGTGTGGGTTTGGGCGTATTTAGAAGTCTTTATACATGGGCTAACTCACCAGGTGTGAGTTCTAGTGTTTTGCCGTTGACCAATGTTGTGCCCTTGTTTTCCTGGTATGTGGCAAGCACCTACTGGGTAATCCTTGCATCAAAGGGCAATGCTGTAGCACCACCACTACCTCTAACTTCCATAATCTCAATAGGGCCCGATCTCTCTCTTGGAATATATACTTGGAAATCTTATTGTGTTGTCCTACTCTAGATGCTTTCAAACTCTCAGATTCTGCTATCATGTTGTCTAGTGTTTCTTGCATTTTTAGTGAGGTGTTCTTTTTGCCCATGCACGACTCAGATGAACAGGTTTGGGTAGAAGAAGAGTTACTTGTTGTGGTGAAAGATCCATAGAAAGAGTAGCATGGGGTTTGGGGTAATGTCGTTGCAACTATTGATGTGTGTCACGAAGAAGGTCTTTGTTGTGAGCTGGAGGGTGTTTTTGCAGATTGGGAAGCAAGCAACACAAGTGGATGCGAGCAAAGGGAAGATGGGTGAACCCTTTGCATAGTTATACGTATACACACATGAATGCACCACTCCTTGAGTGTCTCGAAGTTATGCGCATCATTTGTGATGTGTCACTCATGCAGTGGTCCATTATAATCATTATTACTCACAAGATCCTTTTGAAGATGGTGGCATTTATTTTCTGCTGGTGACCATTAGGTGATGTGACTAAATTGTCCCACTGCTTTTGAGCTACCTTATCGGTTCTGAGACTGGTCTGAGGTGGTCTGAGGTTGAGTCTGCACTGGTTCTGGAATTGTCCCCACTTTCCTGATATGAAACAATTTCAAAGGTTCATCATCTGATTTAGGTGATACCTTTAGTACTGGTTCTACTAGAATTTCCTTTGTTCTGGCAGAGTATAGCTCGATCTTAGCCACATTGTATACTCTTGGTAGTAGTAGTCCTGACAAATCTCTAAGTCTGATAGTAACATTGGAGAACACCCAATCCACCTCATAAGGTCGACCCAAGAAATTTTTAGATTTGGTTTCGTAGGTCCCAACTTGGACTAATAAAGCAGTACCAAATCACCTTTCTTGAATTCTCTGACCTTAATTTTACTGTCATGCTAGTGCTTCCTCCTCTGCTGGAAATCCATTCTAACATGGCCCTCTGTCTGATTTCATCCAGTTGTAAAAGGTTGTCCAATCTTTGCTTCATATTCTGATTAAAGTCTACTCCATATTCAACTGCCATAATCAAATTGGGAATAGCAAATTCCATTGGTATGACTACCTTTGTGCCATACACCATCTAGAAAGGTGTCATGCAAGTAGTGACCTTGTAGGCAGTTCTATCGACCCATAATGATGACTGAAGCTTAGTGTCCCACTTATGCAGTTCCTTCTTAACTATTTTGGTGAGGATAGTCTTGATGGTTTTATTACTGCTTTTTGCTTGGCCATTGCACTTTGGATAATACCATGTGGATTTTTGGTGCTTTACTGAAAACATCTCAGTTAATATATGAATATTTTATTAGTAAAGTGTGCTCCTTGATTTGAAACTATTTATACTCACGTCCATATTTGCTTATGATGTTTTCATACAAAAATGTAGCTGTTGATTTAGCAGTGTTGTTTAGCAATGCCTTTGCTTCAACCCACTTGCTGACATAACAACTGAGCATGACAATATACTTATTCTTTCTTGGAGTTACTTTCTTGAATGGCCCCATAAAATCCAAACCCCATTTCTTGAAAATTCCCAGTGGATACACTGGAGTCAGTGGTGTCAAATCAACTGCCCATTCTCTGGCAAAGATCACACATTTTGTAAAAAGCTCTGACATCAATCATCATAGTTTTCCACCATAAACTTGCTTGAAGGATCTTCGTATATGTGATGTTAGTTGAAAAATGCCCTCCAACATCTCCATTATGAGATTCAGTGATCACTTGCATTCTTTCTCTCACTGGTACACATCTACAAAGCACACTGTCAATGCCTAGTATGTAGAGTGCTCCAACAATGATAGTGAATTTTAGACTCTTTATGATTAGTGCTTTCCTCCTATTCTGGGACCAGTCATCTGGAAACTTCCCTAGTTGAAGAAAATCATAAATGTCCTCATATTCTAGGTCTGGCTCTTCTTCAACTGTTGTCTAGAATAATTCAACATCTACAGGCTCATCCCATAATAAAGTTTTTGAACAACCTTCTATGCTTCTGGAAAGGAAATTCTTGAATTCAAACTCCATTAGAAACATCATACACTTGATTAGACTTTGCTTGTATAATAACCTTGTTGACCAGAAACAAAAGAGCTTGATGATCTACATAGAAGTGAAACAAATTGCCCAATAAATAATGTCTGAATTTGGTAGTGTTGAATAACATCCCTAGTGCTTCTCTTTTAGTATTCAAGTACCCTTGTTCAACTGTATTGAACCTTCGACTGGCGAAGTAGACCGAGTAGTCTATTTTTCCTTCAGGCTGGGCCAGTATGGCTTCCATAGCCATGCCAAAAGCGTCTACATGAACATGGAAAATAACATCCCAATTAGACTAGAAAAGTATTGGCTTCCTGTTGTTGGAATTAGGGTTGCAGAGAAACACACACAGCTTGGAGAAGACAAAGGAAGCTCAAGGCACACAATAGAGAGTGTGTTACTTAGTGTGCAATGGAAAGATAGATAGCCCTAGAGTGATGGGTGTATATACAATGCACGGGGGAAAAAACCTCCTAAAGAGGGAAAAAATGCCCCGGCGGTCCTAGTGTGTTCACACACATCACTACCACATGTATATGGTAACAAATCCCCCCTGGAGTGATGCGGTGAACGAGAGCTGGCACATGAGTAAAGGGAAGTGCCATGCCCTGAGGATAGGATCAGTCCACAAAGGGGAGTAAGCCCAAAGCTTTGCGGAAAGCTTCAAGCTTCTCACGAGACAATGCCTTTGTGAAAAGATCTGCAAGGTTGTCCTGTGTTGGCACATAAGCCAAGTTGATCTCTCGTGCTGAGAGCCTTTCCCTGACATAGTGGTAATGCACCTCAATGTGCTTTGTGCGAGCATGAAAAACTGGGTTCCTCGCAACTGCCAATGCGCTCTGACTGTCAGTGTAGATAGTGTTGGCAGTGTCCTGTCCAACACCCAAATCAGCCATAAGGCGTCTGAGCCATACACACTCAACCGTAGCTGTGAAGACTGCCCTGTACTCAGCCTCACAACTCGAAGTGGCCATAGTAGGTTGCTTCTTGCTCAACCATGATATACATGAACTGCCAAGCATGAAACAAAAACCACTTGTGGACACTCTCGTGTCAAAACAACCAGCCCAATCTGAGTCCGAAAAAGCATGTAAGTCTGGCGGCAATGATCCCCCCTTGGGATAAAACAAGCCAAGATGTAAAGTGCCACTAAGGTAGCGGAAAATCCTCTTGACAGCTTGCCAATGCTTAGACCCTGGGCTATGCATAAATCTGCTGACCTGTGAGACTGCAAACTGAATATCTGGCCTCGTGTTGCATACATAAATGAGGCAGCCAACAACAGTTTGGTAAAGAGTGACATCAGCAGGATCGCCAGCATCATGTAGACTCAACTTCAAACCTGTTTCCATGGGAGTGGCAATAGGTTTGCAATCCTCAAGTCCAAACTTACATAGCAATGTCTCTATGTAACTTTTCTGACACAAGGCAATACCACCATCACACTGCTTAAACTGTATACCCAAGTAATGATGCAACAGCCCCAAATCTTTCATCTTGAAAGTAGCATTCAAATCAGCCTTAAATTCAGCAATATGTCTCTCATTTGGTCCAGTGATCAGCGAATCATTGACATAAAGAACCACAATGAGAAGTACATCACCCTCACGCTTTACATACAATGTGCTTTCTGTTGGACTGTTACGAAAGCCTTGTTTGACCAAATGAGTGTCAGCTTTCTCATACCAAGCACGAGGAGATTGCTTCAACCCATACAAAGCCTTGTTACATTTGCACACTTTGTCCTCTTGTCCTTTTATGACAAAACCGCGAGGCTGCGTTACATAAACTTCCTCAAATATGTCACCATTCAAGAAAGCAGTAACAATGTCTGATTGATGTACATCCCAACCAAAATGAGCTGCCAATGCACATAGAAAACGCACAGTAGTCATACGACAAGTGGGAGCAAAAGTCTCTTCATAATCTATGCCTTTTTGCTGTGCATAACCCTTTGCAACAAGTCGAGCCTTATGGCGATCGATCTCACCATCCGGCTTGCGTTTCAACTTGTAAACCCACTTCGTACCAATGGCCTTTTTGCTAGGAGGCAAATCACATAAAGTCCATGTGTCATTTTCTATAAGTGCATCATATTCTGATTGCATGGCAGCCATCCAATTTTCTGAATTCTGTGCTTCATCAAAAGACAGAGGCTCCTCAACATCATGTAAGCTAGACACAGCCAAAGCATAACAATCTGATGCATAAGATGCATGGCGAGAGCCCGAACGAGTACGACTAGACAAAGGTGCATCCAATTTACTGTCACGCAAAGTGTGCACCAGCCATTTTGGCATACCTCTAGCCTGCTCATTTTCAGCCCTTTCCTCATCAAGTACATCATGTACATCTGCATCAGTAATAGGCTGATCTAAATAGGCTGTACATTTGCCTCATTGGAACTTACATTCGTATTTCCACCACTGAAAAGAGGCAACAAAGTGTCATTAATGTTCTGTGAGCTTACATTACTGTCTCTAGTACATGACAACAAGGGTTGAACAGAATCTTCCACAAACACTACATCCCGTGAAACCAGAATACGTTTTGTTTGTGGATGATACAACCTATGTCCTTTGCTTTCAGCACTATAACCAACAAAAATACATTTGACAGCCTTATCATCCAATTTTCTGCTCTGCACTTGTGGCACGAAAGCATATGCCAAACAGCCAAAAACACGCATCTGCTCAATAGAAGGCTTTCTATCATGCCATGCTTCATATGGAGTAATAGACTGCAAAGCTTTTGTAGGACACCTGTTAAGTACATAAGTGGCACACATGATGGCCTCAAGCCAAAAAGAATGCGGTAAAGCTTGACTTTTGACCATACATCGTGCCATTTCCGTCAGTGACCTGTTTTTCCTCTCAGCAACACCATTTTGCTGAGGTGTATAAGGCACTGTACATTGGTGTTTTATCCCACGACTAGCTAGAAATGCATTAAATTCATGAGACATATACTCCCCCCCTCGATCGGAACGGAGGGTGCCCATAGTACACTTTGAGACATTTTCAGCCATAGCCAGAAATTGTTTGAAGCACATAAAAACTTCGGACTTCGCTTTAAGCGGAAATACCCATGCATGCCTGGAGTAATCATCAATGAAAGTCACGAAGTACAGGTAATTTCCCAAGGAAGGAGTTTGCATGGGCCCACAAACATCACTATGCACAAGCTGCAACCTGGATGTGGCCCGAACTGAACCATCCTTTGGAAATTTAGAACACTGCATCTTACCCAAAATACAGCCTTCACAAACATGTTTGACAGTTGCTTCAAGAGGTGGCAAAGAAGCAACCATATCATATTTCTGCAAACGCAGCAAACTGGCAAAATTCAGATGACCAAAACGTGCATGCCAAAGTTTTGCATCTGAAATAGCCCTTGAATCTGCAACATCATTTGCAAAATTTTATCCACACTTGTCATACAAAGTGAGCTTATACAGCCCACGGCACAAAAGCCCAGATCCAACAATTTCATCACCAAAATTGAGATCATGAATTGAACATCTGTCATCTACAAATTTGACTACAAGTCCAAGTCTAGCAAGTGCGGATACAGACAAGAGATTCTTCTTGATCCCATGTACATAAAGTGCATCAACAAGTGTGAAGGAACTGCCATTAGCAGCAGTGAGCACAATATTTCCAACTCCCTGAATTGGATAAGAGGCGTTGTTGGCACAAGTGACTGAATTCCCATGAGGGACAGACTCGAGAGAGGTAAACAATTCACGATGTGAGGTAATGTGCTTTGTAGCACCACTGTCGAAATACCACACATGTGAATCTGCAGCAACTGACAAGCATGCATCATGGACAACAGGATTGTAAGTGCACTCTGCGCTAAAAGCCCATTTTGCATCAACATCAACAACACAGTCTCCTTTCACAGAAGACTTAACAATGGCTGCATTTGTAGTGGAACCAGCATTTGCATTGGAACCACCCTCTTTCTTCTTAGCCTCTTTGGCCTTCAACTTAGGACACGACTTGATCAAGTGATCATTGGCTTTACAATAATGGCAACGCATCTTCTTTTTGCCCTTATCACCAGAATTTCCAGACGAATTGCTACCAGCAGAAGCATTAGGAACATAATTTTTGCCACTCGCAGCAGAACCATAAGAAGTGGCTGCATTGCTGTTACCACCCTTTCTTTGAGAAGCAATAAAAGCCTGTTCAACTGCACGCTGTCTAGGCCTGTTTTTTCTGGACAGTGACTCTTGCAACAGCAATGTGCATAATGCATCAAACTTGACAACTTCTGGATTTCCTTGGGTCATCAGTCTCCAAGTACTAGCAAAAGTCTGGTAGGAATGTGGTAAGGCATCAAGAACAGTCTGCACAAGGGAACTGTCTGAAATGACTTCACCTGCAGAAATAAGCTGCTCATTGATATCCTTGACACTAGCAAGGAAAGTGTCCATATCATCTTCCTCATGCATAATCTTCGACTCCAGCTCTTTACGCAGCAAAGCAATTTTAGCCTCATTGCGGCTTGCATAAAGACCTGCTAGAATATACCAAGCCTGTTTTGCAGATTTTGGTTAACGGATGTGAGGAACAATGGTGCGCTTCATAGACAACGCAATCAATGCATGAGCCTGCGCATCCTTAACATCCCAACGAGCTTGTTCTGCCGTAGGCAAAACAACTCTAACAGCTGCAATCCTTGCAGCAAGACCTGCAACATCCTCAACATCGCCTACATCCTTAGAACCAGGACGTACATCAATGCCCAGCACAATGTTCCAGACACCTTTTGACACAAGAACATGTTGCATCATATAAGCCCACATAGGGTAGTTGTCCCCATCCAACCTATCCTCAGCAGCAAACATCTTGAACACATCTGTGTTGTTCTTGTCAGCCATGGTAAATGCTGCACCTGATGTGAAAACTGCCCGAAAATAGGAGAAATGGAGCGGGAACAACCTGTGCTATATAGCACAAACCGTAGAAGACTATAAGGCACCTGTTATGCAAAAAACGGCACTGACAAAAATTATGCACAAAATGACGAAATAGCCTGTGCAGTACTGCCTGTAGTGGAAACGGAGGCCGAAATGAGCCCAAATCAAAATTATGAGCAAACCAAGCTCTTCGAGCTTACCCAAAATTTTTGTCGACCTGCGAACGCTCGCCAAAGCTCATTGAAATCGGAGAAAGTGAGCAGGCGTGTGCTGGAGCAGCTGGCGACTAAGCCCGGGAGGACGTGACCTGCTCTGATACCAATTGTTGGAATTAGGGTTGCAGAGAAACACACACAGCTTGGAGAAGACAAAGGAAGCTCAAGGCACACAATAGAGAGTGTGTTACTTAGTGTGCAATGGAAAGATAGATAGCCCTAGAGTGATGGGCGTATATACAATGCACGGGGGAAAAAACCTCCTAAAGAGGGAAAAAATGCCCCGGCGGTCCTAGTGTGTTCACACACATCACTACCACATGTATATGGTAACACCTGTTGATCGCATCTTTTAGAACAAACCAATCCAAAAAAATGAGAAGTATTATGATGCAATCAATAAAGTAGAAGATAATTTGATTACCATAAGTTAATCTTATTCAAAAGAGGAAAGATCATGGGCATAAATGTTGAACAAAAATAGAGAGGACAATTTTTTTGACTTTTCAAATCAATGAAAGAGCCAACAACTGAGATACCAAAAGGACGAGGAGTCAAAACAAGCATGAAAATGGCCAATGCCAATATTGATAAATAGAGATCAATATCTCACGTTAGTTTAAGCCCCATATTGCATTATGGACAACATAACTCGATATTATTTGACAAAAATTGTGAATAAATGAATTTTCTCTCCCTAGAATTGGCCATTCTAGTGAGAGAAAATAAAAATAGTAGAAGGGCCAGTTATGTACAATGGAAAGAGGAACGTGTTTGTGAACTAGAGAGTTCCAAAATTTGAATGCATTCTTCACAAGTGCCAATGGAATTCGATAAGGATTAAATCGAGATCTTATGGAGCAAAGACGGGACATTAACGAGTTTAAAAGAGTCCAAAATGGATCTTGAAAGCCTCCAAAAGTGAGAAGGATAACCAAAAGATGGGAATGGGAGTCAAAGGTGTTATTATCCACACTTGCTAACCTAAAGCGATGAGGAGATAAGTAGGAATGATCCGCAAAAATCACTCTCGTTATTTTCCTAGATTGCTTGAGATATATGGCATTATAGCTCCAATGTTGAATCATCTAGAGCTATCATGATTTTGTAGTTTGATTTGGGTTCAAAGTCCACATTGGAAAAGTATGTTCATAGTCAATCACAAAAGAGGTTGTTATCACTCTCTTTATCAAGCCTACAGGTCTCTCCTTGTGTCCATTTAAAAATTGTAGCTTCATGTGAGTCTTTTTAATTGCTGGTTTCCCAAAGCTATCATGCAAGGGGAATCAAAAAATGTGAGCTTTTCATTTAGAGCCTTTTGTTAGAAATTTAGAGCTATTTTGATTGTGAGCTTCAATTTACTTTTTTTTAATCTATGTAAAGTACTTTTCTTATATAAAAACAGCTTTTGATTTCAAGATTCCATTCACTTTTTTTTACGCGTATAAGGTATTAATTTCCAATAACATTAATTCATGTAGCTACATGTTTATTTGTTTATGCTTACAAAATTTTGATAGAGAGGCATACAAAATTTATCCAAGAGAATTGAACCATCATACTACATATGGCGGTTTGATCTCGTAAGAGACAATTACAGTCTCTTTGATCTCAATGTCTATAAATAAACTTAAGTTTGTGTTACAACAAGAAGCTCATTGGGACACAAAATTGAGTGGAATTTTGAAGGTTTTACTCTTCAAACATAAGTAGAATTTTTAAATTTTCAATACCTTGCGCTCTAAACTTTCTTTAATCGCTCAACATGCAGTTGTAAAAAGATTCATTCTCTCAATATTTACAGTATTCACATTGAGGGGAATTTATAACCCATTTTTATCAATGATGAATATTGAGCCATGATGTAAAGGCCATACCCATTAGTTAGGTATATTTTGAGAATAAGCATACCGGAGCTCTTAAAAATGATATTAGAAGTCACTATAGGACTAAAGACCAAATCGTACTAAGATATTATCTAGAATTTGATAGCGATGGGTTTTCAATAGCTAGTTAGAGGTAAATCTAAGACCGATCAAGAGACTTGGGGACCAACTAATAAAGGGTCAATACACAAGTAAAGGGAATTCTACTAATTTAGAGGTTGTGGGGATTGAATAGGGATGGACTTTCAATGTTTATTTAGAAGAAACTCCTATGAATTTCTATGAGAGTAAGGGACCAACTTATAGGACCAAAGTTTTAGAGCTTCTAAGGCCTTGCACAGCTGCATAAGGCCTTGTGTAATTGCATATAAGATAAATGTAATGGTGCACGTGTGACAATGCATGGGGCACAATTATCTAAAAAATGACAAACATTGGAAGACCATAGCTAAAGGGATGGGGTGCTAGCCTCAAGGACAAGTACAAGTCAATGGGCCAAAGTGTGTGTGATTGCTACGGAGGGTAATAGGAATCGTTACATTAAACAAATCCTCAAAAAACCAATTCGTTACAATTAGACACATTCTCTAAACATTAATTTGTAAATACTAAATAAACCCTCTACTAGTAGTTCTTAAGAAGAACCCTACTTAATTATAAAACTAGTCATAGAGACATATAATACTATAGGAAGTCACTTACCCTTAGATCTTACTTAGTTATATTTAAGTGGCATTCAATGATATCACAAAGGTTGCAAAATGGTATTAATTATGTGTTTTTTGACAATCTGATGCTTCACATCGGCTAGATTTTTTGGGATTCCACCCACACACCTCCCATACAGCCACACCCCCATGTCACACAAGTTGAACCATAGCAAGCATGCTTAAAGCCACTCTCTTTTACTGCCTAGTACACATTGATCTCCCTATGTCACACTATTTGAAGCATAGCAGGCATGCTTAAAGACCCTCTCTTTTACTGCTAGGCCAACCCCCCTTGGACCTTGGCTAGGTATTGATTATCTTAAAACAATTAACACTGCACTCTCGAGTGTTTTTTTTACAGAAGTCTATGCTACTACAATCTCTCTTTCTATAACTCCCTCTCTCTCTCTCTCACACACACACACACACACACACTCACACACACACACACACACACACACACACACACGAAGTTTATACACAATATTGTTATGATAATAGTAAAGCGCACATGTGTGTGCACTGCACGCACACACACACACACACAAATCCACGTGACGATAGGACAATGATGATGGTAGAGAAAGAAATCGATCGACTAGAGGCAAGGGGAAGCTCACCGGAGAAGTATCCGTAGTGAAGAGGGAAACAACGGGTCTTGGACACATTGGTGAGGCTTTTGCGCTCATATTCATGTGCTTGTTTGAATTATGCTTCCATCTGACCTAGATTGTGTACGTTTTGTATGCTCGCCTGCATGGCAAGGTATTGCTTCTAAGATCGACAACGACAGCGTGTCTTTAATGGAAACATTGGCATTCAAACTTCTCTCTCTCGCTCTCTATCGCTCAAGTGGTATAGCCTTTCTATCACCCAAGTGTGGTAAATTGGCTATGCCATTTCCCTCTTGAATAACAGGTCTTGAGTTCAACTTAATCAGATAGTTTAAGGTCTCTTAGAACAGTTTACTACTGAAAAACAATGCTCTCTCTCTCTCTCTCTCATTGATTTCAATGCATAGTTGATGACGAAATTGTTGCATGCGCTAAAGTGCTCTTAATGAGTCCTAGAAGAGCGCCAATGATTTTCTCTTAATGAAGGCCCATCCTTCAGATAGCGCAACTCTCATTTGCTTGCCCTTCAGGCTTCCATAGGAGGGAGGACAGACAATCTCCCTCTCTCTCTCTCTCCTCCCCACTCTCTCATTCTCTCTCTACATACGGTCCGTGACTATCCTGCATATTGAAAACACAGCTCAGCATCACAGCTCTCCATGTGTCATTGTCTTTTTGCGTTCGGGTTTCGGCTTTCTTGTTGACTGCTTAGTGCAACTAGAGAGAGACTATCATTGCGCGTGTGTGCGCATCAACATGACGAGAGAGGTAGAGCAGCTCGTAGGAGAGGCACGACCAAAAAATAGAGGGAGAGCCTAATCAAGGTGGAGAGAGAGAGAGAGAGAGAGAGAGAGAGAGAGAGAGAGAGAGAGAGAGAGAGAGAGAGAGATAGAGAGAGAGCTGCGATTATCGCTATCACTATTGCGCCATAATCGTAGGCACATATTTGGTAGGTTCTCTATCTTATTAGATGGAATCTTCTTGGATTTCGTTCCACTCTATCTTCTCCTAGAAGCGGGCGTAAGTACTAAGAAGCAAAAGCACAGTGAAAAGTGAACCAGGGTGCTCCAGCCTCCAACGCATAGAGACGTCCCCTCTCGCCATGTTCATGACATCAGCAAACTATTAATAAAAACTTTTGCCTCCCTTTCAGCTCGTGAGTCGTAGCTGCGTTTCCGCCTAGCATACTTCTCTCAGTTCTTTGTCTCTGCGCTTCTCCTCATTTCTCATCCCCGCATGCAGATGACGTGCTCTCATCTCACCCTACCCCACCTTGGACCTGCGTACTCACCTGGAAGTCAATCGAGAGAGAGCATTTTCGAAGGTTCTGGAGATTTTTTGATTTTTTTCAGCTGGTACCACCTACTGCAAACCATTTTGAAAACAAAAGAATTTGTTAAACATCAGCGGTAAACGTCAAATCATTGTTCTTTATGCACAACAGAAAAAGGAATGCGAGTTTATAGCCTGGAGCTGGAAGAAAAGAGCACGACAAATGTTTGTAGACATTTGCAGCCTAAGCTCGACATGAGCGAATTCATGGAGACACTCGAAAAAGACCGCTTGCATCAATGGCAAGCTCGCCATCACCATCGCATGTTGAACAGGCAACTAAGAAAACCCTGTATCACCGTCACCTTCAGATCGTACTACGCACGTCTCTCTCTCTTTTTCTTTAAGCACATCTAAAGCATATCAATTGATTGATCTCAGAAGGATTCTCTTTCGAGTGTCTACTACAATGGCGTGAGCTCCAAAGAACAATTATAAATAAATTCTACTCAAAACTTCACATTGCTAACCACATGCTGGAAGATGGTAGACAATTCGCGCAAGAAGGGTCAGACCAGCTTCATTGAAAGAAGTAATCTTCAATCCATCAATATATCCAAAATCTTCTCATCTCGGAAGATTACAAACTCTTCATCCCGAAGGTTGAGTTGACTGCCGGCGTACTCCCGTAACAAGACAGTATCACCTTCTTTCACAACAACTGGAATGGTGCTCCCGTCCTTGGCCTTCCCACCAGGCCCCACTGCCACCACTTTCCCAGAATTCACCTTGGAGGCTGCAATCTCAGGTAGCAGAACCCCGCCACGATCATCTGCACGAGAACTCTATTGAGTAGAGGAATCAACTTCTTCGCCATCGCATAGAGCTTCTCTCTCTCTCTCTCTCTCTCTCTCTCTCTCTCTCTCTCTCTCTCTCTCTCTCTCTCTCTCTCTCTCTCTCTCCTCTTGCGCGCGCACGCGCGCGCCAAATCCCTGATATTGAATCGTGATCATACTCTGAGAAGGTGACTGGGGGAGCTCGCTAACCGTCGGCGCGCGCGCAGACGATCACCGAGCTGACGTTATGGGCTTTTCTATTGCTTAGCAGCCATTTTTCTTACAATTCTAAAATTGAGATCAAGAGCTCCGTGCTCTCATGGGCTCTTCCTTTTATCAGCAAAAAGGGTCTTTTTCTATATATTTTTCTTAAGCCAAACATTATCGAAGGTCGCCTTATGTGTGTGGCATATCATACTAGAAAGATACATGTTTGGTTAATTTAACCTCTCCTTGTTGATGTCTTGAAGAGTCCACAGTCTCTCTGCGTGCCTGTTGACGCAATGTGACCTCTTGAAGACATGAACATAATTTTGACTTAGCATTAGTTATATCTCTTTCCATTGTAATAAGCCCATAATGTTTATTAAAAAAATAGTTTCACTAATTGTGTCCTCTTTTACTCATTATGTCTTTCAGAGCTCGTAGCTCGTCCGTGCGCGCGCAAACAAACTGCGAGGTCAGTTTGCGCGTGCGAGCTCTTCTCCTACAATTTTAAGGTTGATATGTTAGATAATGATAGCCCGTCTTAGTGTGTGAGCTCTTCTCTTACAATTTTAAGCCTATTATTTTAGATAATGATTTGACCAAAGTTAGGACAATCCTATTGTTTTTTACTTTGGAAACCTTCAAGAAAGGTATTGCTACTTGCGAGTGGAAGGATTTGAAGTTGGATAATAGGTTTGGAAGCCAAGATAGTGAGAAGCAATTGAGTATGGAGTTGGTGATACACAACTCATAGACAAATGAATCTGATTAAGCTGCACAATAGCAAAGAATATAGCACAACCATGGTAGGTTTGGACACACCACTAAATGAGTAGCCAATGACATCGTGAATGAACACAAATGCAGAGGCTCCTAGCTAGCATACTTTCATTGTAATCAAAGCCTTCAATATTATGTCTTGACTCATAGATTCAAAACATTTTGACCCAAGTATTTACTATTATTTATTGTTCAACAGTTATGTAATATATTTTTGAGGCCTCTTGGAAGTGCTCCTACAATGTAAAAATTGTTATTTTTATAAGAGCACTTGTTATATAGAGACCGCTTGATTTGTACTTGTTTAAATGATTTTAGGATTGTTTTGACCAAATTTCTCTGCATTTGCCTATGACAAGGCTATTCTTATGCTTGCCCAATATGTGCATTTCAAGTATGCCCAATTACCCTTTTGTAAACAATGTGATGAGAGGTATGAGGTCTATATTGTGTCAAATTATGTTGATAACATGTGTCACACTCTCGAGGGGTCCATCATATTAACACCAAGTTGCTATAGTATCTTCTCTAAATTGTTTAAAATTTGAAAAACAAAAAACCCTTTCTATCAAATTCACTTGGTAGATTAACATGAATTTACTATGGATTCACCAAGGTCACACTAGGTAATGCTTTAAATTAGGTGCGACACTAAATAGTGCTCCTATATATAGGTGTACCTTTTTTTTAATGCCTTTAGTACCTTAGGAGAATTTTGTTGTTATTACAATGTTGTTTTTTAGAATGCATTACATGTATAGGGTATGCACTAGGAGATATTTATTTTTTTGAGCTAAGATAGCATATGCAATGTATTTTTAAATGTATAAATATCCTCTAGAGTGTTGTATGCTCCACTCATTACCTTTATATACACTCAAAATTTAGTAAAATATTCTTGTATTTATTTTGATTTTGTTGTATGTAAAGAGGAGATTGCTCAGCCCCCAAACTGTGCACACTTGCCAATAGTCAAACCCTACACTCAACCCCCAAGGGCATGTGCTGATAGTACATTTCTACTATATTTTTGTGCAACATAGCTTTATAATTTTTATTTATCCAAGGCATGGGCTACTGCTACATCACATGGAAAAATACAAAGCTTGTTGATATCACATGTACTAAGATTTTAAGAAATGCTTGTTGATATCACATGTACTAAGATTTTACAAAAGCATTTCTAAGATTTTACTTTCCAAACCATGTTCTATATGCACTCTTTTTAATCCATATGGAAGGAAAATATATGTTGTTCAATGGTGTTGATCACATCAGATAGGTAAAGTCTTTCTCTACGTCCTAAAATAGGCTAAAATAGATTCTATCAATTTGGCACCTCCCTAGGGTAATGGTGTCAAAAGTGCCTAATATCCTTATTGAAATGAATGTTGAGTCATATATGAGAGATGGAATAAAATGAACAATTAAAGGTAGTAAAAATAAAGGGACTCCCTTTTTTTTTTAGGGTTGTGATTTTTTCTCAGTGTGTTCACCACTTTGTAGGAAACTTGAATTAATTGAGTAGTTTTATTAAGGGTATGTAGCATCAAGACAAGTGTCCACATACCATGTATGGGTAAGACTTGTGGTTGAGAGGAGAGAACTCACATTTGTGCATCTTGCTAGAGGGGAGTCAAGAGAAATAAAGAGTGTAGATAGGGATGAAGATAGAAACACCACAAAATATTGCATGCACATTATCTCTTATAGTGAACAAAACTCGCTCCCATATCTCAATTTTGGGTCCTATCTCCAAAGTCACTAAATTCCCTTTATGTAATAGTTCCTAACAATTTGGCTTTATTTAGTACATTCACAACCTAGTGCATAGCATGGAGAACATAGAGTGAACTTCCATGGTATATAAGAAGGGATAGCTTGGTTGTGAATGACACAATAGAGGTAACTTTTAGACCACTACTAGTCCAAGGTGTTTTTCTTCTAAGCCTGTTAGATGCACATGTAGTTACAACTGCATCTTAGTAGTTTTTCCTTGCTTACTAAAAAGGTTGTATCTTGGTCATGTGAATACTAATCTAATAGAGTGTACAACACAAGCCTCTTGATAAGCACTTACAACAATGGTTTATGACATTTAATTTGCTAATCATAACACATGTCTGGTGCCAATCCTTGTATGATCAAAGTTGACTGTAAAAAGTTTTGTTATAGGAATAATAATAAAGATTAGATTAGGTTTTTTGACTTGAATCTAACTATATCAGTGTATAGTGATTAACACTCCATTGAGTTAATTTTTTTAAAGGTATCATAAGAACTTCTTTGCCGTGAAATTTTCTATTTTGAATAGCATTCCTTATGAATGCAACTAATTGTCTATACATGGTCTAAAATGGATTCTACAAAGGTGTGCTTTTTTTGCAAGTGAAATCTCAAAAAATGGGTGCTATGATGGAAAATAAGCATCACACAAAAAAAGCTCTAAATTCTCCTAAAAAGCTCTAAATTAGAAGCTTGCAAAAAATAAGTACTCATCATGCAAGTGGTGACTATCACTCCCTCTAACAATCCTAGAGGTCTCTCCTTGTGCCCTTTTGCAAGTTGCAACTTCATGCAAGTCTTTCTAATTGCTAGTTTTCCCTAGGCTTCCCATTTTTTTTTGGTAGCAATAGCAATTCCAAGTCCACTATCCAATATAGTAAGAGATTCAATCCCATCATAGCATGATATTACCTTCTTCTCCTTCACAATAATCTTCCACTTTATTTATAGGTACTGGTTTGACTATTTTTCCAGGTTCATTCTCATGTTTTAAGTGTTGGATATGTTCCTTAGTCACCCCTTGTTTCTTTGGACTTCCCTGTAGATCTGCCAAAAAATGTGGTTTAATTCTTAGTAATTCCCTCATTATGGTACACTTGATGGGTGTGGGCTAGAATAGAATTCATAGCAATGTCATTCTTTGTCATTGTCATCTTCTTGGCGATTTTGACTAGATGGAACAACCTCTCTAGAGCTTGTCCTTGCTCCCACACTGTCATTCTAGTCACCCTACCTTTATTAATTGATGCATTCTAGTAGTATTGTCACCCTATGATCCAATATCTTTTAAGCAATCTGTATTCTGTGAAGTGTTGCCTTCATTTCATCCCTAATTACATTCATGCACCCGTATGCTGGTCGATTCCCCAATAGAACTCTTAATTGGATACCCAAACTTTGTGAATTGATCGTAATAAGCCTTCTTATCGAGGGACTTCCCTATGCATCTGCTTGGGGAATTGGATATTCATGAATTCTATCCAAAACTTGGACGTGGCATTGGGGTGAGAAGGTAGTTAGCACTCCTCTTGATCATGATATTTATGTGCTTTCCACTTAGCCACCATTCTCTTGGCTTTGACATAAAGCATTTCAAAATTCTCCAAATCCAAGTAAGCATCATCATCACATAAATATGTCTGGATCTAGAGCTTCTTCTCTTAGTGTACCTTTTTGTTTGGACTTAGATATTGTGTTGAGAAAAGGGAGTTGGGACTTAGAGTCTGAATCTCTCTCTATTTGAATAGCTTTCCCTTTATCCCTACATGTAAAAACCAACTAATGTTGAGTTTAATTATTTTTCTCCTTGTCTAGGGTTTGCTCATGCTGGTTGTCCAAAGTTTGATTAAGTTGATTATGTGGAGTGTGATCAGGTTGCTCCTTGGATTGATCTAGTGGTTGCTTAGCCTAGTTAGTGGCTCATCTTCTTTGATATAGAGCATTTGTATCATCATAATGGACATCATCATTGGACTTTGGAAAAAAATCTAGAAGGATCATGTTCAGTGGTATCATGTCCCTTGTCTTCATTCTCTTCATATTTTGACCCTTTATCATTGTCTTGGCTTGCTTTGAGGCGATGCTGATGCAATGTTGTTGTAGACGCTCACACTCTGTTGTCAAGCCACTGCATCAAGAAAGACAATCCAAAACTGCATCACCAACCTTTGTGAATGCACCCAACATCAACCCTTAGAATAACATGTACATTATTGGACAATGCAATGACAACTATAGACAGGAACTTGAACCATTCCTCAACTTATCGAGAAAAAAAATTTCTCTTCTCCATGCCGGGTCAAAAGAATTCTCCAACGGGGTCTAGCATCCATGGCCCCTCTCGGAATGGTTCGTGGATCATATCACTATTGGCATCAAACCCATCATTATTAGTTTCCACATCTCCGGCTTGGAAATCATACAATGGAACAACTAGAAGCTCGTCAAATCCATGTGTGAACATTGCTAGCACCAAGGTCTCAACCTGTAACATGGTTTAAGAATAAAGCACAACCATATTTCTCATGAAACTGGTAGAGGAATGGTTTAGAAATTATTGAATTTGTAAAATCATTTACAACAACATATGTGCATGAGAACATCCAAAGGAGGATGGTACGAAGATGGAAAAAATTATGCATCCGAGTCTCCTTGGTGATGAGTGCTTAGTGATCTCCTCGACACACCATCACAACTATACCATCCAACAATAATAACTTTGTAGTTAGGGTGAACACATTGGCGGTGACCTCAATGAGAATACATTCCATTGGGGGACCTCACTAATGTACACACCTTGCCATACAATTACATATGGGCACTAGGAGATGTGAGTGAACTAATTTAATTATAATACTGTTTTATGATGTATGGTGACAGTTGAACATGCAAAGTAGATCCTCATTTGTTAGCTTACTCTGATGGATAAACATATCGTGGTTTAGGTACAAGCCAAAGTAGCAAAGGAAGATGAAGTAAATATGCTTACATGCCATATAGGGTTTGCTTTGTGCCACTCGTTCTGCAAAGTCACCACATGTACACATTGGGCTACTTGAAATATGAACTTCATACCTCTCACCCCGCACTTGTGAAGAAGATGTCTCCACCATGAATTTATCATGCATGCATGTCCTCACGATAGTGTGCTGCACAATCTGACCTTCCATGGTAACTGCCAATTCAATTCTCTTGGATGCTTGAATTGATAATCCAATCCAATAACAAGCATTGTTGGTTTTCTTGACTACAATTTTCTTTACTGTGAAGCCTCTTGCCTCCAATGCGAGCAACTCTGAAGAATTCATGTTTGTTTCTTTTTCCACAGGCCATATACTTGGGACTCTAGCAGGGCATTGAGTGATTGTGTTACAGATCTGCAAACTGTGATCCACACTATCATTGCAGAACCACATGAATTGTGCCTTTGAACCGTTATCATCCCCTCTTTCCCATGTTTGAATACCCCAAAAGGATGGTGCAAAAGAACTTGCCGACTCTAGATCCTAACCACCCTTGACATTGAACTCTGCTTCCCTTTGGTATACGGCGGATTGTCCACATTGTCTTGTAAATATCTACCTCATCAACCATTCGTCCACCCTTGTCTTCTTTGACTACTTGTCTGACCATTCCAATAGTTGCTTGGAGACCTCGACAATTTTGTGGGATATTTTGTGTGAGATGCTCAGGTCGATATGTAGCATTCTCCTCCTCATAGCTTACTCTCCCAGCCTATTTTCTCTTTCTGGCTACTGTGACATTATCATCCCTCCATTGTCAATTGCTGATTCATTGGTGTACATCCAAGCCCATCCTTAATCTTTGCACCGAAGCAATTGGGACTCCTGCACCGACTCCAATCCTGGTAGTAGTAGCTTCTCTCATCCAATGTTTAAACCTGAGATTAATATTACATACATGCATGTCAGCCAAGAGGTAGCATAACAAGTTTGGAGACAATAATAAAAAAAAACCTTTGCATATGGATTAATGGTCGCATCTCCTCCATTATAGAGAGGAGCTCATTGCTATTTATGGCCAAGGTTGAATCCAAAACAAATTGAAATAGATGACCTAGTGTCACTCCATCTTTCACCCTAGTTTGAATGTTGCCATCCATAGTGGAAATGATGGCAAACATCTCGCTGTTACTACAACCCCCATAATCAACACGATTGACAATGGAAAATCTTGTAGGGCAATCAAGCAACATAGGTTCATTGCAAATAGTATTCAAGAACAAAATCGCCTTGCATGACAAAGAGGAAGCCATCGCTGGTGGAATTATATAGAGCTTAGTGGCTATCA
Organism: Adiantum capillus-veneris; assembly: GCF_014529385.1. Taxonomy (NCBI): domain Eukaryota; kingdom Viridiplantae; phylum Streptophyta; class Polypodiopsida; order Polypodiales; family Pteridaceae; genus Adiantum; species Adiantum capillus-veneris. Next base: position 112,200,317 of record NC_140943.1, on the reverse strand, counting down.
AGATATATTTTAGTTGTGACATCCTAGCCTATATTTATAGAAAATTGACACACCCAAATACAGACAATGAATCTCTCTCGATGTTACCCTATCTACCATTATCTTCCACCTTTTTTCATTATCAGCTCCATTTCTCCACACCCTTTATCTTCCCCCTTCACTTTCTCTCTATCACTCTCCCTCCATTTCTCTTTCTCTCTCTAGCTCTCCCTTTCTTCCCTATTTCCTCCACTCCACTCTCTGTCTCCCATAATATCTCTTTCTATCTCTATTTATCTCCCTCAAATCCTCCCTACCCCCCCCCCCCCCCCCTCTCTCTCTCTCTCTCTCTCTCTCTCTCTCTCTCGCAACCTCCACTTTCGACTCCCGCTATCCTTCTCTCTCTTGCATATCCAAGTAGTGGGCATCTATGATCAGTCAGGAGATTGTTAAGTATGGAGCCTGATTTACCCTTGTAATTTTCTGTGGTAAAAGCGCACATTTGTAAGGTCCCCATTATGAGGAGAAGCCATCGTGCGTGAAGGAAAATGACTCACCGGAAACCAAACTTTTCACGGACAAGAATCAGGGGCCGGTAGTCAATGGCCGATGGCCGGTGGTCGGAAGTCAATGGCCGGTGGCCGATGGTCGGAAGTCAATGGCTGGTGGCCTTTGACCGAATTCAATGGCCGGTGGCCGAATTCAAAAGCGGACTTGTCTTCTCAAGGGCGGCCACACATGGGCGGATTGGAGGGTCCGATTTGGACTTATTCGCACAAGGGCGGCTACACATGGCTGTCTCTCATAAGAGAGGGTAGCCCTTTTGGCCTATAAAAGGAGGCCATTTCTACACACATTTCATAGTGTGAAGTTGATGCAACAAGGTGAGTGTGAGGTGGTGAGAGTGAAGCAAGGCGGGAGCTCCATTAAGGGTATAATCCCTTTGTAAATTACTTCTTGTTTTGAAGTACTAAAGCCATTGAGTGGCTGCTTTCCCGTGGACGTAGCCCACATTGGGTGAACCACGTATATCGTGTGTACTCTCTCTCTCTCTCTACTCTATAATCTCGTGTATGTAAATCTGTCTCTCTCCATTAAGTAATCTACTCAATTATCTATTTAGCTACGTCTTATTTCCTAACAGAGATAGAGTCAAAGTTAGAGGCACCTCATATGGTTGGGTGCTAGCACTTAGGCTAGAAACGCAAGAGAGAGAAGGTTAAAGAGAGAGAGAGAGTGAGGGTAACATAAAATTAATAAGTGAGGGTAGAGAGAGAGAGAGAGTGAGAGAGAGAGAGAGAAGAGGTAGGGATGGAGAGACGAAAATCACATATATAAATTCATATAATGCTCTTTTTTATAAATCAATTTGACATTTTTGATAGGAGGTGCGACACTTTTTGAAGGTGAGCCTCTCTCTCTCTCTCTCTCTCTCTCTCTCTCTCTCTCTCTCTCTCTCTCTCTCTCGCATACACACACACACAAATGCCTGCTAATGGTTGCGCGCTAGCGCTTAGGTTTAATAAACACAAGAGAGAGAAGAGTGACTGAGACATAATTTGAAAGTTGTGTCTTTCTCTGTGTGTGTGTGTGTGTGTGTGTGTGTGTGTGTGTGTGTGTGTGTGTCTATCACCATTTGAATTGAAAGGTTCAGGGAGGGCGCTAGTGCTTGATAAGTAGGGAGGGATAGATGGAAGTAGAGAGAGAGAGAGAGAGAGAGAGAGAGAGAGAGAGAGAGAGAGAGAGAGAGAGAGAGAGAGAGAGAGAGAGAGAGAGAGAGAGAATGAGAGAGAGGTAGGGAGGGATATTGGAGGGATAGAGAGCGAGAGAAATTGGATGGGAATAGAGAGAGAGAGAGAGAGAGAGAGAGAGAGAGAGAGAGAGAGAGAGAGAGAGAGAGAGAGAGAGAGAGAGAGAGAGAGAGAGAGAGAGAGAGAGAGAGGTTACTACTCTGCTACGGCCTTCTTCCATTGACGAAGCAGTATCATATCTCCCCCCTTTGGTATAAGCATGATGAAAACCGAAGTAAGCAATAAAGGAATCTCTCCAACGTCAAAATTATTCTCAAATTATTGCAACAAAGGCGTATCCTCTATGGTCAGGAAATGGATTGGGTAGATTTGCATTTTTGCAAGTCCCTAAATGTTCTAGATGGTCACTGTTCAGCCTTTCGTTTTTGGTGGGCTGTTTTTGCATTTTTCAGGAATTTTTTTGGGGCAACTTTGAGTAACATGGGGTCCCGCTCTTAGTTGTAGCATCTCTTCTTGGGCAATGGGCACCCCTCATGTCCTCCCCTCAAGGCACCCCATGCAGTGTCCATCATATGCAAAGGCAGAGCGCTCTGTTGTTGGTGCAAGCCTAGAACAACAAAGATATCCTCTTGATGGGCGCTAGCGCTTTCTAGAGAGAAATGCGAGAGAGAGAGAGAGAGAGAGAGAGAGAGAGAGAGAGAGAGAGAGAGAGAGAGAGAGAGAGAGAGAGAGAGAGAGAGAGAGAGAGAGAGAGAGAGAGAGAGAGTTAATTATCGTCCATGGAGGTCAGATATGACCCATGGGACCAAAGAAAAACAATACATCTGTCCTTTTGGGGTGGAGGTGTTAGATACATATCAGTTAGGGACTGAGGTTCCATCAGAGGAGAACAGGAAAAAGGATAAGAATAAGAATAAAACCTAAGGGGGTGGTCAGGTAGAGGGGGGGCTATCTTGGGAGTACAAAACTCCTGAATGATGGCTTTACCATCATGATAGACTGCCCATTTACCTTGTGTATGAGCTTCATACATCTTCTTGAGCTTGCTTGCATTATGCTTGAGTTGATTTGTAGTCAATTCCTCGCTGATCCAAAGCTTTGTCCCCTTGAGGCAGTAGGATTGGCATAGCAGCCTTGCCCGTTCTTCTTTGAATCTTGAAAGTGAGGATGCATTGGCCAGGTGGCACACGCCTATGCGTGTCCTTGATCCAAGAGACATTGTCGGGTTCGATGTTGATTGGTTGAAGAATGTCATTGAGCTTGGTGATGGCTTCTTTGAGTGTGTCCTCTGGTGGGGAGAGTCCTCCAGTCCTAATCTTGAGGGCAAGGGATTCCTATAGTCGGCATTCTTGCAAGGCTGATTGGATTTTGTTGTTGAGATTCTTAAGCATTGCCTCGTTGGCTTCTTTCTGAGCCGCCTTGACAGTCTCGGTGAGAGAAGCTTCTACTTCGTGTTTTTTTGCAAGCAAAGTTTCATTCTCCTTTGCTGCATCCTCAAGCTTACTTAAGCGTTGTTTGAGTTCAGCATTTTCCAAAACAAGTGCTTGGATCTAATCCTATAAGGTCGTGATTTTTGTGTCTTGGTGAGTGGCAGGATCCTTCCTGGGCACAACTGCTATAGCAAGAAAACTCTTACGTGTGCTGGGAGTCAATGTGTTGAGGGAAGACATGATTTGGGTAAACCTTGAGACTTTTGACTTTGTGAAATCCTTTGAAACGCGTTTGAAGCTCTCTGTGTGTAAACCGCTCTCTGTGTATATACCTTCTCTTGTGACCTTTCAAACTTCTTAGTCAAAGTCAAACAAAGTAAAGAGGCATACAACACTGTCAATCATAAGCAGCAAGGCACCGAATTATGGTGGTTTTGCCCACAAGCAGAGCTCAAAAAACACTGATATGTGGCAAGGCGTGGGTGTGCAATAGTACCATCAGGGTGCCCCTTGACTACCGTGAAATCGTGCGAGGTTTGACAGGTCTGTTGAAGCATGGATGCGCAACACCATCATGGTGCCCTTTGACAAGCTACTGAAGCGTGTGACCTCTAGCGCCCGAGCAGGACAAGACTGAGCTTTAACACCCCCCCACAGGGCTGTCCCTCGCCCTTGGGGAGACTCCTGAACAGAGAAGGCTAGGGTTGTTGTGTGTGTGTGTGTGTGTGTGTGTGTGAGAGAGAGAGAGAGAGAGAGAGAGAGAGAGAGAGAGAGAGAGAGAGAGAGAGAGAGAGAGAGAGAGAAAGAGAGAGAGAGAGAGAGGAAAGGATTACCTATATAAATGCATATAATGCTCTATTTTCTTTATCCAATTTAACGTTCCCAGTTCGAGTGCGATTTTTGAAAGGTGAGTCTTTCTCTCTCTTGCAAGGGTGAGAGCGATATGATGATAGAGAGGTAGGGAGTGAGATTGGACAGGAGAGAGTGAGTGAGTGAGAGAGGAAGAGAGAGTGGGAGAGCGAGTTATGGAGGGAGGATAAGAGGGAGGGATAGATGGGCGCTAGCGCTTGATAAAAAGAAACACGAGAGAGAGAGAGAGAGAGAGAGAGAGAGAGAGAGAGAGAGAGAGAGAGAGAGAGAGAGAGAGAGAGAGAGAGAGAGAGAGAGAGAGAGAGAGAGAGAGAGAGAGAGAGAGAGAGAGAGAGAGAGAGAGATGCATCTAAGATGCTTTTGAATAGAGATATACTTATACTCAAGTGGTTTGATCTTGCAATTAAGTGGATTTTTTTTTGTTTTTGTAACATTTTCGTGAAATGTGAGAGAGCTATATAGACTTTATGTGTGCCAAAGAGAGAAACAGAGAGCCCTAGAGAGAGAGAGAGAGAGAGAGAGAGAGAGAGAGAGAGAGAGAGAGAGAGACTTGCATGAACTTTTAGTCACTCAACTTGTCCTTTCTTGGTAGTTGAGCTTACCACTCGCAAGTTTCGAACTGTCATATCGTGATTTTTCCTCTCTCCTCTAATATCGCTCTGTTCTCTCTTTCTCTTTCTGTGTGTGTGTGTGTGTGTGTGTGTGCAATGAGGACATAATATTTGCTCTTTCTTTTTGGTGATCGTAATTTTGTGTTAGTGAGTTGCTTTGAACTCTCACGTCAGCTATTTGGAGTTCTCTTAGTGAGTGCGAGATGTTCTCTATGCTCTTCTTCGGTCTTATATGCTGGAAACATGAGACCTCCTACCACCCAACCACCACTATATAGCAATGTCTCTTGATGTGACGACACAATTTTGGATGACGGGCTGTGACATTTACCCATATTCCATGAAAAGAAGCGCACAACTTTTCATTTATCTAGGTACAACAGCAGTAGCCTTGCTTTACATGGTACCCACCATTAGATCGCTACTCTTATATGCGTTTGACCTTCTATAAACCCGAGCTGCTATTAACCATAATGATGAAGGTAAAACATCACATAATAGTAACCGTCTTCTCTTGCTAGATAGCAGCAAAGCAGGGTTGCATGACCTTGCTCTGAGTAATTTTGGAGAATTGTTATTATAGAAATTACTAAAAAAATGATTGCATACACTCGTAGCCTACTACAACATGCCAATTGAGGTGTGTTTTTCTGTCTTGAATTCTTAAGTACATCTCCCCCCCTCCCCCCACACCGCCACGGGCATGGCATCCTTTGTTGATAACTGAAACATGCACACATGCATTGTCTTTGGGTAACCTCTGTAATGGACCAAACGTTGCATCAAAGACGTTCTATCCAGCAACATTTACTTGGATGCTCATATTTTATTTTTATTTTATTCCAAGGTGAACTTATACACTTGTCTTCATATTTGTAACTTATGTGCAAGCACATTGTTAGAAGTGCACATAAGACCTTCAACCACACAACTGCTACTCTATTGCGGTGTCTATTGATGTGGTAGCACAATTTTGGGTGGTAAGTTCTGACATTCAACAGCATTTGGCAGAGAGAGCTTTTTGCATAAGATTAGGAAATCCAACACAAAGCTAATAGAGAGAGATTTTTCAATAAATTTGCAAGTCGGTCCATTTTCCATAAAAAGCTACCTCCAAAAGCTCCCTCCATTCCCCTACTCCAACTCCGGACATCTATCAATAAATTGTCTCATCCGACTCACACAATCTCTTATAGACTCCCCTTGTTTTTGTTTGAAAATGTAGATTTGTGCCATTTTGTTGTGCTTGGTTCCCATCTTTGAACAGGCAAAAACAAATCCCATTGCCAATGTCGACAGATATGTAATGGATCCTAGAGGTATGGTTTAAAACCATGTTAAAGCGTTGCCTTCTAGTCATTCCAAATCCCTCAAACTAAGTATGGAAGTTTGGCATTCTTTCTACTCTCAGTACTTGCCTAAAGATTACTAAGTGGTCATATGGATCCCCAAATCCACTGTATTTTTTGACCCATTTTTGAAAATCAAATAGTCTGAGTCTATGATTATGCTCTACATCCGCCCTTCTCACTGGTGGCCATTTGAATAAGCCTTCAAACCAGTTGCTTGTGACTTGTGTGGACCTCTTCTAATCTTGGTGTCACATGTTCTTTCTTGTTAGTGGTTTCTATCCATCTCCCCCATTTCTCATCTCAGTGAGGTGGCTTTCTTGGGCTCCAATGTCCCATTGGTTGGCCATACTACCAAATGATCTTTCTGTTGGTCCAATTTACTATTTTGTTTAAGGTCTCATACCCATGATCATTGCTTGGATCCAATAGCCTTGATACTTGGTCTGTTCAACCTCCTTCAAAATCATCATAATAAAGTTAATGCTATAGCTACCCATGAAGAGGTATAAGGGAAGGTTTGCTCGACCCTTCTCTTTGATCTTGAAAATATACATTATTTTCAAGGGTGTGTGTCAATTGACTTGGTTTAGCTTGTGATGTCCATATCAAATCATAACATTATTTTCCTCCCAACAATAAACACCGAGTCATGGGTTATCAGTCGATATGCATTTCAAAAGTTTGATATCTACGTGATCATACCCTTCTAACTCTAACTATGATGGTCCTTCTTTAGTGGCCATGTTTGGAATCAATGTATCAACATCCAAACCCCATTAGTCCACAATGTCGCGAATCCCAATTTTGAGATATTGCACTCCATTTTGGTCCATATAGAAGGTATCCTGTTTTTTGCTATAACCTCCTCCTCAAATTCAAACATGTGGTCATTGACTCTAACCACATACTCTTCATTAGGATCTAGACTAATATGAACCCCATACTTATTGGCCTTGTAGAAGCTCAATATGTGTTTAAACCTAAGAGAGTTTTCCGTCCCTGATTGAGTAAAAAAAATAAATATATATGAACTTGATTCAGACTAAGCGTCAAACACTTCTTCCACTATGGTCTCTAATGGTCTCCCTTGATTTATGCTCTCCTCAATAGATATTCATTCATAATAATCAATATCTAATTCTCCTAAATGATTTTCTCATGTTAAACTGATCATTTAATATGGGGAAGTGACAGGGGAGAAAAAGCTAGAATATTGGTTAAGCTAGCAGACCGGCCATAGTAGGGATCCAAAGGAGGGAAAATAGGGATCCAAAGGGGGGGCCATCTGCAAAAGAGCTATGTGCAACAATGCGCTCAAAAGACCCTAAGGTTCAGTGTTAAGCCGAGGAAATTTTGGATGTTTTACCTTAGTGGAATTTGGAATATCAACTTTTGTACTTTTGGGATTCAAAAGGGTGTTCTTGGGAAAGGGCGTTGCCCATTAGTATTCTCGAACTATGTAACTGTCGATTAATATCTTTTTGGGAATATGAAGGCGGAAGTTATGGTGGAATTAGTCTGTTTCTGTGTTTTGTTCCAGTTCCATTCCGATTCCTGTGTTTGTCTGTTCTGAATGTCTATGCCTATAACACTTGGAGATCAAAGTGTAAGTGTGATGTAGCATGGACGAATTCAAGTTTCTCTTGTAGGAGCAAGTGCTGAAGCGGTGAAAGGTTTAGTTGAATGGAGGGAAGAAGTTCAGAATAGTGCGAGTTGGTATGGGTTTTTGGATGCACTCTGGAGGAAGCAGAAGAGGATATATTCCCGTATTGGACAAGGTCAGTTGCTAGGCAGTTCCGACAATTTTATGGGCGAGATGGTCAGAGTTCGGAATTGCAGGGAAGTTTGGATTATAGTGGCATGCACCGAGTTAATGTAGGAGAGGATTTTGATGATACTATGGAATATTTGGATGGCGCAGAGGATTATAGTGATAGGTGGGAAGAAGAATTAGAGAACAAAGAACCAGATATATTTTCGTGGCTGTTGGCGGTTGCAATTTTTTAGCATGCATTAGTGGCGAGAAGGAGATTGATTTTTGATCCATTGGGAAGTACTAGTGCAGGAAATCTTGTACAACCAGGTGGACTTACAAATATGGCAGCGGCTAGGAGGGATATGTGCGTCAAATTCTGAACCTTTTCGAGAAAGTCAAAGGAAGACCCCGATTGCCACATATCTCAATATGAGGCAAGATGGCAGGCCAGAGGATTTGCCGGAGTGTACGATGCCCAGGCTAAGATGCACCAGTTTGAGGCTACATTGGATGGGAAGGCTATGCAATGGTTTAGTAATTTTCCAGCAGGTCATTTTGCTAATTATGATGGCTTGAAAGCAGCATTTTTGAATAGGTTCAGAAGGGAAAAGACTCCACATGATGTGTTGACCAAGCTTAGGAAAGTGAAACAAAGGAAAAATTTTGTTGAGGATTATGCACAAAAGTTTAACCAATATGTGAGAAGGCTGACTGCTTAAGAAAGGCCAACTGATGAAATGCTTGCTGGGTATTATTTGCATGGATCAAGGAAGGAATTGAAGAATGCTGTTGCTGGAGTTGATGTTGCGGGTGGATTACAAGCATTAGTGGAAACAACTCAAAGAGCAGAGAAAAGGTTTGGGGTCTCTCATGGGAAAGCAGCCAAGAGGTCATCTAATGAAAAGAAGAAAAGCAGGTCGAAGAAAAAGAAGAGGTCAGATGATTCGGATTCGGACATTGATTCGGATTCGAAAACTGATACTGATTCAAATACGGAAACGGATTCTGATGGTGAAGAGGATTCTAGTGATGATTCGGATTCAGAAGGAGATGAGGATAAGAAGAAGACAATCAAGAGGAAGTTGAAGAAAAAGTCTAAGGATAAAGGGAAAGATGATAGAGTGGAAAAATTGGTGGAGAAGAAATTGAAGAAGTTGGGAGTGCAGAAAGTTGTGGAATCAAAATCCCCTCATTATGAAATTTGTGTTAAGGATGGGCATTGGACAAAGGATTGTTGGTTTAATCCAAATTTCAGGGGTGTTGTATCACAAAGGATTCAACAGAAGATTCAACAACAAGGACCTCAAACTCATGGGGTGTTTCCAGAGACATTAGGAAGGCAGAGGATGTTCAACAATCAAGGTTGGCAAAGGCAACGACCGTATTCTGGGTGGAGACCACAATTTAATAAAGGGGGACCATCATTCTGAGGAAATTTCAATTCTGGAGGAGGACAGAGATATGGAGGATGACAAAATTCAAGGCCCCCATGGGGGGGAAATTGGGATCAGCAGCAGCATTGGCAGCCACAACCACAAAGATGGAATCAGCCGAATTGGAATTATCAAGGGGGGAATCAGCAACAGCCAAGGGGGCAAGTGCCGCAGTTGCCAGCACCACCAGCATAATCAACCGAAGCAAACAAAGAACCAGGAAGTAGTTTGATAGTCGTAGAATCATTTTAAGATCAGGGGGTGAATGAAGTGGCTATGGATTGTCAGCCGGAATGTGATTGTTCTAAATGCTTGCAAGAGGAAGTAGATGTATTAGTGACAACAAGGTCAAAATCAAGGTTGGTTTAAACCTCCACTGGATTGGGAGGAGCAGAAGGAGATTCGGGATGAGGTAGCTGAAGATCTGATGGAAAAGGAGCAACAACAAATCAAGCTGAAATGGAAGGAGAAAGAGGTAAAAAAGGAGGAGAAGGAAAGAGAAAGGACGGATGCCTTTTTGAAGAGTTAACTAATTCCTCGATACATTTTACCTTGGATCAATTGTTGTCATTAGTTCCAATTTTCAGGGATAAATTATATACAGTGATGCGGAGGTCAAAGACTGCTCCGAGTATGAATGAGGTGCAGCAGACAGTTCAGAGTTGCTAGATTAGCCCGGAGGATGTAGATTTTTCAGTACCAACACTGTCGTTGGAATTTAATAACAACAAATTTTCCGATGTTCTATTGGATGGTGGATCAGGTGTCAACATACTTTCGGAATCGGAATTTCTAAGGATGCAAGATGTCAGGTTGGAACCAGATCCATTTCAAGTGCGCATGGCTGATCAGAGCAGAGTTCAAACAGTGGGGATGTTAAGGAGGCAGAGTATTATCATTCATGGATTGCAGTTTATAGTAAACTTTGTAGTCATCAGGATGAAGGATTAAAAAAATGCTTATTCTATGTTGTTGGGGAGGCCATGGTTTTGCACGGCTATGCTAAAACAAGACTGGGGAAAAAATGAAGTGACGGTTAAGAAAGGAAGGAGAGAAGCTACATTACCAATGGGCGGAAGAAGGAATTGTCAAAATCGACGAAGCCGATGTTGGCACAAGCAATTAACATGTCTGAAGGATTTGAGGATGATGAAGAGGCATATTTCCTAGCAGCAAATCCAACAATTGTTCTGGTATTTGAGGTTGATGTGGAGCGGATCATTGACAAGTATGTAGTGAAAGAGGACAGTTTGGGGATTGATCAGTTGGAGAGGAATACAGGTGGAGTGGAATCGGAAGTGGAAAATCGGGCGGAAGTGGAGGTGGAAAAGCAAGCGGATCTGGATTTTGTGGTAGAAAAGGCTTTAAAGATAGATGCAGAAGATGTTGATGGGGAGTAGAATACTTGATCAAGGGATTGTGGGTCCAGGTCAGCCTATGGCTCTAGCCACCAGGCTGTGCTAGGTGTTAAGCCGAGGGAATTTTGGATGTTTTACCTTAGTGGAATTTGGAATATCAACTTTTGTACTTTTGGGATTCCAAGGGGTGTTCTTGGGAAGGGGCGTTGCCCATTAGTATTCTCGAACTATGTAACTATCGATCAGTATCTTTTTGGGAATATGAAGACGGAAGTTATGGCGGAATTAGTCTGTTTTTGTGTTCTGTTCCAGTTCCATTCTGATTCCTGTGTTTGTCTGTTCTGAATGTCTATGCCTATAACATTCAGCCCATTAAGACTTCCAAAATGCTAAGGTTCCAAAATTCAAAGGTTGTGTCCAAAGGCCAAACACCAGGGAAATTGGATGCTTAGTGTGTGTCACAAAAAGTCTTTGTCAATCCCTACATAGGAGGGGGCGAGCCTTGCAAGTAGGGGATGTGAGAGAAACTCACACACACACACACACACACACACACACACACACACACACACACACACACACACACACACACACACACACACACACACACACACACACACACACACACACACACAAGCTCCCTTTACAAAAAGGGAATGAGGGACACATGTCAGCTCCCTAGCCCAGATGCTCACAAGGTGTACCCAATTCATTGGATGGCCTTGGAGGTGGACCAATGAGAATTAGGCTAGAGTAAATCTAGTTTAATTAATTTAAAAACACTTAATAAAAGAACCAATAAGAATTGAGCTCTCTAGAAGACTATTGGACAGTCTCCCAAGGGGACCAATGAGCATTTAGCAGCCCAATGGCTTGCCTGATTCCTATTGGCCAGGAGGCAAAGGGGTCCAATGAGAGTTTAATTGAATTAAATAATTACCTAAAGCTCTCACAAAAGGGGAAAGGGGGACACATGTCAGAAGGTTATCACTTATGCTGCTTAATTACCATTGGCCAAGCCTAGGGAGGTCCAATAGGATGCTAGCAAGAGCAAATAGCAAGAGGGGTCGACAAAAGAGACAGAGGGAGCTGATTTTTGCAAGGCATTATCACACACACACTCACACAATCTCATGTGTGAAGTAAAGAAGACTCTCTTTCCTTCTCAAGCTTTAATGGAAAGCTTACCACCTACTCCAAGCTTGTGAGAAGGGAGGCCTACACCAACAACTCTTGGCTTTGTGATGCAAGTCCAACCAAGAGCCAAGCTTCAATGCATGCTCATCTCCTCTACCATGCTAATTACTTAGCTAAGCTATGCTAATATGAGTGACTATGTGAGGAGATGTACATCACCTTCTTCCTCTCAATCTACTCTCATACCCCGCTAGCTCTCACTATATTTGAAGGTGTGTGAGGTCTTGGGTCTTAGACCGTCAGGGAATTGATGTTGTGTTTGATAAGTGTTTTGCTTAGTGCATGAAGTTTTCATCTTCATTGCACTAGCTAGTATTGAAGGAACACAAGAAATCGTATTGTAAAATGTCTCTCTTGATGGGAGAAACCATAATACAAAGCCTTTTGGAGGGGGAACCGGCTCCATGCAAATCCGGTCCTCAACTGTTGTCAATTGCTTGATTTCTCTCTCTTTTGAAGTATTGTTCATGCTATCAAACTAGGTGTTATGATTTTTGTTGCTTTCTCCACCCAAGCACTCTTGTTAATCTCATTAGGAATCTATTCTAATGAAATGCTCACTATGTTCATGCTATTTTTTGCTACACACAAGTTATTAGGCCATTAAATGTTACATTGGTATCAGAGCACAAGGTTTCTCTTTTCTTGCTCAAGAAGGGAGGTCCTCAAGCTAGCTATAAATGGTTGTTTGGTATTATTAATTGCCTATGAGTAAGTAGAATAGGGATTTTTCAGCCTTGCAGTTCGCCTGCCTTCGTGCAGTTCAGCTTCACAGGAGCCGGTGCTATTTTGGTGTTGAACGACCCTCTCTTCTATTCCTTGCAATTAATGGTATTCGAGCCATGGGTACAGTAGCTTGAGTGCTTTTTCTAAAGGGGTAAAGAGGAGTAGCAACTAGGGCTTGAAGTGCCAAAGTACACCTAAAAATTTTACACCTAAAAGTTCTTAGAATGGACGACAATAGTAAAGAGAGTGAAATTAATGTTGATAAATTTGCTAATGAGCAAGTTACTAATGATGCCCAGATGCTTGTTAACTATCTTGTTTCTAGTCTTCAACAAGCCATGGGCAATCCATCCCTCCAAAGTGAAGTGCAACGGCAGCTTCGTGCTCATGGGATTCTTCAAGCTCCCCACCATGATGAGAGAACACCTAGGAAGCCTCCTTGCGAGACTTCCAAAAGAAGTCTCTCTCCGATTCAGGAAGAAGAAGAGGATCCCTACGAAGGGCTCAGAAATTTGCTCCTTGATGACGCATCTCCTTCTCAAAGGATAATTCAAGAGCCTCCACCGAAGGAACAAGAAAGAAGTGAGTCTCCCGCCACCTCGGCGGAGATGGCTCCATGAAGACGTCGGGCTAAATGCTCTCCATCACCTCCAAAACGGAGAAGAGCATCGCATACTTCTCCACACCATAATTCAAAGAGGGATGACAAAAAGCAAGAGAAGAAAAAGGCGAGAAAGAGGACACCCTCTTCTCCATCTTCTTCATCCTCTTCCTCTTATGAAAGTGATGGTCAAGACAACGAAGATCAAGGTAAGAAAAAGGTGAGAAAGAGGTCACCCTCTTCCCATCTTCCTCAAATTCTTCATCTTCTGAAGAAAGTGATGGTGCAACCTTTGAAACATAAAAAAGAAGAGGCCATAGGAAATCCTATGCCTCATGGAAGAGGTCGTCCAAGCTCAAGAAGTTCAAAGAGGGAGGGAAAAGCATCTCTTTCCTTACCTATGATGACACCTTTGGTGCTACGGACAAAGTCTTGGCCTTTATCCAACAATTTGATGCAGCGTTTGGAGATGAGGGCTTCACGAAGTCCTCTAAGCTACGCCATGTAGCTATGCACTTTCAAAAGTCCGCCAAACAATGGTGGTCTAGCCTACGGGCCAACGGTGAAGCTCCACAAACATGAAAAGCTTTAAGAGCTTCCATTATGAAGCAGTTTTTGGCCACTGATTCCAAAGACAAAGTACTCACCGAATGGCAAAGCTTGAAGCTCTCTCCCTATGAATCCATCCACAAATATGTAGACAAGTTTTGGGACCTACAACTCAAAGCCACTGTCTTCAAAAATTGAATTTTGAAGAGCAAAAGCTGCAATTTTGTGTGGGCTTAACCGAAGAAATGTTGAAGTATGTCAACTCCCAAAGGCCACACACCATATCGGTGGTAATACATCATACTATGGCAGCCTCTGGAATCAATTTCCAAATAGGGGCTAAGAGGAATTCTAAGCCCCCTGAAAACAAGGGTTCCTATGAGCCTAAGGGGAAGGACAATGTCCAAAAGTCTCCTAAGGGCAATTCCAACAAAGCTAAGGAGAAGGGAGTTTACAAAGGCAAAAATAAACTCTTTCCTGAAGATCTTGAGCGTTATTGCAAGGATAACCGGTGTTTCAATGTTGAAGATGATGAAACAGGAAACAGAAGGAAGACAACAACTCAGAGTAGGAAGAAGATGGAGAAGGAGAAGACACAGAGCTTGCGTACGAGATCTCTGTAGTCTCTCTCTCTCTGTATTAGAATAATAGTGTATATAAACTCAGAGCTACAAAGCTTATATGAAACCCTAAGAGATAAGGTGTCCTTTCACACCGGATGTCCAGGGGGAAAAACCCAGTGGGAGAAAAGTGCCCCTGGTGAAGCGCGTATACACACTAACACTACTACATGTCTACATTCAAGTGCGGCGAACAAGGGCATGCGTACCGCACTTCTCCCCAAAAGAACAACTGCCATGATCCTCCTAGAGTACCTTGGAGAGGAGTAAACTCACCACAAAGGATTTCCTCTATGCCATGCTTGGAGAAAGGTAAGAGAACATGATGCTTTTATTCTCTTTGACCCCGGTTCCACTCATAATTTTATATCTATAGAGTTGGCCACCAAGCTAGGCATACAAACCTACGAGATGGGAGATATCCTACCTGCAGACGGTGCTTTCAAGGGGCAAGAAGCTTCAGTCACTCCCTTAATCGAGAAATTGAGGCTCTATGTCCAAAGCTATGTGGACAAAGAGGACTTCTTTATCTCTCCTCTCAAGCATGAGGATCTAATCCTAGGGGCACCATGGTTTGATCACATGGCTGCCACTGTTAAATTCCCTGAAAGGAGAATCTCCTTTAAGTTCAGGGAAAAAGATATGTATATAGATGCTAAGGAAATGGGTAACAGTATACCCATTGTACATACACAAGCTTTCAACAAGTCAATAAAGAGCTCTATTTCCGTGTACATGATTTTTGTTAAAGATTCTCAAAATAAACCTAATGTTTTAACAAAAGAAAATGTACACAATCAAAAGGAATTAGAGTTATCCAATTTTCTCAAGGGGTTTCAAGATGTCTTTATTGATGAAATCCCTTGTGAGCTACCTCCTAAACAAGGCAATGATGACCATGCAATTGAACTTCTTTCAAGAAGTTCACCGCCTAACAAACCTCCTTATAGAGTTTCTCAAGCTCAACAAGAGGAGAT
Organism: Adiantum capillus-veneris; assembly: GCF_014529385.1. Lineage (NCBI taxonomy): Eukaryota > Viridiplantae > Streptophyta > Polypodiopsida > Polypodiales > Pteridaceae > Adiantum > Adiantum capillus-veneris. The sequence goes on along the minus strand of NC_140943.1, from coordinate 112,185,107 downwards.
TATGCGGCAAGTGCATGAGTTAGCTGAGAAGGGCATGGTTAGGCCTAGCTCATCTCCATTTTGTTCTCATGTGCTACAAGTGCAAAAGAAAGACGGCACATATCGTATGTGTGTCAACTATAGAGCACTAAATAGGATCACTATCAAAAATAGGTTTCCCGTTCCGCGGGTAGGAGACCTATTTGATAAACTACAAGGGTCCACCTAATTCAGTAGGATTGACCTAAAAAGTGGCTATCATCAAATAAGGATAGTTGATCAAGACATTGTAAAGACCACATTTTGCACCACATTTGGTCTTTAAGAATACATTGTCATGCCTTTTGGCTTGACCAATGCACCAGCCACATTCAACCGCTTGATGGAGAAGTTGTTCGGGCCTCATCGAACCTTCACTGGAGTGTTCTTTGATGATATTATCATCTACTCTAATTCATTAGACGAACACAAGCGACACCTCCAGGTAATATTTCAAGTTCTAAGAGAGAATAAACTTTATGTTAATCGAAAGAAAAGTAAATTTTTCTTACAAGAGATTCAGTATTTAGGTCACATTATCTCTCAAGATGGCATCCAAATGGATCCATCAAAGTTAGAGGTAATAAAAGGATGGCCTAAACCAAGGAATCTTCATGAGTTAAGAAGCTTTATAGGTATGTGCGCATACTATGGACGCTTCATAGAAAAGTTCTCACTAATAGCAGGACCATTACATGACCTAACAAAGAAAAACGTTAGGTACACATGGTCTGCCAAAGAGAACAATGCTTTTGAAAATCTTAAAGAAAAGCTTATCTCTCAACCTGTGCTTACACTACCGGATCTCTCAAAGTCATTTGAGGTCCAATGTGATGCTTGTGGTGATTGCCTTGGAGCTGTTTTGCTTCAAGAAGGGCACACCATAGGCTATGAAATTCGAAGGCTCGACCATGTTGAGCAAGCTCTAGGCATATATGAAAAGGAACTCCTTGAAGTTCTACATGCCTTAGACTCATGGAAGCACTTTTTATTGGGGACTGCTTTCATTCTGCGAACAGATCACCAAAGTCTTAAGTACTTCATGCTGGAGACCAAGCTCTTCGACAAACAAATGAGGTGGGCAAACTTTCTTTTGAAATTTCATTGTGATGTTGCTCACATTGCTAGCAAGCATAATCAAGTAGCCGATACACTCTCAAGACGGCCGAGAGTGAATGCGGTTTCCATAGCAACTCACAATGATCTATCTTCTATGATAGATAAGTATGCTCTTGATGGATGTTCCCATTCTCCGAGCAAACCCTTTCGAGCAAATGTGGATTCCGAGCGAACCACGACAAAAACATATGGCAGTATTGAGTAAAGGGTCTAAATATTACACTAATATACCCACAAAAATAGATGCTATACATGACAAACAAAAGATTATGTACTTAGGCAATTTCGTTAAATAAAGTGTAGAGAAGGAAAAATTCAAATTTGACTATCCCAAAAGATTAGCATCACCAAAATATCCAAAGAGGGTAAGACCGATCTTCACAGGAGAAAAACACAAGGGAAACATGTCTATTATCAAAGCAAAAAGTTTACAAATCATGGCAATATACTCAAGCAGGTAGATGTTGTATGTGGGAAACTAAAGTTTGCATACATAGGCACTTCCAACAAAAAAGGACTATATCAAAAAGCTTCCAACACAATCATCCAAAGCCATTAGCATCACCATAACATGTGAAGAGGATAAGATTCATCACATGCTTGTGTGACTTTGTCTGCCACCCAAAGCCTGAAACAACTCCACTTTTGTCAGTGAAGCTTGGTGGATAAACTCATGAGCCGCAGAATCCAAGCCCAAAACTTGCAGGTACACAAAGTACAAGTGCTTGCAAGGAACAAAAGCCAGCTGCTTGCTTTCTCTTTTTTGAAAACACTCACATGTGCATCGAGGAAATTCTGAAATTGAAACTGAGTAATGTACACCCATTGCCTGAGAACCCTCCGTGCTGATATTGAATGTGTGAGTCTCATTGCATACGACTATTGTTTCTCGAACTACCTCACAATTCAATTCTCTACCCTTTTCAATATTCTCTTGGAATGCTTTAGTCAATCGAGATCTCCGCCTAACAAGCTTCCCGTCTCTGTACTTTGGACGAAAAGAGCTTGGCGTGTTTGCAATATGAGCACCAGTAGTTGGAGTGCGTAGTAAGGCAGGTTCAACACTCTCTGGTACAAATCCATTATTTTTCAACATCTCTATTTCATAGCTTTGCAAGTTAGTGCCTTTGTCAACTGGCCAAACACCAGGGGCGGGTCCTGGCACACCAATAACATGATCACTACAAACCTCCCAAGAATGTGTCGGTGACAAATTGCAAAACCAAATGAATCCATTCACAACACCTCCTGGATATTTTCTACGACCCCAAAAAGATGGAGCAACAATACCATCCTTGTCATTTCCAGCACCTGCATTTATGGCAGCACCACATCGTCCACTAGGAATTTGCCCAAAACATGTCATTTTTTTCCCTGGCTTTGTCCTTCTAATGGCCTTTACTATTCTTTCAAGACACTCATTGTCTCCCTCAGATGCTGCAACCACTTGAGCACTACCTTGACCTTTGACAGTCACAGTCACAAATTCTCGCCTATGACTATCCTCTTCCAAAATAAACCCTGGGTCAACATTGGCAGGACGCTTTCTTCGAACACTTCTCTCTCTAGGCCTGGAACACTGCATTTCAGGAGAGCTTTCCCCTATCTCATCCATGGACAAGTTGGCAAGGTCTGACAGTCGCTTAGTGGATGCGCGTCCTGTCGCACTATTGAAAAATCTGTCTGCCATGTCTTGCATGCTTGGTCCACTACCTGCATATGTACCTTTCAAGTAGGCATTGTACCTCACGCTCTGCAACACAGCCAATGACATGTCAGCTCCTGTAGCTTCATACATAGAAATTTGATTTTTGAAGCCCACACTGGCCCTCATACTAGCATGTTGTGCCTCCGAAAGATTGGTAGTTGGCACAAAAATTCCAGATTCATCTTGAGAGACAAACCAAGATCCCCAATGCGAGGCTCTTACATCCCACCATGCAAGCCAAGTTTGTAGAGCTGGAATCTCTCCTTGCACCACATGCCCAACAAACCAAAATTTTCTAAGATCATTCTTACAGATCTCTGCCACCACCTCTGATGGTGCATTTCTCCACTTTTTACACAAGATCTTATGTTCTTCTTGAAATGAAGGCCGGATGCACCTGCGAGTATGACATACCATGCTTTGTTCCCAATGAAAAGAACAACTCCTCTCCTTTTCTTCAATCTTTTTTTTAGCACCCCCAAAGTAAACAGTACAAATTGCGATCCAATTTGCATTTGCTTCATCTGCCATAAATCCACGAAATTGTGGTTTTGAATAACCATTATCTTGGACCACAAAGTTGAGCATCCTCCAAAATTCAACCTGAGCGAATTTATTTTCAACTTTGAACTCGCATGTGGCGATTGTTAGCAAAGAGCGCATAAAAGGGTCGTACACATGTGCAGACATTGTTGGCCAGCCTTGAACTCTATGCACATGATCAAAATGGACCCACATGTCTTCCAAGCTTCCACCTGGTCTCATTTTGTTAACAAGATCAAGCCCACTCCCAGGCCCCTTTATGGACATTTTGAAAACATGCGGTTCATGTTTCTCACCAAGTTGTCCTGGAAACAAAACACTGTGAATATATGGGTATCGACATCGACTCTTCAATTCCAGCACAGCCTCAAGCCCCCTTGAAGTTATATTCTTTTGCTACTTCACACTTTCCAAGCACTTGTTGGTCCTTCTTTTGTCAGACAGTGGAATGAAAAGATCCAATATCTTGGTGAACTCGTCCTCTTCTATGTGATTTGTCACCTCTTCCTTATTATTAATCAGCATCTCTAATATCACATCTTGAGCAACTGCTGTCTCTAATTGTTTGGGGGAGCAAAAAGGATTCAGGTTTGCTCGAGATATGATCCTCTCATCAATTTGTTTTGCAATGTCCCTATTCACACCCTCTTCATAGGGATGCTTGTGATTTCCTAAGTGAATCGCACATCTTGTTGTTTGAAGACGTTCTCTTGGAATACAGTAATAAATTATTGCATAGCATTCTTTCACAATTTCGGGCATTTGACAACAATGCTTACATACTATATTACCGTACTCTTCTTGCACTAAACCTATTGGACCTTTCCTCTTTAATTTTCCATTCCACTGTGTCTCATTATGCACATGCAAGCGAGCATAATATGGGCAATCAATGTTTAAGCATCGTAAGTGACCAACACATCTACTTAGTCGCACGACACCATCAAAACAATCTGAGCTACAAGTGACGTACTCGGTCCATGTGTGTCCATCACTCTTTTGTTCCATACCGTCCATTGAAGACTTCTCACCACATGGTTGAATCTCAAAAGCAATATAACCATCAGAAGCCTTTGGCAATTCTGAAACACGACGAACTTCAATACAACTGCTGAAGGCCACATGAAGGCTACTGTTCAAAGGCAAGCGCTTAATGATGTCAAAGACACTGACAGTAGTGGATTTAGAATCAACATCTTTGTGTCCAATGTCAATGTATACTTTATAGAACTGATGGGTGTGAGTGTCCAAGACAAACCCAGGTACTCCACATGAAAGCATGTTTGGCTCTAGTTTAACATCTTCGTGGCTCAGAGATAAAGGTTTTAATGAAACTTGTAAACCCACCAAATCAAAGTATTCCTTAATAACCTGAAGCTTTACTTCCAACATTTGAGAGCTGGTTGCTAGGCTAAGCTTAGTGTGAGCTGAAGGTCCATAGATGGTAATGTGTCTTGCCATATAGAGAGCACAACTATGAAAGATAGTCTGTTCAAGAAGAAATCTGCCTTAACACACTAGAGGAAAATGGAAAATGCAGAAGGCTAAAAAATATTCAATGCCATACTCTTTGCTGGACACATGAAAAGACTCTTTGGTCAGTCTATGGATGAACAGATTGTAATTACTCTCCTTTTTGATACATTCTCGTGCCTTTTTATGGTAAAAAAAAAGAAGGAAAAGACTCCTTATATCTAGTGGTTTCAAGGTTTTCATGCTTGTCTTTGTAATGCTTTTATTCTCAATATAAATTTTCGTTCCTTTTTATGGAAAAAAAGGACTCAAAAAACCCTTCAAAAATCAAGGGCTATTTGGCATAACTCTTGTCAGACCATCACGCTTGCGACCACATTAAATACCAAGATGGGTCACCTCGTTTTAAGAGAGAGCATTCACCTTCAGACTTTTGGCTTGACAAAAAAATGCCTCGAAAAAACGTCCAAGATTTGAGCATATTTTGCATTATTGTTGTGAGTCCATGTTAGTTGCAACCTCATTAATAACCACATCGATTTCAGAGGGAGAAATGGAGAGAGAATTTAATATTTTTTTATTAGTTTGCTCTCACCGAATACCTCTCTCTCTCTCTCTCTCTACCCCTCTGTCTCTCTCTCTCTCCACCTAAATTTCTGCTCAGCTAATTTTGCGCATTCTCTCTCTCCCCATCTCTCTCTCTCTCTCTCTCTCTCTCTCTCTCTCTCTCTCTCTCTCTCTCTCTCTCTCTCTCTCTCTCTCTCTCTCTCTCTCTCTCTCTCTCTCTCTCTCTCTCTCTCTCTCTCTCTCTCTCTCTCTCTCTCTCTCTCTTCTGCGCGCGGATCAGGTCGGATCTCAGCGCAGCATAGACCCTTTTCGGATCTCAGGGCATTCTGCTCAGCAAACAGGACTACACATTCTACGTATTCTGCTCATTCTGCTCAACGAACAGAACTGTGCATTTTGCTCAGCGAACAGGACTGCCAACAGGTCATTCAGCGCTGCTCTGGATTGCGAAACAGATCAGCTCATTCAGCTCGGCTCTGGACTGCGAGCAGGTCTGCGATGCCACCAAGGAAAAAAATTTATTCCAGGTATGTCTTGTGAAAGTTCTTCCATAAAGGATAATTAAACATCATAAAGTTAAGCTAAAGTTATGCTAAATAAAGGATAATACTAAAGTTATGCTCCTCGTCGTCGTCTTCGATGCAGTAGTAAGTGGCTGCGCATGGTTGTGCTCACTTATTGATGAAAAAAGAGGCATATTATTGCACAATCATCCACTTTGGATGTGGGATACTTGAGCCTCCATACTTGAGTCTATGTATGTCAATTTAGATGCTCTTCTAGCCTAGTTTAGTCAATTTGTGATTCTCTTCCAGCCTAAAATATAGTTACTGGTTTGCTTTGATAGCGGGATAGCGGTATGCTTGGAATTTTGGTTTCAACTCCTGAGAGAGGGCACGTCGACGTGCCTTGTTTCATGATCTAAAAAGAAAATGTTGGTTTCAACTCATGAGACAGGGCACGTCAGCGTGCCTTGTTTCATGAGTTGAATACGGGCTGTGTTTCATGAGTTTTGATTAAGAGTTTGGTTAAGAGTTTGGTTTCAACTCATGAGAAAGGGCACGTCGGCGTGCCCTGATTCATGAGTTGAAAATGATGAGATCAAATGCTTCAAAGCAGACAGAAATCTCATCATAAAGAGTCTGATTATTAATCATAAAACAAGGCACATTGGCATGCCTTGTTTTGTGAGTTAAATCTAGATTTTTAATCAAACAAAAGTTCTAAATCAATTTTTCTAGCCAAAAGTTCTAAAAGCTTGTTTTACTGCTAAGAGAAGGCACGTCGGCGTGCCTTGTTTTGGACAAAAAAAAGAAGAGAAGTTAGATAAATTTGATAATTTTTGGGTTTGAAATATACACAATGTTTGAAGGTTTTTTATACAGGCTAAATAACATAAGGTTAGCTTTTGAATGAAGAAGTTGAATGTTTGATTTTCTCTTGATCGTTTTATTGCCAGCCCACAGAGAAGTGTTGGGTCCTCAAAGCGTTCCAGACCAGCAAGATTATCAAAACAAGATGATGCTAACATGCCAAGTACGCTTTTGGATGATGTTAGCCATGTGATGGAGACCCAATTACACAATTTTGGTGATGCTATGGAAGAGGTTGATAGTCAGCCAAATGTAGAAACTATTACACAGTTTGAGGATAGCATTCCTGCAAAGCTAGTGCCTCAAGAACAAGAACTTGCAATAGTTCCATTTGTGGTGATACCGGAGGTGGTGACTGATGAAAACAAAGAGGTTGAACTCTACTTGAACAAAGGAGAGGACATTCTAAATAGAACTAGGATGTTTACTTGTCATGAGTGTCCTCCGATTCCTCTTTGTAGAATGGTGTCTCATGCTAAAGTAAGAGGTCTAAGAAATGAGGTTAGTAGTTTGAAAACAACATTTGGCAAGGAGGGGTATGTTGCAGAGAAAGGGGCTTTTATTGTTTCCATATGGTCATGTTCACGTGAAGAGTACTTGGTGACCCAAGAGATCATGGAAGAATGGGACCCCATTTGGAAAGTTGTTAATACGGAGTTTGAGCAGGAGATCGTTAGGTCTCCATACCTTGCAGTTCTTTCCAACAAAATGTTTCTGGTTTGGGATGGAAATCACAGGCTTATGGCATGGACTAGTGTCATAAAAGAGCTCTTTTCTCGCACTAAAGAAAAGCATCAAGGAGTCTTATGTACGATCATTGATCCTTGCAAAGTTCCAGAGATTTCATTGCTTTCAACACTCCAACAGATGAACTAGTGAGTATCGAAACTCTTCTACAATACGATATATCTTTTGTTGTTCTTATCATGATTTTTTTCTTTTGGCTTTGTGTAGCTTGAATACTCATGCTCTTGTCCCTACGTCATTAAGGGATGAGATTGTGAACTGCATGAGTATATGTGAGGCAGACCATGAATCATATTTGAGTGATCTTCCTGATAAAGATCAAAAGGTCATTGCACACATTAGGAAAAAGATGTCAAAGGGGTTTGAGCCTTGGTTTCCACTGACTCGAAGATACTTGGGAAAGTTAGTATACAATGTGAGTATTTATTTTTCTTCTTTGAGTATAACTTTGAAGGTCACTATATATTTTGTGTGAGATTATAATTTATTTTTAATAGGTTCAAATGACAATGGCTCTAAGCAAGAAGTTGGACCAACTAAGATTGACAGTGTCTGAAGAAGAGCTTGGCAAAATTGAGAAGAAAGAGAGTGAGGAGCTTGCTCATCGATTTGGAGATAGGATTGGAAAGGTGAGCTAGTGGTTGTTAAGAAAGATAATCTTCTGCCTCAAATAGGATTCTTCATTATTAATTTTATATGTATCAACTCTTTTGTGTATGTAGATTCTGAATATAATTGATCCTCGCCATGGAGACGTTTGGAAAGAAAAAGTTCTAGCACTTCGTTGGGATAGTGAGAGTTTTGCGACACTAGAAAAGTTGAATCTTATTGCTTTGTCTGATGTCGCTATTGATTCAAAGATACTTTGGCTTTCTCTCTTGGAAGCAAACAAGGCAACAAAAACTTTGTTTCACTTGCAAAGAGGAGACCACTTGTACAGATAGTATGTGAACAATTTTATCTTTTTCTATTTTGTTTGTTTTTCATGGTTTGGATGGTCAACCCTTTTGATTGTTTCAGTTGGATTCGAAGGGAGCTTTTGCTAGAAAAGGTGGGTAGAACTGTAGATACCATTCTCAAAGACTTCATTGACATTCCTGGAGGGTTTCTACTTCTTGAAGATTTTACTCTTGCTAACTACTACATGGAGGTGAAAATGGAGAAAAGGAAACCTTTGTTTCCTCTAGAGTGTCATGGAGAGATTAGAGAGAAAGGTGTTCTCAACAAGGCACAAAGAATCCCAGAATTGTTGCAAAAATCGGGGCAACGCTTGGTTTACAGGTCTAACTTTCTCCCCTCTACACCTTGTAATTTATCTCTTATTTGAATAATTGTGAATATTTTATGAACATTATTTTGAGAAAGTATTCATCGCATAATGTATGTGTTTTCCTTTGGATAGGTATTTCATTGCATTAAAGAGTAAAGAGCACATTAATTCCATTCCCATATTTTCTCGTAAGTGGGTGGATTTGAATGATGAAACAACTTGTATGTATCCTGTGGAAATGCAAGTATTAAATCCTTGGGAAGTAGAGAACTGTCCATGGTGGATCGACCTTGAAAAAGGTCATATTCTAGCAAATGAGAAGGAGCTTTGGATCAGGCATGGAGGAGACAAGGAAAAGGGAGCAGAAAAGGCAAGGGTAGAGAAAGAAAGTGTTGATGTTAGAGAGAAGGGAAAAGCAAAAATCCAAGGTAAACCCAAATCTTCTTCTGTGTATGTTTGCTTTTGAACGTTTGGTATGTGAAAGAATTTTTTTGTGTTCTTGGAGATCTAAATCCTCTCTTTGCTCTTCTATGTATGCTTCTTTTTATGGTTGCTTTTTTGGTTTACATAGATGAAAGCGACACTCTCAAGAAAAATCACATAAGAGTCTCTGAGAGCCTGGATGGTGGCTTGGGATATGAGCATGAGGAAGTTGTGGATGTTGTTGGTAAGAAGGATTTAATCTTATGTGTCTATGGCCTTGCATATGTTAGCAGATTATGTAGTCAATCCATTTTGAAGTTTGGTTGTCTATTTTTAGGTAGTTCACTCTCTTTTAAAACACGGAAGTCAATGTTATTTGTACACAAGCCTTGGGTTGCAGAGAATGGATTGAGATGTTCGGACTCTTTGTTTATTGTGGGAGACTATGTGCTCATTGGCAAAGATTTTGCTGAGGGAAAGAAGAATAAAGTTTACTCACAGATTCGTGAACACATTTTAAAACATAGAGTTGGATGCACTAAGTACACAAAGAAAGGTAGACAAGTGAAGTGGGCTGCAGATTTTGTTTTTCTTGATTTTCCTTATGGTCACGATTTGCATGGGTCATCCATACATCCCGCTTGGGACGAGCTTAGTGATGATCATGTGCGATATGGGATATCTCTATCTGCTGCCACACTCTCTGATTTCGGATGGATGTTGATAATGGGATCTACTGGAGGTAATTTTCTTGGTAGAAATCTCAAATTGATTTATTTTTTTTAATGTAATTTTGTAGCCATCGTATTGTAGGTGAGATTATGGGATTGGTGGAGCGGTATTGCCGAGTGTCAGGATTAGACATCTTCAGACGCATTATTGTGGTGTATCATACTCCATATGGCAGTATGACTCATTCTTCTTCCAAAGAGGTTGGCAAAATTATTTTTTGTGTTCTCTAGTGCTTTTGTTATGTGTTTTACTTATTGACTATCTTATGCTTAGTACATGACCTCCATGATTTGGTTAGCTCATAGACATGGGCCGGTTCCTCCTGTGTTCCTTCGGGAGTCTAATTCACGTTTTGAGGCTCTAGGAATGAAGCCTCAGGACTCAGTCATGTATCACTACCTACCCACAGAGGCTATGTCACGTACAGATACGGGCATGGAGTGGCGAGGTCTGATGTAGAGGAGTGTTTCTTTTGTTGCATGTTTCTTGGATATGCTATCTACACCAGATGCGATATGTTTGGAGTTTGGTTGTGGAACAACTGCATTGTTGCAGGCATGCCTTGGATCTACACGTCTTTGTGTGTCCTTAGATCGGGACGATGGCATCATCTCATCTTTTGTGTTACCGCTATTGAGTAGCCACACAGCTCGATCATCCACCACTGCATATACAGGGAGGGACGACGATGATGAGATTGATCCTCTTGGAGGGGTCACACCATACGACTAGTGAGAGTCTTCTACTTTATGGTCATCGTAGGGCATTGACTATTTCATACATTTGCATGTTTGTATCGATATTTATCTCTTTTGGAGTTTTAGATATTGGTAGTGGCCTTGTGGTTACTTTGTTATGCTTTTTTTTTTGAAGTGTTTTGCCAGACTATGCAGAGGCGATGGCTAGAAGCATGGAGAGAGATCCGCGATATGATGTGAGGTTACAAGAATGTCGAAGTTATCGTCTTTTGTTTGTAGATGATGAGTGCGACTCCACTTGATATATTTTAAATAGAGCAAATTGTAACACTCTTTCAGATGTGAATTTTTGAAGTTAAACTGCGTCTAAAACTTCTAAGTGTGTGTATCTTTCAAATTGTTTACTTTGCATGCTATACTCAATATGCTTTTCATATATAAATGCATGTCTTTGTATAGTGATAAACACTAGATGTTCATGATTTCTATGATTACAAATTAGGGTTAATTTGTTTATCAAAAAAGAAGGTTGTGAAGTGACAAGTCCTCCATCTAAAAGTGCTTGTTCATGTAGCTTTCAAATTCTTGAGATGTAATTGACTAGATTATCATGTCACTTTGTAGACTATGCAAACATCACAAGTTACTTTTGATTGTTTAAATGGGTGGACAAAGTGTTGATTTCTTTTTAGCAGGAATGTGTTTTCCATCATATTATTATGTTCATATGTTTCACTTTTTCTCTTTTGATACAATGAATACATGTCTTATACTTTATGTGAGACATTCAACTTTTATCTTGTTTTGAAAAAATGTCTATGAAAGAGGCAGAAGTGCCTAGACTAAAAATAGTGCTTAGAGAATAATATTTTCTCTTGGTTACTTTGTTATGTTTTTTTTTTGAAATGTGTTGCTAGACTATGCATAGGCGATGGCTAGAAGCATGGAGAGATATACGCGATATGCTGTGAGGTTACAAGGATGTCGTAGTTCTCATCTCTTGTTTGTAGATGATGAGTGTGACTCCACTTAATATATTTTAAATAGAGAAAATTGTAAAACTCTTTAGTTTATATGAGATATTCAACTTTCATCTTGTTTTGAAAAAAATGCATATGAAAGAGGCAAAAGTGGCTAGACTAAAAATAGTGCTTAGAGAAAAACGTTTTGTCATGGTTCGCTCGGAATCCACATTCGCTCGAAAGGTCTCGCTCGGAGAACGGTGACACTCGCTATTGATCCCGATTTTAGAGATGTGAAGTCAGTCCTTGCACTAGGGAAGAAAGAGGAACCATTTACTTTACAAGATGGTTATCTTCTCTATGGTAATAGACTATGTGTTACTAGCTCACTACTATTACCATATACATGTGGTAGTGATGTGTGCGAACACACTAGGACCGCCGGGGCATTTTTTCCCTCTTTAGGAGTTTTTTTCCCCCGTGCATTGTATATACGCCCATCACTCTAGGGCTATCTATCTTTTCATTGCACACTAAGTAAAACTCTCTCTATTGTGTGCCTTGAGCTTCCTTCGTCTTCTCCAAGCTGTGTGTGTTTCTCTGCAACTCTAATTCCAACAATTGGTATCAGAGCAGGTCACGTCCTTCCGGGCTTAGTCGCCAGCCGCTCCAGCACACACCTGCTCACCTTCTCCGATTTCAGTGAGCTTTGGCGAGCGTTTCTGTTTCCACTACAGGCAGTACTGCACAGGCTATTTCGTCATTTTGTGTAGAATTTCTGTCAGTGCCGTTTTTTGCATAACAGGTGCCTTACAGTCTTCTACGGTTTGTGCTATATAGCACAGGTTGTTCCCGCTCCATTTCTCCTATTTTCGGGCAGTTTTCACATCAGGTGTAGCATTTACCATGGCTGACAACAACAACACAAATGTGTTCAAGATGTTTGCTGCTGAGGACAGGTTGGATGGGGACAACTAACCTATGTGGGCTTATATGATGCAACATGTTCTTGTGTCAAAGGGTGTCTGGAACATTGTGCAGGGCATTGATGTATGTCCTGGTTCTGAGGATGTAGGCGATGTTGAGGATGCTGCAGGTCTTGCTGCAAGGATTGCAGCTGTTAGAGTTGTTTTGCCTACGGCAGAACAAGCTCGTTGGGATGTTAAGGATGCGCAGGCTCATGCATTGATTGCATTGTCTGTGAAGCGCACCATTGTTCCTCACATCCGTTCTGCAAAATCTGCAAAACAGGCTTGGGATATTCTAGAAGGTCTTTATGCAAGCCGCAATGAGGCTAAAATTGCTTTGCTGCGTAAAGAGTTGGAATCGAAGATTATGCATGAGGAAGATGATATGGACACTTTCCTTGCTAGTGTCAAGGATATCAATGAGCAGCTTATTTCTGTAGGTGAAGTCATTTTAGACAGTTTCCTTGTGCAGACGGTTCTGGATGCCTTACCAGATTCCTACTAGACATTTGCTAGTACTTGGAGACTGATGACCCAAGGAAATCCTGAAGTTGTCAAGTTTGATGCATTATTCACATTGCTGTTGCAAGAGTCACTTTCTAGAAAAAACAGGACTAGGCAGCATGCAGTTGAACATGCCTTTATTGCTTCTCAAAGAAAGGGTGGTAACAGTAATGCAGCCATTTCTTATGGTTCTGCTGCGAGTGGCAAAAATTATGTTCCTAATGTTTCTGCTAGCAGTACTTCGTCTGGCAATTCTGGTGATAAGGGCAAAAAGAAGATGCGTTGCCATTATTGTAAAGCCAATGATCACTTGATCAAGTCATGTCCTAAGTTGAAGGCCAAAGAGGCTAAGAAGAAAGAGGGTGGTTCCACTGCAAATGCTAGTTCCACTACAAATGCAGCCATTGTTGAGTCTTTTGTGAAAGGAGACTGTGTTGCTGATGTTGATGCAGAATGGGCTTTTAGCGCAGAGTGCACTTACAATCCTGTTGTCCATGATGCATGCTTGTCAGTTGCTACAGATTCACATGTGTGGTATTTCGACAGTGGTGCTACAAAGCACATTACCTCACATCGTGAATTGTTTACCTCTCTCGAGTCTGTCCCTCATGGGAATTCAATCACTTGTGCCAACAACGCCTCTTATCCAGTTCAGGGAGTTGGAAAGATTGTGCTCACTGATCCTAATGGCAATTCCTTCACACTTGATGATGCACTTTATGTACGTGGGATCAAGAAGAATCTCTTATCTGTATCCGCACTTGCTAGACTTGGACTTGTAGTCAAATTTGTGGATGACAGATGTACAGTTCATGGTCTCAGTTTTGGTGATGAAATTGTTGCATCTGGGCTTCTGTGTCGTGGGCTGTATAAGCTCACTTTGTATGACAAGTGTGGACAAAATTTTGCAAATGCTGTTGCAAATTCAAGGGCTATTTCAGATGCAAAAATTTGGCATGCATGTTTTGGTCATCTGAATTTTGCCAGTTTGCTACGTTTGCAGAAATCTGATATGGTTGCTTCTTTGCCGCCTCTTGAAGCACCTATCAAACATGTTTGTAAAGGCTGTACTTTAGGTAAGATGCAGCGTTCTAAGTTTCCAAAGGATGGTTCAGTTCGGGCCACATGCAGGTTGCAGGTTGTGCATAGTGATGTTTGTGGGACCATGCAAACTCCGTCCTTGGGCAATTACCTGTACTTCGTGACTTTCATTGATGATTGCTCCAGGCATGCATGGGTATTTCCGCTTAAAGCGAAGTCCGAAGTCTTTATGTGCTTCAAACAATTTCTGGCTATGGCTGAAAATGTCTCGAAATGTACTATGGGCACCCTCCGTTCAGATCGAGGGGGGGAGGATATGTCTCATAAATTTAATGCATTTCTAGCTAGTCGTGGGATAAAACACAAATGTACAGTGCCTTATACACCTCAACAAAATGGTGTTGCTGAGAGGAAAAACAGGTCACTGACGGAAATGGCACGATGTATGGTCAAAAGTCAAGCTTTACCGCATTCTTTTTGGCTTGAGGCCATCATGTGTGCCACTTATGTACTTAACAGGTGTCCTACCAAAGCTTTGCAGTCTATTACTCCATATGAAGCATGTCATGATAGAAAACCTTCTATTGAGCACATGCGTGTTTTTGGCTGTTTGGCATATGCTTTGGTGCCACAAGTGCAGCGCAGAAAATTGGATGATAAGGCTGTCAAATGTATTTTTGTTGGTTATAGTGCTGAAAGCAAAGGTTACAGGTTGTATCATCCGCAAACAAAATGTATTCTGGTTTCTCGGGATGTAGTGTTTGTGGAATATTCTATTCAGCCCTTGTTGTCATGTACTAGAGACAGTAATGTAAGCTCACAGGACATTTGTGACACTTTGTTGCCTCTTTTCAGTGGTGGAAATACGAATGTAAGTTCCAATGAGGCAAATGTACAGCCTATGGGGGTTTGTGAAAATGTTTTAGATCAGCCTATTACTGATGCAGATGTACATGATGTACTTGATGAGGAAAGGGCTGAAAATGAGCAGGCTAGAGGTATGCCAAAATGGCTGGTGCACACTTTGCGTGACAGTAAATTGGATGCACCTTTGTCTAGTCGTACTCGTTCAGGCTCTCGCCATGCATCTTATGCATCGGATTGTTATGCTTTGGCTGTGTCTAGTTTACATGATGTTGAGGAGCCTCTGTCTTTTGATGAAGCACAGAATTCAGAAAATTGGATGGTTGCCATGCAATCAGAATATGATGCACTTATAGAAAATGACACATGGACTTTATGTGATTTGCCTCCTGGAAAAAAGGCCATTGGTACAAAGTGGGTTTACAAGTTGAAACGCAAACCGGATGGTGAGATCGATCGCCATAAGGCTCGACTTGTTGCAAAGGGTTATGCACAACAAAAAGGCATAGATTATGAAGAGACTTTTGCTCCCACTTGTCGTATGACTACTGTGTGTTTTCTATGTGCATTGGCAGCTCATTTTGGTTGGGATGTACATCAATCAGACATTGTTACTGCTTTCTTGAATGGTGACATATTTGAGGAAGTTTATGTAACGCAGCCTTGCGGTTTTGTCATAAAAGGACAAGAGGACAAAGTGTGCAAATGTAACAAGGCTTTGTATGGGTTGAAGCAATCTCCTCGTGCTTGGTATGAGAAAGTTGACACTCATTTGGTCAAACAAGGCTTTTGTAACAATCCAACAGAAAGCACATTGTATGTAAAGCGTGAGGGTGATGTATTTCTCATCGTGGTTCTTTATGTTGATGATTTTCTGATCATTGGACAGAATGAGAGACATATTGCTGAATTTAAGGCTGATTTGAATGCTACTTTCAAGATGAAAGATTTGGGGCTGTTGCATCATTACTTGGGTATACAGTTTAAGCAGTGTGATGGTGGTATTGCCTTGTGTCAGAAAAGTTACATAGAGACATTGCTATGTAAGTTTGGACTTGAGGATTGCAAACCTATTGCCACTCCCATGGAAACAGGTTTGAAGTTGAGTCTACATGATGCTGGCGATCCTGCTAATGTCACTCTTTACCAAACTGTTGTTGGCTGCCTCATTTATGTATGCAACACGAGGCCAGATATTCAGTTTGCAGTCTCACAGGTCAGCAGATTTATGCATAGCCCAGGGTCTAAGCATTGGCAAGCTGTCAAGAGGATTTTCCGCTACCTTAGTGGCACTTTACATCTTGGCTTGTTTTATCCCAAGGGGGGATCATTGCCGCCAGACTTACATGCTTTTTCGGACTCAGATTGGGCTGGTTGTTTTGACACGAGAGTGTCCACAAGTGGTTTTTGTTTCATGCTTGGCAGTTCATGTATATCATGGTTGAGCAAGAAGCAACCTACTATGGCCACTTCGAGTTGTGAGGCTGAGTACAGGGCAGTCTTCACAGCTACGGTTGAGTGTGTATGGCTCAGACGCCTTATGGCTGATTTGGGTGTTGGACAGGACACTGCCAACACTATCTACACTGACAGTCAGAGCGCATTGGCAGTTGCGAGGAACCCAGTTTTTCATGCTCGCACAAAGCACATTGAGGTGCATTACCACTATGTCAGGGAAAGGCTCTCAGCACGAGAGATCAACTTGGCTTATGTGCCAACACAGGACAACCTTGCAGATCTTTTCACAAAGGCATTGTCTCGTGAGAAGCTTGAAGCTTTCCGCAAAGCTTTGGGCTTACTCCCCTTTGTGGACTGATCCTGTCCTCAGGGCATGGCACTTCCCTTTACTCATGTGCCAGCTCTCGTTCACCGCATCACTCCAGGGGGGATTTGTTACCATATACATGTGGTAGTGATGTGTGTGAACACACTAGGACCGCCGGGGCATTTTTTCCCTCTTTAGGAGGTTTTTTCCCCCGTGCATTGTATGTACACCCATCACTCTAGGGCTATCTATCTTTCCATTGCACACTAAGTAACACACTCTCTATTGTGTGCCTTGAGCTTCCTTTGTCTTCTCCAAGCTGTGTGTGTTTCTCTGCAACCCTAATTCCAACAACAGGAAGCCAATACTTTTCTAGTCTAATTGGGATGTTATTTTCCATGTTCATGTAGACGCTTTTGGCATGGCTATGGGAGCCATACTGGCCCAGCCTGAAGGAAAAATAGACTACTCGGTCTACTTCGCCAGTCGAAGGTTCAATACAGTTGAACAAGGGTACTTGAATACTAAAAGAGAAGCACTAGGGATGTTATTCAACACTACCAAATTCAGACATTATTTATTGGGCAATTTGTTTCACTTCTATGTAGATCATCAAGCTCTTTTGTTTCTGGTCAACAAGGTTATTATACAAGCAAAGTCTAATCAAGTGTATGATGTTTCTAATGGAGTTTGAATTCAAGAATTTCCTTTCTAGAAGCATAGAAGGTTGTTCAAAAACTTTATTATGGGATGAGCCTGTAGATGTTGAATTATTCTAGACAACAGTTGAAGAAGAGCCAGACCTAGAATATGAGGACATTTATGATTTTCTTCAACTAGGGAAGTTTTCAGATGACTGGTCCTAGAATAGGAGGAAAGCACTAATCATAAAGAGTCTAAAATTCACTATCATTGTTGGAGCACTCTACATACTAGGCATTGACAGTGTGCTTTGTAGATGTGTACCAGTGAGAGAAAGAATGCAAGTGATCACTGAATCTCATAATGGAGATGTTGGAGGGCATTTTTCAACTAACATCACATATACGAAGATCCTTCAAGCAAGTTTATGGTGGAAAACTATGATGATTGATGTCAGAGCTTTTTACAAAATGTGTGATCTTTGCCAGAGAATGGGCAGTTGATATGACACCACTGACTCCAGTGTATCCACTGGGAATTTTCAAGAAATGGGGTTTGGATTTTATGGGGCCATTCAAGAAAGTAACTCCAAGAAAGAATAAGTATATTGTCATGCTCAGTTGTTATGTCAGCAAGTGGGTTGAAGCAAAGGCCTTGCTAAACAACACTGCTAAATCAACAGCTACATTTTTGTATGAAAACATCATAAGCAAATATGGACGTGAGTATAAATAGATTCAAATCAAGGAGCACACTTTACTAATAAAATATTCATATATTAACTGAGATGTTTTCAGTAAAGCACCAAAAATCCACATGGTATTATCCAAAGTGCAATGGCCAAGCAAAAAGCAGTAATAAAACCATCAAGACTATCCTCACCAAAATAGTTAAGAATGAACTGCATAAGTGGGACACTAAGCTTCAGTCATCATTATGGGTCGATAGAACTGCCTACAAGGTCACTACTTGCATGACACCTTTCTAGATGGTGTATGGCACAAAGGTAGTCATACCAATGGAATTTGCTATTCCCAATTTGATTATGGCAGTTGAATATGGAGTAGACTTTAATCAGAATATGAAGCAAAGATTGGACAACCTTTTACAACTGGATGAAATCAGACAGAGGGCCATGTTAGAATGGATGTCCAGCAGAGGAGGAAGCACTAGCATGACAGTAAAATTAAGGTCAGAGAATTCAAGAAAGGTGATTTGGTACTGCTTTATTAGTCCAAGTTGGGACCTAAGAAACCAAATCTAAAAATTTCTTGGGTCGACCTTATGAGGTGGATTGGGTGTTCTCCAATGTTACTATCAGACTTAGAGATTTGTCAGGACTACTACTACCAAGAGTATACAATGTGGCTAAGATCGAGCTATACTCTGCCAGAACAAAGGAAATTCTAGTAGAACCAGTACCAAAGGTATCACCTAAATCAGATGATGAACCTTTGAAATTGTTTCATATCAAGAAAGTGGGGACAATTCCAGAACCAGTGCAGACTCAACCTCAGACCAGTCTCAAAACCGATAAGGTAGCTCAAAAGCTTGTCACTCTTTACCAAAATGCTGTTGGCTGCCTCATTTATGTATGCAACACGAGGCCGGATATTCAATTTGCAGTCTCACAGGTCAGCAGATTTATGCATAGCCCAGGGTCTAAGCATTGGCAGGCTGTCAAGAGGATTTTCCGGCACCTTAGTGGCACTTTACATCTTGGCTTGTTTTATCCCAAGGGGGGATCATTGCCGCAAGACTTACATGCTTTTTCGGACTCAGATTGGGCTGGTTGTTTTGACACGCGAGTGTCCACAAGTGGTTTTTGTTTCATGCTTGGCAGTTCATGTATATCATGGTTGAGCAAGAAGCAACCTACTGTGGCCACTTCGAGTTGTGAGGTTGAGTACAGGGCAGTCTTCACAGCTACGGTTGAGTGTGTATGGCTCAGACGCCTTATGGCTGATTTGGGTGTTGGACAGAACACTGCCAACACTATCTACACTGACAGTCAGAGCGCATTGGCAGTTGCGAGGAACCCAGTTTTTCATGCTCACACAAAGCACATTGAGGTGCATTACCACTATTTCAGGGAGAGGCTCTCAGCAGGAGAGATCAGCTTGGCTTATGTGCCAACACAGGACAACCTTGCAGATCTTTTCACAAAGGCATTGTCTCGTGAGAAGCTTGAAGCTTTCCGCAAAGCTTTGGGCTTACTCCCCTTTGTGGAATGATCCTGTCCTCAGGGCATGGCACTTCCTTTTACTCATGTGCCAGCTCTCGTTCACCGCATCACTCCAGGGGGGATTTGTTACCATATACATGTGGTAGTGATGCGTGTGAACACACTAGGACAGCCGGGGAATTTTTTCCCTCTTTAGGAGGTTTTTTCCCCCATGCATTGTATATACGCCCATCACTCTAGGGCTATCTATCTTTTCATTGCACACTAAGTAAAACTCTCTCTATTGTGTGCCTTGAGCTTCCTTCGTCTTCTCCAAGCTGTGTGTGTTTCTCTGCAACCCTAATTCCAAAAACTACGTGAGAAAGTAATGTACGAATCTCATGCTCCTCCTTATGCAGGGCATAGAGGGATTCGGTCTACTATAAAGGGGATTGAAACATATTTCTATTGGCCTACCATGAAAGCAAACATACAAGAGTATGTTTCTAAATGTGTGGTATGCCAAAACACAAAGTTTGATAGAGGGAAGCAACTTGGATTTTTTCAACCTTTGCCAATCTCGAATTCACCATGGGAGAGCATATCCATGGATTTTATCTTTGGATTGCCTAAGTCTATCCATGGGAATACGGGAATATGGACGATAGTAGACAGGTTCAGTAAACAAGCTCATTTTATACCTGGCAAAAAGACTATCAAAGCCCATCAAATGGCAACCCTCTTCATTTCACAAATCTTCAAGTACCATGGCTTGCCAATGTCTATAGTGTTTAATAGAGATCCTAGAATGACCAGTAATTTTTTGAAGGGTCTCTTTGAGAATTTAGGAACAAAGCTAAACTTCTCTTTGGCCTATCACCCGCAAACGGATGGCCAAAGTGAAATAGCTAACCTAAAAATTCTTGATCTACTAAAAGCCTATGTAACGGAAGTAGATCAAAGATGCCAATGGGAGAAGTACTTACCCTTAGTGGAGTATGCTTACAATAACACTGTACATACTTCCACGGGAAAGCACCTTTTGAGGTAATTGAGGGAAGATCAAAAAGTCCCTTGCTACTTAACGTACACGGGAAAATCTTCGCTGATGCAGATGAGTATAGCCAAGACCTACAAGAATCTTTCCAAAAGATTAAGGATGCTATCTCTATCTCGCAACAAAGGCAAAAGGCTGCTGCTGACAAGCACAGAAGAGCCCAAGCCTTTAAAGAAAACGATTGGGTCTTACTCAAATTTCCCAAGGCTCGATTAAGGCACACGACGGGCAAAAATCCTACGAGACACCAAAAGTACTATGCTAAGTTAGCAAAAAGGTACTATGGTCCCTTCCAGATTCTTAGGCCAATCAATGAGATGGCCTATCAACACAAGTTGCCCAACCATTGGCTCATACACAATGCTTTCCATGTGAGCCTACTAAAGCCTTACAAAGGAGAGCCACCTCAAGAACCAACTATTGAAGACCCACCGGAGATCGAGGACCAAGAAGAGATGCTGCAGCCCGAGTCCATTCTCCGACATGAGGATAAGGTACTAAGAGGCGGTAAGACTATCCGACGATATCTTATTAGGTTTAAAAATTATTCTTTTGAAGATGCTAGATGGATGCAAAGCATACAATTAAAGGATAACCTAAACCTTGTCAATGCTTACAATGCTTCCCAAGAGTAAGCAAATGTACAAAATGCTAAAAATGAACAAATCTTTTGTCTTATAAGACTCTCTTTTTCTTTATTGTGCACAAAAATGAAGTAGTATGCATGCTTAGATCAAGTTTGCGGAGACGACGTCTCCCAAACTCCAAGTAGAGCTTGTCACTCTACTATGGGAGATTGATAGGACTGATGTGGAGACATGCTTGCGGCAGCCTCAGCGCCAAATGGACTAGTCATCCATTGTGGAATGATGTCTTAGGGTAACATAGGGATCCTCTACCCGCTAAGAAAAGGACTCATGAATATGCTTTATCTTCTCTACACCATAGTCGAGGACAACTATGAATTCAAGAGAGAGGTAATGTCATAATAATCAATATCTAATTCTCCTAAATGATTTTCTCATGTTAAACTGATCATTTAATATGGGGAAGTGCCAGGGGAGAAAAAGCTAGAATATTGGTTAAGCTAGCAGACCGGCCACAGTAGGGATCCAAAGGAGGGAAAATAGGGATCCAAAGAAGGAGCCATCTGCAAAAGAGCCATGTGCAACAATGGGCTAAAAAGACCCTAAGGTTCAGCCCATTAAGACTTCAAAAATGCTAAGGTTCCAAAATTCAAAGGTTGTGTCCAAAGGCCAAACACTAGGGAAATTGGATGCTTAGTGTGTGTCACAAAAAGTCTTTGTCAATCCCTACATAGGAGGGGGTGAGCCTTGCAAGTAGGGAATGAGAGAGAAACTCACACACACACACACACACACACACACACACACACACACACACACACACACACACACACACACACACACACACACACACACACACACACACACACACACACACAAGCTCCCTGTACAAAAAGGGAATGAGGGACACATGTCACCTCCCTAGACTAGATGCCCATAAGGTGTACCCAATTCCTATTGGATGGCCTTGGAGGTGGACCAATGAGAATTAGGCTAGACTAAATCTAGTTTAATTAATTTAGAAACACTTAATAAAAGAACCAATAATAATTAAGCTCTCTAGAGACTACTGGACAGTCTCCCAAGCGGACCAATGAGCATTCAACAGCCCAATGGCTTGCCTGATTCCTATTGGCCAGGATGCAAAAGGGTCCAATGAGAGTTTAGTTGAATTAAATAATTACCTAAAGCTCTCACAAAAGGGGAAAGGGGGACACATGTCAGAAGGCTATCACTTATGCTCCTTAATTACCATTGGCCAAGCCTGGGGAGGTCCAATAGGATGCTAGCAAGAACAAATAGCAAGAGGGGTCGACCAAGAGAGAGAGGGGGATGATTTTTACAAGGCATTATCACACACACACTCACATAATCTCATGTGTGAAGTAAAGAAGACTCTCTCTCCTTCTCAAGCTTTAATGGAAAGCTTACCACCTACTCCAAGCTTGTGAGAAGGGAGGCCTACACCAACAACTCTTGGCTTTGTGATGCAAATCCAACCAAGAGCCAAGCTTCAATGCATGCTCATCTCCTCTACCATGCTAATTACTAAGCTAAGCTATGCTGATATGAGTGACTATGTGAGGAGATGTACATCTTTCTAGTAAGAATACTCCTTCTTCCTCTCAATCTACTCTCATACCCCGCTAGATCTCACCATCTTTGAATGTGTGTGAGGTCTTGGGTCTGACACCGTGAGGGAATTGATGTTGTGTTTGATAAGTGTTTTCCTTAGTGCATGAACTTGCCATCTTCATTGCACTAGCTAGTATTGAAGGAACACAAGAAATTGTATTGTAAAATGTCTCTCTTGGTGGGAGAAACCAGAATACAAAGCCTTTTGGAGGGGGGACCGGCTCCATGCAAATCAGGTCCTCAACTGTTTTCAATTGCTTAATTTCTCTCTCTTTTGAAGTGTTGTTCATGCTATCTAACTAGGTGTTATGCTTTTTGTTGCTTTCTCCACCCAAGCACTCTTGTTAATCTCATTAGGAATCTATTCTAATGAAATGATCACTATGTTCATGCTATTTTCCGCTACACACAAGTTACTAGGCCATTAAATGTTACATAAAGTTACTAGGCCATTAAATGTTACATATTCTACTCTCAATTTCTCGATTATAACCATGATTTTGTATGACATGGCATGATCTAAGGTACATAAATCTTGAAATACTCATTGAAAACTAATACCTAGCCTTTAGAACCAATACCAACTTGTTTTAGTTATCGTATCACCAAGCTAGTTGTTGCTCAAGCTTGATTTCGATTACTCATGTACAATCAAAAGTATATCAATTAGTCTATCACTCTGCAACAAGTATATACAAGGACTCTTGGTCAAAATTTTTAGCTTCAATCCTACTAATAGCCAAAGGACCAATCTACAACCTTCAAATCCAAAAAAACTCAATTTCAAGTAGCAAATAGTGTCCAAATGTCTTCAAACTTTCAAAGCTATCATTATGAGGTGTGTACAAACCTTGGGAACCAAAAAATATTAAAACTGATACTCATCACGCTTGTTATCTACTAAGTCAAATAGGCATTATTTTTGACATAGTTGATCCCCATTGGTTAAGTCTGTGTTCAATAAGCTCTGAATGAGGTTTCATAAATTTTGGGAAAATTTGGCTCAATCTGCCACCCAATAGTTTCTATGTCTGGCTATTTCAAATGCAATTCAAGTGGTCATACAAGTCAAATGTTTTCCAAATTACTTGAAACTTTTCCCAAGTACTATATTACTACAATAAACCCAATCCCCTTTGATCTATTGGATCAAAATAAAGAAACTTTTCCACTTATTTGACTTGTACTAAACAAGTCACAAATCAAGTTTCATGCAGTTTGGTTTGATTTTCAAGTTTCTAGGCCAGATTTTGTATTTGCAGTTTGATTTCAAGGAACTTTAGGCCTTTCTGGCAACTCGTGTCATAATAATCAATATCTAATTCTCCTAAATGGTTTCCCTACATAGGAGGGGGGAGCCTTGCTTGTAGGGGATGAGAGAGAAAGTCACACACACACACACACACACACACAAGCTCCCTTTACACAAAGGGAATGAGGGACACATGTCAGCTCCCTAGCCCAGATGCCCAGAAGGTGTACCCAATTCTTATTGGATGGCCTTGGAGGTGGACCAATGATAATTAGGCTAGAGTAAATCTAGTTTAATTAATTTAAAAACACTTAATAAAAGAACCAATGAGAATTAAGTCCTCTAGAAGACTATTGGACAGTCTCCCAAGGGGTCCAATGAGCATTCAACAGCCCAATGGCTTGCTTGATTCCTATTGGCCAGGAGTCAAAGGGGTCCAATGAGAGTTTAGTTGAAATATTAAATTACCGAAAGCTTTCACAAAAGGGGAAAGGGGGACACATGTTAGAAGGCTATCACTTATGCTGCTTAATTGTCATTGGCTAGCCCTAGGGAGGTCCAATGAGAGGGTAGCATGAGCAAATAGCAAGAGGGGTCGACCAAGAGAGAGAGGGAGCTGATTTTTGCAAGGCATTATCACACACACACTCACACAATCTCATGTGTGAAGTAAAGAAGACTCTCTCTCCTTCTCAAGCTTTAATGGAAAGCTTACCACCTACTCCAAGCTTGTGAGAAGGGATGCCTACACCAACAACTCTTGGCTTTGTGATGAAAATACAACCAAGAGCCAAGCTTCAATGCATGCTCATCTCCTCTACAATGCTAATTACTAAGCTAAGCTATGCTAATATGAGTGACTATGTGAGGAGATGTACATCTTTCTCGCAAGAATACTTCTACTTCCTCTCAATCTACTCTCATACCCCGCTAGCTCTCACCATCTTTAAATGTGTGTGAGGTCTTGGGTCTGACACCGTGAGGGAATTGATGTTGTGTTTGATAAGTGTTTTCCTTAGTGCATGAAGCTTTCATCTTCATTGCACTAGCTAGTCTTGAAGGAAAACAAAGAATTGTATTGTACAATGTCTGTCTTGATGGGAGAAACCATAATACAAAGCCTTTTGGAGGGGGGACCGGCTCCATGTGAATCCGGTCCTCAACTATGTCAATAGCTTAATTTCTCTCTCTTTTGAAAGAATTGTTCATGCTATCTAACTAGGTGTTATGCTTTTTGTTGCTCTCTCCACCCAAGCACTCTTGTAATTCTCATTAGGAATCTATTCTAATGAAATGCCCACTATGTTCATGCTAATTTCTGCTAGACACAAGTTTTAGGCCATTAAATGTTACATTGGTATCAGAGCACAAGGTTTCTCTTTTCTTGCAAGTGGGCCAATCATTGGCTCATACACAATGCTTTCCATGTGAGCCTGTTAAAACCTTACAAAGGAGAGCCACCTCAAGAACCAACTCTTGAAGACCCATCGGAGATCGAGGACCAAGAGGAGGTGCTGCAGCCCGAGTCCATTCTCCGACATGAAGACAAGGTACTAAGAGGCGGTAAGACTATCCAACGATACCTTATTAAGTTTAAGAATTATCCTTTTGAAGATGCTAGATGGATGCAAGGCATAGAATTAAAGGATAACCTAAACCTTGTCAATGCTTACAATGCTTCCCAAGAGTAAGCAAATGTACAAAATGCTAAAAATGAACAAATTTTTTGTCTTATAAGACTCTCTTTTTCTTTATTGTGCACAAAAATGAAGTAGTATGCATGCTTAGATCAAGTTTGCGGAGACGACGTCTCCCAAACTCCAAGTAGAGTTTGTCACTCTACTATGGGAGATTGATAGGACTAATGTGGAGACATGCTTGCGGCAGCCTCAGGCTCTCAAGCGCCAAATGGACTAGTCATCCATTGTGGAATGATGTCTTAGGGTAACATAGGGATCCTCTACCCGCTAAGAAAAGGACTCATGAATATGCTTTACCTTCTCTACACCATAGTCGAGGACGACTATGAATTCAAGAGAGAGGTAATGTCATAATAATCAATATCTAATTCTCCTAAATGATTTTCTCATGTTAAACTGATCATTTAATATGGGGAAGTGCCAGGGGAGAAAAAGCTAGAATATTGGTTAAGCTAGCAGACCGGCCACAGTAGGGATCCAAAGGAGGGAAAATAGGGATCCAAAGGGGGGGCCATCTGCAAAAGAGCCATGTGCAACAATGGGCTAAAAAGACCCTAAGGTTCAGCCCATTAAGACTTCCAAAATGCTAAGGTTCCAAAATTCAAAGGTTGTGTCCAAAGGTCAACCATGGGGGGAATTGGATGCTTTGTGTGTGTCCCAAAAGTCTTTACAAATCCCTACATAGGAGGGGGCGAGCCTTGCTTGTAGGGGATGAGCGAGAAAGTCACTCACACACACACAAGCTCCCTTTACACAAAGGGAATGAGGGACACATGTCAGCTCCCTAGCTCAGATGCCCACAAGGTGTACCCAATTCCTATTGGATGGCCTTGGAGGTGGACCAATGAGAATTAGGCTAGAGTAAATATAGTTTAGTTAATTTAAAAACACTTAATAAAAGAACCAACGAGAAGTAAGTCCTCTAGAAGACTATTGGACAATCTCCCAAGGGGTCCAATGAGAATTCTGTAGCGTAATGGCTTGCCTGATTCCTATTGGCTAGAAGGCAAAGGGGTCCAATGAGAGTTTAGTTGAATTATTAAAATTACCTAAAGCTCTCACAAAAGGGGAAAGGGGGACACATGTCAGAAGGCTAGCTTAATTGTCATTGGCTAGCCCTAGGGAGGTCTAATGAGAGGGTAGCATGAGCAAATAGCAAGAGGGGTCGACCAAGAGAGAGAGGGGGCTGATTTTTGCAAGGCATTATCACACACACACTCACACAATCTCATGTGTGAAGTAAAGAAGACTCTCTCTCCTTCTCAAGCTTTAATGGAAAGATTACGACCTACTCCAAGCTTGTGAGAAGGGAGGCCTACACCAACAACTCTTGGCTTCGTGATGCAAATCCAACCAAGAGCCAAGCTTCAATGCATGCTCATCTCCTCTACCATGCTAATTACTAAGCTAAGCTATGCTAATATGAGTGATTATGTGAGGAGATGTACATCTTTCTCGTAAGAATACTTCTACTTCCTCTCAATCTACTCTCATACCCCGCTAGCTCTCACCATCTTTGAATGTGTGTGAGGAGATGTACATCTTTCTCGTAAGAATACTTCTACTTCCTCTCAATCTACTCTCATACCCAGCTAGCTCTCACCATCTTTGAATGTGTGTGAGTTCTTGGGTCTGACACTGTGAGAGAATTGATGTTGTGTTTGATAAGTGTTTTCCTTAGTGCATGAAGCTTTCATCTTCATTGCACTAGCTAGTCTTGAAGGAGCACAAAGAATTGTATTGTACAATGTCTCTCTTGATGGGAGAAACCATAATACAAAGCCTTTTGGAGGGGGGACCGGCTCCATGTAAATCTTGTCCTCAACTGTTGTCAATAACTTAATTTCTATCTCTTTTGAAAGTATTGTTCATGCTATCTAACTAGGTGTTATGCTTTTTGTTGCTCTCTCCACCCAAGCACTCTTGTAATTCTCATTAGGAATCTATTCTAATGAAATGCCCACTATGTTCATGCTAATTTCTGCTACACACAAGTTTTTAGGCCATTAAATGTTACAACTCAAGATTCCAAATGACACCTAACTTGAATGAAGGTCTTGTTAGACTATGTTCTCACCTGTGGTGTTGTCAAATGGTAGAGATTTTGCAATTTCAAGTCCCAAGATATTAATCGCTCTTATTATCTTGGTGCCCAATTTTGAAACTTTCCAACCTTTTCACTTCCCACAATGTAACAAGGTATTTTAAGACTTGCCAAGAAGTTTCAACCAATTTTGTTACGTTTCAAGTGTTCTTAGCCCTAATTGTCTGTCTGTCAAGAGTGAATTTATTTTTGGCTTAATTTTTACACTCAAATGGAATCACAATCTTTTGAGCCTTTATAAAAGTGTTAACATGTACATAGACAAGATGTCCATGTGGAAAAAGTTCAACTTTCAAGCCTCAATTAAAAAAAGCGCTTACTATCTACATGCCAAAATTTGCACTGTTTTGGGAATTTTGATAATATTCAGGTTTTATGTACTTTTAGCCAAATTTTGAATTATTTTTTGAAAGCTATCTTTTGACTTACCAACAAGTTGTAATAACTTTTTCATGATCAATGAGAACCAAAAACGATATTTTTGATGTCTCAAACTCACCTCATGAATCTCGTACCTAAAAACTCTAATTTTTTTCAAAACACTTCACTAATGAAAATTTAGAGGGTGAGATAGGTTAGAAATTCGCTTCGATGTCTATTTACCTCAGCAAATGGTAGTGGAAAGTGTTCACCAACACTGATTTTTCTTTTTTTCTTTCTTTTTGAAATGTGTGTCAATTCTTAGACTCTGACACAGTCCAAACTCTCAACCACTCTAAATCACCTAAGCTAAGCCTAAAGACCCTCGGCGAGTACGACTACTCCCAAGACACCTCGACACAGCTGAAGTAGACAAACCTCAACCGTGCGATTTCTAAAAGTTGGTTTTGTACTCTAGGAAAACCTAGAAAAAGTTTTTGAACAAAACTACTCATCTCACTGAGGTTTTTTCTTAGTTTAGGTCACCTCATCCCCAACAACAATGCCAAAATATGAGCTCGGTGGTTTCCAAGCCTCGTTATCTTATTGTAGAGATAGTGAGAACCATGTACATAAATGTCATACTGTGGGACAGAGTCAACTCAACTAGTGCATGGAGGCTACAAGAGGTTGTCAGGCTCTTGGAAAACACACTCAATCCCTATCTACTTGAAGCTACAATCAATTGCATGTTAGAGGTAAACTCTTCACTAATGTAAATCTTGAGATATAAGCAGATTTAGAAGGAGGTTAGCCATAACAAAGACACAATTTTATCGCAAGAGATTTACAATGTCGCAAAGAGCTTTCATTTGTGAACGTGATGAAGTAGACGGTTCTTTAAATGGGCAATTCACGAGGGACTTGTGAGCTTGAGAAAGAAGAAGGAGAGTACAAAGTTCTTTGTAGGAACATCGTATGCTTTATTATCCAAAAACTTCCCTTAGGTTTTACAAAAATTGGCTTTTATAACTTAGCCCAAGGTTTTTAGGTTAAAAAAATGGGCAAATTCTTAGTTTTTTTACAGCATAGGGATTCATTGATACAATCTACAAACATTTAGCCCCACTATATTTGGCTCATAATCACTTCATCCTTTACATTTTTAGTCCAAAAATCAATAGTTTACAAAGGTATTTGGCTAGAGACATCTAGATTGCTCAAAAATTGGAAAATTACAATATAGAATGCTACATAGGGTTCCCTACCAAAGCAAAATCATTAGAGAGGCCAATCTCTATTGATGAATGATGGGCTACCTTGAAGGCAATGGGGAAGGAAAAGTCCCTTGGGTGGGATGGACTCACTGCCGAATTCTTCAAAGAATTCTGGGAGGATCTCAAAATCCCAATAGCATAGCTAGCTAACAGAGCCCTTTTGGAGGGGCAATTGGATTCCCGCCTTAAAAAAGGACTAATCTAACCTATACCCAAGTTGGTTTGTTCCTCACTGCTGCTAAAGAATTGGGAGCCTATCTCCATGATGACAGATGCGTACAAGGTCATTGCTAAGGTGGTTGCATTAAGACTCGCCTCGACCTTGAACATAATCATCACCTCCCATCAAAGGAAGGTCAATTTATGACAACATCCTTGCTTCCATGGTTGAAATTGAGTACGCTTCTTATACCAAGGAATAATGTATCCTCCTCCAACTTGACCTTGATAAGGCCTATGATAGAACTTGTGGTCTTACATTGAGGCTGTCGTGAAGGATTTAGGCTTTGGGCTATAGACCCAAGATGTGTGCGATTGTTCACATGCTCAGGGAAGGAAGCTACTATGAGCTCCTCTTCAACAACAAGATAGTGGGAGGGTTTGAATTCAAGCGTTTGATCAAGCAAGGCTGCCCACTTGCCTCACTGCTGCTGTTTGCAATCCGTTGTCACCTTCTGGTGACCTCACTCAAGGACAATGCGAGGAAAGGGGAAATCCAAGGTCTTTCACTTCCTGGAGGAAAACAACTTCTTGCTAAGCTATTTGCAGATGACTCTCTGCTCTTTCTTAAAGCCAACTCAAAAATGCTAAAAAGATCCCTTGAGATTGTTCAACTATTTGCTTTTGCTTCCGGCTCAATGTGCATTATTGAGAAATCAAGACCGATTTCTCTTTCAGAAAGTGACTTGTTTGTTGACCCCACGGAATGGTCAAGGGAAGTTATAGGTAAGGGCAATGTGTTCAGGCACCTGGGCCCTCCACTTGGTGTGGGCATTATGAATAAGAAAGAAACTGATTGGTTCTTGACCAAAATAAACAAAAAAATGAGAATGTGGAAGTTTGTGCTCCTCCCCTTCCATAGCAGAGTCACGGTGATTAAGGATATCATGATCCCATACATCTCATTTGTATCACCACTGCTAAAATTGAGCAAATCCAACTGGAAAAATTTTATGAAGCCCATCAAATGGTTCCTGTGGAAAAGCAACACAAAAACCTCAACCCACTGCCAATGGGGGAGATGGGAATGGGTAGGGAGACCAAAGAATCAAGGTGGAATTGGGATTATTAACCCCATGGTTCATGCAAAAGCTATGTGTGCCAAATTGGTGATCTCATTGATAGAACAAAAGGAGGAATGGATGATTATGGCTTAGGATATGATCAATGAGGCAAAGCTAGCCTCAAAATGGGACACTTGGAAGAATACCACAATGTAGGACAAGATTGTGCCGCCCTCTTGGACACTCCTGAATCTTGGAGGTTGCACAGGGGATTGCAACAAAGCAGCCTCAACCTTGGAATGGGGGGAGAATTTTAGGTACTTCAGGGATTCCTCCCTCAATTGGTCCACTTGGCTCTCCAAACTTGGGAAGGGTTCCTTGGGAGGGAAGTTGCACGCTTGGTAGACAACAGAGGAGTCTCTAAACTCTCCCATCTTTGGGATGATATCATCTATTGCTGGAAGGATGTGGAGATCGTAGTGATGCAACATAACTTGGGTATGTATGAAAGGCTTCTAATCAATAGACTCTTGGAAGTGCTTGTAGCCTCAACACCACTTGTCAATGGATCAAAAATTGATTGGAGAGCTTGGCATTGGCCAAAAGACAGATTGTTCTCACTTCTCAAGACCCAGAGTATCTATAATGTACTGATATACAAAGTGGATCGGTTCGACCCACTCACCAAAATTTGGAAGAAACATTGGTCAGAAGAGCGCTGGGAAAAGAGTGTTAAGGCCATTTGGGAGAATAAAGTGCCAAAATACATGAAGATATTTATTTGGAAGGTGCTCTAGGAATCCTTTCCTACTGGGATCAAGGTGCACGCTAGAGGACTAGGCCCTGACACTTGCTCTGGTTGTAGGTCAGCTTCTAAGATCCCCTTCATCTATTCTTGTAGTGTTCCACTACATGGGGGCTACCCAAAAAGGTTTGCAAATGGGCACGGAGGACTTGGAAGATCATCTTCTTTAGTGATGACCTGATCTTGGGAGGGTGTGGATTCCAAAGCCATGCCATTTTGGTGTGCATCCAAATTACTAGATTCTGCTACCTTAACCACGTCTGGAAGTCTAGGTACCTTTGGGTATTTGAGGTTGAACTGGCTATAGCCCGTTTTGAGGATATTGTGCGCATGAGCACTGAGCTCATCCATGGTTTAGGAGTAAGAAAAGCATCATCAGATAAGGATGTAGAATGGAGTCATGCATTGAGCTGCTCAGAGCACTCAAGAGGGTAGGTTTGTCACCACTGGTTTTGTATCCTCTATGTTTGTGTACAAGCCTCTGTTGGAACCTAGCCCCCCCAAGGCACATGTTGTGCTTGAGGAAAATCGTATTCTTTTTGAGTTAATGTACTTCTCTCAACTCACAATTGTGAGTATGGCAAAAAAAGAAAAAGAAAAAAGAGAACTCCTAATGAAAATAGAGAGGAAGAACTTGATTAAAGATAACAATATAGACATGACACCTAGTTAGCTTGGCATGAACAATACTTGTAAAAGAGAGAGAATTAGAGAAATTGACAACAATTGAGGACTAAGTTTACTTGGAGCTGGTCCCCCCTCCAAAAGGATTTTGCATTATATGTTCTTCCATAAAGAGAACTTGGTACAACACATTATCCTTCCTTGAGACCTTGTTTGATGCCATGAAGATGGAAAGATTCATGCACCAATATTATGCCCAAAACAACAATTAAACTTACTTGCAATAACATAAACTTGTCCTCGGCCTCAATCCCGAGACCTCAAACACCTAAGAAGATGAAACATACAAGAAATAAGTATTCTCTTCACATAGATTACTCTTAGAGTTTTGCTTAGCATAGTAATATAGATGGTAGAGAAGATGAGCATGCCATTGAATCTTGAATCTTGCTTGGATTTGAATTCCGTAGCAAAGAGGTGTTGGTGTAGGCTCTCTACTTCTCAAGCTTGGAGAAGGAGATGGAGTTCTTTCTCAACACATGAGAAAGTGTGAGTGTGTGTGGTTGAGTATGCCCTTGGTCGACCCCTCTCTCTCCTATCACTAGCTTGCACCCTATTGATCCATGCTAGAGCCTAGCCAATAAGGGGATGCCTTCATAACTAGAAAGGGGTGTAGCATTGTGAGAGAGAGCTTAGCTTATTATTTAAATGAAGCTAAATTATGATTGGACCTCTAGGTCTACTACCTAATAGTAATTAAGATAGCTTATGGGTTGCTTAATTCTCATTGGACCCCTTGTTAGATTGTCCAATAGGAATTTGGGGATCTTAATTTTCATTGGGTCTTTGTGTAGGCTTTTTCTAAAGTGTATAAGTTCAATTTATTGAAACTTAATTCTCATTGGACCTTGCCATAGGCCAACCAACAGGAATTAGTCTTGAATGGGGGAAACTCTGCTAGGTGCTTGACATGTATCCTTAATGCCTCTTGTGTCTTGGGCATACCTTGAGAGTGCATGTGTATGTTCTCTCTCATCCCCCTAGCTTTAGGGTTCTCCCCCTTGTTTGTAGGTAGTTATTGACTTTATAAAGCACCTCAAGTACCTCCTATTGAGAAATAACTATCCCTCCTCCTGGCCCCCTACTGTTGAGATAGGTCTAGAAGCACATATCCATATTCTAACCTTGGTTCCCTTCTATTTTTCCATATTAAATGATCAATTTAGTATGAGAAAATCATTTGGGATAGGTAGATATTAGATTTTATGATATTACCTCTCTCTTGAAATCATAGTCGTCCTCGACTATGAGGTAGAGGAGGTAAAGCCTAGCCATTAATATATGGTTTCCTAGCGGATAAAGGATCCCTTTCTACTCTATGACATCATTCCAAAATGGATGACTAAATCATTTGGTGCTTGAGAGACTTAATTTCCACAAGCATGTCTTGTCTATAGTCCATATCACATTCCCAAACTAGAGTGCCAAATTCTACTTGGTGTTTGGGGGACATCATCGCCACAAACATGATCCTAAGCATGAGTATTTGTTAAATATTGTGCACAACAAAAGGAAAAGAGAGAGTCTTATAAGACAAAAACATTGTTCATTTAAAATGCATTTACATTTACTTACTCTACTGTAGCATTGTAAGCATTGACAAGGTTCATATTATTCTTAAGTTGTGCTCCTTGCATCCATATAGCATTTTCAAAAGAATAATTTTTTAACTTAATAAGATACCTTCGGATAATCTTACCATGTCTTAGCACCTTGTCTTCATGTCAAAGGATGGATTCGGGTTGAAGCACCTCTTCTTAATCCTCGATCTCTAGGGGTCTTCATTTATTAGTTCTCTTGGTGGCTCTCCTTTGTAAGGCTTGAGTAGGCTCACATGAAAAGCATTGTGTCTGAGCCAATGATTGGAAAATTTAATTGATAAGCCATATCATTGCTCTCTCTCTCTCTCTCTCTCTCTCTCTCTCTCTCTCTCTCTCTCTCTCTCTCTCCGTTGAAACAACCATTGTGTTTAAGGTGGCCCAAGTAGTTGTATGTAGCCCCTATGTATCCCCCCACCCCCCCTTATGTATACGGTATGAGTATGAAATAATGACGGTCTACCCCTATAATATACACTTAAGTACAAAATCCAACCCCCCCCCCCCCTACACGCCCCCCTTGTACACTCATGTGGTACCGTACAAAAAAACATAGTGAATCCCCCAGGGGCCGATTTTGGCCGGCGGACGAACGTGAAGAAGGTGATGACAAGGCATGGTCCCCGAGGATGCGTTCACACAGGGGGGGAAAGCCCCTCCCCCCCCCCCCCCCCCCCCCCCCCCCCCCCCCCTTTGAGTAAAGTGGAATTCAATGTGTACTAGAGAGAGAGGGAGACATCGTCTTCAAAAAATTCCAAAAATGGGAGCCCAAAGTGAACTAATCGAGTGCTAACTTCCAAAATGTGAAGGGGACTCTTTGAAAAGGGCAAAAACAAAAAAAAATGTTTTTTAAAGAGGAGGAGTCTTTTGTTTTGGAAGAAGCTTTTGGAGCTTTGTGTAGGAGGAAAAGCAAAGCTATTTGAAGTATATTGTGATGCTTGTGGTCGTAGTCTGGGTGCGGTCTTAATGCAAGAAGGCCATGTCATTGCCTACGAGAGCGGATTGTTCTCAAGGCCAGAATTGACATCACATATTTATGAGAAAGAGCTTTTGGCGGTTATCCATGCTCTTACTCAGTGGCGGAATTACCTACTCGGAGTGGATTTTACTGTCTTTACAGACCATCAGAGTTTATGCTACTTCTTGTCACAGAAGCAGCTATT
Source organism: Adiantum capillus-veneris (assembly GCF_014529385.1). Lineage (NCBI taxonomy): Eukaryota > Viridiplantae > Streptophyta > Polypodiopsida > Polypodiales > Pteridaceae > Adiantum > Adiantum capillus-veneris. The sequence continues at coordinate 112,150,081 of NC_140943.1, read as the reverse complement.
GGAAAAGCAATTGCGGTGGGCGAACATTTTGTCACAATTTCACTTCCAGATTGTCCATGTTCAGGGACATAAGAATTTGGTGGAAGATGCTTTGTCTCGAAAGCCGTTGGTTCTACCTATTTCCGTGATACATCATAGGAGCTTCGAGGATATGGTCATCCAGTATGGGTGTGTTCTTCGACATTTGAGAGCTCAGTGGAGTGGTGAGAGGGGAGAAAGAGCCCCAAGCTTATGTATATGCCTTATACATCGTTTTTTGATCAAGGAGAAGCATCATTGCCGCAATCTTGTATCGTTTCCCCTTCCCCCCTCCTTTTTTTGACCTTTCTTGTGCAATCCAATTGTGTGCGTGTGTGGGTATACACCAAACCAGTGGTGCTTATATTGCAAAGAGGGTGTGAGAGAAGTGTTGTGTGTGCAAAGGGTTGTGGAATGAATGTTGCGGGATGAATGGGCTTAAGTATGGTGCTACATAGGAGGCGTAAGTTTGTGAATTGTGTTAGCAATACCAGGCAGGTGTAAGTTGTGGTGTTTGAAGGTGAACTCAAGAGGATAGGGGTGTCCTGAATTCCCTAAGCTACATAGGGGAATTGTGTTTGTGTGTTGGGTGTGTTCCCCATTCCCCCTCTCCATCTTTTGGTTCCCCCATGGAGGAGGTGCACTAATTGCTCCTTGGTAGACGTAAAGAAGCAAGTTTTTAATATTGGGAAGCATGGTGACATGAAGTTATGGTCCGATTTTCACAGCTGAAGAGAATCCAAATGAATGGCTTGCAGATTTCAAACTGTACATGTTGTCTCTGTAAATGCCAAATGAAGACATCAAATGAAAAATTTTCCATTGGTGATGCGCGGAAAAGCTAAGCTGTGGTTTGAAGCTTAGGAAGGGGAGCCAAGACAGGCATGGTCACCTCTACGGACACAATTTTTGCATGATTTTTGCAAGGAGGCGTCCCCAGTTTTGAGATCGATGCGAAGATGAAGGCCCTACAATAGGATGTAAGTGAGGAGTTTAATCTATTTTTGGATTGCTTTGAAGCATGCTGGGCAGAGCTAGCAGTGGTTATGCAGCTAGCCAGTGGTGGTGAGTATTTCAAATTGGACAAGTTTATGGAGTGCCTACATCTTAAGGTGCGAGAGAAAGTGGACTATGAAAGCCTGAAAAACTACAATGGGACAATGGTGATTGCTAGGTTAAAGAGGAGGAAGATTAAGAAGAAGATAGAATAGGGTGCAGTAGGCTACAAAATGATGGCACCTATTCAACCGCCAAGTCCTTGAGAGGTAGTTTAGGAGGAAAATCAAGGGAATAGGGTTGTACAACAATGGGTATGCACAATTCAGGATCTACAGGAGCAAATGCAAGAGTTGCGGTTAAGTGTGATGGACAGGGGACAACCAAGAGGAGGAAGAGGTAGGGCAAGGCCCTTGCCGGGAAGGTGTTACAACTGTGGTGAAGAGGGTCACTATGCTCCGGATTTCCCCCAACCACCAAGGAAAAAAGGAGGTATTTACTTGTTGGTTGGTAGAGGAAGAGGTCAAGGATAATTCAATGGCCAAAGGGAGCAGTCAATTGAGAATTGAGTGTAGTCAGCCCCACCAAATGGAGGTGAAGTCCCAAGGGTGAATAATATAGGGGTGGATAAGCAGGTATTGTGGTTTTGGCCTACAAGAGAGCAAAAGCTGAGAAGGAAAAAAAAACTGAACGGGAGACTAGGGATCATAAGGGTAAAAAGAAGGTATACAAAGGTAAAGAACAGCCTGAAACTAGCAAGATAAGAAGGCACCACAAGATCAAGCAAGCAGATTTCCAGCTTGGGCGCGACCATCAAGAGTATGATTTGGTAAGTGATGTTCAAAGTCAAAGAGCTAACATTACTTTTGGGTAGCTATTGGCATTGAATCCAAAACTAAGGAGATAGTGGTCTGCTAATGTTAGCACCAGGATACCAAGGGCCAAAGGGAATGTACGTGCGGTGTAGAATATGGACTTGAGGGTGGGAAGCCCAATGGATGTCCCTCCTCTTGTAGAGACAATCATTCAAAAGAAGATGTAGGTACATGCATATATAGTTGGAGGAGCCCTGGTTTGTGTCATGACGGAAGCGCCCATGAATGATGCAATTGTTAAAGTGGTGGCTAAGTTAAACGTACGCATGAGGATGGCTAACCATGTCAGATTTAGGTGTTTACGAGTAGCTGAAGATGTAAGAGTGAAGGTGATGGGAATTGAGTACCTAATCAAATTCTTCGTGGATTAAAGCAGGCAATAATTCATACCATATCATCTTGGGGAGGCCATGGTTTTGGCGTTAGGGGGCAAGAAGGATTGGGAAAGCAGAGTGTTTACCTTGCCGGATAAAGAGAAGGGAAGGCAAGTGGTACTAGAACTAAAGACTAAAGAAATCTGGTGATGTCCTATAGAGACGAAGGGGATTCAACAATGAGCTATGAGTATAAGACTGAAACAACTTATGATAAAGGCTACACCACCACTATGGGAGAAGAGGAAAGTGGTGATGACATGTTGAAAATTGATGCTGATTTGTTCGGTGTCACTATGGAGGGTCCCCCTATTGAGAAAGGTGTGAAGCCTTAGGTACATGCTCTGTACATGTATAGGTGTGAAGCAGGTGGTGGATAAGCTGAGTGAAGACGTAACCAAACAAGAAAAGGAAAACTATGTCCGACTTTGTGCTTCTTATCTAAACTTGTTCGCGACAAAGAGTACAAGGATTTGCGAGGAGTGAAGGGAGTAGAGCACAAGGTCATACTTAAGGAGGAGTACAAGCCGAGGGCATATAATTTCAGGAGGTTGGGTGAAATTCAAAAGCAGGCGCTGTTGTAGGAGATAAACAAGCTGCTAGATCTATCCCGTTAAAGAGTCAAAGTTGGTTTCCCCAGGGAAATGGAGGGTTTAAGTCGATTTTAAGCCATTGAATGCAACTATTAGGATGAACCGCTACCCTTTGTCGTTCCAGGATGAGATTTTGAACCAAGTGGCATGTCACAAAAGGTATTCGATTATGAATAAATTTTTGGGGTACTTCCAAATAGGGATTGCACTTGAAGACCAGCTGAAGACAATTTTTATTTCTCCTTGGGGATGTTTTGCCTATCGTAGGATTCTGTTTGGCTTAGTGAATGCCTATGGCACTTTCCACGATTGGATGAACAGGGTGTTTGGTCCATATTTGAGCATGTTCATCATGGTGTTTATGGACGATACTGGTTGCTATAGCTCTAGGTCTGAGCATTTGTCGAGGTTACAATTGTGTTTCCAAAGGCTTGATGAAGCAAGTGGCCAGTTGAACCCTAAGAAGTGTAAGTTGGCACAACCTCCCTCTCTAGCCACGAATAGAGCCTTGCTTTTGGAAACTTTGCTTATCTTTTGGACTTTTGAAGAGCTTTTGCAGTCCGACTGTAAGCGGCTACTTAGTACAACTTGTAATCCATTTTTCTCACGATCTCATAATCCAAACTCAATTTCGAGAAGTTCACTATGTTCCTTGTTCAATTAAGTAAAAGCATTTCAAGTTTTGTTGTGGTTTGTAACTACGTGTCTGTGAGTCTTACCTACAAATTTGAGTGCTAAAATCATTGTTTTTTGACATTTTGATCATAGGAGAGTGCTATCAGACCTTAGGGAAACCTATTTAGACTGTTCTATTACAACTTTTATGACTTGGTTCATGATGGATCGTGATTTTGGTACCTTGTCAAATGACCACCAAAATTGGTAGACTTGTGCCTTAGACCTAATATAGCTTCCTTTAAAGTTTTATGATGATCCGAGTCTATTTAGTCTATAAAATGGCATGATGAGTCAAAGTGGAAAGATTGGACATAGACATATTTTCATATCAGAGAGTGATGAGTAGCATGTTGAGTTATTGCTTGCTAGGTTCACTTCTTGAGGTTGACACTGTCAACAAGTCTTTGTGCCCCATCATAGTCAATTCCTTGACTATTGACACATTTTGTTAGTGCTAGATAGCTATGCTACAGACGTCTAATGCGGTGACTCGCTAACATTGGCACCATTGCCATGGAATGATCCTTAGGTGGTGAGTGACCAAGTTGTATTTAGAGCCTTCTTTTCCAGATATTTGTCATCCATTCCATTTATACTTTATCAGTAAAGCAACTAAACTACCACCATCAAATTGGGCTAAAAAGATCAGGGCAAAAAGGGGTGAAAATCATATTTTGGAAAAAAAGAATTAACTCTGAAAATTGTTTGATAGTAAGGACCTAAAAGCTAATCAAAACTCAAAGAGTTGGTGTCCAAGGGTGGGTATCACAGAGTTCATAGGAAGCAATTTGATAAGTTTCATTCAATTTTTTGGAGGAACATGGATCGCGATCCATGTCCCCTAGAGACAGTTTGAATTAAAATAGAGATCATCTAATACATACTGCTTTCAAGCAATTGAAACACAATTTTGGGGTCAAATTGAAACCAAAAACACACTCAAATCAAGTAAATTTGATAAAATCACCAAAAGCTAATGAAATTGATAAAATTTGGAGATTTTCAACTTCTTGTGATCCAAATTCAATTATTTTTTAGGAGTAGCTTCGAAATAGCATAGACTACCAGCTAACTAAGTTTCATGTCAAAATGAGGTCAAACATGGATCGCAATCCATGTACCTCATCATAGATTTTGATTGAGATTTGAGCAGCGAGTAGCTGAGACTTAATCAAACACTTTTCCCAAAAGATACATTGGCAAAAAAGTTGAAAAAAGTGACCAAAGAGCCAAAATCAAAAAATAATCAAAAAACACCAAATCAGATCTAAGATTTCACTTTTGGCAGGCAAAAGCTCAACCAAATCCAAAAAAGATTTTGGGAATGAACTACAAACATCATAAGCTATCTATAAGCCAAATCCCAAGTCCAAAAGTGATGAAACATGGATCGCGATCCATGTCCCCCATCTAAGATTTTGGGAAGAGATTGTTTCAACTTGTAGCGGAAACCACTGTAAACAAAACTTCCCAAAGCAAGGTAGCCAAAAAAGTCCAAAACATTCATCAAACATGCTGAAAACACTTAAGGATAAAAAATTGCAAGTTCAGTCCTAGGGTTTGATTTTTAATTGACTTAATTAAGTCTAAATCACACAAAAAGCATGTAACTGGTGTCAAAGTACCAAGGGAAAGTTGTGTGTCAAGTTTCATCACATTCTGCCACATTGAGGTACATGGATTGTGATCCATGTCCCCTTGTTACAGTCTAAGACCAAGTTTGTACCATAGCTATATCTAGTCACAAGAAACATAGTGGTCTTTTCAAAATTGAATTTGGACTTCATTCAAGGAGTTTTCAAGCTAAAATAAGAGTTGTACCAAAAACACGATTGTTTTGTCGATTCAATGATTTTTGACTAATAATTTCAAAAAAAGGTTTTTTTCCTGCCAAGTTTCACTGCCTATAATTTGGTGCCTGAGGGTCCAACCACCAAGCCCTAAAGCACACTCAAAACTACCCATTGTTGGCTTCAATCTGCACAAGCCCTCACTGCTTTCTGAGATTCTTGGGGCCGCAATTTGAGGCCACCAAAGCCGGCAAGAAACATCTGAGACCTTGTCTCGAGCCGGTGCCCCAAATTTCAACTTGGCATAACTCGCCGCCTAGAATCCCAATTGAGGAACCGTCAATTTTTGCTAACTCCACATGATGTGCACTACCCTTAGGGAACTCTGGTGGGGCTTGAAAACCTCCCAATGGCACGCTTACCAATGCAATCAAGTGGGCACACAAATGGCCCTTGTCGAACTTTTCACTGCCCATAACGTGCACTCTAGAGCTTTGATTGATGATCCGAAAGAACCGACATGTTCCACAACTCGCACTCTACACATCTACATGTCCATTCTAGATCAAGCTACTTGTCCCCACTTTCCTTATCTGTTGAGAATGTCCAAGACCTTCTAACTTTGACCTGCTCTATCTTTCACATCGTGGCTCCGTTTGAGGAGCCGTCTGGACTGGCTACTAGAGCACTTTGAACCCTTGGGCTTGCCATCTTGAGTAGTCTACTTTTGGAGCCTTCTTGGCTTGAGAAATTTTATTATAGTTGCATTTGAGCCACATCTTTCCTGTCCAAGCCTTGCATACAAGCTTTAGATTTGGTCCCACACTTGTAGGCACCCATAGCTTTGTATAGCACACTTTTTAGCTCGGACCAACTTTGGTTGCACCATCATTGACCACCCCTTTTGTTGAACATTTATGTTCAACCAAAAGCATATTTATAGAACTTCAAAAACTGTCACCAAATTGACAACCAAAGCACTCACATGACCAAAACCATATGTATAAGCTACATACAAAAGCTTCATCTTCTCCGTATACTGCATACTTCAAGTGGGTTGCCCACCCCCTTTGGCTACAATTTGATGCACCTCGGGCACTAGATTCCTTTCAAAATATGGCTTGAGCCACACCCCTCTCACTTTGTGCCTAAGATCTCTCACTAACTAATAGATCGCATTCAAAAAATTCTTTTGCACTTTGTACAGACCTATCCACTTCTTCTTAAACTTCTTTTGAAAAGTAAAATCAAGGTAGCTTTCATATTTCACTAGATCTCCTTCCTGTATCCCCTTGTCAAGTAGACTTTGATTGACCTTTACAATCGACTTCTCTCGTTGCTTCACATAATAATCCAATGTTTCCTATTCGTCTGCAAGGCCTCAAGACTAGCAATCCAATCTCGTAAAACCCCACGATTGGGTGGCATTGAGGTGCCACATACCTTTCAAAGCACCCAGCTGCACCTGTACTGGCATCACTTCCTCCTTGCCATAAACCAGCTGGAATGGAGTAAAGTTGGTCGTCACTTTGTAGGACGTCCTGTATGTCCACAAGTACTTTTCCAAATTCATCTCCCACTGTGACTCTTGCTTATACACGTACTTCGTTAACATCATGGTGATCTGCCCACTGGCACTCTCTACCAAACCATTGCATTGGGGATGATAGGGTGAAGAAAACCGATGCTGAATGCCAAGCTTTCCTACCAATGCACGTATTAGTTTTCTTCTAAACCCCTGGCCCCTATCAAAATTGAGCACCCACGGTACTCCAAAATGGCAACAAATGTTATCAAAGACAAACCGGGCCACAACCTATGCATTTACCTCCTTGACAACTTTTGGCTTCAACCCACCGGGTGAGGTAGTCAATGGCTACCACAATATACTTCTTTCCACTTGTTGACTTAGGGAGGGGACCAATGGCATCTAGTCTCCACTTTTCAAAAGCAGTCTGGGCTATAATATCTCCTTGTGACTTTGGTATAAGCCTCCTTTCCCCTATGGTTTGACCCCAGGGGATTCACCATGGAAAACTTACCGCACCACGTAAGTGCAGGGGAAGGGGGTTTTTTTACAAGTTACATAAGTGTATCAGTTAGGGGGAGGCCCCCAATAATATATCTCCCAAGCTTAAAAATAAGGGAGGGGGGGTATCATATTTGGGGGGGACGGAAGTGAGAAAAGGGAAAAATGAGAGGAAGGTTTTGTGTTTCAAAATCATGGCTTTCCAAAAGAGTCTTCCCTTCAACTTGTGAGTCAATAGCTACAAAGATACATGCAAGAACTAATGGTATAAACCTCCTTTCCGCTATGGTTTGACCCCAGGGGATTCACCATGGAAAACTTACCGCACCACGTAAGTGCAGGGGAGGGGTTTTTTTTTACAAGTTACATAAGTGTATAAGTTAGGGGCAGGCCCCCAATAATATATCTCCCAAGCTTAAAAATAAGGAAGGGGGGGTATCATATTTGGGGGGGACGGAAGTGAGAAAAGGGAAAAATGAGAGGAAGGTTTTGTGTTTCAAAATCATGGCTTTCCAAAAGAGTCTTCCCTCGAACTTGTGAGTAAATAGCTACAAAGATACATGCAAGAACTAACACTTCTTTGTATCAATTGCTTGTTTTGTTATTATAGTTCATTTGTTGAGGAATGAAAGCTATAAAGAGTTTGTATATATGCAAATTTACACGGAGAACCTAACACAACTTTATAACCATGTTTTTTGAGTAATTTAGATGGATCAAAATTGGATGAGTAGCTAGAGTGAAGGCGATCGAGCACATAGTTTGAAACTCAAACTAAGAAACATTGAGGGCACATCTAGTTATCAACAGAAGTGGCTCCTTAGTACGTTGCTAGTCACTATGCTACACACTCTTTGACTAAGTTTACTAAGTTAGATCATGTAAGACCTAATTTTTTTAATGTAAGATAGGGGTATGATACTTTTCTTCATTGATTGTTGTGTAAGCATAGAAAGGGGGGTCATATTCCCTAATATGAGTCGTATATAGGGGTTTTATCAAAGTTGTCCACTCGCAAGCGATGTCCTATTTTGTATATAGAGTGAATCCCTCGGAGGTTTGACATTCATGGCAGGTTTTTCACCAATAGTGTGCATCACGTACTATTGAAGGCCACATGAACCTTTCCCTTAACACTTAAAACAGCACCTGCTCCTTACCTTCATGGTACTGCTCTAGCACCCACTTCATGATGCATTTCTCTGGTCTCAAATGTAGCACCACTTCAGGCGCCAAATTGTTATAAGTCAAGACAAAAAACTTCCACACGATCATATGCACTTTGAACTTCCTACAGGTGAAGACCAAGGCCATGGCCCACTGCTTTGTCTTGGTATAAGTCATCTCCCCAAGACTTATTACCCTGCTTTCAAATTAGTTAGGCTTACGGCTCCTTCCCACCTTTTCAGGGATTTAATATTTATGTAATTACCACAAATTGTGTGTGATCACAAGGTCTTATTGACACATTTACATGATTACAGTTAACATGATCACAAAGAATCCAATTTAGGGCGACCTGGAAATCCACTAAAATCCTACCGGGGTTTTAAGTTTTCCCTGCAGGCCCACTGGGCTATCACAGCTTCCCCAATGGGCCTGTCGGGGAAACTAAAAAGCTTGACGGGGCCGCAGAATTATATATATAGGGACCCGATCGGGCCCGCTGGGTGTTATTCTTTGAGTCATCTTCACACACACAGAGAGAGAGAGAGAGAGAGAGAGAGAGAGAGAGAGAGAGAGAGAGAGAGAGAGAGAGAGAGAGAGAGAGAGAGAGAGAGAGATCAACGATCGCCTTTACAGGTACGTCAAGAGGAGAGAGGAGAGAGAGGGATAGAGGGGGTAGTGTGGGAGCGTGCTCTACATCGTAGTACGTGGTAATAGAGGAGTACTTGACCACACGACTCGGGTATGTGTCGTGTGTGTGTGTATGCGTTGTGTGGTAGCATGCCTTTTGTTGTATTGCACGACAGTCTTAAGGTATGTTACCACACAATGGGAGTGTGTGCGTAAGCTGTTCTACAGAACAGTGCTTACCACGAGGGCATCACATCAGTGACGCACGAAAGATGGTGTCCTTATGGTAAGTATTGGCTTACTATCTAGGTACTACATCGATAACACGATGAATCTAGTATCCTTATGGTAAGTCAACTTCCCTTCCCCTTTCCCAAAAAACATATGAGCATCGATATGTAACGTCGCTGTATGATGCTCGTATGCAAGCCATTATTTCTCCTTAGATTCGGGCGGCACTCGGTCAATAACACGGCTAATTGAGTATCGTTTGTTAGAAGAATTTGTTTTTGCATAAATGTGGCGTTCAGGTCGTTAATCCTACCAACAAACGTCATATAATTTGTATGTGCATGTGCAATTAATTTTTTTAAGCATTAAGTATATGAAATATTTGGTCGGTAACGCAGCTATGAAGAGTATTTCATATACAAATGTTTGAATTGTTTGATTTTGTTGTTTTTATGTGTTCTTATGAAATTATATACTAGCTAATCATATTCAAAAGAATGCTTTATTCATCAATCATCGCTATTTTAAATGCTACATTTACATAAATATTATGCAAAAAAGTATTTGCACACAATTTGCATGTTAAATATTCATTTTTATATTTTTTAAGGACCTTAAGCATCATCGCTATTTTAAATGCTACATTTACATAAATTCTTTGAAAAAAGAATTTGCACACAATTTGCATGTTAAATATTCTTTTGTATCTTTTTAAAGAGCATCTATCATCATTGCTATTTTAAATGCTACATTTACATAAATTCTACGTAAAAAAGTATGAGAACACAACTTGCATGTTAAATATTTATTTCTATCTTTTTAAAGAGAAAGACATTCTTTGCAATTTCCTAGCCCGATTTGTATACTTCCAATGTTTTAAATGAGCTAAAATAAAATTGACAATATATACATCACAATGCGTGTATCTTCCAAGAGGCTTTGAATTGTTTTAGATTTTTAACATGTTCTGTTAGATTAGGACAATTTTAGGGTTAACAGTCATTTCCTGTAGCAAATTTTCCTGTACAAGAGATAGACACCGCACGGATCAAAGCAGTGATCGAGCAGATGCCAACCATTTGTCACGCCTTAATCGATGGCGTTGCGGCTGCCCACTCGGTCGGGATAGTGCACAGTGACCTGCACTCGTTCAACATAATGTTGGACTTTACTCGCGCAAATAAATCCTGTGTTGGCATAAGTGATTAGGAAATAATGCTTAGAACGCCAGCTAAGTGGCATCAATTAATTATCTACATCTAAGCGCACAATCGGACTCTGCAGTTTTGGAGGCACAGAGAGCAAGGGATGCACAGATGTTATCTATTCGACATGCTGATAGATTTTTGGAGTGTAGCCAAAAAAGTTTATTTTTCAGAAAAAGTTTTTACCACCCCGACCAAGATGTTATGAGGGCCATTCATATTAAAGTAGATTGTTGGATGAAGTTAAAAGAGCGGGAACAAAGAAGAAATGCATCTGACGTTTTGATATTTTTCAAAGAACATTTAAAGACAGAGCCTAACCCTGTCCAACGACTGCTTGTTGAACTTGCGCCATCTTTTTATCCGATCTAAATATTTTTATGATATACATCTGTCTTGTCCGGGGTATTATATTTTTATTGAAGTGTATTACCTGGTTTGGAGTGGTTCCCCTCCTTGAGTCAATTATCTTTAGTCATTTCAAATTTATCGTGTTATACGGGGTATTTCAAATTTTCTTGTGGTTCAATTGAGTCCGACAATTGTGATTTTGTTTAGTCACATCAGTTATGGTTTGATTTAGTCGTCTATGATGTCTTATGTAGTGGACGAGAAGTTTCTACCTTGTGCATCTGTTGAATCGTGAGAATATATATTTGCCAATGATATTGAATATTTGTCTATTTGTCCATTGCAGCTCCAAGAGAAAATGACCGATGAAGAACAAGTTTGTGGCACCCAATCAATGCATGATGATCAACAACAAGCGGTTTTGTTAATGCATTTCGGTGCATGAAGTCTCTAGCACATGGTATGTCGGCATAGCAAGCAATGCACACTGCTCGATGACTCTCAAAATGGGCAAATCCAAACCACATTCAATGGAAAGATATCAATAAAGAAGTGACCAAGGACATGATCAAAACAATATGACCATGTGAGGACGCAGAGATCAAGAAAGAAAGGCTAAAGATATCGAAGTGCCTCTACGATACAATCAAAGAAAATGCTGAGAGGATCTACTTGGAAGTTTATGGCCATCCACTACACAATGCAGATTGTGCGTTATATTTTGCAAAAATGTTATATGTTCACTTTGTGCAATAGCGACCAATAGATTTTTTGTCAAAGGAGACAACTGTTTTGCCACTCATGATATCAGGGAGAGTTGTGTCACTTTCACCCGAGATGTGCTGGCATTGATAGTGGAAGGCGCGGACCTACAGTTAAAGAGAGAGAATGATATTTACACGACACAGCTGGTAGAGAAAGATGCATAAATAACACGGCTTTCTATAGCTACCCAGACACCCCAACCCTCACAGGTCCGAATGGAGAAAATCATTCACCGCTTAATCCAGGACGTTCAGAATCTGACACAGTGAGTGAATCCTCCACCTGTACAAGGGACACACATCAGCCACCTTGTCCTACATCCATATTTGGTCCCCTCGTCTACTTCAAATGCATCCTCATCTTCCCAATGTCCAGTTTGCTACAATAATTTTGATGGATGGAGTGGATATTTTACATTGACATGTGGTCATTATTATCACTTCGTCTATCTTATTCGTTTAATACAAAATAGTAGCCGATGTGCAATCTGTTCACAAGATATTTCACAAGGATTATATATTATGTTTGGCATGGAAAATGAGTATAAATTCAAGCAAGCCCGCCAAGATACCCCCAACACAATTAGAAATCTCTTTGGTGACCAAGATGCTGCTTCAAAGCAACACAATTGAGATCGAAAAACTATGTATAATCGCGAATATGAAGCACATCGAATACAACGTCTTTTACAATGGTTTTTGACACGATCTTCATTCTACTCTCAAGCTATATTGAATCTATGAAGTTGTTATCTCGTTCTAAGTCTGAGTGTTGTGGATCTCCTTGTAATTCAACCTCCACATCTATTATCAGATTTTTTTCTTTCATTTCATCCATAGTGCATTGAGATACACCAACATTAAACTCTTCTTCGTCTTTGTTTTGACAATCATACAACCAAGTTGGCATTTCCTCCTCGTAGCCATCACTTTCGATGTGATTCAATATCTTTTTGTTGCAAACATATACACTAATTTTTCCGCTCTTTCTGCTAATAGTCTATTGTGAATAGTGTTGTGAACATACTTGTACATACTCTAGTTTCTCTCTGAGCTTGAGTTTGCTACACATTGTGCCAGTACTTTTATTGCAAGGGGACGTAAGGTCGAGTAATGCTCTCCACCATTCATCATCCACCACTTTCATGCAAGTTGCTCTTTTGCCATTACCTTTACAAAATCATTCACAAAATGACATTCTTTTAATCTAAATGCACTCATTTCTTTGATGCAATCAATTCGGTCCTGAACGTTGGAGTAGAACGTGTTGACCACGTGATAGAAATCGCAGAACATCTCTGTATTGGACATCAGATCTGAATTACAATACGCCGGATCGAGCATGTAAGCAATGCTATGGAGTGGACTATGAGCGCTCTTCCACCTTGCATGAAAATACTTGGCCAAAATTCTTTGTTGTTTGCCAGAGAATGGTAGTCACCACTCCTTCTCTACTACAGACGCTTTCAACTCTTTGGGATTTTCAAGACTCTGTTGGACTGACCACCATGTCATCCACACTTTGCCCAAATTTGGTGCCCTTTGATCAAGGTTGCAAATCGCGAACATAAAGGGCATCATTAATGGTATGCATCCATTACACTCCTCCACCAAGCAGCCTTGTTTACGTCGCCACATAGACATGTAATTTTATTTTTTACTTTTTCTTTATGTTCAAGCTGCCATTCATCAAAGGCCGTGCAATTAAATATGTCAATCACAATGCACTTATTGCGGAGAAGTGATTCCAATGTATAAAAGTGTGTGCAGATTCGAGTTTTAGCAGGAAGTTTCAATATCACTGACATGCGCATTCTATACAAATCGAGCACTCTTTGTCGTTTCAAAATAAATTTCACAATCTGACACGCTGTGTCAATTATTTTAGCGAACCATGTGGTTTCTTCGCTAGTGTACCAATCCTTCAGCACCAAGTTTAAGCTGTGCGTATTACAACCATTGGCAAAAATGTGTGGAAAGCACTTCTTTATTAATTTACTAGCATTTTTACAATTCTTTGCGTTGTCCATGACTACTTGAACGACATGTTTAGCACCAATTTCTTTAATTACATTAATCAAGACCTCAGAAATGTATCTGCCACTTAGTAATTGCACTAGAACTATCAATCACCTTTATAAACATTTCTCCCCTTGGACAAACCATCATTACATTGATTAGCGGTCTTCTTTGAACATTTGACCAGCCATCACTCACAATTGTGCTTCCTGCAAGCAAAATATTTCCAAGTATTATTTTGCCAACACGCTCTTTGACTTCGATGTAACATTTTTCCAAGAAAACATTTTGTATCGTGTGATAAGAAGGAGCTGAAAATCCTAGGTTAAACTGATCGATTTTCTTCCAAGAGGCCTTCCAATGATTGTTTTCTACCATGACCAAAGCACTTCCAGTGAAGAATATTACTTTGGCGAGTGCAGTTTGTGCTTCTTCTAGAGACTGCACTCAAAAGCTTTGATGTAATGATTTTTGACACATTTGACCAAGTCTCCACCTTCATTGTGACGCTTAAAAGGAACGCTGCTTGAAATTTCTTCCCCCTACGCAGGCTGTTCTTCAAGGTTAGTTGGCGTCACCACAAGATCAGCGGAGTTAATATTTGGCTCTGACAACTCTTGACTTGCAGCCACAAAGCTATATATCTATTGTCTCTTGCCACCCTTTTTGGCGAGCTCTTCTCTCAAACGCTTTGCCATTGCAGGTGCCCGAGGATGTTCACATTTCTTACAACTCTTTTTAACGCTACCCAAAAAAAGATCCCTAATACGTGGTGTACCGCCTAATTTTGTTGTGAGATAAAATTTATATTGCCACTCCATATATCGGCCGCATATGTTGTGAGCGCTCTTTGCCAGGAGCTCTTTTATTCTTTGTCTTTTCCGTACCACTTCTGTCCACATTTTGCTCCATTGTTTTTAAATTAAAACTGAAGACAGAAGAACTAGATGTTCAATTTTTAAAACATTTTCTTATTTTCAATATATATTAAAAAACCATTCACTATGAAAGTAACCAAAACTACACAACATGAGATTTTCAATGCACATTGGTCAATCCACATATCGATCACCTATGTTGTGCGCAAACATACATATTGCAATACACTCTATGCACAACATAATAACTACAACAATGCTATGAATTTCTCAATGAAATTATTATTATGATGATTATTTATATGTCTACTTTGATTTGCAAACAATAAGACACATCTAATTTCAAATGCTACAAAGAATAATCAACTTCTACACTGAACGATGTCAGTTGTTTGCAAAAAATAAACGAAAGTAATAAAATATATGATTGGTCATTTCATGCACTAATAATCTATCATAATACATAATGCACTCTCTGTATAAACCAATGCATGGATTAACGCAAATAAATCTTCAACATAATTACACAATTGAGGACTACTTGTACCCAATGAAGGATTTAGCCTCCTTATGCAACCAATTCAATATAGTAAAAGCTATTTTCACCCAATTAAGGATTATAGCTCTTGCATTGTGGAGTGACAGTGTATATCAACTCAAATCTGTGTTGGTGAAAAACACAAGACTTTAAGGATCTTTATATGCCTAGTACACTGGTACAGGACATCCAACCCTTGACTATCGACTCGTCATTTATATATGCTCATCTTTTAAAACCAATTACAATCCTCATTTGGACCAATGGCTTCGTCGTCGCAATGAGCATGACTCTCCAAATTTTCAATTGTTTTGGTTTCGTACCTTTATGTTCGGTAAAGGAATTAAATTTTTTTATAAGTGGTTACCGAATTAAGAATTACGTTCGGCCCAAAAAAAAGGACCTGTGACTTTGTAGCCTTAGGTCAATTCACAAGGAGATGACTATACCTGGCACTCAGATACACTCCCCAAGGATTTGCCTAGCTAAAGAACCGTGGTAAGCACACTGTTTACTATATGTAATTACTCCCGCCGAGCTCTTTCATTTTCCAGGCGGGCCTGCCGAAAAAATGAAAGAGCCCGGCGGGATCTACAAAGAAAAATTAAAAGTTCAGCAGGCTAACCGACTCTATGGGTTTTTGTAGGTCATAATCAAAGTCACGTTAACAATTTACGTGATCATGCAATTTTCTTGTGTAAATACTATAGTTATTAACGTAATCACACAATCGTGATTACGTCAATGAAATCCCTCCACCTTTTGCAATAGTACTATACCACCAGCTACAATACCGACTCTCATAGCAACATAAAAATCATCCTTGCAATTGGGAGGGCATACAGTCAGCAACTTACATAGAATCTCTTTTAGCTTGTCAAAAGCTTTCTGTGCCTCCCCATCCCACTCAAAACTATACACCTGTTGAGCTCTCTTTTGGAGAGGATACCCATGCTGTGACAGCATCTTGAAAAACCGCGACAAATACTTCAACTTATGTATCAAGCCAAGCTTTGAGCATTTGATGGCGGCTCCATCAACACCAATGCCTTCACCTTCTCAGGATCCACTTTGATTCCATTTTGTGATACCACATGTCCCAACAGGTGAGCTCTGGTGCTAAATGTTGCCTTGGGGCACACTCTGGTGTGACCAAGTATCTATAAATTGGCATGCAATGCTCAATTTTCAGTTTTGATAGTTGCATCTACTATCGCATGGCTATACATATGTATCATACGGAGTGGTGTAATCTCTCCATCACCATCTCCATAAGATCTTCTCTCTCGTTCATGGGAAGAAGAAGAAGAACTCTCTCTCTCTCTCTCTCTCTCTCTCTCTCTCTCTCTCTCTCTCTCTCTCCCCACTTGCTTGCTATCTTCTCTTCTCTTCACGGTGTGTGCGTTCTTTGACAACTTCGTGGCAAAAACCTCTACGTAGCTCTTATCACCACTCTCTTGTAGCAAATCAAGAAGCCTTTAAAGATTCTCTTTTGTCATTCTCTTGTGTCTCTATGCACTCTATCACCCTCCACTCTTCTCTCTCTCTCTCTCTCTCTCTCTCTCTCTCTCTCTCTCTCTCTCTCTCTCTCTCTCTCTCTCTCTCTATTCCCGCAATGCGATGTACACATATATTCACCCTCTGCTTTGATATTTTTCTTGAGTACGCTTTCATTCTTACCACCCATTCAAAGGTAGCACTACTCACTAGGTGCCTTTGGATGTAATCTAGATCATGGCCTAAACTCCATGCTAGGCCGGGCGCTGAGAACTCCTCCTCAATGCAAATGCTTCTGCAACTCTAATGTATATTGATATTGTATTAAATTATATTTTTTGCATAGACACCTAGGGAGGGGTATCTCACCTGATATCAGAGCCTAAGGTTATCTAGATAGCCTGAAGCCTGATACTAGTCGTGTTAGTCATGCATCATGCACGCATTCATGTATGCTCTTTAAGAAAGAATAATGTCTTTACAATACATTTATGAGTGACATTGATTGGTGACACCTACTTGAATTTTCTTCTTGAGTAGATTTATGTGGTATTGAGTTATAATAAATTGATTTGGGTGCCATACAAGTGTATTAAGAATTTTTTTGAATATTTGTTTTGTGGTTAACTATAGCTCCTAAGATGATGTCTAATTTTTTTAGCAAGGGAACCGAGGTTTTGGCCATAGTGTTCAATAATATGGTGACACGGCTATCGAGGGATGCAAGGGAACTCTTTTATCCTGAGATTGGGACCAAAGTTGCAATGCCAAGAATTGGAAGAGTGTTGACTGCAGTTACCTTACTCGTAACCAAGAACCTTTCTAACAATTCTTTATCTATATTGATGATAGCCCAAAGGATTGGTTTGCCAACCTCATGCTACTCCAACTTAGGATGTGGCTAGGCCTAGGGGATATGTACTACTACTTGGCAATGGATTCACAAATGCTTAGAATTGCCAAAGTTGCCAAGAAGTTTGAAGCACTTGCAACCATTATAGAGAAAGAAAGATTAGAGGATAATTATAGACCACACTGATGTATGAGAAGTCTAAGAGAATTCCTAGTGATGAGAGTTAAGAGATTATTTAGAGAGTTGGCTCCAAAATATGCACAATGTTGTAAGAAACCATAAAATTCAAATTTTGATGAATAAAGAGCGTAGACTTAATTTTGGTATGAGAAAGAAGATGTAAAATTAAGCGCCTAAGTAGAAGTCCTAAACTTTGAAACCGGAGATGTAAATAAATACAAGGGTAGAACCTCAATCATAGGAACCAAGAATTGGTTTATTGGACCTTTATGCATTTATGTATCTTCTCCAAAGTAGCATGTAATCTTTATCATTTATAACTGGAAAAAAACAATTTTTGAATTGATTTAAATTATTATAAGGTAGTAACCTTTGAGTTGTAATCGATGTTTTGTCAGTTCTTGATAACTTGAGTGATGGGTTGTGTGTGTAGATGATTGACATTTTACCTTGGGGAATCATACTCTTGTGACTGATAGTCCAAGAGCATCTTCCAATGAGAGTTGAGGTACAGATGTTTGTTACAACTAGACACGATGGGACAAAGAAGAAGAGATTATTATCAACAGATGTTCGGGCATGGTATCACTACATTGTAGGAAACCCGGAGTTCAGGCCATTGGAACACAAAGCTACACCTGTGAGAAGCATCAAATGGGTACGATCCAAGGTAGGGAAGGAAATCATCACCACTAACCAATTGTTATACATCGATGTCCATGATCTTACCCAAAGATCAACAAAGGAAGCATGGTTAGCTAGGACTATACTTCCTTTAGTAATGGCGTCAGGATGATGCTTTGACATTATTATGTTTAATGTGTGGGGTCAGAAATGTTTACACAATGACACACATTCCTTTAGACCAATGTCCTGGAAATTATTCTTTGAACTATTTGGAAAGTCCACTATACACAATCTGCACAACATAAAGATCCTATACAATGTCTATAATAGACCCCATTGTTTTGCAGATTATGCCAATATACGAAGTACCGATGGATGCAATGGGAGGCACCTGACGAGTTTTCCCAAAAAATTTCTTACTTTGATGATTACTTCAACTTTAAGAATGCGCCGGTTCATAGCATGAAACCTCTCCTCCTTGAGAAAATAAGTTGGATTCCTTGGAATAAAACTTATTTTTCCATAACAATTCAAACACTTGCTTCAGATGTTGTAAGTGATCTTTCTCAGAGGCACTATACACAAGAATTTCATCGAGGAAAATGATAACAAACTTGCCCATATATGGCTTCAAAACACTATCCGTAAGCGTCATGAAAGTAGATGGTGCACTGGTCAACCCAATGGGCATAACCAATAGCTCATAGTGGTGACAAACCTTGTTCAGAAAGCAGTTTTGGGTATGTTAGCAAGCTAATGCATAGTTGATGATACCTTGATTTCAAATCTATCTTTGTAAAGATACGAACATGGGTGGGCTTATCAAATAGCTTATCCACTCTTGGAAAAAAGGATAATTGATCTCTTCACAATAATTTATGCACATGTGCATACTACCGTCCTTTCTCTTCACCAATAACAGAGACCCATGGTGAGTTAGATCTAGCTGGATGCAGATGTAACAAGGGATTTGCATTGTATCCTTGTTGTATCGTAACCTCTCGATTACTATCGTGCATGTGGTGTTTGCCTTGCTTTGCACCATCCATGTATGGAGCCTTGCTCCTTGAAACTCAAACAATGTTGTGCATTTGCATAGAGCCAATACTATATTGTGCTCACCATTGTAAACATATACAACGATCACTAGCCTATCTACCAACCTCAATTCTTCCTGAACAGAGTAGCTGATGTTTAGAGGAAGTCTTAACAAGGATTCAATGGAATGAATCCTTGTATTGGTATGCCATGCATGCATAGTAGAAAAATAGTGTGATAAGCCCTTTTCTTTAATGACAATCTCAATAACTTCAGCCGATGCTATAAGTGCCTTGCACGATTGCACACACATGGATACAACACAATTCATCATTGCCAAACAGCACATGTGAGCTTATACCCTCTTATTGCCAAACCTGTGTGTCATTATCCTTGATCCTAAGTCGATGCATAGTGTACTTTGGCATGGAATAGAAGTTTTGCTTCGTAGTAAGTCTGTCAAAGCAAGCCATCTAATAATACTAAAGTCAACTAAGAAGTGAATAGACCAACTTACAAAACATAGAATACAACATAATGGCAATGTCGTGAATCACTAAAGTAGAAGCTCGGATTATTGCCATATATATCAACGAATGAGTCTCACAATGGAATCCACGAATATTCCATTACTTTGGTGTAGTTATTATAAAAAGGAGCTCATAGATTTATTCCGTTGAAACTCAAAAGAGTGTAGTATTTTGTTGATGTATAGTAGCTTGGAAGCATTTCACTCTATTCACTAACTCAATGCAAATGCCACTATTGAAGCCCTACTCTAGTTTCTCTGAATGTGCATTTTGGCATGGAGTTTAGAAGAGAAGACCTGATGAAAGTGACAATGGAGATTGCAGCAGTTCTCCACAATGGTGAAGACGACGAGGAGCACACCGCCTCAGGAGCCTCTTTGAACCCCAGCTACCAACAGCACTGCAGGCGCCTCGCACCATAGCTGATAAGCCTGCACAACTCAGAGGCACGCCAATATGGTGTGCAACCTCGACATGGCCATAGCAGCTGGAGCCTTCCGAAAATACACAGTTTTGCACAAATACAAAATCATCTTGAAGTGAATGATGACATAGACCTTCAAGAATATGGAACAAAAACCCTATGTTGCCCTACCAGCCTTAGTATTATGAGTGTTGGAGAAGGAACACATAAAGCTAGGGCAAAGCTATGAGGATATGGACACCACAGAATAATTACAAAATCAATGGATTCAGGGTGTGAACACAAAGCAACCACCAAAAGCACAATGAGTGGTGGGTTTTAATGGATCCATAAATCACAAATGTCATGGCCAATATATACTTTATCACGGTGATATGGTCGCAAGCTGCAGATATTGGCAGGCATACAATTATGTGGCAGCATTGATCATGGCTGAAAGAGAAAACTGTAATATACATGAAACAGCATTGATCATGGCTGAAAGAGAAAACTGTAATATACATGAAACAGCATCGCCGACAAATCAATGAGCTGACATGCTTACAAAACCATGCAAGCAGACACATAAGCTTTTGAATCCATACATATCATGGTGCAGAAATTTGACCGTAGCTGAGTTATTCATCCGTTATTCTGAGCTGAGAAATCATCTCTCTCGGGCCTTGGCTCAATCGTGCCCAGCCGTGTACTCAGCTGGTTGAAAGCATGCCCACAAATGTCATCAGTGATGATCCGAGTTTAGTCCACAATTCCTTGGGGTCCCTTGCACTAAAGTCTAATAACCACTTACCCTGACTGCTTCCTTGTTTTATCCTCTCGTCTGCTAGCCGGAGCTCATACATCTGACAATTGACATACATTTAGCATCACTTCATCACACATTAGAAGCAGTCTGTGTCAAAGATTAACAAGTTCTTCTCAATGTTTCAGCTAAGATTACAGAGTATTTTGTATTCCAAAGGACAACCTTACCCTACCAAGGCACCCACAAACCTGAGTGCACTGCTAAAGTGAAAAAATAACATGGTAGTTAAGTGAGTACCCCTAGCAAGTGAAGAGGACATCTAGAGGCATTAACCATACACCATTGTGAATGATAGTATGGGTTATAGCCTTGTTGAGTGGGTTAGGGAGTGTATACTGTTAAGGTTACAAAAGAGTTAAAAAAAAAGCTATGAAAAATGAGGCACTTAATCCTACTTCTCTTCTCTGTTAAAGGAGAAGACGGGATGATGGCTAAGATGGTAACCCTGCACATGCAACCTCACATGGCACTTTGTATCACCATAGCCAGTCAGTCAACCCGTGACACAAACAACATCCTAATTGCTCCACTAATCTAAGCTTGGACATACCAAAGATTTGATAATGGAAGCAGAAAACCCTCAACCCTAAGAAGATAATTCATGTCTCGACCTCATCTCCTCGTCCGTACCCATGGCAATGCTCCCTTGAGTTAGTAGCTTCTTGCCAAGAGCATGCTTGTTGTTGTGCATCCACACTTTCAATACATGCCTCTTCACACCAATCTCTGCACAAAATTGCTGGACCGCGGTCTCGTCGTGCTTCTGGATGCGCCATCCCAGCTTTTCCGCAAAAATGCCCATTTGCTCCTTTTGCTCTGCAGTGAACTTTGTTCTAAATCTCTTCTTGAGAGATGAGTGTGGTGACATCAGGCCCCCTTCATATTCATCAGAGTCGTGTGAATTGAATGCCATGATCATCTGCGAAGAAGGAAGGGCACTCCGAGGATTTACGCGGAGTCCCGGAGGCGGCGGAAGTGGCAAAGGGGAAGGAAAAAGCGGCTCCATCATTCTCTTTCTGTCCCTTATGCCATACCTACATTCACAATTTCCTCCATATCCTTCACCCTCCACTTCTCTTCTATGGAAATTCCTGTGGCAATTGCATGCGGCGCACTTCAGAGCTTCAATGGTGCCTTCCTCCCCACTTGGCATGAACTCGCCACATCCATCATTGGCATGCCCGCCGAGGTTTGCAGCATGGTTCTTCAGGCATTCTCTATATCTCACTGGTTTTTTAGAGGGTTTTAGCTCCAAGGAGGAAGGTAAGCGGAGATCGTCCGTATGGATAGCAGGGGGAGACTTTGGAAGAGCAGAGCTTGTATGTATGTTGCTTGCAGTAGTCTTGCCATTATTGTCCATGTTCGCACGAGGGTCAACGCCACCGGCAGGCTCGCTTGGGGAGCCTGAGGAAAGGGTTAGCCCATTGTGTCCATAGCTTCCTCCCGCTCCTGCACTTGTGCTTGTAGGGGAAATATTGTTTCCATAACTTCCAGCTGGTGCACCTCCTGCGATGGCAATCTTAGAGGGTGCCAACCCATGGTTACCATAGCTAATCCCTGCACTTGTGCTTGTTGTAGATGCTGAAGCCAGCCCATTGCTTCCAAGGCCAAGGCCAGCTCCTCCTCCATGACTTGTGCTGCCTCCTGTTATGATCTTCACTTTCGCCACGCTCGGAAGCACGCTTGCCCCGCCGCCTTCTACATGCTGCATGCTACTCACATGCTGCTGCTTGAAGCTGCTGCTGGAGTGTGAATGCATGGGCAAAGATGTCATATCATGAGGTTGCCCCCTGATGTCCATTACCTTTTCAACTCACAATTCTATACAAAAAAGCTAGGGATGGCCCTTGTCTGCTACAGAAGGCAAACTTTCTAGCCGTGACAAGAACTTCGCCGCCGCTGCAAGTCGGGATCTTCTCCTCACGCAGCTCTTGCGGCTGGCCTGAGGGATGAGCTCCCATAGATGTAAGGGGACCCCAGAATTGAGCTCTGAGAGCAAATTAGGGGTGCTGGGTGCCTCAAAAGCAAAGTGATGACTAGCTTCTAGGCACTTGAAGTGCATGAAAATGGCCAGCAGAGCTAGATTAAGCTGAGTTTAACCTAATCAAAGTAAAGAATGGAGGGGCACTAGCTGCATGTAATCATTCACTGCATTAAAGCTCAAGAACCCAACTCAAAGTGGGTTTTGCTGTCATGTTGTCTCTGCAAAGTGTGAGGCAGCTCACAGCTAAAAGGAGGGGTAGTACTATTAAGTGTAAAATGGAGCTGAAAAAGGGAGAACCATGAGCAATGATAGAAAGAGAGGGGTAGGAAAAGGAAAGATCCAAGCCTTCAAAGGATGATGGGTGAGAAGTCAAAAGCTTTTCTAAAACAGGGGAAATTAAGGGGGGGCAGAGCATAATACTGCAGTGTAATCTTCTTGATTTGAGTGGGCAATTTACTTGTGAAATTTCAAGATTGGAGCCCTTGACACTGCCAAGAGCCTGGGTTTTCAAAGAAAAGCACAATTTTGCTCTGCACCATACAAATCTCTGCTATCACTGAGAGAGAGAGAGAGAGAGAGAGAGAGAGAGAGAACCACCCCATCGCCCAAAATTATTGGTGGGCAATTAGCACAATCTGGAAAAAGTGTTTGTGGGAAATTTGTGGTAGATTAGAGAAGAGACAAGCACATTTATAGACCAAAATTTGAGCTTCAAGTAGCAGCTAAAATGGAGGAAATTGAGGGGATATTGCAAATTTGCACTGCAGGGAATCCCTTTTCTCATACGAGTGAGAGCGCGTGTGTGTAGTGGTGGGTAGAAATGGGGCTTGCTTGATTGAAGTGGAGGTAAGTTACAAGAGTGCAAAAAGACAACAAGAAAGGAGGTGGGGAGAGGGGGGGAAATTTTAAAAAAGCTGAAAAGAGCACACCTTTAGAGAGAGAGAGAGAGAGAGAGAGAGAGAGAGAGAGAGAATGGGGTGCTTTCACTGCTTTCTTATTTGTGTGGGTTAAATTTAGGGAGATGTGAGGGAGAGCAGGGGAGCACACACGAGAGTGGTGGGCAAAGCAGGGGACATTAAAGGACTAGTCACTAATTAATCAATCCACCTCTTGAGAACAGAAATGGGCCATTGGGCCTCCTTTGCTGCAAGCAGGGGAGACACACACATTCTGTCTCTGTAGAGTACAAGGTCTTGAGTTCAAACCCCGTCTCCAACACCATTTCGTCTCTTTGGATTGTTTCTATGACATTAAGCTCAAGAATTCAAAACCCGTCGCATACATCAATCTGGTCTCTTCGGATCAATCGTTCCTAAGTGGATAATGTGATGTGTTCCTAAGTAGATAATGTGATGTCTTCTGAGCTCTCATTGTTTAGGTAGAATGTAGATGTTTTCTTTGATATGTTGTATGGCACTAGTTTATATTGTGAAGGGTTGGCATGCCAAGCCACAGAGGGAAAAAGCACTAAGATGTGAATGTCTGTCTCTCTCTTTCTCTAAAGTGCAAGAAACCAAGCAGACAATGTTCTTTTTTGCTGTGCATTTTACCCATTTTGGGGTATTTTATCATTCAAGAAATACACTAAATTACCATAACCAAAATAAAATCCTTGAAATTTGAAGGGCTAGGTTGCCAGCTTGCCGATCGAAATTCAACCTTGGTTGAAGATCAATTTGGCAATGTAAAATGTGGTTCATTATATGAGTACTAGTGTGGCCGGCGGCCTTCGGCCGCCTCTCTCTATCTCTCTCTCCCCCCTGCGTGCGCACTGTCCTCACTATAGCCGGATAAAGGAAATTGCGACACGTGGCACTAAAAAACCAATCTCCTTAATATATAGTGTAGATGTCTTCAACTAGCATCAGTCTTCTCCGAGGGGCTCATACGTAAGAGTTTTGCTCCCTAATTCGCTCGAAAACAAGCACAAGAAGATTCAAAAAAATTCTCATGAAAAAAAATGGAGTCTTTTCCAGTGTTTTTCATACAATGAATAACATAATGAGCTTTTGCTCGAGAGGCACCACATACCTAGCTAGATACGATTGGGGGCAAGGGACCACCCGGCCGGCGGTCGTGGGACTCTTATCTCACACAAAAAGTTTTACACTAGTTTTACTCTCTCTCTCTCTCTCTCTCTCTCTCTCTCACACACACACACACACACACAAACACACATTCTTATCAGGATGTACAGAATCATGGCATGCATGCATGCACCCGTGCAAGCAGTTGGACTCTCTCTCTTTCCTCTCTCTAGAT
This sequence comes from Adiantum capillus-veneris, assembly GCF_014529385.1. Classification (NCBI taxonomy): domain Eukaryota; kingdom Viridiplantae; phylum Streptophyta; class Polypodiopsida; order Polypodiales; family Pteridaceae; genus Adiantum; species Adiantum capillus-veneris. The sequence goes on along the minus strand of NC_140943.1, from coordinate 112,124,745 downwards.
CTGCCACACAAACAGCCATGTACACAAGAGGCCAAAGCACGCGTTAAAAGGTTAAACACGCAGAAGCAGGAGGAGATGGTGCGTCTGTCTCTCTTTCTCGCGTGTTGGATGATTGGTTTTATTATAAATCTCTTGCTCGCTTCAAGGCTTGCTGTTGTGTGTGTTTGTTGGGGCGATGGAGGATGACAAGTGTAGTGTGCGTCAAGAGAGAATGAATGCAAAAGGAAGCAACCTACGGTTCTTCTTCTTGGTGTGCGTAACAATAGTGCACTTTGTACAAATTGGTCTGCTCTTGGCCAGCTAATGCCTAAGTGGGGAACAGTTAGAGAGAGCATCTCTATGAATTACATCTTGAGTATTTGTTAGAGAGAGAGAAAGGAAAAGCCTTCACTTGCCCATTTTAGGTCTTGGTCACACACTAAGGCTGGAGAGAGGTATGGCTAATAAATACAACTATGCATGCGCTTTTGTAACAAACAAATATGGCATAGTTGCAATTATCAAACAATGAGCTTTGAAGCACATTCTGTCCATAATTCGGCCAACAACAATGGTTTGGTGCACTTGTCCATAGTGTTTTAGATACGTCTGATTGGTTCCTCGTTGGATGCATGTACATTGAACTTCGCCCCACGGGTTCAAACATTGATAACTTGAACTCCAACACATGGGTCCAGATTGTTTGTAGGGAGCTTCATTTTGCCCCTCTCTACCGCTCACAAGTCTCTCTCTGGCTGAAGCTAGTTGCGACAACTGCCAACTAACTAGAAATCTGGTGTTATGGCCACTATGGCCACCACCACATGTCCCATGCAGATCTCCTCTGTCAAATCTTTATCATCGTTATCTCTATCCAACTTGCCTTTGTCCTCCTGAGTGTTTTTGCCTTTGGCTTTGCAATCCTGAGCCAAACTAAGCGTTGTGTCACATTTTTAACAACGGTTTTTGGACCTCGTGGGTACCAAGGTAGCTAACTGAGTACTGATACTATCGTCCTTGTCAATCTTGCCTTTGCCTCTGTCCTCTAGCGAACTCATGCATTTTCTTTGGCTTTGGATTCTCAAGCCAAACAAATTGACGGATCTTTTGAGAACTTTGTTATGCATGATCCACTTTCCATAGCCATTCGTTAGTGTTGGTCATTGTCGTCACTAGCGCTTGAGCAAGGGGGGCCATGTTGCAAGTACGAGATCTGGAGATTTGTATTGTCCTTCTCACACTCTAAAAAGCCTCAAACAATCCAAGCTGCTCCAAAACTTTCCAAAGACATACGGCATCTTGAGTGCTCAAGGCCATGGTTGAGGCCCATTTCAATAGGTTTCCAACCTCACAATCAAAAGCATAGCAACCTTCCAAAATGCTAGTAGCAAAGGAAGCGAAGAGGACCTTGTTGAAATGAGGCGTCTCAAGATGCCATTACCAAGAGGGTATGTGAAATGCTCACCTTGCAAGATGCTGCCAAAAAGCTATCCAATGCCGGCTCCTATGGCCTTGGCTTCAAAACACACATCACAGGAGGCCTCTCTGGATCCGCTTCGTTCGGCTCCTCAATCGGCGCCCTCTGCAAGAAGCGTTTCAAAATGCTGCATTGCAATATGCCACCCGATGTGTCCACTGATTCCAGTGCCCAATGTGGCCAAGGGAGCCTATAGTCGCTATGGGTCAAAAACGTTACCAATTGAAATGCTACCAAAAATGCCAATGTTTTAGAAGACTATTCATCGATTGTCAATGTCTCCATAATCTTCTCTTCTTCATGCCGATCTCGTCTTAGGATCAAAGGTCCGTGCGCTTTAATACATGCCAAAGTTGACAATGAAAAAGCGTAGAGCAATGGGAAGAATGCGAGAGAGAGAGAGAGAGAGAGAGAGAGAGAGAGAGAGTAGAACCAACCAACCTTGGCAATGAATTGATGATTATACAATGGGGGCTAACTGTGCTTATATAGTCAGCTTTCCCTACCTGGAGTTTAACAAATAAGTAAAATAAGTACCTAAAGCCAAAATAAATATTGGGATCACATTGGGTTGGTCACTTGAGATGCCATAACTTTTTTTTTTTTTTTGGTTGTGGCAAACTCACAATAAGTGTGTGAATTGTATTAAGCACAACATAATATGACAAACCACCCTCAAGCTGAGAACGAGCCTTGAGGTACTGAAGATTACAAGTTGGATGTCTAAAGCCTCTCATCGAGGCATACCATCATCGGCTTAAAAGAGTAGGTGAACTATAGCTCTAGGCTTTACTTATCGCATGGGTAGCCCTAGACCAGTCTTCCAAGTCTTGCTTGGGTCCTAGCGTATAGATCACCACTCTGCGTTCTTGTATAATCTCAGAAGCTTGCCATGTCAAGGTCTCCTTTTCAAACACACCGAGGTTCCTCGCTTTCCATATATATGATGAAAGAAGAAGTACTTGACCGTTTGAGAGCAGAGCAGGGCTTTCCAACTTCTTGCCACTAGAGAACAGATCAGTCGTAAAGAATCTGATATGCCATGTCCTTTCGACCTACTTGCAGATATTCTTTGCCAGGCCTTTGATTGCCTGACATTCCATGAATAGGTGGGCAAGATCCTCACTAGCTATCCTGAACCCCAAGCATCGATCTGACTCAATGCCTCTCTCCTGAATCTTTACGCACGTCGGTAGGGCACCCCACATCACTTTCCATTAAAAATCTTCATAAATCTGGCCACTTTGGTTCCAAATGTTCTCCATGACTTTATCTCACCGTTCTTTCAGCCATTGTCTCTTCCGAGGGGCTAGACCAATTATTCTTGTGTATGATTGCATGATATATGCCTTTAGACCGGGGTTTCCATAACAGACTACTTCTGGGCCATCTCCAAGTATTCCACTCAAACTCGGATTCATAGATTGACATTACAACCTTGTCAAGCTCTTTTATCACTCTGTTGACTATTAATATCTCAACGCCATTTAGTTGATATTGGGTTACCAGAAGGTCGATTTTCTTGCTCTTATTGTTACTGTCCCAAATGTGAGCTAGCCGATTCAGACCCTTATAAGAGCATGGTCATGCGAGACTTAGTTATTAGTTATAGATAACTAAGACAACTATGCCCAGGAAGAGCATTAAATGAATAACTAAGCCTCTTACATGGTCACGCGAGGCTTCGTTATTCATTCATCCTCCCAACTAAGCCTTGAACCTTAAACTATGCCAGAATATGCATAGTTACAAAGGGTGGGCATAGTTATTCATGTTAGGAAATAAAACGTAGCTATATAGATTTTTTGAGTAGATTACTTAATGGAGAGAGATAGATTTCACACACAAGAGATTATAGAGTAGAGAGAGAGAGAGAGAGAGAGTACACACGATATACGTGGTTCACCCAATGTGGGCTACGTCCACGGGAAAGCAGCCACTCAATGGCTTTAGCACTTCAAAAGAAGAAGTAGTTTACAAAGGGATTAAACCCTTGATAGAGCTCCCGCCTTGCTTCACTCTCACCACCTCACACTCACCTTGTTGCATCAACTTCACACTATGAAATGTGTGTAGAAATGGCCTCCTTTTATAGGCCAAAAGGGATGCCCTCTCTTATGAGAGACAGCCATGTGTAGCCGCCCTTGTGCGAATAAGTCCAAATCGGACCCTCCAATCCGCCCATGTGTGGCCGCCCTTGAGAAGACAAGTCCGCTTTTGAATTCGGCCACCGGCCACCGGCCATCGGCCATTGACTACCGGCCACCGGCCAACCAACCGGTTGTTTTCCGACCACTTTCCGGCCACAATCCGGCCATAATATTCCGACGAAAAGGAATATTCCGGCGAAAAAATCCGCCCCCGAGGCCTCTAAAGTTGCCCCTGATTCTTGTCCGTGAAAATTTTGGTTTCCGGTGAGTGATTTTCCTTCACGCACGATGGATTCTCCTCATAATGGGGGCCTTACAAATGTGCACTTTTACCACAGAAAATTACAAGGGTAAATCAGGCTCCATACTTAACAATCTCCCACTTGGAGACTGATCTCCAAACCAAACCTGTGATTGCTTTCCATTTTGGCTTCTTATCCTTGAATGCCGATTGAAGATGAGCAAAAGCTCAACTTCTCCTTGTTGACCACCTTTGTAAACATGTCTGCAGGATTTTCACTTGTATGCACCTTTCCTAGCTTTAGCTGTCCCTCTTCCAAAAGAGTACGTATGAAGTGATATCTCACCTCGATGTGCTTTGTCCTTGAATGAAAGGTTGAGTTCTTCACAAGATGGATATCGCTTTGGCTATCACTGTACAACACACAATTGTCTTGTTTGAATCCAAGCTCTTCTAAGAATCTGTGGAGCCACATAATTTCTTTGCTTGCCTCCGTCATTGCTACATACTCTGCTTCCGTGGTAGAAAGTGAAACCACTTTCTGCATCTTTGAAGCCCAGCTTACTGCTGTGCCTCCAACCGTGAACACATAGCCAGTAGTGCTCCTTTGAGTATCTTTGTCACCTGCCATATCTGCATCAGCATACCCTTCTAGAAAAATATCAGTTCCTCCAAAATACAAAGCATTTGTTGTTGTCCCTTTTAGATACCTAAGTATCCACTTCACAGCTTGCCAATGCTCTTTACCTGGGTTGTCCATGAACCTACTCACAACTCCCACTGCATGTGCAATGTCTGGCCTTGTCTAGACCATAGCATACATTAGAGAACCTACCGCTGCAGCATATGGAACTTTAGACATATAGGCTATCTCCTCTTGTGTCTTTGGACACATATCCTTCGTTAGTTTAAAATGACCAGCCAAAGGTGTAGAAACTGGTTTTGCATTTTGCATTGCAAACCTTTCTAGTACCTTCTTGATGTAATCTTCTTGAGATAGCTTTATTGTCTTCTTCGTCCTGTCCCTTGATATTTTCATACCAAGTATCCTCTTTGCAGCACCTAAATCTTTCATTGAAAAAGATTTAGACAGCTCCTCTTTTAGGTCTTTGATGTTTTGCATGTTAGCACTTGCAATCAACATGTCATCAACATACAACATTAGGATGATGAATTTCCCATCTCCCAAATTCTTCGTGTAGACGCAGTGATCGGAGTTGCATCTTGTGAATACATGATCCAACATCCATCGATCAAACTTCAAGTACCATTGTCTTGATGCTTGCTTTAAACCATACAAGCTCTTCTTTAATCTGCAAACCATTTTCTCCTTACCTTTTACTTCATACCCCTTTGGTTGAAGCGTGTAGATTTCCTCCTCTAAGTCACCGTGAGGGAATGCCGTATTTACATCCATTTGCTCGAGATTTAGATCATGAGCAGCCACAAGGCTTAAGACAAGCCTAATTGAGTTCATTTTTACAACAGGAGAAAATATTTCATTGAAGTCAATACCTTTCCTTTGAGAAAAACCTTTTACCACAAGCTTAGACTTGTACCTTTTCTTCCCACCTTCTTCTTCCTTCAGCTTGTACACCCATTTGTTTTGAAGTGCCCGCTTACCTTTAGGCAACTCAACCAACTCCCATGTTTGGTTGCGATGTAGTGAGTCCATCTCCACTTGCATGCTCTTCGTCCATTCTTCTTTGGATTCATGTTGCATAGCTTCTTCATATGATTCCGGCTCTCCAGAATCTGAGATCAAGAGATGGTTGAAGGAAGGAACAAACCTTTCTGGAGGTCTACTTGCTCTTGTAGATCTTCGGGGAATAGGTTGAGGCTCGTCATTTGGTTGACTTTGTTGCACATTGTCACCGTTTGCAGTCCTTGCGCCTTCACCGTCCTCAAGCTCCATGTACTCATCACCTGTTTCTTTTGTTTGTTTTCTTTCCAAGTAATCTTTGTACATATTTTGTTCGTTAAAAATTACATCCCTACTCCTTAAGATTTTACCATCTTCAGGATTCCATAGGCGATACCCAAAGTCTCCTTCTCCATAGCCAATGAAGAAACACTTTTTGGACTTTGCATCTAACTTTGATCTTAGGCTTCTATCTATGTGCATGAAAGCCTCACACCCAAACACTTTGAGAAATGCATAATTCACCGGTTTACATGTCCATGCCTCTTCTGGAACTCCCCCATCCAATGCCGTTGAGGGTGACCGATTGATTAAGTACACAGACGTACTTACAGCTTCCGCCCAAAGCTCAAGCGGTAGGCCTGCATGTAGCCGCATGCTTCGTGCTCGTTCCATGATTGTCCTGTTCATCCTTTCCGAAATCCCATTTTGTTGAGGTGTCCTTGGGGTTGTCCTTTGCCTCCGAATGCCATTGCTAGCACAAAAGCTTTCAAAAGCTTGGCTGCAATATTCGCCTCCATTGTCGGATCTAAGGCATTTAACCTTGGTACCTGTTTCATTCTCCACAAAGGCTTTCCACCTTTGAAATATGGAAAATACATCGGATTTATTATTCATGACATAAACCCATGTTTTTCTAGTCGCATCGTCTATGAATGGTACATAGTACAATGAGCCACCAAGTGATGGTGTACTTGCGGGACCCCAAACATCAGAATGAACCAACTCAAGTTTTTTATTTTTTCTTTCATTTTCTGATTTTTGAAATTTTACCCTCTTTTGTTTACCATAAACACAATCTTCACAGAACTCTAAGTCCACTTCTTTCAAACCTGGTAGAAGCTTCTTTGTTTGAAGGATTTGCATTCCTTTGGCACTCATATGCCCAAGTCGATAGTGCCACACCGCACTGTCAACTTCTGTAGTTGCTGCACAAGCTGAAGGTTGCGTGCCAACAGTACACAAGTAAAGTGTACCGACTTTTTCTCCCTTGGCAACCACCAAAGATCCCTTTGAGATCTTCCACCGTTTGTTTCCGAATGCAATGTTGTGACCTTCATCGTCCAATTGGCCTGTAGAGATCAAATTTTTGCAAAGAGAAGGAACATGCCTAACATCTTTAAGCTTCCATTCATTTCTGTTAGCAGTTTTGACAGAAACTGTACCTTTGCCGACAATCTCACAAGCTTCATCATCTCCCAAGTATACATACCCAAAATTACCTTTGGTGTAGTCTTGGAAATGTTGCTTGTGTGGTGTCGCATGGAATGAAGCCCAGGAATCTACTATCCAGGAATTAGACACATTGTCTAATGAGAGAATTAGAGCATCTTGCTCTACTTTACCTGCCACATTGGCCTCCAATGTTGGCTTGTTGTCTTGAGACTCTGTCTCCTTTTTCTTCTTGGATCAGCAATCCTTCTTGACGTGGCCCTTCTTGCCGCAGTTCCAACATTCAAGAACTGACTTTGTGCGTGACTTGCTCCGCCTTGAGCGATCACGACCCTTTTGGTTTTTGAACCTCTCCTTAGGCCTTCCTCTTGTTTCCACTGATAGTGTAGCACTTGATGATTCTCATGTGCTTCTCCTTCGCATTTCCTCGCTTAGGAGAACACCCACAACATCATCAAACTTAAGAGTATTTGTTCCACAGATAGAATTACTTACAGCCATCACAAGGCTGTCCCAACTATCCGGTAGAGATGATAGTATAAGGAGAGCTCGCACTTCGTCATCGAAATTGATTTTCACTGATCGAAGTTGACTTATGTTTGTGTTAAAGTCATTTAGGTGCTCTGCAACTGAACCATTCTCTGCCATCTTTAGATTGAACAAGCGCTTCATAAGAAATACCTTATTGGATGCCGATGGTTTCTCGTAGAAGTCGTCAAGTGACTTCATCAAGTCCTCCGTGGTCTTCATCTCCGAAACATTGAAGGCCACCGTTGACGCCAAGCTTAACCGGATTGTTCCCAGTGCCTTTCGATCAAGGACAATCCATGCTTCATCTGCCATTGTTGCGGGCTTCTTTGCAAGACTGCCTAGTGGCAAATAGAGGTCCTTCTGGTAGAGATAGTTTTCAATCTGCATCTTCCAATGTTGGTAGTTTTTGCCGTTGAACTTCTCAATCTTGAGCTTCCCTTCCTCCGCCATAACTCCCACTCAATTCAAGGAATCCTTTCCTTGAGATAATTTAGCTACGAGCAAACCTTGCTCTGATACCAGTTGTTAGGAAATAAGACGTAGCTATATAGATTTTTTGAGTAGATTACTTAATGGAGAGAGATAGATTTCACACACAAGAGATTATAGAGAGAGAGAGAGAGAGAGAGAGAGAGAGAGAGAGAGAGTACACACGATATACGTGGCTCACCCAATGTGGGCTACGTCCACGGGAAAGCAGCCACTCAATGGCTTTAGCACTTCAAAAGAAGAAGTAGTTTACAAAGGGATTAAACCCCTTATAGAGCTCCCGCCTTGCTTCACTCTCACCACCTCACACTCACCTTGTTGCATCAACTTCACACTATGAAATGTGTGTAGAAATGGCCTCCTTTTATAGGCCAAAAGGGCTGCCCTCTCTTATGAGAGACAGCCATGTGTAGCCGCCCTTGTGCGAATAAGTCCAAATCGGACCCTCCAATCCGCCCATGTGTGGCCGCCCTTGAGAAGACAAGTCCGCTTTTGAATTCGGCCACCGGCCACCGGCCATCGGCCATTGACTACCGGCCACCGGCCAACCAACCGGTTGTTTTTCGACCACTTTCCGGCCACCGTCCGGCCATAGTATTTCGACGAAAAGGAATATTCCGGCGAAAAAAAAAGTCTCGGGGGCCTCCGCCCCCGAGGCCTCTAAAGTTGCTCCTGATTCTTGTCCGTGAAAATTTTGGTTTCCGGTGAGTGATTTTCCTTCACGCACGATGGCTTCTCCTCATAATGGGGGCCCTACAAATGTGCACTTTTACCACAGAAAATTACAAGGGTAAATCAGGCTCCATACTTAACAATTCATTTAATGCTGCTTTTCACGTGGGACCAAGAAAGAGGTTTAGTTATTTGTTCAAATAACTCATAACTAAGCCTTGCGTGACCATAGCATTATTCACTTTCCTGGTCATTTCTATCCAAAAGGGCCTTTAAGGTGGTCCTACCAGGGGGACCAATGCAAGATGGAGTTCTTAGAGAACCTGGTTTCTTCCCCCCACTCCAAAAACCCAGTTGCTCTTTTGCACTTCCTTACGAGTTCCCCTGAGATGCCCCCCATACTTAGATTAGACCACGTCAGGGCTAAGAGTTTATCGTGAAACTCTACTCCTTTCCACTTACCACCTTTTGAGCCAAGTTTAGCTGCATCTAACATATCTTTGGTCAGGATAGCCCAAGCTTGGTCCTATTTCACCAATGAGACCACAAATTTGGTGCAACGGGCCTTAGCATGGGCAACTGGGTTAAGAATTCTGAGACCTCCTTGATCCACTGGTCGAGCGAGAAGCTCCCATCTGGCCCACTTCCATGGTCTGGAGGATTTTGTGTTGTTTCTCCATTAATTTTTTTTTAATGGTTTTAAGAACTCTTTCCAGTGACCCTTTAATCCGGCTGAAAAATGGGAGAAGAACAAACTCCTACCTTTTCATTTTTGTTCAGACTTTTTCAAAGACCCAATGAAATCTTTGTTTGTGAGTCACATCCCACCCCCAATGGCCCCCCCAGATGCTTGAAGATATTCTTAGTTGAGACAATCTCACCTGACCAATCAGAAGGGTCGAAGGAGTCGTTTTCCGACGAGGAGATCACCCTTGACTTCTCAATATTACAAGAGATGACATAACTTTAACACTTCTACTTAGAAGAAGCTACATGTAATCTGATGAGCCGGCAAGGCAAGAGCTAGGCGTTGGCGGGCATACATAACAAAACGTCATTGGTGCAGACCAAGGGGATGACGAAAAGCTTTTGCATACACAGTAATAGAGTGTTAAAACATTGCACAAGTGGCAGCCGATAAGGGTGATCCTTTCCTACGTGTCAAAACACTGTCCTATCTACTGACATAAAAACAAAGGGGCGATTGTTTGACGGTATCAAGCATTTCAAAACGTTGCCCGAGTTGGGATTTCTTCCATGTGTTAAGAGGAGCAATTGTCAAGTGATTTTGTCAAGCTTGTTAGGCAAGCCTTTCAAAACGTTGTGCAAAGGGCAACGAGGGACAAATCTCCTTAGTAAGTTATTGCAAGGGGAAGAAATTTGTAGAGCTAAGGTGGTGTGAGACTGCCAATTGTCCACAACAGTGTTGGCGATTGCATGCAACCAAGAATACGTACAAGTTTTTTCAATACACACTTCCACGATGGTGCTTGCACAAGTTAATCGGCAATAAAGAGCCTCCTGAGTGAAGGCATGCCAAAAAAAAGTGGTTTCGTTTGGAGATTATGTAGTCAATTCTTTTACCATGCAAGGTTTTATTTGTGATTCTGACATCATGCAAAAGGGTTTGTTTTTGCGTTTGATCAGTCAAGGTTTATGGCTACCATGCCTCCAAAAGCTCTTGCAATTACAAAGGATTTTCAATCTGGGTCTTGTTAACACCATTATATATTTTTGTCAAAGCCTTGTTTTAGGTTGTCAATTGTCAGTTATTTTCATGTCAAATTTGTATGGGTTAAAGACACTGCTACATGAAAAGCGGTAAGACCTCCCAAGTTATCTGTTTGGTTTGAGTTCTTGTTGTCCCCGCTCTAATTGTTGTCTGAGGGAAGCACACACACCCCAATGTTGTTGTAAGGGGAGGGAGGTTTCTACTCATTGTTTCAGGTGGTCTTTTGAACTCTTCCATGGCCTGTTCTTAACCCATTGTCAGTGGTTTGGGCTTGAGAGGGAGCTTGTTGGTTGTCCCCACTCTGATTGCTGTCTGAGGGAAGCACACACACCCCAATGTTGTTGTTAGGGGAGGGAGGTTTCTACTCATTGTTTCAGGTGGTCTTTTGAACTCTTCCATGGCCTGTTCTTAGCCCATTGCCAGTGGCTTGGGCTTGAGAGGGGGCTTGTTGGGCTCAAGCCTTGGCTTACATGTCTAGCCCATGTGGGATGAAGCCCTATCACTTAACTATTCAAGCCATTCCTTTTAGTGGGGCTATGCATGGGCAAAAAGGGTGGATGACATAGTTTACCCACTCCTATGTATGTAAGGTTTTGTCAATAAACTAATATAGCATGTTGTTTTCATGTTGCTCTGCCGAAGTGCTCTCACTTGTTCTGCACGCTCATCTCGCCATGATCAAGCTTTACTGTCACCCTCCATATACCTTGCTTCCCTAACATTTGGATGGCATGTTCAATCTAAAAGTGCAAGCATGCCAGCTTGGTCCACCATGCCTTGTATTCCCAGAACCGTCGACTGAGGGAACAACTTGAACGTGATGAAACCTCCATGCATAATGGGGTAAGGGAAGAGAAGAGGCCACCACCCTGCAAAATCTTCGAGGTAGGTGATGTGGAGCTCATTGATTCTTTACCTAGTATGCATTATCCCCATGTGCACAGCAAAACAGCCATCGTTAGGACATTCATGGTGCTAACAATTGAAGGGGTGAATAAAAAATGTCTGCACGACATCTCCCCCCCCCCCCCCCCCCCCCAAACCCCCCCACCCACAACCAAGAAAGATAATGTTACACTAGGTGCAATTATCCGTGATAATTAACTGCTATGTAGTTTCTTCATGCAAACTTTGAACACATACAATGCTAACCTCATCGTGAATCCCCCACCATTTTGAAAATAATGTAAAGCTAATCAAAGGTTCTCTTTGTTTTGGAGCTCTCCACTTATTGGCCCTTTACCCTATCGTTGAAAGTGTGTCAAAGGCAAAGCTTGAAGTTTGACTAGAAAATTTTAATTTAAGCTGTGAAAAAGGACAATTAATTTTGGCTATTTCCCATGAACCCTAAGAGAAATTATCCAATGGACCAATTGCACCAAAAAAAACCACGCTTTACTAAGGACTCTTATGTGGTCCATAGAAAATTAGTTTTTTAAACATACGCCCTTCTCTATATTATCTTTGTGATCGAAATGGCCCTTGAAGATTTAACTTTTGCCAAAATGGACTTATGGTTTAGTCCATTTTAACAAACCAAACACCCAAACCCCCCCCCCCCCCCCCCCCCCCCCCCCACCACAAAAAAAAAACAGAAAAAGAAGAAAAAAAACAATAAAAACCAACCTTCAATTTTTTGAGAATATCTACAATTTTTTGAAAATATTAGTGTAAAATTTTTAGATATAGTCAATTTTTCTCATGAACTTTGTGTTTTTGGGTCCCCCCCCCCCCCCCCCCTCTCTTCTTCTTCCTTCCGTCCCTCCCCCTCAAAAAAAAAAAGAAACACATATTGAATTTCTATTATAGATGAAACACATAATTTCCACCGCCTAACATTGTCAATCATAAAGTTTCTTCATCGTTTATTGCATCTCTATTGTAAGATGAAACTCATTTCCACCGAACATTGTCAATCATAAATTTTTCATCATTTTTGGATTTGGGAGCCTTCAGCATGGAAAGCTAGAGAGAGGTAAAAAGAAAGGATCACATTGATCCGGATGAAAATGACATCCACAACTACTAATAGCCTACAACCTCTCATAGAGGAAAAGGATGTTGTTATCGTCCTTCCCCATGCACACTTCACCAACCCCATGACTCCATGTCCATGAGGTTTGCTTGCGCTTGATTGGGAAGAGAACTATTTTGTGAATTATGGCATCGCTAACCTGGCCATCCTTGGGACTAAGTGACACCCATATTAAATGCAGGGTGGGGTAATGGGATCGACGGTCGGGGTTGCGGGGTGAAATCTCGAGGCTCACTAAACCTGGCCAACGAGAAAAATGAGACGTGTCGTCAAAAAGGTGGGGCACATTAAACATGGATATCAGGAAATATGAAGCGCGACGGGGCGATTTGAACCCAAGACTTGGCCGTTCGAGTTTAGGGTCACATAGGCTAACCACCTCACCTGCGCACGCATTGTGTACTCACAACCCTTTTTACAACATTATATTATAAAATAAAATGCATTTCCCAGGCTGTTTAGGTTTAATGCGTGTCCAGGTTTAGTTTTTGACTTGATTTTTGGGGCTGCGATCTTCTCGACTTTCGTGCGTGAGCTTCTCCGCCTTTGATCCCGTTGCCTCCCCCTCTTAAAGATAGGTGTTACTTAGTCATGAGGCCTTGCCATGATCAAAGCATTGTTTTTGGGTCCCAAATTTTACTAAATTTGAAGTGTATGTAACTGTTCTTTACTCTCTCTAATACAACTTCCGAATGGCCTAATTTTGCCCATGGTGCTATAGACAAAGATTATTCACATGACCCTAGCACTATTGAAGTGCTTTAGAATGTATGAGTGATTTTAAATTGATTTTTTGGGGTTTTATGTTGAGCGCGCGCACACGCGCACACACACACACACACACACACACACAGAGAGAGAGAGAGAGAGAGAGAGAGAGAGAGAGAGAGAGAGAGAGAGAGAGAGATTGTCATGTAGGCTTATGCACAAACTAAGGGGATTACCTAAATTCAACTTTTGCAACTCTCCCTTCAAGGGGGCTACATATGATTGCACAATTATTTAAAATCCCTACGATGAAAAGGAATAAATTTTTTTGGTATCTTCAATCACTATGGTGCATGCCTCTGCACTATGAAGGTTGTGTGGCACAAAAGCATTCACATATCTTCATTAAGTGCTTGAGTGCCTCTGAGCTGGCTAAAGGTCGTTGCTTATGCTAGTCAGCCTAGAAGGTGACATGCTTTAGCAAGTGAGCATTGTTTTTTGGTATCTTTAGCCACTATGGTGCATGCCTTTGTGTTATACAGGTTATGTGGCTTAAAAGCATTCATTTGTCTTTATTATGTGCTTGAGCACCTCTAAGCTGGCTGAAGGTGGCTGCTTATGCCAGTTACCCTGGAAGGTGACACACTACAACAAGTGAGCATAGAATGTTGTGCTCCCTCCAAAAGAATTTGGCTATGCTTTGAGGCTTGATGGTGGCCTTGAAGGAGGGGGTTATTGTAACAATAAACCCTCACAGTTACAATAAACCCCCACATGTGTGAAACCATCCTTACTTTGTAAAGATATTCCTTTTTATTGTTTCTTGTTTCAAACTCACAAATGTGAGTGGATGAATGTATTAGAATCTTGATGAAAAGTACAAAGCATCCTCAAGCTCGAGCAATATCTATCGTCCAATCCAAATTACAAAGGCAACCCCAGGCTAGACAACATCCAAGATCACCTACCCATCAAGGCGGGGGGAATAGCCTAATTCCACTCGTGCAAGTTCCTCCTTTTTCCAAGGATAGAGATCATTTCCTTGACTTCTTGGATAATTTCTACTTTGAAGCTCACTAATAAGCAGTCATTTTCAAATACTCAACGGTTCCATAAGTCTTTTTAACTCTTGTACATTCTTGTAATCTATCACTCATTGCAATATCATTTGTACTTCTAACTTAGTAATTATGAATATCTTAGTTCCAATTGTCTCAATGTCCATCATGTGCTGATTCCATTCTTTTAGTTCTATTCAAATTGTTTGTCTTGCCTTTCCGTTTAGTTAATTAAAGTATGGTTCTATTCCTTCCATTTGACTTGATATCTGACATCTGGCTCTAAAGTTCTAAACCCGGAATAGCTTTTGTAAAATGACCAGATTATTCCCTTTTTTTGATAATGGTGGTGCGCTTAATCTCTTGATATGAAACAATCTCCTACTTAGAATTCAGAGTCAATCAAATATTTGCAATGTCTCCAAGATGTTTAGAAAGAGGAAGAAAGCCCACTACAGTGTGTGTTGAGGACCAGGACCACATCAACATAGTTGCTAAAGAAAGAGAGCAGGGTTTTGAAGGAGAATCACATTCTCAGAATGAGGAAAGTGATGCCAATCCAAGGAGAAGAGGTAGTGTAGGACATAGAGATTCTCAACATTCAGTTGAGTCAAGGAGATACCATTTAGAAAGAGCTAAGAGACGCTCTCATTTTCATAGGTCCAAAACTTCAAAGCAAAAGGGAAAGGCAAAAGTACATAATGATGTCAGTGATGCCAATAGGGATAGTAATAATTGGGGTCACATGCAAAAGTCGATCTCAGGGATGAACCTGATACTATCAGAGAAATCAATAATGGTTAAAGATGGAAAGATGATATAGAGCATCACAACAAGCACATACATAGGGAAAATAAATTAGATCACAAGAATAAGAGATGTAAGGAAAGAGAATCAGATAATCATAGATCCACATATGGGGAACAATCTAGTGATCTAAAAATTTATTTTCAACATTCAAATGCAATAGAAAGGATGATCCAAGTGTCCATATCCAAGCCTTCGAGCAATACGCTAACTGAAGGATATCGATAAAGATGAGTGGGCAAAATACTTCCCACAAACTCTAAAGGATGTAGCAAGGAAGTGCCATTACCACTATCGAGCATGCAGTATCATATTCATCAGGGCACATCCTAAACAATTTTCATCCAATTTTCTCCATGGGAAAATCCATAACTCTCACAAGGTGGGATAGCAAGTAGACATTAGGATTTTTGTACAATGGCTTGTATTTAGGAGGAATACACCAAATATGCCATCCGTGCACATTGATTGCCCCATGCATCGGCTATTGAAGACTCCACGTAGGTTTTCTCTCCTGTACACCTCAAAAAATAGAATTCCACAATCTCTTCATTGTTAAGAGGTGCCACAACAACAAAATTGTCCCTCATATATAGTACGTCTATTAGGGCATCATGATATCTGGATCATCTGCTTCTTCCTCATCAATGTCATGTGTGGCCTCAAGGGTTACATACTCCCAAGATGCCACAGGTGATGAATTGAAGCACTTCCTCCACAATCCTTGCATACTGCATGCACTACAAAAGCATAATTGTGTCTTGCATCTTAGAGATCTCCCATTTGTTAGCAATAGCTTGACACACAATGAACGCTCCATGAATTAGAGACAACCCTACAATCCCACCACTGGCTTTGATCGACATCATCTTTTTTATCTCTAAAAACACTCACAAAACTAGCCACGCCTTTGATGGATATGATGCTTTAGGGCATGTGGTCATCGTCTCCCTCAATAATGCCTCAACTTTGGTTGCACATTGAAGTTTAATTACATTTGGCTTCAATTGCTCATGAGTGAGATGACGTTTGATGACAACCCTTGATGCATCGTGCTCACCTTTTCCATGACTTGACCTTGAAAAATTCCAGGTTATTTTGATACCAATTAGTGTGTTGTTTCTAGAAACAAAGTAAAGGGTCTTGTGGCCTTAAATTGGGAAGCTGCACCATTTGAACACATCCAAATGTTCCTCAAATGCTTTGCCTAGGTGTTACAACCATGCATAATGTAGCATGAAACAATGTTGAACAAAAAGGGTATCATGAGTCTTTTCATTTAATATGTAAAAGTGATAGTAAATTTGGATTGCCTCTGCAACACAAACAATTTGAAAAAATATTGTAACCCGGTGAGAGTACCAATGCATTGTTTGAATCTCATTCTGCTCTTTAAACGTGTAGTTTTCTACAAAGTCCACTACAAATAATACCACATTTTTTGAAAAGACTCAAAGGATCTCTTTAAACTTCTCGGCCTCCCATCTATACACAAAATTATGCTAAATATGTTTCTTCCAAAATCTCTTTCTTGTTTATCTTCTTGAAAGAAAAGACTTTCCTCTTCTCCTTTCTACATGTATGTGTGTAGCCACAACATTCTCAAATAGCTTGAATGACATGACACATAGCATTGTTGATTCTTCCCTTGGCACGTTGGCATCTTTGTGGATCCACAATTAAAGTGATCTCCCATGAAACATTTTAACTTGTCATAGCTGGCACCTTCAAGCCTTGGACACACAATAGATTCCCATAGTGCATTTATAATGGTGAAGGTTTGAGCACAAGCTTTGCATGTGTTTATAGCCTTGCAAATATCACATTGGAAACTATAGATGATTGAATGCAATCCAAGAGAACCTTGCCTTATTTGGTTCAGGGAATCTCTTATGAAAGATTTTTGGACACGTGTTATGCAAAGACATGTGTCTCTATCCTTAAGTTTTTGGACAAAGTAGGGCTTCAACAGCTTCTTGAAAGCTCATTTCCGAATCCTCACATCTAGATGCCTCCTTTGAAATTGAAGGAAAAATTCTACTTCTAGAAAACATGCAAAGCTTAGTTGGCCCATCCTTTTGAGCACAATGTATACCAAAAATAAACATGATCACACCTAATTTCTATCATGCACTTAAATTTATCTACATCTAAAAGTTGGTTAGTACATGTATGTATACTTGGTAGCCACCACACTTCAAAATACCATCACTTGAGTACAAGAAGTTAGAAATTTGCATGCAATTCATAGGTAGCTACTTGATAGGTAGCTACCCTTCTTTAGACTATGCTAACTTAAAGGTCTTCTTCAAGTCACTCCCTTATAAGATGGCTAATTCTAGGATAAAAAAAGTACTAGTGTTTGGTACCTACCATCATGTGTCCCCCAACCTCGGTCAATGCAAGTGAAGTGGTAATTACCCATTTGGTAGCTACCTATGTGGTAGCTACCTTTCTGTTATATGAACCTATCTAGTAGCTATATATTTGGTAGCAACCTATGTGGTAGCTACCTTTATGGTTGCTACCTATCTAGTAGCTACATACATAGGATACATATCTGGTCGGTACCTACCCAATAGCTACCTATATTCAAGCAAGCCGCTAGCCAAAAGGATAGCTACCTAAGTGATAGTTGTAGTGCCAAGTAAAAGGACAAAAATCCATTGTCATGGTAGCTACCACAAGTGCAACACAAATAAAGTGGTAGCTATTAAAAAAGGTAGCTACAAAAGGTAGCAACCAAAGTTATACTAGTCATTTCATAGGGGTAGATAGCTTCCCTCTGTCTTGGATAGCTCTAATCCCACCATAAGGCAAGACTTACTTGACATATGAGAACACAAGGGGTTGATTATTGCCATAAACTTGACAACTACTAGCCTATCCACATGCAATCTAGTACCTATTAAAGTCAATGGCTTCTGTTCATTAAACTTGTAACAAGTCTAAGATACTTCTAGAATAGGAGGAGGCATGCAACACTTCAATCCTAGGATAACCACAAAAACTAGAGGGTGGCTAGAAACATACATATAATAGCTACCATACCATATGCATTTAATCTAGTAGATATCCACCATGGTTGGAAGCATATTAAAAAGTTGCAATGAAGGTACAATCATCACATTATTCCCATGATAGATATTCAAGAATCAGAGTGTGTTTGACAATGAATTTAATGGTTACCATGTGGCTACCATTACCAAGCATGTAATAAACCTTTTCTTCACTTCAACAAGATGCAGCTTTTAAGGTACAATTATCACAAGGAGGAAATACAATCAATTAGGAATCTATAAAAGAACATTCTAATCTCAAAAGGTCCACCTTATACCTATGTGCAAAGACATTGATGCACAATATTACGAGATAAAAGCCAATAGTTATAAGTGAGCGTAATAAATTGCACAAAAAATTCATTTGGGTAAGCTCCCAAAGATGCACTAGATGTTTTTCCCTCACTTTCCTCTTGATGCTTTTCTGGAATACATCATTGTAATTCAACTATGCACGTGTATTGTATGTCCAAAAGGGGATAATCAATTCCTTGATGTCACCAATGATTGCATACTTTGTATGTGGTTATCACTCACACAAATCCAACGGTAATTGCTTGATGTCATCAATGATTGCATCCTTTGTGTATGCTTGTCACTCACACAAATCCAACGGTAAGAAATCCTTTCTCAATTTCAATCTATATGCATAAAGTTTCTTTGATGCATCCCAAAATTTTTGAAGCAACATAAATGTTTGGGTGGGGAGATCTCATGACCATCGTGATAGTTTCCCTTTTCAAAAGCAGCTAATTATTGTTTTTGGGCTTCTTGACGGTGGTAAGAGTGTCTCTCAAACCCATTAGCATCGGATCATCCCACTTCTCGATGTTGAGCCCATGCATGTATGTATCGTTCAATACATCATTGAGGATGGATTCCTTTCTTTCCTTGTCAAGGGCTTTTGTGTATTGTTTGAAGCACATAACAATAAGCTTTGATATAGCTTGACATCGTGCAAGAATTAGGCAAGATAGATATAGGTTGTGACCTTTCTTGAGCTTGTGATGATACTATCGCTTCGTGTAAGCTTTATACCACCTGCCATCAATCCTTCTATGTAAGGTCCCCATCCTAAAAGATCGGGGCGACTTGGAAGATAGCCTTATTTATCCTCTAAATCCGTTGACAATGAAGGAGTACGAGTGGAAGTGCGACGCGAGAGAGAGTGCGAGAAGAAGAGCACGACGATACGGTGAACTCGCTCTACTGTAATGTGTAGAGCATAGTGAGTTCTTATTAGGTTTTTACAAAAGAACATGTGTACATACCTGGCGGCCCGCCCACTTACCTGGGTGACCACATTGGGCTTTATACCCCAACAACCTCCCACTTAAAGTCCAATGTGGTACTTTAAGTGTGAGAGAAGCTACTATACAAGCTAATATACAAGAGATGTAGAGAAGTGATGTACTACCCTACACCTAACTGCTTGCGAAAATGCGCAAAGCTCTCTGAGGGAAGTCCTTTTGTAAGTAGATCTGCAGGATTTTCTGTGGTGTGAACTTTGACAAGCTGAAGTTGCTTATCCTCGAGCATTTCCCTGATGAAATGATACTTCACATCCACATGCTTTGTCTTTGAGTGATAAACTGGATTGCGAGTCAATTGTATAGCACTTTGACTATCACAATATAACACAAGCATCTCTTCTTTGATTCCCAAGTCTGTTACTAGTCGATTAAGCCAAATTGATTCTTTGCATGCCTCTGATGCTGCAACATATTCAGCCTCTGTAGTAGACTGAGTAACACAATCTTGTAATCTAGAACGCCATGATACTGCTCCACCAGCCAATGTAAAGACATACCCTGACGTAGACCTTCGGTTGTCTAAGTCACCTGCATAATCTGAGTCTGTAAAACCCTTTACACTTAGCTCCTGAATCCCATAGCATATACGCATACTCTTTGTAGCTTTCAGGTATCTCAATATTCCTTTCACTGCCTCCCAATGTTTCTTGCCTAGGTTTGACATGTATCGACTTACTACTCCCACTGCAAATGCAATGTCTGGGCGAGTAGCAATCATTGCATACATCAAACTACCCACTGCATACATCATTGCCTTTCCCTTCTCCATATTGAAACGTTGCAAAACCTTGTCAATATACTCTATTTGAGATAACCAAATCAACTTCTTTGATCTGTCTCTCTCAATGCGCATACCAAGTATATGACTTGCCTCACCCATGTCTTTCATGTCAAACGATTTTGCCATCTTTGACTTCAAAGCTGAAATTTCTTCCAAGTGCTTGCCAGCAATCAACATGTCATCCACATACAAAATAAGGATCAGCCAACTGCCATCCTTAGCCTTCTTTGTATATAGACAGTGATCGAACTCACTACGTTTGTAGCCTTGAGAAAGCATAAACTTGTGGAATTTATGGTACCATGCCCTCGGTGATTGTTTTAAGCCATAAAGACTCTTTAACAACTGGCATACCCAATCTTCCTTGCCTTTCTCAACAAACCCTTCTGGCTGTTGCATGTAAATTTCCACAACTAAATCACCATGCAAGAACGCTGTCTTGACATCCATTTGGTGCAACACCAAATCTAATATGGCAACCAATGCAAGAAAGCATTTCAATGTAGTCATCTTGACCACTGGAGAGAAGACTTCATCAAAGTCAATGCCTTGTTCTTGCTTAAAGCCCTTGGCAACAAGCCTTGCTTTGTACTTTGGCTGACTATCATGAGCGGTGATCTTATACCTGTAAACCCATTTACAAGGTAGAGCCTTTTTGCCCTGTGGTAATTTAACTAGCTTCCATGTCTTGTTTTTATGCAGAGCTCTCATCTCTGACTGCATGGCCAATTGCCAATTCCCGGAGTCCTTCATTTGCACTGCTTCCTTGTAACATGAAGGCTCATTGCAATCAGTCAACATGACATAGTTCATAGATGGAACAAACCTATCAGGAGGTCGCGTGACACGTCCAGATCTACGCACAATAGGTGGCTCAGGCTCAGCCACAACCTGTGGTTCCACTCTATCCTGTCCTTGCTCCTCTTTAGCCCTGGCATTTTGTCTTGCACGTGCGGGTCCACCTTCTTGGAAGACAACTCTTCTAATCTCCTCAACCCTCTCAGGTTTAGAATGATATTTGGATTCATTAAAGTGAACATCATTGTTGCGGACAACCTTTCTGGATTCGGGATCCCAAAGTCTGTACCCCATCTCACCAGAATTACCATAGCCTAGAAAGATGCACTTTCTACTCTTTGGCTCAAGTTTGTTCCTAAATTCCTTTGGAACGTGAGTATATGCCTCACAGCCAAAGACTCTGAGATGCTTGTATGAGGGCATTTTTCCTGACCATACCATCTCTGGCACTGAATCCTTTTGCAAAACCTTGTTGGAGATCTATTTACAAGATGAAAGGCTGTTGATACAGCTTCAACCCAAAACCCATTTGGCAGCTGTGCATTAGACAACATACTTCTGACCTTCTCTTGTATGGTCCTATTCATCCTCTCAGCAACACCATTTTGAGGAGGATTGTAAGGAGCAGTAAGTTCACGTTTTATACCTTTTGACTCACAAAAGTCCTGAAAGGCCTTTGAAACATACTCTCCACCATTGTCAGTGCGTAAGCATTTAAGCTTCTTTCCACTCTAATTCTCCACAAGTTTCACAAACGTTTTGAAAACACTCAACGCTTCATCCTTGTGCTTGAGAAAGTAAACCCATACTTTCCTCCAGTAATCATCTATAAATGTCATAAAGTAAGAAGCTCCCCCTAGATATAGGTTAGGCATAGGTCCACACAAATCACTATGAACAAGTGCCAATTGTGTATCTCTTCTATTGCTTCTATGCTTATGTGGCTGCTGTGTTTGCTTACCATACATACAATGTTCACAGAATTCAAAATCATTAAATGAAAAGACAGGCAAATAACCAGAACGAGACAAGATTTCCATTCCCTTCTTGGACATATGTCCTAACCAGCTATGCCACAAAGAAACATTTGGCTGCTCGGTTACATTGATTACATTTTTAGAGACATTTGATACATAAATCATGTAAAGTCCTCCAGACTTTACTCCAGGTGCTACTGTCATAGAACCCTTGGATATCTTCCATATGTTCTGTCCAAAAGTGGTGACGTAGCCAGCATCATCAAGTAAACTTGTGCTGATCAAGCTCTTTGTAATTGCGGGAACATGTCTCACATTCTTCAGCGTGAAAGAAGAGCCATTCTGAAACTTCAATTGAACATCTCCAACACCTAAGATCTCACATGTCTGCCCATTGCCTAGCCGAACATGATCTTTAGTGGTCACATAAGAGGTAAACCACTCCTTGTTTGGAGACACATGAAGTGATGCCCCTGAGTCTATAATCCAGTCACTCAGTGCATTTCCATCAGATGCTGTAAGAAGAGCTGAGTCCATTGTATTCTTCAAGAAGTAGATGTCTCCTGAAACTAGACTGTCATCCTCTGCAACATTGTTTGTCACATTTATTTCTTGAATCTTCACTGAGGACTTGTTCTTCTCACCATGGTCTTTAGCTTTCTCTTTGCCTTTTTCTGCTTTCCATTCTCTGCAGTCTCTTTTCATGTGACCCTTCTTGCCACAATGGTAGCATTCTATGTCACTCTTGCCTTTAGCACTGCGGGACTTGCTACGAGACTGATTCCTCTTTCCACCTTTGTACTTTTCTTTGGTCCTTCCTATGACAACTAAGGCTGTTCCTTTGCCTTTGTCCATTGTCTTTCTATTGGTTTCTTCAGTAAGCAGACTTCCTTCTACACCTGCTATGTTCAAACCATCTGGAGGTGCAGAATTACTCAAAGCTGTGCGAAAAGTGTCCCAACTTTCCGGCAATGTGATCAACAGGAACATAGCTCTAACAGGTTCATCAAACTTGACACCTTGAGCTGACAACTGACTATAGATTGTGTTGAATTCATTCAGATGATTGGACATAGGTGTCCCTTCTTTCATCTTCAAGTCAACAAGCTTTTTAAGCCAGTATACCTGTGAAGCTGCACTCTGCTTCTCATAAAGACACTCAGCTTTAACCATGCTTGATAAGCCGACATCTCGTCTGCTACATTGAAGTAAACGCTTTCTGCCAAAGTCAGCATAATGGTAGAAAGTGCCAATTCATCCATTTCGCTCCATTCATCTTCGTCCATATCTTCTGGTTTTATCCCCTTGAGCTTTATAGGTTTTATCTCCTTCTTTTGTACCAACACGTGCTAAATCTGCTTCTTCCACAATGGGAAATTGGTTCCATCCAGCTTCTTGATATTGTAAAGAGCAGTGTCCTGTGATCCAGCCATAGCTACGCTTCATAGTAGTTTACTTTTCTGGGAAAAATTCGGCAGAGTTTCCCCTGTAAACTGACCTCTGAACCAATATCAACCTGTCAAATGAACCAAGAAAGCTTCAGATTCTGTAGAAATTTTGGCAGAGTCTCCTTTGTAAAATGGCTCTGGTGTACTAAAAACAGACCAAAAAACAGCTCAAAAAACACTGTCTCTCTGACACTGTAAGCTGCGGGTAAACCTGTCCTGCACCTGTACTATCTCTCACTGTCCTGTAAGCATAGACTGCGACAATGCCTCAACGGCAGTAAAGCAAAGATGCAATCCCAACTGTCTAACTCACAGTCAATACATCCTAGCTGCCTATCTAAGGGTGCTCGAGGGATCGCTCCAAGACCTGTATCACCGAAAGGATCTCAACATTCGAGAATCCCCCAGCTCAATAAAACCTCACTCGACCCTCAACAAAGGCTGCAGTAAATCTGAAAGTACATAGACTTCCCACAAAGTCATACATCCACAAATTTCCCACTGTATGCCGTAACCGCTGCGGCGGTTGTTTGCTGCATGACTCACAGCCAGCAAACCCTCAGCAAACATACATCATCTCTGACAATACATCCCATGTGGAAGTACCTGCAATGTCAGGATGAAATCTGGAATATCAAGCAGCAAACACAAGCTACCTGATGAACTAGTGGATGTCGCCTACAGCCTGTGTGTAGATGCGCCCGTGTCGTATGTGACACGCCTCCAAGAACTGTGAGCCGTCCTTCGATGTGTAGACAACCACAAATCAACACTCTGGGAGTGTCGATATCCTCAGCACCTACAGTCGTAGGCCGAAAACCCCAAATTTGCAGAGTCGGATCTGCACCCGCCGAGACCACGTAGTCGAAAATGGCCTGCGCAGACCTTTGTCGAAGCCGAATGGTGGCCGAGATGACCTCTGATAACACCGAGCCCTTCGGGCCTTCCCACCAGATTTGGGGCCGTGTCTTCGCCTGTCGAATTTCACTCCAATCTAAGTTCGTGACTCTAGCCTCCTGCAGTGCTGCCCCGAGCCTTGATCTGAGCTCTGATACCAGTTGAAGGAGTACGAGCGGAAGTGCGACGCGAGAGAGAGCACGACGATACGGTGAACTCGCTCTACTGTAATGTGTAGAGCATAGTGAGTTCTTATTAGGTTTTTACAAAAGAACATGTGTACATACCTGGCGGCCCGCCCACTTACCTGGGCGACCACATTGGGCTTTATACCCCAACAGACAACACCCTACTCCGATACTGCGAAGCAAGGATACGAGCAACGAAAGAGAAGAAGACTTCCACCTATTGGATGTGTTCGTAGTTGCAAGACCCTATGCCACAAGCCAGGTCGATGAGGTTAAAGATTCTATGGACTTTAGATTTTACATTATAAGAGAAGAAAATCCCTTTCATATATTAAGGATCCAAAAACAACGCCTTTTTCCCCGCGTTTAAGAGGCACGGCCGCCATCGTTAAATTCGAAATATGACAAGAGATAAATCTCTAACTAACTGAGACAAAGTGAAAAGTACTCGACTAATGGAGTGCACCCATCCTTGACTGGCAACTTGAGCCAGTCCCCACTTTCCACCTCACATGCACACTTTTTTCCACACTGTTTTACATATACAAATAGTGTTCCTTAATTAATTCCAAACACAAGTTCTTTTATACAGCCCTTCAAACAATACCAAAACAATCCAAACAATGCTAATGAAGGCAACCCTATTATTCAACAAAAACAACTTTTCCAATTTCTCATGGTTTTGCCGCTACTCGCAGACTTTCTTTGTCTAACCAACAGAGCCTTTGCAAAGGATTTATTCGTTAACCGCGAATTGCGCAACCTTCCCATCTCGCTAACGGTGAGGCATCTTGCTAACCGCCAGGCATCCCGCTACCGGCGAGGCATCTCGCTAACCGCGAGGCATCCCGCTACCCGCGAGGAACAAAAGAGAGCCGATAACCTTAGCTTAATCTCTGCTATCCGCGGAATCATCTCGCTACCCGCAAGAACAAAATATATTATTTCAACAATTCTTCTCATTAATGATTCATCAAACATGATCAACCAATTCTTCATATCAATTAGAAACCGCTTATCAAACAATAACAATTGATTAAACAAGAACAATCCAACAAACAGTAACAATTTATCAAACAGTCCTTTCATTAATCTATGAAAACATATGCTTGTTTCATGTGATAGAATCACGTTTCTCGGACGGTTTAAGGGTTCCCTATGCTTAGCTTCCCAAGTCAAACATGAATAGCAATGCAAAATTATAAATTTGTCTTACCGAATTTGGAGCGCGTGCACCTAACTCCTGTGCTGGAGGTTGGACGGCTTCGACTTCTTCTTTGGTTGATGCTTCCGCATGAGATACGTTTGGATTTGACACCTTTCTTCCCACCTTCCTTGGTGGTGCAACGGCATGGGCGTCCTTAGAACTTCGCATTACACGCTTCGGAGCCATAGCTTCAGAATGGAAAAAAGAAAAGCGCGTTGTTGAAGAGAGAAAGAGAGTGTGTCCACAAATAGGGTGAAGGCACGTCGAAGATTGAAGATGGAGATGGCTTAAAGGTGAGAGGTTAAGGGAGACAGGCTTCCTCCGGCGCGTCGTTGCAAGAGAGCTTCCGCTTCTGTGGATGTGTGTGTTAAAAGTGAGAGGAGAAGGGTCCTAATATAGGCCTTAGGGGGTGCTAAGAATACTGAGAGGTTTCAAGAATAGGAGAAGGAAAAAGCTTGCGCGTCATCGCGGCTTTTTTTTTTGGGTACGCGAATCCTATGCGTGATTTTAAAAAGCTCTATATTTACAAGTTTCGATTCTATTTTGAAAGAGAGAAAGAAGACTCACCTCTCTTTTTTTCCTAAAAATACTATCTCTAAGCTTTTTCTTCACACATAGATTAGGTTCCCACATAAACCTATTGTTCCACTTAAAGAAAGATCATAAATAAATGGATTCTGAACTCGATTTTCAATCCGATTTCTCTGATAAACTCATGATGACTGACAAAATTGAGAATCTCAATTACTTTGCAAAATAACTGAAATGACTTATATGGATAAATGTTGGGTACATTACAATCTCCCCATCTTAGGGATTCGAGATGTCCTCATCTCAAGAAAAAGTGAGGATATTTCTACTCCAATTAGTAATGACCATCATTATCTCTAAAAGGGTAATATTCTTAGTCTGTTTCACTTACTACGGCTGCTTCGTTATTCAGTCGTGGGCAAGAGTTTCGATAATGTCCCAACTCTCCACATTCAAAGCATCGAACATTTAAGCATCGAGAATCTGTCGCATTAGTAGCATAAACCCTTTGTGGTTGTGTATCGTTGATACTTTGATTCTGTTCAATTCTTCTTGTAATCTCTTGTTCCTTCATTAAAGGTTTGGCTCGTAGTAAAGCATCTTGTACAGTGGTAGGTTTCAAGGCTTCCAATCGCGAGCAAATGGGTTCTCCTAATCCTTGACAAAAGCGAGCTACCTGCTGCTCATTGATGGTGCTGAACGTCTAAGCCTTACAAAATTTGAGTAGTACTCTTCCAAGGATAAGCTGTATTGTTTCAAGCTAAAGAACTCATTCATCTTTATCGCTTCATGGGCAGGAGGTAAGTATCTTTCCTTCACCGCTTGTTTGATTTTCCACCAACTCTCAGAGTTCTCCAACACTCCTATGTCACGACAATGTTGTTTCCACCATAATTTCGCTTCCCCTGAGAGGCGAAACATCCCTAATATCGCTTGATTTGCAGGTGTTGTCCTTGCAGCAGAGAAATAATAATCCATAGATTCAATCTATACTTCTGCTTCTTTCTCAATATCATCACCCTCTCCTTTAAAAGAAGGTGGTTTGCATTTGTTTGAGCAACAACTTCTTCTCCTGAATCTCCATATAGAGAGCATTGTTCTGAGGGTTTTCCAACGTAGAAGTGATTTGAGGATTCCCCTGAGTGTACATCAATGTTTGTAATAACTCAAATCAATAGGGTACTTTCGAAACTTAGACTTATCTGAAGGGGATCGGGAAGCACACCACAGACGGAGAGTGAGAGAGAGAAGGAGACACACGACACACAGATATGGGTGGGGAGACTCAAAGAGTGAGCAGCCCCCTATACACTTATGCTATGTATAAGGTATACAAGTCAGTGGGCGCCCAGACTCTGGGCGGCCGAGCAAGGCACATACGCCTATACCCCAACAACCTCCCACTTAAAGGCGACTGTGCCTTTAAGCAAGGGAACCTAGTCTAAAGACTATAAAAGGTGAGAGAAAACCGCTCTCAACCGATGCCCACTGGCTGGCTGTGATCGTGTGCATCCGGTTGTCCTGCTCCCGTGTAAGTCCATACACCAATAGACGTACCGCACACGTACTGCAAGTATGTACGCAATACCTGCATATCTCCCTCGTGCACTATGCCATCATCAGTCAACAAACGACTGACAACCCCAACTGCAAATGGTCCCACTGCAGCTGCGATATCTGGTCTCAAGATCAACATCTCATACATGAGACCACCGAATGCCGATGCAATGCTAGCGGGCCCTGCTAGCTCTACGGAGCATGCATCAACATATATATCCCTGGCAATAGGCATCTCTGACTGACAAGGCGTGTCAGCCACATGCATCTCCTGACTGTCCACAAAAGACGCATCAACCTATCGTGCAACCTCAGAGCAAACTAGCTGCTCTAGGTGTCTGCTGGAAGACATATCCTGCACAACTATATCCCCATGCTCACTGTCGAGCATAGAAAGGAATGACTGCATAATCGCTGACATCTCAGTCTCCTTTGCAATCATCCACTGCAAACATGACCACTCAATCTGCTGTGACTCACTAGAGCTCTCATGCTCTAACTCCGTATGCATAGACTCTTGCACAACGTCCTCCTGTCGTGACTCACTAGAGCAAGACCGCTCTACCTGTCTATCCTGCATAGAAGTATCTCGCACAACTGACTCTCTGCTTTGCTCAATCACTAGCAAAGCATGCATGTCTGACTCTGTCACCTCTCTGTGTGACTGCTCAAGTCGTGCCCCAACTGTGTGCACAACGAGCTCACTACTCTGCACTCCATGCAAAGCATCCTGCAACCCACAAGCAAAAGAGACTCGCCTGCTCTCTCGCTGTCTACCTGGCTGCATGATCACAGAGACAACACCGTCTCTCGCGTGATCCACATGCAATGGGTAACCTGTACCACTCCTGGCACCTCTCGCAATCACTAGCGAACCCAAATGCATCACAAAATCTCGCTCTCGTAGCGAAATCTGACATCCACTATCCCGTAACTGTCTGATTGAGATCAAATCCAGTCTCAGATCTGGCACATAATGCACATGACGCAGGGTAAATCTCATACCACTGGGCAAGGACAAACATACGTCTCCTGTACCCTCAATGTCATACACAACACCATCAGCCATGTGCACACAACCAAGTCTCCCACTAGAAAATGTGCTAAACCACTCACGATGTGACGTGACATGGAAAGTAGCATCTGAATCTAGTAACCAATGTGAAGACAATGTGCAATCCGATATGCAATCCGTAGACATAAGATCGTCTGAAGACAAGCTAGATGTAAATGTGACATCGCCGTCACAAGCATACTCAGTAACCACCGTACTGATCTCACTAGCATCTGTCATGCCCAAATCTGCATCACGCATCTGTCGCCTCCGTTGTCTCAAATGCCTGAAACATCGACGCCTAATGTGCCCTCTATGTCCACAATGCCAACATGTCAAGTCTCTATGTCGTCGAGACTTGCGTGTGGGACCAATCTCTCCCATGGACATAGAAGTGGGACTAGACTCCCCTGTAGACATGGATGTCGCATACATAGCATGTAAACTCTGCCATAAAGCATGAGTTGTAGTCTCCCTCGAGACCTGCCAGTAAACAGACTCAACCAGATGCAAACAAATCGTAGACATGGCTAACTCATCAAGATCCTGCCAATCATCATCACACATAGAATTGGGCTTCGCCGATAAACCACGCAAGGGTTTATCCTGTCCCAAATCCGTCAATACAACAAGCATATGTTCCTTCCAAGCAACCAAATCTACACCATCAAACTGTGTCAGACCATAACGCTGGAAGTCAAATGAAAAATCAGCCATAATGCTCGCAAAAGAGCAACCAAAAATGAGTAGCAAGTGTCAACCAAATCAGCCCTAAACTGGCTCGAATCGCATCAACAAAAGTCTGCAAATATGGCTGCAAAACAGCCCCAAAATTTAGCTCTTAAACAACTGCATAAACAAGTCACAAACGTGTCCCAGATCAGCCTACAACTGAGTCATACATGGACACCTGCAAAGAGGAAACAATGGCTGAAAATTCAACACCCAAATAAGCCCTCAAACCTACCTGTAAACTTGTAAACCTGTAGCTGAAACCTGCTGAAAAACCTCAAGCCATTAATGCTCGAATCTGGCTACCTAGCTCGTAGCCACACAAGCATACATCACAATACTCACTCCTGTGAGTGTGCCAAGATAACTGTACGCCTGTCAAACCCGTGAGCTAATCACCAAGCCCACAATGTGCGGTATCGATGCATACACACGCACAAATCTCCCACATGCAGAGAACACCGCACGCAAATGCTGAGTGCAATCCACAATCTCTACCTAGATCGCATAAATGATGCGCACAAAACTCCTGGGAAAATTTCGCCAGAGTTTCGTCAGTAAAACGGCCACAAAACCAGTAACCAAACTGACTGCACGCTCAAAACCATGAGCAACCAAAGCGCATCAAACTACACTCAACATACATGCATAAGCTCTGCAAAACTATGGCAAACAATGCTCGAGATCACAAGACTCTCCCACCTGAGAGCAAACCATTGTCTCAAGCAAAGAAAGATACACAACTCCTCACTCTTGCGAGAGTGGATACAAAAAACACAAAACTGTGTCCAAACTGACAAAACCTATCAAAGTGAGAGTAAACACTCGATCACAAACTATGGCGAGAATCTGGGAAAAATCGGACAGAATTTCCCCTGAAAACTGAGCAAAAACTCAAGTACAATCTCTACCATAAACCATAACACTACTCAATGCCAATGAGTAGAAATGCTAAAATGGCTCCACATTTTCACATACAATGGCAATCCGCACTCAACGTACATCAACGGAGTGACCGCGCATAAGCAAGCGCCAAAAGATTTGCAATCCGGAAACTTGATCAATGCGAAAACAATGCTCTCAAGAGAGCTTACCGGCACCTGAAAGTGCTCGCCAAAATGCATGTATAATGGGCATCAACCATGCGCCATAACCATATGCAAACCATCCGCAAAGACCATGAATCCAAGCACAAAATCATTGCCAAAGTATCCTGTGAAAACCAATGAAAGAAGCTCCACCTGTGTGCTCCAAAAACCTACGTCTCTCAAGAGACCGCTTCGGTGGTGTGTAAACGCCTCCGTACTTCGTTGCCAAGTCTACCAAAAAACCCTCAAACCACAAGCTTAACACAAGCTGCAATTGCATCTTCAGCTCAGAATTTATGCACTCAACTTCAAGCATCTCCCGTGCTTCCAAAAGTGCATCAAACTCGCACACAATGCGACAACAGAAAATCTGGAATTTCTGTATACAGTTAGTCTGAGCTGAATATCAACAAAACGGTGAGGAATTTGCAAAAGGTTTCTTCTGCAAAGTTGTAGACCACGTCGAAACGGATGGCCGTGACCGATAGAATTCTCAGATCTGCATTCTACAAGGAGAAAAATGAATCTGAAAACTGTGCTGCTGCGCACACAGTTTTAGGGCAGCACCTTCACTTACACACAATCTTCCACACTCCTTTCTGAGCTTCCACAAGAGCATACATCACTCTCAACTGAGCTCACAAGCTCCCATTTCATTCTCACAAAGCTTCCAAGCTTTCTTAATCTCTCCACCGTCGAGAGAGAGCGAGCTATCGCCTCGAAGCTCTCAAAGCCATCGTGCTCTCCGCTGTCACCATAGCTCTGATACCAATTGAAGGGGATCGGGGAGCACACCCCAGACGGAGAGTGAGAGAGAGAAGGAGACACATGACACACAGATATGGGTGGGGAGACTCAAAGAGTGAGCAGTCCCCTATACACTTATGCTATGTATAAGGTATACAAGTCAGTGGGCGCCCAGACTTTGGGCGGCCGGGCAAGGCACAAACGCCTATACCCCAACATTATCGAGTCCACTAAAAGCTCAATCGTATGACTTAATCAATCCTTACTTATCCGATTCATTAAAACCCAATCACATGACCTAACCCATCTTGACTTAACCAGTCCATCAAAACTTATTCGTATGACCTAACCAGTCATGAGTTATCCAATCCGTCAACTCAATCATATGACTTAACCAGTCATGATTATCTTAATCACATGACTTAACCAGTCAAACAATGTATTTGTAGAAAAAACTCAATCTTTTAATCATAAAGTCATCAAAATGTCATATAGGAGTCTACAAAAGATCTCTCCAAGAGCAAACATAATAGAGGTTTCAACCATAACTATGATACACATCAATCGGCATATTGTAATATCCTTGCGAGTTTCGTAATGGGTATAGAAAACCATACACATGAAGAAGATTGAAGTAGCCAACTAAATCTTTTTCACCTAGGCTCTGATACCAACTGTAAGGTCCCCGTCCTAAAAGATCGGGGTGACTTGGAAGATAGCCT
This sequence comes from Adiantum capillus-veneris, assembly GCF_014529385.1. Lineage (NCBI taxonomy): Eukaryota > Viridiplantae > Streptophyta > Polypodiopsida > Polypodiales > Pteridaceae > Adiantum > Adiantum capillus-veneris. The sequence goes on along the minus strand of NC_140943.1, from coordinate 112,092,673 downwards.
TCTTTATCCTCTAAATCCGTGGACGACACCCTACTCCGATAATGCGAAGCAAGGATACGAGCGACGAAAGAGAAGAAGACTTCCACCTATTGTGTCCGTAGTTGCAAGACCCTACGCCACAAGCCAGGTTGATGAGGTTAAAGATTCTATGGACTTTAGATCTTACATTATTAGAGAAAAAAATCCCTTTCATATATTAAGGATCCAAAAACAACGCCTTTTTCCCCGCGTTTAAGAGGCACGGCCGCCATCGTTAAATCCAAAATATGACAAGAGATAAATCTCTAACTAACTGAGACAAAGTGAAAAGTACTCGACTAATCGAGTCCACCCATCCTTGACTGGCAACCTGAGCTAGTCCCCACTTTCCACCCCACACGCACACTTTTTTCCACACTGTTTTACATATACAAATAGTGTTCCTTAATTAATTCCAAACACATGTTCTTTTATACAGCCCTTCAAACAATACCAAAACAATCCAAACAATGCTAATGAAGGCAACCCTATTATTCAACAAAAACAACTTTTCTAATTTCTCATGGTTTTGCCGCTACCCGCGGACTTTCTCTGTCTAACCAACAGAGCCTTTGCAAAGGATTTATTCGCTAACCGCGAATTGCGCAACCTTCCTATCTCGCTAACCGCAAGGCATCCCGCTACCCGCGAGGCATCTCGCTAACCGCGAGGAACAAAAGAGAGCCGATAACCTCAGTTTAATCTCCGCTATCCGCGGAATCATCTCGCTACTCTCGAGAACAAAATATATTCTTTCAACAATTCTTCTCATTAATGATTCATCAAACATGATCAACCAATTCTTCATATCAATCAGAAACCGCTTATCAAACAATAACAATTGATTAAACAATAACAATCCAACAAACAGTAACAATTTATCAAACAGTCCTTTCATTAATCTATGAAAACATATGCTTGTTTCATGTGATAGAATCACGTTTCTCGGACGGTTTATGGGTTCCCTATGCTTAGCTTCCCAAGTCAAACATGAATAGCAATGCAAAATTATAAATTTGTCTTACCGGATTTGGAGCGGGTGCAGCTAACTCCTGTGCTGGAGGTTGGACGGCTTCGACTTCTTCTTCGGTTGATGCTTCCGCATGAGATACGTTCGGATTTGACACCTTTCTTCCCACCTTCCTTGGTGGTGCAACGGCATGGGCGTCCTTAGAACTTTGCATTACACGCTTCGGAGCCATAGCTTCAGAATGGAAAAAAGAAAAGCGCGTTGTTGAAAGAGAGAGAGAGAGAGAGAGAGAGAGAGAGAGAGAGAGAGTCCACAAATAGGGTGAAGGCACGTCGAAGATTGAAGATGGAGATGGCTTGAAGGTGAGAGGTTAAGGGAGAGAGGCTTCCTCCGGCGCGTCGTTGCAAGAGAGCTTCCGCTTCTGTGGATGTGTGTGTTAAAAGTGAGAGGAGAAGGGTCCTTTATATAGGCCTTAGGGGGTGCTAAGAATACTGAGAGGTTTCAAGAATAGGAGAAGGAAAAAGCTTGCGTGTCATCGCGGCTTTAATTTTTTTTTTTTTTTTTGGGTACGCGAATCCTATGCGCGATTTTAAAAAGCTCTATACTTACAAGTTCCCATTCTATTTTGAAAGAGAGAAAGAAGACTCACCTCTCTTTCTTTCCTAAAAATACTATCTCTAAGCTTTTTCTTCACACATAGATTAGGTTCCCACATAAACCTATTGTTCCACTTAAAGAAATATCATAAATAAATGGATTCTGAACCCGATTTTCAATCCGATTGCTCTGATAAACTCATGATGACTCACAAAATTGAGAATCTCAATTACTTTGCAAAATAACTGAAATGACTTATATGGATAAATGTTGGGTGCATTACATTCTACATGCTCACATATCACATCATTGCCCCTTGTTACAATGGAGTGTGATCCACTTGTTCTAGTTCCAACACGTGCATGGCCACTTACCATTCCAGTACTTGGATTACCTAGTCCTACTCCAAGACCTAAGAGAGACTCAAATGATGCTGCTCCAAAACATGATATAGCCTGTCCAATACCCTAGATTGCAATAATAATTACAATACTTTGTCCCAGTCGAATACTTGAGGGTGCTCCAATAGTTGCATTACCTCTTCCCACTCCAATACTTGAGGCTTCACTTGATGTTGTTGCAATGTAGGAATAAAATGGTCAACATCCTACAAGGCAAAGAGGTGTCTACCTTCCCAGCATCACTAGTGTTGTAATTTGGTCCTAAGAGAGACATGGTGAGGGAAAGAGGGAGAAAAAGAGAGGGATTGCCCATGAGATATAGATATAGACAAAGCTTGATGAGAAAAAGATAGCTCTATGCTTCACATGCATTCTTCTAACTGAGGGGGAAAGGTGTCATTTGCTCACGCATAGGGACCAAGAAGAGGTGCTGCAGCCCAAGTCCATTCTCCGACATCAAGACAAGGTACTAAGAGGCGGTAAGACTATCCTACGATATCTTATTAAGTTTAAGAATTATCCTTTTGAAGATGCTAGATGGATGCAAGGCATACAATTAAAGGATAACCTAAACCTTGTCAATGCTTACAATGCTTCCCAAGAGTAAGCAAATGTACAAAATGTTAAAAATGAACAAAGTTCTTGTCTTATAAGACTCTCTTTTTCTTTATTTGTGCACAAAAATGAAGTAGTATGCATGCTTAGATCAAGTTTGTGGAGACGACGTCTCCCAAACACCAAGTAGAGCTTGTCACTCTACTATGGAAGACTGATAGGACTAATGTGTAGACATGCTTGCGGCAGCCTCAGGCTCTCAAGCGCCAAATGGACTAGTCATCCATTGTGGAATGATGTCGTAGGGTAACATAGGGATCCTCTACCCGCTAAGAAAAGGACTCATGAATATACTTTATCTTCTCTACACCATAGTCGAGGACGACTATGATTTCAAGAGAGAGGTAATGTCATAATAATCAATATCTAATTCTCCTAAATGATTTTCTCATATTAAACTGATCATTTAATGTGGGGAAGGCCAGGGGAGAAAAAGGTAGAATATTGGTTAAGCTAGCAGACCGGCCACAGTAGAGATCCAAAGGAGGGAAAATAGGGATCCAAAGGGGGGGCCATCTGCAAAAGAGCCATGTGCAACAATGGGCTAAAAAGACCCTAAGGTTCAGCCCATTAAGACTTCCAAAATGCTAAGGTTCCAAAATTCAAAGGTTGTGTCCAAAGGTCAACCCTAGGGAAAATTGGATGCTTTGTGTGTGCCCTAAAAGTCTTTGCACATCCCTACATGGGAGGGGACGAGCCCTAAAGGTAGGGGATGAGAGAGAAAGCCACACACACACACAGGCTCCCTTTACACAAAGGGAATGAGGGACACATGTCAGCTCCCTAGGCCAGATGCCCACAAGGTGTGCCCAATTTCTATTGGATGACCCTTGAAGTGGACCAATGAGAATTAAGCTAGAGTAAATCTAGTTTAATTAATTTAAAAACATTTAATAAAAGAAACCAATGAGAATTAAGTCTCCTAGAAGACTATTGGGCAGTCTCTCAAGGGGTCCAATGAGCATTCAGGAGCCCCATGGCTTGCCTGATTCCTATTGGCCAGGAGGCAAAGGGGTCCAATGAGAGTTTAGTTTAATTATTTAATTACCTAAAGCTCTCACAAAAGGGGAAAGGGGAACACATGTCAGAAGGCTATCACTTATGCTGCTTAATTGTAATTGGCTTGACTTGGGGAGGGCCAATGAGGCTTCAGCAAGAGCAATTAGCAAGAGGGCTCGCCCAAGAGAGGGAGGGGGCTGATTTTTGCAAGGCATTATCACACACACACACACACTCACACAAGCTCATGTGTGAAGAAAGAGAAGACTATCTCTTCCCAAGCTTTAATGGAGAACTCATCACCTACTCCAAGCTTGTGAGATAGAAGCCTACATCAACACTCTCTTGGCATGTGGATGCAAATCCAACCAAGAGCCAAGCTTCAATGCATGCTCATCTCCTCTACCAAGATAATTACTAAGCTAAGCTATGCTACATATGAGTGATTATGTGAGGAGATGTACATCTTTCTCGTAAGATACTCCTTCTTCCTCTCAATCTACTCTCATACCCTTCTAGCTCTCACCATCTTCGAAGGTGTGTGAGGTCTTGGGTCTGAGAACGGGGATAATTCAAGTTGTGTTTGTTAAGTGTTTTGCTTAGTGCATGAAGTTTCCATCTTCATTGCACTAGCTAGTCTTGAAGGAACACAAAGAATTGTATTGTACAATGTCTCTCTTGATGGGAGAAACCATAATACAAAGCCTTTTGGAGGGGGGACCGGCTCCATGTAAATCCGGTCCTCAACTATTGTCAATAGCTTAATTTCTCTCTCTTTTGAAAGTATTGTCGATGCTATCTAACTAGGTGTTATGCTTTTTGTTGCTCTCTCCACCCAAGCACTCTTGTAATTCTCATTAGGAATCTATTCTAATGAAATGCCCACTATGTTCATGCTAATTTCCGCTACACATAAGTTATTAGGCCATTAAATGTTACAAGCTAGTACACCAAGACTATACCAATTCCAAATATAGAGATCACGAATTTGAAAGTTAGACTCTTTATACATAGTATGGCTAGACACATTACCAATATGGCCCTCAACAAGGCCATAAATTTGTTTTGTTGTTTTAGAGTCGCTTGTAGGAGATTGAAGTCAATACCATACAAGAACACTTTGACCTGTGTAACTCTATCTTTTCTCTTTTTCCTCTCACTCTTACGAGACACATTGTAAAGCTCGAATGCACAATAAAAAAATTAGGAAAGAAGGTTTATCTCCTTGATAATGAGGTCTATCAATTCTACAAAGTAAGGTTTATATGTGTACCTATAGAGAATGTTGGATCTAGGAATTCTCCAATATTAGTTAGTGATGATATGGAAGATTTTGCCAATTTTGCAATGGGAAGTGTATTTTAGAGGATTGGGACCTTGCCTCTTCAAAGTAATATGTTGGTTTCATTGAACTAGTTGAAGGAAATTGTTAAGTGTGATAAGATTCCAAAACTATATGATGGCTACATTTCATTTGTGCTACCATCTACATATCAATTGAACGAAATTGTTAAGTGTGATGAGCTTTCGAAACTTTTTTGTGAAACAAATAAGTAGTTAGACAATAGGTTGAATTTCATATTCTTTTACATTGGTTATTACCGGAACAATAATGTCAATGTCTAGCTAAGGTCCATAATGGGTTTGCCTGCCGTGGAGGTTGTCTTGTCCAGTGTTGACATCCTCGAGCTTCTTCTCTTGCTCTTCTGATGTTTGAGACTCTTCTATCTCCAGCTTCTGATATGCTATGATATGTTTGTGTGTCAAGCATAAATGACTCTTGATTTTCAAGCTCAATAGGTGGAATTGTGGCAGAGGTGTGCTCTGCTTGAGGGTTAGAATGTTCTTTCTTAGCCCCTCCCTCTGCATAACCTTCTTCCTTCTGAAACCCTCCAAGCGTAGAGGGAGTTTTAACATTAATTTCTTCGTCAGCCCCTCAATCTATGTGATATTTCTCTTGTGTGGGCTTCCCCTCATTTGGAATTTTCTCCTTGTCAAACTCTCCCTTTGCATCATTTCTCTTCCCAGAAGTTCCTCCCTCCTCTTGCTCTATCCTTTCTCAGCTGTCCTTATGAAATTTGTTTGATGTTGTCCCTCATTAGTCATCGTTAACTCTACAATGTGGTCATCCAATAGAGTCTGTTATGCATCCATGCTCACGGGATGTGAAATTGCAAGAAGATGCTTGATTAGGGTGGGACGGTATCAGTGCAAATACTGTACGGTGTACTTCTCCAATGCACCTTGCAAAAGACAAAACAAAAATAAAAAGGAATTGAGCCACATTTTTGTCCAAAGTGTCACAATGTTATGATAATGCTGTGCAAAATGCATACCTTTGACATGAATGACTTTACTACAAAAAAGCTTTGTAGTATATACTCAGCATGGAAGAGGCACCTACATCCAAACGAGTTGCCATCCATTTGTAAAGGCACCGTGACTTCCTTAAATTTTGACATGTACAACTCTAGATTTTTGCATAGCCTTCCATATACAAGCAATAATCTTTTTATGCATCTGCAACCAAGTAGGAGGAGTTGGTATGAACCCAACACAACAATTGTCTCCATACTTTATCCAAAATAAAGTCAATTTATAATTCTCAATACTCACAGTCTTAATTCTAGATGAGTTCCTTGAATTGAGTTTAGTGTCCCGACAACAACTGGCTTGTCAAGTTCAATGCAAACGAGGCTGTAGTGGTGGCTGCTCTCATATGAAAAATTTATGGTTGTTACTTGCAGCATTGGACAATGGGCAAGCCACTTCTCAAATGTGGTGATAGGGGTGTTTATCATTATGAGAAAGGCAAAAATCTAGGAATCCAAGTTATATATTTTTGCATGGCTTTGTGCAAGTAGCCGGCTCTTGATCAAACTACAAGACAATTACTAGTTGCTAGTCTCTAGCCTCAAGGCTGAATAAAAATATGCTGAAGCTGGTGAAAGAATATTAGTTCAGGAAGATATATACAATTGAATCTGTAATTTGAGCATTTGGATCCCGCAATATATTGATATCTGTAGAATCTAATGCAAGTCTTCTTATACCTTCTTCTAGCCATATATCTACTGTTAATCCTTCCTCCATAGATTATAATATTTTGTTGTTGCTGACACTGATTTCATGTGTAGCAATGTGGTAGTTATTAATCTCTTATTCTATAGAATTTGCCGCCTTTCAGTTTATTCATCTCCTCTGTATGCCAATTTTCCTACTCAGCCTTGGCTGGTATTCACATCGTTGATGACTTCCACAATTTTCACCGCCTCTGGCTTTGATGGAGGAATAAGCAAATTTTCCTTCATTTTATTGTCTATTAATTCATTGGGCTGGAGCAGCTTATCATATCTTCACCTTAGTCTTTTCAAAGTTTCACTATCCTTGTACATAATCGTTACCCGGTGTGCATGTGCTGCAACAATTGTTATGTCATTGAAATATTCTAGCAAAAAATCTTTTGCTACCTCTTGTAGTGCCAGCAGTGCAACAAGTTTCCACCTCATGGTCCCAAAATATGCTTCCTCACATAATGACCTGGCTAGTCTTTGGAATGGAAGCTTTGGTACTAGAAGCTCAATACATTTTTGAGCCTTCTTGTTTTCCTTGAACAACTTGACGTGTCTTTGTAGCCTCTTCATCCTTGGAGCTTTCAATATTTTCATGGGTTTTTCTGGTCTCTTCATTTTACTAGCAGATCTTCCTCCTGCTTTAGCAGCCAAAACTGGTCCTTTGCTTGCCTATCTCGCAGTCACCTTTATTCTTGCCATTTACCTATAAGCCAATCTCTCTCTCTCTCTCTCTCTCTCTCTCTCTCTCTCACACACACACACACACACACACACACACACACACACACACACACACACACACACACACACACACACACACACACACACACACACACACACACACACACACACACACACACACACACACACACACACACACACACACACACACACAACATGTCTGCGCGTTCTCTGTCTGCTAGGCTTCACGCCTATTTTTTTTCTACTGCTCCTCGCTAGGTGCAGGGAAGCACCTGGTTGGGGAGGTGTTACGGCATTAGCTGCACATGCGGCCCTACGGTCCTCCGAATATCTGGACACTGCGGATCAGTAGTCATGCGGTATGCGACGGCCGTAGCGGTAGTTCTTCACGGGATATCATGGGACAGGAGTGTGTGCACCGTTCCTGATCTTCGCTGGAGCAGCGGTTGTATATGGAGGGGCATACCTGTCTTTTGATGTAACTTAACCAATCTCTATGATATTCATGGCATCTACTGTTGTAACTCTGAGTCTGGCTTATACATGAATGAAGAAAGAGGTGTTCTGTGCCGATGTACTGTGTACTTCCTTCTCTTGTCATTCTATATGTTGATGTTCACATAATGTAGTTGCGGGTTATCATTCCCGTAATGCATACTGCTCATGTGTGGACAATAGCCATTACATCTGGCGACCATGATGCGTGATGGACGGCCTGCGATGAATATGCATGCGTACTAGGTTGCAGGGTCCGCCTGACCCTGTGGTTCCAATTGTAGGAAGACGATGGAGGAGATGCGGTTCAGATGAATTTTTTTTTTCTTCACCGCAGATTGAGGAATCTGTATCTCCATCACCAAGCCCGGTGCGTGGTAGGAGGTTGCGGCGAGTGAGACGTACTGCGCGCAGTCAGTCATGTCCTCCTATCGTACGTTCACCCTCACCCACACAGGTTGCTCCACCACTGTCTTCGGTAAGCAGTCCGGGAGTATCTCGGCCATTGTCTCCACCTCCTAGTGCTCGTCAGCTTTTCCCGAGAGGAGGAGGAACAGTTGGGCAAGGGGTGATGGCTCATCCTCAGATTAAGTATAGTCGGTTTGGAGGTCTTTCGAGTGAAGACCCTGATGCACATTTGCGCCAATTCAATAAAGCTTATGGATTGAATCATCCTGGGGTGGTGATTCCTCTCCATCAACAATCAGTGTTTGAATCTACACTCTCAGGGAAAGCTATGAAATGGTTGTCCGAATACCCTGATGATCATTTCCAGACGTATGCCGACGGATCCATAGTGTTTCTGCGAAGGTTTCGAACGAAAAAGACAGTCCCTCAACATTTGGAGAAGCTTCGAACGCTCCGGCAGAAGTTAGTGCTAGTGGAGGATTATGCTGCAAAATTTTGGATGCTTTTGCAGAGGGTACCTCAGGCACAAAAGCCGGCAGCCGAAGTGCTGAATGATTATTTTTTGCGGGGGCTCAAGAAGGATCTAAGAACGGCTATGGCAACAGTGGATAAGGTAACTACTCCACTGGATAATGTCATCGCTAGGGCGGTAGTAGCAGGAGAGGCTTTAGAGGATATGGAATCTCCAAAGAAGTCAAAGAAAAAAAACAGGAAGAAATCTTATCGCAAGTCGCAAGACAGTGACAGTGATAGTTCGGAGTCAGAATCCGCAGTATCAGATTCCTCGGACTCATGCAACAGTGATTCGGGGAAAGAATTGGAAGAGACACCGCGGAAAAAATCCCAGCGTCACGGGAAAGGTGTTTCATTCGGATCATCGGAATCAGCTGCGGTGGCTAAAAGTCTGAAGGAACTATGGTGTACCCAATGTCGGAATCCGGGCCATGCTGCTCAGGAGTGCGCAATGAATCAGAAGTGGTGTGCGATTTGCACGACCAATACTCATAATACAGTGGAATGTTATTTCAATGGCCGGGGTCGTCGAAGTCGAGGGGACTCTTCTACCTGGCAACAACCACAGATAGGGTAGGGACACGAGCCTGCTGTGGCGATGGCTCATGCTCATACATTAGAGATGTAACATTTAATGGCCTAAAATCTTATGTGTAGCGGAAATTAGCATGAACATAGTGAGCATTTCATTAGAGTTGATTCCTAATGAGAATTACAAGAGTGCTTGGGTGGAGAGAGCAACAAAAAGCATAACACCTAGTTAGATAGCATCGACAATACTTTCAAAAGAGAGAGCAATTAAGCTATTGACAACAGTTGAGGACCGGATTTGCATGGAGCCGGTCCCCCCTCCAAAAGGCTTTGTATTATGGTTTCTCCCATCAAGAGAGACATTGTACAATACAATTCTTTTTGTTCCTTCAATACTAGCTAGTGCAATGAAGATGGAAGCTTCATACACCAAGCAAAACACTTAATCAAACACAACTTGAATTATCCCCGTTCTCAGACCCAAGACCTCACACACCTTCGAAGATGGTGAGAGCTAGCAGGGTATGAGAGTAGATTGAGAGGAAAAAGAAGTAACTTACGAGAAAGAAGTACATCTCCTCACATAATCACTCATATTAGCATAGCTTAGCTTAGTAATTAGCTTGGTAGAGAAGATGAGCATGCATTGAAGCTTGGCTCTTGGTTGGATTTGCATCCACATGCCAAGAGAGTGTTGATGTAGGCTTCTATCTCACAAGCTTGGAGTAGGTGATGAGCTCTCCATTAAAGCTTGGGAGGAGATAGAGTATTTTCCCTTCACACATGGTCAAGTGTGAGAGTGTGTGTGTCAATGCCAAGCAAAAATCAGCCCCCCCTCTCTCTTGGGCGAGCCCTAGCTGCTAAATAAGTCTGGCCTTTGCCTCATTGGACCTCCCCAGGTCAAGCCAATAGAAATTAAGCAGCATAAGTGATAGCCTTTAGACATGTGTCCCCCTTTCCCATTTTGTGAGAGCTTTAGGTAATTAAATAATTAAACTAAACTCTCATTGGACCCCTTTGCCTCCTGGCCAATAGGAATCAGGCAAGCCATGGGGCTCCTGAATGCTCATTGGACCCCTTGGGAGACTGCCCAATAGTCTTCTAGGAGACTTAATTCTCATTGGTTTCTTTTATTAAATGTTTTTAAGTTAATTAAACTAGATTTACTCTAGCTTAATTCTCATTGGTCCACTTCAAGGGTCTTCCAATAGGAATTGGGCACACCTTGTGGGCATCTGGCCTAGGGAGCTGACATGTGTCCCTCATTCCCTTTGTGTAAAGGGAGCCTGTGTGTGTGTGTGTGGCTTTCTCTCTCATCCCCTAGCTTTGGGGCTCACCCCCTCCCATGTAGGGATGTAGAAAGACTTTTAGGGCACACACAAAGCATCCAATTTTCCCTAGGGTTGACCTTTGGACACAACCTTTGAATTTTGGAACCTTAGCATTTTGGAAGTCTTAATGGGCTGAACCTTAGGGTCTTTTTGGCCCATTGTTTCACATGGCTCTTTTGCAGATGCCCCCCCCTTTGGATCCCTATTTTCCCTCCTTTGGATCCCTACTGTGGCCGGTCTGCTAACTTAACCAATATTCTAGCTTTTTCTCCCTTGGCACTTCCCCACATTAAATGATCAGTTTAATATGAGAAAATCATTTAGGAGAATTAGATATTGATTATTATGACATTACCTCTCTCTTGAAATCATAGTCGTCCTCGACTATGGTGTAGAGAAGATAAAGCATATGCATGAGTCCTTTTCTTAGCGGGTAGAGGATCCCTATGTTACCCTACGACATCATTCCATAATGGATGACTAGTCCATTTGGCGCTTGAGAGCCTGAGGCTGCCGCAAGCATGTCTGCACATTAGTCCTATCAGTCTTCCATAGTAGAGTGACAAGCTCTACTTGGTGTTTGGGAGACGTCGTCCCACAAACTTGATCTAAGCATGCATACTACTTCATTTTTGTGCACAAATAAAGAAAAAGAGTCTTATAAGACAAAATTTTTGTTCATTTTTAACATTTTGTACATTTGCTTACTCTTGGGAAACATTGTAAGCATTGACAAGGTTTAGGTTATCCTTTAATTGTATGCCTTGCATCCATCTAGCATCTTCAAAAGGATAATTCTTAAACTTAATAAGATATCGTCTGATAGTCTTACCGCCTCTTAATACCTTGTCTTCATGTCGGAGAATGGACTCGGGCTGCAGCACCTCCTCGTGGTCCTCGATCTCCGGTGGGTCTTCAATAGTTGGTTCTTGAGGTGGCTCTCCTTTGTAAGGCTTTAAGAGGCTCACATGAAAAGCATTGTGTATGAGCCAATGATTGGGCAACTTAAGTTGATAGGCCATCTCATTGATTGGCCTAAGAATCTGGAAGGGACCATAGTACCTTTTTGCTAGTTTAGCATAGTACTTTTGGTGGCCCGTAGGATTCTTGCCCGTCGTGTGCCTTAATCGAGCCTTGGGAAACTTTAACAAGACCCAATCGTTTTCTTTAAAGGCTTGGGCTCTTCTGTGCTTGTCAGCAGCAGCCTTTTGCCTTTGCTGTGAGATAGAGATAGCATCCTTAATCTTTTGGAAAGATTCTTGTAGGTCTCGGCTATACTCATCTGCAGCGAAGATCTTCCCATGTACCTTAAGTAGCAAGGGACTTTTTGATCTTCCCTCAATTACCTCGAAAGGTGCTTTTCCTGTAGAAGTATGTACAGTGTTATTGTAAGCATACTCTACTAAGGGTAAGTACTTCTCCCATTGGGATCTTTGATCTACTTCCGTTACATAGGCTTTTAGTAGATCGAGAATAGTTAGGTTAGCTATTTCACTTTGGCCATCAGTTTGTGGATGATAGGCCGAAGAGAAGTTTAGCCTTGTTCCTAAATTCTCAAAGAGACCCTTCCAGAAATTACTGGTCATTCTAGGATCTCTATCCGACACTATGGACATTGGCAAGCCATGGTACTTGAAAATTTGTGAAATGAAGAGGGTTGCCATTTGATGGGCTTTGATAGTCTTTTTGACAGGTATAAAATGAGCTTGTTTACTGAACCTGTCTACTATCGTCCATATTCCCGTATTCCCATGGATAGACTTAGGCAATCCAAAGATAAAATCCATGGATATGCTCTCCCACGGTGAATTAGGGATTGGCAAGGGTTGAAGCAATCCAAGTTGCTTCCCTCTATCAAATTTTGTCTTTTGACATACCACACATTTGGAAACATACTCATGTATGTTCACTTTCATGGTAGGCCAATAGAAATATGTTTCAATTCCCTTTAGGGTAGACTGAATCCCTCTATGCCCCGCATATGGGGGAGCATGAGATTCATACATTACTTTCTCACGTAGTGAGTTAGTAACGCATAGTCTATTGCCATAGAGAAGATAACCATCTTGTAAAGTAAATGGTTCTTCTTTCTTCCCTAATGCAAGGGCTGAAATCACATCTCTAAAATCGGGATCAATAGCATACTCATCTATCATTAAAGATAGATCATTGTGAGTTGCTATGGAAACCGCATTCACTCTCGGTCGTCTTGAGAGTGCATCGGCTACTTGATTATGCTTGCCAGCAATGTGAGCAATATGAAAATGAAATTGCGAAAGGAAATTTGCCCACCTCATTTGTTTGTCGGAGAGCTTGGTCTGCGTCATGAAGTACTTAAGACTTTGGTGATCCGTTCGCAGAATGAAAGGAGTCCCCAATAAATAGTGCTTCCATGAGTCTAAGGCATGTAGAACTGCAAGGAGTTCTTTTTCGTATATGCCTAGAGCTTGCTCAACAGGGTCGAGCCTTCGACTCTCATAGCCTATGGCGTGCCCTTCTTGGAGCAAAACAGCCCCAAGGCAATCACCACAAGCATCACATTGGACCTCAAATGGTTTTGAGAGATCCGGTAGTGTAAGCACAGGTTGAGAGATAAGCTTTTCTTTAAGCTTTTCGAAAGCATTGTTCTCCTTAGCAGACCACGTATACCTAACATTTTTCTTTGTTAGGTCATGTAATGGTCCCGCAATTTGTGAGAACTTTTCTATGAAGCGTCTATAGTATGCACACATACCTATAAAGCTTCTTAGTTCATGAAGATTCCTTGGTTTAGGCCATCCTTTTATTACCTCTAACTTGGATGGATCCATTTGGATTCCCTCGAGAGATAATGTGACCTAAATATTGAATCTCTTGCAAGAAAAATTCACTTTTCTTTCGATTAACATAAAGTTTATTCTCTCTTAAAACTTGAAATATTACCTGGAGGTGTTGCTTGTGTTCCTCCAATGAATTAGAGTAGATGATAATATCATCAAAGAACACTCCAGTGAAGGTTCGATGAGGCCTGAACAGCTTCTCCATCAAGCGGTTGAATGTGGCTGGTGCATTAGTCAAGCCAAAAGGCATGACAATGTATTCGTAAAGACCAAATGTAGTACGAAATGCGGTCTTTACAATGTCTTGATCAACTATCCTTATTTGATGATAGCCACTTTTTAGGTCAATCCTACTGAAGTAGGTCGATCCTTGTAGCTTATCAAATAGGTCTTCTACCCGTGGAACGGGAAACCTATTCTTGATAGTGATCCTATTTAGTGCTCTATAGTCGACACACATACGATATGTGCCGTCTTTCTTTTGCACTAATAGCACAGGTGAGCAAAATGGAGATGAGCTAGGCCTAACCATGCCCTTCTCAACTAACTCATGCACTTGCCGCATAATCTCCTCTTGTTGAGCTTGAGAAACTCTATAAGGAGGTTTGTTAGGCGGTGAACTTCCTGGAAGAAGTTCAATTGCATGGTCGTCATTACCTCGTTTAGGAGGTAGCTCACAAGGGATGTCGTCAATAAAAACATCTTGAAACCCCTTGAGAAAATTGGATAACTCTAATTCCTTTTGGTTGCTTTTATTTTCTTTTGCTAAAGCATTAGGTTCATTTTGAGAATCTTTAACAAAAATCATGTACACGGAAATAGAGCTCTTTATTGACTTGTTGAAAGCTGGTGTATGTACAATGGGGATGGTGTTACCCATCTCCCTAGCATCTATATACATGTCCTTTTCCCTGAACTTAAAGGAGATTCTCCTTTCAGGAAATTTAACATGGGCAGCCAGGCGGTCAAACCATGGTGCCCCTAGGATTACATCCTCATGCTTGAGAGGAGAGATAAAGAAGTCCTCTTTGTCCACATAGCCTTGGACATGAAGCCTCAATTTCCCGATTAAGGGAGTGACTGAAGCTTCTTGCCCCTTGAAGGCACTGTCTGCGGGTAGGATATCTCCCATCTCGTAGGATTGTATGCCTAGCTTGGTGGCTAACTCCATAGATATAAAATTGTGAGTAGAACCAGGGTCAAAGAGAATAAAAGCATCATGTTCTCTTACCTTTCCCCAAGCATGGCATAGAGGAGATCCTTTGTGGTGAGTTTGGTGAATCTCCTCCTCTTGGATTTCAACCAAAGAAGCTCTAGGAGGATCTTGGCGGTTGTTCTTTTGGGGACAAGCGCGGTACGCATGCCCTTGTTCGCCGCACTTGAAACACCGGTTATCTTTACGATAACGCTCAAGCTCTTCAGGAGAGAGTTTATTCTTTCCTTTGTAAACTCCCTTCTCTTTAGCTTTGTTGGAATTGCCCTTAGGAGACTTTTGGACATTGTCCTTCCCCTTAGGCTCATTGGAACCCTTGTTTTCCGGGGCTTATTATTTCTTTTACCCCCCGTTTGGAAATTGATTCGCGAGGCCACCATAGTATGGTGTATTACCGCCGATATGGTACGTGGCCTTTGGGAGTTGACATACTCCGCCATTTCTTCGGTTAAGCCCGCACAAAATTGTTGCTTTTGCTCTCCAAAATCCAACTTTTTGAAGACAGTGGCTTTGAGTTGTAGGTCCCAAAACTTGTCTACATATTTGTGGATGGATTCATTGGGAGAGAGCTTTAAGCTTCGCCATTCGGTGAGTACTTTGTCTTTGGCATCGGTGGCCAAAAACTGCTTCATAATGGAAGCTCTTAAAGCCTTCCATGTTCGTGGAGCTTCACCGTTGGCTCGTAGGCTAGACCACCATTGTCTGGCGGACTTTTGAAAGTGCATAGCTACATGGCGTAGCTTAGAGGACTCCGTGAAGCCCTCATCTCCAAACGCCGCATCGAATTGCTGGATAAAGGCCAAAACTTTGTCTGTAGCACCGAAGGTGCCATCATAGGTAAGGAAAGAGATGCTCTTCCCTCCCTCTTTGAATTTCTTCAGCTTGGACGACCTCTTCCATGCGGCATAGGATTTCCTATGGCCTCTTCTTTTTGATGGTTCAAAAGTTGCACCATCACTTTCTTCAGAAGATGAAGAATTTGAAGAAGGTGGAGAAGAGGGTGACCTCTTTCTCGCCTTTTTCTTGTCTTGATCTTTGTCGTCTTCACCATAGCTTTCATAAGAGGAAGAGGATGAAGAAGATGGAGAAGAGGGTGTCCTCTTTCTCGCCTTTTTCTTCTCTTGCTTTTTATCATCCCTCTTTGAATTATGGCGTGGAGAAGAGTGTGATGGTCTTCTCCGCTTTGGTGGTGATGGAGAGCGTTTAGCCCGCCGTCTTCGTGGAGCCATCTCCGCCGAGGTGGCGGGAGACTCGCTTCTTTCTCGTTCCTTCGGTGGAGGCTCTTGAGTTCTCCTTTGGGAAGGAGATGCATCATCAAGAAGTAAGTTCTTGAGCCCTTCATATGGATTCTCTTCTTCTTCCCGAATCGGAGAGAGACCTCTTTTGGTAGTCTCACAAGGAGGCTTCCTAGGTGTTCTCTCGTCATGGTGATGAGCTTGGAGAATCCCGTGAGCACGGAGCTGCCGTTGCACTTCACTTTGGAGAGATGGATTGCCCATGGCTTGTTGAAGCCTAGAAACAAGATAATTAACAAGCATTGAAGCATCATTAGTAGCTTGCTCATGAGCAAAATCAAAGTTATCAACATTAATTTCACTCTCTTTAATATTGTCAGCCATTCTAACAACTTTTAGGTGTAAACTTTTTAGGTGTACTTTGGCACTTCAAGCCCTAGTTGCTACTCCTCTTTACCCCTTTAGAAAAAGCACTCAAGCTACTGTACCCGCGGCTCGAATACCATTAATTGCAAGGAATAGAAGAGAGGGTCTTTCGACACCAAAACAGCACCGGCTCCTGTCAAGCTTCTAATAGCTCAATAGTGGTTAAGCCGTAGGCAAGCCCCGTAGGACTCCACTATTAAGACCATAGCTCTCGACGGTGATGCCCCGTTAACTGCACAAAGGCAGGCGCACTGCAAGGCTGAAAAATCCCTATTCTACTTATTCACAGGCAATTAATAATACCAACCATTTGTAGCTAGCTTGAGGACCTCCCTTCTTGAGCAAGAAAAGAGAAACCTTGAGCTTTGATACCAATGTAACATTTAATGGCCTAAAATCTTATGTGTAGCGGAAATTAGCATGAACATAGTGAGCATTTCATTAGAGTTGATTCCTAATGAGAATTACAAGAGTGCTTGGGTGGAGAGAGCAACAAAAAGCATAACACCTAGTTAGATAGCATCGACAATACTTTCAAAAGAGAGAGCAATTAAGCTATTGACAACAGTTGAGGACCGGATTTGCATGGAGCCGGTCCCCCCTCCAAAAGGCTTTGTATTATGGTTTCTCCCATCAAGAGAGACATTGTACAATACAATTCTTTGTGTTCCTTCAATACTAGCTAGTGCAATGAAGATGGAAGCTTCATACACCAAGCAAAACACTTAATCAAACACAACTTGAATTATCCCCGTTCTCAGACCCAAGACCTCACACACCTTCGAAGATGGTGAGAGCTAGCAGGGTATGAGAGTAGATTGAGAGGAAAAAGAAGTAACTTACGAGAAAGAAGTACATCTCCTCACATAATCACTCATATTAGCATAGCTTAGCTTAGTAATTAGCTTGGTAGAGAAGATGAGCATGCATTGAAGCTTGGCTCTTGGTTGGATTTGCATCCACATGCCAAGAGAGTGTTGATGTAGGCTTCTATCTCACAAGCTTGGAGTAGGTGATGAGCTCTCCATTAAAGCTTGGGAGGAGATAGAGTATTTTCCCTTCACACATGGTCAAGTGTGAGAGTGTGTGTGTCAATGCCAAGCAAAAATCACCCCCCCTCTCTCTTGGGCGAGCCCTAGCTGCTAAATAAGTCTGGCCTTTGCCTCATTGGACCTCCCCAGGTCAAGCCAATAGGAATTAAGCAGCATAAGTGATAGCCTTTAGACATGTGTCCCCCTTTCCCCTTTTGTGAGAGCTTTAGGTAATTAAATAATTAAACTAAACTCTCATTGGACCCCTTTGCCTCCTGGCCAATAGGAATCAGGCAAGCCATGGGGCTCCTGAATGCTCATTGGACCCCTTGGGAGACTGCCCAATAGTCTTCTAGGAGACTTAATTCTCATTGGTTTCTTTTATTAAATGTTTTTAAGTTAATTAAACTAGATTTACTCTAGCTTAATTCTCATTGGTCCACTTCAAGGGTCTTCCAATAGGAATTGGGCACACCTTGTGGGCATCTGGCCTAGGGAGCTGACATGTGTCCCTCATTCCCTTTGTGTAAAGGGAGCCTGTGTGTGTGTGTGTGGCTTTCTCTCTCATCCCCTAGCTTTGGGGCTCGCCCCCTCCCATGTAGGGATGTAGAAAGACTTTTAGGGCACACACAAAGCATCCAATTTTCCCTAGGGTTGACCTTTGGACACAACCTTTGAATTTTGGAACCTTAGCATTTTGGAAGTCTTAATGGGCTGAACCTTAGGGTCTTTTTGGCCCATTGTTTCACATGGCTCTTTTGCAAATGGCCCCCCCTTTGGATCCCTATTTTCCCTCCTTTGGATCCCTACTATGGCCGGTCTGCTAACTTAACCAATATTCTAGCTTTTTCTCCCTTGGCACTTCCCCACATTAAATGATCAGTTTAATATGAGAAAATCATTTAGGAGAATTAGATATTGATTATTATGACAAGAGACGCCTGTGCAAGGTCCAGCAGGAGGACGGGGTCAAGGGGGAGGACGAGGTCGCGGAAGAGGTGGCCGAGATCCTAATCGCCCCAAGACATGCCTTTTCTGTTTGGGGGATGGATACTGGCAATCTGAGTGTACTGAAGCTATGGAATACGATGGGAAAAAGCAGGAACGTGCTGCAGGGAAACAACCTAGTGTGGCTATGGTTCAGAGTGAAGGACTGGAGGAGTCTGATCCAGTGGTTTCATTAATCACACGTTCGGGTAAAAATGTGGTTCCAACTCCCGATGTGAAAATTCTGGATTGGACGGTTCAGGAAGAAGTGCGGAAAAAAACTGTGTCCTGGTTGCCACAATCCGCACCATCAGTGAAGACAGCAGGACCATCGACATCGACTATGCCATCGACTGTGGGCCTGGAAATAGAGGAAAGAAAAGCTGGAAATAAGAATGATATTGAAGAATAGGAGGATTGGAATTCAGTTTGGCAAGAGGTCCTCATGTCACAAATTCAAGTACCTCTGGGTTCATTGCTGAAATTGGTCCCGAATTTCCATAATGCATTGCTGCGACAAACGACCACTGAGTTGAGGGAAGCCGCCATTGGGAAAGTTGAAAGTGAGGAGGATGATTCAGTCCCGTTGCCGGCGAATAGGATCACGGATACCCGCATTCCGGAGCTTTCAGTTCGATACCGTGGAACATACATTGACAAGGTACTATTGGATGGTGGAGCGGGAGTAAACATGATCACCCAAGCAGCTTGTGAGCGTTTTGGTCTCAGTGATTGGGAGCCTGCACCCTTTGTAGTCCGCATGGCAGATCAAAGAAGAGTGCAACCAGTGGGTTTACTTCGGGGCATTGTTTTGGATGTGGCGGGCTTATCCTTTGATGTTTCCTTAGTAGTCTTGAATATTGAAGATCATAATCAGGATTATCACATTATCTTGGGGAGACCCTGGTTACGACAAGCGAGGGTAAAACATAATTGGGAAGCAAATATGCTTACAGTAAAGAAGGGTAGAAGAAAAGTGTGTGTGATGTTGGGAACATGTAGACAGCCAGTTCAGGCAGCATGGCCGGTGATAGCCGAAACAGTCAATATGGTGGAAGGATTAGAAGAGGATGAAGAGGAACAGTTTCTCAAAGCTAATCCGGATTTGGTTTCTTTATATCTTGCGGATATTTCTCTGATTTCGAAAGGGAATTCGGTGGGGGTTTCAGGTACTCTAGCAGGAATAGGAGAGCAACAACAGGTGCTTCCAAGTCCCGAATCATTGGAGGACGTTGTGAGCGGGATGGAAACACATAGAATGCCTCTATAACAACCGACACACACTCTTGGGAAGATACACACACACACACACACACACACACACACACACACACACACACACACACACACACACACACACACACACACACACACACACACACACACACACACACTATGGGGCACCACTCGGCTTACACAACACACCTGGCCGAGACAGGGAACACACCTCTGGAGTGAGAGGAGAGAGACTATCCACTTGTCCACTCCACACAGACACACACACACACACACACACACCCCCAAAAAACTCAGCTCAAAAGAGGATAATTTCTGATATTTAGATACAAATGAGCTTGGGCCAACACCAATGGGGCAAACAGCTCACACAATATGGGTAAAAGATACCAGATACAATCACAAATTGGAGCGGAAGCTTCGCTCATAGGAGAAACTTACACAGCAAAAAAAGCAGAAAAAGAGTGAGGAATTTGGCAAAATGGACAGCGCCATCGCGTCCGGAATGGCCCAAAACCCCAGTCTACAATGTCAAACTGCTCAAATCCGACCTCGGATGAGCAGTTTACGGCCAAAACAGGCTCCAAAATGAGCAAAAACACACTGCGACTGTTCCTCCTCTCTTCTCCACGTTTTTTCTGGTCTTCTCTCTGTTTTTTCAGTTCCCACACTTAGCTTTATTACTTGGGCACCCTTGGCCTTGTAGATGACCTCAAACGGACCCCGAACAGGCCAAAAACTGACCTCACAGTGCATAGTTGTCACCTTTTTGCATCATCCGCACACTTGGCACTCAGTTTTTCCAAAATGCATCCCGCAACCACGTGAAGTGGCCCCAAAAAGTGGTCCTCATGATGACCTTTCTGCATAAGTATCACAAGAAAACACCCACGTCGTCTTCATACTTCTCCGTGTGCAAGTATTGACCCCGTTCGACCTCCTGACGCCACTCGATGCCATCTGACGCACCTGCTTACCTCATGTCATCGGCCCGCGGATAGCTTCCTCAAGAAGTTTTACGCGCTACCAACTCCTCCTTATTGTAGAAAAAACATAGTGGTACTGGTAATAGTGAAAATCGATGCACTATGTACACCGTGTCCTACCTGTACACATGTGGGCCCCACGTAACCACCTGGCTCTGAAAAATGGACAATCCTTTATTCAATGCACCATGCATGTGTATATACATATGCGCAATCCCTTGCTCCAAAAAACTCCTGACAATGTGATTCAACAAGAACGAGCGTTTGAGGCGCAAATGGGAAAAATTACAAGGGTTAAAGAAGATGAATTAGAGAAGGTTTTCTTGGGGAGCAAGTGGAGTCGCAGCCTATATACATTAATAAGCAACTGGAGGCGAGTTTTAGAGATGATTTGATCAAGTTACTGACCGAGTTTAAGGATGTTTTCGCATGGGAATATGCGGATATGCAGGGATTGGATCCTAAGTTTTATCAGCATACGATCAATCTGAAACCGGATGTGGTGCCAGTGAAGCAACACTCATACAGGATGAATCCGAATGTGGCAAAGAAAGTTAAGATGGAAATTGATCGCCTGTTGGAAGTGGGTTTTATTACCCCTATTGATAATCCGGAGTGGATTTCTCCAATTGTGGTAGTACCAAAGAAAAATAAGCAAATCCGAATTTGTGTGGATTACCGAAAATTGAATGCAGCTACTATTCCAGATCCTTTTCCTCTTCCGTTTTTGGATTCCATTTTGGATGATGTAGCAGGACACGAGATGTATACTTTTTTGGTTGGATTTAGTGGATATAATCAAATCCGAATGGCATTGTGGGGTCAGCCAAAAACAACTTTTATTACCGCATGGGGTGTGTTTGCATGCACAGTGATGTGGTTTGGATTGCGGAATGAACCTTCCACTTTTCAAAGGGACATTGTTTCAAATTTTTGGTCCTTATTTGACGGATTTTATGAGAATTTTTCTGGATGATCTTAGTGTTTTTGGAGTGAAATTGGAGCATTTGAAGCAATTACAGTTATGCTTTATGAAATGCAGAGAGGTGAAATTCAGTTTGAATCCTTTAAAGTGTGCATTTGCGGTTCGCAGTGGCAGGCTATTGGGGCATATCATTTCTGAAGATGGTATTTCTGTGGATCCGGATAAAATTGCCGCAATTATGGAAGCACCTGCACCTCGGAACCAGAAACAATGCCAGATTTTCCTGGGACAAGCTCGTTGGCATGGGAGGCATTTGCGGTTTGTCGCGCATTTAGCAATTCTGATCACTCAGGCAACTCATGCTATAGATTTTGAATGGACATAGGAATGTGACTTGGCTTTTCGGAGATTAAAACTCCAGCTATCCAAAGCTTCGATTATGCTTGCACCGAATTGGGGTCAGGATTTTCATGTGTTTATGGATGCTTCGGATCGTGCTATTGGTAGTGTGCTGATGCAGGAAAAAAGTCAAGGATGGTTCCGACCTGTCTATTATGCCAGTAGACGATTATCATCCGTAGAAAGAAATTATTCCGTAACCGAAAGGGAATGTTTAGAGATGATTTATTCAGTAAAGAAATTCCGGCACTATCTGTTGGGCCGACGTTTTTTCTTCCATGTGGACCATTCGGCTCTTTTATACCTGGTAAGGCAATAGAATTTGACGGGAAGATTGGCCAGATGGGTGCTTTTGCTGCAGGAATTTGACTTTGAGGTCATACATCGGCCAGGGGCCCTGCATGTGGTGGCTGACTACCTATCTAGGTTAGATTTCGGAGAGCCGCCGACGGGTGTAGCTGATGAATTTCCGGATGCATCTCTGTTTCTAACAGGAGCGACTGCAGAGGATATCACAGTCCCACAACAGGCAAGGGCCATTCCTAGCATCCCATGGACATGGTATGAGGAGATGTTTCATTTTCTCGATAGCGGCGAAATGTCTTCTTTCTTGTCCAACCAGCAGAGGAAACGTATGGCTATTAGAAGCAGGAATTTTGAGATTATTATAGGAAAGCTCTATTATCGTACAATGGCAGAGGTGTTACTCAGATGTGTGCTACCATAGGAGTAGGAAGTAGTATTAGAGGAAGTCCATACTGGTATTGCGGGAGGTCACTTTGCAGCATTAATCACAGCTCGAAAGGTTCTCCAATCTGGATTATGGTGGCCCACATTGTTTCAGGATGCGAGAAATTATGTGCAACAGTGTGATGTGTGTCAGCGGTTGGGGCAACCTACCAAACGGTCCAGAATGCCTTTTGAACTAGTTCTGCCTTTGGAGCCTTTTCAAAAGTGGGGTTTGGATTTTGTTGGTCCTTTTGAACCAGTGGCATCTTACACACGAAATAAGTATATCTTGATAGCCACGGATTACGCTACCAAATGGGTGGAGGCATGGCCTTTGAGAGATAACACTGCAGTTTCTGTGGCGAGATGGTTATATAAGGATATCTTTTCTAGATACGACTGCCCTATTGAGTTGGTTAGTGACAGGGGAAGTCATTTTTTGAATAAGGTGATGGAGAGAATGCTACGGTTTTATTTTGTATTACACATGAAATCTTCTCCATATTATCCTCAGGCGAATGGGCAAGCAGAATCAACTAATAAGCAATTAATTCGGATTTTAACAAAGTTGGTGAATATGCATCGAACGGATTGGGATGTGAAACTTCCTTCCGCCTTATGGGCCTATCGGACAACTTATAAAGTGGCAACAGGATTGACTCCTTTTAAGTTGGCATCAGTTTGAATCCTTTAAAGTGTGCATTTGCGGTTCGCAGTGGCAGGCTATTGGGGCATATCATTTCTGAAGATGGTATTTCTGTGGATCCGGATAAAATTGCCGCAATTATGGAAGCACGTGCACCTCGGAACCAGAAACAATGCCAGATTTTCCTGGGACAAGCTCGTTGGCATGGGAGGCATTTGCGGTTTGTCGCGCATTTAGCAATTCTGATCACTCAGGCAACTCATGCTATAGATTTTGAATGGACATAGGAATGTGACTTGGCTTTTCGGAGATTAAAACTCCAGCTATCCAAAGCTTCGATTATGCTTGCACCGAATTGGGGTCAGGATTTTCATGTGTTTGTGGATGCTTCGGATCGTGCTATTGGTAGTGTGCTGATGCAGGAAAAAAGTCAAGGATGGTTCCGACCTGTCTATTATGCCAGTAGACGATTATCATCCGTAGAAAGAAATTATTCCGTAACCGAAAGGGAATGTTTAGAGATGATTTATTCAGTAAAGAAATTCCGGCACTATCTGTTGGGCCGACGTTTTTTCTTCCATGTGGACCATTCGGCTCTTTTATACCTGGTAAGGCAATAGAATTTGACGGGAAGATTGGCAAGATGGGTGCTTTTGCTGCAGGAATTTGACTTTGAGGTCATACATCGGCCAGGGGCCCTGCATGTGGTGGCTGACTACCTATCTAGGTTAGATTCCGGAGAGCCGCCGACGGGTGTAGCTGATGAATTTCCGGATGCATCTCTGTTTCTAACAGGAGCGACTGCAGAGGATATCACAGTCCCGCAACAGGCAAGGGCCATTCCTAGCATCCCATGGACATGGTATGAGGAGATGTTTCATTTTCTCGACAGCGGCGAAATGTCTTCTTTCTTGTCCAACCAGCAGAGGAAACATATGGCTATTAGAAGCAGGAATTTTGAGATTATTATAGGAAAGCTCTATTATCGTACAATGGCAGAGGTGTTACTCAGATGTGTGCTACCATAGGAGTAGGAAGTAGTATTAGAGGAAGTCCATACTGGTATTGCGGGAGGTCACTTTGCAGCATTAATCACGGCTCGAAAGGTTCTCCAATCTGGATTATGGTGGCCCACATTGTTTCAGGATGCGAGAAATTATGTGCAGCAGTGTGATGTGTGTCAACGGTTGGGGCAACCTACCAAACGGTCCAGAATGCCTTTTCAACTAGTTCTGCCTTTGGAGCCTTTTCAAAAGTGGGGTTTGGATTTTGTTGGTCCTTTTGAACCAGTGGCATCTTACACACGAAATAAGTATATCTTGATAGCCACGGATTACGCTACCAAATGGGTGGAGGCATGGCCTTTGAGAGATAACACTGCAGTTTCTGTGGCGAGATGGTTATATAAGGATATCTTTTCTAGATACGACTGCCCTATTGAGTTGGTTAGTGACAGGGGAAGTCATTTTTTGAATAAGGTGATGGAGAGAATTCTACGGTTTTATTTTGTATTACACATGAAATCTTCTCCATATTATCCTCAGGCGAATGGGCAAGCAGAATCAACTAATAAGCAATTAATTCGGATTTTAACAAAGTTGGTGAATATGCATCGAACGGATTGGGATGTGAAACTTCCTTCCGCCTTATGGGCCTATTGGACAACTTATAAAGTGGCAACAGGATTGACTCCTTTTAAGTTGGCATTTGGCATGGAGGCAATCACTCCGGTGGAGCATGTGATTCCGAGTATGCGGATGTTGATTGCGGATCGGCTTCTTCCGGAGGATTCTATGATTTATCGATTGGATGTTTTGCAGGAACTGGACGAAGAGCGGCTGAATAGCTTTGCGGTGCTGCAGAATCTGCAGTCTAGGCAAAAAAAATGGATGGATCGCCCGAAAGCACGGCAATTTGTTCGGGGACAGCTGGACCTGGTCTTCAATTCCCGCCTCGGGAAGATGCCGGGGAAGCTTAAATTACGGTGGTCAGGACCATTCTGGATTTTTCAAGCGTGCGGGTCCATCTCTTTTTATTTGGCGGATTTGAGGGGGGAGGTTATTTCTGTACCGGTCAATGGTTTCAGACTGCGCCATTATGTTTCACCTACCACGATTCAATGACCCTTTGCTGTGGTACAAGAGCCGGAAGACTCCCTAATCATGATTGGAGATTCTTTTGCATGCAATCTTGGAAAGCGGGAAAGGATCTATGATGGTTGCGATACCGTAGATCGCTCTATTTTGGGAACTCATTGTGGAAAGGTTACTACTACATGCAGACAATTCTTATCGTGTTTCTCTTGTTTCGTGTGTTGCGCGCTCTTAGTTCTCTACTCTCTGCTCCTTCATCTCATCGCCACCATGACAGCTTCTCTCCTGCAATGTATTCCTTTCACTCCTGTACAGCAGCTAGCGCTTCGACGAGTAGACGCATGGCTGCAAGACTTGCGGCTGCGTGTGTTCACCAACCTGGATTGGCAAGGGATCCCAGTTCACCCGCAGGCAGCAGGTTTGATTGAGAAACTCGCTGCTGGCGATATGGTGGTGCTGAATAATCAGCAGATTTAATTGACAGCAGAAAGGATTTCAAGGTGTTGTTGTTTGCCCAACGATGGCGTGGTGCGCGCCTCTCATGTGATCCCTGCTGCAAATGTAGAACAAGAATTTGGTTTGAAGGTAAAAGGGGAGTATAAGCTGTCAGGGTTGTTAAATGTCGCAACCAGGGATGCATATCGGTGGTTTCTCGAGGCGATTTGGCTATAGGCCAAAACTTATACCATTTCAACCCGAGCAAGAAATGTTTTGCATTCGGCCAACTTTGGGCCAGTAGCTTGGGCAGCGGTGGTCAGAGAAAGCCTGCTGGCGGGGTGCCAAAGAGTGATGGCACAGTTGGGGAGGAATACCCCAACCAATACAAAGGTTGGCCAACTGCTCACATTGATTTTTCCTTTAAGAGAAGTTTTTCCTCTCGCCCTGCGTCCTCTCTGCCACTTTGAAGATGATCGCTTGGTGGTCCAAGGCACTAATGCTCCTCTGTCGCAAACACAAAGCTTGGCAGTGCCGGCTGAGAGGGAAACACAGCAGCAGCATGTGGGCACTGGGGATTTGCCTGGTCCATCGATAGCAGTGGTATCCTCTGGAGCCCAAGAGATGGCCACTGCAGGTACATGATCCGCAAGCCGCAAGCGCGGCAGGGAGGAACAACAATTTTTGACACCACCTCCGGCAACTGCATCTCTTCTTTCGGAGGATTCTGCGGTGGCTCGCTGGCGTCGCTGAATGCAAGAGAGAGTGGGCAGTGCTACTCCTGTGCGGATGAGCTCTCCGGTTGCGTATGTTCCCATTCAACCGAAAAATTCTGGCATTACCAATGCGGCCTCGACGGGAGGTACTCTTTCCGCAGCGCTACCTTGGGAGGCTACGGCAGCGACCCCTATTGACCAATTGCAGGCATGCGGCACTTTTTTGATCAGACTTGCAGAGTCTATTCGTGCAGCCTGGCCAGCCCCTGCCCCACAGAGGGAAGAGTCAATGAGCTAGAAGCGCAGGTAGCGGCTTCGCAGACTCGCATTGACGAGTTATTCACTCAAAATGAAGAGCTGATTGCAACAACTCGCCACCAGCAGGGGGCAGAAATACAAATGTTGCAAGGGGCTAATGCTGAGTTTGTGGCCTCTATTGAACAGGAACTTCTTCCGTTGAGAACGCAGCATAGCCTAGCCTCCTACTTAGCCTTGCACCCTGGCGATGTAATGATTAATATGAAAGATTTGGATGTGTTGGCAGTGGAGATGCAAGAAGATCTCCGAGTTTTTTTGGATAATCAATTACAAAGCTGGAGCACACGCTTGGCTGCTGAGGTGCGAGCACATCCACCCACTCAGCAGGTTGTGGTGCAACACCCCGAGTCGTCCAACACTGACAGAGGTAAGAGTGTTGTTCCCGAGGGTTTTGATGTTTCTGATTGGGCACAAGCTACAGAGGATTGTGCTGAAGCCCAGGCTCATGTATCTCGTTTGCAGAAAGATTCGTCAATTTCGTAAGGAGCGACGCAGGGTCTGTTTTTGGGTGGAGACCTTAGCTCATTCTTTTTCTCTGAGTCTACCACCTTGCCCTCCATTTTGGTCTTCTCTTAATAGATACCTTTCTCGCTATTATCCTTTACATACACCTCTTGCTCCTCTGCCACAGGCGCCTCAATCTATATCTTTGCCAACGCAGTTTATTCCTCGGGTTGCCTGGCCGGAACAAATCGATATAGATCCACGTCTTCTGGATGAGGTCTATCGGGCACATACTGCAGATTTTAGAGGCTTTGGCTATATTGATATTTCCTCTTCACCAGAGCAGGGTGAAGAACAACCACCGAAACCTTCCAATCAGAGGGGTTGAGTGTGGGTTCGCGCAATCCACCGTGCGTGCAAGATGTTACGGCATTAGCCGCACATGCGGTCATGCGGATATCTGGACACTGCGGATCAGGAGTCATGCGGTATGCGACGGCCGTAGCGGTAGTTCTTCACGGGATATCATGGGACAGGAGTGTGTGCACCGTTCCCGATCTGCGTTGGAGCAGCGGTTGTATATGGAGGGGCATACCTGTCTTTTGATGTAACTTAACAATCCTCTATGATATTCATGGCATCTACTGTTGTAACTCTGAGTCTGGCTTATACATGAATGAAGCAAGAGGTGTTCTGTGCCTGTGTAATGTGTACTTCCTTCTCTTGTCATTCTATATGTTGATGTTCACACAATGTAGTTGCGGGTAATCATTCCTGTAATGCCTATAGCTCCTGTGTGGGCAATAGCCATTACATCTGGCGACCACGATGCGTGATGGACGGCCCGCGATGAATATGCATGCGCACTAGGTTGCAGGGTCCGCCTGACCCTGTGGTTCCAATTGTAGGAAGACGACGGAGGAGAGGCGGTTCAGATGAATTTATTGTGCTGGAGGTTGGACGGCTTCGACTTCTTCTTCGGTTGATGCTTCCGCATGAGATACGTTCGGATTTGACACCTTTCTTCCCACCTTCCTTGGTGGTGCAACGGCATGGGCGTCCTTAGAACTTTGCATTACACGCTTCGGAGCCATAGCTTCAGAATGGAAAAAAGAAAAGCGCGTTGTTGAAGAGAGAGAGAGAGAGAGAGAGAGAGAGAGAGAGAGAGAGAGAGAGTGTCCACAAATAGGGTGAAGGCACGTCGAAGATTGAAGATGGAGATGGCTTGAAGGTGAGAGGTTAAGGGAGAGAGGCTTCCTCCGGCGCATCGTTGCAAGAGAGCTTCCGCTTCTGTGGATGTGTGTGTTAAAAGTGAGAGGAGAAGGATCCTTTATATAGGCCTTAGGGGGTGCTAAGAATACTGAGAGGTTTCAAGAATAGGAGAAGGAAAAAGCTTGCGTGTCATCGCGGCTTTAAATTTTTATATTTTTTTTTGGGTACGCGAATCCTATGCGCGATTTTAAAAAGCTCTATACTTACAAGTTCCCATTCTATTTTGAAAGAGAGAAAGAAAACTCACCTCTCTTTCTTTCCTAAAAATACTATCTCTAAGCTTTTTCTTCACACATAGATTAGGTTCCCACATAAACCTATTGTTCCACTTAAAGAAATATCATAAATAAATGGATTCTGAACCCGATTTTCAATCCGATTGCTCTGATAAACTCATGATGACTCATAAAATTGAGAATCTCAATTACTTTGCAAAATAACTGAAATGACTTATATGGATAAATGTTGGGTACATTACATTCTACATGCTCACATGTCACATCATTGCCCCTTGTTACAATGGAGTGTGATCCACTTGTTCTAGTTCCAACACGTGCATGGCCACTTACCATTCCAATACTTGGATTACCCAGTCCTACTCCAAGACCTAAGAGAGCCTCAAATGATGCTGCTCCAAAACATGATATGGCCTGTCCAATACCCTAGATTGCAATAATAATTACAATACTTTGTCCCAGTCGAATACTTGAGGGTGCTCCAATAGTTGCATTACCTCTTCCCACTCCAATACTTGAGGCTTCACTTGATGTTGTTGCAATGTAGGAATAAAATGGTCAACATCCTACAAGGCAAAGAGGTGTCTACCTTCCCAGCATCACTAGTGTTGTAATTTGGTCCTAAGAGAGACATGGTGAGGGAAAGAGGGAGAGAAAGAGAGGGATTGCCCATGAGATATAGATATAGACAAAGCTTGATGAGAAAAAGAGAGATCTATGCTTCACATGCATTCTTCTAACTCAGGGGGAAAGGTGTCATTTGCTCACACATAGGGTCCCTCTACGAAATTGTCAAGAACATGGGTCAATTTTTTACTTTATTATTACAACAAAATTTTAAAATTTCCCACCATTCTTTGAATGATAGGGAACTATCATTCCACCACCAATGTTCGGGATATAGGTATTTAGTCCATCTTACCATGCATATACCCATATAACAACACATGATGCCATTATAAAAGCAACCATCCCAAATTAGCAAGTATGCTATATGCCAAATGAACACTACTACATACATGATCTTTCCATAGGTTTTAAGGCCTTTTATCTAAGGCAAAATTTTAATAATTAATTGTGTGGTCAATGCCAAGCTAGATATTGGGGTGGCACTCCAAGAGTTAGCTTGACTTGTGTGAGGATTCATAATAGAAGCTAGTACACCATTTTGACATGTACAACTCTAGATTTTTGCATAGCCTTCCATATACGTGCAATAATCTTTTTATGCATCTGCAAGTAGGAGGAGTTGGTATGAACCCAACAGAACAATTGTCTCCATACTTTATCCAAAATAAAGTCAATTTATAATTCTCAATACTCACAGTCTTAATTCTAGATGATTTCCTAGAATTGAGTTTAGTGTCCCGACAACTTGCTTGTCAAGTTCAATGCAGACGAGGCTGTAGTGGTGGCTGCTCTCATATGGAAAACTTATGGTTGTTACTTGCAGCATTGGACAATGGGCAAGCCACTTCTCAAATGTGTTGATAGGGGTGTTTATCATTATGAGAAAGGCAGAAATCTAGGAATCCAAGTTATATATTTTTGCATGGCTTTGTGCAAGTAGCCGGCTCTTGATCAAACTACAAGACAATTACTAGTTGCTAGTCTCTAGCCTCAAGGCTGAATAAAAATATGCTGAAGCTGGTGAAAGAATATTAGTTCAGGAAGATATATACAATTGAATCTGTAATTTGAGCATTTGGATCCCGCAATATATTGATATCTGTAGAATCTAATGCAAGTCTTCTTATACCTTCTTCTAGCCATATATCTACTATTAATCCTTCCTTCATAGATTATAATATTTTGTTGTTGCTGACACCGATTTCATGTGTAGCAGTGTGGTAGTTATTAATCTCTTATTCTATAGAATTTGCTGCCTTTCAGTTTATTCATCTCCTCTGCACACCAATTTTCCTACTCAGCCTTGGCTGGTATTCAAATCGTTGATGACTTCTACAATTTTCACCACCAATGGCTTTGATGGAGGAATAAGCAAAATTTACTTCATTTTATTGTCTATTAATTCATTGGGCTGGAGCAGCTTATCATATCTTCACCTTACTCTTTTCAAAGTTTCACTGTCCTTGTCCATAATCGTTACCCGATGTGCATGTGCTGCAACAATTGTTATGTCATTGAAATATTCTAGCAAAAAATCTTTTGCTACCTCTTGTAGTGCCAGCAGTGCAACACGTTTCCACCTCATGGTCCCAAAATATGCTTCCTCACATAATGACGTGGCTAGTCTTTGGAATGGAAACTTTGGTACAAGAAGATCAATACATTTTTGAGCCTTCTTGATTTCCTTGAACAACTGGATGTGTCTTTGTAGCCTCTTCATCCTTGGAGCTTTCAATATTTTCATGGGTTTTTCTGGTCTCTTCATTTTACTAGCAGATATTCCTCCTGCTTTAGCAGCCAAACCTAGTCCTTTGCTTGCCTTTCTCGCAGTCACCTTTATTCTTGCCATTTACCTATAAGCCAATCTCTCTCTCTCTCTCTCTCTCTCTCTCTCTCTCTCTCTCTCTCTCTCTCTCTCTCTCTCTCTCTCACACACACACACACACACACACACACACACACACACACACACACACACACACACACACACACACACACACACACACACACACACACACACACACACACACACACACACACACACACACACGCATGCACGCACATGCACACGCACACGCACACGCACACGCACACGCACACACATACACACGCACACACACGCACACACAGCATGTCTGCGCGTTCTCTGTCTGCTAGGCTCCGCGCCTATTTTTTTTGTGCTGCTCCCCACTAGGTGCAGAGAAGCGCCTGGTTGGGGAGGTTAACCTCAGCCCCTACCTCCTCCCATCACCAGGCACAACCCCGTCACCTTGAGATTCCTTCACCCTACTCGTTATTCCTTGCTTCTCCGCCTTCAACTGTTAAGACAAAAGACTGTTCACACACATACATTCACCTGTTGGAAGCCCTGACATTTAATTGAAGATATCCACCCTCGAGACATCACCAACGCACCCATGCAAGAGTTTCCCTAATGTGGAAGCCGCCCCAAGAAAGGACCTTCCTGCCTGACAAGAAGCGAGAATCGCCACCCTCGAGGCCCAAATCAAGAAACTTGTAGAGGAAAATGCAGCGCTCAAGCTGCGAGTACACAAGCTTGAGAACGTGCAGGGGGTAGAGACCCTTCTTGCAAAACACAAGAAGTTGAAGCTTCCCTCACCAAGTCTGTTGCAGTGGTTCAAGACAAGGTACATGAAGTTGCACATGGCATCATGGAGAAGATTCACAGGGAGTTCAAGCGGCCCTCCAGGAACGCCCTCACGAGAGTCCCTCAGCCTCAAAGTCAGAGTTGGGGGAACTTCCACCGCCATGGTGCACTGAAGAAGACAACCTCAAAGATGCGATCACCAAGCTCAATGACATACTCCATCCAATCACCATCATCCAGTCGAGTACAATCTCATGGATCAATGACATGCAAAAATGCATGCCAACCGAGCATTACATCATCACCTTCAAGGACAAGGAGGAAGGACTAAAAATATTGTGCCAATCTCGCCTCCTCAAGGGGACCAAGCTCTGGGTATCCAAGGAATTAACCACCAGCTCAAATGCAAAGCAACCAAGCTCAAGAAGATGCACAAAGCTTGCAAACAAGGAAAATGTGCAGTTTATCAAGGGGAGAAAGCGGTCATTCAAGAGTTTTGAACATTGAGACAGGCTCTCCCTATTCCTAACCCTCCTTAAAATCTATTTTTCTTTTTCTCCTTCTCTCTTTTTTTTGATGGACTCTCAGTCCTTAACTGATATGTATCTGACGCCTTCTATTGGAAGAAAGTTGTACTATTGTGTTTTTCGATCCCATGGGTCATATGTGACCTCCATGGATGATAATGAAATCTCTCTCTCTCTCTCTCTCTCTCTCTCTCTCTCTCTCTCTCTGACAAGCTCTCTCTTCTCTCTCTCTCTCTCTCTCTCTCTCTCTCTCTCTCTCTCTCTCTCTCTCTCTCTCTCTCTCTCTCTCTCTCTCTCTCTCTCTCTCTCTCTCTCTCTCTCTCTCCCCCCCCCCCCCCCCCCCCCGCCTGAAAGTGGCATTGTGATGTGTGGATTTTTCAAAATATAGATTGATATTTGTGCGCCATTGTGCACACTAGTCCAAGTCATTGTGCCATAACATAATATTCTTCTTTACACACACAGACACACACACACACACACACACACACACACACACACACACACACACACCCTCTCTCTCTATCTCTCTCTCTTCCTTTCTGTACCTAGGCTCTACTTCTCCTCCGTGGTTTCATTCCCATAATTGTCTATCTATCTACGACAAAGTGACATTATGGCGCACGTATGATGTTTTGCTAATAATAGAATGGCGCCATTGTGCAAACTCGACAAATTATGGGCAGTGGTATTTTTGGCTTATGCAGTAGTCCCAATAACATATTATTTCTAGTTTAGCATATACACACACACAACACTATTCTCTATCTCCCCTTTCCTTACTCTTAATCTACTTCCCTCTCTATGTCTCTCTCTCATACCTGCAAGTATATGTAGAATTTGGGTTTCTCTAATGGATAGCAAGACCCTTAGCGTTGTCGCCTTGTGCAATGATCTTTCAAGCTGTGCTTTCTTTCGCTGTCTTAGTTCCCCCCCCCCCCCCCCCCCCCCCCCCCCTCTCTCTCTCTCTCTCTCTCTCTCTCTCGTGCGCGATGAAGTATGCGGGCTGTATCTTCTTCTTCTTCTTCTTCTTCTCTCTCTCTCTCTCTCTCTCTCTCTCTCTCTCTCTCTCTCTCTCTCTCTAAGGTGCTACAATAAGCATGCCAACCAATATTGTACAACCCATTAAGTATGAAAGTGACCTCTCAATCAAAATTATACGGTGCAATAAATGCCCACTAGTTAATTTTAGCCGTTTGACACGTGTAAAGCATGTAGTTATTTTTTGTGCATGGCGGAAATGGTACTATGAATGATTAGATTATGTGAGTGTGTGTGTGTGTGTGTGTGTGTGTGTGTGAGAGAGAGAGAGAGAGAGAGAGAGAGAGAGAGAGAGAGAGAGAGAGAGAGAGAGAGAGAGAGATACACTTAGGTAGAGGTTGTACACACACACATACACACACACACACATAGGTACGCAGAAAAAGAGAGTAGAGAGTGAAGGCTAGAAATGTTCCCAAGGTCCTAGTGAGGTTTTCATCTCTGGAAGGTTGCCATGCCAAGCCCAGGAAAAGGTAACACCTACTGTTGTTTATTTCATATACGTGTGGTTTAATGCAAATTGAGAGAGAGAGAGAGAGAGAGAGAGAGAGAGAGAGAGAGAGAGAGAGAGAGAGAGAGAGAGAGAGAGAGAGAGAGAGAGAGAGAGAGAGAGAGAGAGAGAATAAACTTTATTTGTGTCCTATGACGCACATATATGTAGTATCGGTCTGCCGATACTACATATATGTAGTATCAGTCTGTCGTGGAGCATATAAGGGGTAGCAAAATAGGGAGAGAGAGGAGTTGGAACTCAAAGAAAATGAGCTGCTCTATAAACCTCTGTAAAATGCCAACATTACCTATGAGACCAATCTGTCACACACACACACACATAGAGAGAGAGAGAGAGAGAGAGAGAGAGAGAGAGAGAGAGAGAGAGAGAGAGAGAGAGAGAGAGAGAGAGAGAGAGAGAGAGAGAGAGAGAGAGAGAGAGAGAGAGAGAGAGAGAGAGAGAGAGAGAGAGAGAGAGAGACCAACAACTTGCAATTTAGGAGAAATGTGTTATAATATTTAATAAAAAAGTCAAATGCTGGTGTCTCCCAATACTTACCTATTATTGCATGTATTATGTTTTTCTTATGACTAAGATCTCACAGAATGAAGAGGTAGAGGGTCAATCTAGAAATTGTCTTAGGTGAACATGAAGTAGAAGGGAGACCACCTCAGTTGCAAAGATGCTCTTTAAAGAGAGATGTGGGCTTTGCTCAGGCTAAAGATATATTTCTTGGAGATGATGTTATGGGGATAAAGGAACCCCCCAATGACTCAGAAGCATCAGAACAAGAAGAAGTGCCTGTAAGCCAGAAGCTTCAAGTGACTAGCACCAAAAAGAGAGACATTGATCTTTCTTATGCATGTGAGCCAGCTACAAAATGGGGTTGAAAATCCTGCATGTGTGGATGAAAGACTGTTTGATTTTGTAGTATTTGGAGGAGCTGTTGAAATGTTTGACAAGGTCTCTTTTATCTTCAATGCCCCATTCATTCTGGATGACCTTATAGCTCAGGACAATGATTTTCTCAAGTCTGAAAGAGAGAGGTTTGATCTTGAGGTCGAAAGGGGCAAGTTGGTTCTCGTTGACATGGTGGTGGTGCACTTAAAAGATTGTGATTCCACAAGACGGTCATGGCAAGAAGTACCATCAACTGCCTATCATCTATAGACCCTCATGGTATCCTATGCACAAACAAGATTGCAAGCTAATCAAAGAATCCTTTCGGTTCCTTCTATTCCTAAATTCTCTATTTGCTAGTCTCTTGAAAGATCCTTCAGAGGTAATGGATGAGGAGGATCTACCACTCGATGAACAAGATGATGAGGACATGGAGTCCAATGGAGTCCAATGAGGTTCCCGAGATTGAGGAGGATATTAATCTTGAGGGAGAGGCTAAAGAGGTGTACTGAAGAAAAATACTTACAGTTAAAACATCTGACATCATACTACCTTTACATGTGTCTGGCTTTAATGAGAAGCAAGCCACATAGATGCTTCTTGGATTGCGAGAGATCATATATTTTCCTTAATGACAATCAAAGTATATTTTCTTTAAGGGAGGACTTTGCACTTTCCCCACTCAAAATTTCAAGAGGGGAGGAGTGGATTTGTATCTGATGACAACAGTGAGATGGCGAGGTGATGGAGACCTCCAATAACCCAATGGAGTGCCTCAAAGTCTACTTTGACAAGGAAGAAAAGTATAGAGAGACACTTCCAGATGAAGCTACCTTCCAGCTATCAAAAACAACCTCAGGCCATCAACCAGTACTCAAGAAGTAGAGGACTGGATTACAAGTCCCGCACAAGGGTCCATGGACCTATGGAAGGATGAATTATATATGCAAGATGAGAGCTATGTTGTAGCCCCCCCCTCCCACAAAAAAAACTCTAGCTGTCAGTGTCTTTCTCTAACTCATCCTTTTGTGTACAGTCATGGATTACTGAAAAGGACGACTTCCTTCGCCATCGGACAATGCAGCACTAGGACAATACATTGCCAGAATATGTGGGACACCCATACTAGTCTTTCACAATGGAATGTCCCAAGAGGGAAGTAGTGCAACATTCGCCCTCAAGATGCTCTCACACTTCTTAGGTGGACCAATGCTACCACAAAATGCAAATAAAGCTATCCTTGTAGACAAAGTTTTTGCTACATAATGTTTTGGATAATGTCCGGGGTACATTGGTGGTCGTGCAACTTATTATTACACATACACAACAATGGCACTCACTTTGAGAAACAAAACCCAAAATGAACTCTTAGATTATGGCAAACATTTAATGATCTGATACAAGGGTAATGTGCCAAAAGATAACCACTATCTATCATCAAGTTGAGAGACTTGTGACTTGTACTGTATTTATTATATCATTAGGCATCTCTTTTACATGTTGTGACCTAAAATCAAAATCTCTTGATCCACCTATGGTTAACATATTTCATTGTCTCTCTCCACTTTCTTTCGCCTTCATGAGCACTAGAGTTGTTGAATACCTCTACTCGTTTCCTTTCCCTTTGTTGCAAATGCCTAATTGCTTGTGTTGTTTCCAAATAGTCCAATACATGTTTTTGCTGCAGACGGTGAAGGATTCGATGATAAAACCACTGAAACAACTCTTTCAAACTGTTTGCCTTATCCTGAGAGCCACCATGTTGTGTGCGTCTGAAATATGCATTCCTCGCCATGTAATGAGACTTTTCCAAGCCTTGGGTGTGTGCCATATGCCTGGGTTTCCATACTTTCAAATGAAGTATGGTAAGTGATTGAAAATTATGTGTTGCAAATAAAGCAAGTTGTCAGGAATTTTAAACAACCTTTTAGCGCTTATCATTTAAAAGGGTGATTTAACAATACCATGTAATCAGTAATCGGAGATTTAGTCCATGCTGTCTTAAATGTTTTCTTTAGTAGCTGAAGGTTCTCCTTATAATTGTTTAAATCATTTTGTGTCCACTCATCTTTGTCACACATCTGAAATAGCACACCGATGGAATACCACACTTCACCCTTGGCATTGAGAGTTGTGGGTTCCTGGTCCTTCATTGCCATATGGAGAATTTTCCATTGCTGAAACTCAATTTTGCTGACATAAGTGGATCGATATATCCTTCCACTCTTGGTTAGCTTCTTATCTTTCACACCTATTGGTTTTGATAAAAAATGACGTGCCTTGACTCCATGAATAGATGGTTTGCAAGGTACATCTTTATCATTGGTTGACCTTTTCTCGTCCCTGAAGGGGAGGAGCCAGGAGCACAGCGCAAGTGGAGGAAGAATACGCGCACACACACCACCATAGCCACACACATAGGTTGGAGGGAGAGAGCCAACACATACTGTGTGTCCCCTTTCTTTCTTCTCTATCTTATGCACTAAGACACATTATACTTAGTGTTAGTGGCTCACACAAGTGTATAGCTGTACACTTAGGGTTAGTAGCAATTAGTGATGGGCGATCAGTCAGATGGCCATTAAACCTTACATTCTCCCACTTGATGGCCAATGTCGGAGACTCAAGAATGGAAGAGAACCACTCTTCACCCAATGCCCATCAACTCACGACAATGCTAAAATTGATGGCTGGAGAGACTTTTAATGAGTGCATTTGCCGTGTTCTCTGACGTAGGAATCTTACTAAATCAAGGCTCTTGTTTGCTAGGCATTGATGACTGAAGTGATAACACACATCAACATGTTTCGTTCTGGAATGAAACATTGTATTTTTAGCCAAGGCAATAGCACTTTGACTATCACAATGAAGAGCTGGTGTACACTGCTCAAATCCAAGATCCAAGGTCTATGGTCAGTTTGATAGTTTATGTGCCTCAATTGGTCTCTATACAGTCTGCTTTTGAGACGCATTGCCCTCTTTATGCTTTGTGAATGAAATACTTGGTTATTTTGTCTCGTATTTTGGTTGACATAGTCCCAAATACAAAGGAGACTGTGCCAAAATTTTCTTAAGAATCTTTTGGTAGTCTTGTTACCATGTCTATAGTAAAGACCGTGACATTTATGACATAAAGAAGTTTGATGGCACTAATATTCAGCTTTGGAAGAGCCAAATGCATGATGTGCTTGTCCAAAAGAAGAAAAATTTTCCTATTGCCTATGCGGCTAGAACTGAAGATATGCACATGACCCAGTTTCAGTGGGAGGAGCTTGATGAGCTATGCACGTCGTCGATTAGACTACACCTTGGTGAGTTGGTGTAGTTTTCAATGTTAGAATGCGAGACTGCTCATGCTTTAGGGCAGAAATTATGCGACACTTACGAAAAGGATACAGCTAACAATAAGGTTTTCTTGATGCGAAAACTTTTGAACCTTCGTACCTGACTCCTTCGTATGAAGGAGTCACGTAGCATTGCCATCCATATTAATGATTTTGATTCTCTTTTTGCCCAGATTCGTGCACAGCGCATGACCATTGATGATGAGATGAAAGCAATTGTTTTGCTTTGTTCGTTGCCACCCTCTTGGGATATCGTTTGCACAACTGTAAGTAACTCTGCTCCTAATGGTACACTAAAGTATGATGTTACTAGTGCACTTTTGTCAAAGGAGATGTGTTGGAAGACCATGAATAGCTCAAAATCATGGCAAAGCTCATTATGTGCAAAGGGATGATAAGCAACGTAAGGGCCGTTCTTCACAATGTGAGTCCAAGAAAGAGGGCAATAGAGATGCATCAAAGGGTAGATCAAAGTCTTGTGGTTGTCACAATGTTCAATGACATTATTATGATAAGTTTGGTCACATAAAGAAGGATTGTGATGCTTGGAAGCGTGACAAAGAGAAGGGCGAAGGTAAAGGCAAAGATCATGATGATAAAGAGGAGAAACCAAAGAGTTTGGTTAAGATTGAAGAACTGAACATAGTTCAGGATGATAGTGATGTGGAAGACATTAATATGTTGACTGAAAATAATGATGTCTTTTATGATGCACATGAAACTCTATCTTTGCAGAGTTCTATGCCAGCTTAATTCCTTGTTAGTGGTGAAGTATCCCATACATTGCATGTCACATCTCATAGGCATTGGTTTACTACATATGAGGGAACCATTGGCTCTGTTACACTTGGTGACAATTACTCTTGTGACATTGTTGACGTAGGTGATATTTCCATGGGATTGAAGTTTTTCATCCATAATGTGCGTCATGTTTCAGCCTTGACATGCAATTTGATTTCAGTTGGACGTCTCGATGACTTGGGTTGCAAAGTCACTTTTCATCAGTAGTCTTGGTGTGTTGCGCGCGAAGGGTCATCTTATTGTAGCCCATGGTTTTAAAGTTGGTTCATTTTATCCTCTTTATGTATCTGATAAAAACAGTGTTCTTTCTATAATCGAGCTGCCAACCGTTGCTTTGTGGCATAGCCGGTTAGGACATATGTCAAAGAAGGGAATGGAGACACTCTCTCGTTTGGGCTACTTACCATCTTTGTCATTTTTCAATTTTCCCTTTTGTGAGCACTGTTAATATGGAATGCAAACATGGACACATCGTACACATTCTTTTGACAAAGAAAGAAAACCTTAGAGCTTTTGCACAGTGATTTATGTGGGCCTATGCCTTCTAAATCCCATGGTGGTGCGTCCTATTATGTTACATTCATTGATGATGCAACATGGCATGTTTGGGTCTACACCATGAAGTCTAAAGATGAGAGATTTTCTTGCTTCAAGAAGTTCTTATCTAGTGTTGGAACTCAGTTTAAGTTGAAAGCTTTGCACTTAGAAAATGGTGGAGATTATGTCTCCAAAGAGTTTACAGACTTCTGCTGAAGTAGGGGAATTAAGCGTGAGTTTACAGCTCCTTATACCCCTGCACAAAATGGTGTTGTGGAAGGAATGAATAGGACAATCCAAGAGTGGACTATGTCTATGCTATCACATGAAAATTTACTGCAAGCATTTTGGGCTGAAGCATTATACAAAGCCGTGTACTTGATCAATAGATCACCACATGCTTCATTACAATTTTGTGTACCTTTGGAGTTATGGTCAGGACATAAATTGTCTTATGAAAAACTCCACACATTTGGCTGTGAAGCTTATGCACATGTACCGAAGGAGTTGCGTGCTAAGCTAGATCCTAAGTCCAACAAATGCATCTTCATTGGCTATGTCGTAGATGGTTTGCTATCGTTTATGGGATCCAAAAAGTCGATCAATGATCCATAGCAGGGATGTTTTCTTTAATGAAACTAAGATGCATAGACAACCAGTGAAAGAGATTGAATTCGGGAAAGTGACAATTTTTGATGTATCACCTCCTGACTAGACAGCTCCCGAACCACTTACTACACATGCTAGTACGAGTTCTGATCAGCCGCGCCAGAACATTTTGTTCCAAACATTGATTTTGTTTTGCTGACAGATAGTGGTGAGCCTTCTTGTTACAAAGAGGATATGCTAGCCAAGGATAACATTCAGTGGGAATATGCTCTGATACCATATGAAAGGGAGGAGCCGGGAGTACAGCGCAAGCTGAAGAAGAATACGCGCGCACACACACACACACACACCACCATAGCCACACATAGGTTGGAGGGGGAGATCCAACATGTATTGTGTGCCCCCTTTCTTTCTTCTCTATCTTATGCACTAAGGCACAATACACATTGTACTTAGTGTTAGTGGCTCACACAAGTGTATAGATGTACACTTAGGGTTAGTAGCAATTAGTGATGGGCGGTCGGCCACATGGCCATTAAATCTAACAGTCCCACTAGATTTTCACATTGCCCCCTTGGAGACCCATCTCTGACAAAACCAGTTTATGCACCTCTATTGCAACCTTCTATTCTTTTGAGTTCTTGATTTTCCAAGCAAACCCAATGTACATATATACCAACTTCTCCACAATTCTACAAAGAGCACACATTGTACAAATGTGACAAGTGGAATATCTAGAACTGGGTGGAAATTAGGATCCTCATTGTGGCGAGTAGGAGCCTTTCTCCACCATTTTGGGCCCATCGTCTTTGCAGGCTCCATGCAATACAAGCATGGAATACTTACCATAGCACCCTTTCCACAATTATACATACACTTCAGTGTTTTAAGGTCACTTGCAAGATGCCATTGGACTTGAAAGTCTCCCCTCCCATTGACAACCAACACCTTTCCTTGATTCATTTGTTTATCAATGATATCAGGGATAGGGGTCTGATGGAACACCCAATATAAAATATCGTGGTCTTCTTTCTTTACCTTCAAGATTAAATCCTCATGAGACGTGAACTAAAGTTAAAATTAAATCTCAAGAACTCTCACCAAAGCTGAAGAGAAGATGGAAATGGAATACCTGAAAAGCACTAAGCCACCATATGTTTGTTTCTGATTGAACACTGAAGTATGAAGGATCATCAGTGGGGCATTTTGAAAGAGCCAATGTTACTGTGACTTGTCATAAAATCTAATATCTAACCAACCCAAATGATTTTCTCATATTAAATTGATCACTTAATGTGGGAGAATAAATGGGAACAAGTGTTAAGATATAGATATGTGCTTATAGATCTATCTCAACACGGGGCCAATAGTAAAGGGGCCCAAATGGGATATGGTCTATCAAGAGCAAGGCTAACCAATGGAGCATAAGACCTTAGGGTTAGTTTCATTGAAGACCTCCAATAATGTGTGTAAAAGTCCTTTGACCTTAGGTAAGCTAGGACTGAGCTTGAGGTGGGAACTCGGCCCAAGCTCAAGGTGCTTGTCGTGCTTGAGGTGCTTGTCCTGCTTGAGGTGCTTGTCATGCTTGAGGTGCTTGATTAAGATGCTTGAGGTGCTTGACTGGATCCATGCTTGAGGTGCTTGACTTGGTGCATGATTAAGGTGCTTGAAGTGCCTTGAGAAGCTTGCCTGAGATGCTTGTGGGAACACCCCCTACTTCAAGTGCTTAGTCATGCTTGATGACTAAGGGGCTTGCTCATCCAAAGTCAAAAAGATCCCT
The DNA here is from genome assembly GCF_014529385.1 of Adiantum capillus-veneris. Taxonomy (NCBI): domain Eukaryota; kingdom Viridiplantae; phylum Streptophyta; class Polypodiopsida; order Polypodiales; family Pteridaceae; genus Adiantum; species Adiantum capillus-veneris. Next base: position 112,050,603 of record NC_140943.1, on the reverse strand, counting down.
ACAAGGAGGGGGGCGAGCCTACAAGGGGGGGGGGGATGATAGAGAACACACACACACACACACACACACACACACACACACACACACACACACACACACACACACACACACACACACACACACACACACACACACACACACACACACACACACACACACACAAGGGAAGCCCCAGCTTGAAGAGGCAGCAAGGACACTTGTCAAGTTCCTCCTCATGTTGCCCTCATGGTGTGCCTGAAACCTATTGGTTGGCCACCCAAGGGTTCCAATGATAATTTAGGATATTTAATTAATTGATTTTGCATTTATCAAGTCCTCTCTCTCAAAGGGGAAAGGGGGACACTTGTCCCAAGGCTACCCATGTTGCTTGTAATGGCTCCTGCTTGTGATTGGCTAGGCCTGGAGGGGTCCAATGAGCTTCAAGCATGAGCTACAAGGGGGGGTCGACCCAAGCAAGCTAGGGGGGTGCTTAGGGGGTATACTCACCCACACACACTCACAAACACTCTCATTGTGTACTGTGCAAAGTGCAAGAGCTCCCTCTCTTTCTCCAAGCAAGTAGAGGTTGAGAGCCTACACCAACACTCTTGGCTATGGAGTGCAAATCCATCCAAGAGCCATGCTTCAATGCTTGAGCTTGCCATCTATTTCTTCTTCATTACTATGCTATTATGTATGCTAGCACAAGAGTTATGATAAGTGAGGAACTAGCTCTTTCTCGTATGAAATGTTTCTTCTTCCTCTTCCCTACCCTCATTCCCTGCTAGCTCTCTCCACCTTCGAAGGTGTTTGAGGTCTTGGGATTGAGGCTTGGTATAGTTAAAGCTTTCTTCAAGTTTAGGTTATGCTATGATGGTGATGCATGAAGCTTTCCATCTTCATTGCTTCACCTAGGTCACAAGGAACACAAAGAATGTATTGTAACAAGTCTCTCTTTATGGGAGAAATCATAATACAAATGCCTATTGGAGGGGGGACCGGCTCCACATGAATCCGGTCCTCAACTATTGTCATGTTCTCTAAATTCTCTCTCTTGCAAAAGTATTGTCTATGCCAAGTTAACTAATTGCTATAATTATGTTGCTATCTTCAATTATGTCTACCCGCTATGCTCACAAAATCATTTCTTGAAAGTACTCTCATTAAATTCTGCTACTCTCAAATTGAATAGGCAAATTCCATTACAGTGACTCATTCTAGCTTCTTGTCTTTGAGAATCTCACACTCATCTAGCTTCAAGAAAAAAAAGCAGAATGCCACCTGTCTCTTAAAAATATTACATTGTAGAACTCAAGCATTCTAGTTTGCAACAAAGTGAGATCTATGAAGATAGTGTTGTACTCATTGTAGGTTCAGTTGTTCCTTGAGATCTATAAATACCATCAATATGAAATGGACATCCAATGAAATTTGTATGTGCATGGTTGAGTTGAAGTCTCTCTTTCTAGTCACTTGTTGCTGTTGGTAGAAGTTTACACTTTATTCCATTCTTCACAAAAATGGAGGAGATAGACCGCTGAATAGCTGAGTACCCTCTCTTACTCATTCCAAGGGAGTCAAGTGTGCCCTGTATTTCACTGGCAGACACTACACTCTTTGTAATAAAATGGTCAACAACATCCCGCTGCAAAACCTTATACTTTTTGTCATGCATTATATCCTTTGTAGGACCACTTGTTATCAAAGGCTTGAACTACTTTCCTACATTGGCCTTTGGATCTATCTTTTCTTTGTCTGGATATATAGCATGTCTACATAGAAAATATAACAGGCATAAGAAAAAACAATGCATAGGTGAACTAAACTAAAAGGTTCACAATCCTGACGTCAATGCTTGGATTCTTTTCTTGAGTCCTCCAGAGCCAACCTTCAAGGTTTCATGATTTCGTAGTCTCTTCTTTCACACACGAGCACCTAAGCTTGTATTTTTCCTTTGTAAGTTCTGCAATTTTTGTTGCAATACCTATATTTATTGTGCAAATATTTATGGAAGAGCTTTGAAGCTTGCGAGAAGAGCGACTCAAAAATCTTACCAAAGAGAAAAAGAAAGTGGATGAAACAGTATTCGATGCTGATGACAAAGATGAGGTGGAGCTCAACAAGAACTTCAAACAAAGGAAATTTGAGAAACTAGAGAAGATCAAACAATATAGAAGGAGGAAAGTGGCCAAGGAAGTGGAGCTTGTCGACACCTTTTGACAACACATCCACAAAGTACTCAAAAGAAAGGCCAAGTAGCGAGCCAAAGAAGATTTCAAAAAAAAAAAGGTGGATGATTTAGAGTCTCCATAGGACTCTCTCAAGGGTCAAGACACAACACAAGAACAACCGCCAAGGGAGGAGAAACATATGAAACACAAGGTGCTCACATTGAGACTGAGCAACAGTTTTTACCCAAACCGACAACACCACCGCCTATTGATGAAGACAAAGAAGAATCTGGAAAGAAAGATGTCGATCACAAGCAAGAATCACTTGAGCCAAAAGATTTTAAGAAAGGTAAGTATGGCCAAGAGGAGACATAGACAACTCATGAGGGCCCAAGAGAAGAAGGAAGCTACAAAGACAGATCAAAGTCAACAAGAAGAAAGAGACCAAGACAAAGCATTGAATCAACAAGAAAGAGAAGATTTGGTGCCCATGACTTCTCAACAACATATAATCAAGAAAGAGGCATAGTATCACTGCACTTGAGAGTCATCATTGAAGATGCTGACCGGATAATACAAAATTTTGACCTAGATAATGATTTAGAGGCAATACAGCTTCAATTCAAATTCCCACAAGCAATATCAAGGACCTAGATGATCAAGACAATAAAAAGGAGGTAGATGTGGCAAAGCTACAATTGCAAATACAATGCCTTAAAGAAGACATAAAGAACTTGCAAGAAGGACTGGAATGAGCTACAAGAGAAGTGGAGGGATACTTGTATGACAGTGAAATGCAAGTGGAGCAGCAATGACTGGAAGAAGAGTTGGAAAAGGAGCATCACCAGAATGCAAAGCTAGTGACTTGTACAACATCGTAAAGAACACTCTCTCCAAGCTCCTGGCCATCCAAGACACAATGGCTCGAGAATCTACTTCTTAAGAACCATCAAAAGTTCTTGAGGATCTTAACACTATCAAAGTGGAGCTGGCTCTCAGGCAAAGTATGATTGACAGATAATGATAGTAGACCATATGGCCATAGAAGCTCAAAAAGACCAAGAGATCCATACACTAAAGGAACAACTATCTAAGATACAAGGTGACTTAGCTACCCAAGGTGAAAAACACACAAAGGAATTCAAGGAAAATACATGGAAATCAGTTCCCTGCAAGCAAAGGCAGTGATACCAACTTCACCTTAAGAACAACAAAAGTAGAGACAATAAGGGTAGACCTACCTCTAGAAGATCTACCAAGTACATTTATTGAGGGTAGGATCCATGATTTTGAGGACACATGAGAGCTCACAAATGCCAATGAAGAAATGTAAAGCTGGATCACTGAGATTCAAGACCCGTCACACAAGGAGTACATGCAGTATGAGCTCGAGGTCTTGGAATCCGTAGATCTATTAATGATGAAGCCTGACAAAGTGGTCCAAAATTTTGGCCAAAAAATGATACCCTTACCACCACTAATGAAGCAAGAACTCAACAAGAAGCTCTCTTATGGAAAAGAAAACTCCTTCCAACACTTGAACCAAACAAGAAGAAGACTACATGGATGTGCCAAAGTTGGTGAATCAAGTGCTCCCAATCCTACATAATCAAACTCTATGGCATAATAAACTAGTTTAAGAAGCAGCCATAGGATAAAACAACCCATCACAATGCACCCCAACATCTCAAGATTGACCCAAATTTTTGTCTTATCAATAGGCGACGATCTTGGGAGATTCATGAAGCATGGAAAAGCGGGCGACCATCTGTGTTGAACTATCCAGTGTTGACAAATCCAATCAACAACTACAAGCCAACAAAATCATATATGGTGCACACTTTACATGCAATGATCACACAACTGCGGGATGTTCCCAACCTCACCTACCAGATGCTGGTCAAAATAGCAAAGATGATCATGACCTGCATCACAACATTTAAAGACATTGAAGCATCAGAATACCCTTGATAAGTGTTCCTTGAAGGTACACATGGCATAGCTTGGAACCTCGAGAGAGAAGTCCCTAATAGGAATATCATCATGGGAATGTACACTTGGGTCATGTTTTTGCCCTCGTATTATATGCAAACCTTTAAAGAGGCATTCATGATCGGGTTCTTTGAGATGGACTCCACCATCTTTAACCACATGATTAAGGATCTTCTGGCTTGACACATCACATATCAGAGTGCAATCCTGAATAATCCCTTCAAAGATCTAACAATCCAAGCTGGCATAGTGGCAAGGGTGCAAAAGTTTAGAAGGATCATCAAAACCCAAAAAAAGCGCACATTTAATTACTGAAGACAGAACTGTCGACAAAGCTAGAAGATTAAGCTTACATGAGGATGTGCAATGGCTAGGAAGGGGGAAATTTTAGCAAATGGACCAAACGAGCATCCTCCTAGTCGGTCACCCCTTCATAAAGACTTTATTTTTAAACTCCTCATATTTTTTCCAAGAAAGCTTTGTAAATATGAGAAACTATGATTATTGAGTCAAGTGATTACTCAGCCAAACCTTTATGAAATATGAGTTGTAATCTCTATTTTGAGTTTTGAGCCTTGTAAGCTAGCCATTGGCCAGAAGTGCCCTCGATATAAAGTTCAAATGTTTAAGTTTGAACACAACTTTTGTATTATTGTTCAAGGTTTTGGATCTTTTGAGCGTACGACTGAGAGAAACTACTCTCAAGCAATTTGTAATCAATTTTTCTTAACATCTGGTAATCCAAATTTGTTTTCAACAATTGCAACGTGTTCCTTGTCTTGTGCTCTGTAAGTTAAGTATACTCATTCTTAATTTTGATGTGGTTCGCGATGACCTGTCTGCGAGCTAAATCTGATGTTTTGAGTGCATTAAATGGTTGTTTTTTGACATTTTGACCATAACAGAGTGTTTTTATACCATAGGGCAACCTTTCTGGATAGTTTTGTTGCAATTTTTAGGACCTTGATCATGATGGATTGTGATTTTGGTACCTTGTTGGATTGTGGCCAAACTGAGTAGGATAGTCTCCTCCTAAAGTCTCGTAGTATTCTAACTTTGTTGGAGTGGTGCCAAAATGGTGTGACGATCAAGAGAGGTGAGACATGACATAATCATATTGCATGAGTAGAGAGTAATAGATTTGCTAGTGCTATAGATAGCTCCGTTCCATAGGTTTACTTCTTGAGGTTGACACCCTCAAAGAGCCTCCGTGCCCCACCCCAGTGACTTCCCTGAGCATTGACAATATGTTAGCGCAAGATAGCTATGCTACAAATGTCCGATTGCGGCAACCCGCTAATAGCTTGTACTAGCAGCAATAGCAAAGATAGCATAGGAGTAGTCTACCTATCGACATCAACAGCATTTAGGTAACTACTTTGTCCTCACCACAATTTTTTTATAATGTCACATATGTTTTGGTGCTAGCCTTGCTTAGCAGAGGCATGCCTCACCCTTCAATGTTGGTTTTCATGTGTGTAGAGTGTTTAATGCTTGTGTTAGACCCATGGTCACATTGCAGTAATGCTACGAGTCTTAGAGACCTATCCCATACTGTGCTTGTGCGCTCCTTGCCGCACTATCGAAGCAAGGGACTTGCCTAACACTTTGTGCGAGCCGCAGACGGCTCCAAGCACACAACTATCTTAACTAGTAATCTCAAAAGAGGGCAATGGTGTGTCACTCACCGCTCTATGCTCCTGCCGTGGAGGATTCCTCGCCGCGAAGAAGAAGGAGACGCCGCTACGTCACGCTCAACCGCTTCACCGCCGTCGTGCCGCCGCAATGCTCGATCGCACTCTCTCTCTCTCTCTCTCTCTCACACACACACACACACACACACACACACACACACACACACACACACACACACACACACACACACACACACACACACACACACACACACACAAGGAGGTGAAGAAGAAGAAGATGGAGATGGAGATGGATCAAGAGCACTCTTCTATTGCACAAATGAGAGAATGAGTGAATTTTAGGTTTAGTTGACTTTTATATAAGCTCACCCCATTCACACTTGGGCGCCCATGCTTAGCCAACTAATCCCTTGAATATTCCAGTTAGAGTGCGCCTCTCATCGGCGATCACTCTTACCCTTTTCCTATTGGACCGACAAGCCCGGTACTTGACTCTACAAGTAAATAATACAACGTCCTCCGTAGGTTACAACGTCCGTCGTAGGTGATAGGGTGTCCGTGAGCCGTGAGGGTTAACATGCCCCCCTTCCTGATGTAGATTCCGTCCTCGGAAGTTATTGAGTTGAAGCTCGTTGGTCGAGGTGGAAGAGCATTTGAGATGAATGTCCTTAGCCTTCTTCAGTCACTGCAAAATCAAACAACATTGCACAGTAATTGCATTCTCATAAGCGATTAAAAAGCATATGCAATTTTAGGCAGACAATTGATTGGTAACAGAATTTTAAACAATTTGTCAGCAATAAGCATTAAATTGCAATGTAATCAAATGCATAAACAGATGTAAAGGTAAAAAATTAAACAAGTATGGGGTCGCTAATTTAACAGTCGAAAGGCACTAGAGATCGACTATTAATACCATGGGTAAGCTTCTTAATTTTCTCTGGTTAATTAAGTTGTTTAATCGCGAGAGCCAAGTATTTCATGTTCGAGGGCTGACTAGAGGTTATACTTAGAAGACCTTGTAGTTAAGCTATGATAAAAGGAATTTCTCATGAAATCATCGCCTGACTGATTACCTTTTCTTTGACCCCCCAAAGTCTTTTCACAGTGATTCAATTTTGATGTGTGTGCTTATTTTGTATGCCTTGGGTTTTTTGCTTTTCAAGGAAAAGCGCCCACACTGGGAACCTCTGGGGCTCTAGTACCATAGGCAATACATGTGAGTGAAGTACCAAATCAAGCTGAGATTTCTCTTCCAGCTTAAAATTTTACATCGTGGAACTTTGATATTTTTTTGTGTTGTTTGTTTTCATCATTTTAATTTTGTAGCTTTGGGGGGTCATATAACTCTGATACACCTCCCCAGGCTCATCACACTAGTAAACTCCCTTTATAATACTTAAGCAAAAGGTCAATAGGGTCAAGCCCACTAGAAAGCCCTAGTACATTTCACACAATGCTGCCTAAATCGGATTAAGAACCTAAGTAACCATTGCTTATTAGGAAGGCATTCCCCATGGTATTAAGAGAAGATTTCTAACACCTAGCTTGGTCAAACTAGCTTAGTCGGACTGCTTGATTTTTAAACCTAGACAAGTGATTATGACAAAAAATTACATTGAATTAACTGTTTGATACTAAGAAAATGCGGTGAATATTAGGCTACCAATCACAATTAAAGCAGACAAACATGGATGCAAAATAGATAGGGACAATGCTAATGGACAAAAAACACCTGTTTGTGTTGATGGTCGCGCTTGATCTGAAGTGTGAACGAGAGAAAGGTTCCATGAAGGTCCAAATCCTATCAATAGCAACACGCTCCTGTACACACTAGGAAACAAAAGGAATACCTCCAGGAGGCACATTAGTGGGAAAAGGTACCAACACTTATTGAACACAACAAAAAACATAAGGAACCTTAACCTAATTATTTGCACTCCCCCTAGAGAGTCAAGGGAATAGGATATTGTAGAGGTTGGGGGGAAACCCTAAGGCTAAACCCCTATCCTCGTCGTCGAGATAAACAAAGTCATCATCCATGAGACCATATGTGCCATCCGTGTAGTCCTGTAAATTTTCTTCTTCATCATAGGTGCCCATGTTTACTAAGAAGGTCACTAGACGCCTATAGTCATCTTGGTCAAAAGGGTAGGCTTGTGCAATGGGAGAAACGCTCTCTACTAAGTATGGATCAGACGTGGTCAAGAGACGTATCAGCCATTCTAACTCCTCAAAATTCCTCTCACATGCTAGCGTACCTATCAAATCCCATTCACATGCAAGCACTGGAAAGACCATGTGAAATATTTGTGAAAAGTAACGAGGGTACCTCTCACCCAAGGCAGGAGTGGATGACTCTAGTGTACTAGCCATATCTGTACATGCAAATAGATGATGGTTAGAGTGCAAATATTACAAGGGTCGTGTTCTTGTGCATAATTTGTTTTTATGATTTTGTGTTATGGCTCTTGCTCTTTTACTTTTTTATCTTGTTTTGTGAGTATAAGGCTTTATATATACATTCCCTAAGATTGGAGATTAAGAGGTCATGGAGAAAGGTTGAGAGGGAAGCATGTGAATTGTAACATTTAATGGCCTAAAATCTTATGTGTAGCGGAAATTAGCATGAACATAGTGAGCATTTCATTAGAGTTGATTCCTAATGAGAATTACAAGAGTGCTTGGGTGGAGAGAGCAACAAAAAGCATAACACCTAGTTAGATAGCATCGACAATACTTTCAAAAGAGAGAGCAATTAAGCTATTGACAACAGTTGAGGACCGGATTTTCATGGAGCCGGTCCCCCCTCCAAAAGGCTTTGTATTATGGTTTCTCCCATCAAGAGAGACATTGTACAATACAATTCTTTGTGTTCCTTCAATACTAGCTAGTGCAATGAAGATGGAAGCTTCATACACCAAGCAAAACACTTAATCAAACACAACTTGAATTATCCCCGTTCTCAGACCCAAGACCTCACACACCTTCGAAGATGGTGAGAGCTAGCAGGGTATGAGAGTAGATTGAGAGGAAAAAGAAGTAACTTACGAGAAAGAAGTACATCTCCTCACATAATCACTCATATTAGCATAGCTTAGCTTAGTAATTAGCTTGGTAGAGAAGATGAGCATGCATTGAAGCTTGGCTCTTGGTTGGATTTGCATCCACATGCCAAGAGAGTGTTGATGTGGGCTTCTATCTCACAAGCTTGGAGTAGGTGATGAGCTCTCCATTAAAGCTTGGGAGGAGATAGAGTATTTTCCCTTCACACATGGTCAAGTGTGAGTGTGTGTGTGTCAATGCCAAGCAAAAATCAGCCCCCCCCCCTCTCTTGGGCGAGCCCTAGCTGCTAAATAAGTCTGGCCTTTGCCTCATTGGACCTCCCCAGGTCAAGCCAATAGAAATTAAGCAGCATAAGTGATAGCCTTTAGACATGTGTCCCCCTTTCCCCTTTTGTGAGAGCTTTAGGTAATTAAATAATTAAACTAAACTCTCATTGGACCCCTTTGCCTCCTGGCCAATAGGAATCAGGCAAGCCATGGGGCTCCTGAATGCTCATTGGACTCCTTGGGAGACTGCCCAATAGTCTTCTAGGAGACTTAATTCTCATTGGTTTCTTTTATTAAATGTTTTTAAGTTAATTAAACTAGATTTACTCTAGCTTAATTCTCATTGGTCCACTTCAAGGGTCTTCCAATAGGAATTGGGCACACCTTGTGGGCATCTGGCCTAGGGAGCTGACATGTGTCCCTCATTCCCTTTGTGTAAAGGGAGCCTGTGTGTGTGTGTGTGGCTTTCTCTCTCATCCCCTAGCTTTGGGGCTCGCCCCCTCCCATGTAGGGATGTAGAAAGACTTTTAGGGCACACACAAAGCATCCAATTTTCCCTAGGGTTGACCTTTGGACACAACCTTTGAATTTTGAAACCTTAGCATTTTGGAAGTCTTAATGGGCTGAACCTTAGGGTCTTTTTGGCCCATTGTTTCACATGGCTCTTTTGCAGATGGCCCCCCCTTTGGATCCCTATTTTCCCTCCTTTGGATCCCTACTGCGGCCGGTCTGCTAACTTAACCAATATTCTAGCTTTTTCTCCCTTGGCACTTCCCCACATTAAATGATCAGTTTAATATGAGAAAATCATTTAGGAGAATTAGATATTGATTATTATGACATTACCTCTCTCTTGAAATCATAGTCGTCCTCGACTATGGTGTAGAGAAGATAAAGCATATGCATGAGTCCTTTTCTTAGCGGGTAGAGGATCCCTATGTTACCCTACGACATCATTCCATAATGGATGACTAGTCCATTTGGCGCTTGAGAGCCTGAGGCTGCCGCAAGCATGTCTGCACATTAGTCCTATCAGTCTTCCATAGTAGAGTGACAAGTTCTACTTTGGTGTTTGGGAGACGTCGTCCCCACAAACTTGATCTAAGCATGCATACTACTTCATTTTTGTGCACAAATAAAGAAAAAGAGAGTCTTATAAGACAAAAATTTTTGTTCATTTTTATCATTTTGTACATTTGCTTACTCTTGGGAAACATTGTAAGCATTGACAAGGTTTAGGTTATCCTTTAATTGTATGCCTTGCATCCATCTAGCATCTTCAAAAGGATAATTCTTAAACTTAATAATATATCGTCTGATAGTCTTACCGCCTCTTAATACCTTGTCTTCATGTCGGAGAATGGACTCGGGCTGCAGCACCTCCTCGTGGTCCTCGATCTCCGGTGGGTCTTCAATAGTTGGTTCTTGAGGTGGCTCTCCTTTATAAGGCTTTAAGAGGCTCACGTGAAAAGCATTGTGTATGAGCCAATGATTGGGCAACTTAAGTTGATAGGCCATCTCATTGATTGGCCTAAGAATCTAGAAGGGACCATAGTACCTTTTTGCTAGTTTAGCATAGTATTTTTTGGTGGCCCGTAGGATTCTTGCCCGTCGTGTGCCTTAATCGAGCCTTGGGAAACTTTAACAAGACCCAATCGTTTTCTTTAAAGGCTTGGGCTCTTCTGTGCTTGTCAGCAGCAGCCTTTTGCCTTTGCTGTGAGATAGAGATAGCATCCTTAATCTTTTGGAAAGATTCTTGTAGGTCTCGGCTATACTCATCTGCAGCGAAGATCTTCCCATGTACCTTAAGTAGCAAGGGACTTTTTGATCTTCCCTCAATTACCTCGAAAGGTGCTTTTCCTGTAGAAGTATGTACAGTGTTATTGTAAGCATACTCTACTAAGGGTAAGTACTTCTCCCATTGGGATCTTTGATCTACTTCCGTTACATAGGCTTTTAGTAGATCGAGAATAGTTAGGTTAGCTATTTCACTTTGGCCATCAGTTTGTGGATGATAGGCCGAAGAGAAGTTTAGCCTTGTTCCTAAATTCTCAAAGAGACCCTTCCAGAAATTACTGGTCATTCTAGGATCTCTATCCGACACTATGGACATTGGCAAGCCATGGTACTTGAAAATTTGTGAAATGAAGAGGGTTGCCATTTGATGGGCTTTGATAGTCTTTTTGACAGGTATAAAATGAGCTTGTTTACTGAACCTGTCTACTATCGTCCATATTCCCGTATTCCCATGGATAGACTTAGGCAATCCAAAGATAAAATCCATGGATATGCTCTCACACGGTGAATTAGGGATTGGCAAGGGTTGAAGCAATCCAAGTTGCTTCCCTCTATCAAATTTTGTCTTTTGACATACCACACATTTGGAAACATACTCATGTATGTTCACTTTCATGGTAGGCCAATAGAAATATGTTTCAATTCCCTTTAGGGTAGACTGAATCCCTCTATGCCCCGCATATGGGGGAGCATGAGATTCATACATTACTTTCTCACGTAGTGAGTTAGTAACGCATAGTCTATTGCCATAGAGAAGATAACCATCTTGTAAAGTAAATGGTTCTTCTTTCTTCCCTAATGCAAGGGCTGAAATCACATCTCTAAAATCGGGATCAATAGCATACTCATCTATCATTAAAGATAGATCATTGTGAGTTGCTATGGAAACCGCATTCACTCTCGGTCGTCTTGAGAGTGCATCGGCTACTTGATTATGCTTGCCAGCAATGTGAGCAATATGAAAATGAAATTGCGAAAGGAAATTTGCCCACCTCATTTGTTTGTCGGAGAGCTTGGTCTGCGTCATGAAGTACTTAAGACTTTGGTGATCCGTTCGCAGAATGAAAGGAGTCCCCAATAAATAGTGCTTCCATGAGTCTAAGGCATGTAGAACTGCAAGGAGTTCTTTTTCGTATATGCCTAGAGCTTGCTCAACAGGGTCGAGCCTTCGACTCTCATAGCCTATGGCGTGCCCTTCTTGGAGCAGAACAGCCCCAAGGCAATCACCACAAGCATCACATTGGACCTCAAATGGTTTTGAGAGATCCGGTAGTGTAAGCACAGGTTGAGAGATAAGCTTTTCTTTAAGCTTTTCGAAAGCATTGTTCTCCTTAGCAGACCACGTATACCTAACATTTTTCTTTGTTAGGTCATGTAATGGTCCCGCAATTTGTGAGAACTTTTCTATGAAGCGTCTATAGTATGCACACATACCTATAAAGCTTCTTAGTTCATGAAGATTCCTTGGTTTAGGCCATCCTTTTATTACCTCTAACTTGGATGGATCCATTTGGATTCCATCTCGAGAGATAATGTGACCTAAATATTGAATCTCTTGCAAGAAAAATTCACTTTTCTTTCGATTAACATAAAGTTTATTCTCTCTTAAAACTTGAAATATTACCTGGAGGTGTTGCTTGTGTTCCTCCAATGAATTAGAGTAGATGATAATATCATCAAAGAACACTCCAGTGAAGGTTCGATGAGGCCTGAACAGCTTCTCCATCAAGCGGTTGAATGTGGCTGGTGCATTAGTCAAGCCAAAAGGCATGACAATGTATTCGTAAAGACCAAATGTAGTACGAAATGCGGTCTTTACAATGTCTTGATCAACTATCCTTATTTGATGTAGCCACTTTTTAGGTCAATCCTACTGAAGTAGGTCGATCCTTGTAGCTTATCAAATAGGTCTTCTACCCGTGGAACGGGAAACCTATTCTTGATAGTGATCCTATTTAGTGCTCTATAGTCGACACACATACGATATGTGCCGTCTTTCTTTTGCACTAATAGCACAGGTGAGCAAAATGGAGATGAGCTAGGCCTAACCATGCCCTTCTCAACTAACTCATGCACTTGCCGCATAATCTCCTCTTGTTGAGCTTGAGAAACTCTATAAGGAGGTTTGTTAGGCGGTGAACTTCCTGGAAGAAGTTCAATTGCATGGTCGTCATTACCTCGTTTAGGAGGTAGCTCACAAGGGATGTCGTCAATAAAAACATCTTGAAACCCCTTGAGAAAATTGGATAACTCTAATTCCTTTTGGTTGCTTTTATTTTCTTTTGTTAAAGCATTAGGTTCATTTTGAGAATCTTTAACAAAAATCATGTACACGGAAATAGAGCTCTTTATTGACTTGTTGAAAGCTGGTGTATGTACAATGGGGATGGTGTTACCCATCTCCCTAGCATCTATATACATGTCCTTTTCCCTGAACTTAAAGGAGATTCTCCTTTCAGGAAATTTAACATGGGCAGCCAGGCGGTCAAACCATGGTGCCCCTAGGATTACATCCTCATGCTTGAGAGGAGAGATAAAGAAGTCCTCTTTGTCCACATAGCCTTGGACATGAAGCCTCAATTTCCCGATTAAGGGAGTGACTGAAGCTTCTTGCCCCTTGAAGGCACTGTCTACGGGTAGGATATCTCCCATCTCGTAGGATTGTATGCCTAGCTTGGTGGCTAACTCCATAGATATAAAATTGTGAGTAGAACCAGGGTCAAAGAGAATAAAAGCATCATGTTCTCTTACCTTTCCCCAAGCATGGCATAGAGGAGATCCTTTGTGGTGAGTTTGGTGAATCTCCTCCTCTTGGATTTCAACCAAAGAAGCTCTAGGAGGATCTTGGCGGTTGTTCTTTTGGGGACAAGCGCGGTACGCATGCCCTTGTTCGCCGCACTTGAAACACCGGTTATCTTTACGATAACGCTCAAGCTCTTCAGGAGAGAGTTTATTCTTTCCTTTGTAAACTCCCTTCTCTTTAGCTTTGTTGGAATTGCCCTTAGGAGACTTTTGGACATTGTCCTTCCCCTTAGGCTCATTGGAACCCTTGTTTTCTGGGGGCTTATTATTTCTTTTACCCCCCGTTTGGAAATTGATTCGCGAGGCCACCATAGTATGGTGTATTACCGCCGATATGGTACGTGGCCTTTGGGAGTTGACATACTCCGCCATTTCTTCGGTTAAGCCCGCACAAAATTGTTGCTTTTGCTCTCCAAAATCCAACTTTTTGAAGACAGTGGCTTTGAGTTGTAGGTCCCAAAACTTGTCTACATATTTGTGGATGGATTCATTGGGAGAGAGCTTTAAGCTTCGCCATTCGGTGAGTACTTTGTCTTTGGCATCGGTGGCCAAAAACTGCTTCATAATGGAAGCTCTTAAAGCCTTCCATGTTCGTGGAGCTTCACCGTTTGCTCGTAGGCTAGACCACCATTGTCTGGCGGACTTTTGAAAGTGCATAGCTACATAGCGTAGCTTAGAGGACTCCGTGAAGCCCTCATCTCCAAACGCCGCATCGAATTGCTGGATAAAGGCCAAAACTTTGTCTGTAGCACCGAAGGTGCCATCATAGGTAAGGAAAGAGATGCTCTTCCCTCCCTCTTTGAATTTCTTCAGCTTGGACGACCTCTTCCATGCGGCATAGGATTTCCTATGGCCTCTTCTTTTTGATGGTTCAAAAGTTGCACCATCACTTTCTTCAGAAGATGAAGAATTTGGAGAAGGTGGAGAAGAGGGTGACCTCTTTCTCGCCTTTTTCTTGTCTTGATCTTTGTCGTCTTCACCATAGCTTTCATAAGAGGAAGAGGATGAAGAAGATGGAGAAGAGGGTGTCCTCTTTCTCGCCTTTTTCTTCTCTTGCTTTTTATCATCCCTCTTTGAATTATGGCGTGGAGAAGAGTGTGATGGTCTTCTCCGCTTTGGTGGTGATGGAGAGCGTTTAGCCCGCCGTCTTCGTGGAGCCATCTCCGCCGAGGTGGCGGGAGACTCGCTTCTTTCTCGTTCCTTCGGTGGAGGCTCTTGAGTTCTCCTTTGGGAAGGAGATGCATCATCAAGAAGTAAGTTCTTGAGCCCTTCATATGGATTCTCTTCTTCTTCCCGAATCGGAGAGAGACCTCTTTTGGTAGTCTCACAAGGAGGCTTCCTAGGTGTTCTCTCGTCATGGTGATGAGCTTGGAGAATCCCGTGAGCACGGAGCTGCCGTTGCACTTCACTTTGGAGAGATGGATTGCCCATGGCTTGTTGAAGCCTAGAAACAAGATAATTAACAAGCATTGAAGCATCATTAGTAGCTTGCTCATGAGCAAAATCAAAGTTATCAACATTAATTTCACTCTCTTTAATATTGTCAGCCATTCTAACAACTTTTAGGTGTAAACTTTTTAGGTGTACTTTGGCACTTCAAGCCCTAGTTGCTACTCCTCTTTACCCCTTTAGAAAAAGCACTCAAGCTACTGTACCCGCGGCTCGAATACCATTAATTGCAAGGAATAGAAGAGAGGGTCTTTCGACACCAAAACAGCACCGGCTCCTGTCAAGCTTCTAATAGCTCAATAGTGGTTAAGCCGTAGGCAAGCCCCGTAGGACTCCACTATTAAGACCATAGCTCTCGACGGTGATGCCCCGTTAACTGCACAAAGGCAGGCGCACTGCAAGGCTGAAAAATCCCTATTCTACTTATTCACAGGCAATTAATAATACCAACCATTTGTAGCTAGCTTGAGGACCTCCCTTCTTGAGCAAGAAAAGAGAAACCTTGAGCTCTGATACCAATGTAACATTTAATGGCCTAAAATCTTATGTGTAGCGGAAATTAGCATGAACATAGTGAGCATTTCATTAGAGTTGATTCCTAATGAGAATTACAAGAGTGCTTGGGTGGAGAGAGCAACAAAAAGCATAACACCTAGTTAGATAGCATCGACAATACTTTCAAAAGAGAGAGCAATTAAGCTATTGACAACAGTTGAGGACCGGATTTGCATGGAGCCGGTCCCCCCTCCAAAAGGCTTTGTATTATGGTTTCTCCCATCAAGAGAGACATTGTACAATACAATTCTTTGTGTTCCTTCAATACTAGCTAGTGCAATGAAGATGGAAGCTTAATACACCAAGCAAAACACTTAATCAAACACAACTTGAATTATCCCCGTTCTCAGACCCAAGACCTCACACACCTTCGAAGATGGTGAGAGCTAGCAGGGTATGAGAGTAGATTGAGAGGAAAAAGAAGTAACTTACGAGAAAGAAGTACATCTCCTCACATAATCACTCATATTAGCATAGCTTAGCTTAGTAATTAGCTTGGTAGAGAAGATGAGCATGCATTGAAGCTTGGCTCTTGGTTGGATTTGCATCCACATGCCAAGAGAGTGTTGATGTAGGCTTCTATCTCACAAGCTTGGAGTAGGTGATGAGCTCTCCATTAAAGCTTGGGAGGAGATAGAGTATTTTCCCTTCACACATGGTCAAGTGTGAGAGTGTGTGTGTCAATGCCAAGCAAAAATCAGCCCCCCCCCTCTCTTGGGCGAGCCCTAGCTGCTAAATAAGTCTGGCCTTTGCCTCATTGGACCTCCCCAGGTCAAGCCAATAGAAATTAAGCAGCATAAGTGATAGCCTTTAGACATGTGTCCCCCTTTCCCCTTTTGTGAGAGCTTTAGGTAATTAAATAATTAAACTAAACTCTCATTGGACCCCTTTGCCTCCTGGCCAATAGGAATCAGGCAAGCCATGGGGCTCCTGAATGCTCATTGGACCCCTTGGGAGACTGCCCAATAGTCTTCTAGGAGACTTAATTCTCATTGGTTTCTTTTATTAAATGTTTTTAAGTTAATTAAACTAGATTTACTCTAGCTTAATTCTCATTGGTCCACTTCAAGGGTCTTCCAATAGGAATTGGGCACACCTTGTGGGCATCTGGCCTAGGGAGCTGACATGTGTCCCTCATTCCCTTTGTGTAAAGGGAGCCTGTGTGTGTGTGTGTGTGGCTTTCTCTCTCATCCCCTAGCTTTGGGGCTCGCCCCCTCCCATGTAGGGATGTAGAAAGACTTTTAGGGCACACACAAAGCATCCAATTTTCCCTAGGGTTGACCTTTGGACACAACCTTTGAATTTTGGAACCTTAGCATTTTGGAAGTCTTAATGGGCTGAACCTTAGGGTCTTTTTGGCCCATTGTTTCACATGGCTCTTTTGCAGATGGCCCCCCCTTTGGATCCCTATTTTCCCTCCTTTGGATCCCTACTGTGGCCGGTCTGCTAACTTAACCAATATTCTAGCTTTTTCTCCCTTGGCACTTCCCCACATTAAATGATCAGTTTAATATGAGAAAATCATTTAGGAGAATTAGATATTGATTATTATGACATGAATAATGGATGTCCACAAACACTCTCCCCTTCCTTGGGTAGATCATACCGTTTGAAATGATGTCGTCACCCTTTGAAACTAGTTGTTCCAAGTTGTTATAGGTGAAGATTTTTGCCAGTAGTTTTCTATTACCTTAGGTGCCTGGTCGAGTTGCAAGGGTGGTAAGGTACTCTCCCAGGATCGAACTTGAAGTGGTTCATCAGGTGATTCTTGAACACTGGAAGGTGTGGATTCCTTTGTAGCTTCATGGAGATCCACTATTGTAGGTGGAGGCTGTGTAGAAGCTTTTACCACTATGGATGTAGTACATGAGGAGCTAGAAGCTTCATGGAACTCCCCCCTTCCTGAGCTAGGTGGAATAAATTGGTTTTGCCTTGGAGCCCAAACTAGCTCTGGACTAGGTGTGTAGCATTCTGTGATCTTTCCCTTCCCACGGTCTGCCATTGGCTTTAGCATTACACTGTTTGACTCATATGGGTTTGTTGTCGATTGGGAAGGACACATTTTACGTTTAGGTACCCAAATTTTCTCATTTCCATCATAGTAGCCTTGGGCTTCTAATAGTCGTTTTGGAATCCATCGTGATTTGGTCTTGACTCTCCTAGAGCGCGCTCTTGGTTTTCCAAGGAAATTTTTTCTTGGAATGGATGGGAGGGTTGAGGTAGTTGGAAGTAAGGCCTTGGGGACCCATTGATATGTACTCTTAGGTCGTGCAGGTTGAGTACTTGCAATATTACTGCTTGCTGCAACTACAAGTGTTGAAGTGCTAGGTTCATGGGTAGCCGGCAAAGACGAGTTAACCACCTTGGCTTGTGAATGTTGGCTATCCTTCAACTTTGCTAGAGTTTGCAACGTAGGTGACTTTGCTTGAATGATAGGGGTAAGAGTCGGTGGTCGCGTCGTGACACTACCAGTATCCCAATCAATAGTGCATTTGGTTGCCAACATCCACGTGCGTCCCAGGTTTACGTTGCCTTCCATAGCTCCCGCGGGCATGACTTGAAACCTCTGCACTATGCTTCCATTGTCATAGACAACAGGGGTCTGAAGGACTCCAAGAATAGCAGTTTTTTTTTTATTAATGCCCTTGACTTGCATCGTACTCGGGGATAGGGTCGGTTTCCCTAATTGACACCAAACTCCATAGGATAACAAATTGTGTTTAGCTCTCGTATCTAATAAGGCATTGTATAGTACTTTCCCATAGGGGCTATTTAGCTCAATTGGGTATCGTAGGGGTGGCTCAGATTCTAATGAGTCGTCATCTGTGTCCTCAAAAAATGCTTGCGTGATTCCCAGATTAGCCTCCCGTTGGCGTCTAAGACGTTGTTGTCGTTCTCGAGCCTCAACTCTTGCTTGGATTTTTCTAAGCTCTGCTTGTTCCTTGACAGCCTTCTTTTGATGGATGGCTTGCAACTCTTCCTGGCTTAGAGGATCATAATATCTTTTGAATTTACTCCCATTAAGGAATCCAATGGTTTCAACTCCATCTAGAGTCTCCACACAAATGGTACCTTGCGGGATAATTTCACACACTCGATATGGTCCCTTACCAGCGTATTTCAATTTCTTCTTTTCATTACGTACCCCGTACATAAGAACTTTATCACCAACCTTGATGTCTTTATCCTTTAAATGGCTATCAAACCACTTATTTCTCCTATCCTTCTCCACTAGAGCATTTCGCACAGCTAATTGCCTCTCTTCATCTAGCCTTTCCAGGATATATAATCGCTCCACTAAGGGGTTACCATCCCAACCTTCTTGAGAAGCTACTCGAAGACTAGGAATGACAAACTCCCATGGCATAACTGCTTCTTGGCCATACACCATCTTAAACGGTGTGCAATTAATAGCAACTTTATACGTAGTACGATAAGCCCATAAAGCTAATGTAAGCTTTAGGTCCCAATCAGTGCGATGAGCCTCAACTGTCTTTGTCAAAATGGAGATAAGAGTTTTGTTGGTACTCTCAGCTTGGCCATTTTCTTGGGAATAATAGGGTGTAGACTTGTGGTGAGATATCATGAAATTTGATGTGAGTTCTTTTATTACTTCATTTATAAAATGAGTTCCATTGTCACTCACAAGTTCAAAGGGACATCCAAAACGTGTGATAATGTTCTCAAAGAGGAACTTAGCTGTTGTTTTTGCATCCGCCTTTCGTGTTGCTTTTGCTTCAGCCCATTTGGTTACATAGTCGGTAGCCACAATGATATATCGTGATTGCGTGTTACGTGCAGCCGGACTAATCGGTCCCACAAAGTCTAAGCCCCACTTTTCAAATGGTTGGGTTACCTTCATGGGATGCAGAGGCATCCTATCCCTTCTTTGTGGCTTGTTGAAGCGTTGGCATTCATCACATTCCTTTGCAAAAAGTGATGCATCCTTAAACAGAGTGGGCCACCAATAGCCTGACTGTAAGATCTTTCGGACAGTCAACTTTCCTGAAAAGTGACCACCAGCTACGCCCATGTGTGCCTCTTGTAGAATATATAAATACTCATCCTCGCGGGCACAGCGTCTAAGAACATCATCTTTTCCTCTCTTATAGAGAGTTCCAGCCAGTAAGCAATAGGGTTCGCATTCCTTGATTAATTTTTGAGCTATATCGTTTCGTAGCTCTTTGGGTGGAAAACCATTAACTAAGAAGTTAACAATCTTTTCATTCCATTCAGGCATTGTCTCAACAATGAACAAAGGAGTATCAGGTAATTCATCATAAACCCCCGTAGGAGCTTCGCCATTAGGGATACGAGATAAATGATCTGCCATGACATGTTTCCTCCCAGGCCTCACAACAACGATGAAGTCAAACTCAAGAAGAATTAACAACCATCGTGTAATTCGACCTGTGGAACACGGCTTCTTTACCAAATATAGCAATGCTTGATGATCAACATAAAACACAAACTTGGTAGCAAGAAGGTAATAGCGAAATTTCTTTACTGCATAAATCATAGCTAGACCTTCGCGCTCTGTAGTAGTGTAGTTCATCTCGGCATCATTTAATTGGCGACTTGCAAAGCTAATAGGGTAGTCCAATTTATGTTCTCCTGGTTGAGTTAGAACACACCCAATAGCAAAGTTTGATGCATCAATATGCACATGAAAAGGTACATTCCAATCAGGTGTTTGCAGGATTGGAGCACTTGTTAGGGCCTTCTTTAATAACTCATAAGATTGATGAAATTCTTCCGTCCAGTGAAACTCGATAAGAAGCTTGTACAATGGACGTGCTATCTCGGCAAAGTTTAAAATAAACCTTCGATAATAACCAACATGGCCCATAAATCTTTGAACTCCTTTATAGTTTGTAGGTGGTGGCAAATCGGCAATGGCTTTAATCTTACTCTCATCTGTGGATATCCCGTTCTTGGACACTATATGCCCTAGAATGACTCCATGCTTAACCCAAAATTGGCATTTGAAAGGGTTCAATGAGATGCGATAAAATCTGCACCTTTCAAATATTTTTCGTAGATATAACAAATGCTTCTCCCAAGAAGAATAAACACAAAGGTCGTCTAGGAAAGCTTCACAAAACTCCCTTAGAAATTCTTTAAACACAGTGTTTATTAATCGTTGGAATGTAGTAGGGGCATTTGTTAAGCCAAAAGCCATAACACGAAATGCAAACACTCCAAACTCTGTGATAAAAGCAGTTTTATCTTGGTCCTCTAATGCAATTGTGATTTGATTGTAACCAGAGTACCCATCTAAAAAGCTATAAGCTTCCTTGCCCGCAACTCTTTCAAGCATATGTTCTGAATATGGCAAGGGATAATGATCTCTCCTAGTAGCTGCATTAACTTTCTTGAGGTCCACGCACACTCTTAGTTTCCCATTCTTTTTTGGCACATTGACTATTGGAGAAACCCATTCTGAGTGCTCAATAGGGTATATGAATCCACATTGGATAAGTTTTGCAATCTCCTCTTGTACAATTTTGGTGTGCTTAGGATTCATTGGATAGGGTCGTTGCTGGACGGGTTTAGCAATGTTGATCATGGGAATTGTATGTTGCACCACAGAAGGTGGAACGCCCTTCATGTCATGATATGTCCAAACAAAGATATCCTTGTATTCCTTGAGGAGCTCCTTAAGTACAGCCTCTTCAGTTTCGGTAAGGTCTTGAGCAATAAAGACTGGTTTAGACTCCTCACCTAGTTCTGCTAATTCTATTTCTCTAACTACTGCTGGACCATCATAGACTCCACTGCTTCCATTGGTAGGTATTCGTTGGGCTTTGGCATACACAACCTTTCGCTCCCCCGTGGTATAAGATTTAAAATGTTTAGGAGCCGTATGTAAGTCAGCAGGCTCTTGTCCTGACAGAGACCTTTCTTTTAGTTCTGCCTCCTTTTGTTGTTGTGCTAACTCTCGGTTTTGACGTCTTCTTATAGTTCAACTCAATTTCGGCTCTGTAACCTCCAATTGAGCGAGGTCAATGGGTCGCGGGCTGCACCACATGACACTTTGGAGATGTTCACCCCAATTGTCTACTAGCTTTCGATGAGCATCACATGCCCCTAGATAGCTAAGCCATTCTGCAGTAGATCTTTCCTTGTTTATCCTAGCTCTCACATTTGCTCGATATCGTCGTCTCTTATATGACCTTTGTTTCTTGTTAAGGTTTTGATTTTGGTAAATGTTTGAACTCGACTCGCCTGATAGGTCTTCGCTTGTATCTTCTTCACTCTCATATAAATTACCATAGATGGTCGTACTAGGCCTTGAGTGTTTAGTTTCTATACTTGGCTCACTCGATGTTTCCTCAGGTTCTGAATCCATTTCTCCCTGAGATTCCGTTTATGATGTGTATTTGCCTGAAGCCTTTGAGGAATCATCAGTTTCACTCTCAGGTAGGTGTGCCTCTTTCTTATCATCGGATGTTACATGCACTACACCTAACATGTTTACTGGTGCAATGTGTGGTATCTCTTCCCCATCTGGTGTTACCCAGGTTGTTCCTCTAGCTCCCCATGTATCTATAGTTGCCGCTAGGTGCACCCAATCGACATTTTCTGACTCAGCCATTCCGGGTAGGATATCCATATAAGGAGAGTTCTCCCCAATATCCGTGTCTTCGTTACACGTGTAACAATACTGTAATGGAGCTGAGTGAATTGTTGTTTTTGATCGATTATCATTGATGAATTTATTTCCTAGAGGATGCGTTCGACCACTTAAAAGATCAACTCGAATGACAGAGTCTTGGAACTATAAGTAGACGTGGTTTTTGGACCAGTCATGCACCATTTTTGCTTCCCTCATGAATGGACGTCCTAAGATCATCTCAAATGACATAGGATGCTTGGAAAAATCCATAACAATGAAAGTCTGCCTTACCTTGTGTCCCAAGACCTTGATCCTGAGATCCTTTAGCATTCCAATAGGCGTAACAATAGATCCATTAGCCATTTTTACCACTACGCTTGTGGCTTCAAGGTGAGGTCGCCCCATAGACTCCCAACAACTCTTTGTCACCATGCTGACTCCCGCACCACCGTCAAGGACCCCCTTTACAGTTAATCCTTTAGTAGTGATTGGTAGAGTAGCATTAGATTCATCACCTTCAAAGTATTGCCCCAACTTGTTAACGGGTATTTCAAGTACAGATTCATGTCCCGCTAGGTCAGATGGTGGTGATAAATGTTCCTCATCATTCATTACCGAGTCAGGTTTGTTCATATGTGCAAACTGTGGTAATCCGGCCTGTAATTCTCCATTGAGGAAGGCTCGAAGAGCTGAGACTAGCTCGGGGTCTTTATATAGTTTGGACATGATGGTGGTTCTAACTTCTGAAGACATGAAATCCATCAATTTGGCAACATTTAATGGCATCTTGTGGGACGTAGGACCTTGACAAGAGAATGGTGAAGATGGAATCTCCACTTCCTCAAGGGGGTCGGGCATTCCCTCACCAAACATTCTCTCTAGTAGGAAAGGTGTGTGTCCACTTTCAGATGTCCTACCCTCACTCTCTTCCCGAATGATACTGGGTATAGCTAACGACCTGTAGTTCTTGTGAGGTTGAACTTGTGTGGGAAACACTGTGTCCGACATCTGGATATGTTTCGGTTCAGGTTCTAATGTTCGTTGAGTTTCTTCCACCAAACCCCTCAATTATTGGACTCGTTCAATTTCCACTGTTGGGTTTGGATAGGTTCCAATCTTTCTCTTGCAATCCTCATTTTTTGTCTCTTGTGGCTTATCTTGGGGGTTCGCAACTGGGTGGTTTAACTTTGAATACTCTTTTGGTGTTCGTCGTAATTCCCTCTCGTGATCCTCCTCACTGGCTTTTTCCTTTGTAGTAACAATTTTGGTCTCCGTGGTCTCTATCGAATCTGAGTCATCCTCAGGGTCATTCATATACACGGGATCCTCTCCTGTCCCTATGTTAGTCTTTCAACTAGGTTTTGAGCTAGAAGCATTAAGGGATTTCTTTCTTCGTGTTTTCTTATTTCTCACTCGGCCAATGGATGCAGCATCTCTCTCTTCGAGGATGTAATTTTGCTTTTGGAGCATCGACCGTGTGAGTGCATTCACTGGTGCTATGTTTATGGTTGGTGGTGTCCCATCAACAATCTCTATTAAGTTCAATGGTGTGATTTTCGGTGCGTTTGGATTGTTAGGACACTGTGCGATCAGATGATCTATGCCACAACGATTACAAGTGAGTATTGGCATTGCCAATGCATTCCCTTGACTTGTTTGCATTAGTGAAACATTCTTTCGCATTCTAATGGGGCACTCAGATACTCGATGTGGTCCACCACATTCGTAGCATTGAAGAGGTGGTCTCCTGGAAAAACTATTAATGTTTTGGCCTCTTGCTGCTAGCGCAGTAGCTTGATATACCGGTTTGATTTGTCCCCAATGGTCTTCCATATAGTACATGCGACACTCCTCAAGCATGTCGACTCCATAGGTGATACTAGAGTCTATGTCCTCTTCGCAACCTACATAAGTACTAGATGACTTGCAACCTATTTGGTTCATAGGTGTAACTCTTGGATGAGGGGGTTGCGGTCCTAGCACTGGAGGTGGCAACGGTGTGGTTTGGACCACATTTTGGGTTCTTGGGACCATGTGCTGTAATGGAAACTGTTGCTCCATGGGTGGGGTAGGCATCAATGCAGGAACTCGAGGTGAGTCTGCCCGAGCTATAGGCGGTCTATTTTCCATGATGCGTTTAAGCATTAGGCAATCCTTCGCTTGATGGCCATACCTACCACACGCGTTACAAGTCTCGTTAAACTTTACTCTGAAAGTAGGGCATTCACTCGTAGTATGTGGACCCAAGAAAATTGAGCACCATTGTTGCTCCCTTCTTGGATACATATGAGTGTTTTGTGGAGCACGATTACCCCTAAGGCTTTCTTGGATGGCCTTGGTGAGATCTGCCAAAGTCATCTCAGATATCGTTTGCTCTTTCACGATTGGATTTATCTTCATTGGCTCATGCCCTGACGCTTGCGAGCTACTAGACTTCGGCTCGGTAGACACTCTTTCTCATGCAATCATTAAATTATCCTCCAATTGGATTGCATTCATGGTGACTGCTTCCCAAGTAGTGATACCTCTAATGACTAGGCCATTATAGATACTTTCATGTCGTAGTCCCCTAATGAATCTATCGAGCAATTGGTTGTTGTTGAATCGCTCGTTTGGATTGCATCGAGAATTCAAATTCTTTAGGCAACTAATGAAGTCTCTCACGGATTCACCTTCTTCTCGTTGGGTTTTCTGGAGCTGAGAGGCTACACCCCAAAGTACTCCCTCTCGTATGTGCTCTTTCAAGAACAGTCTCCTAAGAGTAGAGTAGATCATTTTCTCTTCTACTCTTAAGGTTCTATACCAATCTCCAGCCTTTCTGCTTAGGGTCAAACTCAAAGCCTTACACTTATGTAGCTCATTGTGCTCTTCCAAGGAATCGCACACATGTTCAAAGACTTCCATATTCTTTCTAGCATCTCCGTCTCCACTGAATTTCTGTGTGAGCTTAGCTACTTGAACTGCCTTGCTCCTAGGCTCTCTATCAGGTGCACTACACATGTTTTCCGCAATAGAGCGACCGATAGTTTGAGCAAATGCTGCCAAATCTCCTATTTGAGCAGGTATAATGGGTGTATCTGCTCCTGGAACCACATGTGAGATGGGAGTTGGCCTTGGACTTGGCATACGCGCGGCTCTTAGGTCCCATATTTCGTATGGTGGTGTACCAGACGGTGGTCCAAAGTTTACAGGCGTGGCCCTAGGCATAGGGGGTGCCTGATATGGCATGTTATTATTAAATGGCATGGCTCCACTTGTATAAGATCTTGGATAATGCCATTGTGGATTGTAAGCTCTTGGAATAATCGGAGGTGTAGGAGCTACATGAGGCTGAGGTACGACAGGTGCACATGATTGATACATACATGTAGGTATAGTTGGGGGCACTGTGCTACTAGGCATCGGCGCAGTATTAACAAATGAACTCCATGGTGTACTTCTTGTCATGCTCACCACTGGGATATGCATGGTAGCTGTAGTTTCATTAAGAGAAAGATGAGCTAGATCTGGGAAGGTAACGCTGCCACTTGTGGGCTCAGATTGTACTGAGGCTCCTGGCGAAACAACATATGGAGGATCAATGGGGCTCACTGAGGGGTTCTCCATTTGTGATAGGGTTGGTTGGTTGTCCTTTCCCGTATCCAAGAATCTCATTAGGCCTGTTGATCCCTGTGTTCTGTCTTTCTAACTCGACAATCCTATGGAGGACATCACAGACTTTCTGTTGTTGCTCATCTATGCTAGTAGCACCCGATGTGGATTGTAGAACATCTAACCAACCCACATTATACGTGTGTCCTGTGTACCGATCAGTTAAAGCTTCTGCTTGTAGGTCATACTCCCAATTTTTGTTTAGGAATATCCCATCTAAGCCTAGCGTGCTGGAGGTTTCCCTCGAAGTGGAAGCATTACTGCTCCCCATCGCTTGCCCCTCCGTGACTGCTACCTTGGGAGCACTCGGTTGCTTGGCTGGCATGATTGTTGTCATAGGAGCCTTTGCTTTCAAGGCTTGACTTTGTTCTAGCCTTCGTAGGTTCTCAATTTCCCTCTCCCTTGTTGCTTGCATATAGTGTTCGATCTCTTGTACTTCGGCAAGACTCCTACCATCGGGTAGTAAAACCTCAGAGGGAGATAGTCCTAAAGGATCAGGAGGTGCAGTGGATGGAACATTCACATGCACACTCTCAAGAAGCATAGGGTCTATTTTAGACATGAATGACGAATTTACTTCCCCACTCCCTTCATTTATTTCATTAACCGCATGTTCGGAGCGAGTAGCTCTACTAAGGATCTCTTTTAAGCGGCTAAACACGCTGGACCCGGGCCGTGAGCCCATGGCATGCATGTCTTGACTTGAACTATCAGGGTTTGGTGTAGGATACCCCTCCATGACTTCGTAGTCAGAGGAAGAATCACTAGACGTGATATAAGGATCTTGGGTCGCGCTACCTTGAGTCCCGGCCGAAGGTCCAGAACCTAGGGTGGAGGAATAATGGGTGCCCGCGTAAATGGAGGCGCTACCAATATGCTCGTGCTCTAACACTCGTCCAGAGCGTAGGTTCATATGACTTGGATCCCCTAGAAGTGTCAGTGAGTGCCTGTGAAAGGCTACTCACCTAGTATTTTTGGGTGTTTTACAACCCAAGTCTTTTCTTAATTTTTTTTGATTTTTTGGTCCTTTTTTTCTGACCCAGCTATAGAATAGAACGTATGATAGCTCAAAATGAGCGTCTCGATCAAAGGGACGTGCCGTGATTTACAACCCTCCGTTTGGTCACTTTATGCCCTTGGAATCCCTAAAACCATCAATTTCTAGTAGGGAACTAGGCCCAAATTAGAAAGTCTAAGGGTGCAAGTGGGAAGAGAAGGGAGGAGAGTGGAGGACTTGCCCCACATGCTCTCATTCCCTCTTGAGGGAGTAGGGTATATATATAAGAGTGAGTCTAGTATATATCATAGGACTGAGGCTTGGGCCTGTGCCTGGGCTTGGGCTTGGGGAAATGATCCCGATCCCGATCAAAATTTTGGTGTAGCCCCCCAGTCACTCACGCTTAAATATTTTTGGTTTTTTTTTTAAATAAATTTTTTAGATTTTTTTTTTGGCGACGACCGCGCGCGGGTTAGGTGACCCTTTCTTGGCCACACACACTGTCAACACCTACCTAACCTCTCTGTCCACAACTCACTTAGCACTACCTTATCTACTTACTAACAGTGCTGCTAACCACTAACTAATGTACTAACTAATCTGTTAACCACTCTGCAAACTGCTTACTGACAGTGAGCTAACTATCCACCTACTTCCTCTCTCACTACCTTACTGTGCAAAGACTGTGTGCAGGCAAACCTTGACAGAAAACTGTGTACAGACTGTGTGCAAACAGAAATTGCTAACTGTCTACCTACTTATTCATTCACTGTGAACAAGCTAACGACTACTAATTGTGCAAAGACTGTGTGCAAGCAGAAAACACAAGATTATGCAGAATTCACAGAACTTGCAGGCAATACAGAAATTAACAACTTGCAGAAAAATAGCTCATTCCTCTTTCTCTTCCTCTTATTTCCTACTACAAACAAATCATAGAAGAAGCACAAAGTGCCTCTTGGGCTTACTGCAGGGCGATTCCCCGGCAGCGGCGCCAAAAATGTGCGCTCCTTGCCGCACTGTCAAAGCAAGGGACTTGCCTAACACTGTGTGCGAGCCACAGATGGCTCCAAGCACACAACTAGCTTAACTAGTAAGCTCAAAAGAGGGCAATGGTGTGTCACTCACCGCTCTATGCTCCTGCCGTGGAGGATTCCTCGCCGCGAAGAAGAAGGAGACGTTGCTACGTCGCGCTCAACCGCTTCACCGCCGTTGTGCCGCCGCAATGCTCGATCACACACACTCTATCTCTCTCTCTCTCTCTCTCACACACACACACACACACAGACACACACAAGGAGGTGAAGAAGAAGAAGATGGAGATGGAGATGGAGCAAGAGCACTCTTCTATTGCACAAATGAGAGAATGAGTGAATTTTAGGTTTAGTTGACTTTTATATGAACTCACCCCATTCACACTTGGGCGCCCATGCTTAGCCAACTAATCCCTTGAATATTCCAGTTAGAGTGCGCCTCTCATCGGCTATCACTCTTACCCTTTTCCATTGGATCGACAAGCCCGGTACCTGACTCTACAAGTAAATAATACAACGTCCGTCGTAGGTGATAGGGTGTCCGTGATCCGTGAGGGTTAACAGTGCTAGACTTCTAAAGTCACACTTCTGGGAGGGTTTAGAGGGGTGGATAGATTCCCTATGGGTGGAAGCATGAGTGGGTGGTACACTTTTCAAGATGAGAAAACGTTTTCCAATAGACACAAAATAAATCGTAGCATAACGGATTTACAAAATAAAATCTATATTCATGTACAATAATAAACAATCAAGAAAAGTCAGGGGAGGATCGATTTGCATGAGATTGTATGGTGGAGTCTATTTTCTTGCACGTTGTCAAGAGATTCTTGTTGTGCCATGGCCTTGAGGTACCTCTCTCTCTCTCTCTCTCTCTCTCTCTCACACACACACTCACACACACACACACACACACACACACACACACACACACACACACACACACACACACACACACACACACACACACACACACACACTTATGGCTAGTTCTGGAATGATTGAAATTTTCATGATATATATTTTGCTATGACTATTGGACGGGGGTGTCCTTGGTGTATTACCGGCTTGGATTGACAAATTTTTTTGGTACCTAATGGAATCTAAACCTTGGTGTAAAAATGGGTAGACCTTTTGCCTTGCTAGGATAAGCTTTGAACCTTGGGGGAAATGAAGGCTTGAATATCACTAAAGGGTGTTACCTTAATGGTACATAACCCTTGTAGTTAATAAGGGCTATGTGCTTGTGGTGAGATTCATGGATCTACATACCCTGTCATTCTCCACTTTAACCCATGGTGGCTCCCTCCTGGAAGATCTGTGCTACTATTCTATCTCATCCCCCTTTCTCTCTTGCTCTTTCCCCCTTCTCTGTACGAGGTGGTGTTGGTAACCTCTCCCCTTAAGATTGGGCCCGCTTTACTGTGCTGATGGTAGGCTGCCACTTGCTCCAACCCCCCCCCCCCGCACTTTCCCTCCCTCTCTCCCCCCTTCTCTCTTTGTACTTGGCAGCGCTGCTGCACCATTCACCTAATGAGGTCGAGCCCGCTTTACAACCATGAAGGAGGTGCTACCTGCTCCAAACCCTATAAAAGGTGAGCTTTTCTAGCTCACTTAGGATTGGTAGTGTGTGTGTGTACTTGGGTGTATTAATCTATAGATTAGTACTGTATATTACCTTTCCTACTAAGAGGTAGTGTTAAGTATTGGATCTATGTAAAAGGGCAAGGAGAAGTAGGCCATTATGGAGCTGGCCGCTCTGACTTAATCTCAGGTGAATTTTGGCATTAAAATGGATTGTTGTCTGACTCTTTGATGGGTTGTAATTCTCTAGTTGGTATTCTCATGCTTATGCCAGTAGAGGTACTTAAATGGAAACTTATGTTGTATCTTTTTAGTATTTACTGTTGTCCAAATGGTGTGTTTTGATTCACTTGAAGTTATGGTGCTACTCCTCATGCATAGATTGTAATGTCACTTATACTGAGCCTTTTATGTGTATGGTTTGGTTGGTTTATTCACCTTTAGGAAATGATTTCAATTTATTGATGAATCATTAGAGTACAAACGTTTGTATGCACAGCCTTGGTTTGTGCTTTCCTTGCAAAAGTGCATGGTTTTCTATTGATACACATATTTGGTCCTGTCATTGGCTTTGGTAGTTTTTAACATTGAACGGGGGTAGCAGTTTGTAATGCTGGATGATTGGTGCCCTATAAAACCTTTAATTAGGATTGAAGGTCTTCTTAACACTTGGTGAAGGACCCTATATGGTAATGTCGACCTACTTGATTGGTGAGAAACTTTGGCCTGGCATAGATATGCACTAGTTATAGGCATGGTTTTTTATTTATGAGGTGTCCTCTTGCAATACTGGAGGATGTTACGTTGAGCCTTTGTTTAGGCTACAATATGATGGGTGATGTCCTTCTTAACGCATAGGGAAGGAACCTACATGATGAGGTTGACCTTCTGGTGGGTTGAAAACTGCTACCTGTTAGTTTGTGTGTTCTGAATAAAATTTCATAGTAGGTATTCCTCGATTGATGTGCTTTGGTTTGGATATCCCACTTACTGCTCTTGCTCAAATATGGTCGATGTCTCCTGAGTATGGTGATCTCTTGAAAAATTGCTCAACTTGGCCGCACTTGGTTTGAGCTTCGTGGTTAGTACGAGTAAGCTTACTATTCTTGCTCCATTAGGACTTTGATATTTGAGGACTGTGTTCCCTTGAAAAGCTGCTCAATTTGGCCATATATAGTTTGAGCTACTGGGTTTTGAGCTTACTATTCTTGCCCAATCAAGGTCTAGGGTGGCTTAGGTTTGTGATCCTATGTATTACTGCTCTATTTGGACGTACATGGTTAAATGTTTGGTTGGGGGACTGGGTTTTATTAACTATGGCCGAATATGGTTGTATAAAGGTGTGGATTATGGTAGATAAAGTTGAAATCAGCTACCCATGGAACTATCAGTGGCTGCTTACTACATCAAGTGTTTGGGCCATGGTGGCTTGTTTTCCTAGTTGTGAATGATATTTGGTACCACCGAATATTCCTGTTACATGTTGCCTGTGTTTAGGAAAGTAGCTCTTATACCTAATACCTTATATATGTTTCAACTCTGTCTATATTAGTCTCCCCCAATGTCGGGTCCTTCACTGCTTGGACAGTTATTAAAATATTTATTAGTCTCCCCCAATGTCAGCTCCTTCACTGCTTGGTACCTGAGATAATTCATTTTTTCCATGCCATTTTTTTGGCAGACCCCACGCTGGATTGTCCTCACTCTATCGACTCTCTCTGTCATTTCCCTCTGCTTAATGTGTTTTGATTGTAGGCCCCCTTACTCTACTTTCCTCCACACCTCTCTCTCTCTCTCTCTCTCTCTCTCTCTCTCTCTCTCTCTCTCTCTCTCTCTCTCTCTCTCTCTCTCTCTCTCTCTCTCTCTCTCTCTCTCTCTCTCCCACCCCCCGCGCGCCATTCTGAAACCTGGCTTGCTCTGCGTCGACTTGAAACCTAGCTTACTCTAAATTCCCAACTCTTGCATACTAGGATATTATGGAGATTCTGTAGCTAGCATAGTGTAACTCAATCCAGCTACCAAGGGATGATTACAAAATGTGGGATATTTGATGCCGCTATGGTGGAAATCGTTGATCAGGTGTTTCTATATTAACAGGTGAGGGATGCTCTCTCCCTCACTTTAACCTTGTATTTCATGTTTTTCCCATAAATAATTGAAAGAGAGAAATGGTTTCCGTTTTGTCTTCTGATTTACTCCTACAACATGGTTATGGTGGTACAAAATGTTGCCTCTCATGTTTTCCTTCATCTCCCCCTTGGATAAAGCTCATTCATCTGTCATGATTTATTGATTTTCTCTGGTGAAAATTTTTGTGCATAAAATGAGTATAATGGCTATCACTATGGGCACCTGGTTTGAAGTCTCTTTATGATCTTAAATGGTTCTTGTTGTGCATGATATCTGCTGTCTGTTGATTTTTTTTTTGGGGAACACTTGATATAAACCTTTAGCTAATGTTTGAAACACCAATTATAAATCATTATTTGTTAAGAGAAACCTCTTTGAAATTATATACCTAAGGTATTTACTTAGATGTATGAATTGATAAAATATGTTTGAGGTAGATAGCCTATGAGATCCTAAGCTATGGCAACTGTTTGATACCCTATTTGGGATAGTTTCTCTACTGCCTCCTTGCAATTTTGGACATAGTATGACTCTAAAAGTCTGATGATTTTTTTGACACTAGTTTTTATGATGCTTACTTGTTTGGAAATTCAGCTCTGAGGATACTTCTCTGATGGGGTGTGGATTCTATTTTGATATTGATATTTCCCTGGGAATGGTCTATTGCTGGGGGTTTTGGATAATAACATGTAGATTTAAAACAACCAGGCATGAGTTATGGATGTAGACTCGGCCTTGATGATTTGAGAAACTTGACATTGGTAATGTGCTGACGTGACTAAATAATTATGAACAGTGCTGGTTATAAAATCTTTAAAGGAATGTGTTTTTGGTAAATTGGTGAGCCATGGTAGGCTGCATTAAGCTGATTGGTGATGCCTGACCTACACCTGTAACTAGCGGTTTGTTGTCGTGATATTCTCTTTGCATAATGATATGGTCTTACTGGAATTTGTTATTAACTTTAGGTTGAAAACCTGGCAATTTCTGCTGGCTGTGTCTTGACTTGAGTTTGTGACTCTGACTAGCACTATTATTTTTCCTAAAAGAGGTCCTAATATTCCTTCATTGAAAAATGATGATAGTCTTTCAAGGCATATAAATTTCTTCTTGAGGCTTTGGCAAACAAGTGTCGATGCTTTGCTTTGATCATATTGAATTCTAGGTGACCATTATACACCGACTTTTACAAGCATGTTCTTTTCTCATATGAATTTAAGTGGATGTTGTAAATAACTGCATATTTGACAACCATAACGAAAGACTAATTATATAAAAGAAGTTATTAGGTAATCCAATTTGATTTGAAAGATTTTTTTTGTTACTTGTGCTATACCACTTGAATCAGAAGGGGGTGATGACCTTTTGATCCACACACCAATAAAAATATTTTCTCATGCTGTAAAGATAAGTACACAATTTCCTAAAAATCCATAATTATGAGTAATTTCAATAAGTAACCCAACTTGCTTTAAAAGAAAAACTATTGGTAACTTTGGTTATGCCACTTGAATTAGAAGGGGGTGATGGCCTTTTGTTTCACATAAATAGTTAAAACTTCCTTTGGAATATATGGTTTAAACTTGGTTCTTATTTAGCCACTTGCATCATAAGGGGTAATGGCCTTCTAATTGTTTATACTACTAATTACTCTAAATTTATTCTAGGCGTGTAGTTTAAGTTAAAATTTGAAAAAATAACTATCGATACCTTTGGCTATGCCACTTGAATCAGAAGGGGGTGATGAACTTCTGCTCCACATAACAGAAAATAAATATATTTATTTCAGATAATACTTTAAGTTAGAATGTTTTTAAGTAGGACAAGGATAACAATTGATAGGTTCATCAATACCCATAATACGTATTCAAGGCTAACAAATATGTTGTCTTGTTTATATTGATGCAGGTGTGAATGCTATCTTTACTTAAAAGTGTTTTGGCTTAGCTGATGTTTGACTTTAAAGATCCCTATTGATTCAACCTGAATGACCTCCAAAATTCTATTTCTTTTGTATAGAATAATTGGAATGATGCTTCATTCTTAATATGTTGTACAAATATGAATCTAAGACTTGAGTCGTTTTGTACAAGTCTCTGCTTAGTAATCTAAGTCTAGTTGTCTTTTGAACGTTTATGTTTTTTTGTGTATATGCATCGTGTTTAATACAACAATACACACGTCCTAAACACAAGGCCCTCCCAAGTAACTGGGTGGATCACATGCTGAATTTAGATTATTTTTGGTCTATAGGATTCTAACATTACATATGTTTTGGTGTTAGCCTTACTAAGCATTGGCATGCCTCACCCTTCAAGGTTGGTTTGCAGGTGCGTAGAGTGCTTATTGCTTGTGTTTTACCAATGGTCACATTGCAGTAATGCTAGGAGTCTTAGAGCCCTATCCCGCACTATGTTAGACTTCTAAAGTAACACTTTTGGAAGGTTTTCGAGGGGTGGATAGACTCCCTATGGATGGAAGCATGAGTGGGTGGTACATTTTTAGGGATGGGAAGTTGTTTTTCAATAGCCACAATATAGCTCCTGGCATAACGAATTTACAAAACAAAAAAAATTCAAAATCTATATTCATGTACAATAACAAACAATCAAGAAAAGTCATGGGAGGATCAATTAGCATGAGACTGCATAGTGGAGTCTTTTTTCTTGCACGTTGTCAACAGGTTCCTACTACACCATGGCCTTGAGGTACCTCATTCTCTCTCTCTCTCTCTCTCTCTCTCTCTCTCTCTCTAAAACACACACACACACACACACACACACACACACACACACACACGTGTTTCAATGTCTTGTTGGGATGTTCAATCAAATGGATATCTTGCTGTGTATTTTTCTTTTCTTGAAAGTTAAAGTCAATTTTTGGAGAATCAATGCAAATTCCAACTACTTATTTGGTTAATTTGTTGAGGATGATTTTCTCAAATTTTCAAGTTAGAAAAGCGTGATTTTATTTTAAAGTTAAAGAAAGCACCGAAGAAGTTTAATTTGCTTTCATTTTCAAGTTAAAGAAGCCTGATCTAATTTTAAAGTTAAAGAAAGCATTGAAGAGTTTTAAAAGTTGGTTCTTTTTTGTCTAATATTCTTTTGAACTACTCACAATCGAAAAACAATTTACCCGATTCTTTTCATCTATAAATAATTTTTTTCATACGCATAAAACTCTTTTCATATGTATGATCAATGAACCTTTAAGCATTAGATTAGGCCTCATTGAAAGGTGTCTAGAAGCTATCTAATAGCTTACCTGATACTTATAAATGAAGCTAGTTGTTTAAAGATAGGTATATGATACCTATTTGCAATCTAGCTCTAGCTATATCTTTTGATAGCTCTCTAAAAGCTATTAGATAGCTATTTGATTGTTATCTAATATATTTTAATAGATGATAACTATCTAACAGCTGTTAGAAAGGCTAGTAGTGACACCAAGTTGTTTGGACGTAGCTATATGGTAGCTATTGAAAAGCTATTACTTGCTACTAGATGTCTACAGGTAGCTATCACATAGCTATCATACTTATGTTCTAGAAGTAAGTTGTTATAAATAGCTACTCTTGGTAGCTATTTGATGTCTAATATCTGTTGAAATTTCTATTAGTGAATCAAAATTTTTGAACATTTTCATTGAAAAGTTCTTTAACAAGTTTTTTATTTCACTCTTGATGGTTATTTCAAGTGGACTCCATTTCCATACACAAAAATCAAGCATGAGAAAGTGTGTATGACAAGACAAGAGTTTCATGAACTATACAATCTCAAATTGGTTGTGGTTGACAACCCACAACTAATGGAGTTTATAAAAAAATACTGGCCATTGTTCACGGCATTGCAAAAAAAGGGCAGAACTTACGTAACCATATACATGTGGTAGTGATGTGTCTGAGCTTCCTTCGTCTTCTCCAAGCTGTGTGTATTTCGTGCAACCCTATTTCCAACAATTGGTATCAGACAGACGGTTGCCTCCTCCTGGGTTAGTCGCCGGTAGCTCTAGCACATGCCTGCTCACTTTCTTTGTTTTTTGTAAGCTTTGGCGAGTTGCAGGTCAACAAAATTTTTGGGGGAGCTCAGGGAGCTTAGTCTGCTCATATTTTTTATTTGGGCTCATTGGGGCCTTTGTTTCCACTATATGTAGTATTGTACATGCTATTTCATCATTTTGTGTAGAATTTTTGTCAGTGCCATTTTCTGGATAACAGTTCCCTTACAGTCTTCTATGGTTTGTGCTATATAGCATGTGCTGTTCCCGCTTCGTTTCTCCTCTCGAGTAGTTTTCACATGAGGTGCAAGCATTCGCCATGGCAGACAACAACAGAGATGTGTTCAAGATGTTTGCTATGAGGACAAATTGGATGGGGACAAATTTTACCCTACATGGGCTTACATGATGCATTATGTTCTTGTGTCAAAGGGTGTCTAGAATATTGTGCAGTGCATTGATGTATGTCCTAGTTTTGAGGATGTGAGCGATGTTGAGGATGTTTCAGTTCTTTCTGCAAGGATTGATGTTGTTAGAGTTGTTTTGCCTACGACAGAAGAAGCTCGTTGGGATGTAAAAGATGCACAAGCTCATGCATTGATTGTGTTGTCTGTGATGTGTACTATTACTCCTCACATTTGTTCAACAAAATGTGCAAAATAGGCTTGGGATATTCTGACTAGTCTTTATGCAAGTCGGAATGAGGCGAAAATTGCATTGCTACATAAAGAGCTAGATTCACAGGTTAGCATGAGGAAGATGATATGGACACTTTCCTTGCTGGTGTCAAGGATATCAATGAGCAACTTATTTTTGCAGGTGACGTCATTTCAGAGAGTTCCCTTGTGCAAACTGTTCTTGATGTCTTGCCAGATTCTTACCAGACTTTTGCTAGTACTTGGAGACTTATGACCCAAGGAAATCCTGAAGTTGTCAAGTTTGATGCATTATGCACATTGCTGTTGCACTTTCCAAAAAAACAGGACTAGACAACGTACAGTTGAACAAGACTTATTGCTGCTCAAAGAAAATGTGGTAAGAGTAATGCAACCACTTCTCATGGTTCTTCTGCGAGTGGAAAATCACATGTTCTTAATGCTTTTGCTGGCAGCAATTCGGCTGGAGATTATGGTGATAAGGGAAAAAAGAAGATGTGTTGCCATTATTGTACTGCTAATGATCACTTGATCAAGTAGTGTCCTATGTTGAAGGCTAAAGAGACAAAGAAGAAAGAGGGTGGTTCCATTGCAAATGCTGGTTCCACTAAAAATGTGGCTATTGTTGAGTCTTCTGTGAAAGGAGGATGTGATGCTAATGTTGATGTAGAATGGGCTTTTAGTGCAGAGTGTACCTATAATCCTATTGTCCATGAAGCATGCATGTCAGTTGCTGCAGATTCACATGTGTGGTATATTGATAGTGGTGCTACAAAGCACATTACCTCACATCGTGATTTATTTACCTCTCTTGATTCTATCCCTCATGGGAATTCAGTTACTTATGCCAACAATGCCTCTTATCCGGTTCATGGAGTTGGAAAGATTATGCTTACTAATGCAAATGGCAGTTCTTTCACACTTGTTGATGCACTTTATGTACCTAGGATCAAGAAGAATCTTTTTTCTGTATCTGCACTTGCTAGACTTGTTCTTGTAGTCAAATTTGTGGATGGTATGTACAATACATGATCTTAGTTTTGGTGATGAAATTGTTGCATCTGGCATTTTATGTCGTGGGCTGTATAAGATCACTTTCTATGACAAGTGTGGGTAGAATTTTGCAAATGCAGTTGTGGATTCAAAGGCTATTTCAGATGCAAGACTTTGGTATGCACGTTTTGGTCATCTAAATTTTGCCAGTTTGCTGCGTTTGCAGAAATTTGATATGGTTGCTTCTTTGCCACCAGTTGAAGCACCTGTCAAAAATGTCTATGAAGGATGTATTTTGGATAAGATGCAACATTCTAAGTTTCCAAGGGATGGTTCAGTTAGGCCCCACATGCAGGTTGCAGCTTGTGCATAGTGATGTTTGTGGGCCCATGCAAACTCCGTCCTTGGGCAATTACCTTTACTTTGTGACTTTTATTGATGATTACTCCATGCATGCATGGGTATATCCGCTTAAAGCAAAGTCCGAAGTATTTATGTGCTCCAAACAGTTCCTGGCTATGGCTGAAAATGTCTCGTAAGTACTATGGGCACCCTCTGCTCCGCATCCTCTGCTCCGATCAAGGGGGGAGTATATGTCTTATGAATTTAATTCATTTCTGGCTAGTCGTGGTATAAAACACCAATGTACAGTGCCTTATACGCATGAACAAAATGGTGTTTTAGAGAGGAAAAAGAAGTTACTTACGGAAATGGCACAATGTATGGTCAAAAGTCAAGCTTTGCTGCATTCGTTTTGGCTTGAGGCCATCATGTGTGCCACTTATGCACTTAACATGTGTCCTACGAAAGCTTTGTAGTTATTACTCCATATGAAGAATGGCATGATAGAAAGCCTTCTATTGAGCACATGCATGTTTTTGGCAGTTTGGCATATGCTTTGGTGTCACAAACACAGCGCAAAAAATTGGATGATAAGGGTGTCAAATGTATTTTTGTCGGTTATAGTGCTAAAAGCAAAGGTTATATGTTGTATCATCCACAAACAAAACGTATCTTGGTCTCAGAGGATGTTGTGTTTGTGGAAGATTCCGTTCAACCCTTCTTGTCATGTACTAGAGACAATAATGTCAACTCACATGACATTTATGACACTTTGTTGCCTCTTTTCAGTGGTGGAAGGTCAAATGTAAATTCTAATGAGGTAAATCATACAGGCTATGGGGGTTTTTGAAAATGTTACAGATCAGCCTATTACTGATGCAGATGTACATGATGTATTTGATGAGGAAAGGACTGAGAATGAGTGCTAGAGGTATGCCTAATGGATGGTGCATACATCGTGTGACAGTAAATTGGATGCACCTTTTTCTACTCGTATTCGTTCAGGTCCTCACCATGCATCTTATGCATCAAATTGTTATGCTTTGGCTCTGTCTAGCTTACATGATGTTGAGGAACCTCTATCTTTTGATGAAGCACAAAATTCAAAAAATTGGATGGCTACCATGCAATCTAAATATGATGCACTTATAGAAAATGACACGTGGACTTTATGTGATTTGCCTCCTAGAAAGAAAGCCATTGGTACGAAGTGGGTTTACAAGTTGAAATGGAAGCTGGATGGTGAGATTGATTGCTATAAGGCTCGAATTGTTGCAAAGGGTTATGCACATCAGAAAGGCGTAGACTATGAAGAGACTTTTGATCCTACTTGTCATATGACTACTGTACATTTTCTATGTGCATTGGCATGTCATTTTGGTTGGGATGTACATCAATGAGACATTGTTACCCCTTTCTTGAATGGTGACATATTTGAGGAAGTTTATGTAACTCAGCCTCACGGTTTTGTCAAGGAAGGAGAAGAGGATAAAGTGTGCAAATGTAACAAAGCTTTGTATGGGTTGAAGCAATCTCCTCGTGCTTGGTATGAGAAGGATGACACTCATTTGGTCAAACAAGACTTTTGTAACATTCCAACAAAAAGCACATTGTATGTAAAGTGTGAGGGTGTACTTCTCAATGTGGTTCTTTATGTGGATGATTTGCTGATCACTGGACCAAATGAGAGACATATTGCTGAATTTAAGGCTAATTTGAATGCTGCTAACAAGACGAAAGATTTGGGATTGCTGCATCATTACTTGGGTTTACAATTTAAGCAATGTGATGGTGGTATTGCCTTGTGTCAGAAAAGTTACATAGAGACATTGCCATGTAAGTTTGGACTTGAGGATTGCAAACCTACTGCCACCCCCATGGAAACAAGTTTGAAATTGAGTCTTCATGATGTTGATGATCCTGCAGATGTCACTCTTTACCAAAATTTTGTTGGATGCCTCATTTATGTATGCAACATTAGGCCAGATATTCAATTTGTAGCTTCATAGGTCAACAGATTTATGCATAGCCCAGGGTCTAAGCATTGATAGGATTTCAAGAGGATTTTTTTCTACTTGAGTAGCAATTTACATCTTGGCTTGTTTTATCCCAAGGGGGGATCATTGCCGCCAGACTTACTTGCTTTTTTGGACTCAAATTGGGCTGGTGGTTTTGACACGCGAGTGTCCATAAGTGGTTTTTATTTCATGCTTGGCAGTTCATGTATATCATGGTTGAGAAAGAAGCAACCTATTGTGGCCACTTCTAGTTGTGAGGCTGAGTACATGGTGGTCTTCTAGTTGCATTGACAGTTGCAAGGAACCGAGTTTTTCATGCTGGCACAAAGCACATTGAGGTGCATCATCACTATGTCAAGGAGAGACTCTTAGCAGGAGAGATCATCTTGGCTTATGTGCCAACACAGGACAACCTTGCAGATCTTTTCACAAAGGCATTGTCTCGTGAGAAGTTTGAAGCTTTTCGCAAAGCTTTGGGCTTACTCCCCTTTGTGGATTGATCATGTCCTCAGGGAATGGAACTTCCCTTTACTCTATGTGCTAGCTCGCGTTCGCCACATCACTCCAAGGGGGATTTGTTACCATATAATGTGGTAGTGATGTGTGTGAACACACTTAGGACCGTCAGGGAATTTTTTCCCTCACTAGGAGGCTTTTACCCCCATGGATTGTATATACACCCATCATTCAAGGGATATTTATCTTTTCATTGCACACTAAGTAATACACTCTCTATCGTGTTCCTTGAGCTTCCTTCGTCTTCTCCAAGATGTGTGTATTTTCCTGCAACCCTAATTCCAACAACGTAAAGCTTTGAACCATTGGGCTGGAGTGTTGTAACAGATTTATGATGTTGTATCAGATGTTCTACCAAGAGCTACCTATAAATGGTGAGTGTGCTACATGGTTGCAACAACCTTTACATTTGAAAACTATCAATGGGCACATTTGACACTTGACAAGTCAAAATACTAGGTTTCTTGGGCAATGGTGTCTGAGAACTCAGTTAATCATATGGGAGCACATAAGCAAGGGATTTCCAATAAAGTGGAAAGAGTTTTGATGTTGATAGTGAAATAGAAAGTATTTCCAAGAACATGCAACAAGCATAACTGGATATGAATTTTTATTCAACGATCAAATTTTTTTTGCAGTATTTAGAAGATGCACAATAGGAACTACATACACTTCAACAAGGTGGCAGTGTGTTTGTGGAGAGGCAGATGGAATTGTAAGCTGTTACAATTGCAAATGCACAAGTTCTTAGTGTTCTTGGTGTCAATGAGTCTGGCACAATAAACAAGGAGGTTGTTTTAGCTTTACTAATTATCATTGCTACTCTTATGAGCTTATCATACTTGATCTCAAATGCTTTTGAACATTATTTACTAATTTTATGCTTGTTTTAACGTCCAAGAGAAGCAACAAAAGATGAATATGCTTCAGGGGTGCCTTAAAGATCATGATGGTTTTCTTAGCAATGCTCTTTCTAAGCTGCAACAAGGTAATGGACCTGTATTCTTACCAACACCTCCTACGCCCAGAGATCCCTCATGCTGTGGAGATAATGTTTGGTGCAAAGGCAACGCTCGCTGCAGAAACCTATATCCCACTAGGTTTATTCTAAGTACTGCTAACTTTTTTTGCTAAGTTTTTAGTCACCAATTGTGATAATTTTCAACCGAAAACTATCTGATATATGGTTGGACAAGAATGGGGGGGGGGGGGGGGGGGGGGGGGGAGAGTTGTAGCAAATACTTATCAGTGTTAGATAGGAGCCTAATCATTATCAAATCTCTTTTACGAGATATTCAATAATTATTAGCTACTACTGATAGCTACTAACAACTTAACATATGAATATTACAAGATATTACTAGCTATTACCATATATTCAATAGTTATTAGCTACATATAGCTACTAGCTTCTCAACATATGAATATTTGATGAGCTTTTTGCTAGCTATCTTGGACAATGATAGTTGTGCAATAGCTACATATGATAGCTTTTACTAGCTACTAGCTTCTAGCACTTAAATAAGTGACAACTATGTCATAACTACTTGTGAATTATTAGATAGCTAGTAGGTAGTGATAGTTGTCAAATAGTTGAAAATACTAGATATTTATAGCAATTTTCTTGTAATAGCTTGTAATACCTTTTCAAAAGCTACCATAATAGCTATGTACAAAAAATTTGATTCACTAATAGCATTTTCAATAACTATTAGTCATCAAATAACTTCCCAGACTAGTTATTTATAACAACTTGCTTCTAGGACCTAAATATGGTAGCTATAAGATAACTACTAAATAGATTTTGAATAGATATTAGCAATTAATAGGTTTTTAATAGCTAGCATATAGCTATGTATAAACAAATTGGTTCATAATAGCATTTTCAATAGCTATTACACATCTATTAGACATCAAGTAGCTAATAAGAGTAGTTATTTATAACAACTTGCTTCTAGGATATAATTATGATAGCTACTTGTAGACAACTATTAGAAAGACATAGCTTTTCAATAGCTTCCATGTAGTTATGTCCAAACAATTTGCTTCACTAATAGAAATTTCAACAGCTATTAGACATCAAATAGCTACCAAGAGTAGCTATTTATAACAACTAACTTCCAAGACATAAATAGATAGCTATGTGATAGCTACTTGACATCTATTAGTTGACAGATACTAGACAACTATTAGTAAGTAATAGCTTTTCAAAAGCTACCATATAGCTATGTCTAAACAACTTGGTTTCACTACTAGCATTTTCACAGCTATTATACAGCTATTAGATAGTTATCATCTATTAAAAGCTATTAGAATTAGATAACTATTCAATAGCTTTTAAAGAGCCACTAATTTGATTGTTTTGTTAAAACTCTATACTTAACAAAAATGTGAACCTCAAATACTTTTGAAAAGTAACTAAAATAGTTTTTATTGATAAATCTTGGGTATGGTACAAAGAGTACGTGCTTTGTAGTGTGAGAGAAAAACATGATGGTCTCTTTTGCTGAGAAATGTTGGAAGCAATTACACACCCCTTTACATAGAGCAGGCTTTGTGTCGAATCCAAAGTTTCAAATGCACAATCAGTCTACTAATACATTAGGAAGAGAATGGGGTCTAGGAGAGCCTCTTTATTTGGCAGTTTAAGGAAGTCAAACCTTTAGTATTAAGAAACTAATCAAAGGACATCTTTTGAATTCAAACAGGAAAAACGGCTAGTTTATTTGAATTCAAAAATTTTCCCCAATATGGAATTTAAATCTAGCCGGTAAAACCATATCATGTAGCATATCTATGGAAAGAGCTCAACGGGTAGATTGCAAATCTATGATCTCCACTCAAATCGGAGATCATATGTAGGAGTCATGGAAGGCCAAAAATTGTAAAATTATCCACCTCCTTTTTGGGAGGAAAAGTGCATCCTTTGACCACTCTTACACATCTCTTACACACCCACCATTCTTGCACACATGGTGTACACCTATTTGTCAACAT
This sequence comes from Adiantum capillus-veneris, assembly GCF_014529385.1. Lineage (NCBI taxonomy): Eukaryota > Viridiplantae > Streptophyta > Polypodiopsida > Polypodiales > Pteridaceae > Adiantum > Adiantum capillus-veneris. Next base: position 112,007,338 of record NC_140943.1, on the reverse strand, counting down.
GTTAATCACCTCCATAAGCTCATGGAAAATAAAGAGGCCCTCCTACACCCCATTCTCTTCCTAATGAATGAGGTCATCAATAATTTTAAGAAAGTATGTGATGCAGATGGCAGGGTAGCTTACATGTAGGAGACAACTTACACCAATAGAGAAGGATGTTCGGGGATCCATGGTGCATAGAAGCAATCAAGACAATGAGTGCATCTATTTGGTGGAAGGAATATGGCGGGGACAAAAAGGAACTACAACATGTGGTTGTTAGAGTCTTGTCAATGCTTGCCTCTAGTGGATGCTGCGAGAAAAATTGGTGCCTTTGTACACACTAAGGAAAGAAATTGATTGACTCCTAAACAAGATGAAAATTAAGTGTATGTCTTTTGCAATATGAGACTAATGTACAAGCCAGCAAGGATAGCTACACAAGCTATAGAGAAAAGCTTTGGATATTTTCAGACCCATGAAGTAGTTGCAAATGAAGCCCACTCTGATAATGAAATTGAGTGGGATCTGGAAGATGTGGACCCAAACTGTTCAAATGCGGAGAAAGTGGATGCTGTGGTGTCTGTGACTGATGCTCCACATGATGTATAAGTGATAGCTTTAATCAAGTAAAAAGCCCTTGAGTGTCAAACACATCTGTGTGTGTGTGTGTGTGTGTGTGTGTGTGTGTGTGTGTGTCTCAAACAATAATAAATTTCATTGTTTTGGTTATACAAAAAGGGTATTTATAAAAAAGTTGGGCATTGGGCTTTTCATAAAGAAGATCTAGCTATAAGATCCCCGATTTTTGGGTCTCTTTCAAAAACAAGAAAAATAGTTTCCATATTTGCTTTGTGAAATTTTGGTTTAGAATGCTTGTTTGGCAGTGTTGTAAGGTTTTAAAGTGAAAGCAAGGTTGTTTTCATGTTTCAGCAGGTCAGACGGGCGTTTGATTCAATTTTTGAAAAATCCACTTTTCTTAGCTTTTTCATGTTTTTTGTGCTTTTCGATGCTTTTTGCAAAAATCAGGGCGCCGGATCCTTGATCTACAAGTTTCGAGGGAGCTATGGTTCAATTTTGTAAAAATATGCTTTTCGAACGCTTTTCATGCCATTTTTAGTTTTTTTAATGAATTTTAACATTTTAGTGAAAAGCAAGCCCGCTTTCTTGTTCCGATGGACAAGGGAAACCTGTGGTTCAATTAAAAAAAAAAATTCTTTTTGTTCTTTTTACACTATTTTTAGCTTTTTGTGCTTTTTGATGTTTTTGGAAAGCAACGTGCTTTTTAGGATGACCAAAATATTATTTTTAGTTTAGTCATTGTGAAGTATAAAAATGATCATACGGTGAAGAAACGAGATTAAACAAGATTTTTACAGAAATTATTTTCATAAAAAGTGAGACAGTAAATACGTCGGGGCAGTACATGGAAGTCATAATTATGCCGAGACATCATGGTACAACATAGTATAGTCACTGCCAGATTAGTTGCCAGGATACTGTCCAATTATTCAATTTTTAATGTAAAAATTGAATGGTAAGTGAGAGTTGATTACCAAAATCTCTGCCATGTTTTTAGCAAAGCTCTCAAAAAGCGAGAGCTTTTCCAGGTTGAAAGGTGGTGCTACTTGTTACCTTGGGGCACACTCTTGCCTCACCTAATAGCTATAAATTTACATAGGATGCTCAATGTTCAGTGTCGACAGTTGTATCTACTACCTCACAGTAATATGTATTTATTATACGGAGTGGTGCAAGCTCTCTAGCATCATCTCCATAAGATCTTCTCTCTCGTTCGCAGGAAGAAGAAGAAGAAGGAGAACACTCTCTCTACTTGCTTTCTATATTCTCTTCTCTTTTCACGATGGACACATTTTCCAACGACTTCATGGTGAAAACCTTTACATAACTCTCATCACCGCTCTCTTTTAGCAAAGCAAGAAGCCTTTCAACAACCCATAATCACTCCTAAAGCATGGTAAGAAGATCCATAGCCATCATCCCTTTCTCTCTCTACTCTGTTTTCTTAGTAACTACCCTCTCGATGGTTTCTCTTAGCATTGTCAGACATGAGAAGCCAAACATGGATGACATCTTCTACTGAGGCATGGGGATAATAAAATGAAGTGTGCCCACATTTTACCGGATGGTAGCACCTATGTTAGTTTCTTGAAGCACTATCTTGCAACAACATCCTTGAAGCGAAACATGGACGACATTGTTTGTTGAGGCATGGGGATGATAGAATGACGTGTGCTCACATTTTACAAGATGGTACCACCTATGATAGTTTCTTGAAGCTTTTCTTCAAAGCACTCTCGCGCTGCTCACAACACAAAATGCTATCTCCACTTGCACCATAATGCTTTATTTCATAAATAATTGCCCCAAAAAATTATAAATATTTTGTTATGATTAAATTAATCACTCCCAATAGGTTAAGTTAATATATCAATCTTCATAAAATTAGAGAGAGAAAAAGGGAGGACGAGAGTGATGAATGGATGACACAACAAAAACTTTTTTAACTTTAAGTATACAAAATGTTTATGAATAATCTTCCAAAAGATCTCTACAAGAAGCGTCATCCAATTCTAAGGCCATGGATCCTAAATCAATAAAGAGAAAAATATAATTGTCATTTGTGGATGTGTTGGCTTCATCATCTTCGAATTCATCATCCTCTATCTCATCCTCCTCATCATCATCATGGCAATCATCTTTGCTAAGACTTGTGGCCATGGGACTTGAATCATCCAATCTCTCTCTCCTCTTTTTCCCTTTCCTCCAAAGTAGTAGGTGGAAGAGGGTCGAAGATGATCTCCACTTCATTAGTGGCAGAAATGGTTCTCCCTTGAGGTGTTATGGGTACTACGAATCAAAGCTATGGTTGGTGGATTGATGGGATATAGACGACCTATAGAAGAGAAACTCAAAATGAGTAACATTAATTGGTATAATGAATGTTACAACCAAATAAAGGTAAAGAAGGTAGTCCCTCACCTGCTTACAATTACGTGGAAAAACAAAATTGTCATACCTCCCTGTGTGATGAACACTAGAGTCCACCATGTCGAAGCCATTATCATGTTTCCTAGACACATTTGCAAACCACTTGCACTCAAAGATGGAGGTGATGGGGGCTTTTCACAAGCCAAGCTCCCATACCCCTCTTCTCTCGTCCCCACCCCATGAAAACCCCCTCTTAGGGAGGGAGTGATAAAAGGCATTGGAAAAAGTAAGAAAAAATAAAGTATGATTATGTAAATATATAAGAAAGGTAAAATAAGCCACCTGATGCCTGCGGGGTAGCCCATCCCCACCTTGCCTCCTTTTTCTTCACTGTTGCCCCGCCGGGTGTCCCTTTTCCTCTCCTCCACTCAAAAGGTCAACCCCCTCTCTCTTCCCCTTGTCCTTTCTCCTTTCTCTCTCCCCTCAAGCTACCCCACCTCTCACCAATAATGCATTATAACTCACCAATAATGCACCCTAACTCACATGCAACTTATGCTATCTTCCAAAAGAGTATACCCCACCCCCCTTTTCTCTCTCCTACACTCTCCCATGATCCAAATACCCCCCTCTCTCTCTAAAATTCAAAATCTCTCTTGTCTTGTAGCCAGATGGCCTCCCCCACACTCACACACACTCAGTTTCACTGAAAAAGGTGCCCACAGACCCATCCCCACCCAGTGGTTACCTGATTTTCTTGTGTTCACACACATCTGCACACAGATTCACCTCTTAACACACTCCCCTCTCTCCCCTCTTGTAATTACTTTATTCTCCATGTCACCTCTCACTTTTTTTCATCAACCCATCTCTCTCTCTTAGTCTCTCTCTCATGAGACTGCTGTTCTGGCACATATACACACAGCCAGACAAGTGGGGCCCACAGTCACATGGTTTGTGTAGATAATGATTTCTTCATTTCTAAATTCTAGAATTTCTCCCCCCTCCTACCCTATATAAAGAGGGGTCACTATCACACTAAACACACACAACATCACCAAAGAACACACTATGCACTGTGTGTGCCTAGTGCACACACACACACACACACACACACACACACACCCACACCATCACCATCACCGCAATCACCATGCTTGTCTTGAGCATGACCTCTACACCCTTAGCTATGGAAGATGAAGGGCAACTAAATGAAGGATGATGGCCATAACCCTCGTGCGAGTCTTCGCCATCAACTCCCACCTATCCGCCATGTGCTCTACCACTTTCTCCCTTCTCATTCCCCTACCCTATGCTCCCAATTTCATCACCTTATTCTCTAGATAAAGCTTGAGGTTTTGTGAGTATGTTTTCTTGCAATGTTTTGCCCATGTCAGGTGTGCGGAATCACCACCTAGTCTTGTGTTTGGAGTGAGCTTGTGTATGTGTGAAGGGTGTGCGGATTCGCCATCCTTTTGTGGTGCCTAAGTACTAAGCCGCTATACCCCCTCCCTCACTCTCTCTCTCTCTCTCTCTCTCTCTCTCTCTCTCACTTGATCTCATTCCCTTTCCTCTTCATCACTACTCCTAAGCATCCATCTATCTTGGATGAAAACTTTGTTATGGTGGTGTGTTTTTTGCGTCCTAGCCGCTGAAGCTAGGTGGTGCCCCCTGTTTGCTTTACCGTGACAGGCTCGAGGCGCGCTATTCGGTCCCCGGTGTTTTAGAGGCCGTCGGGGTTCGGGGTTCGCTTTGCTCCCGTCATTTGGTGCCCCCACTGAGGAGGGCTTTCTAAGACCCTTCAGTTTACAATGTTGAAAGTGACGCCCACTATCAATCATGGACGAATGGCTGAAGGAATTTTTTAACTGGAGGACGGAAGAAGAAGAGACGAAGGAGGCACTAGCCGCCTTCATTGAGGTGCTACTGCCAGGCTGCAGTGTCGTCAGCATTCAAGAGGTAAATTCTCCATCTCGTGTTGCTCGTTCTAACTATAAATTGAGAGCATCAGGTGGGAGGTCGGTGAAGTGCCATCACTGTTGTCAACCAAGGCACACTATCAATGAGTGCCAGCAACGAAGGCAGCGAAAGGGCTGAAGTCATCTACATTGACATTCATCGCAAAGAAGTCATTCACATCAAGGAAGGGAAGCAAACGGTGAGACCTCTTTTCCCTAAAGAAACTACAGTCAAAGTTATAACTCCAAAGTGGCCTAAAGGGGCTGCTCGAGCCAAAGGCAAGGAGAAGATAAGCAAGTCTGGAAACACATGACCCCGAAGGGAGAAGCATCTGGCCAAGCAAGTGCTTCAAGCTCAGAAAGCCGGGTTGTACCCAGTTTGCCAAAGAGGAAGTCATCCGAAGCTAAGTGGCGAAAGGTCACCTACCAATTTGCACGACGCATGCGAGTGCTACCAATCCACTTCGACAATCCGGAAGAAGAAGTGGTAAGAAGATTCCCATGTCCTAGAGAAGAGTGGTTTGGCTACTGCTCTCGCTGTTTTGGAAAGAGAGTGGAGGATCTTCCTCCTCTCCCTGTACAACTTATCCTGAAGAAGCACTCTACCACGAGAGAAACCCAGTGGGCTGGGGACGATTTTCAACTGAATGGAGTAGAATTCATGCAACACGCCGACTACGGAAATTACCTGCAATTGTCGTTAGCCAAGAGGCTGGGAGTGGTCAGACGCGTCGCCATCACCCTGTACGTGCTGAGCAACGAAGGAAAGGTAGAGCCCATGAAAGGCGATGACCTCTTGTGGATGTGCCAACTCATCAACACTGGCACGATAAGAGTATAAGTAAGTATTTCATCCTCTGTGCATGATGGAAAACGGGCCAACGGCATTCCGGTTCAGATTCTTGCAGCATATGCATGTGAATATCTATGTAGATAGGAAAGTCTTCTACTAACAGAAGATCGTACACCTGTTCGGTGCGGCGGTACTAGGAGAAATCCTCAATTCCCCGAACCCTATCATTCTCCCCATATTATATTACCATCATTCCTTTAATGTTTCTATCTTTATCTTGTTTTAACCTATCCACCCACCCTTGTAAAAAAGCTGCTATGAGCCGCACTGTTAATGTAATGTAAAAAAAAAAGAAAAAAAGAAAAAAAGAGGTTTGTAATTTCCTGAGTCATGGCAAGTGTTTCTTTCCCCACGTTCAGTGGAAAGAAGGGAGAGGATCTCACCACCGACTTTTTGGATGATTTCGACATTGCTTGTATCGTCTCCAACAAAGATGATGATGCTTCACGACTTAGAATTTTTCCTCTACTGATGAAAGTAGAGGCCAAGTCCTGGTATAATGCATTGCCCCAGGCCACCAAGAATTCATGGGATGTGTTAATGGCTACTTTTGTAAAGAGGTTTGGTGGAGGCACAACCTCGGAGAGGCTATGGCAGTTACTGACAGAATTAAAGTAGGGAGGCCTACTGGAGTATGCCACCTACGAGTCCAACTTTGTGGACTTATGGGAGAGATGGGTTGCCTCGCTGGAGGAAGGTGAAGGAGTGCCTAATTTCCTAAAGAAGGACCGTTTCATTGCTGGTCTATGGTCGCCGCTTAGAGAGAAGGTGAAAGGAAGGTTTCCTGCAACATATGAGTTGGCAGTCAAAGTAGCCCGCCTTAAAGACAAGAAGCTACGCATGCAAGCAAGAGTAAACGAGTCAGAGGAAACAAGCTCGGCCCAACCAACCCCAGTGACTACAACAGCCAATCATAGAGTCCAACCACAGGAGGCATCAGAAGAGCAAGACCTGCTGAGTCGTATCACCACCCAACTAGAGAGTTTATCTGTGCATTTGGTGCAGCAAGGGCATGCACCTGGCAAGAACCTAGAACAAGGAAGAGGACAATGAAGGCAGAACCCAGAGTACCACTATTACAACTACGGGGAAGATGGCCATGAAATGTACTATTGCCCACACCTGAGGAGGCAGAATTTCAATAGAGGGGGGAGACAGAATCAGATCTCTCCACCAAGAACACCACCGCCACTCAGACAACCAATCCCACCTGTTCAAATCCCACCACCAGCGGTGCAACCACAGCTAGCCACACCAGTTCAACGCCAGTCACCAATGCAACCACCGCCACAATCACCACTTACAATCATCCTACACCCACCATCAATTGGTACCCGCACACCAAGTATCATTGGTCTTGCAGAAGAGGTCAAGATGAAGGTAACCGAAGAAGGATCAAGTGAGAAGTTTATTCAAAGAACTGAAGCAGTGGAACAAGAGGTTAAAGAATCAAAAGATGCTACCCAGGTGGGGGAGGTAAGTCAAGAAAATTGTGTTACAAATGTGAGTACATCTTTAACCTTGAATGAAATAGGCACCAAAGCGATCAATCGACAGCATTGGGCCATAAGCGTAAGAAGGTGTAAAGTGTTGATTAGGCCTCGTCAGAGTAAGAGGAATGCAAAGGGCATGAAAGATACAAGAGAAGAGGAAAACCAACCTGCTAGCAAGGCTTTGCAGAAGATGGACAACATATCAAGCAAAGGGGAGGGCTTTGAAAACGGAAGCCTGTGCACCACCATGGACCCAGGACAGTGTAGCAAGCTAAATGAATCTTGCATCAAGGCAGTTTCACTAGAGGACCATAACGAAGAGGTAAGTATGACTGAAGGTTTGGAGTTGGATATTTCTCCAGAGGCTTGGCAGCCGAGCAAGAGTTTATTGTGTAGTGTTATAGACTTGGAGATGGGTAATGCCTCTAGTCTACTGAAAGATGTTATATCCTTGGAGATGGGTAATGCCTCCAGTATATGTGAGGATGTTCATAGTAAGTTTGATGATCAATATGTTGCCAACCTTTTAAGGATGTTCCAAACTCCTCCACAACACAGCATTGTGTTTTCATGGGATGCATCAGACCTATGGCTATGGCTAGCCGCTATAACATATAGAGAGAAGATCAGCATGGAGATAAGATCAAAGGAGCCATGGATAGACAAAAGCCTGATAGAATGCAAGAATGAAGACCTCATTCGCAATTTGGTACAATTTTTTACAAATAGTGCATCCTCTCTTTGGAGAAAGGTAAGTGGATTACGCTTGAATTTAAGCCGCAAGGTAGGTGGCTTGCTATTAGCATCAGTAAAGGAAGCTGACATGTTTGAGCACACCCAAAAGAAGCATGATATGCTTGCATTTTTTTCTAGTCATGGTAGTAAGCAGGATTCTGAAGATAACTTGAGCTCACCACACCAACAAGGCGGTCATATATGGTGGATTCTTGGTACACTCTTGGGAATCATAATTTTCAGTTCTGTCTTTGCAGGAGCCAAGATGCTCATTTCCCCTCTCGCTACTGGTGGTTACAAATTTGGTCCAATTTGGCATGCAAATTTTATTGTTCGGACACTGCAGACAATGATCCTATTTTTCACTTGGGATCCAAGAGGACACTGGCACAAAGTTCTGGAAGCCATGGGCTTCCCCTTTAATCAACCGACACTATTCCAAGAAACAAGCTATCACCCAGACCTGTTACAGATCAACGAATATCCCAAAAATCTCACCAATGGCCAAATGGAATGGATAGTTCAGAAGGAAACTCGATATTGGATCCTACAGCTAAGCAGAAGAAGAAACAGATGAGCTAGAGGCATGAATGCCTCTAGCCAAAAGGGCAGGGCTAATGATGGGGGCTTTTCACAAGCCAAGCTCCCATACCCCTCTTCTCTCGTCCCCACCCCATAAAAACCCCCTCTTAGGGAGGGAGTGATAAAAGGCATTGGAAAAAGTAAGAAAAAATAAAGTATGATTATGTAAATATATAAGAAAGGTAAAATAAGCCACCTGATGCCTGCGGGGTAGCCCATCCCCACCTTGCCTCCTTTTTCTTCACTGTTGCCCCGCCGGGTGTCCCTTTTCCTCTCCTCCACTCAAAAGGTCAACCCCCTCTCTCTTCCCCTTGTCCTTTCTCCTTTCTCTCTCCCCTCAAGCTACCCCACCTCTCACCAATAATGCATTATAACTCACCAATAATGCACCCTAACTCACATGCAACTTATGCTATCTTCCAAAACAGTATACCCCACCCCCCTTTTCTCTCTCCTACACTCTCCCATGATCCAAATATCCCCCTCTCTCTCTAAAATTCGAAATCTCTCTTGTCTTGTAACCAGATGGCCTCCCCCACACTCACACACACTCAGTTTCACTGAAAAAGGTGCCCACAGACCCATCCCCACCCAGTGGTTACCTGATTTTCTTGTGTTCACACACATCTGCACACAGATTCACCTCTTAACACACTCCCCTCTCTCCCCTCTTGTAATTACTTTATTCTCCATGTCACCTCTCACTTTTTTTCATCAACCCATCTCTCTCTCTTAGTCTCTCTCTCATGAGACTGCTGTTCTGGCACATATACACACAGCTAGACAAGTGGGGTCCACAGTCACATGGTTTGTGTAGATAATGATTTCTTCATTTCTAAATTCTAGAATTTCTCCCCCCTCCTACCCTATATAAAGAGGGGTCACTATCACACTAAACACACACAACATCACCAAAGAACACACTATGCATTGTGTGTGCCTAGTGCACACACACACACACACACACACACACACACACACACACACACACACACACACACACACACACACACACACACACACACACACCCACACCATCACCATCACCATCACCATCACCGCAATCACCATGCTTGTCTTGAGCATGACCTCTACACCCTTGGCTATGGATGATGAAGGGCAACTAAATGAAGGATGATGGCCATAACCCTCGTGCGAGTCTTCACCATCAACTCCCACCTATCTGCCATGTGCTCTACCACTCTCTCCCTTCTCATTCCCCTACCCTATGCTCCCAATTTCATCACCTTATTCTCTAAATAAAGCTTGAGGTTTTGTGAGTATGTTTTCTTGCAATGTTTTGCCCATGTCAGGTGTGCGGAATCACCACCTAGTCTTGTGTTTGGAGTGAGCTTGTGTATGTGTGAAAGGTGTGCGGATTCGCCATCCTTTTGTGGTGCCTAAGTACTAAGCCGCTATACCCCCTCCCTCACTCTCTCTCTCTCTCTCTCTCTCTCTCTCACTTGATCTCAATCCCTTTCCTCTTCATCACTACTCCCAAGCATCCATCTATCTTGGATGAAAACTTTGTTATGGTGGTGTGTTGTTTGCGTCCTAGCCGCTGAAGCTAGGTGGTGCCCCCTGTTTGCTTTACCGTGACAGGCTCGAGGCGCGCTATTCGGTCCCCGGTGTTTTAGAGGCCGTCGGGGTTCGGGGTTCGCTTTGCTCCCGTCAGAGGTAAGAAAGGTTCTAAAAGTAACCTTTAGTATCCTTTCAATAGTCCCTGGCTTCATCACCATCTGTGTCAAAGTTGCCCATGATGCCATAGTCCATGGTGGTCCTTGCTTGTCAATGTGGTGTGTACAAAAGTGACAATAGTAAATGAGAAAGTGAGAGAAAGTCATACACACAAATCATATGTGGCATAAAAAATAAACAATAGAGCTTGAATAGAGAGAAAGAGACAGAGGAAGAAAGATTTACCTGTAGCATCTTGTGCCAATCATGGGACTTCAACCCATACAACTAGACGCTTCCACCTTTCTTTTATTTTGTGAAAGATCCCTTTAGTGACCCCATGAAGCCTATTGGTGTGCAAATAGAAGCAATGATACCCTTCACTTGATCTAGCTCTTCTTTGGCTAGCATCCATGGTGCTTTAAGAAGCACAATATTTCCATTGGGGGCTCGACGTGGAGTGGCAAAGGTGGGGAGACATTTCAAGGCCCTGAAATCTTCCCTCGCCCCCCCAATGAGTCCTTCTTGCCAATAATGTGGTTCCACAGGGTGTGATCTACATTCTTGAATATGTGCATGGGGTCCCAGAGGTGTTGTATCTTTAAGTCCTTCCAATATGGAAGCCTTGACATGCCTTTTGGTAGAAAAGTCGGGGCCGGATCATTTTTGTAGTGCTCTTCCCAAATAGTTGCCCAATCTGCCATTGTGTGCTTTAGAGAAGTCTTTTCATTTGTTGGAGACTTATCTTTTCTATGACCTTGGGGCAAGAAATGATGGTTGTTTGGATATATTACCTTGCACACAACATCTGGCCTTTCTGTCACCAATGATGGTCCGCAAGTTGGGTAGGCATTGTGGCTCAATGTGGGACAACCCTGCACACATATCACATCATTAAAGAGAAGCTTCAAACTACAAATGGTAACTAGAGAGAAGAATGAAAGGATTCATACCAAAAATATCTCCAAGCCCAGGATAGTCGTGCATGCTCCACATAAGGATTCCCCTCACATTGGCTTCTCTTCTCTCCTTTGGAAGTGAGACATCTACACCATGGATGCCTCTCCATAACTCCTTCAACTCCTTGATAAGGGGCTCAAGGTAGACATCCATGTTTTCCACCTTGTACTTCCCAGGCACAAGCAAGGAGAGAAGCATATTTCCCTTCTTGGTTGTCTCCCATGGAGAAATATTATAGTTAATGATCACCATAGGCCTTGTGCTTGGCATGAAGTGGATTTGGTGTCAAAGGGATTGACATCATCGCTTTCCATCCCAAGCCTCAAGTGCCAAGGCTCTAGCCCAAACTCTGGCCCCCACTATGTCTCTATGTGCCTTTATGCAAGTGAATCATCCACTCGGACACACATCATTCCATCATTTGAGTGGTGGTTGGCGTGCCATGTGAGTAGCTTCATGGTAGACCTACTTTTAAACATGTGTTGAATGAGAGAGATGAGTGAAAAATGTCTCAATACCTTACGAGGTAGCTATGCCTCGTTGGGCCGCTGACTTCGGACTTGTAGCATGCTTCCCTGCACATGGGACATAAGGTAGCATATGTGTGATCATTGAGGTATAGTATGCAATCATTGGTGCACATGTGGATGCGCTCATACTCCATGCCAAGTGTAGTGACATACGATCTAGCCCTTCTCCGAGGGCAGGTGATGATCTTTAGGAAGCATTTTGCCCAGCAAACTAGTTAGAAAAGATATTATTAATATTCATGAAAGCCCACGCCATAAAGTGGTTAACATGTATAAAAAGCCATGGATAGAACTTACCAAAGAATTTTATCTACACTTGCATTTATCCAACCAAATTTTAATTGCAGGTTGAGGACTTCCAATGATGCCCTGAGCATAGAGTACTGTGCACCATCGTAGAGAGGTGTTCGAGCACTTGTCAACAATCTGTCCACCATTGCAGCTGCCCGTTGAGTTCAGGGTCGATAATCCTCCTCGCACATGTTGCCTTTGTGAGCCAATAACTCATCAACCATGTCTAACATGTGCTCATCCTCAAGCTCAAAGTGTCCCTGAGACGCATGTGGAGGAGCTGTCGAAGTAGAGCTAGTGGGAGTGTGATTTGCACCATGCCTTCACCTAGTAGCACTTGCCGTTGTCTTTCAGCCTTGCATGCTAGAGCACAACCACCGAACACAGACCAATGGGGGACCTCCTCAAGGGAGGGGCTGGCTGCGCTCTCATCTACTCGAGCACTTTTTTGAGAGAGCCAAAGCCCCTTGTTCTCCACATGCTCCAAAGCAATGTGCCTCAAGCAAGGGATTGCCCTTTTTCACTTGGCATAAGGACAAGGGAGCTTGTCCTTTCACGTTCGGGGTTGTTGGGAGGGTTGCAGGTTGAGGACTTCCAATGATGCCCTGAGGATAGAGTACTGTGCACCATCGTAGAGAGGTGTTCGAGCACTTGTCAACAATCTGTCCACCGTTGCGACTGCCCGTTGAGTTCAGGGTCGATAATCCTCCTCGCACATGTTGCCTTTGTGAGCCAATAACTCATCAACCATGTCTAACATGTGCTCATCCTCAAGCTCAAAGTGTCCCTGAGACGCATGTGGAGGAGCTGTCAAAGTAGAGCCAGTGGGAGTGTGACTTGCACCATGCCTTCACCTAGTAGCACTTGCTGTTGTCTTTCAGCCTTGCATGCTAGAGCACAACCACCGAACATAGACCAATGGGGGACCTCCTCAAGGGAGGGGCTGGTTGCGCTCTCATCTACTCGAGCACTTTTTTGAGAGAGCCAAAGCCCCTTGTTCTCCACATGCTCCAAAGCAATGTGCCTCAAGCAAGGGATTGCCCTTTTTCACTTGGCATAAGGACAAGGAAGCTTGTCCTTTCACGTTCGGGGTTGTTCGGAGGGCCATGATCATCCGAATCGTCCTGCACATGGGTGACACAATGACATTTTAATTCAAAAATGTTATTGAAAACCACATGTGCTAAAAAAATAAACAATTACTTTAATAGATTAGGTGTTACCTATAGTCTTAATAGGAAAATGAAAAGAAATGAAAAAATATATATATAAATATATTGCAATGAGTAATACAACTTATTGCAAATAACATGTGCTGTTTAAAATGAACAATTTGTAGATTAAGTGTCAGCTAGATTTTCAATAGGAAAATTGAGAGAAATGACTAAAATATTTTTAAATAAAGTACAATGAGTAAAAAGAGGGAGAAAAAAATTTAAAATATCTAGTAGAGTACTTAAAATATAAATTTTAAAGATGCAATGAGTAAAAAAGAAAAATGATGCTAAAATTAATTTAAAAAATACCAAATGTGGTGGAAAATTGGGTGGGGGTTAAGGAAAGGCTGCAACCTCAAATATTTTTTTTTGAACATTTGATTTTCACGTATGCGGCAACACATGATAATATCCGCAAAAACATGCACAATAATATCCACGCTAATATCTGGCGCTCCTAAATAAGGAACAGAGCAAGGCATGCCGCGTTTTTTTTGGCATACCTTGCTCTCTTTGCTTTGCCACCATCGCACTTGCTTCCTCACTTCTCTCTATCTCTCCCTAAAAAGCTCTACCTCCCTCTCCCTGTGAATCTCCCTCTCTCTCTCTCTCTCTCTCACACACACACACACACACACACACACACACACACACACACACACACACACACACACACACACACACACACACACACACACACACACACACACACACACACACACACACACACACACACACACACACACACACACACTGTAGTAGTAAAAAGGCCCCTAGCTTATTATTCTCTTTGACATTAAAAAGACCACATTTTAATTCAAAAACCCCCCAGCATGGGACTTGGCCCGTTGAGTAGGCTGGAAATACGTGTTCTTTTGAGTGGTTTCTTATCCTATGGCAATACTGGCCGTGAAAAACTCTAAGGCTACCTCCCTACTACATGGGCAACCGTGAAGGTGCTAGGGTTACCTCCCCTGCAACATGGGCGACCTTGCTATCTCCGAGGAAGAATTTCTCCACTCATACCGATCCTTCTCATCACAAAAAGGACTGACGATCCACGTCCCTCCTCTATATAAAGAGGTGAGGGCACACCTCTACCCCTCACTTAGCATTGTTTGCTGTTCTGCTAAGATCGTATTTTTGCTTTTCACTAAAAAATGGAGCTCGCTACAACAGTAACTCAGGTTAGCTACTCTGTCTAGACATATTTTGTTGCAGGTTGTTATGAATAGGGAAAGGGCATTTTTTCTGCAAAAAATAATTGATATTGTTTCTGCATGTAGCTTGTGCTTTGAGCCTAACGAGTGTCCCTATTGGACTAGGAATATGTATGGTATTTACAACATGTGTTTTCCTTCCATTGGCTCTGTCGAGCTACTATTTTAAACCTGCGGATTCTGGTAAAGTTAAAGGGGGGTGTGTAATAGCCATTCTAAGTTTGCATTAGGTTTTGACAACTACTCTATTGCCGATGGCGTTACTCTGTTGACTGAGTATCGGACTTACCCTGGTAGCAAAAAAATGTCGGAGTACTGCTCGGTTTTTTTCACTGTCGTTTTTTCTCTGAGGAGCCTGATTATTGTGGGCTATGGAAACCTTTATGATTTAAAAGGTGGTCACTACGCATTGGTTGGTTTCGGCGGATGAGGTTGTTTTTATGTCCTGCTATACTCTGATTTTTTCACACACAGCAGTAAGGTATGGTACCCGAGTGCTTATTATGGCAATTCTTGGCTTAGACACAGTTCGTTACTATTTTGTAGAAAAAAAGAAAGGGAACATTTCTATAAACAAATGCTTATTTTTTTATTATGGGGCTGCATATAGTTTTTACTTTGAAACCGGATGGTCCTTGTTGGACGGTAAGCGCATATGGTATTATAGCATGGTACCCAGGAGCACACTTTGGCAATACTTGGCATGTACGATGGTATGGCTAGGATGAACAATATTGTTTTTTTCATTCACTAAAACAGCCGTTTCTCCAATTATAGCTCTAACTATTGTTACGATGCTTGTATTTAAAAAGATGTCCTTCTTCCATGGAAAACCTCATAGATTCAAAAAAAGGCCTGGTTTTTAGCAGGTGCCCCTTGATACTTGGATAGGCTTAAGTGCAGTATTTGATAAATGATGTACAAGATGAAGGATAATTTAGGGGATCATTCACTATGATAGGTATCTAACCTAGTAACAAGTTCAACCGAACTAATGATATTTTTTGCCTATAAATAAAACCTTTTTTGTAGCTTTCATAAACTGTGAAAAAAAGGAGGGGATTTTGACACTTGGATTAGAAGGAGTGATGACCTTCTAATCAAAATGATATTCTTTTTTAATGAACTTTGGGAACTAAGAGAAAGTATTTGCTACAAAAAATAAATACTTTGGACAAAATGCTTGTAAAGTTCTAAAAAATAGTTTGTAAGATGGACATGGATAACAACTGATATAGTCCACTGATACCTGTAAAACACATCCAAGGCTAACTGAATTGTTGTCTTGTTTGGATGGATGCAGGTAAGGACTCTATCCTATCTTGGAAAAGATTTTTTGGCTTTGGCAAGTTGTCTGTCTCACAGAGTACACACACATCTACTGCAAGGAAAGTTCTAATGTTACTTGTATACTGGAATGAGGCTTCATTCTCACAAACATTGTACAAAGATAATTCTAAGGCTGAGTTGTTTTTATACTTATCAATTCCTCTTTTTTAAAGCTAGCTGTCTTTTGAATGTAAAAAGTTCAATTATGTCGTATTACTTAGGATAGAACAACTATACACACACATACAAGCAAGGGCGCGTGCGTGCATGTGCACACACACACACACACACACACACACACACACACACACACACACACACAAAACCCTTTGGTGGAGTCCCTTCTCAATGCCGTTGGACCATGAGAAGAAAGGGTGGGTCAGAGAGATAGAAGAAACGATCGCACGGAAGCTCTACACACTAGGGATGCGAGAAGATACAACCGGAAGCTATACACACTAGAGGGTGCAAGAAGATACAACTGTAGAGAAATCAAATAGAGGTAAGCTCTTTTAACAACTCACCCTACCCTGTTGTCTTAAACACGCATCCATTAGGATAAACAAATGGAAAAATTGTATACCTATTGAATATTTGTAGACAGTGTTTGCTTCTTCGCCTCACTTTGCTTGTTTGCTTGAGTATTTGATTGGTCTCGGCAATGCTTGAGAGAGTGTGATTAGCTTGTGGTTAGAAAATGGTTAGCTTGTTAATGTGATTATAAGAATAGCAAAAAGAAAAAAGAGGGAAAGAGAGAGAGGGAGAGAGAGTAGTGTATACTTAATGAACAATAGATAGAGAGAAGAAATGATTGCTTCTTTCTTTTGATTGTTTATTATTAAGTTAGTGTTATATTAGGATAGAAAGTGTTCTAACTTAAAAGATGTTAATATTTGTTCTCAAAAAAAAAAACCAAAAAAGTTAAACATTAAACAAAAGACCAAAAAAACATAAGAAAGAGAATGGGTAAAGAAATAGAGATAGAGAGAGGGAAAGGGGGAGAGAGAAAGAAGGAGAGACGGAGAGAGAGAGAGAGAGAGAGAGAGAGAGAGAGAGAGAGAGAGAGAGAGAGAGAGAGAGAGAGGGAGGGAGGGAGAGATAAAGAGATAGAGATAGAGACGTAGAGAGGGGGATAGAGGGAAAGAGAGAGATACAGGGAGAGAGAAAGATAGATAGATAGATAGATTTTATTATCGTCCTCGGAGGTCAAATATGACCTATGGGACCAAAGTTACATGTGATGTAGTATGTGTATGGCTGATGAGTGACTCTCGATGCTCCAAAATTGTAGTGATGAGAGTCGCAATGGAGAGCCCACACTTTGGCTGGGAGAGGAAAGTGTGTAGGTCTAAGTTATGGCTGAAAATGTGAGAGAAGCAAGTTCGGATGTGATCAAAAGCTGAGCACTCTAGTAGTGTGTGGTACTCAGACTCTCGAACTTGCAGTGAGCATAATGTGCACAATCGATTTGACTCTTCTCCATTGCCCCAACGCCCTATCTCGCATCGAAGGAAATGGGAGCTAAGCCGAATTGCTGCGATAGTGCGTATCGCGGACAAGGGAATAGGCTCAAGCATGTAAGTGTGAGTACTGTTTCCTCTCTCAGCGAAGAACATGGTTTTGTAGTTGGGGGCAATATAGGTGGTGTAATGTATGAAGCGTGACCCACCGGATTTCTCCCAAGCCGTAATACATTGGCGTTGTAGAAAAGCTTCATTCACTTGAGAGTCAATTGAAGCATCATGTAGCAAGTGTAATGCATCCCATCTCCCAAACCACTTTTTTATGTCTTGCATCCATCCCGTGCTCAAGATCTTGCTTTTGAGCATCTTTTGAACTTTTTTGCTTGCTTCCCATGCAATTGTAGGAAGTCGATGTGAGGGGTTTTGACGCATCTTTATCATGTACTCCACAACCCTTTCCATGCCCATAACCTCAATTGGAAGAGATCCCGACTCAAGAAGTAGGAGCATATATGGTGTTTGTGTCTTAACTTGGAGAAAGTTTGTAAGAAAACGCTTTTGGACATTCTCAAACTCTTTCCAAGTAGACTTTGAGATGCTCCCGCCCCACACTTCAACTCCATAAAGAAGAACCGGTGTCACCAATGCATCAAAAAGATACTTCTTGAGAACCCAGCACTTGATGTTTCCCGCATTACACATGTTCTCAAATGCATAATATGCTCTCTTTCCCGCTTCCAAACGACGCATAGCACATTCATGCCACTTGTGATTGGATGGAACCTCAAGGCCAAGGTACTTAAAGCTCTCAACAACTTCAAGTGTCTCGTTGTTGTACACACACTACAAGAGGTTGTGTGCTCTTGTGACACTGTTAGCGACGGAAATACACTGGGTTTTTATAACCCTCGGCGTCGCTACAATCGTCGCTACGAGCGTCGCTATATGCGTCGCTATATAGAGACGCTCATAGCGACGGTCATAGCGACGCTTATAGCGACGTTTACACAGAAGACTATAGCGACGCTCATAGCGACGCTACAGAGCCATAAATAGCGACGGTTATAGCGACGCCCGAGAGAATTTTTTTTTGGTGACAGGGCATTGAATGCCCTTCCACCCATCAACCATATTGTACTTGATTCACTTTTTTAAAAAAGTGCAAGGATAGATAATAGACCCAAAATAGTCACCCACAAGACGCATTGTTTGCAAAATTGACAATTGTACACATCATAGGCAAAATGAATTGATTGGCAAATGTAATAATGACAATTGTACAACATCATAGGCATAAAGAATTGATTGGCAAAAGGAACTGCGGTGACAAATGTAATAATATACATGGTTCAAAAAGACGTATAAAATCCGTCTCATGATACATAAGCTATGAGAAACCCTAAACTAATGCTATCTAGCTACGGCTAAACTGACGTCGTCTAGTTAGACGTCTCATCGCGTCCAAGTGGCGTATCTATCGGATTCTGCAAAAAAAGACAATAAGACAGATTTCAATAAGGATAAACATATAACGACATTTATAAAACAATACAAAAAATAGAAAAGAGTAAACCCTAATACTAACCATGCCGCCGCGAGAACTGAGAATGTCCATCAGGGCGTTTAAGCCCTTCTTGCCTGCGTACTCGCGCTCGTACGGTGTGGGATCACGTCCTGTCATCGACCACTGTCAAAACATACAAAGATTTCATTATGTTAGAATTAAAAAACTCATAAACCCTAAACTATCGAACATAAAGAGCAATGCGAAAACACTTACAAAATCGGCCTCAAATGATGCCCATCCACCGCTCCCCAAGTGGTGCAAGCTCCTTGCCTCTACTCGCGCTCTGGCTGCATCCTTTTGTTGCTTCCACTTGTCGGGATTCTCGCGCGCTGCTTTCTTCGCATTCTTCTAATCTTCTTTGGCCAGCCAATCTGGCCTGTTCCACCCATTCTCGATTGCTTTTTGCACTTCGGAACGCTTGTGTTTGCAGTATTCGCGCA
The DNA here is from genome assembly GCF_014529385.1 of Adiantum capillus-veneris. NCBI lineage: Eukaryota > Viridiplantae > Streptophyta > Polypodiopsida > Polypodiales > Pteridaceae > Adiantum > Adiantum capillus-veneris. Next base: position 111,988,092 of record NC_140943.1, on the reverse strand, counting down.
TTCGAATTTTCATCAGGTTTTCATTGAAGCGTTGATCCCGTGTTGGAACGGGAAACTCATCATGAAGTATGCTGATGACTCTGTTTTTTAAATCACTTGGTACTTCACTCCATTTGTTTAGTATGTAGTGTCTAAACAGCTGAGAGCAAAGACCACGCATGCGCGAGATCACCTTCTTGCTGTCATCATCCATGATGATGCCGCCGCTGAAGTCGACGGAGTAAGACAAGCCCTCTGGCCGCTGACGCGTGAACCTGGGTGTCCCGGCAGGGGTCTCTAGCGGCGTGTCGATGGGGGTACGGACGTCAGGTGTCTCCATCGACGTCTGGGCCCCGAAGTGAGGAGTGTCGAGTGGGGTGGCTCCTGGCGGAGTAGGTAGAGGTGTGTAGCTTCTAGGAACAGTCAGCCGTGCAAAACCTGGCGTAGATGGCGATGCTGTGGCTGGTGTGGGGGCGGGCAAAGAAGGGGAGGGTAAAGAGCCTCGTCGAACACGAGGCGGTGTGGAGGCATCGGTGGTGGAATCCCCACAACAACCGCCACCACCACCACTAGAGCGCCGGTGTCTAGACGAGTGTGAAGCTCGTCTCGTCGACGCCCAAGCTTCGGAGCGCGCCAAATGCTCCGAAAGAGAGGGAGATGCGGATGGAGTAGGAACGCGCGATGATGCTCCAGAGCGATGACGCTCCACGTACCACTGTCTCTGCTGCGGTGACAAAGAAGAAAGAAACTTCTCATCAGACGCTGTTTGCGGCCAATATTGCTCCATACGATCCACATTTCTAAGGTCAACTCTGGCTCCCAAAGTATCTTTCTTGCCGGTCAGATGGTCCCATAGTAGATTACCCACATTCTTGAATATGTGCATTGGATCGAGCAAGTGCAGACATCCTTGGTGGCTCTCTTCCCAAAAAGCCGTCGCGTAACACATGATTCTCTGGAAAATACGCTTGATGACCTTCATAGATTTGCTTCTTCAGTGAGGGTGCCCTACGTGCATTCAGTCTAGGTCCACATGTGACACATGCTCTGTATCCGCTTGTTTGAAGCCCTGCATGTATACACATGATAATAGATCAACTATGGGAAAAAACAAGATTTACAGTGTCTGAGTGAGGAGTGTCAATAGATCACCTGAGCATTCTGTTAGCCCGGGATAGTCATGCATGGTCCACATTAGAATGCCTCTGATCAAAGCATTCTGTCGTCCTGTGTGTCGGCTCATATCCACCACCTCTATGCCAATCCACAATTGTTGTAGCTCTTCCAATAGTGGACGAAGATACACATCCATATTCCCCACTTTATATCGCCCTGGCACAATCAAGCTTAGCCATAGGTGCCCCTTCTTCGTAGTCAACCACGGGGGAATGTTGTAGTTGACGATGACAACGGGCCATACACTGTAAGATGTTGATCTTTGACCAAATGGATTTACGCCATCCATAGCCAGGCCTAAGCGCAAATTTCGAGCTTCCCTGGCAAAATCCGACCATGTTCCATCTATATGTTTCCAGGCTGCGCAATCTGCAGGAATTCGTAGCACACCATCCGAAGATGCTAGGGCGGCCATGGACTTACATTCGAAGAAATTCTTGATGGGAGGAAGCAGAGGAAAATGTCGCAAAAACTTTTGTGGAATTTTTGTCCCGTGGAGATCTACTCGATATCTTTCGGAATCACATTTCGGACACTTCTCCATGTCTATGTATTCCCCTCTGAAAAGAATGCAGTCATTAGGACAAGCGTGGATAGAATTGTAATCCATCCCCAAGTTTCGCAAAATCTTTCTTGCTTCATCTCGGGAATCCGGCATCACATTGTCAGCTGGTAGTATGTGCTCTTTAAGCAATCTACACAACATAAAAATACGATACAGTCGTGTAAAAATCTATCAGATCATTATACATTTAGAGTTTTATTAAAGTAAACTAATTGTAATAGATCACCTGAAAAGCGCTGTGACGCTAGTGTCACTCCATCCAAACTTTGCCTGCATGTTGAGAAGAACCAGGAGTGCTTTCAATCTAGACATACGTGCTCCATTATACAATGGCGTATCGGCTTCACTTTTCATATCATCATAGATAAGCCTTTCTGAATCCATAATCGTCTCGATCATTTCATCAATCTCGGGCTCAAACATTGCCTCATTGGGAATGTGCTCTGCATGATCATCCCCCGAGCTGTCAGAGGCTACATCTTGTGGCCTCACATATGCTGCTTGACCAAAGCGCCTGCGAGCACGTCTATTGGGTTGCAAGATTGCTGCTTGTTGGCCAGCGTCAGAGTCCGACGAGTTATAATTGGCAACAACTCGATCTATAATAGATGGATCGAACTCTCCAAATTCGCGAACGTGCTGCAAAGAAACATGCCTTGTCCATCGCACAGCATGCTTGCATTGATTACAAGGACATAAGACCCTCTTTGAGAGATAGGTGTTTCGGTTGGACGGTCCCACATCCTCGTCACTACTCATAATGAGGATAAAAATCTTATAACCTGGACAACAAATTTAATATTCTATTGGCATTCTTCGTCTTATCTCTCTCTCTCTCTCTCTCTCTCTCTCTCTCTCTCTCTTTACCTCACATTCTCTAGTCATGTCCAATCCCCGCACACCTCGGTCTAGAGGTGCACGGAGATCAGAACCACCGGGTTATAATCTCGTCTTTATTGGTCAATACCTATATTTGTGGGTACAAGAAATCTACACACCCACGTCTACATGATACTGCATGTAGTGGACAAAACCCCTTTGCCTCTTCTCTAGCTGTAGCACTTCACAGCATCTTAACATCTTTTCACAGTAGATCTTTTCACTGTTCGTCTAACTCTAAACCCTAAACCGTAAGTGATTCTTGCGTGGACTCGATCTAACGTAAATAAGCGTAAATCTAAATAAATGTAAATCTAACTAAAAATAAACCTAAATCTAATTTAACGTAAGTCTACATCTAACCTAATCTTTAACGTCTTTTGGGATAGTTTCCTATGTCGTTAAAACTCTCTTCTTCTTGTGTGTGTGTGTGTGTGTGTGTGGGTAAACCTAAATAAACCTAAGTCTAATCTAATATAACATAAATCTAAATCTAACGTAAATTATGTTATATTAAAAACAAAGAACTAAACTAACAAGGATTATAAGAACCTTAAAACTGATATAACACATAATTTTTCACATAACTCGGCAAGAGTTGGCATTCTCATCACTAAAGATGTGAGAGTTAACTTCCGGCGGTGACGCTGCCTCATCTCCATCCACATCTGACGACAGCAATTGGCCCTTTAGACCGTTCTTGCTCTTGTTACTAACTTTGAAGTTGCTGTTGAATGACTAGAGGTTGTCTAGATGGTCATTGTGTCGGGGATGTAGTGACTCTTGCCGCCCTGAAGATTCACCTTCTTCCCTATCTTCTGAAGACATTTCACCAGTACTTTTGGATCGACGGAGCCCACCATGAGTGAAGGCAGCAATACCCTATATTCCATTGAGGGCTTTCTTCACCCGCTTCATGCAGGCATCGCAGTCTATGGAGACCTAAATCTAATCTAATATAACGTAAATCTAAATCTAGCATAAATAAACGTAAATCTAGTTAAAAATAAACCTAAATCTAATCTAATTTAACTTAAATAAACCTAAATCTAATTTAACGTAAGTCTACATCTAACCTAATCTTTAACGTCTTTTAAGATAGTTTCCTATGACGTTATAACTCTCTTCTTCTTGTGTGTGTGCGCGTGTGTGGATGTGTGTGCCAATAAAAAGAGATAAATGGTATAACCTTTCTATCACCCATGCCAAGTATGATAGATTGATTATGCCATTTCCCTCTTGAATAATAGGTCTTGAGTTCAACTCCTCGTCGGCTAGATCTTTAGGTCTTTTAATTTTAATTAATTTCCTACGACGTTAAATTAGTTTCTCTCTCTTTGTCTCTCAATGTGTGTGCGTTTTTTTGGATCGTATGCATGTTTTCTCTCTCTTTTCCTCTCTCAATGTGTGCGTTTTTTGTTTATGCATGTTCTCTCTCTCTTTTCCTCTCTCAATGCGTGCGTTTTTTGTTTATGCATGCTCTCTCTCTCTTTTCCTCTCTCAATGTGTGTGTGCATTCTTTGTTTATGTATGTGTGTGTGCGTTTTTGTTTATGTTTGTACTCTCTCTCTCTCTCTCTCTCTCTCTCTCTCTCTCTCTCAAAAACACTATGTGTGTGTGTGTGTATGTGTGTGTGTGAGAGAGAGAGAGAGGGAGAGAGAAAGAGGGGAAGGGAACATGAGAATGAGGAGAGGGAAGGAGCATACCTGGCTCTCCTTCCTCTCCTCTTGTGTGTGTGTATGTGTGTGTATGTGTGTGGAGAACAAAAAGAGAGAGAGAGAGAGAGAGAGAGAGAGAGAGAGAGGGAGAGCGTTACTTGCTTCTTGCTTGAGGGCGCCGAAAAACTCAGATCTGAGATCTGAGTTTTTGGGCGCGCTCGGTTATTTTTTTAGCCCAGTCGGCGTCGCTATGAGCGTCGCAAATTTCTTTGTAAATTTGCGACGCTCATAGCGATGCCGGGAATTTTTTTTTTGAGCGTCGCTGTGTGAGCGTCGCTAATATGAATAGCCTCTTGTAGTGACAATGCATGGCTTCTCCTTATGGTTGGTTTTCACAAGCATAACCTTTGTTTTGGATTCATTTACAATCAGCCCACTATGCAAGCAAAAGTTCTCAAGGACAACCATAAGCTTTTGTGCATCTTCTAAAGTGTGTGCTAGAAGCACTACATCATCCGCATACAACAAAAGCATGATTACCGCATTGCAAATAGTGACCTCTTCAATGCCTTCTTCTTGCATAAAGTAAAGTACCATTTGTTCCAATTGATCGATGCATAGACCAAAGAGAGTTGGTGACAATGGACATCCTTGTTTAACCCCAATAGTGCTTACAAAAATTTCTGAAATTTCTCTTCCCATGCGCAATTGACAAATCACCTTCTCATAGATTCAAGAAACCGCAAGCATAAACTCACTTGGCACTTGGAGTTCTTCCATCCTTCTCCACAAATTGTTACGTGGAATCATATCAAAGGCTTTCTTAAAGTCCACAAAACAACAATACAATCGCTTGCCTTTCAACCGACTTTCCTCCATGAGAACACGAAGAGTGACAAGATGATCAATGGTGCTATGGCATCGACGAAAACCCGCTTGTCCCTTTGCACGCTTGTCATTCTCTTCAGCCCAATCACTCAATTTTATTTCCATTATGCACCCAAACAACTTTGCCATAAGAGACCCAATCATTATAGTCCGGTAGTTGCTGACATTCTTTACATCCCCTCCTTTATGCAAAGGCTTAACCCAATTAGTACTCCAATCATAAGGCATACCATGTTGAAGTGCAAGGCTGAACATATCACACATCCACTCATGGGTAAAATCTCCCGTCCATTTGATCATCTCCGGCTTGATACCTTGAAGATCTCCCGCTTTGCGAGTGGCCAACTTTTCAAGCCCACCGCATACATCCTCAATAGTAAAAAAAGACGGCATACATGGGAGTGAACCATAAAATGGCATTTTTTCAGTATTTTCTTGCTCATATAATTGCCTACAATGTGTGTACATATCCACTAGACTCAAGTTACCAAAATTCTCAATCCGCTTGCCTCTCAAGTTTCTCCAAAATCTTCCACATGCATGTGCCTTTTCTTGGACTTGAAATTCTTGTTGCTTTACTTCCCATCTTCTTCTCTTCTTTTGAATCAATGCCTTGTATGTATGCAAATGACTTTGATAGTTGTCTTTGTCCATAGTTGCATCAAGCTTTATGAAGGACTTTCGAGCATCTCGACATTCTTTATCAAACCACCTTTTGCGTGATCTATCTTTGTTGATACCATGGAGATGCTTTATGGCAAAGCATTCTTCCGCACAAGAACAAATAGCTTTTTTGAAAGCTTCCCATTTAGTTTCCAATGGTGCATCACATTGAAGCTTTGTCATCCATAATTTTTGCTCAACCATTTCAATGTACATTGGTGCCCGTTTGAAATCCATACATAGTGATAACTTCTCTTTCCTTTGGCTGAGATTATCATGCTTAGTTGATTCTCCACATGAAAGGTCAATACATAAGGTGCGATGGTCGGATTACGGGGTCCATTGACCAAACATAAAACTCTTTATGCGATACATGATGGCTTCAGAGAGTAGCATATAGTCAATCACACTATCCCCATTATGTCTTCTACATGTAAATCCATTGGTTCCACTCCACAAAGATACACCATTGGCAATGAGCATACCCGTGCTATTACACATGTGTAAAAGTAACTTTCCATAGTGATCCGGCTCTTTCTCATCCATTGAAGTACGATCATACAAGTGAACTTCCTCCAACTCCCTTGAAATGTATGGCATATCAAATTGTTGAGTATCATGTTGCAATGTTTTTGTGCGAGCATTCATATCCCCAAATACAATAACATCACCTTCACCTTTGAAATAAGCAATGTCCTCTTCCAAATCAGAAAATGGTTGATCTCTATCCATGCAAGCATAAAAGGGAGAATCATGATGAGGAATGTAGCAACCGGCTACAAAAATGGGTGCTCTTTTTGGTGTCATAATTTTCAGCCATACATAACGTTTGTACTTATCATCTTTCACAATTGATACAAAATCTTCCAATCCTTTCTTAACCATACATGCTAACCCTCCTTGTCCTCTTCGTTGCTTGAGATTCTTTGACCACATCAATGAATGTACATTGTAATCCTCCAAGCCGTCAATCCTTTGTGTATCATGCTCCCAAGTTTCAACAAGAAGTACAACATCGGCTTTGCTTGTTAGTTCATCAATGCCAACCCCCGCATTCCATGGGTATCCATTACAATTCCAAAAGCATATTTTCAATTGTAACTCGGTCTCATAGGTCACGCATCCCTATTTGCTTGAGAGACTTGCCTCCTCCTTGGGCACATTTTCTTCATGAGAGATCTCCTTGTTTTTATTATTCTTTTCCTCATATGCCTTGCGACGCATATTTTGTTGCTTAATAGTGCGATCTTCACATACAAAACATTTTGTATCCCTCAAATAGATCCAACTATTATCAAGGATAATCTTTCGCTTGGTCTCATCCGGCATGGTGCATACAATTGGCCGTTCTCCCGAGCGAGGAGCTCCTTGCTTTCCCACTCTATGTGCTCCATAGACCATAACTCCGGACATGCCAAAGTGGGTTTTGAAGAAATCTTCAATAACAATGGCAAGAGAAGGAGGTGTCTCTAACTTCTCTTCGGGAATTCCACGAGTAACAATGTTCTTGGAACGTCGCTCCCGTTCCTTCAACTCCTCCACATCCACATTCTCAACATTCTTTGTTTGAACCATAGCTTGCATGAGTGAGGAATTAGAAACCACATTGCTACCACATACATCAGCCCAAGACTTGTTTGTGCATACATTTTTCATGTCGCATACATCCCGGCTCATAGTGTCAAATTTCTCCTCTTTCAATACATGGTCATGCTCTACTTTGCTCATCCGCTCCTTCAAAGCATTCAAGTCCACAAGAGAGCGTTTACATTCCTTGACTTCCTCTTCAAGTTGCATCAAACATGTTGTTTGCATCTCAAGTGTCCTCTTGAGATTTTCATTCTCAACCACAAGTACCCTTAGTGTGCCATTCTCCATTGCAAGTGCTCGTAAGTCTTCGCCTTGTTTGTTTACAGTCTCTTGCAATGATACCAAGTACGCCATGATCATGGTTTTCGATGTCGTTGGTTGGGTGGTTGTGTTGCTATCTCCACACTTAGGAGATTTTGGATCACTTTCCACAATGGTTGTGGATCTTGTTGAAGAAGAAGAACCCTTGCGAGTGCCGGAAGACATTGTATGTAAAATAGGAGATGACAATCAATTTTGTTGAACTTGTTCACTTTGGAAATGATGCTACAAAAACGCCTTTCATAACTCTGAAAATTTCTGTCTTTACATCAATGCGTAGAGGACTTCGTGCTCTTCGATTGAGGCTATAGATCACCCAAATCGGAGTTCGGATGAAGAAGTTATGATCAAAAGAGTGGACTGTTGTCTACTAGGTCAAAAAACGGTTGCACTGAGAGAGAGAGAGAGAGAGAGAGAGAGAGAGAGAGAAAGAGAGGGAAAGAGGGAGAGAAAGAGAGGTAGAGAGAGAGAGAGGAAAAGAGGGATATATATATATATCTTATAACTATAACTATAATTTTATATATATAAAGAGAGAGAGAGAGGGGGGGGGCAAGAGGGCGATAGAGATAGAGATAGACAGGGAGAGATAAAGAGATAGAGAGGGGGAGAGAGAGAGAGAGAGAGAGAGAGAGAGAGAGGAAGAGAGAGATTGAGGGAGATAGAGAGAAAGAGAGATATAGAGGGAGAGAGAAAGAGGGGGAAAGAGGGAGAGGTAGAGGAAGAGAGGGAGATAGAGGGAGAGGGAAGAGCAAAGAGGGAGAGAAGATAGGGAAAAAGATAGAGAGAGAGAGACATAAAGAGAAGGAGGGAGGGAGGGTTGAGAGAGAGAGAGAGAGAGAGAGAGAAAGAAGGATAGGAAAAAAGGGAGAGATAGAGAGGAGAGAGGGATAAAGAAAGGGAGAGATAAGGATAGAGGGAGAGAGAGACGAGTAGAGAAAGAGAGGGAGAGGGAGAGAGCAATAGGAGTACATTAATCCTATTGCTCTCTCTCTCTCTCTACCCCTCTCCCTCTCCCTCTATCCTTATCTCTCCCTTTGTTTATCCCTCTCTATGCTATTGCCCTCGTCTTACACCTCTCTACATCTCTATAAAGAGAGTGTAGCGATAGATAGTTAGGGATTAGAGCTTGGGTTTCAAGTGGGACTGGGATTTATTATCTTGGTTGGTATGCCTGTTTATAGGATCTAAGGTGTAACATTTAATGGTCTAGTAACTTGTGTGTAGCGGAAAATAGCATAAACATAGTGAGCATTTCATTAGAATAGCTTCCTAGAGAATAATAACAGTGCTTGGGTGGAGAGAGCAACAAAAAGTATAACACCTAGCTAGATAGTATGAACAATACTTCAAAAGAGCGAGAAATTAAGCAATTGACAATAGTTGAGGACCGGATTTGCATGGATCCGGTCCCCCCTCCAAAAGGCTTTGTATTATGGTTTCTCCCAACAAGAGAGACATTTTACAATACAATTCTTTGTGTTCCTTCAATACTAGCTAGTGCAATGAAGATGGAAACTTCATACACTAAGAAAAACAATGATCAAACACAACATCAATTCCCTCACGGTCTCAGACCCAAGACCTCACACACCTTCGAAGATGCTGAGAGCTAGCGGGGTATGAGAGTAGATTGAGAGGAAGAAGCAGTGTTCTTACGAGAAAGATGTACATCTCCTCACATAATCACTCATATTAGCATAGCTTAGCTTAGTAATTAGCATGGTAGAGAAGATGAGCTGCATTAGGAACCTCATTTTTCCTGAACACCTTGATTAAAGCCTTATAGTGGAATTAGCTATTGGTAGAAAGGTTAAGTCTTCTACTTTAGTGGGTGGCTTGAATTTTGTTTTGGATGGCCACAACACTTCAACTCACTTTAGAGTCTTATCCATAGGAGTATATGATGGAATTTTAGGAATGGATTGGCTTAAGGACAATAATGCTCACATACATTGTACAAATACATCATTGACTTTCTTAAATGAGGGGAACTCTAGAGTTACAGTTATCACAAAGCAGGAGAAACTTAAATTTCGACTAGTAAACTTTACCAAACTAATGAAGGGCTACAAAAATAATGAATGATTTATGAAATAAATCGTAACCCTACAGAGAAAACGTCAAACACACCTAAATCCGAGTGGCTAACAAAATTTGATGATGTATTTCTTGAAGAACTTTCATAGTTACCACCCAAGCGTGTGTTACCATCATATACATGTGGTAGTGATGTGTGTGAACACACTAGGACCGTCGGGGCATTTTTTTCCTTTAGGAGGTTTTTTCCCACATGCATTGTATATACGCCCATCACTCTAGGGCTATCTATCTTTCCATGGCACACTAAGTAACACACTCTCTATTGTGTACCTTGAGCTTCCTTCATCTTCTCCAAGCTGTGTGCATTTCCTTGCAACCCTAATTCCAACAATTGGTGTCATAAAATCTAATATCTGACCAACCCAAATGATTTTCTCATATTAAATTGATCACTTAATGTGGGAGAATAAACGGGAACAAGTGTTAAGATATAGATATGTGCTTATAGATCTATCTCAACACGTGGCCAATAGTAAAGGGGCCCAAATGGGAGATGGTCTATCAAGAGCAAGGCTAACCAATGGAGCATAAGACCTTAGGGTTAGCTTCATTGAAGACCTCCAATAATGTGTGTAAAAGTCCTTTGACCTTAGGTAAGCTAGGGCTGAGCTTGAGGTGGGAACCCGGACCAACCTCGAGGTGTTTGTCCTGCTTGAGGTACTTGATTAAGGTGCTTGAGGTGCTTGAATTACTCCATTCTTGAGGTGCTTGACTTGCCGCTTGATTAAGGTGCTTGAGGTGCCTTGACATGCTTGCCTGAGATGCTTGTGGGAATACCCCCTAGTCCAAGTGCTTTGTCATGCTTGATGACTAAGGTGCTTGAACTCCTAAAGTCAAAAGCATCCCTACAAGAGGGGGGGCGAGCCCTTTTCCTAGGGATTAGAGAGAGAACATACACTCACACTCACAAGGGAAGCCCCAGCTTGAAGAGGCAACAAGGACACATGTCAGGTCCCTACCCATGTTACCTTCATGTGTTGCTTGAAGCCTATTGGCTAGGCTTCAAAGGGGTCCACTGATAAATTACTTGAATTATCTAATTGTTTTTGCATTTATCAAGTCCTCTCTCTCAAAGGGGAAAGGGGGACACTTGTCCCAAGGCTATCCATGTTGCTTGTAACGGCTTCTGCTTGTGATTGGCTAGGCCTAGAGGGGTCCAATGAGCTTCAAGCATGAGCTACAAGGGGGGGTCAACCCAAGAAAGCTAGGGGGGTGCTTAGGGGGTATACTCACCCACACACACTCACAAGCACTCTCATTGTGTACTATGCAAAGTGCAAGAGCTCCCTCTCCTTCTCCAAGCAAGTAGAGGTTGAGAGCCTACACCAACACTCTTGGCTATGGAGTGCAAATCCAACCAAGAGCCATGCTTCAATGCTTAAGCTTGCCATCTCCTTCTTCTTCATTACTATGCTATTATGTATGCTAGCAACAAGACTATGATAAGTGAGGAACTAATTCTTTCTCCTATGAAATGTTTCTTCTTCCTCTTCCCTACCCTCATTCCCTGCTAGCTCTCTCCACCTTCGAAGGTGTTTGAGGTCTTGGGACTGAGGCTTGGGATAGTTAAATCTTTCTTCAAGTTTATGTTATGTTTGTGATGCATGAAGCCTTCCATCTTCATGGAATCACCTAGGTCACAAGGAACACAAATATTGTATTGTAGCAAGTCTCTCTTTATGGGAGAAATCATAATACAAATGCCTATTGGAGGGGGGACCGGCTCCACATAAATCCGGTCCTCAACTGTTGTCATGTTCTCTAAATTCTCTCTCTTGCAAAAGTATTGTCCATGCCAAGCTAGCTAATTGCTATGATTATGTTGCTATCTTCAATTATGTCTACCCGCTATGCTCACAAAATCATTTCTTGAAAGTAATCTCATTAAATTCCGCTACTCTCAAATTGACTAGGCAAATTCCATTACATTGTTATCAGAGCATTTGGTTTCTCTTTTCTTGCTTAAGAAGAGAGGTCCTTAAGTAGCCTATAAATGGTTGATGTTGTTAATTATAATAGGGTAAGTGGAATTGGGATCTATTATCGGTTTTATTGAGCCCATTATGTGGGGGATGGTGCACACCTCGGAAGCTTTGGACTTAATAATGGAGTCTTTCTAGACTTGCCTACGGCTTTACCATTATTGAGCCATAAGAAGTCCAAAAGGAGCTAACCCTTGGCAACTCTGCTATGTTAGACCTACTCCTCTACTCTCTATAATTAACCACTTTGAGCCGTGGGTGTAGATACTTAAGAGCCGATTTTCAAAGGCTAAGAGGAGTGGCAACTAAGGTTTTGTATTGCCAAAGCATACACTAAGTATAAACATAAATTTTGTTAACATGGATGACAATAATCAAGAGAGTAGAATGAACATTGATAGCTTTGAGTTTGCACATGAAGGTGCTAATGATGATGCTCCCATGTTTGTGAATTATCTCGTCACTAGGTTGCAACAAGCTATGGGCAACCCTGTTTTGCAAGCCGAAGTTACTCAACAACTTCGTGCTTATGGAATTTCCCTTCCTCTCCCAGAGGAGAGAGAGCTTAGGAGGCCTCTTGAAGAGACCCCCAAAAGAAGACTCTCTCCCATTCGAGAGGAGGAATCCAAAGAGAAAGAAAGCGATGACAGTCTAAGTTCTTCTGAAGATGTGGCTCCACGAAGACGGCGGTCTAGACGATCGCCTACTCCTCCCAAGAGGAAAAGAGCAACCTATAGTTCTTCTCCTCATCACTCTGAAAGGCAAGAGATGAAACAAAGGAAGAAAAGGGCTAGGAAGAGGTCACCCTCTTGTCCTTCTTCTTCACCTTCCTCCTCTTCCGATGAAAGTTATGGCTATTCTCCTAGAGAATACAAGAGGGGAGGACATCGCAAATCATTTCCTGCATAGCGAAGGTCACAAAAGCTAAAGAAGTTCAAGGAGGGAGGAAAGAGTATCTCTTTTCTCACCTATGATGGCACCTTTGGTGCTACCGACAAAGTGTTGGCCTTCATCCAGCAATTTGATGCGGCCTTTGGGGACGAGGGCTTCACAGAGTCCTCCAAGCTACGCCATGTAGCTATGCACTTCCAAAAATCAGCTCATCAATGGTGGGCTAGCCTTCGTGGCAATGGAGAAGCCCCAAAGACATGGAAAACTCTACGAGTTTCCATCATGAAGCAATTTCTTCCAAGTGATACTAAAGATAAAGTTCTTACCGAATGGCGCGGCTTGAAGCTCCTCTCTCATGAGTCTATCAACAAGTATGTAGACAAGTTTTGGGATTTACATCTCAAAGCTACTGTCTTTCAAAAGATAGACTTTGCTTAGCAAAGACAGCAATTTTGTGCGGGATTACCTGAAGAGATGGCCGAATACATCAACTCTCAATGGCCCGGTACTATTACCGAAGTAATCCACCAGACCATGGTTGCTTCACGCATCAATTTCCATCAAGGGGCTAGATGTAATGTCAAGCCCATGGAAAACAAAGATAAAAATGATGCAAAGGGGAAATCCAATGCTCAAAATAATTCCCAAGGCACTTCCAACAACAACAACAACAATCGGTCCAAGGAGAAGGGAGTTTACAAAGGTAAAAACAAACTCTCTCCTGAAGAGCTTGAAGACTTTCGCAAGGACCATAAGTGTTTCAAGTGTGGGGAGCAAGGACATGGCTATTGTTCTTGCCCCAACAAGAATACTCACAATGAGACTCCTAGGGCTTCCACCATCGAAGCTCCAAAAGAGGATGCTCATTGCAAAGGATCATCACTTTCCTATGCGTGGGGAAAGGTAAGAGAGCATGATGCCTTCATCTTGTTTGACCCAGGCTCTACTCTCAACTTCATATCAATAGAGTTGGCCACCAAGTTGGGCATTCAAGCTTTTGAGATGGGAGATATAGTAACAGCCGATGCAGCTTTCAAGGGACAACAAGCCTCCGTTACTCCCTTGATTGGGAAGTTGAAGCTTCATGTCCAAAGCTATGTCGACAAAGAAGACTTCTTCATCTCTCCTCTCCAACATCAGGATGTTATCCTAGGGGCACCATGGTTTGATCGCATGGCTGCCAACATAAAGTTCCCTGAAAGGAGAACTTACTTCACCTATAGGGGAAAGAACATGTATATAGATGCTAGTGAGCGTGGTTGCACTATTCCACTTGTAAATCCTCTTTCTTTTGATAAATCAATGTAGAGCTCAGTTTCTGCGTACATGATTTATGTCAAAGAGTCTCTAAAAGCTAATAATGTTTCATCAAATGAAAATGATAGGAATCAAGAAGAGTTAGACTTGTCTACTTTTCTAAAAGGATTCCAAGATGTGTTCATCGATGATATCCCTATGGACTTACCTCCAAAACGAGGGGATGATGACCATCGTATTGAGCTCCTTCCTGGAAGCTCACCACCTAACAAGCCTCCTTATCGAGTCTCACAAGCTCAACAAGAGGAGATCATGAGGCAAGTACAGGAATTGGTAGACAAAGGGATGGTGAGGCCTAGTTCCTCTCCCTTTTGTTCTCCAGTCCTTTTAGTGCAAAAGAAAGATGGTACATACCGTATGTGTGTGGACTATCGAGCACTAAACCATATCACTATCAAAAACAGATTTCCTGTGCCTCGGGTAGAAGATCTTTTTGATAAGCTACAAGGCTCTACCTACTTCAGTAGGATTGACCTTAAGAGTGGTTATCATCAAATAAGGATAGTGGATGAAGATATCCTAAAGACCGCGTTTTGCACAACATTTGGTCTTTATGAATATCTAGTCATGCCTTTTGGCTTGACTAATGCACCAGCTACTTTCAATCGTCTCATGGAGAAAAGTTTTAGACCATATCGTAAATTCACTGGAGTGTTCTTTGATGATATCATCATCTACTCCAAGTCTTTGGAGGAACATAAGCAACATCTCCAAGTGATTTTTCAAGCCTTGAGGGAGAACAAACTTTTTCTCAACCAAAAGAAAAGTGAATTCTTCCTTCAAGAGATTCAATATCTAGGTCATATTATCTCTCACGATGGTATTCGTATGGATCCATCAAAGTTAGAGGTAATAAAATCATGGACTAACCCAAGGAATCTACATGAGCTAAGAAGCTTTATTGGTATGTGTGCATACTATAGATGCTTCATAGCAAAATTCTCTCAAGTAGCAGGACCACTACACGAGTTAACAAAGAAGAACATTAAGTTTGTATGGACTGCTAAGGAGCAAAATTCTTTTGAAAAACTCAAAGAGAAGCTTACTTCCCAACCAGTCCTCGTGCTTCCGGATCTCTCAAAGCCATTTGAGGTCCAATGTGATGCATGTGGTGATTGCCTTGGAGCGGTTTTGCTTCAAGAAGGGCATGCCATAGCATATGAGAGCCGAAGGCTCAATAGTGATGAGTGAGTCTTGGGCATTGATGAGAAAGAGCTTTTAGATGTTCTACATGCCCTAGACACATGGAAGCACTACCTATTGGGGACTCCATTTATCCTACGAACCGACCACCAAAGTCTCAAGTATTTCATGACGCAAACCAAGCTTTCCGACAAACAAATGAGGTGGGCAAATTTTCTTTCGCAATTTAATTTCCATATTGCTCACATAGCTGGTAAGCACAATCAAGTTGCCAATGCACTTTCACGACGACCAAAAGTTAATACGGTGTCTATAGCTATTCACAATGATCTATCCTCTATGATAGATGAGTATGCTACTGACCCTGACTTTAGAGACATAATGTCAGCCCTTGCTTTGGGGAAGAAAGAGGAACCATTCACCTTGCAGTATGGTTATCTTCTCCACGGCAATAGGCTATGTGTTACCCATTCCCTTCGTGAGAAGGTTATGTATGAATCCCATGCTCCTCCATATGCAGGGCATAGAGGTATTCAACCTACTCTCCGAGGAGTAGAGACGTATTTCTATTGGCCTACCATGAAAGTGGACATACAAGAGTATGTTTCAAAATGTGTAGTATGCCAAAAGACCAAGTATGATAGAGGGAAGCAACCTGGATTACTCCAGCCATTGCCTATTCCAAATTCACCATGGGAGAGTATATCCATGGATTTCATCTTTGGATTACCCAAGTCTATCCATGGGAATACAAGAATATGGACAATAGCCGACAGGTTTAGCAAGCAAGCACATTTTATTCCTGTCAAAAAGACTATTAAGGCACATCAAATGGCAACTCTCTTCATATCTTAGATTTTCAAGCACCATGGATTACCCACATCCATCGTGTCAGATAGAGATCCTAGAATGACCAATAATTTCTGAAAAGGTCTCTTTGAAAATCTAGGAACAAGATTGAATTTCTCTTTGGCCTATTACCCACAAACGGATGGCCAAAGTGAGATAGCCAATCTTACTATACTCGATCTACTCAAGACTTATGTTACCGAAGTAGATCAACGCTCACAATGGGAAAAGTATTTACCTCTAGTAGAGTATGCCTACAATAATACTGTCCATACTTCTACGGGGAAAGCACCTTTCGAGATCATAGAGGGAAGACCTAAAAGTCCCTTGCTACTCAAAGTACATGGGAAGATCTTCGCTGCCGATGAGTATAGTTGTGACCTACAAGAATCTTTTCAAAAGATTAGGGAGGCTATAGCCATCTCTCAACAAAGGCTCAATTAAGGCACACGACGGGAAAAAATCCTACGGGCCATCAAAAGTATTATGCTAAACTAGCAAAAAGATACTATGGTCCTTTCCAAATCTTGAAGCCCATCAATGAGACGGCTTATCAACTCAAGTTGCCCAACCATTGGCTTATACACAATGCCTTTCATGTAAGCCTACTTAAGCCCTACAAAGGAGAGCCACCAATTGAACAAATTATTGAAGACCCTTCTGAAATTGAAGACCAAGAAGAGGTGCTACAACCCGAAGCTGTCCTTCGGCATGAAGACAAGGTACTACGACATGGTAAGATAATCCTTTTGAAGATGCTAGATGGATGCAAGGAGTACAACTTAAGGATAGTATGAACCTTGTCAATGCTTACAATGCTACATTAGAGTAAGCAAATGTACAAATTTCTTTTAAATGACTCATGTTTTTGTCTTATAAGACTAGTCCTCTTGTTAATTGTGCACAAATTTAACTAGTATGCATGCTTAGAATCATGTTTGTGATGACGCCGTCTCTCAAACACCAAGTAGAATTTGTCACTCTACTTTGGGTGAATGAAATGGACTAAAGAGCAGACATGCTTGCGGCAGCTATGTCTCCCAAGCACCAAATGGATTAGTCATCCATCTTGGAAAGATGTTGTAGGGTAAAAAAGGGATCCTCTACCCGCTAAGTACGATTGACTAATGACTAAGGCTTTATCTCTTCTACCTCATAGTCGAGGACGACTATGATTTCAAGAGAGAGGTAATGTCATAAAATCTAATATCTAACCAACCCAAATGATTTTCTCATATTAAATTGATCACTTAATGTGGGAGAATAAACGGGAACAAGTGTTAAGATATAGATATGTGCTTATAGATCTATCTCAACACGGGGCCAATAGTAAAGGGGCCCAAATGGGAGATGGTCTATCAAGAACAAGGCTAACCAATGGAGCATAAGACCTTAGGGTTAGCTTCATTGAAGACCTCCAATAATGTGTGTAAAAGTCCTTTGACCTTAGGTAAGCTAGGGCTGAGCTTGAGGTGGGAACCCGGCCCAAGCTTGAGGTGTTTGTCCTGCTTGAGGTGCTTGATTAAGGTTCTTGAGGTGCTTGACTTACTCCATGCTTGAGGTGCTTGACTTGCCGCTTGATTAAGGTGCTTGAGGTGCCTTGACATGCTTGCCTGAGATGCTTGTGGGAATACCCCCTAGTCCAAGTGCTTTGTCATGCTTGATGACTAAGGTGCTTGAACTCCTAAAGTCAAAAGCATCCCTACAAGAGGGGGGGCAAGCCCTTTTCCTAGGGATTAGAGAGAGAACACACACTCACACTCACAAGGGAAGCCCCAGCTTGAAGAGGCAGCAAGGACACATGTCAGGTCCCTACCCATGTTACCTTCATGTGTTGCTTGAAGCCTATTGGCTAGGCTTCAAAGGGGTCCAATGATAAATTACTTGAATTATCTAATTGTTTTTGCATTTATCAAGTCCTCTCTCTCAAAGGGGAAAGGGGGACACTTGTCCCAAGGCTATCCATGTTGCTTGTAATGGATTTTGCTTGTGATTGGCTAGGCCTGCAGGGGTCCAATGAGCTTCAAGCATGAGCTACAAGGGGGGGTCAACCCAAGAAATCTAGGGGGGTGCTTAGGGGGTATACTCACCCACACACACTCACAAGCACTCTCATTGTGTACTATGCAAAGTGCAAGAGCTCCCTCTCCTTCTCCAAGCAAGTAGAGGTCGAGAGCCTGCACCAACACTCTTGGCTATGGAGTGCAAATCCAACCAAGAGCCATGCTTCAATGCTTAAGCTTGCCATCTCCTTCTTCTTCATTACTATGCTATTATGTATGCTAGCAACAAGACTATGATAAGTGAGGAACTAATTCTTTCTCCTATGAAATGTTTCTTCTTCCTCTTCCCTACCCTCATTCCCTGCTAGCTCTCTCCACCTTCGAAGGTGTTTGAGGTCTTGGGATAGTTAAATCTTTCTTCAAGTTTATGTTATGTTTGTGATGCATGAAGCCTTCCATCTTCATGGCATCACCTAGGTCACAAGGAACACAAAGACTGTATTGTAACAAGTCTCTCTTTATGGGAGAAATCATAATACAAATGCCTATTGGAGGGGGGACCAGCTCCACATAAATCCGGTCCTCAATTGTTGTCATGTTCTCTAAATTCTCTCTCTTGCAAAAGTATTGTCCATGCCAAGTTAACTAATTGCTATGATTATGTTGCTATCTTCAATTATGTCTACCCGCTATGCTCACAAAATCATTTCTTGAAAGTACTCTCATTAAATTCCGCTACTCTCAAATTGACTAGGCAAATTCCATTACAATTGGTATCGGAGCAGGTTGCGTCCTCCTCGGGCTTAGTCGCCAGCTGCTCCAGCATACGCCTGATCAGTTTCTTCGATTTCAGTGAGGTTTGGCGAGCATTCACAGGTCAACAAATATTTTGGGTTAGCTCATAGAGCTGAGTCTGCTTGATATCTGATTCAAGCACATTTTGACCTCCGTTTCCACTACAGGCAATACTGCACATGCTATTTTGTCATTTTGTGCAGAATTTTTGTCAGTGCCGTTTTCTACATAACAGGTGCCTTGGTTTGTGCTATATAGCACGTGTTGTTCCCGCTTCATTTCTCCTCTTTTCAGGAAGTTTTCACATCAGGTGCAACATTTACCATGGCTGACAATAACACGGATGTGTTCAAGATGTTTGCTGCTGAGGATAGATTAGATGTGGACAATTACCCTATGTGGGCTTACATGATGCAACATGTCCTTGTGTGAAAGGGCATCTGGAATATTGTGCAAGCATTGATGTACGTCCTAGTTTTGAGGATGTAGGCGATATTGAGGATGTTGCAGGTCTGGCTGCAAGAATTGCTGCTATTAGAGTTGTTTTGCATACTGTAGAACAATCTCGTTGGGATGTAAGGGATGCGCAAGCTCATGCATTGATTGCGTTATCTGTGAAGCGCACCATTGTTCCTCACATTTGTTCAACAAAATCTAAAAAATAGGCTTGGGATTATTTTGGCTAGTCTTTATGCAAGTCGCAATGAGGCTAAAATTGCTTTACTGCGTAAAGAGCTGGAGTCGAAGATTATGCATGAGTAAGATGATATGGACACTTTCCTTGCTGGTGTCAAGGATATCAATGAACAACTTATTTCTACAGGTGAAGTCATTTCAAATAGTTCCCTTGTGCAGACTGTTCTTGATGTCTTACCAGACTTTTGCTATTACTTGGAGACTTATGACCCAAGGAAATCCTGAAGTTGTCAAGTTTGATGCATTATATACATTGCTATTGCAACAGTCACTTTCCAGAAAAAATAGGACTAGGAAACGTGCAATTGAACAGGCTTTTATTGCTTCTCAAAGACAGGGCGGTAGCAGCAATGAAGCCACTTCTTATGGTTCTGCTACGAGTGGAAAAAATTATGCTCCTAATGCTTCTACTGGCAGCAATTCGTGTGGAAATTCTGGTGATAAAGGCAAAAAGAAGATACGTTTCCACTATTGTAAAGCTAATGATCAGTTGATCAAGCAGTGTCCTAAGTTGAAGGCCAAAGAGGCTAAGAAGAAAGAGGGTGGTTCCACTGCAAATGCTGGTTCCACTACAAATGCAGCCATTGTTGAGTCTTCTGTGAAAGGAGACTGTGATGCTGATGTTGATGCAAAATGGGCTTTTAGTGTAGAGTGCACTTACAATCTTGTTGTCCATGATGCATGCATGTCAGCTGCTGCTGCTACAGATTCACATGTGTGGTATTTCGATAGTGGTGCTACAAAGCACATCACCTCACATCGTGAATTGTTCACCTCTCTTGAGTCTATCCCTCATGAGAATTCAGTCACTTGTGCCAACAATGACTATTATCCGGTTCAGGGAGTTGGAAATATTGTGCTTACTGCTGCAAATGGCAGTTCTTTCACACTTTTTGATGCACTTTATGTACCTAGGATCAAGAAAAATCTTTTGTCTGTATCTGCACTTGTTAGACTTGGACTTGTAGTCAAATTTGTGGATGACGGATGTACAGTTCATGATCTCAGTTTTGGTGATGAAATTGTTGCATTGGGGCTTTTGTGTTGTGGGTTGTATAAGCTCACTTTGTATGACAAGTGTGGAAAAAATTTTGCAAATGCAGTTGCAGATTCAAGGGCTATTTCAGATGCAAAACTTCAGCATGCACGTTTTGATCATCTGAATTTTGCCGGTTTGTTGCGTTTGCAAAAATCTCATATGGTTGCTCCTTTGCCGCCTCTTGAAGCACCTGTCAAACATGTTTGTGAAGGCCGTATTTTGGGTAAGATGCAGCATTTGAAGTTTCCAAAGGATGGTTCATTTAGGGCCACATGCAGGTTGCAGCTTGTGCATAGTGATATTTGTGGGCCCATGCAAACTCCGTCCTCGGGCAATTACCTTTATTTCGTGACTTTCATTGATGATTACCCCAGGCATGCATGGGTATTTCCGCTTAAAGCGAAGTCCGAAGTTTTTATATGCTTCAAAGAATTTCTGGCTATGGCTGAAAATGTCTTGAAATGTACTATGGGCACCCTCCATTCTGATCGAGGGCGGGAGTATATGTCTCATGAATTTAATGCATTTCTGGATATTCATGGGATTAAACACCAATGTACAGTGCCTTATACACCTCAGCAAAATGGTGTTGCCAAGAGGAAAAACAGGTCACTTATGGAAATGGCATGATGTATGGTCAAAAGTCAAGCTTTGCCGCATTCTTTTTGGCTTGAGGCCATCATGTGTTCCACTTATGTACTAAACAGGTGTCCTACGGAAGCTTTATAGTCTATTACTCCATATAAAGCATGGGATGATAGAAAGCCTTCTATTGAGCACATGCGTGTTTTTGGTTGGGTGGCATATGCTTTGGTGCCACAAACATAGCGCAAAAAATTGGATGATAAGGCTGCCAACTATATTTTTGTTGGTTATAGTGCTAAAAGCAAAGGTTACAGGTTGTATCATCCGCAAACAAAGTGTATTCTGGTTCCACAGGATGTAGTGTTTGTGGAAGATTCTCTTCATCCCTTGCTGTCATGTACTAGAGACAGTAATGTAAGCTCACAGGACATTTATGACACTTTGTTGCCTCTTTTTAGTGGTGGAAATACGAATGTAAATTCCAATGAGGCAAATATACAACCTATGGGGGTTTCTGAAAATGTTACAGATCAGCCTATTACTGATGCAGATGTACATGATGTACTTGATGAGGAAAGGGTTCAAAATGAGTAGGCTAGAGGTATGCCAAAATGGCTGGTGCATACATTACGTGACAGTAAATTGGATGCACCTTTGTCTAGTCGTACTCGTTCAGGATCTAGCCATGCATCACATTGTTATGCTTCGGTTGTGTCTAGCTTACATGATGATGAGGAACCTCTGTCTTTTGATGAAGCACAGAATTTAGAAAATTGGATGGCTGCCATGCAATCAGAATATGATGCACTTATAGAAAATGACACATGGACTTTATGTGATTTGCCTCCTGGCAAAAAGGCCATTGGTACAAAGTGGGTGTACAAGTTGAAATGCAAGCCAGATGGTGAGATTGATCGCCATAAGGCTCAACTTGTTGCAAAGGGTTATTCACAACAAAAAGGCATAGATTATGAAGATATTTTTGCTCCCACTTGTCCCACTTTTCGTATGACTCTTGTGCATTTTCTATGTGCATTGGTAGCTCATTTCGGTTGGAATGTACATCAATCAGACATTGTTACTGCTTTCTTGAATTGTGACATATTTGAGGAAGTTTATGTAATGCAATCTGGCCTTTTTGTCAAGAAAGGACAAGAGGAAAAAGTGTGCAGATGTAAGAAGTCTTTGTATGGGTTGAAGCAATCTCCTTGTGCTTGGTATGAGAAAGTTGACCCTCATTTGGTCAAACAAGGCTTTCATAACAGTCCAACGGAAAGCACGTTGTATGTAAAGCGCGAGGGTGATATACTTCTCATTGTGGTTCTTTACGTCGATGGTTTACTGACCACTGGACCAAATGAGAGACATATTGCTAAATTTAAGGCTGATTTGAATGCTACTTTCAAGATGAAAGATTTGGGGCTGTTGCATCATTACTTGGGTATGCAGTTTGAGCAGTGTGATGGTGGTATTGCCTTGTGTTAGAAAAGTTACATAGAGACATTGCTATGTAAGTTTGGACTTGAGGATTGCAAACCTATTGCCACTCCCATGGATACAGGTTTGAAGTTGAGTCTACATGATGATGGTGATCCTGCTGATGTCACTCTTTATCAAACTAATGTTGGCTGCCTCATTTATGTATGCAACACAAGGCCGGATATTCAGTTTGTAGTCTCATAGCAGATTTATGCATAGCCTAGGGTTTAAGCATTGGCAAGCTGTCAAGAGGATTTTCCACTACCTTAGTGGCACTTTACATATTGGCTTGTTTTATCCCAAGGGGGATCATTGCTGCTAGACTTACATGATTTTTTGGACTCGGATTGGGCTGGTTTTTTTGACACCAGAGTGTCCACAAGTGGTTTTTGTTTCATGCTTGGAAATTCATGTATATCATGGTTGAGCAAGAATCAACCTACTGTGGCCACTTCTAGTTATGAGGCTGAGTACAGGGTAATCTTCACATCTATGGTTGAGTGTGTATGGCTCAGACGCCTTATGGATGATTTGGCTGTTGGACAGGACACTGCCAACACTATCTACACTGAGAGTCAGAGCGCATTGGATGTTGCGAGGAACCCAATTTTTCATGCTGGAACAAAGCACATTGAGGTGCATTACCACTATGTCAGGGAGAGGCTCTCAGCAAGAGAGATTAGCTTGCGGTTTATGTGCCAACACAGGACAACCTTGCAGATATTTTCACAAAGGCATTGTCTCATGAGAAGCTTGAAGCTTTTCAAAAAGCTTTGGGCTTACTCCCCTTTGTGCATTGATCATGTCCTCAGGGCATAGAAGTTCCCTTTACTCTATGTGCTAGCTCTCGTTCACCGCATCACTCCAAGGGGGATTTGTTACCATATACATGTGGTAATGATGTGTGCGAACACACTAGGACCACGGAGGCATT
Organism: Adiantum capillus-veneris; assembly: GCF_014529385.1. NCBI lineage: Eukaryota > Viridiplantae > Streptophyta > Polypodiopsida > Polypodiales > Pteridaceae > Adiantum > Adiantum capillus-veneris. Next base: position 111,964,557 of record NC_140943.1, on the reverse strand, counting down.
TTTTCCCTCTTTAGGAGGTTTTTCCCCCCGTGCATTGTATATACGCCCAACACTCTAGGGCTATCTATCTTTCCATGGCACACTAACTAACACACTCTCTATTGTGTGCCTTGAGCTTACTTTGTCTTCTCCAAATTGTGTGTGTTTCCTTGCAACCCCAATTACAACAACATGAATTTGATCATGCAATAGAGCTTATTCCAAGAGCTCAACCAATTGCTTGTAGACTATGATTTTGGTGCATGAGCCTGCAAAACTCAAAGAGCAACTTATTGAACTTCTTGAACAAGGTTTCATTAGACTTAGTGTTCGCCATGAAGTAATCCCGTTATTTTTAATCAAAATAAGGATGGTACTCTACTTCTTTGTATTGATTATCATGGATTGAATCAGGTGATAGTCAAGAATAAGAAATACTAAGGATTGATGAGTTACTTGATTGACTACACGGGCCTTCTTTTTACAAAAAATTGATCTTAAGTCTGGGTATTATCAAATCCAAATCAAGGAGGAGGATATACCAAAGAAGTGTTCATTACTCGATTTGGGCATTATGAATTTACAATCACGCGTTTTGGATTTACTTGAATGCTCCAGCAACTTTAAACCGTCTTATGGACAATGTGTTTAGAGAACACCTTGATGATTTTGTTCTTGTTTTCTTTGATGATATTTTGATTTATTCAAAGAACATTAAAATATCCTTCTAAGTGAGATGGTTGTGCCTCCCGGGGACTCTGTGTGTGTGAGAGAGAAAGAGAGAGTGTTGTGTGTTGTGTGAAGGTTGTAGACGGGAAAAAATGGGGTGGTGTGTTGTCAATTGTTGGTGCAAAGCGTGCGTGTGTTGGTATGTGTGTAGACAATGATCTGTATATGATTGTGTGGGTTTTGAAGGTGAACTCTACTAGATTGAGTATCCTGGCCTATCGAGAGGCAATTGTTTGTGTGCCGAGTGTGTTCCCCTTTCCACCGTGCTAATAAGGGTGTGCAATCTAAAGAGGAGAAGATGGACCTAGACATGAAAGAGACTCTCTAGTTTGTTGCAAGAGAGCTACAAAAGAAGAGGAAAAGGCAGATGGAGGATGGGATTCCTCAGGACCACAAGAAAAGTACTAACCCACTTCTCCCTAAAACCCAAGTGTGCAAAAAGATTTATCTTCTTGTAGTTTCATAGATTTTCTTTCATGCTATCACATTATTTTGCGACACTATAAGTCCTTTGTCTCATTGTCTGGGGCATAGCTTCAAGCCAAAAATAGCTTGTGTGGATGGCTCTCACAAAATGCATGCCACGTTAGCATTTGGTTCTTTGATAATCCTCCTAGACCAATGTTCCTTAAAAGTTAGATACCTTCTGGCATCTCTCATTAGGAAAAATATGAACCCCTCTAGGGGCCCTTTGGGATTAAGGTTAATTAGAGGCCAGCCAATAGAAAGAGGGTGGTGGACACACTCTATACCCTCAAAAATGTAGGGGGACAAGGTAGCCTTACACCTCTTAATGGGCTCTTACATAGTGAGAAGGTAAGGGAGGTGGCTAGCCTCTCCTTTAAGTGCCATGGGGTCTCAACCATGGGATCATTGGTCCCAAGTGAAAGATCAATCTGGACCATCAATCTGCTGAAACTAAACTCGGGATCCCGATTTAGGTTTTACTGGCCACGTGGGGCCTAATCTCGAGATGCCTACGCTTCCCCAGCTGGGATTTGAACCCTCACCACTAGCAAGAGATTCTATGCCTTAACCATCACGCCCGCATGAGCTTTCTTGAAGTAGATGTGTGTTTCCACAAAATTAAACTTAAAACAATAGATTTTGACATAACAACTAAACTCGGGATCCCGAGTTTAGTTTTAACGCATTGACGGCCGAGATCTGCGAGCGCCCTTGATTTTGTACAAGAGCTACTGATCCCATGGCTGGGACCCCGTGGCACTTAAAGATGAGGGGTGGCTAGGGGGAAGGGGGGGTGGGGGGGGGGGGGGTAGACCATTTTGACCTTTTTTCCCCCAACTTTTGGCCTGGATTTAAAAATACACTAAAAATTTCAAATTTCAAGTTTTCCCTCCTTAAAAGGTCCCTAAACCTATTTCATGTGGTCAAAAAAGTATTTTTGACCTCCAAAAGTAAAAAACGTACACTAAAAAATCAAACAATTAAATTTTTTCAAAAAAGTTCAAAACATCATTTTCCACCCTCCAAAGTCTTTCCAAACCTATTCTATAGCTAAAAAGTGATTTTCTCTCTCTACAAACCCTTTTCCAAGCTCTCTATTCCTACAACAACCATATGCACCCCCTATAGTCCAGCATTATCTCCCTGCTATCTTTCTCCCACCTCCGTTGTAGCACCAAGCAAGATCCTCCCCCATCTCTTCCCCTTGCTCATCACATAGTTTCACACCAAGCTAGCTCCTCTTCCTTCTCTCACCTCCATTATAGCATGAAACAAGATTCTACTCCTTCTACTTTCATTCACTCACACTATATGGAAACCTCTACTCCCGAAGGTGGCAAAAGTATGAGCTCACATGATTTTCATACCATAACAACATGAGGTGTGAATAGTGCATGGGCATTGCAAGGGTTCATCTCCAACATAAAGATAAAATGGTAAGAAAACTAACCTTGTAGCTTACATTCAGAGCTTAACATCATCTCCATCTTTAAGTTTATCATGCTAGAGAGAATTAACCTCTTTATGGCTTTCAATGTTTAGGCTTCACACCTCATAACACTGGGTGGTTCTATTTTGTTGATGGATTTGGTACACCATCTATAGTTGTGTAGCATGTGATTGAGTCTCATAATGCAAGTAAGTTGTCTTATCTATGGAGAGTCATCAAAGATTTTTCTTATAATTTAAAATTTGTATAGTTGTCATTAAATTATGATATGTTCATGGGGTGACCTATCACATAAAAATATCTTTGGTGGGGGTGCCCTCATGTTAGGAAAGTGTGTGTTGCTGATGAAAAGTTGTTGTATTGTCCTACTAGGGATCTCTCCATGTTAGCATAATGATTTTTGGTGTAGTGGGAGCCACATTGCTTGAGGAGAGCTTTGTGACACCATAATAGCTTCATGTTATGCCAGCTCCTTGAGCCATTATTGTAAACAACACCACTCAACTAGCATAGTAAGAGGTCACCTTGTATCATGACGCGTTAAAGACATGTTCTTCAAACAAAAACATGTATGAATTCAACATTTGAAAGCTGTATAATAAAGACACTTGTTAAGTATATGTTGTACAAATTTGCAAGTATTTCCATCCAACTAGGAATAAACAATCCTAAAATATACATTAGGATGAGATTACCCACCTCTAATAAGCATGGATTTGAAGCACCCACCTGCAAGATGCAACAAAGAAGGCTCTTTTAGAGGAAAAGTGATGACACTTTACCTCTTTAACCTACAACCTTTCACTATTTGTTCACAAAGAAGCCTTTGTGCCAAGCACTGCAAAACAAGTAGAAGCAACACCTTAGACTTCAAAGTCTATGATAAGAAGAACACAACCAAAAGTAAGAAGTATATTGTTACCTTGCACACCAAGGGGTGTTTCTTTCAAATATGTGATGGTATTGGCAAGCTTCATAATGTACACATCCTTTTTCTGCAATTGTTGTTGGAGAGTTTCAACCTCCCTCTTCGAAGAGGCAATATTTTTTGATAATGCCACTGTTTTGAGCTGAAGAGCTTGACATTCGTACATCCACGAATGCAAAGATGCACCTGCACCCATAGACAACCAATTGTAATAGCCTAACAAGCCTACTTCTCCCCTTCCAAGATATTGAAGAACCAGAGATTACTTTTGCCGCTCGTCGCTTTATATACGTGTTTTAAGTAAATTAGGGCCTGTAACATTTAATGCACTAGTAACTCGTGTGTAGCGGAAATTGATAACATAGTGAGCATTTCAATAAGAACAAGTTCCTAATGAGCACAGAGAGAGTACTTAATTGAGAAAGCAACATAGCAATTTACACCTAGCTAATTTGGCATTGACAATACGTTAAAAGAGAGAAAAATAGAACAATTGACAATAGTTGAGGAACGGATTTACAGGGAGCCTGTCCCCGCTCCATAAAGGCTTTGTATTATAGCTTCTCCCATCAAAGGAGACATTTGTACAATACAATCTTTGTGTTCCTTGATAAAACTAGTTGGTGTAATGAAGATGGAGGCTTTATACACCAAATTATGCTTGAAAAACACACCTAGTGTCCCTAGTCTCAGTCTCAAGACCTCACAGACCTTCAAAAATGGTGAGAGCTAGCAGGGAATGAAGATAGATTGAGAGAAAGAAGAGGTATCTTACAGGAAAGAAGTATTCTCCTCACATAACCACTCTAATAGCATAGCTTAGCTCAGTAATTAGGATGGTATAGGAGATGAGCATGCCATTGAAGCTTGGCTCTTGGTTGCATTTGCATTCCAAAGCCAAAAGTTGTTGGTGTAGGCCTCTACTTCTCAATTCTTGGAGAAGGAGATGGAGTTCTTCTTGCACACATGAGTTGTGTGTGTGTGTGTGTGTGTGTGTGTGTGTGTGTGTGTGTGAGCATGCATACTCATTAACATGTGTGCACAATAAAGAAAAAGAGAGTGTTATAAGACAAAAAAAAAAATCATTTATACATATTTACATTTGCTTACTCTGGGGAATCATTGTAAGTATTGACAAGGTTTAGGTTATCCTTTAATTGTATGCAGTACATCCATCTAGCATCTTCAAAAGGATAATTTTTGAACTTGATAAGATATCATCAAATAGTCTTACCGCATCATAATACCTTCTCTTCTTATCGGAGAATGGACTCGGGTTGCAACACCTCTTCTTGTCCTCGATCTCCGGTGGGTCTTCAATAATTGGTTCTTGAGGTGGCTCTCCTTTCTAAGGTGTTAGTAGGCTCACATGGAAAGCATTGTGTATGAGCCAATGGCTGGGCAACTTCATTTGATAGGCCATCTCATTGATTGGTCTAAGAATATGGAAGGGACCATAGTACCTTTTTGCTAACTTAGTATAGTACTTTTGGTGTCCTGTAGGATTCTTGCCCGTTGTGTGCCTTAATCGAGCCTTGGGAAACATAAGCAAAACCCAATCATTCTGTTTAAAGGTTAGGGCTCTTCTGTGCTTATCAGCAACAGCCTTTTGCCTTTGGTGAGAGATGGATATAGCATCCTTAATCTTTTGGAAAGATTCTTGCAAGTCTCGACTATATTCATCTGCATCGAAGATCTTCCCATGTACCTTGAGTAGAAAAGGACATTTTTATCTTCCCTCTATCACCTCAAAAAGTGCTTTTCCTGTGGAAGTACGTACAGTGTTATTGTAATCATAATCCACTAAGGGTAAGTGCTTCTCCCATTGAGAATTTTGATCTACTTCTGTGACATAAACTTTTAGTAGATCAAGAATGGTTCGGTTAGCTATTTCACTTTAGCCATCTATTTAGGGATAATAGGCCGAAGAGAAGTTTAGCCTTGTACCTAAAATCTCAAAGAGAACCTTCCAAAAATTACTGGTCATTCTAGGATCTCTATCTGACACTATGGACATTGGCAAGCCGTGGTACTTAAAGATCTGTTATATAAAGAGGGTTGCCATTTGATGGGCTTTTTGATAGGTATGAAATGTGCTTGTTTGCTAAACCTGTCTACTATCGTCCATATTCCTGTTTTCCCATGGATAGACTTGGGCAATCCAAAGATAAAATCCATGGATATGCTCTCCCATGGTGAATTAGGCATTGGAAAATGTTGAAGCAATCTAGGTTGCTTCCCTCTATCAAACTTCGTCTTTTGGCATACCACACATTTTAAAACATACTCTTGTATGTTTGCTTTCATTGCAGGCCAATAGAAATATGTTTCTATCCCTTTTAGGGTAGACTAAATCCCTCTATGCCCCACATAAGGAGGAGCATGAGATTCATACATTACTTTCTCACGTAGTGAGTTAGTAACGCATAGTCTATTGCCATAGAGAAGATAACCATCTTGTAGGGTAAATGGTTCTTCCTTCTTCCCTAGTGCAAGGACTGAAATCACATCTCTAAAATCGAGATCAATAGCATACTCATCTATCATAGAAGATAGATCATTGTGAGTTGCTATGGAAACCACATTCACTCTCGGTTGTCTTGAGAGTGCATCGGCTACTTGATTATTCTTGCCAGCAATGTAAGCAATATAAGAAAGAAATTGTGAAAGAAAATTTTCCCACCTCATTTGTTTGTTGGAGAGCTTGGTCTGCGTCATGAAGTACTTAAGGCTTTGGTGATCCATCCGCAAAATGAAAGGAGTCCCCAATAAATAGTGCTTCCACGAGTCTAGAGCATGTAGAACTGCTAAGAGTTCCTTCCCATATATGCCTAGAGCTTGCTCAACAGGGTCGAGCCTTCGACTTTCATAGTCTATGGCGTGCCCTTCTTGGAGCAAAACAGCTCCAAGGCAATCACCACATGTGTCGCATTGGACCTCAAATGGCTTTGAGAGATGCGGTAGTGTAAGCACAGGTTGAGAGATAAGATTTTCTTTAAGCTTTTCAAAAGCATTTTTGTCCTTGGTGGACCATATATACCTAGCGTTTTTCTTTGTTAGGTCATGTAATGGTCCCGTGAGTTGTGAGAGCTTTTCTATGAAGCGTCTATAGTATGCACACATACCTATAAAGCTTCTTAGTTCATGTAGATTCCTTGGATTAGGCCATCCTTTTATTACCTCTAGCTTTGATGGATCCATTTGGATGCCATCTTGAGAGATAATGTGACCTAAATACTAAATCTCTTCTAAGAAAAACTCACTTTTCTTTCGATTAATATAGAGTTTATTCTATCGTAAAACTTGAAATATTACCTGGAGGTGTTGCTTGTGTTCGTCTAGTGAATTAGAGTAGATGATTATATCACAAAGAACACTCCAGTAAAGGTTCTGTGAGGCCTAAATAGCTTCTCCATCAAGCAATTAAATGTGGCTGGTGCATTGGTCAAGTGTAAAGGCATGATAGTGTACTCGTAAAGACCAAACGTAGTATGAAATGCGGTGTTTACAATGTCTTGATCAACTATCCTTTTTTGATGGTAGCCATTTTTTAGGTCAATCCTATTGAATTAGGTCGATCCTTGTAGCTTATCAAATAGGTTTTCTACCTGTGGAATAGGAAAACTATTTTTGATAGTGATCCTATTTAGTGCTCTATAGTCGACATAGATACGATATGTGTCATCTTTCTTTTGCACTAATAACACTCGTGAACAAAATGGAGATGAGCTAGGCCTAACCATGCCCTTCTCAACTAACTCATACACTTGCCGCATAATCTCCTCTTGTTGATCTTGGGAAACTCTATAAGGAGGTTTATTAGGCGGTAACTTCCTGGAAGAAGTTCAATTGCATGGTCATCATTGCCTTGTTTTGGAGGTAGTTCACAAGGGGAATCGTCAATAAAAACATCTTGAAACCCCTTGAGGAGATTGGATAACTCTAATTCCTTTTGATTATTTATATTTTCTTTTGCTAAAACATTAGATTCATTTGAGGGTCTTTGACAAAAATCATGTACACAAAAATAGAGCTCTTTATTGACTTGTTGAAAGCTTGCTTATGTACAAGAGGTATGGTACTACCCAACTCCTTAGCATCTATGTACATATCTTTTTCCCTGAACCTAAAGTAGATTTGCCTTTCAGGGAATTTTACATTGGCAGCCATGCAATCAAACCATGGTGCCCCTAGGATTTCATCCTTGTGCTTGAGAATAGAGATAAAGAAATCCTCCTTGTCCACATAGCTTTGGACATGGAGCCTCAATTTCATAGGCTTGGATGCCTAGCTTGGTGGCCAAATCTGTGGATATGAAATTGTGAGTAGAACCAGGGTCAAAGAGAATAAAAGCATCATGCTCTCTTACCTTTCCCCAAGCATGGCATAGAGGAGATACTTTGTGATGAGTATCCTCTTCTTGAATTTCGACTAAGGTAGCTCTAGGAGGCTCATTACGTGTATACTTGTGGGGGCAAGCACAATAGGAATGCCCTTTCTCCATGCACTTGAAACAATGGTTATCTTTCTGATAACTCTCTTGCTCTTCAAGAGAGAGTTTATTTTCTCCTTATAAACTCCCTTCTCCTTAGCTTTCTTGTTGTTGGTGTTGCCTTTGGGAGATTTTTGGACATTTTCCTTCCCCTTAGGCTCGTTATGGTCCTTATTTTCCGTGGGCTTGAGATTTCTCTTAGCCCCTTGTTGGAAATTGATTTGTGAATCCACCATGGTATGGTGTATTCCCGAAGATATGGTGCATGGCCTTTGGGAGTTAACATAATCCGCCATATCCTCAGTTAAACCCTCACAAAATTGTTGTTTTTGCTCTCCAAAATCCATCTTTTTGAAGACAACGGCTTTGAGATGTAAATCCCAAAACTTGTCTACATATTTGTAAATATATTCGTACGGAGAGAGCTTCAAGCTTCTCCATTTGGTGAGTACTTTGTCTTTCGAATCGGTAGACAAAAAGTGCTTCATGTTGGAAGCTGTTAACACGTTCGTGGAGCTTCACCGTTTTCTCGTAAGCTAGACCACCATTGCCTGACGAACTTTTGAAAATGCATAGCTACATGACGTAGCTTAGAGGAATCTTTGAAGCCCTCATCTCCAAACGCCACATCGAATTGTTGGATGAAGGCCAAGACTTTGTCCAGAGCACCAAAGGTGCCATTATAGGTAAGGAAAGAGATGTTATTTCCTCCCTCTTTGAACTTTGTTAGCTTAGACGACCTCTTCCATGCAGCATAGTATTTCCTATGGCCTCTTCTTTTAGATGGTTCAAGAGCTACACCATCACTTTTTTCAGAAGAGGAAGAGCACGAGGACGGAGAAGAGGGTGACCTCTTTCTTGCCTTTTTCTTCCGTTGTTCCTCCTTGTATGCACAATCACTTTCTTTAGAAGAGGAAGAGGATGAAGAAGATGGAGAAGAGGGTGACCTCTTACTTGCCTTTTTCTTCTCTTGTTTTCTCTTGTCCCTCTTTGAATTATGGTGTAGAGAAGTGTGCGATGGTCTTCTCTGTTTAGGGAGTGTTGAAGAGCGTTTTTCCCGCCATCTTCGTGGAGCCATCTTTGTCGAGGTGTCAGGAGACTCACTTCTTTCTCGTTCTTTCGGTGGGGACTCTAGTATTTAAACTTGAGTTCTCCTTTGGGAAGGAGATGCGTCATCAAGTAGTAGATTTTTGAGCCCTTCATACGAATTGTCTTCTTCTTCCCTTATCAGAGAGAGTCCTCTTTTGGAAGTCTCACTAGGAGGCTTCCTAGGTACTCTTTCTTCTTGGTGGGGAGTTTGGAGAATACCATGGGTGCACAATTGTTGTAGCACTTCACCTTGGAGGGATGGGTTGCCCAGGGCTTGTTGAAGCCTAGAAACAAGATAGTTTACAAGCATAGGGGCATTACTAGTTTCTCTTTCATTAGCAAAGTCAAATCTATCAACATTCATTTCAATCTCTTTTCCTTTGTCAGCCATACTAGAAAATTTTAGGTGTAAACTTTTACTTATACTTTGGCACTTCAAGCCCTACTTGCTACTCCTCTTTACCTTCAAAGATAAGCATTCAAGCATCTATACTCATGTATCGAATATCTATTAACTGCAAGGAATAGAAGAGAGGGTTCAACAGAGCCAAGAGAGAACCGGCAAGCTTCTAATAGCTCAATAATGGTTAAGCCATAAGCAAGCCCTGTAGGACTCCATTATTAAGACCATAGCTCTCGACGGTGTTCCCGTTAACTGCATAAAGCAGACGTGCTTAAGGATGAAAATTACCTATTCTACTTACTCTTTAGCAACCTTGAGAACCTCTCTTCTTGAGCAAGAAAACAGAAACCAATAGCTCTGATACCAATGTAACATTTAATGCACCAGTAACTTGTGTGTAGCAGAAATTGATAACATAGTGAGAATTTCATTTAAGAACAAGTTACTAATGAGCATAGAGAGAGTACTTAATTGAGAAAGCAACATAGCAATTTACACCTAGTTAATTTGGTATTGAAAATACTTGAAAAGAAGAGAAATAGAACAATTGACAACAGTTGAGGACCGAATTTACATGGAGCCGGTCTCCCCTCCATAAAGGCTTTGTATTATAGCTTCTCCCATCAAAGGAGACTTTTGTACAATACAATCTTTGTGTTCCTTGATAAAACTAAATGGAGTAATGAAGATGGAAGCTTCATACACCAGATTATGCTTGAAAAACACACCTAGTGTCCCTAGCCTCAGTCCCAAGACCTCACACACCTTCAAAAATTGTGAGAGCTAGCAGGGAATGAGGATAGATTGAGAGGAATAAGAGGTATCTTAAAAAAGAAATAAGTATTCTCCTCACACAATCACTCCGATAGCATAACTTAGCTTAGTAATTAGCATGGTAGAGGAGATGATCATGCCATTGAGGCTTGTCTCTTAGCTGGATTTGCATTCCAAAGACAAGAGTTGGTGGTGTAGGCCTCTACTTCTCAATGCTTGGAGAAGGAGATGCAGTTCTTCTTGCACACATGAGTTGTGTGTGTGTGTGTGTGTGTGTGTGTGTGTGTGTGTGTGTGTGTGTGTGTGTGTGTGTGTGTGTGTGTGTGTGTGTGTGTGTAGCATTGTATATGAGTAAAATGCAGCCCCTTATCTCATCTTGGTCGACCCCTCTTGCTAAATGCTCATGATGGTCTCCCATTGGCTCCTGTAAAGCTTAGCCAATCACAAATTAGAAGCATAGTTGATAGCCTTTTGACAAGTGTCCCCCCTTTCCCTTTTGTGAGAGCTTTAGATATTTAAATAATTCATTTAAACTCTCATTGGACCTTTTTGTCTTTTGGCAATAGGAATCATACAAGCCATTGGGCTGTTGGATGCTCATTGGACCCCTTTAGGTAGATTGTCCAATAGTCTTCTAGGGAGCTTAATTTCTATTGGTTCTTTTATCAAGCATTTTTAAATTGATTAGACTAGATTCTCTCTAGCCTAATTCTCATTGGTCCACCTTTATGGCCACTAAATAGGATTTGAGGGGAGGTTGGGGGCAAATGGCCTAGGGAGCTTGACATGTGTCCAGTAGTCCCTTTGTGTAAAGGGGAAGCCTTGGAGTGTATGTGTGTGTGTGTCTCTCTCGTCCCCTACCAGTTGGGCTTGCCCCCTCCTTCCTAGGGACGTGGGAAGACTTTTTAGTCTTCCCCATGACCATCCAATTCCCCTATGGTTCGGCCATTGGATAAAAGGTTTTAATTTTTGGAACCTTAGCCTATGGAAATCTTAATTATGGAGCTGAACCTTAGGTCTTTTAAGCCCCATTGAAGCACATTGCTCTTTTTCAGGCTATCCCCCTTTGGATCCCTATTTTCCCTCCTTTGGATCCCTCACAGAGACCAGTGGTCTATAGCCTTACCAATATTCTAGCTTTTACTCTCCTAGTACTTCCCCAAAATAAATGATCAATTTAACATGAGAACATCATTTGGGATTATTAGATATTAGTTTTTATGATAGGGCCCCCACGCTTCAGAACGTGCACATGGAAAAGTGGTTAGGGCATGCGCCTCTCATGGGTGAGGTCACAAGTTCAAATCCCATGCCCGCAAAATGGGGTACCCTAGATTACTTTTGAAACACGGGTGCCCCAATTAACTTTTTTTACCCTAGATTACAAAAGTAATCTAGGGTACCCGCATTTCAAATCTACGGCCCACAATCCCCCGACCGTAGATCCCATCCTCCTCCGCCCGTTTCACTTAGTCCCGAGGACCTCCTAGGTTCACATCCTACATGTGTCTAAGAAAAAGGCTAGAAAAGCCTACTCAAAACTACCTTCTTGAATGCCCTTGTCCCCTTAACCCTACACAACATTAGCCTTAATCCCTAAAAATTAGGATTCCTTACAAGGTCTATGCAAAGTCCATATTTCTCCTAATGTTCCCAAAGTTCAATAAGTCACACACACTTATGCTAGATGACTCCTTGTATAAAATGTACTTTAATTATCCTACATGCTATGTAATTAATATTGAACTGAAAAGGCAAAATGAGGGGCAATGGAAAAATTTCCTAAAAGAGGATGTGGTCAAGTTTGTGATGCACTCACAGAATACTGGACATGCACTAACAATCCCTTACAAACCACTTGACAAACAATTTTTTGTGCTTGAGGGTAAATCTATCACCTGCAAAAAAGAAACAAGGTCCGTACCCCCTGACAAAACCACATCATAAACTAAAGTATAGAAATGATTCTAGATCGACGCGAGAACGTTCCAAGACCACATTCATTTACTTTTGTATGTATTACAAGGAGTGTTGGCAATAAGATACATAGTGAGTGGGAGCTTGGTGTCATGGAAGTTAGCTACACATGGAGTATAGGGGCTACATGTGGTCCTTTGTAGTTAACTTTGGCAATATGGGAGATTGAATATTTATCCTATTGCCAGTGAATGTTTGAAACTGCTTTGTCAAGTGACCCAAAAGTGCTTGCCAAGTGGTCTCAAAGTGTTTTGAAAGTGCTTTCCAAGTGGTTCATAGTGCTCTCCAAGTGTCTTGAAAGTACTCATATGTGGTACCAAGCTGGTAGACACTGTTGTCAAAGGGATGAATGTGTGAGGGGACTGCTTCAAAGTTAGAACTTACAAGCTCTCCTCTTGGGGCATGCCATTATAGATTTGTTCAAATACATCATTCAAAAATTCATATACATTAGGCTCACCTTCCACCAAGAACATCGAGAACCTGATGCATCACACCAAGTGGGAGTAGATAAAATCAAGGGGCTTGTCATCCAAAAGGACATAGGTATCATCACACCCATTGAACTTTTTGTAGAAGAGTCCCTCAATGACAAATGAGATTTTCTAAATACGGTTATGCCATTCATCCCTTTCAAAGTTTATGATCAAGCGCTTGGTGTTAGTGCACTTCAAGTTGTAGAAGTCTTCATGTAGCTCTTCTGCATTCCTTGCAAAGTCTTGGCCAACCATCAAGGCATCACTCATGTTGTCATGGAGGCCAATGTACATGGGTGCCCTGGTAACTCTTCATCACTAGATGCTTCTTGGTCTCTTTCATCATTGACATTGGGTTGTATTTGCACAAGTACTTCCACCCCACAATGTGCTCTTTGTTTACACATCTCCTCCATTGGCCTTTCATGCACGCATGGAAAAAGCAAGAAGTGGTCTGCACCTTAGCTTGTGCATATACGATTGATTCTATCCATTGATAGAGTGGAAGGATTGATACCCTTTGATCCCCATGAAATCCCACTCTGTGTCTCTGTCTACATCATCGAGCTTGAGCTCCCAGAACATAGGATGACCCTCTTCCCTATCAATGGACATTGTTTCCAGAGGGTTGCATTGAGTAATGAAACTACACTTGAAGCGTTATGTAATACCCATTTGTCAATTGCTCCTATGTTAGAGCTCTTTTGAGCACCACCTTATCCCCATTGTGCTCGCCCCTCCTATGACCATATGCAAAGAAATTGTGCATGATTTAAATACCTGTCATATTTAAGTATCCGTCTACAAAATAGAATGGGTGCCTTGCTTTTAATTGTGAATCAGCACCATCAAACCACACCCAGTGTTGTTTGACATTTCATCCTTGACCTTTGAGCCACTCATTGTGCAGAAGAAAATAGTGATTCACAAATAAAGTGTCATGGATTTTGTCTCATCAAAGATGTAGAAGGGGAGACAGCTAGAGGGGAAAACCACCTTAGAAGACTATATGCAAGAAAAAATCACAATTTTTGTACACAAAGTGATTGGATAAATTCTTTTTAGTTAACTTTGGATCCATCTTACAATGTTCATACAAGGGAGGAACATAGAGCCACACATAGAATGGCAACCTCCCCATATGAGGAAGCTTTCGTAGGAGCCCCTAGAATGATGAGGCATGCCACTCAGCCAAGGCCCATTAGCCATTCCAAGTTGCAATTTCCACATCCAATTTGAAGGATTTGGATTGACCTTGGAAGGGACCTCCCTCACTTGGTTCCAATCCTTAAAAAAGGAAGACTATGGGAATATAGAAAAGTTTCTTCAAGATTTTGAGGAAGAGTTTTCCATGAGGGGAATCAAGCACAATAATGTGTCACAGATTCATTCCTTCAAAGAATAAGAGAAAGAGAAAGTTCGCAAATCTGCTTTGTGCTTCAAGCAATACATCAAAAGGTTTTCACCGCATGAGAAACCTCAGGAAGATCATCAAGAAGTATTGTTCATAGAAGGGCTCAAGAACAAACACCTCAAGAAGGATTTACATGTGAAAAAGTGTATGACTCTGGATGAGGTTATGAAGGAAGTTGTCTACTTAGTGGAAAATTTCCAAATATATGGAGAGGTGTCGAGGGATGCAGATGCAAGATTAACAGATTCTAGATCAGCAACCAGTGGACCAAGCACTATAAAAACAACACAGCACCAACAAGCATCAATGAAACCAAAGAGCTTGTGAAAGAACTCAAAAGAAGAATAGGGCCAAAGTTGGGAATTTGAAACCAGAGAATACCACCTTTGAGGTGATGCTTAACCTGTGGAGGAGATCATCCAACACCACAATGCTCTATGCTGCCGCAACCATATACTAAGCTGAAGTGGTGTGCTATTGGAAATAAGGGGAGGAATCATGCCACTAAGGAATGCTATTATAATCGAGGACAAATTAGGGAAAGGCCTCATCCACCTAATCTTCCATATCAATAGAATATGCCATCAAATACTCAATATCAACCCAATAGACCAACACCACCACCTCCGAGATACGCCTCTAGACGAGTGAACCTGCAACCAAAAGTAGAAAGACCAAGACTGGAGTTAGGCCATCAACCACCTCTATTGGGAGATAACCAAGTGCACCAATAAGGTGTATATACCTAGACCAATATCTGGAAGAGAGATCTTTAGTGTCAGTACAGATGTTTCACAAGGAGGAACACCATGGATATTATCATCATAATGATCCTTACCCACCACTGAAGCCATGGAAACCTATGACCAGGAAAGCAACTCAAATCAAGGTGAATGATTTTCCCTAATTCAGGGGACTCTGACGTTCATAGCTAACCAAAATGAATCCAGACCAAAGCCATACCCTCAAAGACCATATCCATAGAAACCTAAACATTAGAGACCTCTAGGACCTTGTTTTAGGTGCGGTGGTCAATCATTGGGCAAGGGATTATCCAGAGGATCAACCAAATGCTGTTAGTACTCCTCATGGTTTGAAGAGTGAGGAAGGATATTGTGGAGGTTACAGAATTGAGCACTTATGCCTTGACTGCCCTCAAAAGCAAGAGAAAAAAGCAAAGGATGATGAACATTGTGGAAGTTTTACCATCTTAAAGTGGATCCAATTTAAAAACAAAAGTACCATTGAAGGTGGTAATGAGAGCGCAGGCAAAACAAAAAAAAAACAATTGAGAAGGAGGGAAGTGACTCTCACAAATTTGTTAGTGCAAAATCATTTAGAAAACCCACCCAAGATAGAGTGAGACCCCAACACCACAAGAAGCTAAAGGTTGTTATGACTGAGCTGTCCCAAGCTCAAGAGCAAACACAACAGTCAATAAAACCTGAGTCTAGTGTTGTACTATAGGAAATACATGAAACAAAACTGCACCAAAAAGAAACTATACCAAAGGCTTATGAAGCAAGACTTGACAATAGGTAGACAATGGAACATAGATGTTTGATTTATCCTAACGCGGAATGGGAAAGGCTACGATTGGAGATGTGCAAAAAGTTGATTGAGACTGCAAACTCTTATGGAGCCTCCACCAACAATGCACGTCCAAGAGAGGATAGTTCCATGCCCATCTATGTAAAGAAAGAGGATGCAAGAGAGTTACACAAGACAAGCACAAAGCACACAGAGATGGAAAGCTTCTTCTTCTTCTTACAGAAAAGAGAGTACAAAATGACTAAGTGCTAAAACTGAAAAGTAGCACATATGTACATGTGGTCACTAAGTGTGAACTCGCTAGAAGCGTACTAGGCTGGCACTATAAGTGTAGTCCAGCTGTAGAATCACTGGCAGAGATCCTCCGTGTCGGTCACCTAATGCGCCTGTGAGTAAATGTCGTAAGCGGCCAAGACCCGTAGTGGATGCCAGCTCAAGATGTAGAGCTCGACATCTCAACACTCCCCCTCGAGCTCTGCATGTCACAGAGTCCAAGCATAGTCCGGAAACGTCGAAGCTTCTCAGCTCTGAGGGCCTTGGTAAAGATATCCGCTATCTGCTTCTCTTTGCTGACGTACACCAAGTCGATGTCGCCCGCCAACACTCGCTCTTGAACGTAGTGGTAATGGACCTCTATGTGCTTGGTCCTGGCATGGAACACTGGGTTCCTAGCCAACTGCATGCTGCTGAGGTTGTCACAATGGATGAGAATCTGCTGGTACACCGTCACTCCCAAGTCCTCAAGTAATGTGTGTAGCCAAGCTACCTCGCACGCCGCAACTGCTGCACCTCCGTACTCGACCTCTGTGCTCGATAAAGCAACCGTAGGCTTCTTTTCGATGCTCCAAGTAACATCAGCACTCCCAAAAGAGAACATGAAGCCACTTGTAGATCCCCTATCAACAATGCTGCCTACCCAATCTGCATCTGTATACCCATACAATGCTAATGGCACATCTGCTGCATAGAACAATGCGTAGTCAAGAGTCCCTTGCACATACCGAAGTGTGCATCGTACTCCATCCAAATGTGGATTCCTCGGAAGCTCCATGAATTGACTCTCCAAGCCTACTGTGTAGCTCAAGTCTGGCCTCGTGATAGTCAAGTACATTAGACTACCCACAATCTTCCTGTACATCTTGACATCCTCAACAACGTCACCCTTCTCTGCACTCAGCTTTGCATTCACATCCAAGGGAATAGAAATTGGCTTACAATCAGCCATACCATACTTTGACAACATGTCCAAAGCATACTGTCTCTGTGACAGCCATACACCCTCTGGAGTCCTGATCACCTCAATGCCAAGAAGGTAGCGCAACTCGCCCAAATCTTTCATTTCAAACTCCTATTTGAGAAGACCTTTCACATGGTCAATTTCATAGCATTGTCACCCACAATAATAAGGTCATCTACATATATGGTAATGACCACAATCCCCACATCACTCTCACGTACATAGAGTGAATGATCAGCATGAGCTCTCCTAAACCCAATACTGACAAGATACTTGGCAATCCTGTCATACCATGCTCTAGAGCCCTGTTTCAAGCCATACAAAGCTTTGAGAAGTCTGCATACATAATCTGGGTAACCTGGATTGATAGGAGAAAACCATACACCGAGCGAATAAAACCGAGTGTGGCATTTTTTTGAGCGAAAGTAGGGAGAATTATAACACAAAAAATCTCTACCATAATATCAAGTGCAACCAGTCCAACAAAATGGTCAATCCATAGAAGGTGATCGTTGCAACAATATAAACGCCAAATTGATTAAGTAACACAAGCTATCAAAACAATGTAAGTATAATAGGCGCTCATCCTACAATGGCAATTGCAGGGAATCCAAAAAAATGGCCAATCCATAGGAACTGCAAACCTTAGCTCAAGAAGTCGATGATATGCTGGCACTTTGGCCCCACACAATCCCTGGAACAACTCTACTTTTGTCAGTGCTGCCTGATGCACAAACTCATGAGCTGCAGAATCCAACCAAGGACTCGAAAATACACAAAGTACATGTGTTTGCACGGCACGTATGTGAGACGCTTGCTATCTCTTTTTTGGAAATCCTCACAAGTACATCGAGGAAAGTCTGCAATGGTCACCGCATAAGTAACCCCCTTTTGAACTGAGCCTGGAGTGCTAACATGAAAAATATGCGATGCATTTGTTACCAATATAACCTCTCTCACTAGATGTGGTTCCATGCTTTGGCCCAATGATATCCTATCATTGAAGTCTTTGGTTAATTTTGTCCTCCACCTTACATGCTTTCCATCTCTAAATCTAGCACGGAAAGAGCTTGGTTGTGTTCCACATTGCCCACCAATATGGAGGTTCCGTTGTGCTGTCGTATTATCTCCCTGAAGCACAAATCCATTTTTGTGCAGCATCTCAACCTCCCATGGAAGCAGGCACATTCCCTCTTCCACAACCCACATCCCCAGAGCTGGGCCAGGAGGTCCAATAATCATCCCATCAATATTCCATGCATGAGTGGTACTGTCATTGCAAAACCATACAAACCCCTCAATAATTTCTTCTGGTTTGGCACCCACAGCGGGATATTTTCTCCTTCCCCAAAAGCAAGGGGCAGGCACACCATTTTGCACATTATCTAAATTGTTTTTTATGAACCTACCACAACGTACTTTCTCTCTGGGGAGAACACCAAAACACATCATTTTTCTGCAAGACTCAGTGCGCCTAATCGCCCAAACAGTCCGAGGCACCTTTTTCTCTGGCCAAAGACTAGGAGTAGCCGAAGTATTTTGCTGGCTATGTGGTACATTGTAAATTGGAGTAGTGACAGTAACAAACTCTAGCCTATGAGAGTCTTCTTCAAGAGTTTCATCGGCATCAAGAAAGATTGAGCCTGATTTTTGCACACTCTTTTCCCTTACTGGAGCTCTATTCATCTCTGGACTTGGTATTTGCATTTCTAGAACTGCTGACTGAGCTACATCAAGAAGTTTTCTTTTCGATGTTGATGCTGAATGATTGCTCATAAATCTGGTTGCCAAGTCTGCCGTCATTGGTCCTGTGGATGAATGCATGCCCTTCAAGTAGGCATTGTAGCGCACACTTTGAAGAACTGCTAGTGACATATCTGCACAAGTGACTTCATACAGACCAATGTTATTCTTATAACCAATTGAAGCACGCATACTTGCATGTTTTGCCTCAGAAAGATTTGTTCTAGGGACAAAATGACCTATCTCATCTTGAGCAATAAATCTGTCTCCCCAATGTGGCACTCTAACATCCCACCATGACAACCATGTTTCCAATGCTGGAATCTCATCCAAAATAGCATGGCCCATTTTCCAAAACTGTTTGATTTCATCCTTGCATACTTGTGCTACATGTTCTGAAGGTGCATGTAACCATTTTCGACAAAATATTTTATGCTCCTCTTGATAAGAGGAACGTATACACTTGACAGTGTGCTTAACCATGCTTTGCTCCCAATGAAAAACACATGATCTCTCTTTCTTAGGCATCTTTTTTTTGGCTCCACCAAAATAGACAGTATGAACTGCAATCCAATTTGCATTTGCCTCATCTGCCATAAAACCTCAAAATTCAGGCTTATCAAAACCATGATCAACTACAACCTTATTAAGCATTTTCCAAAACTCTATCTGTGCATGCTTGTTTTCCATAGTAAATTCACATATTGCCAATGTCAATAGCTCCCTTACATATGGGTCATAAACATGCGCCAACATAGTAGGCCAGCCCTCCACATGATGAACATGATCAAAATGCACCCACATATCTTGCAAATTTCCACCAAGGCGCATACGGTTCACCAAATCAACACCACTCCATGGTCTCATAGTAGACATTTTAAATATATGAGCTTGTTGTCCAGGTCCCAGATGACCAGGGAAAAGAACACTGTGGAGGAAGGGATACCTTGATTTTGACTTTAAAGTCAAAATAGACTTCAAGCCAATAGGTGTAATTCTTTTGCCCGTTTAGCTAACTCTAAGATTCTTTGAACACGCCGCTTGTCTGACAATGGGTTTACGGAATCTAGAAAACAAGAGAACTCTCCATCTGTCATTGGTGAGTCACCACCAACTACTTGAGAAACAAGCTTGTCCATAATTAGGTCTTCTGTAGTTTTTCTTTCAAGCTGTTTGGCAGTTGTTAGAGTATCAAAGGCAGCTCGATGCATTAAGGCATCAGATATTGATTGGTCTGCAACTCTGCTCTTCCTCTCTGCAACAGGGTGTTTATGAAAACCTAAGTGCAATACACATCTAGTAACTCCAGCCTTTTCAGATGGAATACAATAATATATAACTGCAGGGCAAGTGTCAATGCACTCTGGCATTTGACGGCAATGAAAGCATATAAGCTTTCCATTACCAACATCCAAGTGGCCTTTACTAGGAGCACGTGCTAATTTTCCTCGCCATTGAGACTCATTAAATTGTCTCCTTCCCTGATAGTATGGACATTCTATATTGGAGCATCTCAAATGCCCTCCACATCGACTAAAACGAACAGTCCCATTGAATATATCATTACTGCAGGTAACATATTCTGTCCAAACATGCCCATCAAATCTATGTTCCATCCCATACATAGCAGAGTTGTCATTTTGAGGAGGAAGTTCATAGGCAACATACCCATCATAATAAGTAGGCATTTCCAAAACCTTAGTGACACTTGTAGCAAAGGAAAGTGCAATATATAGATTGGTTTGCAGAGGAAGAGAACGAATAACATCAAGTACACTTCTGATGCATGCAGTGCCATCTTCAACATTGATTGGAGAATCTTTTGAGCCAGCATTTGACGTTGATGGCTATTCGTTGCAAAGTACGGCCTTGTAAAACTATGAATATTCGTGATCCAAATGGTAAAACAACTCATTTGAATCATTGCGTGCAGGTTCAATTCTAACCTGCTCACCTTGTAGTGTAAGTGGACGCAAAGAGAAATTTTTGTTCTCCAGCTCAAAATGTTCTGTTAAAGCTTCAACAGTGATAGTGCAATGCCTACTTTCAAACATTAGCACAAGCTTCTGCTTATGCTTGGGACCGAAGATAGTGATATGACGAGCCATTGCATGGATTGAACAACAGTCAACCTGGAGAGTAACAGAGTGCGATTGTTGCAGACAATCTCTTGGAAAAGGCAAAATGTCTATATTAAATCACCTATGCCACGCACGTCTTGATATTAAGCGTGAAAAGGCCAAAACTTGGAGTTAAAAAACGTTGTTTTTTTGTTATTATATTCCACTCTACACGAGGAGATATGTCGGCTTCAACATTAGATAAAAACACCCTATGCTAAACGTTTACTGATTTGCCTACACATGTATGCTCAACTTGTACTGATTTGCCTTGAAGTTTAAACCTATTAAAGCATTAATGTATTTTTATTGCAATGTAAATGTCCCTCGATATATTCATACAGAATTTGTCTTATTGCATTATTTTACTTTATTTTGGAGCGCAATTTTTCTTTTTTCCCGTTAGTCACAGCCGACCGAGACACATTTTGCCCGGCAACATCTCATAAGCTTGAGATTATTTGAAATTTGCATTTTATTTTTTTAATCTGGACTTAGAGTTTGGGATTTTCTAAAAGCCTGCGCTCTGTTTTGCTCTGCTCGTGGTCGCCGTCTGCAAGAAGCCTTGCGCCCTGCGAGCCGTACACGGAAGTCGATGGCGCCTAAACGCCGTCCCCCCACAAGGTAGAAGCACTGGAACGCTGCCCTAACTGATACCGCGTCGGCGCGGGACTGTTTAGGGTAGAGTACCATTTCATTTTTCAAGCTTATTCTGTGCTAAGACTTCGGCTATGTATCTCTGTATGACGAAATCTAGTTACTGCACTGAGCCTCAGATAACGAGAATTAGCCTCATACGGTTATTTCATGGTTATTACTGGTTACTCGTTTTTTATGGGGCAGGCCCAGCATAGCAAGGCGGTGTAAAGCTTCGTCAAGTGCCTCAGCACCTTCGTCAAGAAGGCTTTTAATATCCATCAATTCCACTCCAGACATTAAATCGTTTTCCTCAAAGTTTGGAGTTCGCTATATGGTGAGAGTGCGCAAAGAGACTGTCAGCACGAGGGAGTAGGGCTTGGTGGGCTTTTGATTTCGCTATAGAGATTGGGGTCTTTTGCTATAGACTCTGTAGCATGATGCAGCCATACCATATCAATACCTAGAGAGAGCGCATTTGCAATGCACACCAGGTCACAGGATTGATGACGACCTCAATAGGATTGGTGATATGATAGTGTATATGTTCTGCTTTGGTCAACAAGGTCTCTTTGAAGAAGCTTTCCATGAGCCCTTACAGAAGTAGACATTGTCTGCCCTTCACTTATCCTATACAGGTGAGAGATTAATCTCTCCTTATGATGGCTTGCTATACTATCCAAGGAGAAGGAGATACTCGCTAGTTTTGCGCTATAGAGATTGGGGTCCTTGAAAACGCAGGCACTTTTGCTAGACATCGACTACACACTCACATGCTTGGAAGGACACACAGTGACACACAGAGAGTAATGGCTAGTTGAAATCGAATCCTGAATAAGCTCAGTACAAAGCTTCTTCACGTTGGCTCCAAGCCTCAAGCCTTGCTATTATGACTTACTCTTTTTTAGTGTAGCATGAAGCTGGTATTTATGGCAAAGACATCAAGCTTTAGGGTTCCAGAGCGTGTCAGAGTGGTATTGCTTGGCGGAATGTGCTAAGGGCTCTTCCAATCACAACAAGTGGCTTGCAGCCCTTCCTCGAGCTGAAATGTTTACTTGAAATGTTTTGGGACACTGCCCTAATTGATACCGCGTCGACGCGGGACTGTTTAGGGTAGAGTCCCGGTTTTAGGTAGACACGCATTTCACCTCCAATCACAACAAGTAGAGATGAGTGGCTTGCAGCATGAAACGTTGGCAATCTTTCATAGATGCTCAATTCATGTGGTTTCAATGTATCTTTGAACTCACAATTCTCTTCAAAAGGCAAGCAATTTTTTGTCAAGCTTGGCAGACTGCATGATACTCTGTTTTCTCGCTCTTTTATTCCATGAAGATGCTCTTCACTGACTTTATTGCTTGCATCTAATTTCAAAGCTCTCATTCGCTTGCCCCCCCAGTTAGTTGGAGGTGTCTTCATCGACTCATTCCTTTTCCGCTTATGCTCACCTACTGCCACCTCACACCAAAACTTGAATTGACTTTCTATTTCCTTGGCGGTTTCAAAAGCCTGCTGTAAGAAACATCTAATTTCTTGATCATCTTTGTGGATGATGTCTGCATGAATTAAGCTTATTGGCTGGTTTTCACTGGCATTGAAGACTTGTTGTTATGATTTGGAGTTGCTGTAAAGCTTCATCAAGTGCCTGAGCACCTTCGTCAAGAAGGCAGTTAATATCCATTTGGTCGCATTGGCTTTCAATTCTACTCTTGATGATGTTTCCTGCTTGATAGTTTTCATTAGACATTAACTTGTTTTCCTCAACAATTTGTTTGGAGTTCGCTATATGGTCACTTTGCTTCATTTGCACAACATTATGCAGATATTGATAGTTCAGGCAGGTTACACGCTCGCATACATGCCGACAACTAAGTGAGAAGCCATACAGCAACTTATTCCCTGATGTTTTTCAAAGGAAAAGAAAAATTTCTCAGCAGATGATGTTTTGCGAGGGACGGTAGCTCTTATATCTTACCTGTGTATATGAGTTGGTATGTTCCTTGTGTATGGAATGCATAGCATTGCCTTGATGGTCCCGGATTTATGTTCTGGGAAAGTTTGATGTCCAGCTTGATGGTCACGCATTTCACCTTTACTTTGTGGGTTTTTGTCTACCGGGATCATGGCATAACCAGTTCCGCGCCAACATGGAATTTTCTAGGATTGTGTCTGGCTAGGTTTGTATTACAACAATGGAATATTTTTATTCAAGCATGCAATACTTTTCTTCAACGGGATAGTGGCATAACTAGTCCCGCGTCGACGCGGCATAGTTTAGAGCAGTGTCTCAAAGTATAGAGTTTGCATAAGTTTGTATGACCTTTACTTATCAAACATGAATTTTTAAATGAAATGTACAAATGTCTTTATTATGGGGAATTAACATTTGCGAGTTTTTCATTTCAAGTTTTTTTGACAATTTTAGCAATCTTTAGAGTTTTTTTAACCAAATATGTGTCATAGCATAAAGTATCTATTTAATGTAATTTTCAATCGTCATAAGACTCCATATATGTGTGGTTGATGGAGAGAGAAAGTATAAATTCTAGAGAGATAGTATTTATGCGAGTTACCATTGGAAGAAGAGATCATAAATCCTTGAGAGAGAGAGAGAGAGTGACTTCTCTTCTAGAGAGAGAAAGTAAAATCATAGAGTTGTATATCACTACGCAGAGAAAGAGAAAGAGAGAGAGAGAGAGAGACCGAGAGGGCATAACGACGTGAAAATGTAAACAAATAAAATCACCATTTCACAACTCATGCCATTAGAGTCAAATATGCTCGCAACGCATGTGATCAGAGTCAAATAATCCACAGCATATAAACATGCGATAAAGTAAAAAATCATGCAAAATAGAGACAACACTAATTTCATAGTTAAATAATCCACAACATATATAAATGTGATGAAGTCAAAAATCATGCCAGATAGAGACAACACTAATTTCAGAGTTAAATAATCCACAACATATATAAATGTGATGAAGTCAAAAATCATGCCAGATAGAGACAACGTAAGTTTGAGGATGTAAGTACATTCACAAAACTACCACAGGATAAGATCAAAATTAGAGTACAAAAAAGGATAGTCTCCATAAATGTAATGGTCACTCTAAAAGGCAAGTAATTTGCTCCCAAATAGCTTGCAAGTTGCTTCATATCTTTTGCTTGAAATTTGAAATCCTTTGCTGCATAAACAATGTTTTTTCAATATAAATAATCACAAGTATAATAAACCAAAATAAATACAAAAAACACTTTAATATCATAGATCAATATTCTAGTTGAGTGAAAGAAGCATACCAAACCAGCTGTAATTAAATGGAGGGAGAAATCCTCCTTGGTTGTCCAAGAATAAAAGCGTCGATGTCCATTGGTGAGAGGGTTGGCTGATGAATAATCATGTGATCCTTAGGTTCAAGTCCGAGCACTTTTGTGTACACATAGTACATATGTTTGCATGCCAAAAAGGATTTGTTGGTATTCTCTCGCTTTTGAAAATCCGGACACATGCATGTTGGACTCTATTTTATATGAATCTCATAACTATTTTCAGTGAGAACTCAGAAAATTACATGCTCTTGAGACCTTTTCACTTCATCCAAAAATATAATTGTCATACTATTACATACTTCCAATTTCTTCATGGCCTCTTTAGAGATTCCATGCCTCCACTTTTTCTTCCTCGAGCTGCCACCACCTTCTTTGCAGTCGCCAGCAAGAGGTTGTGGATTTACCATTGAATTCTCTGTCCGAAATCCACTCTGATGTAGCGCGGCAAGTTCCTATGTGGAGATATCTGTCCCTCTTGCTACTGGCCAAACATTTGGAGCAGGAGGTAAATCTTTGACTTGTCTTTTGATTGATTGGGTATGCAAAATATCATGATTACAAAACCATAATCATTGCTCAATTGTTTTACCCTTGAACATTCTTTCAAACCATATACATGGAGCAACAAGACCAATTGAGCGACTATGCAAGATATTGTCACAATTTTTTCTCCCTACTATTCCAAAACATTTTCTTTGAATTTGAATGGGCATTCTCCTGAGGGCCCACTGAGTGCGTGGCACATCACTCTCAAACACATTGTTTCTTTGAGATGACAAAGGTGTGGTTGTTTCTTTTTGAGATCCAATATCATCATCACTGTCACTAATTTGCAACGGAATGTTAGAAATACCTAGTCCTTGGGTATCAAACTTGATTTTTTTTGGTCGACCGCGATGGTTTCGTTGCTTAGATTCCATGACATATTCCGGCCGATGGGAGCTACTTGTTCCTGTTCTGCCCCTCTTTTTGCGTTGTACTGTTTCTTTGTCTCCATGCAAAATTGGCTGCGCATACATGGGAGTCCCTGCAACAGCCTCGTGTAATAGATGGGCCACGTTGGTTGGAGTTGGAGTTTGCTGAGATTCAACTCGAGAAAGCAAGGTCTCCATTGTGGGACCCGTTCCTATATAACGCCCAGTAGTATATCCCAAACGCTTTGCACATTGAATCTATGAGTTTATAACATCTGTTACACATGCATCATACAAGGATATTTTTCTCTTTCCACCTTCACCCGCTAACCAACTGGCATGTACACTTTCTGATAAATTAACATTGGGAATTTGTGCTCGCTCCCATGGACTTAGAACACCCTATGAAATGCAAAAAAACATGAATTAAAATTTATAAATTTCATGTATGAAAAGCTTATAAATTTTTCTAAAAATATAGATTGTCATAAAGGTACTTACATCTGTTCCAGTTCCTCCCCAGTGTGAAATTTGTTGCTCCCACCATTTAAACCATCTGCTCACTCTTGTGATGCTCTCTGTAGATAGATGTTGTCTCCACCATTTTTGAATTGAAAGTGCCTTTTGAGATGCAAGCACAATGGTCTTACAAGCTCTCCATTCCTCACACATATCAATGTGTTGATTTGTTAGATGTTGAGGTATCCACTTTTTAGCATATTTGTGGAGACTCTGCTCCCAATGAAATAGGCATGACCGTTCACGTCCCTCCATGATATTATTTGGCCCGCCATTGAAGACTGTTCGAATAGCATTCCAATTTGCACCAGCTTCATCAGACATAAAACCTGCAAAGTCAACTGCACCATGTCCGTACTTTTCCATTGTTGAATTAAGGCTCTCCCAAAAAATAACTTGAGTCTTTGCATCCTCCTCTTTAGTTTCACATATAGCAATTATTTGTAGTGATCGTATGCTGCAAGATATTCAACATAAACATTTTCACACATCTTCTTTTATTTAATGATAAAAAAATACGAGATATTTAAATACTTAAAGATTACCTTGGATCATAAACTGAGCATGACATTGTTGCCCATCCATCTATTCTATGGGTAAAATCAAAATGAACCCACGCATTTCTCAAGTCACCAGTTTCAGCTCTTTTCATCCGATTTACTAGATCAATCCCAGAACCTGGTCCTTTAGTGGACATTTTAAATAGGAAGCACTTGTCATCCTCTTCACCCTGTCCAGGAAATCTACTCCCATGGAAAAAAGGAAACATGCACTTTTTTTGAAGCAATAAAATATTATCATATCCATCCCCAATAACAACACCTTGACTCTTCCTCTCCTTTGAAACAATTGAAGAAAACCTACATGATGTATCACAAGAAGGCTAAATTTATAATAGTTAAAAAATTAACAAATTCAAGGAACAAAATTGAGTTTATCTTACCCTTTGGTTTGAACCAGTGGCATCATTTCTTCCAAAAAATCATTGAATTGTACATCGGATGTAACTTTAGCTTCCTCACCAATCAAGGAGTGAAGAACAAGTTGTTGAGCCACCAACATTTGAATTTTTCTTGGGCCACCCTTTTCTATTTTTAGTACTGCACCTACCAGTTTCCGCACTCTTGAAATAGCAGCTCTAGAGGTTCCTGCCTTAACATTATGACAATGTTTACCAACATGTATTGACAGTCGCGACATTGTACCATCTCTAGGCAAAACATAATAGATTTTGCAGGGACAAGCAGCAACACAAGGAACAACCTTCTGACAATAATGACAAGTTATTGTTGTATTCTCTTCCATTGCAAGGTAGTCCTTTTTGACCTGTCTGTCCAAATATCCATGAAAATCTCTACTATTAAATTCTTGTTCCTTAATATATGAGGACACGTTGAATAATTGCACTGCATGAATCCCAAACAATGGCTTAGACGAATTTTATATGCTATTGCCATGGTTTTCACAGATGGGCGAGTCCACAAGTGACCATCAAAGCGTTGTTCCATCCCTGTCATTTGTTTTGTTTTATCCTGAGTCGCAGGTAACTCAAAACACAAATTTCCATCATAATGTTGTGGAAGTTCAGTAGCTTGCAAAGGAGCTCCACATAATGTTAACAGATCATTTAACTTTTTTGCCCCTGGATTTTATTGAATCCAAATGACGATTGACTGAGTTTTGAGCTGTCCTATATCGTCACCACTACTTTCAAGATGCACAATGCTTAAAACATCTTCAGATGTCTCTTTGTCATTTCTTTTCTCATTGTCGGATATGTAACATTTAATGGCCTAAAATCTTATGTGTAGCGGAAATTAGCATGAACATAGTGAGCATTTCATTAGAGTTGATTCCTAATGAGAATTACAAGAGTGCTTGGGTGGAGAGAGCAACAAAAAGCATAACACCTAGTTAGATAGCATCGACAATACTTTCAAAAGAGAGAGCAATTAAGCTATTGACAACAGTTGAGGACCGGATTTGCATGGAGCCGGTCCCCCCTCCAAAAGGCTTTGTATTATGGTTTCTCCCATCAAGAGAGACATTGTACAATACAATTCTTTGTGTTCCTTCAATACTAGCTAGTGCAATGAAGATGGAAGCTTCATACACCAAGCAAAACACTTAATCAAACACAACTTGAATTATCCCCGTTCTCAGACCCAAGACCTCACACACCTTCGAAGATGGTGAGAGCTAGCAGGGTATGAGAGTAGATTGAGAGGAAAAAGAAGTAACTTACGAGAAAGAAGTACATCTCCTCACATAATCACTCATATTAGCATAGCTTAGCTTAGTAATTAGCTTGGTAGAGAAGATGAGCATGCATTGAAGCTTGGCTCTTGGTTGGATTTGCATCCACATGCCAAGAGAGTGTTGATGTAGGCTTCTATCTCACAAGCTTGGAGTAGGTGATGAGCTCTCCATTAAAGCTTGGGAGGAGATAGAGTATTTTCCCTTCACACATGGTCAAGTGTGAGAGTGTGTGTGTCAATGCCAAGCAAAAATCAGCCCCCCCTCTCTCTTGGGCGAGCCCTAGCTGCTAAATAAGTCTGGCCTTTGCCTCATTGGACCTCCCCAGGTCAAGCCAATAGGAATTAAGCAGCATAAGTGATAGCCTTTAGACATGTGTCCCCCTTTCCCCTTTTGTGAGAGCTTTAGGTAATTAAATAATTAAACTAAACTCTCATTGGACCCCTTTGCCTCCTGGCCAATAGGAATCAGGCAAGCCATGGGGCTCCTGAATGCTCATTGGACCCATTGGGAGACTGCCCAATAGTCTTCTAGGAGACTTAATTCTCATTGGTTTCTTTTATTAAATGTTTTTAAGTTAATTAAACTAGATTTACTCTAGCTTAATTCTCATTGGTCCACTTCAAGGGTCTTCCAATAGGAATTGGGCACACCTTGTGGGCATCTGGCCTAGGGAGCTGACATGTGTCCCTCATTCCCTTTGTGTAAAGGGAGCCTGTGTGTGTGTGTGTGGCTTTCTCTCTCATCCCCTAGCTTTGGGGCTCGCCCCCTCCCATGTAGGGATGTAGAAAGACTTTTAGGGCACACACAAAGCATCCAATTTTCCCTAGGGTTGACCTTTGGACACAACCTTTGAATTTTGGAACCTTAGCATTTTGGAAGTCTTAATGGGCTGAACCTTAGGGTCTTTTTGGCCCATTGTTTCACATGGCTCTTTTGCAGATGGCCCCCCCTTTGGATCCCTATTTTCCCTCCTTTGGATCCCTACTGTGGCCGGTCTGCTAACTTAACCAATATTCTAGCTTTTTCTCCCTTGGCACTTCCCCACATTAAATGATCAGTTTAATATGAGAAAATCATTTAGGAGAATTAGATATTGATTATTATGACATTACCTCTCTCTTGAAATCATAGTCGTCCTCGACTATGGTGTAGAGAAGATAAAGCATATGCATGAGTCCTTTTCTTAGCGGGTAGAGGATCCCTATGTTACCCTACGACATCATTCCATAATGGATGACTAGTCCATTTGGCGCTTGAGAGCCTGAGGCTGCCGCAAGCATGTCTGCACATTAGTCCTATCAGTCTTCCATAGTAGAGTGACAAGTTCTACTTTGGTGTTTGGGAGACGTCGTCCCCACAAACTTGATCTAAGCATGCATACTACTTCATTTTTGTGCACAAATAAAGAAAAAGAGAGTCTTATAAGACAAAAATTTTTGTTCATTTTTATCATTTTGTACATTTGCTTACTCTTGGGAAACATTGTAAGCATTGACAAGGTTTAGGTTATCCTTTAATTGTATGCCTTGCATCCATCTAGCATCTTCAAAAGGATAATTCTTAAACTTAATAAGATATCGTCTGATAGTCTTACCGCCTCTTAATACCTTGTCTTCATGTCGGAGAATGGACTCGGGCTGCAGCACCTCCTCGTGGTCCTCGATCTCCGGTGGGTCTTCAATAGTTGGTTCTTGAGGTGGCTCTCCTTTATAAGGCTTTAAGAGGCTCACGTGAAAAGCATTGTGTATGAGCCAATGATTGGGCAACTTAAGTTGATAGGCCATCTCATTGATTGGCCTAAGAATCTGGAAGGGACCATAGTACCTTTTTGCTAGTTTAGCATAGTATTTTTGGTGGCCCGTAGGATTCTTGCCCGTCGTGTGCCTTAATCGAGCCTTGGGAAACTTTAACAAGACCCAATCGTTTTCTTTAAAGGCTTGGGCTCTTCTGTGCTTGTCAGCAGCAGCCTTTTGCCTTTGCTGTGAGATAGAGATAGCATCCTTAATCTTTTGGAAAGATTCTTGTAGGTCTCGGCTATACTCATCTGCAGCGAAGATCTTCCCATGTACCTTAAGTAGCAAGGGACTTTTTGATCTTCCCTCAATTACCTCGAAAGGTGCTTTTCCTGTAGAAGTATGTACAGTGTTATTGTAAGCATACTCTACTAAGGGTAAGTACTTCTCCCATTGGGATCTTTGATCTACTTCCGTTACATAGGCTTTTAGTAGATCGAGAATAGTTAGGTTAGCTATTTCACTTTGGCCATCAGTTTGTGGATGATAGGCCGAAGAGAAGTTTAGCCTTGTTCCTAAATTCTCAAAGAGACCCTTCCAGAAATTACTGGTCATTCTAGGATCTCTATCCGACACTATGGACATTGGCAAGCCATGGTACTTGAAAATTTGTGAAATGAAGAGGGTTGCCATTTGATGGG
Organism: Adiantum capillus-veneris; assembly: GCF_014529385.1. Taxonomy (NCBI): domain Eukaryota; kingdom Viridiplantae; phylum Streptophyta; class Polypodiopsida; order Polypodiales; family Pteridaceae; genus Adiantum; species Adiantum capillus-veneris. Next base: position 111,933,632 of record NC_140943.1, on the reverse strand, counting down.
CTTTGATAGTCTTTTTGACAGGTATAAAATGAGCTTGTTTACTGAACCTGTCTACTATCGTCCATATTCCCGTATTCCCATGGATAGACTTAGGTAATCCAAAGATAAAATCCATGGATATGCTCTCCCACGGTGAATTAGGGATTGGCAAGGGTTGAAGCAATCCAAGTTGCTTCCCTCTATCAAATTTTGTCTTTTGACATACCACACATTTGGAAACATACTCATGTATGTTCACTTTCATGGTAGGCCAATAGAAATATGTTTCAATTCCCTTTAGGGTAGACTGAATCCCTCTATGCCCCGCATATGGGGGAGCATGAGATTCATACATTACTTTCTCACGTAGTGAGTTAGTAACGCATAGTCTATTGCCATAGAGAAGATAACCATCTTGTAAAGTAAATAGTTCTTCTTTCTTCCCTAATGCAAGGGCTGAAATCACATCTCTAAAATCGGGATCAATAGCATACTCATCTATCATTAAAGATAGATCATTGTGAGTTGCTATGGAAACCGCATTCACTCTCGGTCGTCTTGAGAGTGCATCGGCTACTTGATTATGCTTGCCAGCAATGTGAGCAATATGAAAATGAAATTGCGAAAGGAAATTTGCCCACCTCATTTGTTTGTCGGAGAGCTTGGTCTGCGTCATGAAGTACTTAAGACTTTGGTGATCCGTTCGCAGAATGAAAGGAGTCCCCAATAAATAGTGCTTCCATGAGTCTAAGGCATGTAGAACTGCAAGGAGTTCTTTTTTGTATATGCCTAGAGCTTGCTCAACAGGGTCGAGCCTTCGACTCTCATAGCCTATGGCGTGCCCTTCTTGGAGCAGAACAGCCCCAAGGCAATCACCACAAGCATCACATTGGACCTCAAATGGTTTTGAGAGATCCGGTAGTGTAAGCACAGGTTGAGAGATAAGCTTTTCTTTAAGCTTTTCGAAAGCATTGTTCTCCTTAGCAGACCACGTATACCTAACATTTTTCTTTGTTAGGTCATGTAATGGTCCCACAATTTGTGAGAACTTTTCTATGAAGCGTCTATAGTATGCACACATACCTATAAAGCTTCTTAGTTCATGAAGATTCCTTGGTTTAGGCCATCCTTTTATTACCTCTAACTTGGATGGATCCATTTGGATTCCATCTCGAGAGATAATGTGACCTAAATATTGAATCTCTTGCAAGAAAAATTCACTTTTCTTTCGATTAACATAAAGTTTATTCTCTCTTAAAACTTGAAATATTACCTGGAGGTGTTGCTTGTGTTCCTCCAATGAATTAGAGTAGATGATAATATCATCAAAGAACACTCCAGTGAAGGTTCGATGAGGCCTGAACAGCTTCTCCATCAAGCGGTTGAATGTGGCTGGTGCATTAGTCAAGCCAAAAGGCATGACAATGTATTCGTAAAGACCAAATGTAGTACGAAATGCGGTCTTTACAATGTCTTGATCAACTATCCTTATTTGATGGTAGCCACTTTTTAGGTCAATCCCACTGAAGTAGGTCGATCCTTGTAGCTTATCAAATAGGTCTTCTACCCGTGGAACGGGAAACCTATTCTTGATAGTGATCCTATTTAGTGCTCTATAGTCGACACACATACGATATGTGTCGTCTTTCTTTTGCACTAATAGCACAGGTGAGCAAAATGGAGATGAGCTAGGCCTAACCATGCCCTTCTCAACTAAGTCATGCACTTGCCGCATAATCTCCTCTTGTTGAGCTTGAGAAACTCTATAAGGAGGTTTGTTAGGCGGTGAACTTCCTGGAAGAAGTTCAATTGCATGGTCGTCATTACCTCGTTTAGGAGGTAGCTCACAAGGGATGTCGTCAATAAAAACATCTTGAAACCCCTTGAGAAAATTGGATAACTCTAATTCCTTTTGGTTGCTTTTATTTTCTTTTGTTAAAGCATTAGGTTCATTTTGAGAATCTTTAACAAAAATCATGTACACGGAAATAGAGCTCTTTATTGACTTGTTGAAAGCTGGTGTATGTACAATGGGGATGGTGTTACCCATCTCCCTAGCATCTATATACATGTCCTTTTCCCTGAACTTAAAGGAGATTCTCCTTTCAGGAAATTTAACATGGGCAGCCAGGCGGTCAAACCATGGTGCCCCTAGGACTACATCCTCATGCTTGAGAGGAGAGATAAAGAAGTCCTCTTTGTCCACATAGCCTTGGACATGAAGCCTCAATTTCCCGATTAAGGGAGCGACTGAAGCTTCTTGCCCCTTGAAGGCACTGTCTGCGGGTAGGATATCTCCCATCTCGTAGGATTGTATGCCTAGCTTGGTGGCTAACTCCATAGATATAAAATTGTGAGTAGAACCAGGGTCAAAGAGAATAAAAGCATCATGTTCTCTTACCTTTCCCCAAGCATGGCATAGAGGAGATCCTTTGTGGTGAGTTTGGTGAATCTCCTCCTCTTGGATTTCAACCAAAGAAGCTCTAGGAGGATCTTGGCGGTTGTTCTTTTGGGGACAAGCGCGGTACGCATGCCCTTGTTCGCCGCACTTGAAACACCGGTTATCTTTATGATAACGCTCAAGCTCTTCAGGAGAGAGTTTATTCTTTCCTTTGTAAACTCCCTTCTCTTTAGCTTTGTTGGAATTGCCCTTAGGAGACTTTTGGACATTGTCCTTCCCCTTAGGCTCATTGGAACCCTTGTTTTCCGGGGGCTTATTATTTCTTTTACCCCCCGTTTGGAAATTGATTCGCGAGGCCACCATAGTATGGTGTATTACCGCCGATATGGTACGTGGCCTTTGGGAGTTGACATACTCCGCCATTTCTTCGGTTAAGCCCGCACAAAATTGTTGCTTTTGCTCTCCAAAATCCAACTTTTTGAAGACAGTGGCTTTGAGTTGTAGGTCCCAAAACTTGTCTACATATTTGTGGATGGATTCATTGGGAGAGAGCTTTAAGCTTCGCCATTCGGTGAGTACTTTGTCTTTGGCATCGGTGGCCAAAAACTGCTTCATAATGGAAGCTCTTAAAGCCTTCCATGTTCGTGGAGCTTCACCGTTGGCTCGTAGGCTAGACCACCATTGTCTGGCGGACTTTTGAAAGTGCATAGCTACATGGCGTAGCTTAGAGGACTCCGTGAAGCCCTCATCTCCAAACGCCGCATCGAATTGCTGGATAAAGGCCAAAACTTTGTCTGTAGCACCGAAGGTGCCATCATAGGTAAGGAAAGAGATGCTCTTCCCTCCCTCTTTGAATTTCTTCAGCTTGGACGACCTCTTCCATGCGGCATAGGATTTCCTATGGCCTCTTCTTTTTGATGGTTCAAAAGTTGCACCATCACTTTCTTCAGAAGATGAAGAATTTGGAGAAGGTGGAGAAGAGGGTGACCTCTTTCTCGCCTTTTTCTTGTCTTGATCTTTGTCGTCTTCACCATAGCTTTCATAAGAGGAAGAGGATGAAGAAGATGGAGAAGAGGGTGTCCTCTTTCTCTCCTTTTTCTTCTCTTGCTTTTTATCATCCCTCTTTGAATTATGGCGTGGAGAAGAGTGTGATGGTCTTCTCCGCTTTGGTGGTGATGGAGAGCGTTTAGCCCGCCATCTTCGTGGAGCCATCTCCGCCGAGGTGGCGGGAGACTCGCTTCTTTCTCGTTCCTTCGGTGGAGGCTCTTGAGTTCTCCTTTGGGAAGGAGATGCATCATCAAGAAGTAAGTTCTTGAGCCCTTCATATGGATTCTCTTCTTCTTCCCGAATCGGAGAGAGACCTCTTTTGGTAGTCTCACAAGGAGGCTTCCTAGGTGTTCTCTCGTCATGGTGATGAGCTTGGAGAATCCCGTGAGCACGGAGCTGCCGTTGCACTTCACTTTGGAGAGATGGATTGCCCATGGCTTGTTGAAGCCTAGAAACAAGATAATTAACAAGCATTGAAGCATCATTAGTAGCTTGCTCATGAGCAAAATCAAAGTTATCAACATTAATTTCACTCTCTTTAATATTGTCAGCCATTCTAACAACTTTTAGGTGTAAACTTTTTAGGTGTACTTTGGCACTTCAAGCCCTAGTTGCTACTCCTCTTTACCCCTTTAGAAAAAGCACTCAAGCTACTGTACCCGCGGCTCGAATACCATTAATTGCAAGGAATAGAAGAGAGGGTCTTTCGACACCAAAATAGCACCGGCTCCTGTCAAGCTTCTAATAGCTCAATAGTGGTTAAGCCGTAGGCAAGCCCCGTAGGACTCCACTATTAAGACCATAGCTCTCGACGGTGATGCCCCGTTAACTGCACAAAGGCAGGCGCACTGCAAGGCTGAAAAATCCCTATTCTACTTATTCACAGGCAATTAATAATACCAACCATTTGTAGCTAGCTTGAGGACCTCCCTTCTTGAGCAAGAAAAGAGAAACCTTGAGCTCTGATACCAATGTAACATTTAATGGCCTAAAATCTTATGTGTAGCGGAAATTAGCATGAACATAGTGAGCATTTCATTAGAGTTGATTCCTAATGAGAATTACAAGAGTGCTTGGTGGAGAGAGCAACAAAAAGCATAACACCTAGTTAGATAGCATCGACAATACTTTCAAAAGAGAGAGCAATTAAGCTATTGACAACAGTTGAGGACCGGATTTGCATGGAGCCGGTCCCCCCTCCAAAAGGCTTTGTATTATGGTTTCTCCCATCAAGAGAGACATTGTACAATACAATTCTTTGTGTTCCTTCAATACTAGCTAGTGCAATGAAGATGGAAGCTTCATACACCAAGCAAAACACTTAATCAAACACAACTTGAATTATCCCCGTTCTCAGACCCAAGACCTCACACACCTTCGAAGATGGTGAGAGCTAGCAGGGTATGAGAGTAGATTGAGAGGAAAAAGAAGTAACTTACGAGAAAGAAGTACATCTCCTCACATAATCACTCATATTAGCATAGCTTAGCTTAGTAATTAGCTTGGTAGAGAAGATGAGCATGCATTGAAGCTTGGCTCTTGGTTGGATTTGCATCCACATGCCAAGAGAGTGTTGATGTAGGCTTCTATCTCACAAGCTTGGAGTAGGTGATGAGCTCTCCATTAAAGCTTGGGAGGAGATAGAGTATTTTCCCTTCACACATGGTCAAGTGTGAGAGTGTGTGTGTCAATGCCAAGCAAAAATCAGCCCCCCCTCTCTCTTGGGCGAGCCCTAGCTGCTAAATAAGTCTGGCCTTTGCCTCATTGGACCTCCCCAGGTCAAGCCAATAGGAATTAAGCAGCATAAGTGATAGCCTTTAGACATGTGTCCCCCTTTCCCCTTTTGTGAGAGCTTTAGGTAATTAAATAATTAAACTAAACTCTCATTGGACCCCTTTGCCTCCTGGCCAATAGGAATCAGGCAAGCCATGGGGCTCCTGAATGCTCATTGGACCCCTTGGGAGACTGCCCAATAGTCTTCTAGGAGACTTAATTCTCATTGGTTTCTTTTATTAAATGTTTTTAAGTTAATTAAACTAGATTTACTCTAGCTTAATTCTCATTGGTCCACTTCAAGGGTCTTCCAATAGGAATTGGGCACACCTTGTGGGCATCTGGCCTAGGGAGCTGACATTTGTCCCTCATTCCCTTTGTGTAAAGGGAGCCTGTGTGTGTGTGTGTGTGTGGCTTTCTCTCTCATCCCCTAGCTTTGGGGCTCGCCCCCTCCCATGTAGGGATGTAGAAAGACTTTTAGGGCACACACAAAGCATCCAATTTTCCCTAGGGTTGACCTTTGGACACAACCTTTGAATTTTGGAACCTTAGCATTTTGGAAGTCTTAATGGGCTGAACCTTAGGGTCTTTTTGGCCCATTGTTTCACATGGCTCTTTTGCAGATGGCCCCCCCTTTGGATCCCTATTTTCCCTCCTTTGGATCCCTACTGTGGCCGGTCTGCTAACTTAACCAATATTCTAGCTTTTTCTCCCTTGGCACTTCCCCACATTAAATGATCAGTTTAATATGAGAAAATCATTTCGGAGAATTAGATATTGATTATTATGACAGGATACCTGTATAAATGTGTCTGAATGAAGCATCTCAAACAAGCTCGAAAAAGATCCATCTATTAAGAAATGCTGATGACCTTCGATATCCCACTGTGGTTGCAGCAAGACTTTTGTTAGGCCACAACCACTTTCAATAAGAGCAGATAGTGACTGAAAATGGCAAGATGGAGGCAGCAAACTCTGCAAATAGTAAGCACTAAGCAACAATGAGTTTCCCTTCAACTGAATGTTGCGGTTGACTATCTGACCACCAACCTTCCAAGTTATTGTTACTTTCATGTTGGACATATTCTCTCAAGCAAAAGATTACAGGGTGGAGATGCGAGAAAACTGTGGTGGATTAAGTGAAGGTGGTGAAGGTTAACGAAAGTTAAAGATAAAGTGAAGGTTAATGAAACAGGTGAAAGTTAATGAAAGATGTGAAGGTTAATGAAAGTGAAAGATTGGTAGGTAGATGAAAAGACAGTTGCATAAGATCTTGTGACGGCTGAAAGAATAATGAAAATCATAATTGAAGAAGTGCATGTAATATATGACGGTTGTGAATGTATGTGCAGTGGAATATGTCATCAAATTTGAGGGGCCATTTAATTTCTAAATGGTGGTTCAAGGACTGCATTTAATGCAGTCTAATAGTGTCTCCATCTTGTGTGTGTGTGTGTGTGTGTGTGTGTGTGTGTGTGTGTATGATTGTGTGAGTGTGTGTATAAAAAGCGTAACATTCTATATGACTGACTTTGTATAAAAAACGTAGAAATTTTTTTAGTTAAGTTATATATATGATTCCATCTTGCCATTTTATATATATGTGTGTGTGTATATATAATTTTTTTAGTTAAGTTATATACATTACTGTGCGTGTGTATAAATGATTTTGTGGGTGTGTGTAAACAACGTAGCATTTTTTTAAGTTAAAATATTTAACGTGGCATTTTTTTAAGTTGAGTGTATGTGCACATAGTTTAAGTTAAGATATTTTTAAGTTCAGTGTATTTAAGTTGAGTGTATGTGCAATTTTTTAAGTTAAGATATTTAAGTTGAGTGTATGTGCACATAAGATATTTAACTGTGCACATAGTTTTTCCATCTTATGTGTGTGCATAACTTAACTTTAAGAATGCTATGTTTTTTATACACACAAACACATACAATCATTTTTTTAAATATATGGTTGTGTGTGTGTGTGTGTGTGTGTAAAAAACGTAGTATTTTTTTAGTAAAATTATATATATGAATCCATTTTGTGTATATCTTTGTGTGTGTATATACATACATATATATATATATATATATATATATATATATATATATATATATATATATATATATATATATATATATATAAATGAATGTGTGTGTGTGAGTGTTTATACCACAATATCATTTTTGTAATATATGGTGTGTGTGAAAAAAGTAGTAGTTGAGATGATATATTTTAATTGAGATTAAAGTGGAGTGAAGTAAAAGGGAAGTTTTTCTGTGAAGAAGGAGATGAAAGTGGAGTGAAGAGAAAGTGGAGTTTTGCTGTGAATAAGGAGTAAAAGAAGACAAGGTACTGTGTGTGTGTGTGTGTGTGTGTGTGTGTGTGAAGAAACACTTTTTGGACTTTGCATCTAACTTTGATCTTAGGCTTCTATCTATGTGCATGAAAGCCTCACACCCAAACACTTTGAGAAATGCATAATTCACCTGTTTACCTGTCCATGCCTCTTCTAGAACTCCCCCATCCAATGCCGTTGAGGGTGACCGATTGATTAAGTACACAGACGTACTTACAGCTTCCGCCCAAAGCTCAAGCGGTAGGCCTGCATGTAGCCGCATGCTTCGTGCTCGTTCCATGATTGTCCTGTTCATCCTTTCTGAAATCCCATTTTGTTGAGGTGTCCTTGGGGTTGTCCTTTGCCTCCGAATGCCATTGCTAGCACAAAATCTTTCAAAAGCTTGGCTCCAATATTCGCCTCCATTGTCGGATCTGAGGCATTTAACCTTGGTACCTGTTTCATTCTCCACAAAGGCTTTCCACCTTTGAAATATGGAAAATACATCGGATTTATTCTTCATGACATAAACCCATGTTTTTCTAGTCGCATCGTCTATGAATGCTACATAGTACAATGAGCCACCAAGTGATGGTGTACTTGCAGGACCCCAAACATCAGAATGAACCAACTCAATTTTTAAATTTTTTCTTTCATTTCCTGATTTTTGAAATTTTACCCTCTTTTGTTCACCATAAACACAATCTTCACAGAACTCTAAGTCCACTTCTTTCAAACCTGGTAAAAGATTCTTTGTTTGAAGGATTTGCATTCCTTTGGCACTCATATGCCCAAGTCGGTAGTGCCACACCGCACTGTCAACTTTTGTAGTTGCTGCACAAGCTGAAGGTTGCGTGGTAACAGTACACAAGTAAAGTGTGCCGACTTTTTCACCCTTGGCAACCACCAAAGATCCCTTTGAGATCTTCCACCGTTTGTTTCCGAATTCAATGTTGTGACCTTCATCGTCCAATTGTTCTGTAGAGATCAAATTTTTGCGAAGAGAAGGAACATGCCTAACATCTTTAAGCTTCCATTCATTTCCGTTAGCAGTTTTGACAGAAAGTGTACCTTTTCCGACAATCTCACAAGCTTCATCATCTCCCAAGTATACATACCCAAAATTACCTTTGGTGTAGTCTTGGAAATGTTGCTTGTGTGGTGTCGCATGGAATGAAGCCCCGGAATCTACTATCTAGGAATTAGACACATTGTCTAATGAGAGAATTAGAGCATCTTGCTCTACTTTACCTGCCACATTGGCCTCCGATGTTGGCTTGTTGTCTTGAGACTCTGTCTCCTTCTTATTCTTGGACCAGCAATCCTTCTTGACGTGGCCCTTCTTGTCGCAGTTCCAACATTCAAGAACTGACTTTGTGCGTGACTTGCTCCACCTTGAGCGATCACGACCCTTTTGGTTTTTGAACCTCTCCTTAAGCCTTCCTCTTGTTTCCACTGATAGTGCAGCACTTGATGATTCTCCTGTGCTTCTCCTTCGCATTTCCTCGCTTAGGAGAACACCCACAACATCATCAAACTTAAGAGTATTTGTGCCAGAGATAGAATTACTTACAGCCATCACAAGGCTGTCCCAACTATCCGGTAGAGATGATAGTATAAGGAGAGCTCGTACTTCGTCATCGAAATTGATTTTCACTGATCGAAGTTGACTTATGTTTGTGTTAAAGTCATTTAGGTGTTCTGCAACTGAACCATTCTCTGCCATCTTTAGATTGAACAAGCGCTTCATAAGAAATACCTTATTGGATGCCGATGGTTTCTCGTAGAAGTCGTCAAGTGACTTCATCAAGTCCTCCGTGGTCTTCATCTCCGAAACATTGAAGGCCACCGTTGACGCCAAGCTTAACCGGATTGTTCCCAGTGCCTTTCGATCAAGGACAATCCATGCTTCATCTGCCATTGTTGCGGGCTTCTTCGCAAGACCGCCTAGTGGCAAATAAAGGTCCTTCTGGTAGAGATAGTCTTCAATCTGCATCTTCCAATGTTGGTAGTTTTTGCCGTTGAGCTTATCAATCTTGAGCTTCCCTTCCTCCGCCATAACTCCCACTCAATTCAAGGAATCCTTTCCTTGAGATAATTTAGCTACGAGCAAACCTTGCTTTGATACCAGTTGTTAGGAAATAAGACGTAGCTAAATAGATAATTGAGGAGATTACTTAATGGAGAGAGACAGATTTATATACACGAGATTATAGAGTAGAGAGAGAGAGAGAGAGTACACACGATATACGTGGTTCACCCAATGTGGGCTACGTCCACGGGAAATCAGCCACTCAATGGCTTTAGTACTTCAAAACAAGAAGTAGTTTACAAAGGGATTATACCCTTAATGGAGCTCCCGCTTTGCTTCACTCTCACCACCTCACACTCACCTTGTTGCATCAACTTCACACTATGAAATGTGTGTAGAAATGGCCTCCTTTTATAGGCCAAAAGGGCTGCCCTCTCTTATGAGAGACAGCCATGTGTAGCCGCCCTTGTGTGAATAAGTCCAAATCGGACCCTCCAATCCGCCCATGTGTGGCCGCCCTTGAGAAGACAAGTCCGCTTTTGAATTCGGCCACCGGCCACCGGCCATCGGCCATTGACTACCGGCCACCGGCCAACCGACCGGTTGTTTTCCGGCCGCCGTCCGGCCATAATATTCCGGCGAAAAAATAGTCTCGGGGGCCTCCGCCCCCGAGGCCTTTAAAGTTTCCCCTGATTCTTGTCCATGAAAATTTTGGTTTCTGGTGAGTGATTTTCCTTCACGCACGATGGCTTCTCCTCATAATGGGGGCCTTACAAATGTGCGCTTTTACCACAGAAAATTACAAGGGTAAATTGGGCTCCATACTTAACAGTAGCAAGGGACTTTTAGGTCTTCCCTTAATGATCTCAATGGGTGCCTTTCTTGTAGTAGTATTGACAGTGTTATTGTATGTATACTCTAGAAGTGGTAGATACTTCTCCCATTGTGAGGGTTGATTTACGTTTGTAACATAGGTCTTTAGTAGATTGAGAATCATAAGGTTGGCTATCTCACTTTGGCCATCTGTTTGTGGATGATAGGCCAAAGATAAATTCAACCTTGTACCTAAATCTTTAAAGAGACCTTTATAGAAATTACAGATCATTCTAGGATCTCTATCTGACATGATGGATGTTGGCAATCCCTGGTGTTTGAAAATCTGGGAGATGAAGAGGGTTGCCATTTGGTGTGCCTTAATAGTATTTTTGACAGGTATAAAGTGTGCTTGCTTGCTAAACCTGTCAACTCTTGTCCATATTCCCGTATTCCCATGGATAGACTTGGATATCCCAAAGATAAAATCCATGGATATACTCTCCCATGGGAAATTAGGGATTGGAAATGGCTGGAATAACCCAGGTTTCTTCCCTCTATCATACTTTTTCTTTTGGCATATCACTCATTTTGAAACATACTCTTGTATGTCCACTTTCATGGTAGGGAAACATAAATGCATTTCTACTCCTTGAAGAGTAGGTTGAATCCATCTATGCCCTGCATAGGAGGAGCATGGGATTCATACATCACTTTCTCATGAAGGGAGTGAGTTACACATAGCCAATTTCCATGGAGAGGATAACCGTCTTGCAAGGTAAATGGTTCTTCTTTTTTTCCTAAGGCAAGGACTGACATTATGTCCTTCAAATTAGGGTCATTAGCATACTCATCTATCATAGAAGATAGATCATTGTGAGTTTCTATGGACACTGTATTGACTCTGGGTCATTATGATAGTGCATCAAACACTTGATTATGCTTACCAGCAATATGAACAATATAAAAGTTGAATTGCGAAATAAAATTCTCCCACCTCATTTGTTTATCAAAAAGCTTGGTTTGCACCATGAAGTACTTGAGACTTTGGTGGTCCATTTGTAAGATAAATGGAGTCCCCAAAAGATAGTGCTTCCATCTGTCTAGGGCATGTAGAACAGGTAGTAGCTCTTTTCCATATATGCCCAACACTAGTTCATCATCGGTATTGAGTCTCCGACTTTCATATGCTATGGCATGCCCTTCTTGAAGCAAGACTACTCCAAGGCAATCTCCACAAGCATCACATTGGACCTCAAAAGGCTTTGGGAGATCCGGTAGTGTAAGCACTGGTTGGGAGGTAAGCTTTTCTTTGAGCTTGTCAAGAGAATTTTTCTCTTTAGCAGTCCATGAATACTTAACGTTCTTCTTTGTTAAGTCATGTAATGGTCCTACTATTTGATAGATTTTTTCTATGAAGCGTCTATAGTATGTGCACAAATCCATAAAACTTTGTAGCTCATGTAGATTCCTTGGATTAGGCCATCCTTTTATTACCGCTAACTTTGTTGGATCCATACAAATACCATCTTGAGAGATAATATGACCTAAGTATTGAATCTCTTGAAGGAAAATTTCACTTTTCTTTTGATTAATAAAAAGATTATTCTCCCTCAAAGCTTGAGAAATTACTTGGAGATGTTGCTTGTGCTCCTCAAGGGATAAGTTGGAGTAGATGATGATATCGTTGAAGAAAACTCCCATAAACTTGTTGTGGGGTCTAACAATTTTCTCCATCAAATGATTGAATGTGGCCGGAGCATTTGTCAAGCCAAAAGGCATGACTAAGTATTCATAAAGACCAAATGTTGTACAAAACGCGATCTTTACGATATCTTCATTCACTATCCTTATTTGATGTTAGCCACCTCTAAGGTCAATCCTAATGAAGTATGTAGAGCCTTGTAGCTTATCAAACATGTCTTCCGTGGTACGAGAAATTTGTTTTTGAGAGTGATGCAATTTAGTGCTCTATAGTGGACACACATACGACATGTGCCGTCTTTCTTTTGTACTAGAAGGACGGGTGAGCAGAAGGGCGAGGAACTAGGCCTCACCATCCCTTTGTCTACTAACTCTTGTACTTGCCTCTATGAGATCCCTGCCCCTTTTTGAGTGGAGCGGAGTACCTTTGATAGGTCTCCAATCCTGAAAAAGAAAAACCAACGGACATTGCCTTAGCTACTACGTACCCACGGGCATGAACCGTTAGTGAAGGATTGGTCCTATCTCGCTATGGCGGAGCGTGACCACCATAACCCTATCTAAAAACTATCTATAATTAATTATACCTAAAAGTATAAACCGCCAAGGTTTGTCTCTTTTAAGATTTATATCTTTAAAAAAAAACAATTTCTAGCGTTGGAAAGTTACCCGACTCATCGGGTCCACCCGTCCATAGAATGATACCGTCGGGGTATTATTCTCCCACTTTCCACACCACACTCACCCTTCTTTTGTTATCTAATTACTACCACACTGTTTAAACATACATGTTCCTTTACTTTATTTATGATACTGGTTCGTTAAAACAGCCCTTCAAACAGTATTACAAACATTAGTCAAACAAGAAGTCGTCCAATTTTAAACCAACAACCCTTGGATTAGGTTCACTCAAGAATCTCTACTGGCGCTATTATGTCCGATCAGTATATACATTATTTATAAAAACCCTTGTCCTCATGAGCGTCCCATACCGTTGGACAAGTACTCGTTGTGCTAATCTGAACGTACTCCCGCCACAGCAACAACGGTGCCAATCTCGGCGTCATCCTCACTCCACGGCAAAACAAAACTGCAGTATCCAGCTGGGCTAATCTGGGTGTACTCCCACCACAGCATCAGCAGCGCCATCCTGGGTGTCATCTCACACCTCGGCAACTGCCACATAATGCCAACGCTAATAAGTAGAGAGACTTGAGAGAAACCATACCGAAGGTTTTGGACAAACAATCTTTCCTATAGCAACCAGTTTAACCAGACAATATTTCCTACTTGTCAAACATATGCCGAGTTTCTTGGGGTTAAGCCCCGTGGTTTCGGTTCGTGTTTTCTTTTCATAAGGTAAATATTATATTTCTATGGTCTCGCATATGCGATGATGCATAACTTGAAATTGCAATACTAACCTATACCATAGCTCCGATTGATCCGATTGGTGGAGACATAACATGTTCCGCAGGAGTTCCACCGCTACTTGTACCAGCTTCATGATCATTAGCGCCTTGTGTTCGAGCACGCTTTGGAGCCATTTTTTTGTACTACACTTATGTTATACACTTAGAACTTTAAATTGGTCAATTTCCCTAGTAGTCTCCTTGTTTCCAAAGAGAGTCTGTAATTTGAACCCTAGTCAACTCGGATTCACACTTAGTGTTGTTGTTCTACATCTAATTTCTATACATCAAATATTTGCTAATCGTAAGTAATCAAAAATTAAGTGTGTAAACTACGAGTGAAAGTTTAGCACTGCATTACTTTTATGCATGACATTTCTAATCCAATTCTAACTTCCATTTCTATATTTCAACTAAATCAATTTTTAGTATTATTCAAAATTCTACTTAATCTAATTGACAATAAAATTGTTGAATGATAATTTCATCATGTATGATAAGAATATGATGAGTTCTCTTATGTATTAACTTTCAATTAACTATGCATAAGTTAATAGTGAAGATGTACTAACTAGAGAGAGTAGGTATACTTAGAGAGAAAAAACATACACACACATCTTTTCTAAAGTTAATTGAATCTTACTAATCCATTAGAAAGATTAGAGTAAAAGAGAACACACACACATCCTTTTCTAAAGCTAATTGAATCTCACCAATCTATTAGAGAGATTAGAGTAAGAGATAGCACACACACACATATCCTCTTAAAACCAATTGAATCTTACTAATCTATTAGAGAAATTAGAGTAAGAGATAGCACGCACATACATATAGCTAATTGAATCTTACTAATCTATTAGAGAGATTAGAGTAGGAGATAGCACACACACACACATAGCTAATTGAATCTTACTAATCTATTAGAGAGATTAGATTAAGAGATAGCACACACACACACACACATATCCTTCTTAAAACTAATTGAATTTTACTAATCTATTAGAGAAATTAGAGTAAGAGATAGCACACACACACATTTATTCTTCTTAAAACTAATTGAATCTTACTAATCTATTAAAGAGATTAGAGTAAAAGATAGCACACACACACACACACATATCCTTCTTAAAACTAATTGAATCTTACTAATCTATTAGAGAGATTAGAATAAGAGATAGCACACATACATCATTCCTAAAGTTAATTGAATGCTTAATTAATACGTACCTTATTAGTCCACTAGAGTTTTTGCTCTCTTAGTGGTTTGTGGACGCCTTCTCTCTAAGAGAAGTTGCAACACTTCGTGAACGCTATAGAGGCAATCTCTATGTCTAAAGTGTGAGCATGGATGCTCTATTTATAGCAGAAAAGAAAACGTCCAACTTTTTTTCCCAAAAAAAAAATATTTTTTAATTTTTTTAAAAATAATTTTTTTTTCTCCCAAAAATCATACCTGTGTTTTTGGTACCCTTGTGGTACCCATCAGTTTGACCACTTTGTCATTATCATCAAAAGATAAGGCCACACAGCCCCCCCTCATTAAGATTAGTCAGGAATAGCCTCTCCTTTTCATGTGACAATGTGTCCCACTTTGTCCCCTCCTATGTGAGTCCAGGTGAGTCCATGTGCCTTCATTTGTCATCCCTGTGTATTCTTTTGTCTTTATAATTATTTTATTTATTTCCTTAATGATAATTTACTTTATATTTTTAAGTTAAACTTTACAGTCTTATATTAACTTTACGGTAGTAAAAGAAAATTCTACAATCAGTAAATAAGTCTTGCAATAAGTTAATTATTGATTCATATAGCTAAACATGTCAGAATTTTGTAGCATAAGTTTTAAATTCTATGTTTTCTCAACCTACAATTCATGATTTGAACTCGAATATCTTAAATAATGAGTGATGGTTAAAAAAAATTCAAATGCGTAATAGAACTTGTGTGAAATTCGAAAGTTGAGACCTTAGAATCTCCCCAACTTAGAATTTGAGATGTCCTCATCTCAAGAACAGTGAAGGGTAATCCTTAAGAAGGGATGTCTCATCTTCCCAAGTAGCATCTTCTATAGGGAAATCCTTCCATAAGATAAGATGTTCTTTGATGGATCTATTCCTAAGCTTTCTCTCCCGAGTTTCTAGGATAGTATCAGGTTGGTGTTGTAGAACATCTTGAGCAGGTAAAATGATTTGCTCATCATCAAGGACATGATCAGGGTTGTATACATAATGTTTTAACAGACTTACATGAAATACATCATGCACTTTGAGATTAGAAGGGAGTTTTAGTCTATAAGCTTGATCACTTACAACCTTGATTATTTTGTAAGGTCCACAATATCGGTAGCTAAGCTTCTTATACCTTCTGAGAAACGGATTTCTCTTTTTGGGTTTTACTCGTAAGAAAACTTTGTCACCTTCTTTAAAAATCCGATCAGATCTTTTTAAGTCGGCGTACTTCTTTTGTCGATCTTGAGCCGCTTGAATATCCCTTCGAATAGCTTTGGTTTGAGCTTCCATTTCTTCAAGCATTTTCTTTGAGGCTTCTACCTGTATAGTGGAGTCAGAAAAGTTAAGAGGTGATAAACATTCTTGACCATAAAGAGCATTAAAAGGTCTCATTCCAATACTTCTATGAGTAGAGGAATTGTATGCATACTCTACCAAGGGTAGGTATTGAATCCACTTGCGAGGTTCTCTATTGCAGTAGGCTCTGAGGATGTCTTCAATTACTTGATTAACTCTTTCAGTTTGGCCATCAGTTTGAGGATGATAAGCAATACTAAAACATAATTGGGTTCCAATAGCTTGAAACAATGATACCCAAAACTTTGAAGTAAACTTGGTATCACGATCACTGACAATCCTCTTGGGTAAACCATGAATTCTGAAAACCTCCTTCACAAACAGACGAGCAATATCTGAAGCTGTAAAGGTTGTCTTGACTAGGATTAAGTGAGCCACTTTAGTAAGCAAGTCGACTATGACCATGATTGAATCATAGCCAGCTTGAACAGAAGGAAACCCGGTGATAAAGTCCATGCTAATACATTCCCATTTCATTTGGGTAATATCTAAAGGATGTAATTTACCTGGCATCTTTAGTCTCTCTGCCTTAATCCTTTGACAAGATAAACACTGCTTGACATAGTGAAGGACATCACCCTTCATACCTTTCCAATAGTAACTTCTGCGAATTGCATTGATGGTTTTGGCATAACCTGGATGTCCTTAAGTTGGGCCATCATGTGCTTCATATAGGATAGCATTCCTTAGGGTAGAATCCTTAGGTATGCATAGTCGATTCCTATAGTAAATTTTCCCATCTTCTAAGGAGTAATGTAGAGGTTTAGGATGATTTGATGATACCCTCTCTTCACGTAGGATACTAGCAAGCATCTGGTAATCTGTATCTCTGACAGCAGCATCCGAGACCTTGTCTAAAATAGGGTTATTAGCCATGGAAATTTCCCCTAGAAAAGCTTTACAGCTTAGGGCATTTGCCACAACATTATCCTTACCTGGTCTAAATTTAATATCAAAATCATATTCGTGCATGAGCTCTATCCATCTCCTCTGTCTCATGTTAAGGTTAGGTTGGCTAAAAATCCACTTAAGACTCTTGTGATCTGTTACCAATTGGAATTTGCGTCCCAATAGATAATGTCTCCATAGCTTGAGAGCGTGAATAAGTGCTAGCAATTATAAATCATGTGTAGCATAATTCACTTCATGAATCCTAAGCTTCCGAGAAGTATAAGCTATAGGCCTTCCTTCTTGAGTAAGGAGTCCTCCTAATGCAAGGTTACTAGCATCTGTGATCACCTCGAATTCTTGGGTGAAGTCTGGAAGTTTTAAGAGAGGTTCTGAAGCAAGATACTCCTTAAGCTGTTTGAAGCAAGATTCATGTTTTTCTTCCCAAAGTATCGTAGCTACTTTCTTTAGCAAGTCGGTTAGTGGTGCAGCTTTAAGAGCATAGTCCTTTACAAAGATCCTGTACCACCCTGTGATACCTAAGAACCCTCTGACTTCGGTTTGTGAAGTGGGTTGAGGCCATTCCACAATATTTTTGACTTTGTTAGGGTCAACAGAGACTCCTTCAGGTGAATTGATAAACCCTAAGTAACAGAACTTTGGGGTAGAAGGTACATTTGCTTTTCTTTGCATACAGATTATTTCGGCGTAAAAGCTCTAACACTTTCCTAACATGTCCTTCATGCTCTTCTTCTGATTTGAAATAAATTAAGATATCGTCAAAGAATACTAGGACAAAATTGTCCAATAATTCTCTAAAGATATCGTGCATCAGGCGATTGAAAGTTGCAGGAGCATTCGTAAGTCCGAAAGCCATCACTGTAAATTCCTAATGACCATAACGAGTGTTGAAAGCTGTTTTGGAGATATCAGCCTCCTGGATTCGAATTTGATGATAGCCAGATTGAAGATTGATCTTTGTGAATATTTTGGCTCCATGTAATCTATCCAGCATCTCATCAATACGAGGAATTGGATATTTATTCTTGATGGTAACCTAATTTAAGCCCCTATAATCTATGCAAAGTCGAAGAGAGCCATCCTTTTTCTTTTGGAAGAGAACAGGTGCACCCCATGGAGATGTACTAGGTCGGATAAACCCTTGCTCAATCAACTGCTTGAGCTGTTCCTTGAGTTCTATAGCCTCTGGAAGTGACATCTTGTACAACGCTCTTGAGACTGGTTTACTACCTGGAAAAAATTTGATTTCATGGTCTACCTCCCTAGGTGGTGGTAGTTCAAAAAGTTCAGTGGGGAAAACATCCGAAAATTCTTCTATCCACATTGGTTCAGGGTTGGAAGAATATTTTTCTACTTTGTTTAGCTTGACTACAAAAATTTGTTGACCCTTGTGTAACCCTTTCAAAAGACTATTAGCTTTGACCAAGTAAGCTTTTGGTCGTCCATTCTGGCCTTGAATAGTGACTTCTTGACCTTGGTTGTCCACAAAAGTAACACTTCCTTGGGCACAATGGATATTGGCATTATGAATGGCTAACCAATCCATTCAAGAATTCCGTCATAGATTCATATGGGTAAGGTTCAAAAAGTAGCAGAAGTAGAGTATTCTCCCAACTTGAAATCTATTTTTCCTACAGTGTACTGAGATAACACCTCCCTTCCATTGGCTAATTTAACTCTCATCTTTCTTGCAGGGTGTTGATTAATTCCTAACCTCCTTAAACATTTAGGTGACAAGAAAGAATGATTACTACCATAATCAATAAGAAGCTCAAATTTTTCACCTTGGTGATTTGCAAGTGTTTGAATGACAGCATAATGTTGTCTTGCTCTTGGGTTATCAATTGCAGCATGTAGAGTTGCTCTTTCCTCTTGTTCTTCTCCCAATGTTGGTTCTCCTATGATAGCATTGACTGTGGCAGCCATTCCGTGCCCTCGACCTCGTCCTCCATTTCATCCTCCACGATTTATTATTTGGCCTCGTCCTCTAGCTCGATTAGGTGTATTTGTTGCGGAGACTTGCCTAGGACATACATTCTTGAAATGTCCTAGCTCGTTGCATTCATAGCATCTAAGATCTACATTTTGAGCTCCATTTGCTGAAGCTGCAACTATTGGATGAGTTTGGTGAACTGGGTGAACTTGCCTTTGATTCCAAATCATAGGCTGTCCTCTTCTTCCAGCATTCCTTGTATTTCCATTTCGTACCCTTTGAGAGTTTGACATCTCTTTAGCTAAGGGTTTAGCTCTTAAAAGAGCATCTTGAAAATTTACAAGCCTCATGGCTTCTAGAAGTGTATTTAAAGGAGGATTACTTGTTGATCTTCGGTCATTGGCGGAGCATAGCGCCTAAGAGTTACAAATTTGGAGTAGTATTCTTCCACTGTAAGATGAAACTGACGTAAGTTGAAGAATTCATTCATCTTAAGGGATTCGTGTGCAGGTGGAAGATAACGTCCTTTGAAAGCATACTTAATATCTTCCCAAGTTTGAGTGTTTTGAGCTACTTGATTATCTTTGCAGTGTTGTTTCCACCAAAGCTTGGCATCCCCCGTGAGACAAAACATAACCAACATTGCTTGGTTATCGGGAGTAGTACCAGCAGCAGCAAAATAATCCTCCATCTCTTCGAGCCACACTTCTGCATCGCGCTCAACTAGAGCTCCTTCCCCTTTGAAAGAGGGAAGTTTAGCTTGCTTGAGAAGTAGCTTTTTCTCTTGAAGAGATGTGTACACCGCACTCTGTACCATATAGGTTAAGTGAAACTTTATTGGATACTCTAACTTTAATCCACTTTAAGGCAAAACTTGATCAGACAATAATACAAACAAAAGATAATATTAATCCAAACTTTATTTATATACACATTATTTGCTACCAAGGTTTGTAGTCTTTAGTTACAAGGATTGTAATGTCTCTATATTTTGAGTTTAGTGACTATAAAAGGATGGGCTAAAGGATCAAAATAATAAGTTTCCTTTGACCCTTGAAAGGTACGAGATACATATATGGGTTGAATCCTACCACCATGGATAACTTTTGTAACTTGGTTATAGAGCCATTGAGTCTGAGATATCTTTTCTCCTCCCACGGTAATGGTAGCATCCGGATTCTTAGTACCAATGACAAGATAAACTTCGATGACTTTTAACTCCTCTGCCCATCAAAGGTTCTTGAGGTTGGTATCCATGCACCATATCTTGTCAGCATCAATGGTATAGATTCCTCCAGATGGACTCCACTTGATGCCCCATCCTCTATGCACCCTTGGGATAGGTGGTGAAAACACCCTATCCAAAAACATCATCACCCTTTTTCGAAACTGATAATTTGGTGATTGGCATGCATTTTCAAACATGATAGTGAACACCTGGAATTTCTAGTAGGCTGAATGAACATTTTTCTATACTAGGAAAGTTCAGTCTTCAATACCATATAAAAACTCAAAACAATTTTTCCAGGTTCTTCTATTATTTCAAACATTCGCATCCTTCAATATCCAAAAATCAATCTAAAAATCTCCCCAAGCTTTAACCTAGGATCTGATACCAGTGTGAGGTCCCTGCCCCTTTTTGAGAGGAGCGGAGTACCTTTGATAGGTCTCCAATCCTGAAAAAGAAAAACCAATGGACATTGCCTTAGCTACTACGTAGCCACGGGCATGAACCGTTAGTGAAGGATTGGTCCTATCTCGCTATGGCGGAGCGTGACCACCATAACCCTATCTAAAAACTATCTATAATTAATTATACTTAAAAGTATAAATCTTAGAGTGACCAACCTGTGCGCTTTTTTTCCCATGTTTCAGAAGCACAGCCGCCAAGGTTTGTCTCTTTTAAGATTTATGACTTTAAAAAAAAACAATTTCTAGCGTTGGAAAGTTACCCGACTCATCGGGTCCACCCGTCCATAGAATGATACCGTCGGGGTATTATTCTCCCACTTTCCACATCACACTCACCCTTCTTTTGTTATCTAATTACTACCACACTGTTTAAACATACATGTTCCTTTACTTTATTTATGATACTGGTTCGTTAAAACAGCCCTTCAAACAGTGTTACAAACAATATTCAAACAAGAAGTCGTCCAAGTTTAAACCAACAACCCTTGGATTAGGTTCACTCAAGAATCTCTACTGGCACTATTATGTCCGATCAGTATATACATTATTTATAAAAACCCTTGTCCTCATGAGCGTCCCATACCGCTCCACAAGTACTCGTTGTGCTAATCTGGACGTACTCCCGCCACAGCAACAACGGTGCCAATCTCGGCGTCATCCTCACGCCACGACAAAACAAAACTGCAGTATCCAGCTGGGCTAATCTGGGTGTACTCCCACCACATCATCAACGGTGCCATCCTGGGCGTCATCTCACGCCTCAACAACTGCCACATAATGCCAACGCTAATAAGTAGAGAGACTTGAGAGAAACCATACCGAAGGTTTTGGACAAACAATCTTTCCTATAGCAACCAGTTTAACCAGACAATCTTTCCTACTTGTTAAACATATGCCGAGTTTCTTGGGGTTAAGCCCCATGGTTTCGGTTCGTGTTTTCTTTTCATAAGGTAAATATTATATTTCTATGGTCTCGCATATGCGATGATGCATAACTTGAAATTGCAATACTAACCTATACCATAGCTCCGATTGATCCGATTGGTGGAGACATAACATGTTCCGTAGGAGTTCCACCGCTACTTGTACCAGCTTCATGATCATTAGCGCCTTGTGTTCGAGCACGCTTTGGAGCCATTTTTTTTGTACTACACTTATGTTATACACTTAGAACTTTAAATTGGTCAATTTCCCTAGTAGTCTCCTTGTTTCCAAAGAGAGTCTGTAATTTGAACCCTAGTCAACTCGGATTCACACTTAGTGTTGTTGTTCTACATCTAATTTCTATACATCAAATATTTGCTAATCGTAAGTAATCAAAAATTAAGTGTGTAAACTACGAGTGAAAGTTTAGCACTGCATTACTTTTATGCATGACATTTCTAATCCAATTCTAACTTCCATTTCTATATTTCAACTAAATCAATTTTTAGTATTATTCAAAATTCTACTTAATCTAACTGACAATAAAATTGTTGAATGATAATTTCATCATGTATGATAAGAATATGATGAGTTCTCTTATGTATTAACTTTCAATTAACTATGCATAAGTTAATAGTGAAGATGTACTAACTAGAGAGAGTAGGTATACTTAGAGAGAAAAAACATACACACACATCTTTTCTAAAGTTAATTGAATCTTACTAATCCATTAGAAAGATTACAGTAAAAGAGAACACACACACATCCTTTTCTAAAGCTAATTGAATCTCACCAATCTATTAGAGAGATTAGAGTAAGAGATAGCGCACACACACACACATCCTTCTTAAAACTAATTGAATCTTACTAATCTATTATAGAAATTAGAGTAAGAGATAGCACGCACACACACATAGCTAATTGAATCTTACTAATCTATTAGAGAGATTAGAGTAGGAGATAGCACACACACACACATAGCTAATTGAATCTTACTAATCTATTAGAGAGATTAGATTAAGAGATAGCACACACACACACACACACACACATATCCTTCTTAAAACTAATTGAATCTTACTAATCTATTAGAGAAATTAGAGTAAGAGATAGCACACACACACATATCCTTCTTAAAACTAATTGAATCTTACTAATCTATTAGAGAGATTAGAGTAAAAGATAGCACACACACACACATATCCTTCTTAAAACTAATTGAATCTTATTAATCTATTAGAGAGATTAGAGTAAGAGATAGCACACATACATCATTCCTAAAGTTAATTGAATGCTTAATTAATACGCACCTTATTAGTCCACTAGAGTTTTTGCTCTCTTAGTGGTTTGTGGACGCCTTCTCTCTAAGAGAAGTGGCAGCACTTCGTGAGCGCTATAGAGGCAATCTCTATGTCTAAAGTGTGAGCATGGATGCTCTATTCATAGCAGAAAAGAAAACATCCAACTTTTTTTTCCCAAAAAAAAATAAAAATAATAATTTTTTTTTAAAATAAAATTTTTTTCCCCCCAAAAATCATACCCGCGTTTTTGGTACCCTTGTGGTACCCATCCGCTTGACCACTTTGTCATTATCATCAAAAGATAAGGCCACATAGCCCCCCCTCATTAAGATTAGTCAAGACGAGCCTCTCCTTTTCATGTGACAGTGTGTCCCACTTTGTCCCCTCCTATGTGAGTCCATGTGCCTTCATTTGTCATCCCTGTGTATTCTTTTGTCTTTATAATTATTTGATTTATTTCCTTAATGATAATTTACTTTACATTTTTAAGTTAAAATTTACAGTCTTATATTAACTTTACGGTAGTAAAAGAAAATTCTACAATCAATAAATAAGTCTTGCAATAAGTTAGTTATTGATTCATATAGCTAAACATGTCAGAATTTTGTAGCGTAAATTTTAAATTCTAGGTTTTCTCAACCTACGATTCATAATTTGAACTCGAATATCTTAAATAATGAGTGATGGTTAAAACAAATTCAAATGCGTAATAGAACTTGTGTGAAATTCGAAAGTAGAGACCTTACAGCCTCATAATCTCCTCTTGTTGAGCTTAAGAAACTCGATAAGGAGGCTTATTAGGTGGTGAGATTAGGCTTATTAGGTGGTGAGATTCCAGGTAGAAGCTCTATTCTATGATTATCATCCCCTCATTTTCGAGGTAACTCCCCAGGTATGTCATTGATAAAAACATCTTGGAATCCATATAGAAAATTAGACAACTCTAATTCCTGTTTCCTACCATTTTCATTGGATAAAACATTAGGATCATTTATGGGATCTTTGAAAAAAATCATATATGCATAAAGTGAGCTTTTCATTGATTTGTCAAAAGTAGGAAAATTTACAAGAGGTATGGTACAACCAGGCTCATTGGCATCTATGTACATGTTCTTTTCCATGTACTTGCAATACATTCTCCTTTTAGGAACCTTACATTGATAGCCATGTGGTCAAACCATGGTGCCCCTAGGATAACATCTTCATGCTTGAGAGGGGAGATGAATAAGTCTTCCTTGTCAACATAGTCTTGGACATGAAGCCATAATTTTCCAATCAAGGGAGTAATTGTGGCTTCTTTCCCCTTGAAGACTCCATCAGCCATGACAACATCTCCCATCTCATGAGCTTGAATGTGTAACTTGGTGGCCAACTCCAATGATATGAAGTTGTGAGTAGAGCTAGGGTCGAACAAGATAAAGGCATCATGCTCCCTCACCTTTCCCCAAGCATAGGAAATAGGTAGTCCTTTGCAATGAGAATCCTCTTTTGGAGCTTCAACCATGGAATCTCTAGGAGTCTCATTGCAAGTATTTCTTTTGGGACAAGAACGATAGCCATGTCCTTGCTCCCCACACTTGAAACATTTGTGGTCCTTGCAAAAAGCCTCTAGCTCTTCAGGAAAGAGTTTATTTTTACCTTTGTAAACTCCCTCCCTTGGACTTGTTGTTGTTGCTGTTGGAATTTCCTTGGGAAGAACTTTGAGCATTGTTCTTCCCTCTTGAGTCATTTTGGTCTTTGTTTTCCATGGGCTTGGCATTCCTTTTAGCCCCTTGTTGAAAATGGATGCGTGAAGCAACCATTTGGTGATAGTAGCAGGCAGTTTTAAGTTGACATACTCGGCCATTTCTTCAGGGAATCCCGCACAAAATTGTTGCTTTTTCTCGGCAAAGTCTATCTTTTGAAAGATTGTTTCGTTGTTGGATTCCTCTTCTTCTCTCACATGAGAGAGTCTTCTTTTGAAAGTCTCTAGAAGAGGCTTCCTAAGATATCTCTCCTCTTGGAGAGGTAGGCAAATCCCATATGCACAAAGTTGTTGGGTAACTTCGGCTTGTAAAGCAGGGTTACCCATAGCTTGTTGTTACAACCTAGTAACAAGATAGTTCACAAACATGGGGGCATCATTAGTAACACATTCATGTGCAAAATAAAAGTCATCAATATGCATTCTACCCTCTTTATTATTGTCAGCCATGCTAATTAAAGTTATGTATATGCTACTTTGTGCTTTGGTATGCTCAAAAACCTTAGATGCTACTCTTCTTTACTTTTGAAAATTAGCTCTCAAGCAGCCACACTTGTGGTTTAGAGACTATTGATTGCAAAGAGTAGTGGAGAGGGTCTAACATTGCTCGGTTGATTATGGTTCCCTATTGATCTTGCTAGTAGCTCAATAATGGTTAAGCCAAAGGAAATCCCTTCTAGTCCTTTCTAAGGGCCACATTTTCTTTTTGAAGTGCTTCCTCTCTGGCTAGGGCCACGTTGGTGGATTCTTGACGTATTTTTTCTCGCACTTTGACTGCTATAGATTGTTGAGATGTCGAGCTCTACATCTTGAGCTGGCATCCACTACGGGTCTTGGCCGCTTACGACATTTACTCACTGGCGCATTAGGTGACCGACACGGAGGATCTCTGCCAGTGATTCTACAGCTGGACTACACTTATAGTGCCAGCCTAGTACGCTTCTAGCGAGTTCACACTCAGTGGCCGCATGTACATATGTGCTACTTTTCAGTTTTAGCACTTAGTCATTTTG
The DNA here is from genome assembly GCF_014529385.1 of Adiantum capillus-veneris. NCBI lineage: Eukaryota > Viridiplantae > Streptophyta > Polypodiopsida > Polypodiales > Pteridaceae > Adiantum > Adiantum capillus-veneris. Next base: position 111,908,037 of record NC_140943.1, on the reverse strand, counting down.
TACTCTCTTTTCTGTAAGAAGAAGAAGAATCTTTCCATCTCTGTGTGCTTTGTGTTTGTCTTGTGTAGCTCTCTTACATCCTCTTTCTTTACATGGTATCAGAGCCTGGTGCAGGCAAGAGAGGCTAAGAGAGCAAGAGCATCACAATCTCTTCGTTCGCAATCCACGACCAGATGCCAAAGTTTCTGAATAGGTCTCCAAAGTGCAGTACACAGAGATTTACTGTACAAGTACAGTGGTTGTATGTACGCTTGATTGTGGACACTCTTTGAGTGTAGAAAGCGTTACAGGTACCACGATAGCAGGTTCAGCTGATTTGCAGGTTTTTGCAGATTGCAGCTATTTTGTCTTAGTGCTTCAAGATGTCTGACGGTTTCAGTCAGATTGTCACTGAGAAGCTTGAGAAAAATAACTACCCTGCATGGAAGTTCAGAATAACAAATTTCCTAAAAGGAAAAGGTTATTGGGACTATGTAGAAGGAGACAATGAAAAAGAACCAGAGATTCCCGAGGCAAATGCTACAGCAGAACAAAGAAAAGCCTTGAGGGACTGGCAACAAGGCTAGAGAAAAGTGATGTATTGGCTTTCTATGAGCATCACAGATGGCATGATGGGCTATCTACAGGATGCTGAAACCCCCGCCATTGCATGGAAAAACTTAGGCAGAGTGTTCGAGGTGAACACCAAGGCCAGGAAGCTTCAACTAAAGTCGGAGCTAAATCAGGTTAAGAGGAACAACCTCTCCATCAATGATTATGCCTTGAAGATCAAGAGTATCATTGAGGCTCTTGGATCTATTAAAGTCTCAGTGGAAGACTATGACATTGTTCGTGCATGCTTGGATGGTCTAGGAGATGAGTATGTACATTTCAGGTCTTCCATGAATACAAGAGACGACATCCCCGTGTTCCATGATTTGATTTCTATGCTTATTCTTGAGGAGAAGAACCTTGACACATCTTCTTCTCATGGCAAAAATAATTCTAAACAGGCCTTCTATTCTAACTCCAACAGAGGTAGAGGTAGAGGTCGTGGTAGAGGCCCAAGGGGTTGCATGGGCCAATTTCAAGAAGGTCAATCAAATCAAAACAATACAGGTGGCAGGGGAAACCAATCTCAAGGCAGGGGGAGTCAAAGAGGTCGTGGTGCAGGATCAAGCAGGCAGCAACATACTGCAGATAGCAGAGAATGTTGGACTTGTGGTGAAAGAGGTCACATGTCACGTGACTATCCAAAGGGAAAAGCAAGTGGAAAGAGAGAACAGGAAAACTATGCATCTACTAGAAGAGATGCAGATGACAACAAAAACGAGCGCATGTTTGTTATGCAGCATGTAATGAATACAATGACTGCAGAGAATTCCACCCAAGATGATGTTTGTTATGTGGATTCAGGTGTCTCTAATCACATGAAGTCTCATGGAGAGTGGTTTAGAGATATGCGCAAACCAGATGTGTCAGGTTATGTGCAGACAGGAGATGACACAGCTCACCCCATTGCTCATGTAGGAGACATACCTCTAAATATGAAGAGTGGGAAATCAAAGTACTTAGCAGATGTACTTCATGTCCCAAACATTACAAAGAATCTTGTTTCTGTTGGACAAATGGTTGAGCAGGGTTTGCAGGTTCGCTTCAATCCGAATGGCTGTTATGTAGAAGATTTCCAGAATGGCTGTAAGCTGATCACAGAGGGAAAATGTGTGGGCAGAATGTTTACGCTGAATGTAGACATGCCTGAGGTAAAAGCTGCATTATTTGCACAAGGCACAGGTGTTGTGACTGATGTTGACATTTGGCACAAACGCATTGGCCATGTCAATGAGTAGAGATTGCGCAGCATGCAATCAAAACAGATTGTAAAAGGTTTGCCCAAATTCAAGGTGGATGATATGCATAACGTGTGTGCAGCATGCCATTTTGGAAAACAGTCAAAGGGCGCATTTCCACATGAGCGCAATGTATGTAAAAATCCACTTGAGGTGGTGCACACAGATGTTTGGGGTCCAGCCGATACTGCAAGTATACATGGTTGCAAGTATTATGTCTCTTTCATTGATGACCATACAAGGAAAGTCCGGGTCTACTTCATGCGTAACAAAAGTGAAGTGTTTGGTCACTTTCAGGACTTCAAAGTCATGATTGAGAAGGAGACAAATATGCAAATCAAGACATTGAGGTCAGATGGAGGGGGAGAGTACTTCTCCTATGATTTTTCAGACTTTCTGCAAATGCATGGTATACGCAGGCAGTTTACATGCAGATATACTCCACAGCAGAATGGGGTCGCAAAAAGGAAAAACAGGCACATTGCAGAGGTTTCACGTGCATCGATGAATGAGAAGAACATGCCTCATCATTTCTGGGATGAAGCTATAAATATAGCTGTGTACATTATGAATAGGACACCTACAGTTGCGGTGCATGATGTAACGCATGAGGAAAAGTTTACAGGTACAAAGCCTGATTTGGCACACTTGAAAGTGTTTGGTTGCATAGCTTACGTGCATGTACCAGATGAGCTACGTAGGAAATTGGATCCTAAAGTAGAGAAATGTATTATTCCCTTGAACAAAAGGGGTACAGGTGCTACAATCCTACTACACGAGAATTACGAGTGAGCAGAGATGTAGTCTTTGATGAGATGAACAGTTGGTACAGTAATGCACATGGCACTATTGGGGCTGATGTAAAAGATGATGTGTTTGTACAAAATGTGAGGCCACAATCACAGGTTTTGAGTGGACCACAAGAGTCCTCTTCTCGTGGCTCTGTTGAGAAGCCATGGAATGGTAGACTACGTACGCAGGTTACTCCACCAGCAGATACAGGGAATGTATCACGAAAAGGAAAGGAAAAGGTAGATGAACCTCCCTTTATGGCTGATGCATCATCAGGGTTTTCACATGTAGACATGGATTCAAATGGTTTTGAACAAAGTCTTGATGAGGAATTTGGAATTCCGGCTGTCAGGACACCTGGTGTAAGGAAAGTACAAGAAGATGCTAGAGGACAAAGGAGTGACCCAGGACCGCGCAGATCTAACAGAGTCAGAAATCGAGTTCAGAAATTGACTTATGATGGGTATCTAGCATATCACCAAGCCTACATGGCTAAGGTGATAAAGGATGTTGAGCCCACATGTTTTGAGGATGCAGTTGGAAATGTGCATTGGGATGATGCAATGAATGAAGAGATGGCTGCATTGGAAGCAAATGACACATGGGAGTTGGTGCCATTGCCAAGTGGCAAGAAAGCTATCGGCTTTAAATGGGTGTATAAAACCAAGCATAAGGGTGATGGTAACATTGAGCATCACAAGGCAAGGTTGGTCGCAACGGGTTATGCACAGACGTATGGCATAGACTATGCGGAGACCTTTTCTCCAGTGGCAAAGATGATGACTGTGAGAGCTGTCATAGCAGTGGCTGCATCTAGAGGATGGATTATGCATCAAATGGATGTAAAGAATGCCTTCTTGAATGGTGAGTTGCAAGAGGAAGTGTATATGGATCAGCCACCTGGTTATGTCGATCGAGTTTTACCAAGCACCGAGCAAACTTTATCGAGCGAAGAAAAAAACCGAGAGAGAGAGAGAGAGAGAGAGAGAGAGAGAGAGAGAGAGAGAGAGAGAGAGAGAGAGAGAGAGAGAGAGAGAGAGAGACCACAACAAGTAAAACTTTGGTCAAATTAAATACAAAACATGATACTTTTGCTTGAATCACTCATCATGATATCACAAGAGAAGGAATTATTTGTTGCCATTCTCAAGTCATCAACAATAATTTAGTGAACACTGATATCATTTTTGAACAACAAATTAATTATAACATTTGGTTTCATCAAGTAAAAAACATGATACTTTATCATGAATCGCACTCATCATCGATGAAGGCATGTATTTTGTTTGGCTTGTCGGAGGTTTGAACATTGTATCGTGGATCACGCACCATCCTTTTAGCCTCAGCCTCAATGTACACTGGCAAGGCACTTCAATTAAGCAAAAAATGAACACATCAAAGCAAATAAATGGACTTTGAATAGTGCAAAAAAAGATTTTGCAAAATCATTTAAAACCGCATCAATAGCCACCTAACTGTTGTCAAATATTGCCATGAGCATACATAGCTTGAAAAAACAAAATTTAAGTAAGGAGAGGCACTCAAAAAATAACATGTCCATGACCAAAAGAAATGTAATGCTCACAAATGATCAAATGGGTTCTCAGCGGGAGGTCTATTCTCCTCATCCACCACATCTGTAGAAGTTGAGGCCTCATGTCTGTCTTGCCCTCTGGATTGGGGATGAAGTAGAGATGACACATATGTAGAGATCAAAGCATCATCACTATCCAATGCTGCACAAGCACGTCCTGAAGAGAGACATGCTTTGAGAACAGGAGCAGTCCCACAACCAAACTCCAAACAAAGGCCCTTCGGCCTACATAAGAGCTCAAAAAGACTAGCAATGAAGTAAGAGCTACGTTGCATGCATCCTCGCCATGCAAGTCCAGAATCCATGACTGCGTAAGCGGACTCTGGCAAGTAGTGTTGCATGATGGTATGTATCTATAGGAGTCATGCCCATTGCACGAAACAATGACATACTCTCATCAAGGTAAACTGGAGGTGGTGCACCTTGCCTATGAATGAAGAATAGCATTGAACTATCACACTGCAAAGAAACATGACAAACACTTAGAATGTTATAGTTTAATCATTACATACACTAGGCACAAAAGAAAAAAAATCCGACCTCTTGATGATCTCCACCCACATCCACAAATCCATAAGATGAATGATGAATAACAATCACTCGACGATGAATAACCATGTTAGATGCTCTACTCTCCTTCTCAATCCAATGAAGAGTATCACCTACCATATAGAAATCTGATTTTCAAAAAATGCAAATAAAGCAACAATAAGGTTTGCTTAGTATAGAAGATATTGATACCTGCAATAGATCCCAAAACAACAAGCCATCCAGAATCTGCCAATGTATTGTGCGTCAAATGAATGGTAGCTCTCACATGCTCCTCAGTGCAAATATCCCATGGAGGTTGTGAGGGTGTAGAATGTAGGACACCTCCAAAATGCAAGTCAAGAAACACAAAATCAGCAGCCCATGGAATGAGCCTACCATCTCTCCTATATCCACCAGCATCTGTAGACCGAACTTTGACCATATGCTCGTGTAGGGGCATCCATATCAATGACTGCACACCAGAACGAAACTCACGTGCAATGGTAATATAATCCCCTGATATAGCTAAACATCTATGATCTCTCGGTGCCTGTAGAACAGACTGCTCTCTAGGGAAAACAAATTGCACTGAATGATGCAAGCTCTGTGTGCCAATAGCATCTGTCAGTTATAAACAATGAGATCACCAAACCATGGGTGCATTTTCATAACATAGTGCAATAAAAAAAAAACTACAAGATTAGCAATCCTTTGTGAGTTAAGCAAACTATTATATTTATGGACGCACCTCTCATGTCAAGCTCATCCTCTACCTCGTGTTGCTTCCCCTTATGTTTTGGTAGAGAAGCTATCAAGGAACACAACCAAGCGAAGATATTAGTGAGCCATAGCAAAAAGATCAATAAAAGTACATGCTCACACATGTCATAAGATTAGTTAACCTTTTCTTTATGCTCACACCTGTCATTTCTGTTGCAACGATTGTCTCGTGTTGCTTCACTGTATCTTTAGGGAGCGAAGCTGTCAAGAATACATTAATCATGCTCAATAGCCATGCACAAAATTCAACAAAGACTGTTTTATATCTCACAAAACATAGACAAAGTCATTAAAGAGACTCACATGCATGAACGGATCTATTATCATGTATGGTCTCTCTCCTTGCATTTGCATCAGATGTGTCAACAATTGTAGAGGGATTTGAAGTTCTCTGTGCATTGTAGATCTCTCTCTCACGACCCAACACATAATTTTGATCCATGTCTATCCACCAAGGACAGTGATATATCTCCCATTGTGATCGATGATGCATAGTGGGAGGATACATGCTATCCTCACTATCAACACAGACCCAAGATCGAGCAAGCAAAGGAATGACTAGAATGTGTTGTTTCTCCAACAAATGATAGAAGCATCTAACAAAAAATATATAGCAAACGTTTAGATTATCACAATGAAACTCACAAAATACAAAATAAAGTTACATTTTAGTGACCACTACCTATATAGCAGTCTTTGTGAAGCCATTCGATAGTAGTCGATCTTCTTAAGAGCTTGCAGCTCAGCATCACTATTTCTGCCCTCCAAAGACACCTCTAATGGAAACATGAACTTACGAGCCTCTACTATCATCTCTCCATAGTAGAGCTCCAATGTAGCTGCTGGAGGAATTGTGATTCCATCCGGCACATCCACATAGTCAAGCAAAAGTATCTCAGCACCATCAAGCACTCTTTGTATAGCACCCTCTCTTTTCAACCAACTATAACAATCAAGTGATATAATTTAAAAGAAGATAAATTATAAAAGAAAAAACTAAAGATAGAAACCCAAACTTGTGTTACCTACCTACGAAATCTATGGTCACCTCGAGTCAATCCGTAAGCTGCTCGTGTAATCTTGCTACACTCCAGCAATGATAACCATAAGATCTTATTTTGAATTTTTGCATCATGAAGAGCAATTAAATTAAGCTTCTCTAATGTCGCCCAACTCTCTTGGCCCCATTTGAAACTCATTACTTTATCAAACCACTCTTTACCATGTCGAGGATCAACAATATTCAAAATCTGTAACATAACTTTCATTAAAAAAAGCACTTAAAGACAAACTGCAACCTAATCAAAAGAACCATACCTTTCCAACGCGATCCCCATATTTGATGTACAAGTCTCCCATTATTTGTTTCTCTTCTTGTTTCAGAGCTTGTGGCGATAGAGTATCTTTCTTGCTCTCTATCTTACTTTGGAGTTCCTTTGACATTTGAACCTTTCAATAAGTATTCAATAAAAACATTAAAATCACAAAGCAATTATACTTAAATTTAAGAATGTAGTACACTTACATCAAATAACAAACTAGCAAGATATCTCCGTGTAAGAGGATGCCAAGGCTCTTCCCCTTTTGTTCCTCTTTTTCAGAGAGTGTCAATGAGTTTTTGATCTGCCTCTGGTAGTGCACGAAGATAATCTTCATGATCGGCCGCACAAATATTTGAGCAATTGACAAGTTCATCTCTCAAGTGAGAGGTAACCAAAGCATGTGTGTTCATGCTACATAAATGAACAATTTGTTTTTAAAGAAGTTCCAAAATAATATAAATACATCAAACAATGCACTTGATTTAGCATTTTACTTACAAGTTCATTCTTTGAAGACTAGTCAACAATGCAATCTCTAACACCTTTGTAGTATCAATTATTGTACATAAAACTCTACAATGCCTCTCTTTGTTAGTAGAGTACATTTCATTAATGGCTTCTCGCCAAGAAACTGTCCGATGATTCCCTTCCCACACATAGAACATTTTTTGGGAAAGGGATTCAAATTGTGGATGTGCAGCTACCTCTTCTTCAAACTCTATATTGACTTGTTTCCATATTGGATCCCATCCATCAATAATAGCATCTTACAAAAAAAAAAGGCATACGTTTACTTATGATCATCAAAAGAAATGAAGAAAGGTAAAAATAAGAAAGCATACCTGTGACTAGAGCTTCTTCCATTTGACATGTAGACAATGAAACTATAAATGCCCCTTCTCTTTGATGTAGCCTTCTCTGGCAAATGCAGACCTCAAGCCACTTACATCTGGCCTTAAACCACGAACTTTAGCATGAGGTATAAGCCTGCAAAGAGGTATGGGAGGACATTCAAAGCAACTAAAAACCCTTGTTTTACTTAGAATGTCCTCTCCTCGATCCAAGTGCAATGTGCTATAATCCTCATCAGCAACACTTGGACGTATTTCAGGTCTCATTCTAAATGGCACTATTTGCATAGCAGCTTCAACATTAGCTATCTCTTGGTCCACTTCATGCAAAGAACCCAAACCAATATCATGAGTATCGCTCTCATCTGGCAACTCCGTCTCGGCCACCGAGCTAACTTGATCACTACAAATAGGTTTTGAAACTGATGCACTCCTGCCGCGTCTTCTTGAACCTCCCCTAGTAGTGGAGGGGCTACATTAAAAAAAAAACAATACCTTCAAAAATAACACTAATAAACTTTCTATTAAACAGACCTAATAATAAAGGGGTTAATTTTATTTGTGAGTTAATCAATTCGTGTTTTTTTGCTACAGGTGATGCTTTTTCGAGTTTATAGAAGCATGGATTCCACTCATATGTATGATCTCTAAGGTGGCATTGTGGTATGTTAAATAAGTACCGAGGGAAGGAGAGAGAAGAAGGATTAGACGGAGAGAAAAAAACATACTTGTGAAATAGAGATAGGATTGGGGTGTGAGAGTACCGACAAAGAGAGAGAGAGAGAGAGAGAGAGAGAGAGAGAGAGAGAGAGAGAGAGAGAGAGAGAGAGAGAGAGAGCCTAAGAGTGGGAGACAGGTACTAATGGTGGTTGTGTTCAAATTGCACATTATAGTCCCAACAAAATAGAAGAAGAGATGAAGTACGCTCTATTAAAACTTGTTGAGCCACATGTAGTCGATAAAGGCCTCGGTGAAATTTATGAGGAGATGTCAGTGAATTCTACCGTTTATGCTTTTTTGTTCCTTCCCACCAACAATCCTTTGCATGGGCTGTCAGATACAATGGTTCCACATTGGAACAGTAAGTATGTGTGCCAATTTGGTCATTTGGCTCGGCTTGCACATGCAAATTCCAATTATAGAGGAGAATGTGTCATTGTGTGCCAAGCAAATGATCATGCAATGGTGAGAGACGTCATAGGAGTTGTAGGGTGGCAAGAAGACTACATGGAGCTTGAGGACGGTGAAGACTCAAGGACTGCAAACGGTGACAATGTGCAACAACGTCAACCAAATGAGGAGCCTCAACCTATTCCCCGAAGATCTACAAGAGCAAGTAGACCTCCAGAAAGGTTTGTTCCTTCCTTCAACCATCTCTTGATCTCAGATTCTGGAGAGCCGGAATCATATGAAGAAGCTATGCAACATGAATCCAAAGAAGAATGGACGAAGAGCATGCAAGTGGAGATGGACTCACTACATCGCAACCAAACATGGGAGTTGGTTGAGTTGCCTAAAGGTAAGAGGGCACTTCAAAACAAATGGGTGTACAAGCTAAAGGAAGAAGAAGGTGGGAAGAAAAGGTACAAGTCTAAGCTTGTGGTAAAAGGTTTTTCTCAAAAGAAAGGTATTGACTTCAATGAAATATTTTCTCCTGTTGTAAAAATGAACTCAATTAAGCTTGTCTTAAGCCTTGTGGCTGCTCATGATCTAAATCTCGAGCAAATGGATGTAAATACGGCATTCCCTCACGGTGACTTAGAGGAGGAAATCTACATGCTTCAACAAAAGGGGTATGAAGTAAAAGGTAAGGAGAAAATGGTTTGCAGATTAAAGAAGAGCTTGTATGGTTTAAAGCAAGCATCAAGAAAATGGTACTTGAAGTTTGATCGATGGATGTTGGATCATGGATTCACAAGATGCAACTCGGATCACTGCGTCTACACGGAGAATTTGGGAGATGGGAAATTCATCATCCTAATGTTGTATGTTGATGACATGTTGATTGCAAGTGCTAACATGCAAGACATCAAAGACCTAAAAGAGGAGCTGTCCAAATCTTTTTCAATGAAAGATTTAGGTGTTGCAAAGAGGATACTTGGTATGAAAATATCAAGGGATAGGACGAAGAAGACAATAAAGCTATCTCAAGAAGATTACATCAAGAAGGTACTAGAAAGGTTTGCAATGCAAAATGAAAAACCAGTTTCTACACCTTTGGCTGGTCATTTTAAACTAACGAAGGATATGTGTCCAAAGACACAAGAGGAGATAGCCTATATGTCTAAAGTTCCATATGCTGCAGCGGTAGATTCTCTAATGTATGCTATGGTCTGGACAGGGCCAGACATTGCACATGCAGTGGGAGTTGTGAGTAGGTTCATGGACAACCCAGGTAAAGAGCATTGGCAAGCTGTGAAGTGGATACTTAGGTATCTAAAAGGGACAACAACAAATGCTTTGTATTTTGGAGGAACTGATATTTTTCTAGAAGGGTATGCTGATGCAGATATGGCAGGTGACAAAGATACTCAAAGGAGCACTACTGGCTATGTGTTCACGGTTGGAGGCACAGCAGTAAGCTGGGCTTCAAAGCTGCAGAAAGTGGTTTCACTTTCTACCACGGAAGCAGAGTATTTAGCAATGACAGAGGCAAGCAAAGAAATTCTGTGGCTTCACAGATTCTTAGAAGAGCTTGGATTCAAACAAGACAATTGTGTCTTGTACAGTGATAGCCAAAGCGCTATCCATCTTGCAAAGAACTCAGCCTTTCATTCAAGGACAAAGCACATTGAGGTGAGATATCACTTCATACGCACTCTTTTGGAAGAGGGACAACTAAAGCTAGGAAAGGTGCATACAAGTGAAAATCCTGCAGACATGTTTACAAAGGTGGTCAACAAGGAGAAGTTGAGCTTTTGCTCATCTTCAATCGGCATTCAAGGATAAGAAGCCAGAATGGAAAGCAGTCACAGGTTTGGTTTGGAGATCAGTCTCCAAGTGGGAGATTGTTAGGTATGGAGCCTAATTTACCCTTGTAATTTTCTGTGGTAAAAGCGCACATTTGTAAGGCCCCCATTATGAGGAGAAGCCATCGTGCGTGAAGGAAAATCACTCACCGGAAACCAAAATTTTCACGGACAAGAATCAGGGGCAACTTTAAAGCCGGAATATTCTTTTTCGCCGGAATATTATGGCCGGACGGCGGCCGGAAAGTGGTCGAAAAACAACCGGTCGGTTGGCCGGTTGTCGGAAGTCAATGGCCGATGGCTGGTGGTCGGAAGTCAATGGCCGGTGGCCGAATTCAAAAGCGGACTTGTCTTCTCAAGGGCGGCCACACATGGGCGGATTGGAGGGTCTGATTTGGACTTATTCGCACAAGGGCGGCTACACATGGCTGTCTCTCATAAGAGAGGGCAGCCCTTTTGGCCTATAAAAGGAGGCCATTTATACACACATTTCATAGTGTGAAGTTGATGCAACAAGGTGAGTGTGAGGTGGTGAGAGTGAAGCAAAGCAGGAGCTCCATTAAGGGTATAATCCCTTTGTAAACTACTTCTTGTTTTGAAGTACTAAAGCCATTGAGTGGTTGCTTTCCCATGGACGTAGCCCACATTGGGTGAACCACGTATAGCGTGTGTACTCTCTCTCTCTCTCTACTCTATAATCTCGTGTATATAAATCTGTCTCTCTCCATTAAGTAATCTACTCAATTATCTATTTAGCTACATCTTATTTCCTAACAGCTACTTAAGGTGCATGGGAAGATCTTTGCTCCCAATGCGTATAGCCGAGACCTACAAGAACCTTTCCAAAAGGTTGAGGAGGCTATATACATCTCTCAACATAGGCAAAAAGCTGCTTCTAATAAGCACAAAAGTTCCTTAACATTCAAAGAAAATTATTGGGTCTTACTCAAGTTTCCCAAGGCTCGATTCAAGAAAACTACGGGTAAAATTCCTACGGGCCATCAAAAGTATTATTCTAAATTAGCAAAAAGATACTATGGTCCTTTCAAATCTTGAAGCCAATTAGTGAGATGGCCTATCAACTCAAGTTGCCCAACCATTGGCTCATACACAATGCTTTTCATGTGAGCCTATTTAAGCCTTACAAAGGAGAGCAACCAAGAGAACCAATTATTGAAGACCCCCCAAAGATCAAAGACAAGAAGAGGTGCTACAACCCAAAGTTATTCTTTGACATGAAGACAACGTGCTACAACATGGTAAGATTATCCAACAATATCTTTTAATTTCAAAAATTATCCTTTTGAAGGTGCTAGATGGATGCAAGCCTAACACAGCTTAAGGATAATATGAACCTTGTCAATGCTTACAATCCTTCACTAGAGTAAGCAAATGAAAACGCATTTTAAATGAAATTTTTTTTTGTCTTTAAGACTCATTCTCTTTTTTTTTGTGCACAAAATTTAAGACGTATGCATGCTTAGGATCATGTTTTTGGTGACGACGTCTCCCAAACACCAAGTAGAATTTGTCACTCTACTTTGGAACTATGATATGGGCTAAAGAGCATACATGCTTGCAGTAGCTAAGTCTCCCAAGCACCAAATGGATTAGTCATCCATTCTGGAATGATGTTGTAGGAGGATAAAAGGGGATCCTCTGCCCGCTAAGAAACATGGACTAATGACTAAGACTTTATCTTATTTACCTCATAGTTGAGGATGACTATCGTTTCAAGGGAGAGGTAATGTCATAAAATCTAATATCTAGCTTTATCCAAATGATTTCTCATGTTAAATTGATCATTTAATAAGGGAAGGTAAAAGGGGAACAAGAGCTAGAAGATAGATATGTGTTGTTAGACCTAACTCAGTACAGGGCCAAAAAGAGATGGTTACATCTTGATAGAGGCTCAAAAGGAGATGGTCTACTGAAGGACAATGTGCTAATAATGGAGCTTAAAAGACCTTAGGGTTAGCTTCATTAAAGACCTCCAAATGTTAGTGTTAAAAGTCCTTAGACCTTAAGCAGGCTAGGCATGTGCTTGAGGTGTTCAAGTCAAGGATCAGCCCTAAAGGTAGGGGCATGAGAGAGAACACTTACACACACACTCTCAAGGAAAGCCTAAAAGGAATTAAGGCCACATGTTAGGCCCCTAGAAATATTATCCTCATAATATGCTTAAATCCTATTGGATGACCTGTAGGAAGGTCCAAAGGAGAATTTAGATTCAATTAAATAATTAAGATTTTTCTCTTAATAGGGGAAAAGGAAGACGTTTGTCCAAATACTACAATTAATAAACTAAAGTCTTTCTCTTAAAATAGGAAAAGGAGGACATTTGTCCAAATGCTACAATAAAGAAATTAAAGTATTTCTCTTAAAAAGGGAAAAGGAGGACATTTGTCCAAATGCCACAATTAAGAAATTATAATTTTTCTCTTAAAAGGGGAAAGGAGGACATTTATCCAAATAATACAATTAAAGTAACTAAGGTTCTCTTAAAGGGGAAAAGGAGGGCGCTTGTTGTAATGGGAATGGCCTATGAACTTTGAGAATAGCGGATTAAGAAAATTAGAGTGAGCATTTTTGTGAGATTACTTTGAGAAGGGTGAACTTAATTGATGATAGCACCATAAACATAGTACTTAATTAACTTGGCATGAACAATACTTTTGCAAGAGAGAGAGAGAGTATTAGAGAACATGACAATTGTTAAGGACCGGATTTACTTGGATCCGGTCCCCCCTCCAAAAGCGTTTGTATTATAGATTCTCCCATCAAGAGAGACTTAGTACAATATAATCTTTGTGTTCCTTGTGACCTTGGTGATGCTATGAAGATGGAAAGCTTCATGCATCACGAGCATAACATAAACTTTTCAAAAAGCATTAACAATCACAAGCCTCAGTCCCAAGGCCTCAAACACCTTTGAAGGTGGACAGAGCTAGCGGGGAATGAGGGTAGGGAAGAGGAAGAAGAATCGTTCATAGGAGAAAGAAATAGTTCCTCACTTATCATCACTCTTCTTGCTTAGCATAGTAATGAAGATGCAGAAGATGGCAAGCTTAAGCATTGCAGCATGGCTCTTGGTTAGATTTTCATTCCATCGCCAAGAGTGTTGGTGTAGGCTCTCCACTTCTCAACAAGCTTGGACAACAAGCTTGGAGAAGGAGATGGAGCTCTTGCAATTTGCACTCCACACAATGAGAGAATGTGTGTGTGTGTGTGTGGGAGAGTATACCCCCCTCTCATGCTTGGTCCACACCTCTCTCTCTCTCTCTCTCTCTCTCTCTCTCTCTCTCTCTCTCTCTCTCTCTCTCTCTCTCTCTCGTGTACTATTTAATTATTTCATTTGGACATGTGTCCTCTTTTTCCGCTTTGAGAGAAAGAACTTCACTATTTATTTTTATGCATCTAAATTCTCATTGGACCCCTTTAAAACCTATCCAATAGGATTCAAGCACCTCATGAGGGCCACATGTGGAGAATCATTTGAACATGTGTTTTTTTATGCTTCTTAAGCCATTTGGTTTGAATTGAATACTTCAAGCCCTTAGTCAATTAAGCATGGAAACGTGTTATGCCTCTTGAGAGTTTATGTTTGAATTGAACATTTCAAGAACCTTAGTCATTTAAGCATGTGAGAAGCACCTCAAGCTTTTGGGCAAGGTTCCCACAAACACTTAGCAAGCCGACAAGCACCTCATGCTTGGGTAGGATTCCCAACTCAAGGTCAGCCCTAGCTTGCCTAAGGTCAAAGGACTTTCTAACACTAACTTTTGGAGGTCTTTAATGAAGCTAACCCTAAGGTCAAGGTCAGCTCTATCTTGCCTAAGGTCAAAGGACTTTTTAACACTAACTTTTGGAGGTCTTTAATGAAGCTAACCCTAAGGTCTTTTAAGCTCCATTAGATGCACGTTGCTCTTTGATAGACTACATCCTTTTGGACCCCTATTGAGATGTAACCATCTCTCCTCTTGGTCCCTTGCTGAGGTAAATCTAGAAGCACTTATTGCACATTGCTCTTTGGTAGACCGTCTCCTTTTGGACCCCTATTGAGATGCAATCATTTCTCCTTTTGGTCCCTTCTTGAGATAGGTCTAGAAGCACATATCTATATCCTAACTCTTGTTCCCCTTTTATCTTCCCATATTAAATGATCAATTTAATATGAGAAAATCATTTGGTAAAGTTAAATATTATATTTTATGACATTACCTCTCTCTTGAAATCATAGTAGTCTTCGACTATGAGGTACAAAAGATAAAGCCTAGTCATTAGTCCATGTTTCTTAGCAGGTATACGATCCCATTTTACCCTTCGACATCAGTTCAGAATGGATGACTAATCCATTTGGTGCTCGAGAGACTTAGCTGCCGCAAGCATGTCTACTCTTTAGTCCATATCATACTTCCAAAGTAGAGTGACAAGCTCTACTTGGTGTTTGGGAGATGTCGTCACCAGAAACATGATCCTAAGCATGCATACTTCTTAAATTTTGTGCACAATTGAAAAAAAAAATGAGTCTTATAAGACAAAAAATTTGTTCATTTAAAATGCATTTTCATTTGCTTGCTCTAGTGTAGCATTGTAAGCATTGACAAGGTTCATATTATCCTTAAGCTAGGTTCCTTGCATCCATCTAGCATCTTTAAAAGGATAACTATTAAACTTAATAAGATATCATTCGATAATGTTACCATTTCTTAGTACCTTGTCTTTGTGCCGAAGAATCAATTTGGGTTGCAACACCTCTTCTTGATCTTCAATCTCTGCGGATCGTCCATTATTGGTTCTTTTGATGGCTCTCCTTTGTAAGGCTTGAGTAAGCTCACATGGTTAGCATTTTGAATGAGCCAATGGTTGGAAAACTTTAACTAATAAGCCATCTCATTGATTGGCTTAAGAATTTAAAAAGAAAATACCATAGTATCTTTTTGCTTGTTTAGCATAAAATTCTTGGTGGCCCGTAGAATTCTTGCATGTAGTATGCCTTAGATGAGCCTTAAGAAACTTTAGCAAGACCCAATCATTTTGCTTAAAGGTGAAGGCTCTTCTGTGCTTATTAGTAGCAACCCTTTTTGCCTTTCTATGAGATGGATAAAACCTTTTTAATCTTTTGAAAAGATTCTTGTAATTCTTGGTTATATTCATCAAGATCTTCCCATATACTTTAAGTAGTAAGGGACTTTTGGATCTTCCCTCTTTAACCTTGAAAGGTGCTTTCCCCATAGAATGTTATACAATGTCATTGTATGCATACTCTATAAGAGGTAGGTACTTCTCTCGTTGAGAACGTTGATCTACTTCCATGATATAGTCTTTTAGTAGATTCAAGAATCGTTAGATTAGTTATTTCACTTTGGTCATCCATTTGTGGATGATATGCCAAAAGAGAAATTTAATCTACTTTCTAGATTCTCAAAGAGACCCTTCTAGAAATTACTGGTCATTGTAAGATCTTTGTCCAACACTATGGATGTTAGCAATCCATGATACTTGAAAATTTTAGATGTAAAGAGGATTGCCGATTGATGTGCCTTAATAGTCTTTTTGACAGGCATAGAGTGTGTTTTCTTGCTAAGCCTGTCAATTGAAACAATCCAAGTTTCTTCCCTCGATCAAATTTCAATTTCTGGTATACCACGCATTCTGAAACATACTCTTGTATGTTTACCTTTCATGGTAGACCAACAAAAATACATTTCTACTCCTCAAAGATTAGATTATGGAATCTTTCTTTGCCCCGCATAATGAGAAGCATGGGATTCATACATGACTTTCTTATTGTATTAGTGAGTAACACATAGCCTATTTCCGTTTGGAAGATAATCATCCTTCAAGGTGAATGATTCTTTTTTTCTTCCCTAATGCAAAGGCTGTAATTACCTACTTAAATATTGGTCAGTAGCATACTCATCTATCATAAAAGATAGATCATTGTGAGTTGCTATAGACACCACATTTACCGTTGTGCAAGTGCATCGACCACTTGATTGTGCTTGCCATCAATGTGAGCAATATGAAATTTAAATTGCGAAAGAAACTTTGCCCACCTCATTTATTTGTCAGAGAGCTTGGTTTGCGTCATGAAGTTCTTGAGACTGTGTGATCCATTCATAGGATGAATGGAGCCCCCAAGAGATAGTGCTTCTATATGTCTAGGACATGTAGAACAGTTAAAAGTTGTCCAAGACTTGTTCATTGGCATTGAGCCTTCGTCTCTAATATGCTATACATAGCATGCCCTTCTTGAAGCAAGACTACTCCAAGGCAATCACCACAAGCATCACATTGGACCTCAAATGGCTTTGAGAGATCCGGAAGCATGAGGACTGGTTGAGAGATAAGATTCTCTGTGAGCTTTTCAAAAGCATTTTGTTCTTTAGCAGTCCATGAGTATTTAACGTTCTTCTTTGTTAAGTCATGCAATGGTCCTGCTATTTGAGAGAATTTTCCTATGAAGCGTCTATAGTATGCAGACATACCAATAAAGCTTCTTAGCTCATGTAGATTCCTTAGATTAGGCCATGCTTTTATTACCTCCAACTTTGATGGATACATACGAATACCATCTTGAGAGATAATGTGACCTGAATATTGAATCTCTTGTAGAAAAAAAATCATTTTTCTTTTGATTAATGAAAAGCTTATTCTCTCTCACAACTTGAAAGATTACCTAGAGGTGTCACCTGTATTCCTCAAGAGAATTTGAGTGGCCTGAATATTTCTATCCATCGTGAGTTTGAATGCAGTTGGAGCATTTGTCAGACCAAAAATTATAACTTATCAAATAGATCTTCTAGCCACGGCACGAGAAATCTTTTTTCTATAGTGATCCTATTAAGTGTTCTATGGTCAACACACATGTGATATGTGCCAACTTTCTTTTGCACTAAAAATAATGGTGAACAGAATGGAGAGGAGCTAGGTCTCACCATCTCTTTTTCCACCAATTCATGCACTTGCCTCATGATATCCTCTTATTGAGCGTGTGAAACTCAATAAGGAGGTTTATTAGGCGGTGAGATTCCTAGTAGAAGCTCTATAGCATGGTCATCATCCCCTTGTTTTGGAGTTAGCTCACTAGGGATGTCATCAATGAAAACATATTGGAATCCATTTAGGAAATTAGACAACTCTAATTCCTCTTGATTCCCTTTATTGCTACTTGTGAAAATATTAGAATCATTTACAGATTCTCTAACAAAAATCATATACACAAAAATAAAGCTTTTCATTGAATTATCAAAAGTAAGCGTATTTACTAGGGATATGGTGTTCCCTAAATCATTAGAATCTATGTATATGCTCTTTTTCCTATAGGTGAAGTAGATTCTCCTTTCAGGGAACTTTATGTTGGTAGCCATGCGGTTGAACCACGATGCCCCTAGGATAACATCCTCATGTTGGAGAGGAGAGATAAAACAAGTCTTGTCTGTCGATGTATCTTTGGACATGAAGCCTCAACTTCCAAATCAAGGGAGTAACGGAGGCTTTCTATCCCTTGAAAGCTGTCTCAACAGTTACATTATCTCCATCTCAAAAGCTTGAATGCCCAACTTAGTGGACAACTCCGTTGGTATGAAGTTATGAGTAGAGCCAGGGTCAAACAAAATGAAGGCATCATGTTCCCTTACCTTTCCCCAAGCATAGGAGAGGGATGAGCCTTTGCAATGAGTATCCTCTTTTGGAGCTTCAACCATGGAAGCTCTAGGAGTGTCATTGCGTACATTTCTTTTGGGGAAAGAACGATAACCATGTCCTTGCTCCCCACACTTAAAATCATTTACGGTCTTTATGAAAGGCCTCTAATTCTTTGGAAGAGAGCTTATTTTTACCTTTGTAAGCTCATTTCTCCCTAACCTTGTTGTTGTTCGTGTTGGTGTTGACTTGGGAAGAGTTTTGAGCATTGCTCTTCCCTTTATATTCATTTTGATCCTTGTTTTCCATGGGCTTGAAATTTCTTCTCGCCCCTTGTTGGACGATAGTGCTAGGCGATTGTGAGTTGACATACTCGACCATTTCTTCAGGTAATACCGCACAAAATTTTTGCTTTTGTTCAGCGAAGTATATCCTTTGAAAGACTCTAGCTTTGAGTGGTAAATCCCAAAACTTGTCTACATATTTTTGGATAAACTCGTTGAAGAGTAGCTTCAAACTTCGCCATTCGCTGAGCACTTTGTCCTTGGCATCGCTTGCAAGAAATTGCTTCATGATGGAAACTCGTAGAGTTTCTTTGGGACCTCGCCATTTCCACGAAGGCTACCCCACCATTGACGAGTAGATTTCTGGAAGTGCATAGCTACATGGTGTAGCTTGGAGAACTCTGTGAAAACCTCGTCCCCAAAGGCCACATCAAATTGTTGGATGAAGGCGAATACTTTGTCTATGGCACCAAAGGTGCCATCATAGGTGAGAAAAGAGATACTCTTTCCTCCCTCTTTGAACTTCTTGAGCTTTCGTGGTCTTCGCCATGCAGGGTATGATTTGTGATGTCCTCCCCTTTTGTATTCTCTAGGAGAACAGCCATAGCTTTCGTCGGAAGAGGAGGAAGGTGAAGAAGAAGGAGAGAGTGACCTCTTCCTTTCCTTTTTCTTTGTTTGTTTCCTCTCTTCCATTTTGGAGTGACGAGGAGAAGGACTATGTGTTGATCATTTTCTCTTGGGAGAAGTTGGTGATAGTCTAGACCACCATCTTCATGGAGCCACATCTTTAGAGGAACTTAGGGATTCAATTCTTTCTCGTTCTTTGGATTCCTCCTCTCTTATGGGAGAGAGTCTTCTTTTGGGAGTCTCATCAAGAGGCCTCCCAAACTATCTCTCCTCTTGGAGAGGAAGGGAAACCCATAAGCATGAAGTTGTTGGGTAACTTCGACTTGCAAAGTAGGGTTGCCCAAGCTTGATGCAACCTAGTAACAAGATAACTGATAAACATGGAGACATCATGATTAGCACCTTCATGTGCAAAATCAAAGTTATCAATGTTCATTCTACTCTCTTGGTTATTGTCAGCCATGCTAATTATACTTATGTGTTTACTTTGGCAATTCAAAACCTTAGTTGCTACTCCTCTTAGCCTTTGAAAATAAGCACTTAAGTATCTACACCCACCGCTCAAATTGGTTAATTATAGAGAGTAGTGGAGTGGGTCTATCATAGCAGAATTGTTGAGGGATAGCTCCTTTCAGACTTCTTATGGCTCAATAATGATAAATTCGTAGGCAAGTCTAAAAAGACTCCATTATTAAGACCAAAGCTCTCAAGGTGTGCACCATATCCCACATAGTGGGCACAACAAAACCGATAATAGATCCTAGTCCCACTTACCCTAATATAATTAACAAAATCAACCATTAATAGGCTACTTAAGGACCTCTCTTCTTAAGCAAGAAAAGAGAAACCAAACGCTCTGATACCAATGTAATGGGAATGGCCTATAAACCTTGGGAATAGCAGAATTAAGAGAATTAAAGTGAGCATTTTTGTGAGATTACTTGCAGAACAATTACAATAGCTATTGGGAGTCACTATTAGATATATGTTAGGAGCCACTATTAGACATTTATTCGATATCTAATACCAAGAAATAAAGATCACAAATCTATCTAATAGATATTAGGTTCTAGCACATAGGTATTTGGAAACTATTAAATAGTATTTAGATAACAACAGCTATCTAGAAGCTATTGGAGAGATAGTGG
Organism: Adiantum capillus-veneris; assembly: GCF_014529385.1. Classification (NCBI taxonomy): domain Eukaryota; kingdom Viridiplantae; phylum Streptophyta; class Polypodiopsida; order Polypodiales; family Pteridaceae; genus Adiantum; species Adiantum capillus-veneris. Next base: position 111,887,663 of record NC_140943.1, on the reverse strand, counting down.
GATTCACTAATGGAGAGTTATTAGATAGCCAATAGCAAACAAGAAATATTACAAAGTTACCTCATAGATATTAGGTTCTAAAACATAGGTATATGACAAGGCTATTAGTAGACAATTACTAAATAACAACAGTTATCTAGTAGCTATTGGAGATCTATTGGGATTCACTAATAGAGAGTTTTTAAATAACCAATAACAAAGAAGAGATATTAAAAATATCTCTCATAGATATTAGGTTCTAGCATATAGATATTTGATACCTATTACCAAACATTCACCCATCAATATCTATGAAAAATATTTCACCAGTTATCTAGTTCTATCACATAGCTAGTAGGTAGCTATCAACTAGATATTTGATAGCTAGTATTACATAGCTTTTTTCCATCATTATGTGTTGGAAATCTATCTACAGTCTACCAGCTTGCCATGTAGTGTGTTGAAAATATTCTCTATGAGCATGTCTAAACATGGCGTTGGTGCCTTGTGGGTTTGGAAATCCTTTAGTAATGGATGTTGAATTAGCTGATTGAAGATGTCTTTCTTACTATCCTATGTCCATTCCATTTTTTGTTGAAGAATATATTGCACAATCTCTTTGATTACCTTTGATCTTGTGACATCATTGTCTAGGGGTCCACATAGGTCAACACCTATCACATCTTTGAAAGAGACGGAACCAAGAAGAAATGTCAAACTTGGGAAAAAAATGACTTGACTAGGACATGGAGGCACGCCAAGAGGTTGTCAGGCTCTTGTCTGAACACAAAACCTTCCACTAAGATGCTCAAATTATACTCAATCCACCTAAATCTTTGATCCTCTTCTCCGGACCTCTCACCTAACTACATGCAAATCCGTGAACAACTCATCTCCAACTGACTCCAACCTTCATAAGCAACATATTTGGACTATGTGGAACAAGACTAGGTCATCAAACTTGCAATAGGGCTCATGTAAAAATCATGATTTTCTTACGGCAGCCTAATGCACATAAGCTTTTTGGAATCTAAATATGCCTATGAAGTTCTCCTAAGTACCGAGAATCACATGCAATTGATGGATTCTCACTACGACACTCGAATAGAGACAAAAGTCACCTGGAAGTCCATAGATGAAGTTGCTTGGTTTTTGCATGACACTCGCAATGTAGTTATCGTCACAGAGAGCTTGATGAGACAAACACAATGGTGCCCTTGCAAATCCAATGTGACAATCATGTCATGTGGTATGAGAGATTAAAAAACACAATGGAATAGAGAATACATGACGTACAATGCAAAACCTTTTCTCCTTCTTCATAATAATCATCATATCAAAAGCATTACAAGATTTCCTTTTATACGTGGCTTGGGGTTTTCTGGTAAAAAAGCAACATTTTCTATGATCTCATAAAAAATTACATTTGGGTAGAAATGCAGATTGTGGAAGAAATCAACATCTCTAGAGATTACACTTGTAGCTACATAGGAGATAGAATTAATAAAAGAATATCTATTGGAATCTTTCAAAACTCCCCCTCTCTAATTTCATGTCATCCCTGACATGAGTCAAAAGCGTGGTTTTTGGCGGACGTAAGGGCGTCGTGTGAGGTACCGGGTTGATTCTTCTTGTAATCCATCTTGACATACCCTTGCTAAATATCTATCTTCAGGAGCGTATGGCCCCAAAGTGTCAACAAATAGTAGTTCCATTGCGTGGTAGCTTACAAAGTACGCTCGGATGTTGCTGACCTCAGGCCCAAACAGGGTAGTGTTGAGTGTGGAAAATCTAGTGTAGAAGTGTAAGGTCCCTCCATAAACCCTAGAGCCATTCAGAACTTTTTTCAGCCTAGAAAATTATTTAGAAAAAGCAAGACCGACAAAGAAGTCATGCCGACAATGAGACTTTACTCCAGATGAATAGAGAAGGATATTCCGGATAAGAAATCACGTCATCCCTATATTTTTCCAAAAAGATCAAGATTATTTTTATACTTCTTCGTCAAAATCCGCGTGGGAACTGATCTAGATCGAGAACTGGGAGGAAAAAGGGACTAATTTGATTGGAAGATAAAGTTAAGAAAGTAACAATTGAGAAGAAAATTGGGGTCCAATAGCAATTGACAAGAGAATTGGTGTCCAATAGGAATTGAGAAAAGAATTGGGGTCCAATAGCAATTGAGAAGAGAATTGGGGTCCAATAGGAATTGAGAAGAATTCTACCCACCATTTCCTATATAAGCACCCCCTCTCCTTTGTAATTTTACACACATATTGCTAAGCTACTTACATACTTGCCATGCTCAAGATTACGCTTAAGTAAATCAAGGTTTCCATTAAATCTTGCTCTTGCTCTCTCCCTCTTTTGAAGGCCAAACCCTTGAGGGTTTTGTGAAGAAGCTCCTCTCTCCTTCCTCTTCACCCTAAATCCCTTTCCTTCATCCTTGAGCCTCACATCCTTCAAGAAGGATTTCAACCCCACTCCCCTCTTGTTTAGAGGAGGTAATCTTCATTTCTAGTAGGATTAATTAATCCATGTGTTTTAATACTAGGAAGGTTTATGTGCATCATTTTAGGTTTAAGCTTTAATGGTAACCTTGGAATTAGGGTTAAGTATTAATGGTAGTTATGCATCATTAAGTAAAGCTTCAAAGGTAGATTTGCACTCATAAGCTAAGCTTTAATGGTAACTTTGCACTTAGGGGTAAGCTTTAGTGACTACCTTGTATTTTGGGTTTAAGCTTTTATGGAAACCTCGCAATTAGGGTTAAGTGATAAGAGTATCTATGTATCATAAAGTTAAGCTTCAAAGGTAGAGTTGCACTCGTAAGCTAAGCTTTAATGGTAACTTTGCACTTAGGTGTAAGCTTTAGTGACTACCTTGTATTTTAGGTTTAAGCTTTAATGGAAACTTCACAATTAGGGTTAAGTGATAAGAGTATCTATGCATCATAAAATTAAGTTTCAAAGGTAGATTTGCACTCGTAAGCTAAACTTAAATGGTAACTTTGCACTTAGGTGTAAGCTTTAGTGACTACCTTGTATTTTTAGATTTAAGCTTTAATGGAAACCTCGCAAGTAGGGTTAAGTGATAAGAGTATATATGCATCATTAAGTTAAGCTTCAAAGGTAGATTTGTACTCATAAGTTAAGCTTTAATGGTAACTTTTCACTAAGGTGTAAGCTTTAGTGACTACCTTGTATTTTTAGGTTTAAGCTTTAACGGTAATCTCGCAATTAAGGTTAAGTGCTAAGAGTATCTATGCATCATTAAGTTAAGCTTCAAAGGTAGATTTTCACTCATAAGCTAAGCTTTAATGGTAAATTTTCACTTAGGTGTAAGCTTTAGTGACTACCTTGTATTTTTAGGGTTAAGGTTTAATGGTAACCTTGTAATTAGGGTTAAGTGCTAAGAGTATCTATGCATCATTAAGTTAAGCTTCAAAGGTAGGTTTGCACTCTTAAGCTAAGCTTTAATGGTAACTTTGCACTTAGAAAAAGTTTGGAAAGACAAGCTTGCAATTTAGGGTTTAGCTTCCATGGTGACCTTGTGTGATTAGGGTTAAGCTTCCATGGAAACCTTGTCTCATTAAAGAGAGAAAGGTTTAGTTTCATTATGGTAATCAAGCTTAGGGTTTGCATGTCTCTTTATGGTAGGAAGAATGTATGGTTATAATCCTTTCTTTCCAAGCTTTAATGGAAAGCTCTAGATTCTCATTTTATCCCCAAAGCGAGCTTTAATGGAAAGCTCGAAGACTCATAAATTATAGGACGACCTTCTAGCTTCCTAAAATGGAAAGCTAGGCACCATAAGAAAAAAGTAGTTGTCTAAACTTGATATAAGTAGTTCAATTTTTGGTATTGAAGAGTATTTCTAAAGTTGTCAATTTCAAGTTTGTTTGCAAATACGGGATGGGGGAGATAGGGGATAACTTCGCGGAATTGATCTCCGTGTTGTTGAACCGAAAACTCTACAAGCTTCCATGGAGATACCCCATGGATGGCAAAGGATTGCAAAAACCTCAGAATCGTACAAAACGGGGATTGAACTTAAAAAGTTGGTATTTCCAAAGAGACATTAACCATCAAATGCCTATGGCAAAAACTCGCTTGTATTTTCTAAATAAACTGGGCTGGTAGATAATTAATGAAAGTAGGAATTAAGGTTGATAAATGAATGAACTTGGAAATAGCCAACTAGGAGTTAAAAAGGAATCTCGAGAGGTGATAGGGATAGCCCATTGCAAAACATAGATTTAACTAGGAGTTTTGAAGATTGTCTGGAAATGACCGGAAACCAAGATGGATCTTCTTGGGGTCAATTTGATTGAAAGGCCTTCCCATTGAGAGGATTCTCTTGGGGAACTTGATAGAGATTGTCCCTTTTCGGCTAGGGGAGCGTAACCGGCAAGTTGTTATGCCTAGTTCATTCATGCTCGAGGGATAAGGGATGAATGGGTTTGTTTTATTTTTGCCCAACCGGGTGAAGTACCCGCGGTTTCTTATTGGAAAACGGTCATAATCCGGGTATGGCATGATGCCAATAGTTGGATGAGAAGGTCATACTCAGGGAGGATGATGTCAATTTAATTAAGAAAATTTGTTCAATTTGGTTGCTTAAAAAGGAACTGGAAAGGCTAGGAATATAGGGTCTATTATGTGCATCAAAATGCTTAGGAAGTAATGATTGAACTACTTGATGAGCCTTTTCCAAACACTTAACTCTGGGAAATATTGTGAAGGTGCTGCCATTTTAATGGCTTGTAACCGATTATCTTAGTCCTGAATGGGGAGGCAAGATGAATTGGTTGAAACTAAATGTGCTACATGATTAGTTAGGAAACTAGTTACAAGCTAATTATAGCAAATAAAAGAAAGAAAATGAATTTAAAAGTTTCTAAATAAAGATATGGTGGGAACAACCAGATGAATTTCCCTGAACGAGGGTATGCAACAGATTGCATGCTGCTTGTTGTCTGATGATGTCTGATAGACTATTGTCTTCCTGATTTTGTAGTAGTTAAGTACTACCTCAAGAAGGGATTTTCATGAAATGGTTTGGTGGGTGGGCGGATCCGAAGGGTCAGATGGCCGGATGTTGATTTAAAAAAATTATGTTAAACGCTAGGACTACGTGGGATAAAAATGTGTAATCGGGGATGAGCAAGACCAGGTAGGATTGCAAGATCCCTCTTCTTAGGGGAAAGTGATAACTGCCGTGCCTGCTTGTCAGGAAAAAGGAGTTATCACCATGAACCAAGGGAGAACAAGAAAGCAAGAGCGGATCCTCAAGTTAAAGATCAAGAGAATCAAGACTAAGAACTACGATTTTGGGTGCGGAAAGCTGTGAAGGACAGATTGATTATGAGAAGCGGATAGAATCGTTGAATGATGGGATGTACCCCCTTGGGTTGGCATTCAAGATAGACCGGAGTCATGTCTGAGTGTCGGTCCCAAGTGGGAGGGATGCCTACAAATAGATCTACGTCATTCCCTAGAACGGTCTAGAGGACTGAGGGAGGTGAGTAGGGCCGAGTCTGGGTATGGCCCTCACAAGAAGGCTTCTTCGAAGGTGCTCATCAAATAAGATGGCATGAACATCAAGCAAGAAAAGAAGCCAAGCAAGATATACTCATCGGGCTACTAGATGAGATCATAAACATAACCCTTATTTCCTTTGGGGTAAGACATTCACGGTGTTTCTGATAGCCATGGTTTATGTCACATAGTGGTGCATGCAACCATCATTCTATAGAATTTTTGTAGCATTTGGCAGGACAGGTCTAGAAGACCTTCATATATTCTAACAGTTGCCTGCAAAGTGTTGAGCATGTATTTCTCATCCATTCTTTGCTTGTCTTTGGTCCATGGAAGAACTGGGTAGTTTAGCTAGTTGCGATGCTCTTTCTTGATGGCTTCTTAGTGAACCTATGTTTGCACTCTGGTTATTGTGATAAAAATGTGACGTCCTTTTCAATGGCTGGTTGTGCTTTGACCATATGAATCATATACTCAAAATGTTTCTCTAGCCATGCCAGCCTCCATTTAGGTTGTTATTCTTGCGGTTGGACTTCAAGAATTTCTTGTTCTATGTCTGTCTTCTTACGAATGCACTCATACTTTATTAGTGGGTCTTCATTGATTGTAGAGGGTCAGAGGAGATGCAGGATGGCTGAATGGAGAATACGGATCTCTAATTTCATGGTTTTTTCCATTGCTCTTCTTATGTCCCTTGTATCCTCTCCTTCAGCTCTATGATGGCTTCTTCAGTTAGCCGATATGATCTTTTGCTGACCGTGTCAGTCACGATCCCTCCTCTCTCCTCTTGGGTGTTGTGCTGCTTTCTAGAACATCTTGCATTGATTGATGTTTCCCTTTATCTTGATCTTTGCTAGTTAAAGGGCAATTGTCTTGAGACGGTGACCCACCCCCACTGTTGATTTGGTTGTGGTTGATGGCTGGCATCTTGCTCTCTTTGTGTGTCACCCGGATGTCCTTGGTCATCATGTCCATGCTCATCTGTGTCAATAAAATCTAGTTGGCTGGTAATTTGACTTTTCCATTAAAGCATCTATTTGTGCTTTCTTTTAGATCCACTTTGTAAATGAGCCAAGGACTCTCCTACCGTTGCACCTCCAAGGAAGGTACAAAGAAAGATATCAACTACTCTAATCATAGCTCAAGCGAAAGTATCAATTGAGAAAGAAGTTGAAGCCACCCAACCTTCAACACGAGAGGTAGTCAAACATGTTGCTAATCCGGTAAGATAAATTTATAATTTTTCATTGTTATACATGCTGACCTGGTAATTTAAGCTTAGCAATTCCCTTAAGTCTTCTATGAAACGTGATTATATCACAAGAAAAAAGCATATGATTTTGTGGAGTAGTAAAAGAGTTGTTTGATAAATTATTACTATTTGATAAATTGTTATTGTTTGATATTAGGAGTTATTTGATCATGTGTGAAGAATCACTTAAAGTAACAATTGTTGAAGGAATATCTTTTTTCTACATAAAACTCTCAGTTAGTGAGATGATCCTACGGTTAGCAAAGATTACGTTGAAGTTATCAGATCTCTTTTTTGTCCCTTATGTCTAGCAAAGATGTCGTGTGGTTAGCGAGATGTCCCCCTTGCGGTTAGCAACTGGGGAATTTTGCACGTTTTGCAGTTAGCAAATAAGTAAATCCTTTGCAAAGGCTTTGTTGGTTAGACAAAGAAAGTCCACGAGTAGTGGCAAACTCATAAGAAAATTAGATACTTCCTTTTGTTGAAATATAGGGTTGTTTTCATTAGACCATGTTTGAGAATAAATTGTTTGGGTGATGTTTGAAGGATTGTATGAAAGAACCTATGCCCGGAATTAATAAAGGAACCCTGTTTGTACATGTAAAATGATCTGGAAGTAAAAAACAATAGGAACGGGTGAGTGCGGTATGGAAAGTGGGAGACTAGTATCCAAACAAAACTATATCTATGGAGCCAATTAGTCGTGTACTTTTCACAAGACTACTAGTTAGATAAGAATAAGTCTCATATCATATTTAGGACTTATGAATGGTAGCCGTGCCTCTTCAATGTGGGAAAAAAGGTAGTGTTTATAGATCCTAGGTATGTCAATGATATTTTATCTTTATGATATACGAATTAGCTTCGATAAGAATCCTTCAATTTATCGATCTGGCTGGCAGTGTATGACCCTTACAAGCATGATTGCAATGGATAGAGGACTTCTTCTCTTCTATTTCTCATGTCCTTGCTTGGTGGAATTGGAGTAGAGTGTCATCAATGAAACTGGAGAATAAAGGAAGGCCAACTATCAAGTCATCCCAATATTCCGGATTTGGGACCTCACAATTGGTATCCGAGCATTAGGTTTAAAGTTTTCATTGGCTACCTTGAGCTTCCTTGTGTGTATGGTTTTCTATACCCATGGCCTAGTCCACCAAAATATTATGACAAGCTAGCCAATGTGTATCATAGTTATGGTTGAATCGTCCAATATCATTTTGCGCATGGAGAGACCTTTGTAAAAACCCCTACATGATATTTTGATGATTTTATGCAAAAGAGATCAAGTTTTTTTTTCTTCAAAAAATTTGTTTGAATGGTTAAGTCATGTAATTGAGTTTTTAATGGATTGATAAGTCATGACTGGTTAATTGATGTGATTGAGTTTTAATGGACTGGATAAGTCATGATTGGTTAAGTCATGTAAAGGGACTCCTAGTGGACTAGATAAGTCTAAGTCTCAAAAATACCTCAGTGTTTTGAGTTATTATAAACATTGATGTTAATATATGCATACACTCAGGGGAATTCCAAAATCACTCCTATATTGGAAAACCCTCAACATGATACTATTTACACGGAGATTTAGGAAAAGAAGTTGTTGCTCAAACAAATGCAACCACCTTCTTTTAAAGGAGAGGGTGGTGATATTGAGAAGGATGCGGAAGTATAGATTGAAGCTATGGAGCCACAAAGACCACCCCTACAAACATAGCGATGCTAGGGATGTTTCGCCTCTCAGGGGAAGAAAAATTATGGTGGAAACAACATTGCCATGACATGGGGGTATTGGAAAACTAGTTGGAGGGAAATTAAGCAAGCAGTCAAGGAAAGATACTTCCCACTTGCCCGTGAAGCGATAAATACAAATGATTTCTTTAGCTTGAAACAATACAGCATATCACCACCCCTACAAACCAAGCAATGCTAGGGATGTTTTGCCTCTCAGGGGAAGAAAAATTATGGTGGAAACACATCTCCATGACATGGGGGTATTGGAAAACTCCCATAGTTGGAGGGAATTAAGCAAGCACTGAAGGAAAGATACTTACCTCCTACTCATGAAGTGATAAAGATGAATGAGTTCTTTAGCTTGAAACAATATAATTTATCCCTGGAAGAGTACTACTCAAATTTTGTAAGTCTTAGACATTACCCATCGTGAATGACCATAGAGCAATCAATAGCCCGTTTTTTTCAAGGTTAAATAGAACCAATTAGCTCGCAATCAGAAGCCATGAAACCTACCACTATACAAGATGCATTACTACGAGCTAAACCCTTAATGAAGGAGCAAGGGTTTAGAAGGAGATTCAAACTAAATCAAAGCTTCAATGGTGCAAGACAACCAAGGAGATTTCCCAATGATAGACAACCACAAAGAACTTATGCCACTAATGGCCAAAATCCTCCACGCTTGGATGCTCAATGCTTTGAATGTGGAGAGTCTAGAAATTACCAGAATGGATGTCCATGCCTAGCTAATAGAGTAGCAATAGCAATAAAAGCAGATCAAAGACACCACCCTTTTGGACATAATGGTGGGCAAGGTGGTGGACGAGGTAGAGGACAAGGAAGAGTAGCAATGGCCTTTGGAAGAGTTCAAGGTAGGAACACCCATGCACATGCGGCCATAGGAGAACCTACCCTTCATGAAGAAGAAGAGAAAGAAACCATTTATGCAGCTATTGACAATCCTGGAGCTCAAAGACAATTTGTTGTTATTCAAACACCATCCACCCATCAAGGTAAATCTTTTAATCTCCTCATCGATCGTGGCAGTACTTATTCTTTTCTATCCCCAAGATGCTTGAAAAAGTTGAACCTAAATTCTTAAAAAACTAAACCTATGACAATAAATGGGAAAACTATGGCATCTCAACATTCTATGAGAACCCTTGATTTTGCACTAGGAGTGCGCGCTACTTCAGCTTTCTTTAGAAATGATGGTATTCTTGGGATGGATTGGTTATCTAAAAATTAGGCTAGCATCCATTGTGACCAAGACAATTTGAGATTTGGAGATAATCAGGCAAGAAAAGTCGAAGTATAGGGGAAGAATGGGATTCTAAAGATTCAATTAGTTAAAGCTAACCGTCTACTCAAAGGTATGAGAGTTAGACAATCAATATTTGTGGTCTAACTGAATAAGGTTGATCCAAAGTCAATCAATACAAAACCCTCTTGGTTTTCTGAATATTCAAATGTCTTTTCCAAAGTCCTCACCACTCTTCCTCCAAATCAAGATATTAATAGAGATTCTCCCAAGAAGCAAACCTATATCAAAAGAGGCCTTATAAAATGGCACTATTATAGGCCATTGAATTTAGATCAAGTTGGGGAGTACCAATAATCTCCCAAAAGAAGAAAGATAGGACTCTATGACTCTGCATTGCTTACAAAGGACTAAACTAGTAACAATTAAGAGCAACTATCGTATACCACAAATTGATGAATTGTTGGACATGCTACATGGTTCTAAGGTCTTCTCAAAGATAGAATTAATATCTAGCTACTATCAAATATGAATAAAGGAATCAGATATCCTAAAGATAGTCATTAGGAAATGGACTCATATTTGGGTTGTTTAGCTCTAGTAAGAGAATGCTCCATAGCCAATACAAAGCAGGCTAACGTTACATAGAAAAAGCCTTTTTTCTCATTTTGAAAATGTCCATGAAAACCATTTTGGTAAAATTGTCACTATCACCATAAAAGTAAGGCACTTGATAGTGACATCTTGCACAAGCATCGAGCGTATTTTTGTGACCCGCTATTGCTATCCTATAAAGTGAAGTACTTGCATGTTTGCATCTTGCACAAGCATCAATCACCTTTCTATGAAGTAGTTGTAATTAAAATTCGAACGGATTGTACTTGATAACGATTGATAGGTGCTATTTAAGACTATAAAGGGGTCAAAACCAAGCGAATAGAGGTCCTTGAGGGGTCTCTAGGGCCTCTATTTGCTTGGTTCTAACAGATTTCAACGTTTTAAAGTGATATCCTAAATTTTTTGGACTTTCCAGATGCATCCATGGTATTCTTTTTGTATTTTGAAAACATCTCTTATGTGTTTTCTACTTCACTCATTAAGATTCATAGACATGGATTTTTGTGTACACTTAAGTTGGGCTCTTGAAAAGCATTTTGTACGAGCATGCATTTAAGTGATCGAGCAAACTTTTATGTATGTACTATAAGAAAACTAATTCCAAAAAACTACTTTTGTATTTTCCAGAATTACCTCTGTTTATGCTGAGTTGGTGTTTCTTATAGGACCCAAAATTGAGTCCAAGTTTCTCCTAATGTTTCAACACCCGATATGGCCATTTTGAATTTATAGTAATGTCATTTGGTATGAATAATGCTCTAGCTACATTCAATAGATTGACGTAGGATATCTTCTGACCATACCTATATGATTTTGTCCTTGTTTTATTTGATGATATTCTAATATACTCAAAGGATGAAGAAGAACACGAAGGCCACTTGAGAAAGGTGTTGGACATCCTTCGACAACACAAGCTATATGCAAAGATGAGCAAGTGTTCATTCTTCTCTCCAAGGATTGAATATTTGGAATTTATTGTTTTGCATGAAGGAATCTCAATGGACCCCAGTGCTAAAGTTCGAGACTTTGTTGATGGCCGCAACCATTTAGTGTAAGTGAGCTTAGAGGATTCTTGGGAATCACATACTGGTATATAATATTTATAAACAATTATGCAGTGATTGCTTCACCCTTGACCAACCTTTATAAAAGATTATGTAGTGATTGCTTCACCCTTGACCGACCTTTTAAAGAAAGGGGCAAAGATAAGTTGGGAACCATTTCACCAAGAAAGGTTTGACTAACTTAAGCAATATGTGACTACAACACCGTGCCTAACACTACCAGATCCCAATGAGGCATTTGAAGTTGTCACTAACGCTAGTGGAATAGCAATTGAAGGAGTATTAGTTCACAAAGGCAAAGCAATAGCTTTCACCTCACATAAGCTTAAGATCCATGAAAAGAACTATCTAACCTATGTCCTTGAACTATTGGTTGTCATTCATGCTCTAAAGCTATGGAGACACTACTTAGTGGGAAGGAAGTTTCAACTTATAACCGACCATAAAAGCTTTAAATAGATCTTCACCCAAGAAACCTTGAATATGCGACCGACGCGATGGATAGAACTTTTGCAAGAGTAAGGCTTTGACATTATCTATCACCATAAGAGCACAAAGGCAGACCAATAGCTTTCACCTCATGTAAGATTAAGATTTATGAAAAGAACTATCCAACCCATGCCCTTGAACTATTGGTAGTCAATCATGCTCTGAAGCTATTGAGACACTACTTATTGGGAAGGAAGTTTCAACTTATAACCGACCATGAGAGCTTTAAGTAGATCTTCACCCAAGCAACCTTGAATATGCGACAAAGGCGATGGCTAGAACTTCTACAAGATAATGACTTTGATAATTCACGCAACATGCCTACAACGGGTCTCGCTCGGTCTTACCAATGGTTTCAAATGGCCAGTCCTATACATTTTCTCAAGCTCACTCATGTGCACACATAGAAGCCCAAGAATCCCCATAATAATCTTGTCAGGAATCTATTTTCCCATGTCAACATAACTCTTATATAATCATCCCCACATTTGGCATACATGTCGACCAAGGCAACGCCAAGCATGAATTTTTATTTCAACAACCCCTGAATAAAAATATCATCGTGGATTCCTTTGCCCATATCAACATCTTGTGTAATGGCTCCACAACGAGAGAGAGAGAGAGAGAGAGAGAGAGAGAGAGAGAGAGAGAGATAGAGAGACGCTCTGTCGGCATCAATAGCGCTCTAATATGCTACTGCTTTAAGTGTCAGCTGCAATAGCTAGTTTCTCAAGGCAATTGTTCCATTTCAAGTGGCGGGGGAGAAGGACCTTTGAGGCTTCCGATGCTTGTGGAGGGCTTCAAGTAGGTGTAGAATAATCAAGCCAACGTGTCTCTCTACAATTCCTATGACACTACTACGCTCCACCCTACCTTCTACTAATCCATGCACACAATCCTGAGGGTGGCTCAAATGTGCCATCCTCTGTGCAAGCAATCCGTCTAGAATTGTCCACTCCCTCTCATGCTTCAATGATCGTGGATGGCAATAGGACGACGTCATCCCATAGCCACAAATGTCAAGCTAGAGACAGAGAGAGAGAGAGAGAGAGAGAGAGAGAGAGATGTGTGGAATATCAAGAGACTACTCACCCTTCTAGTTTTTCAAGCTGTAGGACTCTCTCTCTCTCTCTCTCTCTCTCTCTCTCTCTCTCTCTCTCTCTCTCTCTCTCTCTCTCAAACACACACACACACACACACACAATTTCTTATTTGCCTCCAGGTGGTTGGGATGGCGCTTCACCTCCACACACTTGTTCACCTTCCCCAGCCTCCACCTCTTCCCGATCAACTTTATCGACGCTCCACCCCTCCTCACTCCCCACTTTTTTGTAGATATAGCCATGTGGCTATGCCTGCAAGAGGATCTCCAATATAATAGAGTAAAAACACGATGTTTCTTTCCTTGTTTTCCCATTTTTTAGCTAATTTTTCTCTCGTAAGGTGCACTGTGCTATCATGTTAATGCTTAACGTGAGTTCGATGGGGGGGGGGGTTAAATAAAAAATTTTAGGCAATTTGATAGAAAGACATTAAAATAAGGGGTTTCTATATTCAATTTATTAAAAAAAACTAAAATAAGGGGTCATTTTATTCATTCAAACATGTTAAAAGAGGGGTTTTTTAAATACCCCGTGAATGCACATTATATAGGGAGATACTAAATGATGAACTGCTTGAGATTTTTCTCCGTACCCATTCACATTTCTACTTTTGCAAGTGCAAGAACATTTGTTGTTCTTTTGAATGATTAGAAGAGCTGACAAATTTTGCTGCTATGGAAAGTTTCAAAGCATGGAAAATGAAGAGTCAAGGACTCAGGAGGTGTAGAGAGAGAATGATTTGAGCGTGACAACAGCGTGTGGTCTCTGAGAGAGAGAGAGAGAGAGAGAGAACTTCATGAATTTGTAGATGTGACAGAAGATGGCAATGGTATAGTGGGGGCCTCGGGGGAGAGAGAGAGAGAGAGAGAGAGAGAGAGAGAGAGAGAGAGAGAGAGAGAGAGAGAGAGAGAGAGAGAGAGACAGATTCATGAATTTGTAGGTGTGAGAGAAGATGGCAATGGTATAGTGGGGGCCGAGAGAGAGAGAGAGAGAGAGAGAGAGAGAGAGGGGTGGGGGGGGGGGGGGGGGGGGGGGGGGCTCTGTTGTTTTTTTGAATGATTGGAAGCGCTGACAAATTTTGCTACTATGGAAACTTTCAAAGCATGGAAACAAAGAGTCAAGGATTGAGGAGGTGTAGAGAGAGAATGAGTTGAGCGTAGCAACAACGTGTGGTCTCTAAGAGAGAGAGAGAGAGAGAGAGAGAGAGAGAGAGAGAGAGAGAGAGCTTCATGAATTTGTAGATGTGAGAGAAGATGGCAATGGTATAGCGGGGGCACCGAGTGAGAGAGAGAGAGAGAGAGAGAGAGAGAGAGAGAGAGAGAGAGAGAGAGAGAGAGAGAGAGAGAGAGAGAGAGAGAGAGCGAGAGAGAGAGAGAGAGAGAGAGAGACAGAGAGAGATAGAGATAGAGATAGAGATAACTTCATGAATTTGTAGATGTGAGAGAGATGGCAGTGGTATAGCAGGGGCCTCGAGGGGGGGGGGGAGAGAGAGAGAGAGAGAGAGAGAGGCTCGGTCTCATATAAGGTGCCTTTTTTGCACAACGTGCGCTCAGCTCTCATCTCCCAACTCCCATCTCTTCACATTCTCTCGTTTGCCTCCCTTTTGGCTCACAACGCTTTGCTCTCCTTGTTGAATTCCGGCCCATCACGACACCTTATAGCCGCAATTTTGTATTTAGTGCCACATGGCACTGCCTAAACTCCCTTCTCCATAATAGAGTAAATAGATCTATCACCCTGGAAAGGAAAATATGGTTGCAGATTAACTCTTTCAAAAACCCTTTTTGAGCTTCACATCTATACCCAACAACCCAATCATTGAAAGGATTAAGGATTAAGTGATACAACTCCCAGTAAAACGGAGAATAGAGTGTCAACTCCAGATTTAAAAAAATTGTTTTAGTAACAACAATTTTGTTGTCAATATTAAGGTACTCCAAAAAGGTTGGTTCAATCTTAAGAGTATCAGGATAGATTAACGTTAAGCATTGTGCAAAGCTGAAATTGTTTAAGATTAGAAGATCATCCATATATCTATAAGTGTGCTGAAATTGTGTAAGATCAATGGTAGTGTCAGTTGTCTCCAACTGTTTAAGTACCCATTTATACTACAAAAAAGCCAGGTATAGATTGCACATGACTGGTGAACATGAGAATCCCATCGAGATACCATGGATTTGTTGAAAGCATTGCTCACCTAACATAACAAAGAAATTCCGAAATAGCAATTCAATAATCTCCATTAGATTATAGAGATTATAATGGGTGGGTGGTCCTTTTTGTATGTTTTTTACCCTTGGGCTTCTAGCTAGTGAAATAGTTTGGTGTCCCATCTCATTCCTCCTTGCGAAAAGCATTTTGCCAATCTGCTGTAGAACAAAGAAAAGCCCAAAAGGCCCAAAGAGGGATATGTTTTCATAGCATTGTGTGATATCATCTGAAAACATTGAAACTATTAGCAGCGGCTAACACAGGTGACACCAAATATGTATCAAGCGAGAGATATCTATGGATGTCACAATATTTCCCATTCATTTTGTATAAGTCTTGGGCTAATGTAGGAGTTCCAAAGTTGTATGAATCTATGCTAGAGAGCTCAACTTTATCCCATAGTTGAAGGGTTTGAGGCCCAAAGCTATAAAAGATCCCTATGCTTAATGAGTAGTCATTCTTGGGTGAGGATGCCTCTTTGTAGAGTGGATGGTCATGAGGTTCATGGGCTTTCCATGCCCATGGAGCTCTTGATTTCTAATAATCAATTACACTTTCTTTCTTATTAGTCTTCTTTGTTTGATTGTGTGGAGTGAGATTGTATTAGTGTGATGGTAGATCTATAATCCCTTTTTTGAGTTAATCTATTCTATCCACACCATTGGCCATGGTGTGTGAGGGCTATGCCTTCCTTCTTTTCATCTCTCTCTACAAGGTGCGGTTAGTATGTGTGCATACGTAGTTGCATTGAGGGGTTGTGCCGGAATGGACACACTAATGCGGAGTAGGTATGTTAATTGCATGCTTGTGTAGTTTTGATTAAGAGTTTTGAATAAGAGTGATTGATGTGAGAGGTTAATTTCAACCACATGATTGTGTAAAAGTGAGCAGTGAGTAGGAAGGTGTTGTTGATTAGAGGAAGCCCCTTTCCATGGCTTCTCTCTATGATGAGAAGAAGGATCCCTTGAATCCTCTATGTCTATATATCTTAGGCTCGTGCTTCCATGCCCTAGCCGGGTTGCCAATCCATGATTTGACAATTTTGTGGGTTGCGATTAGGTCATGCTACAATGCATCCCTCGTGTCTTGATTCACCGGCACACGAGAATGTGCACCAAATTAGGAAGGGGGGAATGTTAGCAGCGGCTAACACAAGCAACACCAAATATATATCAAGCGGGACTACAATATTTTCCACTCATTTTGTATAAGTCTTGGAGTTCCAAAGTTGTATGAGTCTAAGCTAGAGAGCTCAACTTTAGCCCATAGTTGAAGGGTTTGAGGCCCAAGAATTAAAAGAGCCCTATGCTTAATGAGTAGTCAGTCTTGGGTGAGGACTCCTCTTTGTAGAGTGGATGGTCATGAGGCTCATGGGTTTTCCATGCCCATGTAGCTCTTGATTTCTAATAATCAATTGCACTTTCTTTCTTATTAGTCTTCTTTTTTTGATTGTGTGGAGTGAGATTGTATTAGTGTGATGGTAGATCTCTAATTCCTTTTCTGAGTTAATCTTTTCTATCCACACCATTGGCCATGGTGTGTGAGGGCTATGCCTTCCTTCTCTTCATCTCTCTCTACAAGGTGCGGTAAGTGTGTGTGCATACGTATTCGTATTGAGGGGTTGTGCCAGAATGGACACACCAATGCGGAGTAGGTATGTTAATTGCATGCTTGTGTAGTTGTGATTAAGAGTTGTGAATAAGAGTGATTGATGTGAGAGGTTAATTTCAACCACATGATTGGTGCAAGTGAGTAGTGAGTAGGAATGTGTTGTTGATTAGAGGAATCCCCTTTCCATGGCTTCTCTATATGATGAGAAGAAGGATCCCTTGAATCCTCTACGTCTATACATCTTAGGCTCGTGCTTCCATGCCCTAGCCAGGTTGCCGATCCGCGATTTGACAATTTTGTGGGTTGCGATTAGTGGGTTGCAATTAGGTCATGCTACAACGCATCCCTCGTGTCTTGCTTCACCGGCACACGAGGATGTGCGCCAAATTAGGAAGGGGGGAATGTTAGCAGCGGCTAACACTGGCGACACCAAATATGTATCAAGCGGGAGATATCTATGGATATCACAATATTTCTCACTCATTTTGTATAAGTCTTGGGCTCATGTAGGAGTTCCAAAGTTGTATGAGTCTATGCTAGAGAGCTCAACTTTATCCCATAGTTGAAAGGTTTGAGGCCCAAAGCTATAAAAGAGCCCTATGCTTAATGAGTAGTCATTCTTGGGTGAGGACTCCTCTTTGTAGAATGGATGGTCATGAGGCTCATGGGCTTTCCATGCCCATGGAGCTCTTGATTTCTAATAATCAATTACACTTTCTTTCTTATTATTCTTCTTTGTTTGATTGTGTGGAGTGAGATTGTATTAGTGTGATGGTAGATCTCTAATCCCTTTTTTGAGTTAATCTATTCTATCCACGCCATTGGCCATGGTGTATGAGGGCTATGCCTTCCTTCTCTTCATCTCTCTCTACAAGGTGCGGTTAGTGTGTGTGCATACGTAGGTTCATTGAGGGGTTGTGCCGGAATGGACACACTAATGCGGAGTAGGTATGTTAATTGCATGCTTGTGTAGTTGTGATTAAGAGTTGTGAATAAGAATGATTGATGTGAGAGGTTAATTTTAACCACATGATTGTGTGCAAGTGATTAGTGAGTAGGAATGTGTTGTTGATTAGAGGAAGGCCCTTTCCAGGGGTTCTCTCTATGATGAGAAGAAGGATCCCTTGAATCCTCTATGTCTATACATCTTAGGCTCGTGCTTCCATGCCCTAGCCGGGTTGCTGATCCACGATTTGACAATTTTGTGGGTTGAAATTAGGTCGTGCTACAACGCATCCCTCGTGTCTTGCTTCACCGGCACACGAGGACCTACGCTAAATTAGGAAGGGGGGAACGTTAGCAGTAGCTAACACAGGCGACACCAAATATGTATCAAGCGGGACTACAATATTTCCCACTCATTTTCTATAATTCTTGGGCTCATGTAAGAGTTCCAAGGTTGTATGAGTCTATGCTAGAGAGCTCAACTTTATCCCATAGTTGAAGGGTTTGAGGCCCAAAGCTATAAAAGATCCCTATGCTTAATGAGTAGTCATTCTTGGGTGAAGACTCCTCTTTGTAGAGTGGATGGTCATGAGACTCATGGGCTTTCCATACCCATGGAGCTCTTGATTTCTAATAATCAATTACACTTTCTTTCTTATTAGTCTTCTTTGTTTGATTGTGTGGAGTGAGATTGTATTAGTTTGATGGTATATCTCTCTAATCCCTTTTTTGAGTTAATCTAGTCTATCCACACCATTGGCCATGGTGTGTGAGGGCTATGCCTTCCTTCTCTTCATCTCTCTCTACAAGGTGCGGTTAGTGTGTGTGCATACGTAGTTGCATTGAGGGGTTGTGCCGGAATGGACACACTAATGCAGAGTAGGTATGTTAATTGCATGCTTGTGTGGTTGTGATTAAGAGTTGTGAATAATAGTGATTGATGTGAGAGGTTAATTTCAACCACATGATTGTGTGCAAGTGATTAGTGAGTAAGAATGTGTTGTTGATTAGAGGAATCCCCTTTCCATGGCTTCTCTCTATGATGAGAAGAAGGATCCCTTGAATCCTCTATGTCTATACATCTTAGGCTCGTGCTTCCATGCCCTAGCCGGGTTGCCGATCCACGATTTGACAATTTTGTGGGTTGCAATTAGGTCGTGCTACAACGCATCCCTACAGAAATAATGTTTTGCGACAGATTAATGAATACCTCAAAAGAGTTCTTCACAAGCCAGAAGTTATTGATCATAAGTCTAGTGAAGGTCTACACCGTTAGAAACTTTTCTTTACAAATGTTATTAAAGTCAGTAAGAATAAGATTGAGGCAAGCAGGGATCACATTAGTGTCATGTAACATGATACATTTGAAGGAATCTAAAATCCATATGAACTTATGATTGTGACTTTTGTAAGTGGGAAAAAGTATACGTAGTTTCGAACTTTGAGTATCTAATTTAAAGTACCATAGGGAGGAATCTAGATAACAAATGGCTTCTTCAGGACCCATTTTAGAAAGAAAAATTTACTATCCTTTAAGCCTTGACTAAGCCATCCTCCTGGCTAAGTGTTTACAGACAATAGTGGGTATATGAGGGGCTTTGTCAAGTCCTACCACAAACCAATCCTTTTTGAGTTTATGAATCAGAGAGGATAGTGAGGGGGAAAGCCATGTTGCTTCCTGACTAATCCATGCAGGTGGGATTGACTCAATACACGTTTGAAAGTGAGCGGATATAGAATCAGCAAATCTAGCATGTTGTAGACTGTCCAAATTCAGTAACTTGACTATGTTAGTCAAGCAAGTAAGTAATGCGGCAAAAGCCAAGTGTGGATTTAATGGTTGGAGTGGGATATGATAAAGAGAAATATCCGTAGTGCACACGTATTGTCCAAAATCCTGGAAGTCATAACAAAAAATTCCAAAGATAGAGCACATACAAGATGGTTGTTTTCCTTAAGTGAGAAATTTAGTGGAATACATAAAGTTTTTCAAGGCAGGATCAAATGTCCACAACCAAAGGTTAGTTCATCCACCTTGTCGGTGTTGTTAAACACATGTAAAAAGCATATTGTATCAAACTTTTTGCAAAATGGCAATGAACAATTCGCTTCTTTTGATTCTCTTCCTTGCATAAAAACAGCTTTCCAGAAGCATTCGAATTGATCTGAAAAAGCAATACAATCAAGAGTTAAACATTTTCTTGATAGGGAGATTCTTCCCCCTACCTTTGACATAGCTTCTAGCTTTATTACATCCTTCAGAGGACCGTGGTGTAGGAGCATGGGATAAAAAAGATGTGATCAAGTGTGAAGCAGAACTAGTTAACAAAGGCCTTTTGAGGTTAGGGGACTCCTATGCATCTAGAGAAGGTTTGAGAAGGGATAGGATATTTTTGATGCCTTTAGAAGCACTTAAATTAGAGAGCAGATGACTTGGTGCATCTAACTTTAGCTCTTTCAGAGCCTCGTACATGAAGTTCCTGAAGTGAAGGTAAGCAATCTAGGCTCGCACAGCTTCCTTAGCCTGATCCCCAAGCCAAGAACAAATAATAGGAAGAAAATGCTCCTCTGTGTGTGATGGGAAGAGGTCCTCCAGATGGTTGAGGAGGAACCAAATTGCATGATCAAACCAAAGGATGTTACTCTCACAATCATCTTTTGCATCCAAAGCTTTGCAAGCACATTTGATGTAGGGGCGGTAGATGTTACTCTCACAATCAGCTTTTGCATCCAAAGCTTTGCAAGCACATTTGATGTAGGGGCGGTAGATGTTCCAAATTGATTCAGAATAGAATTCACTGCTTTGTTTAGAAAAGGTCATTGTTTTCTTGGTTCTAACATAAACGCCAGATAAGATAGGGCATTTTCTCAAATCTAAGAAATGCATACTAAAAGGTGCTTTAATGACATCACCTTTATCCAAGAACCATGAACTCCCTTGAGGTTCTCCAGTCAATAGTCTTCACTTGTGGAGGCAGGTAGGGCTGCAAGAAAAACCCAAGTCTCGATCGAGATGGGTGCCACAAAAGCTTTGTTTTAAAGCTTCCAAAGCTGATGGTCAAGCTCTATTCCTTCGATAGCAATCTGTCTCGGAGGTAAGAACGAAAAACACTTCAAGACGTTTGGAACCATATCTAGTAAAGAAGTTTCACTAGACGAGCTAAGTCCTTTCTGAAAGCTTTTTACCGCTTCAAGAGCAGCATCATCCCTACAAAAGAGGCCTTTTGGAGCCTTAGCAAGATCAAATGATTTAGTGGTGGCAAAACAAGAAGCAAGGCCACAAAGTTTCCTGATAAAGTTAGAAAGGTCGGCTCCTTTAGCCTAGAACTGAACAAGATCGGATTTATGACTCATTTCAATTGCAGCAAGGTTAGAAGCCAAATTTACCAGATTGGCAAGGATAAGAACTCAATCATTAAAGGTTAATAGATTCATGATAGAGACATGGGTTTCTATAACCTTTGAGAATTGGTTTAGTAGAGAAATTGCCAAAGGGTCCTGGATAAGTTTAATCACAAGCAGGGATTCCGAGGAGAAGGAAAGGGTGGAAAGGTCAAGAGCAGCAGAGACAGGGACATCTGAAGTAAAAAATATCAATATCAGTAAGATCTAAAAAGAGGAGCTGGTAGGTATTCCATCCTAAAACCAACCAAGAAATAGGTCATAATGGTTGTGTGGGATACCCTCTACCCTAGAAAATCCAATTTCAAGCCACATCTCCTAAGGATAGAAATCCTGCAGACTAGGTCCTGGTGCCATAGGTCTAAAACCCAAAGCACCATGTGCTTAAGGAGAGAGAGTTTAATCTATTTACAGTATACATAACACATGAGACAAACTACAAAGACCAATGTCTACAGTCCATAGTACAAAATCATGTATTCCTTTTGACTGAATATCCAAACAAATACATCACAGTACCAGGCCATATTAGGGAAAGAAGGTCCTGATTAGTGTTACAGTATCAGTGTACAGCATTACATCCTCTCAAATAGCAGCCAAGAAAAGGACACCCTTACCTGCATCCAAAGTAAGAAAACAAACAATTTGTTAGTTTTCAGACCGCATAATAGGTAACTGGGGTGACCTAGTTGTCATCCATGTCACCCTCGTATTAACCTAAGAACAAATCCATGTTGTTTAAATATAAGTGATGTGTAACAGTTTCCATAATTCAAAGAAACAAGATTATCAAAGTGTTAGGTCAACTCTTTTGCATTGTATTAATTTGAAGTGTAAAATAAAGTATGAAAAAGGTTTTTCCAATCGTTCCTTAACATTATCTAAATAAGGTTAAAGCTTTTCAAAAAAAGTAAGTTTAATGCAACTTTTGAAGTCAAAATCTTCCTCAGAATAGCAATTGTTCAACAAATTATCAATTTTTAAAATTGTATCAGTCAAGTTTTAGTATCTGGCAATCGTATCCTGGGGTTGGCAGGGCCCGATCCAGGTGATACATTACTACAGGCAAAAAAACAGTAAACTGTAATCCCCCAATAAAGAGCAGCCCTTAAGAGAATCTCTCAAGAAAAACCAAGACAATCGATGCATTTTACCATCAGTAGTGTGAGTCAATAAAACCCACTACTCTGCAACACACCAACCATTAGCATAATTCCAAGTTAGATATACCAAAGCCAAGCCCAACAGCTTAACCAAAGTCTAAAATTACCGTGGTTGATCACGAGCCCATATAGCCCAAATCAAGAAGTCTTTGATATATACAGGTGGTATATACCAACTAGAAGTACTCCAGCAGTATATTTACATAGAGAAGAGGTGAATCCTAATGTATATCCGGTCTATAACGTTCCTGTACACCATAGAGCAGAAAAAAGAACAACAACAGCCTATTGTTGTGTCAAGTCCACCCAAATTAGCTGGATATTAGGTCCATAAAATCAAGGCCGATTACTGCATATCAGCCCTAAGTGCAACAATATTGTCAAAAGTAGTCAAAACCAAAACAAAGTGTTTGTTATTAGTATCCTAAGTAGCAATTTGTACAATCCTATACAAAAAAGCAACTAGTATCCAGTATCTACTACCCGAAAGCCAACTATAACTAGGGTAAGTGATGGGTACTCTCAACTAAGATGCACTTTTGAAATATAAACCTACTCCCATAAGCCACCCTATCCCTACAGTATTCTTTCCATATTCTGTACACAAATAAAGAGAGAACCAATACCAATACAGTAGAAGTGATATACCAGCAAGATTATCCATCAAAATCAAAGACCAGTTTCATTCCAATAGGAACAGTATCAAAATATCATAAATGAGAGATATAATCTGCATTTGTCAATGAATTTAATCGGCAAGTCAAATTTTACCTATGTACACTCATGCCACCACATTCCTTTTCCCAAAACCAACCAGTAAAAGACCATACCTTCTCAAGTACCTGTAAATAGCACTGTGTTATCTGCTCAGTTAAAAAACCAGGTGGGATAATGCGACAAGATTGGCTAGCCAGCCGATATAGACAGCAAACCCATCCAATGTATATGCAAAATTTCTTTTAATTAGCTAGGTGTGTTAAATAGGATATAATTAGGCAATTTCCAAGCCAGTAAAAGAATATGCAAATTAGCTAGTCTTTTCTCCTAAAACCATCAGAAACCAGAAAAGGAGTTATCATTCTTCTCCATATGGCCGTACATCCCAATACCAGTAATAACCGGTAATGAATCGGTCGGCATGTCCAACCGTAACCAGCCCAATCATATGCTTCAAATTTTCCGAAGAAAGCCAGAAGCAGCAATAAGAGAACATTTCTCAAAAAAATTCAATGTTTATGTTCAATAGATATTTTATAACCACTATTAATCCATAGAGAACAGAACCAGTAGAATCATTAGTGAGAGATCCATAGATTAACCAGCAAAACAAGCTTCAACCATATGATGCTTATACAACCAACTTACAGTTTCAATTCCTAGCCATAGCATTCTATCAGTACCAAGTTCTACTCATCTCAGCAAAGAGGGTGGGGGAGACAAACCCATAAAGATAAAGGCAAAAAAAAATTTATACCATATGCAAGCTAGCTGCCCATAAAGACCAGCTAGCAAATCAATCCTCAGATTGCTGAGAAAACTCATACCAGAAGAGCATTGGCAGGAATTTACACCGTCATTTCCCAATGTCAAGCTCAGCAAGCCAAGCCATAACTAGATCCACCCAAATAGGATCAGTAAGAGCAGCTTTAGCCGGTCATACCAACCCTTTTGTCATCAATACCCACAGCACTGGCTATCCAAAACCACCCAGAACCATCCCCAAAAAAAGTCATAGTATTCAAATTATGCATGCTAGCAGATAGTACATCATAATACGACCTGAGATCTGAAAAAATACCTTACAACGATCTATATACAGCAGTATCTAATAGGTTATGCAAACCGTAATCGGTGCTAGCTTGGTTGGCAAATCTAACCCCACTAAAATGACTTCATGCAATAACAACTCACTCCGAACAGAATCTCCAAGAGCAACAATACGAGGTCAAAAACCCCTTCAATTTTTTATTTGTACATGCTTAATTTTCATCACCACCAGCCCATGATGTGGCAATAAATCCAAAAAAAACCATGCCATACCCAAAATGATAAGAAGTATTTGAAGCAAACAAAATTTTCGCCCTTACCTCTGTTGAATCCACAATGTTCTTCTTGCTAAGAGCCATGCTATGAATACCCTCAAGTGAAGCTTTGGACGATGAATAGAGTATGTGCACAATGAGAGACCACACACACACTTGTAGAATGAAAAGCTCTATGAGAGCAAGATCTCAAACAGGTGAGATATTTCTTTTGTAGTCAATGAATGCCAAGGGTGAAAGCAAACCCCAGGATAACACCATGGATGAAGAGTCTCAAATCCTCTAGAAGGATAAAGAGAGAGAGAGAGAGAGAGAGAGAGAGAGAGAGAGAGAGAGAGAGAGAGAGAGAGAGAGAGAGAGAGAGAGAGAAATTCATGAATTTGTAGATGTGAGAGAAGATGGCAATGGTATAGCAGGGGCCTTGAGGGGGGGGGGGGAGAGAGAGAGAGATAGAGAGAGGCTCGATCTCATATAAGGTGCCTTTTTTGCACAACGTGCACTCCGCTCTCATCTCCCAACTCCCACCTCTTCACATTTTCTTGTTTGCCTCCCTTTCGGCTCACAACGCTTTGCTCTCCTCATTGAATTTCGACCCCTCATGACACCTTATAACCGCAATTTTGTATTTAGTGCCACATGGCACTGCCTAAACTCCCTTCTCCGTTATAGAGTAAATAGATCTATCACCCTGGAAAGGAAAATATGGTTGCGGATTCACTCGGTCAAAAACCCTTTTTGAGCCTCACATCTATACCCAACAACCCAATCATTGAAAGGATTAAGGAAGCTGCATCATCTGATCTAGAGTATTAAAGGCAGCTTAACCTCGTTCCATCTAGAGAATCAAAGAATATACCTACAATGTAGTACTTCTCATATGATGAACCTTGTCTCTATTATAGGGATAGGCTATGTGTGCCAAAGGATCCTAAATTAAAAAAGGCTATGATCTTTGTGGAGGCCCATGATAGTCCTACTTTAGGACACCCAGGGTATGCAAATACCCTTAACGAGGTACGCAAAAGCTTCTATTGGATTGGGCAAAAGGTAGATGTGCTACGCTATGTTTGCCAATACGCGACATGCCAAAGGATTAAGGTAGAGAGAGTGAAACTTCCTGATAAACTTCAACCACTTAACATCCCCTATTGGTGGATGGACCAAACAGACGCCCTCCTAGTCGGCCACCCCATCATGAAGCCAAAAAAATTTGGATGTCACACTATTTTTTTTTTTTAAGCCTTGTAAATAGAAGAGACTCTCATTTTTAGTCAAATGATGTCTGAGCCAAAGCGTGTAAAATTTGAGTTGTAAAGTCTAATTTTGAGTCTAGGCCTTGTAAAGTAGGTCATTGGCCAAGAGAGCCCTAGGTATATAGCTTAATTATGTACGTCTAAAAGGACATCATCATCATTATCAAGGTTTTGGAGTTTTGAAGCATACGAATGAATGCGGCTACTCTCTCGCACATTGTAATCCATTTTTCTTGAGCTCTAGTAATCCAAATTCAATTCCCTAATGTGTTTCTTATCTAGTACTCTTGAATTTAACTATAATCATCCTCAAATTTTTTGTGGTTCACGACGACCTACCTGCAAGCTAAATTTGATGTTTTGAGTGCGTGAATGGTTGTTTTTTCATGTTTTCACCATAAGAGAGTGTACTTAGACCATAGGGCGACCTTTTTGGACTTTTTTTTACAGTTTTTAGGACCTTGATCATGATGGATCGTGATTTTGGTACCTTGTTGGATTGCAACCAGACATGTAGGATAGTGCCCCTAGGTGTCTTAGACCTCCTCCTAAAGTTTCATTGCATTTCGACTTTGTTTGAGTGTTGAAACGGCCTGACGAATTAGAGCGGTGAGTAAGGAGTGATAGATTTTCTAGTGCTATATTGTTGGCTCTGACTCAGACCCACTTGAACAAGGTAAAATACCAATGAAATTCACAATTGCTTTCCCCTTGTTATGTGGATTCTTAGCATAGTGCTTGATGAGATGATCTATTGTACATCTGTCACAAAATCCAAAGATTTTTATTCATTGGCCCTTGTTAGGACAAACTCAAGAATACTTGTGGACACAAGAGCAAGAGCTAATGTCATCAATTAATTAACATACATGAAGATGACATATATACCACTATCAACAGATCAAATAGATCTCAAGGCTGCAAACCGTGGGAAGATTGTTAGCTTAGTCCAAGTCAATCTATCTATCAATATCAAAGGTCATCACTGCCCACATCAATTTAATGTCATGGAAGATACAGATCTCAACGAAGCAATCATCCTAGGTGCTCCTTGGATGCAGATATAAAAGGTAGTTCCAGATTGGGAAGTGGATGCTTTGAAGTTCATTCTTAACAATAGTTTGGTAACCTAAGAGGACATAAAAGTGTCCTTTCAGGAATTTGGAAAAAAATCACATACTCATATCATATGTATGTATTTGTGGATGTCCTTATTTTAGCTCAAGGCTAACACCACACTTTATGTCGAAAAAATAAGAAACACTCACAACTCTTGACAGTATGGGCATGAGGAGCTCTCAAAGCCAAAAGAGTGCTCAAATTTGACCAAAAACTATTTGCTAGGTGGATCCCATTTTATAGCAGTATGGACATGAGGATCTCTCAAAGCCAAAAGAGTGCTCAATTTGACCAAAAACTAATTTCTAGCTGGATCCCATTTTACACAGCGTACAAAATTCTTTACACAACGAGCCTATTTTTTCATAAACATCAATGAGTTATTGACAAAATTATATGGTTATTGTAGGCCCCAAAAAAAATTTGATCATAGAATTAAGTACAAAAAAGGTGCATTTTTTGTATTTTGTTGTCATCAATGTTTCTATGTATACGCCCATCATTATCTTTATAAGTGCTTCCACTTTACACAATTTGGTCCTTTACTTTCATACTCAGACATAAAAAGCATCAAAATACATCTTCCTAAGACAATTTCGAGCACACCTATGAAGTACAAAAATTGCATGGATGAAAAAACTAGCTTCCACACATCTCTTAGTTTTGTCAAGGTAATTGGATCTATGGTTTTACATATCATGCTAGGAGCTTCATTGCCCCTTAAGGTAGTCATTGATGAACACTGCAAGATCCCATTGGCCTAAGCACTAAAAACTGATGTTGAGTCATTGAATCAACAACCCTCGATCTTTTTGGAGTCAACTTTTTGTCTATGGTCTGGTATCCAATACATTAGGTCTGACTACTCTAGGAGTGATATAATATTAATGGAGTGGGTCTCCAAAATGGGTATATTTGTCAAGTTCTCTCCACTCTACTATCAAGTATTGATGCCCATCGTTGTCAAGAATGATTGTATGGGTATCTCTCCCTTTAGTTCATTGTCCGACAACTCTCCTATGTATGGTTCATTGCATTTGTAATAGTACATTTTGTCACCATTACTGTATTTATATAGCCCTACTTGGGTATTGTTTGTGTTGAGTCATTTCGCTTCATTCACTCGCCTTAGTTTGGCATTTGGCTTATCCAACTTAGGTGACTTATCATGTGGCTCTACGTCAATTTTATATTTTGTGCCTGTCATTCCCCATTTGTCCACAATATGGGGATTTTGCACAACTAAATACATTGTCCCCTCATCGTCAAAGTATCGATCACCACTATAGCCCACAGACACTAGGTCCTTGATGTCATAAAATCTAATATCTAACCAACCCAAATGATTTTCTCATATTAAATTGATCACTTAATGTGGGAGAATAAACGGGAACAAGTGTTAAGATATAGATATGTGCTTATAGATCTATCTCAACACGGGGCCAATGGTAAACGGGCCCAAAAGGGAGATGGTCTATCAAAGAGCAAGGCTAACCAATGGAGCATAAGAACTTAGGGTTAGCTTCATTGAAGACCTCCAATAAATGTGTGTAAAAGTCCTTTGACCTTAGGTAAGCTAGGGATGAGCTTGAGGTGGGAACCCGGCCCAAGCTCGAGGTGCTTGTCCTACTTGAGGTGCTTGTCGTGCTTGAGGTGTTTGTCATGATTGAGGTGCTTGATTAAGATGCTTGAGGTGCTTGACTGGCTCCATGCTTGAGGTGCTTGACTTACTGCATGATTAAGGTACTTGAGGTGCCTTGAGAAGCTTGCCTGAGATGCTTGTGGGAACACCCCCTAGTTCAAGTGCTTTGTCATGCTTGGTGAGTAAGGTGCTTGATCACCTAAAGTCAAAAGCATTCCTACAAGAGGGGGGGCGAGCCCTTTTCCTAGGGGCTAGAGAGAGAACACCCACTCACACACACAAGGGAAGCCCCAACTTGAAGAGGCAGCAAGGACACATGTGAGGCCCCTACCCATGTTACCTTCATGTGTTGCTTGAAGCCTATTGGCTAAGCTTCAAAGGGGTCCAATGATAAATTACATGAATTATCTAATTGTTTTAGCATTTATCTAGCCCTCTCTCTCAAAAAGGAAAGGGGGACACTTGTCTCAAGGCTACCCCTACTGCTTGTAATGCCTCCTGCTCATGATTGGCTAGGCCTGGGAGGGTCCAATGAGCTTCAAGCATGAGCTACAAGGGGGGGTCGACCCAAGCTAGCTAGGGGCTTGCTTGAGGGGTATACTCACCCACACACACTCACAATCACTCTCATTGTGTGCTATGCAAAGTGCAAGAGCTCCCTCTCCAAGCAAGTAGAGGTTGAGAGCCTACACCAACACTCTTGGCTATGGAGTGCAAATCCAACCAAGAACCATGCTTCAATGCTTAAGCTTGACATCTCCTTCTTCTTCATTACTATGCTATTATGTATGCTAGCAACAAGAGTATGATAAGTGAGGAACTATTTCTTTCTCCTATGAAATGTTTCTTCTTCCTCTTCCACACCCTCATTCCCTGCTAGCTCTCTCCACCTTCGAAGGTGTTTGAGGTCTTGGGACTAAGGCTTGGGACAATTAAAGCTTTCTTCAAGTTCATGTTATGCTATGATTGTGATGCATGAAGCTTTCCATCTTCATTGCATCACCTAGGTCACAAGGAACACAAAGAATGTATTGTAACAAGTCTCTCTTAATGGGAGAAATCATAATACAAATGCCTATTGGAGGGGGGACCGGCTCCACATAAATCCGGTCCTCAACTGCTGTCATGTTCTCTAAATTCTCTCTCTTGCAAAAGTATTGTTCATGCCAAGTCAACTAATTGCTATGGTTATGTTGCTATCTTCAATTATGTCTACCCGCTATGCTCACAAAGTTATTTCTCGAAAGTATTCTCATTAATTTTCGCTATTCTCAAGTTGAATAGGCTAATTCCATTACATTGGTATCAGAGCATTTGGTTTCTCTTTTCTTGCTTAAGAAGAGAGGTCCTTAAGTAGCCTATAAATGGTTGATGTTGTTAATTATAATAGGGTAAGTGGAACTGGGATCTAATATCGGTTTTGTTAAACCCACTATGTGGGGGATGGTGCACACCTCGGGAGCTTTGGACTTAATAATGGAGTCTTTTTAGACTTGCCTACGGCTTTACCATTATTGAGCCATAAGAAGTCCGAAAGGAGCTAGCCCTTGGCAACTCTGCTATGTTAGACCTACTCCTCTACTCTCTATAATTAACCACTTTGAGCCGTGGGTATAGATACTTAAGAGCCAATTTTCAAAGGCTAAGAGGAGTGGCAACTAAGGTTTTGAATTGCCAAAGCATACACTAAGTACATACATAAAATTTTGTTAACATGGCTGACAATAATCAAGAGAGTAGAATGAACATTGATAGCTTTGATTTTGCACATGAAGGTGCTAATGATGATGCTCCCATGTTTGTGAATTATCTTGTGACTAGGTTGCAACAAGCTATGGGCAACCCTACCTTGCAAGCCGAAGTTACTCAACAACTTCGTGCCTATGGAATTTCCCTTCCTCTCCAAGAGGAGAGAGAGCTTAGGAGGCCTCTTGAAGAGACCCCCAAAAGAAGACTCTCTCCCATTTGAGAGGAGGAATCCAAAGAGAAAGAAAGCAATGAAAGTCTAAGTTCTTCTGAAGATGTGGCTCCACGAAGAAGGCGGTCTAGACGATCACCTACTCCTCCCAAGAGGAAAAGAGCAACCCATAGTCCTTCTCCTCATCACTCTGAAAGGAAAGAGAGGAAACAAAGGAAGAAAAGGGCTAGGAAAAGGTCACCCTCTTCTCCTTCTTCTTCACCTTCCTCCTCTTCCGATGAAAGTTATGGCTATTCTCCTAGAGAATACAAGAGGGGAGGACATCTCAAATCATTTCCTGCTTGGCGAAGGTCACAAAAGCTAAAGAAGTTCAAGGAGGGAGGAAAGAGTATCTCTTTTCTCACCTACGATGGCACCTTTGGTGCTACCGACAAAGTCTTGGCCTTCATCTAGCAATTTGACGTGGCCTTTGGGGACGAGGGCTTCACAGAGTCCTCCAAGCTACGTCATGTAGCTATGCACTTCCAAAAATCAGCTCGTCAATGGTGGGCTAGCCTTTGTGGCAATGGAGAAGCCCCAAAGACATGGAAAATTCTATGAATTTCCATCATGAAGCAATTTCTGCCAAGCGATACTAAAGATAAAGTTCTTACCGAATGGCATGGCTTGAAGCTTCTCTCTCATGAGTCTATCAACAAGTATGTAGACAAGGTTTGGGATTTACATCTCAAAGCTACTGTCTTTCAAAAGATAGACTTTGCCGAGCAAAGACAGCAATTCTGTGCGGGATTACCTAAAGAGATGGCCGAATACATCAACTCTCAACGGCCCGGTACTATTACTGAAGTAATCCACCACACCATGGTTTCTTCACGCATCAATTTCCATCAAGGGGCTAGACGTAATGTCAAGCCCATGGAAAACAAAGATAAAAATGATGCAAAGGGGAAATCCAATGCTCAAAATAATTCCCAAGGCACTTCCAACAACAACAACAATCGGTCCAAGGAGAAGGGAGTTTACAAAGGTAAAAACAAACTTTCTCCTGAAGAGCTTAAAGCTTTTCGCAATGACCATAAGTGTTTCAAGTGTGGAGAGCAAGGACATGGCTATCGTTCTTGCAACAAGAAGAATACTCGCAATGAGACTCCTAGAGCTTCCACCATCGAAGCTCCAAAAGAGGATGCTCATTGCAAAGGATCATCACTCTCCTATGCTTGGGGAAAGGTAAGAGAGCATGATGCCTTCATCTTGTTTGACCCTGGCTCTACTCTTAACTTCATATCAATATAGTTGGCCACCAAGTTGGGCATTCAAGCTTTTGAGATGGGAGATATAGTAGTCGCTGATGCAGCTTTCAAGGGACAACAAGCCTCTGTTACTCCCTTGATTGGGAAGTTGAGGCTTCATGTCCAAAGCTATGTCGACAAAGAAGACTTCTTCATCTCTCCTCTCCAACATCAGGATGTTATCCTAGGGGCACCATGGTTTGATCGCATGGCTGCCAACATGAAGTTCCCTGAAAGGAGAATTTACTTCACTTACAGGGGAAAGAACATGTATATAGATGCTAGTGAGCGTGGTCGCACTATTCCACTTGTAAATCCTCTTTCTTTTGATAAGTCAATGAAGAGCTCAGTTTCTGCGTACATGATTTTTGTCAAAGAGTGTCCAAAAGATACTAATGTTTCATCAAATGTAAATGATAGGAATCAAGAAGAGTTAGACTTGTCTAATTTTCTAAAAGGATTCCAAGATGTGTTCATCGATGATATCCCTATGGACTTACCTCCAAAACGAGGGGATGATGACCATCGTATTGAGCTCCTTCCTGGAAGCTCACCACCTAACAAGCCTCCTTATCGAGTCTCACAAGCTCAACAAGAGGAGATCATGAGGCAAGTACAAGAGCTGGTAGACAAAGAGATGGTGAGGCCTAGTTCCTCTCCCTTTTGTTCTCCAGTCCTTTTAGTGCAAAAGAAAGATGGTACATACCGTATGTGTGTGGACTATCGAGCACTAAACCATATCACTATCAAAAACAAATTTCCCGTACCTCGGGTAGAAGATCTGTTTGATAAGCTACAAGGCTCTACCTACTTTAGTAGGATTGACCTTAAGAGTGGCTATCATCAAATAAGGATAGTGGATGAAGATATCTTACAGACCGCGTTTCGCACAACGTTTGGTCTTTATGAATATCTAGTCATGCCTTTTGGCTTGACTAATGCACCAGCTGCGTTCAATCGTTTGATGGAGAAAATTTTTAGACCATATCAAAAATTCACTAGAGTGTTCTTTGATGATATCATCATCTACTCCAAGTCTTTGGAGGAACATAAGCAGCATCTCCAAGTGATTTTTCAAGCATTGAGGGAGAACAAGCTTTATCTCAACCAAAAGAAAAGCGAATTCTTCCTTCAAGAGATTCAATACTTAGGTCATATTATCTCTAAAGATGGTATCCAAATGGATCCATCAAAGTTAGAAGTAATAAAAGCATGGCCTAACCCAAGAAATCTACATGAGCTAAGAAGCTTTATTGGTATGTGTGCATACTATAGACGCTTCATAGCAAAATTCTCTCAAGTAGCAGGACCACTACACGACTTAACTAAGAAGAACTTTAAGTTTGTATGGACTGCTAAGGAGCAAAATGCTTTTGAAAAACTCAAAGAGAAGCTTACTTCCCAACCAGTCCTCGTGCTTCCGGATCTCTCAAAGCCATTTGAGGTCCAATGTGATGCTTGTGGTGATTGCCTTGGAGCGGTTTTGCTTCAAGAAGGGCATGCCATAGCATATGAGAGCCGAAGGCTCAATGGTGATGAACGAGTCTTGGGCATTTATGAGAAAGAGCTTTTAGCTGTTCTACATGCCCTAGACACATGGAAGCACTACCTATTGGGGACTCCATTTATCCTACGAACCGACCACCAAAGTCTCAAGTATTTCATGATGCAAACCAAGCTTTCCGACAAACAAATGAGGTGGGCAAATTTTCTTTCGCAATTTAATTTCCATATTGCTCACATAGCTGGTAAGCACAATCAAGTTTCCGATGCACTTTCACGACGACCAAAAGTTAATGCGGTGTCTATAGCTACTCACAATGATCTATCCTCTATGATAGATGAGTATGCTATTGACCCTGACTTTAGAGACATAATGTCAGACCTCGCTTTGGGGAAGAAAGAGGAACCATTCACCTTGCAGGATGGTTATCTTCTCCACGGCAATAGGCTATGTGTTACCCATTCCCTTCGTGAGAAGGTTATGTATGAATCCCATGCTCCTCCATATGCAGGGCATAGAGGTATTCAACCTACTCTCCGAGGAGTAGAGACGTATTTCTATTGGCCTACCATGAAAGTGGACATACAAGAGTATGTTTCAAAATGTGTAGTATGCCAAAAGACCAAGTATGATAGAGGGAAGCAACCTGGATTACTCCAGCCATTGCCTATTCCAAATTCACCATGGGAGAGTATATCCATGGATTTCATCTTTGGATTACCCAAGTCTATCCATGGGAATACAGGAATATGGACAATAGTCGACAGGTTTAGCAAGCAAGCACATTTTATTCTTGTCAAAAAGACTATTAAGGCACATCAAATGGCAACTCTCTTCATATCTCAGATTTTCAAACACCATGGATTACCCACATCCATCGTGTCAGATAGAGATCCTAGAATGACCAGTAATTTCTGGAAAGGTCTCTTTGAAAATCTAGGAACAAGATTGAATTTCTCTTCGGCCTATCACCCACAAACGGATGGCCAAAGTGAGATAGCCAATCTTACGATACTCGATCTACTCAAGACTTATGTTACCGAAGTATATCAACGCTCACAATGGGAAAAGTATTTACCTCTAGTAGAGTATGCCTACAATAATACTGTACATACTTCTACGGGGAAAGCACCTTTCGAGATCATAGAGGGAAGACCTAAAAGTCCCTTGCTACTGAAAGTACATGGGAAGATCTTCGCCGCCGATGAGTATAGCCGTGACCTACAAGAATCTTTTCAAAAGATTAGGGAGGCTATAGCCATCTCTCAACAAAGGCAAAAAGCTGCTGCTGATAAGCACAGAAGAGCCTTAATGTTCAAAGAAAATGATTGGGTCTTACTCAAGTTTCCTAAGGCTCGATTAAGGCAAACGACGGGCAAAAATCCTACGGGCCATCAAAAGTATTATGCTAAACTAGCAAAAAGATACTATGGTCCTTTCCAAATCTTGAAGCCTATCAATGAGACAGCTTATCAACTCAAGTTGCCCAACCATTGGCTTATACACAATGCCTTTCATGTAAGCTTACTTAAGCCCTACAAAGGAGAGCCACCAATTGAACCAATTAGTGAAGACCCTCCCGAAGTCGAAGACCAAGAAGAGGTGCTACAACCCGAAGCTGTCCTTCGGCATGAAGACAAGGTACTACGACATGGTAAGATAATCCGACGGTATCTTATTAAGTTCAAAAATTATCCTTTTGAAGATGCTAAATGGATGCAAGGAGTACAACTTAAGGATAGTATGAACCTTGTCAATGCTTACAATGCTACATTAGAGTAAGCAAATGTACAAATTTCTTTTAAATGACTCATGTTTTTGTCTTATATGACTAGTCCTCTTTTTAATTGTGCACAAATTTAACTAGTATGCATGCTTAGAATCATGTTTGTGATGACGACGTCTCTCAAACACCAAGTAGAATTTGTCACTCTACTTTGGGAGAATGAAATGGACTAAAGAGCAGACATGCTTGCGGCAGCTATGTCTCCCAAGCACCAAATGGATTAGTCATCCATCTTGGAAAGATGTCGTAGGGTAAAAAGGGATCCTTTACCCGCTAAGTACGATTGACTAATGAGTAAGACTTTATCTCTTCTACCTCATAGTCGAGGACAACTATGATTTCAAGAGAGAGGTAATGTCATAAAATCTAATATCTAACCAACCCAAATGATTTTCTCATATTAAATTGATCACTTAATGTGGGAGAATAAACGGGAACAAGTGTTAAGATATAGATATGTGCTTATAGATCTATCTCAACACGGGGCCAATGGTAAAGGGGCCCAAAAGGGAGATGGTCTATCAAAGAGCAAAGCTAACCAATGGAGCATAAGACCTTAGGGTTAGCTTCATTGAAGACCTCATTTAAATGTGTGTAAAAGTCCTTTGACCTTAGGTAAGCTAGGGTTGAGCTTGAGGTGGGAACCCGGCCCAAGCTCGAGGTGCTTGTCCTGCTTGAGGTGCTTGTCGTGCTTGAGGTGTTTGTCATGATTGAGGTGCTTGATTAAGATGCTTGAGGTGCTTGACTGGCTCCATGCTTGAGGTGCTTGACTTGCTACATGATTAAGGTACTTGAGGTGCCTTGAGAAGCTTGCCTGAGATGCTTGTGGGAACACCCCCTAGTTCAAGTGCTTTGTCATGCTTGGTGAGTAAGGTGCTTGATCACCTAAAGTCAAAAGCATTCCTACAAGAGGGGGGGCGAGCCCTTTTCCTAGGGGCTAGAGAGAGAACACCCACTCACACACACAAGGGAAGCCCCAACTTGAAGAGGCAGCAAGGACACATGTCAGGCCCCTACCCATGTTACCTTCATGTGTTGCTTGAAGCCTATTGGCTAAGCTTCAAAGGGGTCCAATGATAAATTATATGAATTATCTAATTGTTTTAGCATTTATCTAGCCCTCTCTCTCAAAAAGGAAAGGGGGACACTTGTCTCAAGGCTACCCCTACTGCTTGTAATGCCTCCTGCTCATGATTGGCTAGGCCTGGGAGGCTCCAATGAGCTTCAAGCATGAGCTACAAGGGGGGGTCGACCCAAGCTAGCTAGGGGCTTGCTTGAGGGGTATACTCACCCACACACACTCACAATCACTCTCATTGTGTGCTATGCAAAGTGCAAGAGCTCCCTCTCCAAGCAAGTAGAGATTGAGAGCCTACACCAACACTCTTGGCTATGGAGTGCAAATCCAACCAAGAGCCATGCTTCAATGCTTAAGCTTGACATCTCCTTCTTCTTCATTACTATACTATTATGTATGCTAGCAACAAGAGTATGATAAGTGAGGAACTAGTTCTTTCTCCTATGAAATGTTTCTTCTTCCTCTTCCCCACCCTCATTCCCTGCTAGCTCTCTCCACCTTCGAAGGTGTTTGAGGTCTTGGGACTGAGGCTTGGGACAATTAAAGCTTTCTTCAAGTTCATGTTATGCTATGATTGTAATGCATGAAGCTTTCCATCTTCATTGCATCACCTAGGTCACAAGGAACACAAAGAATGTATTGTAACAAGTCTCTCTTAATGGGAGAAATCATAATACAAATGCCTATTGGAGGGGGGACCGGCTCCACATAAATCCGGTCCTCAACTGTTGTCATGTTCTCTAAATTCTCTCTCTTGCAAAAGTATTGTTCATGCCAAGTTAACTAATTGCTATGGTTATGTTGCTATCTTCAATTATGTCTACCCGCTATGCTCACAAAGTTATTTCTCGAAAGTATTCTCATTAATTTCCGCTATTCTCAAGTTGAATAGGCTAATTCCATTACACTTGAACTCACTACTCACTCACTAGGCCTCTCCTCTAATTTCACGCAAAAGCAATCCATACCATCTTTGTAGGTCTTTGTACTTTTGCCATTTTTGAATCGATATTTCAAGTACAAAAATTTCATTTTGGGTGTTGGCTCAGATGGTCTTTGATGATGTAGAGTCAAACAAACTTTCCTTTAGTATGGGCTCTAAGAGAGCCAATGGCCCCTGATTCACACTCTCTTCCATCAAAATATTGTTCACTTGGTCTCCTACGATTGGGTTTCTAATCGTGTAAAGTCTACCTAATCTCAAATACATCAAGAAATAATGACTCTTGCAAAATCCTAACCCATTACCTCTTCGGTTGCTTCAAAATTACCAACTCAAAATTACCTCAAACTGCAAAGCTTTAACGTTCTCAATCTACACAATAAACACTTAATGGTTGTGAGCTTAAAGTCTCTCTATTAGTCCAAAATTCTTGAATTGATCCAACAATTGCACTTTTTTCACAAAACCTATCTTAGCTTGCAAAATCTTCAAATGATGTCCAAATTCAGTTTTGAAAAAATCTCTGGTCTCCTTATGACTATCTAGCTATCGTATCACTCTAAGTTCAATCTACTCTATTGCACAACAACATGAATCATGATCCATGTACCTCAATGGCCAAATGTGATGAAACTTTGTACAAAGATTACCCTTGGTACCCTGATACGAGATATATGCTTTTTATGTGATTTGGACTGGTTTAGGTTAGTTGAAATTCAAAACTTAGGTCCAACTTTGTGGTTTTTTACCATGAGCTATTCTTGGTCTTTTTGGTCTTCTTTTTGAAATCTTTCTGCAAATTTGTTTTGGGGAGTATGTTTTGATAGGTCTTTCCTACAGAATGCATAGGTCTCTACCCAAATTCTCAGATGGGGGACATGGATCACAATCCATGTTCCATCTCTTTAGGACATGAAGTTTGGTCAGTTAATAGACTCTGCTATTTGGAGCCTATTCCCATATCCTTTTTTTATTTAAAAAATCAAAAGTTGAAACCCCCAATTTCTAGTCAAGTGGACCAATTTTTAGGTGTTTCTCCCAATTTCCTTCTTTTGAGCGTGTTTTTTGTCACATTTGACCCAAAATTTGATTTTAGTTGATTGAAGTCCGTGTTTCTCAGTTGGTCTCATTTTTGTTGCAATATGCCTCTAGGAGGGGACATGGATCATGATCCATGTTCCATTACAAAATCAGCTAGAATTTTCAATCTAGCTTCTGATGAGTCTTTTGAGGTCCTTCGGCACCCTCTTTTTGGTTTAAGATCATCTTTCAAGTCTCTACCATCAATTTTTCAAAATTTTAGAGTTATGATCTTCTTGCTGAAAACATGGATTTTTTCTCTTTTTGTCCGATCTTTTTAGCCCAATTTGATGGTGATGGTTCCTACTTACCTACTCCTATGTGCTGGAAGAAACAAGAAACAAAACTGAACAAAACAATGCAAATAAAAGTCGTAACACAAAATGGAATAACACTTCCAAGCAATGAGAAAATTTGAAGAATAAAATGCCTTTCGCTATCTCCTTCAAGAATAGATCTAACCAGTCCCTCCACTCTAGACTCTATCAAGCACTAAACCTACTTCTAGTTGTTTTGCTGCTAATGTGTATGGAATGGATGACAATTCTCTGGATAACAAAAAATATAAATACATACTAGGCCACTCACCACACCTAACGATCATTTCTCGGCAACGACACCAATGTTACTTGGTCGCTACGATGAACGTCCATAGCATAGTTTTCTAGCACTAACATACTCATGTCAATACTCAAAGAAGTGAATAGGATGAGGCACAAAGACTCTTTGAGGGTGTCAAACTCAAGAAGTGAATGTAATAAACAGATGTATCGGTCTCTATAAGCAAATCACCAACTCACTGATCAGAAAAAAAAAATATGTTCTATCTCATTGCTCTCGATCATCACGCCATTTCAATGACTAAACGGATTTGGATAGCCACAAAACTTTAAGGGGAGCTATATTAGGTCTAAGGGGACAAGTTTACAAAGTCTAGCAGCATTTTGACAAGGTACAAAAATCATATCCATCATATCTAGGTCATAAAAACTACAACAAAATCATTCAAATAGGTCGCCCTAATGTCTAATAACACTCTCCTACATTCAAAAAGTCACAAAATAATGATTGAAGCACTCAATTTGAAGATAAGACTCACAGACGCGAGGTCACAAACCACAAGAGAACTTGAAATGCTTACACGAATGAAAAAGCAAGAGCAAGAGAAGACGAACACAATGAAAGTTTTGGAATTTGAATTAGATTACCCAAGCATGAGATATGATCACAAATTTGAGTGGAGAAGCCGCTTGAGAGTACGTACAACAGAGCTCTTTCCTTTATCCAAAAGAATGCCCCTTTCAAACTAGAGCTATTGGCTTTTCTACTTAGGGATTTCAAAAATTCCTTTGGTCAGCTACTCTGGGTCTTCCGTACATACATTACGTCTCAAATATATGTAGCTCTAGGATCAGAATTTTATAGCTCAAATACATGGTTCCCAAAAAAATAAACTACAATTTGTCAAAATGTGGCTCTGAATTATGTGTTTGACTAGGAGGGTGCCTTTAAGCTATACTGGCCAAAACACTCACCAATGCAATCATCAACTGCATGTGCTTTACATCCATGTAGCATAATGTAGCACTTTGGAATGCACTAGCTACCTACGATCTGCACCTAAGTATGGTGTAGTATTGAAGTTGCATGGTACTCTTGCATCAATTTTTTGATGCTCTTCAAGAAACCGGAATCAACCAAGCCGTTGGCCCGGTTTATGGGTATTTTGTTGTACACCTTGCTATGTATATGCTTTTAATTTGTGATTTGATTTCGCCACATGCGTTTTGATTTAAGATGCATTGAATATAAGCTAAATTCAACTTGGTAGTTGCTAAATGTAAGTACAAGGTATTGTTGTTTGATGTTCACCAATCACATTGCATTTTAACTTATAGGCCTAAAAGTGTTTACATGGAAGTCTAATTACATTGGAGAGAGAGAGAAAGAAGAAAAGAGGGGGGGGGGGGGGGGGGGGAGATTGACCTAACCAATACATCACCAAGTTGGCAAGAGGTCTCATTTTGGCAAGGAAACAATCAAAGAAAAGCGAGACATACCCACTAGTAGGTCTATAATGCTAGTATAATTTCAAATGCAAGCCTAACGCTCCCCTTACCTAAGACTTGTTTTAGAAAACCCAAACTTGGCTTATTGAAACATGGACATGGTATCGGGTCTGATAGATGTTCATGATGCATATTGGCTAATGAAGACCTCATCCACCTTTTCATGGAATGCCCGGCTATTAGAGGCCTTGCAGGCAAAATGTGAAAATGGATACAACGAATGTGGAAGATAGGGTTTTTCAAGAAGGATTTGTGCCTTGGGGGCAAATAGTTTCAAAGTTCTACACTCCTAATCTATACTCAAATTGCCAGATACTATTTCTTCAGTAATTGGAAGGCCAAGAATTGCCGTATCTTTGATAGCAACCTCTATGTGGCTAGTTTCTCGAAGATTGTGCAAGAAAGCAAAGAGTTAATTTATGCAGAAGATAAAAGGTATAACGCGGAGTATTGGCTTAGGGAAACCCTCACCATCCGATCAAGCCTCATCGTGTAAAGGATTGGGCATTTGTTAACAATGCGCGACATCCACTCACAATTGTGAGTTTTGTGAAAAAAAAAATATAGAAAACCAAAACTTGGGTTATTTGAAACTCATTAATTTTTTGCAAAGGTTCTTTTAAAGATTAGAGCTTCATGTTACTCCATTATGAAACCATTGGTAGTTTTTGAAGTTTTTCTTTTTCATTTCAAAGGTGAAACCCAAAAGCTTATAGGTGCATTGTGATTGTTTGTATGCTTTTAATGCTCATTGAAAGCGACGCCCAAAAAAAAGTTTTTCCAAAAACTTGACCCAAGCCTACATATGACAAATTTTAGGGGTGAATTGACTACATTTAAAGGTTTTTGAACTAAATCTCTTTAAATTGTGTAGGTTTTTTCACCTCCAAAATTAAATTTTAAAGGTAGATCTCAAATTTGGTAGCTGAAAGTGCACATAACCTAGGTTTTTTTCAATTTGAAAGGCATATTAATACATGCACAAATGGGCACGGGCAGTCCAAAGAATGTAGAGCTAGTGTGAAAACGCTTCAATTCTTCATCCTAAGATTTGAGAGGATCATGGTGTAAATGGACTCATACAAAGCTTGTTCCAAAGCTTCACATCAATTGTCAGACAAGTTGGTAGAAATTCGGTTAGATAAGCTTTTCAAGGAGCCTTTATGAATGCAAGCAACAAACCCACAAAAAATTAACTATATGAGAGACCCACTTGGCCCACTACCATCACTAATTGTGCATGTAGAGCTTGTGTACAAACCTCTGCCAAAGAGCTTTGTGTACAAAATCACTATTCATACATGTGACTCTCAACAACCAAATTTTTTTTTTTGTGACTTGCCAACTTTACTCTTGATGAGGTTCACCCGTGCAAGCATGTGTGCACCTTTAGGTGGCTCTGCCTTTGAGGAGTAACTGTAGAAAATGCCTTTGACAATATACAAAGTGTAGTAATGGTCTTTTCAGGGCTTGCCAAAACCATTTTTCCTAGTAGCCAAACAACATAAAGGCACACCTATACTTCTTCCAATTTTTAGGTCAAATTCGAAACATTCGTCGATATTTACACTGAAACTTTGTAAAATGCTCTTCAGAATGTAGCTGAAATTTTGCAATTTAAGCCACTTAGAAGTATAGTAAACCTCGGTTTTTTGCAAATACTGGGTCTCTTTTTACGAGGTAGTCTATGTTTACATTAAAACATGAAAAACCTCATAAAACACTTGTGCCATATTTAGTAGGGGAGGTTGTCGATGCTAAAAGGCTTTTATGCAACTCTCTCTTGGCCAAATAGGGTATGGAGGAAAACATGCATCATCCTCAAGGGGACACCGCTGTGCTTCATGAAATCATGATTGAGCCCGGTTGGGCCATGGAAATAGAAGAAGGTAACAATAATCTATATGTATTCTATAAAGGCAGTGAGAGTGCCCTTTACACGTGTCAATAGTTGCGAGCTAAAGGCTACAGTCCAAAAGTCCTCTGGACACGATAGAGAGAGAGAGAGAGAGAGAGAGAGAGAGAGAGAGAGAGAGAGAGAGGCCGCCCAAGGCGACCGGCCGTACTAGTCATCTGAATGCTTGAAGGGGAGGAGTCATACATGTTTTAATTTTATCCTCCCATGCTTTTATTGCAAAAAAAAGGGGTTTTACACAAAATTCTCTCAACTCAAAATTTAATTATTTGTGGTAAATGTTTTGAGTGTGATAAACTTAGTCCTCTCTATGCATGCACTTCTACAATTCATTGTGCATGCTGAGTGTCGGGAACCCTATAGCTCAACCACATTGGTGAATGGGTGCCAAACTAAAACTAGATTAAGTTAGAGTCTTCCAGCACCAAGGGACTACATCAAGAATCATAAGAAGAAACAAGGGCACTACGTAAAGTTTAATAGGCTAATGGAAACCA
This sequence comes from Adiantum capillus-veneris, assembly GCF_014529385.1. Lineage (NCBI taxonomy): Eukaryota > Viridiplantae > Streptophyta > Polypodiopsida > Polypodiales > Pteridaceae > Adiantum > Adiantum capillus-veneris. The sequence continues at coordinate 111,845,153 of NC_140943.1, read as the reverse complement.
TGTGTGGGAGGAAGGGGGAAAAAGGTCATTTCTTGGCAATTTCACTATTAGTCTCCATTTTTTGTACCATTTGCACCTCTCATTGTGTGTACATGGTCTATCACTTATAGTATGCACAATGGCCACCCAACACCTTCACCGAAAGTCAAAATACTAGCAAAAATGGTAAATAAGCCTCTTAATGAGCCAAAAAGGTGCAAATACTGATCCTAATCTATCACATGGGTATTATATTGCATGAGGAGCCATATTATGACCTCAGAGAACCATGGCCACATGTAGAACCAAAATGATTGAGATTTGGCATACCCACCTATTTAATGTGCCTAGTGGGTCCAGCCAATTTTGCAAAGTGGCCTGTCATTTTTGGGGATGGGAAGGCATGTGTTACACAGAGCAGTTGTTAGTTTAAAAAAATGAGAATCCGTTTAACTCATCGGAATACCTTATTGGTTCAGCATCTCTACATGGTTGAGTTGTCAGTAGGTCAATACCTGCCCAAGGATGGGCATGGGGTCTTGCATGTCCTAAAAGTTGCTCGATGTTGCTTTTTCGTAGCCAATAACTTTTAGCCGGCTTGCTTCCATGTCTGCATGCCCAAGGTTGGGCATGCGGTGTGTAAATAGCCTCATTTCATGATTTGAAATAGAAGGAGTTGGAGAATTCTCTATGCATCTACCACCAACACTTTCACTTCACTGCCAAAAAAACCTCAGAGGTACACTTTCCCAAATCATGTAGTAGCCTATACCTTTACACAAGCATGGAGAAAGCAAGGGGCATTGCCATTAACCATGCCCAATACATCCACACTCCTCCAAAAAAAAAAAAAACCGAGAACCACCACATTTTTGGGAACACCAAAAGTGTTGACGGGAGTAGCATAACTTGCCATTGGGCAAGCGGAACACCTACCACCCGCTTAGAGAGAATTGGTTACTTCCAAAAAAAGATAATGATGAGGAGGATCCTCCTCCAAGAGTACCTTCAATGTCAACTTGACAACATAAAATATTGGTGAGAGTGAGCCAATTGGGGGGGGGGGGGTCACTACAATAAAAAAATGCATATCATATGGGTTCAATAGTAAGGATGATTTTATTCTACATTTTCACAGACAGAAGGGTGTTGAAAAAATGATCTTGAGGAAAAATTACAGATTGAATAGGAAAACAATCTCTTAAATTTCACACCTAAGGGATTGTATAAATAGCCCTTAAATGCACACGATATAGGTTTTATATACAGTGACCTCTCCGAGTTTGGAAACCCCTCTGTTATTCACCTTTGTGGAGACTTCCCTCCAAAAGGAATTCAAGGATCCTCTTCCAAGCTTGGAGAGCCAAAGGGACGAGTGTAAGATGGAGCATCTAAAGTATATGAAGGTCTCCCTCAATTCGAGCAGGATGCTACTTTGTTGCACTTTTGTAGAATTCCCATGTGTATTCCCAAGCTTTATGGAATTCCAATTAGGAGCTAGAATTTTATCTTGCACTTTAACCTCCTTCCAGGGGCCTCCTTGCAAGAAAAGATCTACTTTGTTAAACATATCCCAAGCCATGACCACCCATTCTTGCCTTTAATTTTTGATTGACACTACCACTTTAGCACACATGACTTCCACATGTAGTGCTAGGTCCAAGATCCCAATTCCACCTTGGTCCTCGGGTCTTGTGACCCATTCCCATTTCCCCCACTTCCAAGGAGTCATATGTTTTGTGTTATTTTTTCAAAAAACCCATTTGATGTATTTCAAAAATTCTTTCCAATTGAATCTTCCCATTTTCAAGATAATACAACAAATGAGATGTATTGAATCATGAAGGAGTTAATCATTGTCACTCCGATGTAAAAGGGGAGGAGTGCCTAATTTTACCTTCTCATTTTATTATTGATTTTTTTAGCACCGAATCAAATCTTTGCTTGTCCAAAATTTCCACCTCAAATGGAGAATCAAGGTGTCTAAACATTGTGCCTTTTGAGATAATTTCCCTTGACCATTTGGTGGGCTCAAATGAGTCATTTTCAGTGTGTGAAATCAATCTTGTTTCTCAATGTTTCACTTTGATGCTGATGCACTTGCAAATATTTGGGCAATCTAGAGTGCTCTTCTTAGCATCTCAAAGTTGGCCTTTATGAAGAGTAATGAATCATCTACAAACAATTTTGGTAGAAATTGTTTGCCCCCACTAATGAATGACCTTGGATTTACCCTTTTGCAACACCATCCTTGAGTGAAGTTACAAGTGGATGTGGACCACTTTTAAAGAGCATCAAGGCAAGAGAGAAACCTTGCTTGATTGATCTCTTTACATCAAACATTTCCATCACCCTACCATTGAAGAGGAGTTTAGAGCAACTACCCTCCCCAAGGGTGCAAACTATCGTGCATATTATATGTCCAATTCTGAAGGCCTTAATGACGGTTGCAAGAGCACAAGATTTTTTCATATGCCTTGTCCATGTCGAGTTGAAGGAGGAAGCATTTTCTTCTTGGTGAAATCAGCATACACAATTGCAACAATCATTGCTATCAAAATATTGACATAGATGGATCTTCATTTGATGAATCCATGTTGATGCAGGTGATTACTTTTTCCACTATTGGGTTGTTGGGGTATAAAGCCCAATGTGGTCGCCCAGGTAAGTGGGCGGGCCGCAAGGTATGTACACATATTCTTTTGTAAAAACCTAATAAGAACTCACTATGCTCTACACATTACAGTAGAGCGAGTTCACCATATCGTCATGCTCTTCTTCTCGCACTCTCTCTCGCGTCACACTTCCGCTCGTACTCCTTCAACTGGTATCAGAGCTCAGATCGAGGCTCGGGGCAGCACTGCAAGAGGCTAGAGTCGCCAGCTCATATTGGAGTGAAATTCGACAGGCGAAGACACGGCCCCAAATCCTGTGGGGATACTCGAAGGACTCGGTGTTGTCAGAAGTTCATTCTGAGGTCATCTCGGCCACCGTTCGACTTCGACAAAGGTCTACGCAGACCATTTTTGACTACGTGGTCTCGACGGGTGCAGATCCAACTCTGCAAATTTGGAGTTTTCGGCCTAGACTGCAGGTGCTGAGGATATCGACACTCCCAGAGTGTTGATTTGTGGCTGTCTACACATCGAAGGACGGCTCACAGTTCTTGGAGGCGTGTCACATACGACACGGGCACATCTACACACAGACTGTAGGCGACATCCACTAGTTCATCAGGTAGCTTGTGTTTGCTGCTTGATATTCCAGATTTCATCCTGACATTGCAGGCACTTCCACATGGGATGTATTGTCAGAGATGATGTATGTTTGTTGAGGGTTTGCTGGCTGAGAGTCACGCAGCAAATAACCGCCGCAGCGGTTACAGCATATAGTGGGAAATTTGTGGATGTATGACTTTGTGGGAAGTCTATGTACTGTCAAATTTACTGCAGCCTTTGTTGAGGGTCGAGTGAGGTTTTATTGAGCTGGGGGATTCTCGAATGTTGAGATCCTTTCGGTGATACAGGTCTTGGAGCGATCCCTCGAGCACCCTTAGATAGGCAGCTAGGATGTATTGACTGTGAGTTAGACAGTTGGGATTGCATCTTTGCTTTACTGCCGTTGAGGCATTGTCGCAGTCTACGCTTACAGGACAGTGACAGAACAGTCAGAGACAGTACAGGTGCAGGATAGGTTTACCCGCAGCTTACAGTGTCAGAGAGATAGTGTTTTTTGAGCTGTTTTTTGGTCTGTTTTTAGTACACCAGAGCCATTTTACAAAGGAGACTCTGCCAAAATTTCTGCAGAATCTGAAGCTTTCTTGGTTCATTTGACAGGTTGATATTGGTTCAGAGGTCAGTTTACAGGGGAAACTCTGCCGAATTTTTCCCAGGAAAGTAAACTACTGTGAAGCGTAGCTATGGCTGGATCACAGGACACTGCTCTTTACAATATCAAGAAGCTGGATGGAACCAATTTCCCATTGTGGAAGAATCAGATTTGGCATGTGTTGGTACAAAAGAAGCAGATAAAACCTATAAAGCTCAAGGGGATAAAACCAGAAGATATGGACGAAGATGAATGGAGCGAAATGGATGAATTAGCACTTTCTACCATTATGCTGACTTTGGCAGAAAGCGTTTACTTCAATGTAGCAGACGAGATGTCGGCTTATCAAGCATGGTTAAAGCTGAGTGATCTTTATGAGAAGCAGAGTGCAGCTTCACAGGTATACTGGCTTAAGAAGCTTGTTGACTTGAAGATGAAAGAAGGGACACCTATGTCCAATCATCTGAATGAATTCAACACAATCTATAGTCAGTTGTCAGCTCAAGGTGTCAAATTTGATGAACCTGTTAGAGCTATGTTCCTGTTGATCACATTGCCGAAAAGTTGGGACACTTTTCGCACAGCTTTGAGTAATTATGCACCTCCAGATGGTTTGAACATAGCAGGTGTAGAAGGAAGTCTGCTTACTGAAGAAACCAATAGAAAGACAATGGACAAAGGCAAAGGAACAGCCTTAGTTGTCAGGGGAAGGACCAAAGAAAAGTACAAAGGTGGAAAGAGGAATCAGTCTCGTAGCAAGTCCCGCAGTGCTAAAGGCAAGAGTGACATAGAATGCTACCATTGTGGCAAGAAGGGTCACATGAAAAGAGAGTGCAGAGAATGGAAAGCAGAAAAAGGCAAAGAGAAAGCTGAAGACCGTGGTGAGAAGAACAAGTCCTCAGTGAAGATTCAAGAAATAAATGTGACAAACACTGTTGCATAGGATGACAGTCTAGTGTCAGGAGACATCTACTTCTTGAAGAATACAATGGACTCAGCTCTTCTTACAGCATCTGATGGAAATGCACTGAGTGACTGGATTATAGACTCAGGGGCATCACTTCATGTGTCTCCAAACAAGGAGTGGTTTACTTCTTATGTGACCACTAAAGATCATGTTCGGCTAGGCAATGGGCAGACATGTGAGATCTTAGGTGTTGGAGATGTTCAATTGAAGTTTCAGAATGGCTCTTCTTCCACGCTGAAGAATGTGAGACATGTTCCCGCAATTACAAAGAGCTTGATCAACACAGGTTTACTTGATGATGCTGGCTACGTCACCATTTTTGGACAGAACATGTGGAAGATATCCAAGGGTTCTATGACCGTAGCACATGGAGTAAAGTCTGGAGGACTTTACATGATTTATGTATCAAATGTCTCTAAAAATGTAATCAATGTAACCGAGCAGCCGAACGTTTCTTTGTGGCATAGCCGGTTAGGACATATGTCCAAGAAGGGAATGGAAATCTTGTCTCGTTCTGGTTATTTGCCTGGCTTTTCATTTAATGATTTTGAATTCTGTGAACATTGTCTGTATGGTATGCAAACACTTGTTCATAGTGATTTGTGTGGACCTATGCCTAACCTATCTCTAGGGGGAGCTTCTTACTTTATGACATTTATAGATGATTACTCGAGGAAAGTATGGGTTTACTTTCTCAAGCACAAGGATGAAGCGTTTAGTGTTTTCAAAACGTTTGTGACACTTGTGGAGAATCAGAGTGGCAAGAAGCTTAAATGCTTACGCACTGACAATGGTGGAGAGTATGTTTCAAAGGCCTTTCAGGACTTTTGTGAGTCAAAAGGTATAAAACGTGAACTTACTGCTCCTTACAATCCTCCTCAAAATGGTGTGTGCGCTCCTTGCCGCACTGTCGAAGCAAGGGACTTGCCAATACACCGTATGCGAGCCACAAACGGCTCCAAGCACACAACAAGCCTAAACTAGCAAGCTCAAGAAAACAAAGGGTGTGTCACTCACCGCTCTACGCTCGCCTTCGTGGTGGATTCCTCGCCGCGATGAAGAAGAAGCTGCAGTCGTGCCGCGCTCAACCGCTTCGCCGCCGTCGTGCCTTCGTAATGCTCGATCGCTCACACACTCTCCCTCTCTCTCTCTCTCTCACACACACACACACAAGGAGGTGAAGAAGAAGAAGAAGATGGAGATGGAGCAAGAGCACTCTTCAATTGCACAAATGAGAGAATGAGTAAAAATTAGGTTTAGTTGGCTTTTATAGGAGCTCACCCCATTCACACTTGGGCGCCCATGCTTAACCAACTAATCCCTTGAATGTCCAAGTTAAAGTGCGCCTCTCATCGACGATCACTCTACCTTTCCCTATTGGTCCGACAAGCCCGGTACCTGACTCTACCAAATACATAATACACGTCCATCGTAGGTGATCATGTGTCCGTGTGCCGTGAGGGTTAACATGCCCCCCTTCCTGATGTAGATTCCGTCCTCGGAAGCTATTGAGTTGAAGCTGGTTCGTCGAGGTGGAAGAGCATTTGAGATGAATGTCCTTAGCCTTCTTCAGTCACTGCAAAATCAAACAACATTGGCACAGTAATTGCATTCTCTTAAAAAGCATATGCAGTTTTAGGTAGACAAATTGATTGGAAAAAGAATTTCAAACAATTTGTTAGCAATGAACATTAAATTGCAATGTAATCAAATGCATAAACAGATGTAAAGGGAAAAAATTAAACAAGTCCGGGGTCACTAATTTGACGGTCGAAAAGCACTAGAGATCGAATATTAATACCATGGGTAAGCTTCTTAATTTTCAGTGGTCAATTAAGTTGTTTAATCGCGAGAGCCAAGTATTCATGTTCAAGGGCTGACTAGAGGCTATATCTAGAAAACCTTGTAGTTAAGCTACCATAAAAGGAATTTCTCATGAAATCATTGCCTGACTGATTACTTTTTCTTTGACCCCCCAAAGTCTTTTCACACTGATTCAATTTTGATGTGTGTGCTTATTTTGTATGCCTTGGGTTTTTTGCTTTTCAAGGAAAAGCGCCCACACTGGGAACCTCTAGGGCTCTAGTACCATAGGCAATACATGTGAGTGAAGTACCAAATCAAGCTGAGATTTCTCTTCCAGCTTAAAATTTTACATTGTGGCACTTTGATTTTTCGTTTGTTCATTTTCATCATTTTAATTTTGTAACTTTGGGGGGTCATATAACACTGTTACATTCCCCAGGCTCATCACATTAGTAAACTCCCTTTATAATACTTAAGCTAAAGGTCAATAGGGTTAAGCCCACTAGAAAGCCCTAGTACATTTCATACAATGCTGCCTAAATCGGATTAAGAACCTAAGTAACCATTGCTTATTAGGAAGGCATTCCCCATGGTATTAAGAGAAGATTTCTAATACCTAGCTTGGTCAAACTAGCTTAGTCGGACTGCTTGATTTTTAAACCTAGACAAGTGACTATGACAAAACATTACATTGAATTAAATGTTTGATACTAAGCAAATGCGCTGAATATTATGCTACCAATCACAATCAAAGCAGACAATCATAGATGCAAAAAAGATAAGGGCAATGCTAATGGATAAGAAACACCTGTTTGTGTTGATGGTCGCGCTTGATATGAAGTGTGAACGAGAGAAAGGTTCCATGAAGGTCCAAATCCTATCAATAGCAACACGCTCCTGTACACACTAGGAAACAAAAGGAATACCTCCAGGAGGCACATCAGTGGGAAAAATTAAAACTCCTAAAAAACAAACTCAAAACACAATCTAGACCCCTAACCTACCTATCTGTCACCCCTTTTAGAATCAAGGAAAGAGGATATTATATAAACCGGGTGGCCACCCTAAGGCTAGGCCTCTATCCTCATCATCTAGATAAATAAAATCGTTGTCCGTGAGGCCATAGTCTTCCTCGGTCTCTATTAGTTCCTCTTCATCATCCTCTTGTGCAAGCATGCTAATCAAGAACCTCGTGATGCGTGGATACTCATCTTGTGCAAAAGAATAAGCATGTGCCATTGGAGACACATTCGCCACTGGGTAGGGATCACTAGTTAGCCATAGACGTATCAGCCATTCTAACTCCTCAAAATTTCTCTCACATGCAAGGCTCTCTATCAAATCCCATTCGCAAGAAAGTATAGGGTAGCATACGTAGAACACTTGTTGAAAAGACAAGGGGTACCTTTCATCAAAAATAGAAGTGCATGCCTCTGGTGAAGTAGCCATTTCTGACAAGACAGATAGATTTGGTTAGGCCTTTAAAACATAAGAGTTGTTTTTGTGTGTTGCTTGACTTGACACGGTGAATTTGGACTTATATGTAAGATCTGATAGGGTGCTCTCTCATTGCTAGGCGCTCTTGCTCTTTACTATTTTTGTTTTTTTGTGAGTATAAGGCTATATATATACACTCCCTAAGATCGGAGATTAAGAGGTCAGGGAAAAAGGTTGAGAGGGAAACAAATGAATGATGGATGTCCACAAACACTCCCCCCTTCCTTGGGTAGATCATACCGTTTAAAATGAGCTTGTCACCCTTTGAAACCAATTGTTCCAGTTGGTAATAGGTGAGGATTTTTGCCAGTAGTTTTCTATTACCCTAGGTGCCTCGTCAAGTTGTAAGGGTGGTAAGGTACTCTCCCAGGATTTTATTTGCAACGTCGTTGTAGGTGGTGAACTTACCCCGGAAGGTGCAAACTCTTTCGTGCTTGGATGGATATGTACAGTGGTAGGTGGAGGTTGTGTCGAAGCTTCTATTTGCATATAGGAACTACATGAAGAGCAATAAGCTTCATTTGATTTCCCTGTTCCTGAGCTAGGTGGGACAAATCGTTCTTTCTTTGGTACCCAAACTAGCTCTAGAACGGGTGTGTAACATTCCATGATTTTTTCCTTTCCGCGATTTTCAATTTGTTTTGGAGCCACAGGATTGGGTTTACATGGGCCAAGTGACAGGTAAGAGTACACTTTACGTTTGGGCACCCAGATTTGATCATTTCCTTCATAGTATCCTTGGGCTTCCAATAGTCGTTTAGGAATCCAACGCAGCGTTTCTTTACAGTTCTTGGAGGGAGTGGTACGGTTCTTACTAGGTTTCCGTTTTTTTGCATCAACCATGCTCACTACAGAGGTTTTAGGGACCCACTTGTATGTTTTCTCTGTTATATTAGGATGGTTCTTGTGTGTCTCAAGCTTTCTTTCAACTACATCAGTTGAAGCTCTAGAGAGTTGGGCTATGGGGATGTATGGTTCAACCTCCTGGACATGCAATGTCTTGGGTTTTATTTCCTTGGGCAATATCTCAGGGACTATGGCTTGAGTGGTAGGGCTAAGAGTTGGTTTTTGCGTTGTAACACCCCCAGTCCCCCAATCAATAGTGCATTTGGTGGCTATCATCCACGTGCGGCCTAGGTTTATATTACCCTCCATAGTTCCAGTAGGCATGACCAAAAAGTCTTGAGCTACCACCCCATTGTCATAACTGACAGAAGTGTGCCAGATTCCAAAAACCGCAGTTTTTTTCTTGTTGACACCCTTGACTTGGATAATACTCTCAGATAGAGGTGGCTTCCCTAACTGACACCACACCCCATAGGATAGCAGATTGTATTTAGCACCCGTGTCCAATAAGGCGTTATATAGCACTTTTCCATAGGCACTATTTAACTCAATGGGGTATCGTAGAGGTGTGTCAGAGTCCAACCCATCCTCTTCGATTTCCACGTGGAATGCATTTGTGACCCCAAGGTTAGCCTCTCGTTTTTGTCTTATACGTTGTTGTCGCTCCTTAGCCTCAGCTTGAGCTTGTATCTTGTTTAACTCGGTTTGTGCTTTGGCGGCCTTCTTTTGATGAATGGCCCGTAGTTCTTCTTGGCTTAAAGGATCATAATATCTTTTGAATTTACTCCCATTGAGGAATCCAATGGTTTCAACTCCATCAAGAGTTTCCACACGAAGGGTACCTTGTGGGGTAATTTCACATACTCTATATGGTCCTTTACCAGCATATTTCAACTTTTTCTTCTCTTTACGTACTCCATACATAAGGACTTTATCACCAACTTTGATATCCTTGTCCTTCACATGGCGATCAAACCACTTCTTTCTCCTATCCTTTTCCACAAGAGCATTTTGCACAGCCAACTGTCTCTCTTCGTCTAGTTTTTCTAAGATAAACAAACGCTCAGTTAAGGGGTTACCATTCCATCCTTCTTGCGAAGCTACCCTAAGACTAGGAATGACAAACTCCCAAGGCATAACCGCTTCTTGGCCGTATACCATTTTGAATGGCGTACAATTAATAGCCACTTTATAAGCAGTACGATAAGCCCATAGAGCAGATGTCAACTTCAAATCCCAATCAGTGCGATGAGCTTCTACCGTCTTGGTTAAAATAGAGATTAGAGTCTTGTTGGTGCTCTCGGCTTGTCCATTAGCTTGCGGGTAATAAGGTGTAGACTTATGGTGGGATATCATAAAGGTCGTGGTAAGCTCTCTTATTACCTCATTTATAAAATGGGTACCATTATCACTAACAATTTCAAAAGGGCAACCAAATCTTGTGATAATGTTCTCAAAAAGAAACTTAGCTGTTGTCCTCGCGTCAGCTTTTTGTGAAGCCTTAGCTTCAGCCCACTTTGTTACATAGTCCGTAGCAACTAGAATATATCGAGATTGAGTGTTGCGAGCTGCGGGACTAATTGGACCTACAAAGTCTAAGCCCCATTTTTCAAATGGTTGGGTTACTTTAATAGGATGTAAGGGCATTCTGTCCTTGCGCTGTGTGGTCTTGTAACGTTGGCACTCATCACACCCTTTTGTAAAAAGTGATGCATCCTTAAATAAAGTTGGCCACCAATAGCCTGATTGCAGCACCTTTCTAGCAGTCAGGTCCCCTGAAAAATGTCCTCCTGCTATGCCCATATGTGCTTCTTGCAAGATATACAAATATTCATCCTCGCGGGCACAACGCCTAAGAATATCGTCCTTGCCTAATCTATACAGGGTTCCGGCAATCAAACAATAGGGTTCACATTCTTTTACTAGCCTTCGAGCGATATCCTTACGAAGTTCCTTGGGTGGAAAACCATTAACTAAAAAGTTAACAATGTTCTCACTCCATTCAGGCATAGTCTCAACTATGAATAGGGAAGTATCGGGTAATTCATCATCAACTCCTGTAGGGGCTTCACCATTGGGTATGCGAGACAAATGATCAGCCATGACGTGCCTTTTACCGGGTCTCACTACAATCGTGAAATCAAACTCAAGAAGAATTAACAACCATCGTGTGATTCTTCCTGTGGAGCATGGCTTGTTTACCAGATACAGCAACGCTTGATGATCCACATAAAATACAAACTTGTTTGCCAGAAGGTAGTAGCGAAATTTCTTTACTGCATAAACCATTGCCAAACCTTCTCGCTCTGTAGTGGTGTAGTTCATTTCAGCATCGTTCAATTGACGGCTTGCAAAGCTAATGGGATAGTCCAATTTATGTTCTCCTGGTTGAGTGAGAACACACCCAATAGCAAAGTTTGATGCATCAATATGCACATGGAAAATGACATCCCAGTTAGGTGTCCTTAAAATTGGAGCACTTGCTAGTGTTTTCTTCAATTGTTCATAGGCCTGGTCACACTCTTCAGTCCATTTAAATTCAATGAGAAGCTTGTACAAAGGACGTGCTATCTCAGCGAAAAATAAAATAAACCGTCGATAATAACCCACGTGTCCCATGAACCTTTGAACTCCCTTGTAATTGGTTGGTGGTGGTAACTCTAGAATCACTTTAATTTTGCTCTCATCGGTTGAGATACCATTCTTGGATACTATATGCCCTAAAATAACTCCATGCTTGACCCAAAATTGGCATTTGAACGGGTTCAATGAGATACGATATAACCTACATTTTTCAAACACCTTCCGCAAACATGATAGATGTTCTTTCCAAGAAGAGTAAACACAAAGGTCGTCTAAGAAAGCTTCACAAAACTCTCTCAAATATTCTTTAAAAGCAGTGTTTATTAATCGTTGGAATGTAGCAGGGGCATTTGTTAAGCCAAAAGCCATCACACGAAATGCAAACACGCCAAATTCTGTGATGAAGGCAGTTTTAGCTTGGTCCTCTAGCGCTATCGTGATTTGGTTGTAGCCTGAGTACCCATCTAGAAAGCTATAAGCTTCCTTGCCTGCAACTCTTTCGAGTACATGTTCGGAATATGGTAGGGGGTAATGGTCTCTTCTTGTAGCTGCATTAACTTTTTTGAGGTCCACGCACACCCTGAGTTTCCCATTCTTTTTTGGCACGATAACTATTGGCGACACCCATTCAGAGTGTTCAATAGGATATATGAACCCACATTTGATAAGCTTTTCTAGTTCTTCTTGAATGATCTTTGCGTACTTAGGATTCATCGGGTAGGGTCTTTGTTGTACGGGCTTCGCAGTGCTAATCATAGGGATTGTATGTTGGACCACAGAAGGCGGAACACCTTTCATATCATGGTATGTCCAAGCGAATACGTCCTTGAATTCCTTGAGAAGCTCTTTGAGGACCGCCTCTTCAACTTCTGTGAGGTCTTGGGCAATAAAAACAGGTTTTGATTCTTCACCGGGGTCAGCTAATTCTATTTCTTTAACTATTGCCGGACCATCATAGATTCCATTATTCCCATCGATAGGTATTCTTTGGGCTTTTGTGTACACAACCTTTGCTTCCCCTGTGGTGTAAGATTTGAAATGTTCTGGTGCAGGATGCAAGTCTGTGGATTCTGGTTGTGCGTTGGTTTGTGCTTCCATTTCTGCTTTCTTGTGTTGTCGAGCTAACTCTTGGTTTTGACGCCTCCTTGCAGTGCGGCTCAACTTTGGCTTGTCTATGATCTCTAATTGGGCTATGTCATGGGGTCGTGGTCTACACCACATAACATTTTGGAGATATTCACCCCAATTGTCTACCAATTTTCGATGAGCATCGCATGCTCCTATATAACTGAGCCATTCTGCTGAGGATCTCTTCTTGTTTATCCTAGCACGTACATTGGCTCGATATCGACGCCTCTTAAGGTTTTTCTTTTTCTTATTTGAGACCTGCTTTTGATTTGCATTTAGATCTGGCTCACTAAAGGAGTCCTCGTTGGTGTCCTCTTCACTCTCGGAGGAGCTATCATCGGTTGATGTGCTCGATCCTTCCGAATGTTTTGACTGTGAACTTGCTCCACTCTCTAATTCATGAGATTCAGAATCCGTTTCACTCTGGGAGTCAGTGTCCAAGTCGTGTTGGTCAAAGTCTTCTATTGAGCTATCAGTGTCACTGTCAGATTGGTCCACAATTGCCTTGCCCTTAGAAGATGCATGTATGGCACTTATCATGTTCAGAGGTGCAATTTGTGGTACCTCTTCCCCCTCTGGTGTGACCCAAGTGGTTCCTCTATTTCCCCAGGTATCTATGGTTGCAGCTAGGTGTACCCAATCCACATTGTCCGACTCAGTCATCCCAGGTAGGATATCCATATAAGGAGAATCTTGGCCAATGTCTGTATCCTTCTTACAAGTGTAACAATATTGTAGTGGGGCCGAGTGAACTGTGGTGTCAGAGCGATGATCAATAATGGTTTTACTCCCTAAGGGGTGTACCTTACCAGTCACCAAATCCACTCTAAGGACAGAGTCTTGGAATTGCAAATAGACATGATTTTTAGACCAATCGTGAACCATTTGTGCTTCCCTCATGAATGGTCGTCCTAAAATCATTTCATATGACATAAGGTGTTTAGAGAAATCCATTACAATGAACGTATGTCGCACCTTGTATCCTAGAACTTTGATCTTAAGATCCTTGAGCATCCCCATAGGTTTGGCTATGGTACCATTTGCCATCTTTACCACAATGTTAGTAACACTGAGGCGGGGTTTTCCCATGGATTCCCAACAATCTTTTGTAACGATGCTAACTCCCGCACCACCATCAAGAATTCCCTTTATAGTTAATCCCTTGGTAGTGATGGGTAGGGTCGCATTAGACTCGTCGCCTTCAAAATACTGCCCTAATTCGTTAATGGGTACCTCGATCACAGACTCGTGTCCATCTAAGTCAAGTGATTGCACATGATTTTCCTCATCAATCATAATCGAGTCAGGCCTATTTGGTTGCGCAAACTGCGGTAATCCCGTTCGTAGCTCTCCGTTAAGGAATGCTCGAAGTGCAAGGAATAACTCAGGATCTCCATACAGCTTTGCTATGATCGTGGTTCGGACCTCAGAAGACATGAAGTCCACTAGTTTGGCAACATTCATTGGCGTTTTGCAGGGTGTAGGCCCTTGACTAGGAACTGGTGAGGATGGAATCTCATATTCCTCAATGGGATCAGGTATTCCTTCGTTAAACATCCTTTCCAATAAGAAGGGTGTATGCTCACTTTCTGATGTCCCGTCCTCACTCCCTTCTTGGATGATACTAGATATGGCTAACGGTCTATGGTTCATGTGGGGTGGATGAACTTGCGTGGGAAACACTGTGTCATGAATTTTGATATGCATGGGTTCTGGTTCTAGTTTCCTTTGAGTCTCCTCCACTAAACCTCTTAGATGTTTCACCTGCTCAATCTCGTCTACTGGGTTTGGATACGTCCCAATCTTCTTTTTACGATTCTTCCCTTTTTGCCCCTGCGGTTTATCTTGGGGGTCTTGGATTGGATTTGGAAACACTTGTGGTGTTTTCAGAGGCTCTTTATGGTTTTCTCTCATTCGGTTTTCATTTGGTTCCATGTTACGGTTTTCTTTGTCGGTCTTTCCCTTTGTGGTATTGGTTCTAGTCTCCATTGTCTCGACTGAATCTGAATCATCCTCGAGGTCATTCATATACACGGGGTCATCTCCTGTTCCTATGTTTGTTTTGGAACTTGGCTTTGAATTTTCCGTATTCTGCGACTTCTTCCTTCGTGTCTTCCTTTTCTTTGCTTGGATAATTGACGCGGTATCTCTCTCTTCGAGGATATGTCCTGGCCCTTGAAGCATGGACCGTGTAATCGCATAAGCAGGTGCGACGGGTGGTATTGGTGACGTCACACTAGCAATTTCGACCAAATTCAGGGGTGTGATTTTAGGCGCATTTGGGTTATAGGGGCATTGGGCAATCAAGTGATCTATGCCACAACGATTACATGTGAGTATTGGCATTGCATACGTGCTCCCTTGATTCACTTGCATCTGTGCAGCATTCTTTTGCAGCCTAATAGGGCACTCCGCTACTCGATGTGGTCCACCACACTCGTAGCATTGAAGAGGTGGCCTCCTAGCCTGGGTGTTGATATTTTGACCTCTGGATGCGAGAGCAGCAGCTTGATAAACCGGCTTGACTTGTCCCCAACAATCTTCCATGTAGTATATAGGACATTCTTCCAATGTATCAAGTCCGTAGGCAATACTAGTGTCTATTTCCTCCTCACAACCATCTGCATAAGCGTTTGATGGCTCGCAACCCACTTGGTTCATAGGGGCGACTCTTGGATGCGGGGGCTGCGGTCCTAGCACAGGAGGTGGTAACGGTGTAGCTTGTACAACATTTTGAGATCTAGGGACCATGTGTTGCGGTAGTTGCTCAACAGGTGGAGCAGGCATCAATACAGGAGCTCGAGGCGCATCCGTGTAGGCTACAGGTGGTCTATTTGCCATCATACGTTTGATCATTAAACAATCCTTAGCTTGGTGACCATACCTACCACATGCGTTGCAAGTTCCATTAAATTTTACTCTAAACGTAGGGCACTCACTAGTGCTATGTGGGCCTAAGCAAATGGAACACCATTGTTGCTCCCTTCTTGGATACATGTGACTATTTTGAGGGGGTCGATTATCCTTAAGAGACTCTTGGATTGCCTTGGTGAGGTCTGTCAAGAATGTCTCAAATACCTTTGGCTCATTGGCAATGGGCTTTGCAGTCATGGGTTCATACTCAATGGCTTGTGAGCTAGTGGATCTCGTGTCAGTAGACACCCTCATGCCTGCTATCATCAAGTTGTCCTCTAATTGGATTGCATTGGCAGTGACATCTTCCCAGGTTGTGATACCTCTAATCACTAGTCCATTATAGATTCCTTCATTCCTCAACCCTCGAATGAATCGATCAAGCAGTTGGTTATTGTTGAAGCGCTCATTTACAGGGCAACGAGAGTTTAAGTGCTTTAGACGACTAATGAAGTCCCTTACTGACTCTCCTTCCTTACGTTCGGCCTTCTGTAGCTGAGATGCTACACCCCAAAGCACACCTTCTCGTATGTACTCCTTTAGAAACAACCTTCGAAGGGTAGGGTAGATTGTTTTCTCGTCCACCCTTAGGGTCCTATACCAATCTCCAGCCTTCCCACTTAATGTCAAGCTTAAGGCATTGCACTTATGTAGTTCGTTGCGTTCCCCTAAGGAATCACATACTTGTTCAAACACTTCAATGTGTTTCCTAGCATCTTCGTCCCCATTGAATTTTTGCGTGAGTTTGGCAATTTGTACTGCCTTACTTCTAGGCTCTCTATCAGAAGCATGACGCATATTTTCCGCGATAGATCGACCTATGGTTTGAGCAAACGCTGCCAAGTCACCTATGTGAGGAGGCAGGGCCGGTGGAGGTACTCTTGGAATCATATGTGGGAGAGGAACGGGTACCGGTCTTGGCATATGTGTAGATGATGCAGGATATGGAACATAACCGGGCATAGGTCCACTCGGATAAGAGCTAGGGAGCGGCACTCGAGGAGCATAAGCAAGTGGTACAATTGGAGGTGTGGGGGCCATGTGTGCATAAGGGGCTAGAGGCACATATGGTCGAGGCCCCATATTAGGTACTACAACACTAGGTAGTGGCACTGCGCTAACCGTAGATGTCATCGGTACATTCTCTGTTAGGCTTATCCCTGGAGTGAGCACTGTGTTTTCCTTAATAGAGGGTTGAGCCAAGTTAGGGAAGCTAAAGTTGTCGCTCGGAGGCTCAGATTGCATAGAGACCCCAGGTGAAATGATGTAAGATGGGTCCATGGGGCTCATTAGAGGAGTCTCCATTTGAGATAGAGTAGGCTGTTGAGCCTTGCTCGTATCCAGAAATCTCATGGGGCCAGTTGAGAGTATATTTACCCCTCGGTTTTGCCTTTCTGATTGAATAATGCCATGGATAACATTACAGATCATTTTCTGTTGATCTTCGATGCTCGTGGCACTAGAGGTGGATTGTACAATCCCTATCCATCCTACATGGTAGGCGTGGCCAGAGTGTAGATCCGTCAACACCTCAGTGTGGAGGTCGTATGTCCAATGATCATTAAAGAACAATCCTTCTAGAGTCGACGTGTTAATGGTTTCTTGTGAGGTAGAAGCAATGTTGCTCCCCGTGGTTTTACTTGTCACCAACGGTACTCTAGAGGGAACTTCTGAAGGAGGCAGCTCAACAGGGCCTTCTTGGTAAGAAGTTGGCAGGATATCCACATGGACACTCTTTGGGGGTGTGGGGTCCACGTGCGATGTGAAAGGAGAGTCCACTTCCCCACCCCCTTCGTGTGCTTCATTTGCATCAGGTTCCGAGCGAGTAGCTCTACCTAACGTTTCCATGAAACGGCTAAACATACTAGTACTAGGCTGTGGAGCTTCGGGAGGTGCATGGCCTTCTCTCTCAGTGTTTTGGTTAGGGTATGCTTCCATGATTTCTGAGTCGGAGGAGGAATCACTAGCGGCTATTTTAGGGTCTTGGGTGGTGCTACCTTGTGTCCCCGCTGAGGGTCTAGAGCTTATCGTGGATGGGTAATGGGTGTCCGTATGAACAGAGGCACCCTCAATATGCTCGTGTTCTAGCACCCGCCCAGAGCGTAAGTGCATGTGCTTTTGATACCCTAAGGTGTCAAAAAGCTGCTCTAGGAGGCATTGTGACTAGTTTTTAGCGTGTCTTTTGTTTGTTTTTTTGCTAGAATTTTTAGAGCGTGTCGTGGAATGGGCCGTGTGATAGCTCGAAACGAGCGTATCGGTCAGAGGGTCGTGCCGTGCTTTACAGCCCTTCGTTTGGTCACTCTATGCCCTCGGAATCCCTAAAACTGTCAATTTCCAGTAGGGAACTAGGCCCAAACTAGAAAGTCTAAGGGTGCAAGTGGGAAGAGAAAGGAGGAGAGTGGAGGACTTGTCCCACATGCTCTCATTCTCTCTTGAGGGAGTAGGGTATATATATAAGAGTGAGTCTAGTATATATCATAAGACTGAGGCCTGAGGCCTGGGCCTGGGCCTGGGAAAATGATCCCGATCCCGATCTATCTTTTATACAAACCAACCCGTACGTTTTAAGAGTCGTGTTTTTTATTTTCGAAAAATTTCGCCACCCACTCGCTCGCGTTTTTCATTTACGAATTTTTTATTTTTTTATTTTTTTTGAAATTTTTTATTTTTTTTTTTTCTCAGAAACTTTTTTTCCCAAAAAATTATTTTTTTTGTTTTTTTTTTTTTTGATGCAGAAAAACGCAGCAATTAAAAAAATGCAGAAAAACGCAAAAAAGCAGAAATTGCAGAAATTGCAGAAAACTGACAGAAAAACGCAGAAATTGCAGAAATTGCAGAAAACTGACAGAAAAACGCAGAAATTGCAGAAAATGCAGAAAAACCGCAAAAAAAAGCCAGAAAATGCACAAAAATTGCTGAAAATGCAGAAAATGCAGAAAAAACGCAGAAATTGCAGAACTTGACAGAAATGCGAAAAATTGCAGGAAGTGGAAACGCCGAACTTGAAAACGTAGAAATTGCAGAATTTGAAAAACGCAGACAATAACAGAAATTGAAACTTGACAGCAATTGCAGAAAACGCAAAAAAACAGAAACCTTCCACACACTCCTTCCCTGCCTTTCCTATGATAGAAATTGCACCACAAGGAAGCGTAAAGTGCTAACCGAGCTTAGTGTAGGGCATATCCCCGGCAGCGGCGCCAAAAATGTGCGCTCCTTGCCGCACTGTCGAAGCAAGGGACTTGCCAATACACCGTATGCGAGCCACAAACGGCTCCAAGCACACAACAAGCCTAAACTAGCAAGCTCAAGAAAACAAAGGGTGTGTCACTCACCGCTCTACGCTCGCCTTCGTGGTGGATTCCTCGCCGCGATGAAGAAGAAGCTGCAGTCGTGCCGCGCTCAACCGCTTCGCCGCCGTCGTGCCTTCGTAATGCTCGATCGCTCACACACTCTCCCTCTCTCTCTCTCTCTCACACACACACACACAAGGAGGTGAAGAAGAAGAAGAAGATGGAGATGGAGCAAGAGCACTCTTCAATTGCACAAATGAGAGAATGAGTAAAAATTAGGTTTAGTTGGCTTTTATAGGAGCTCACCCCATTCACACTTGGGCGCCCATGCTTAACCAACTAATCCCTTGAATGTCCAAGTTAAAGTGCGCCTCTCATCGACGATCACTCTACCTTTCCCTATTGGTCCGACAAGCCCGGTACCTGACTCTACCAAATACATAATACACGTCCATCGTAGGTGATCATGTGTCCGTGTGCCGTGAGGGTTAACATGGTGTTGCTGAGAGAATGAATAGGACCATACAAGAGAAGGTCAGACGTATGTTGTCTAATGCACAACTGCCAAATGGGTTTTGGGTTGAAGCTGTATCAACAGCTGTTCATCTTGTAAATAGATCTCCTAGCAAGGTTTTGCAGAAGGATTCAGTGCCAGAGATGGTATGGTCAGGCAAAATGCCCTCATACAAGCATCTCAGAGTCTTTGGCTGTGAGGCATATCCTCACGTTCCAAAGGAATTTAGGAACAAACTTGAGCCAAAGAGTAGAAAGTGCATCTTTCTAGGCTATGGTAATTCTGGTAAGATGGGGTACAGACTTTGGGATCCCGAATCCATAAAGGTTGTCCACAGCAATGATGTTCACTTTAATGAATCCAAATATCATTCTAAACCAGAGAGGGTTGAGGAGATTAGAAGAGTTGTCTTCCAAGAAGATGGACCTGCACGTGCAAGACAAAATGTCAGGGCTCAAGAGGAGCAAGGGCAGGATAGAGTGGAACCACAGGTTGTGGCTGAGCCTGAGCCACCTATTGTGCGTAGATCTGGACGTGTCACGCGACCTCCTGATAGTTTTGTTCCATCTATGAACTATGTCATGTTGACTGATTGCAATGAGCCTTCATGTTACAAGGAAGCAGTGTAAATGAAGGACTCCGGGAATTGGCAATTGGCCATGCAGTCAGAGATGACAGCTCTGCATAAAAACAAGACATGGAAGCTAGTTAAATTACCACAGGGAAAAAAGGCTCTACTTTGTAAATGGGTTTACAGGTATAAGATCACTGCTCATGATAGTCAGCCAAAGTACAAAACAAGGCTTGTTGCCAAGGGCTTTAAGCAAGAACAAGGCATTGACTTTGATGAAGTCTTGTCTCCGGTGGTCAAGATGACTACATTGAGATGCTTTCTTGCATTGGTTGCCATATTAGATTTGGTGTTGCACCAAATGGATGTCAAGACAGCGTTCTTGCATGGTGATTTAGATGTGGAAATTTACATGCAGCAGCCAGAAGGGTTTGTTGAGAAAGGCAAGGAAGATTGGGTATGCCAGTTGTTAAAGAGTCTTTATGGCTTAAAACAATCACCGAGGGCATGGTACCATAAATTCCACAAGTTTATGCTTTCTCAAGGCTACAAACATAGTGAGTTCGATCATTGTCTATATACAAAGAAAGCTAAGGATGGTAGTTGGCTGATCCTTATTTTGTATGTGGATGACATGTTGATTGCTGGCAAGCACTTGGAAGAAATTTCAGCTTTGAAGTCAAAGATGGCAAAATCGTTTGACATGAAAGACATGGGTGAGGCAAGTCATATACTTGGTATGCGCATTGAGAGAGACAGATCAAAGAAGTTGATTTGGTTATCTCAAACAGAGTATATTGACAAGGTTTTGCAACGTTTCAATATGGAGAAGGGAAA
This sequence comes from Adiantum capillus-veneris, assembly GCF_014529385.1. Lineage (NCBI taxonomy): Eukaryota > Viridiplantae > Streptophyta > Polypodiopsida > Polypodiales > Pteridaceae > Adiantum > Adiantum capillus-veneris. The sequence goes on along the minus strand of NC_140943.1, from coordinate 111,824,391 downwards.
GGCACTGAGTGTTCCATTGCCACCATATGTGAAACTTAGCAAACAAGATTTTCCTGTGTCTGAGGAAGAACAGGCTGAAATGGATAAGATTCCATATGCGTCTGCAGTGGGTAGTTTGATGTATGCAATGATTGCTACTCGCCCAGACATTGCATTTGCAGTGGGAGTAGTAAGTCGATACATGTTAAACCCAGGCAAGAAACATTGGGAGGCAGTGAAAGGAATATTGAGATACCTGAAAGCTACAAAGAGTATGCGTATATGCTATGGGAGTCAAGAGCTAAGTGTAAAGGGTTTTACAGACTCAGATTATGCAGGTGACTTAGACAACCAAAGGTCTACGTCAGGGTATGTCTTTACATTGGCTGGTGGAGCAGTATCATGGCGTTCTAGATTACAAGATTGTGTTACTCAGTCTACTACAGAGGCTGAATATGTTGCAGCATCAGAGGCATGCAAAGAATCAATTTGGCTTAATCGACTAGTAACAGATTTGGGAATCAAAGAAGAGATGCCTGTGTTATATTGTGATAGTCAAAGTGCTATACAATTGGCTCGCAATCCAGTTTATCACTCAAAGACAAAGCATGTGGATGTGAAGTATCATTTCATCAGGGAAATGCTCGAGGATAAGCAACTTCAGCTTGTCAAAGTTCACACCACAGAAAATCCTACTGATCTACTTACAAAAGGACTTCCCTCAGAGAGCTTTGCGCATTTTCGCAAGCAGTTAGGTGTAGGGTAGTACATCACTTCTCTACATCTCTTATATATTAGCTTGTATAGTAGCTTCTCTCACACTTAAAGTACCACATTGGACTTTAAGTGGGAGGTTGTTGGGGTATAAAGCCCAATGTGGTCTCCGAGGTAAGTGGGCGGGCCGCCAGGTATGTACACAAATTCTTTTGTAAAAACCTAATAAGAACTCACTATGCTCTACACATTAGAGTAGAGCGAGTTCACCATATCGTCGTGCTCTTCTTCTCGCGCACTCTCTCGCGTCGCACTTCCGCTCATACTCCTTCATGGAGTAAGCCTTAATGTTATAATATCGGCAACGAACTTGTAAGCTATCAGTCTTTGACGAGGGCGCATTAAAGTAATCTAGGAATAGGCTTGATCAACCCTTTTTTTTAGTTGGCATCCATCTATCCCTCTAAAAAAACCTTCTTCACTAGCTGCGTTAATGGGATTTTAAGATCTTCCCAAAACTCTTTGAAGAATTTTGATGTCAGACTATCCCACCCAAGGGACTTTTCCTTCCTCGTTTCCTTCTAGGTAGTCCAACATTCATTGTCTGATATGGGCCTATCCAAGGCTTGTGCTTTTGCAAGTAGTACAATACACTTTACGTTGCTAAGTAGTAGTAATCTTCTAATTGACCTATAATTTGGCTAAGATGGGTGATGGCCATATCCTTCTAGTCTTGGATTACATTCCCTGCCCTATCCATGTGACTGTTGAAAATGAATTTCGTTGCTAAGTAGTAGTAATCTTCTAATTGACCTATAATTTGGCTAAGATGGGTGATGGCCATATCCTTCTAGTCTTGGATTACATTCCCTGCCCTATCCATGTGACTGTTGAAAATGAATTTCTTTGTTTGACCTTTAGATCTTTAAAAAAGTGAGCTTGGTGGGAAATCTCCAGCTTAAGGGCAATCGCTTTGGCTAGTAACGTGGTCTTTTTCATCTCTTTGACTTGCACATATTTGGCTTCAAGCCACCTCTTGTGCTCCTCCTCTAAAGCTCCACCTTCTTGCCTTCTTTTTTAAAGTTCTTACATTTCTTCTTTAAGCTTTTAACTCTCAATATTTCTTTACTGTTCTTTTTAGTGACATCTGGATGCTATGCACTAGGGTGGGTCAAGCTCAAGGATCCATCACTTCCACATCCTTCTTCACCTTGTCTAGTGCCATCTTGGTAAGAGATCTAAAGAGTGTGTCCTTGAAGAACAAGATTTTTCTTTATTTCTTTATGGAAATCAATCTTTTTCTTTAGCCCTTGCAATATTAAGAGGGAAGTGGTCTGACATACTCTTGGTGGTATTTAATCTCAATTCCACTAAGGGTGGAAGCCAATCCACTTGGTGCGAGAAGTAGCACCTTTCCAGATGGGAGGCAGCGTTGACATATTGTTGGCTCATGTAAGTTAAGCCAAGTGAGTTGCTGCATGGCCCAACATTCCTTAAGTCAATCAGTGCACGTTTCTCACAAAGAACCTTCCATTTTGACTTCTCCAAATGCCAACAAGCTCGTCTTGTCCTTTCTAGATTCCACTTTATTGAAATCTTCTTGATCCACCAATCTCCTCCGAAGGCATACCCCTCAATTCTATCGATAGTTTGGCTCTTCCCTTGGCATTGCAAGGGCCAGATATGATAGTAATGGTTAGAAATTGATATGCCCACTTAACCCTCACATCCAGGACTCTCGTTGAGGTATCATTTAACACCACTTGTGGTTCCAAATCCCTATCAAAAATGGTAAGTACCTCACTAAAACCAAGTGGTCCTTCTCACTAAAACCAAGTGGTCAATGCTACTAATGTTGATAAGTATCAAAGGGACAAACATTGGGCATGCATTTTGCACCTCTACCATCTGTGGTGGGGTTTTTTTGAGAGTTTGAAAGGCTTTATCTCTGATTGATAAATCTATATTAGCCTCAACACTCTCGCATTCCCCAAACGCTCTCTTATTTCATAGTAGTTATTCTTGCAACATCTTAGATTGATTCTTGGAAAGCTATACCTACTTGTATTTGGGCTTTGCACTCCCATAGATCCATTCTTCTCTTCTTTTGCACTCGTGCACTAATAATTGGCTCAATTGATTTTGAGATACCATAGAAATAAGGTGAAGGTTCGGGTCGGTAATTTGGTATCCTTAAAGAATAAAATGAAAGAAAGTCAAGCCATCTAAGGCTCTGAAATGGAAAGACCCATGACTTGACAAAGTACACAAAAGAGGTCTCACCTTCTCACGGGAAAAGGTGAGTCGAATCAATAATGAAAATAAACAAGGTGAAAGTTTACTCTGGCCTACATAAGGCTATGAGAAGAATCTAATAATAAAAGTTTTTTTTTTTTTTTTTTAAGAAAACAAGAAAGTGACAATAGTCTTTTAAAACATTATTTATCACAATAAAATATTATGTTTCTTGAAAAAAGTGTAATGATAAACTATTTAAACTACAATATATTTCAAACACATTAAAAAACAAGTGATAAAATCACGAGGCCTGCCAAAAGTGCACCAAGAAGAAAATTCCATTAATTTAAAAAGAAAAAGAAAAATTTACCAAATTACCTCTCTAATTTGTGGAAATTCCCAAAATACCTCTCAAATTCCAAAAATACCCCCATATTTTGTCAAAAATTCCCAAAATGCTCTTCAAATTTTCCAAAATTCTTAAAATACCCTTCGATAGGAGACTGAACATCTCCAAATACTTTTTTTTTTTCCATAAGAAGATTGATTGTCTATCATTGTAAGATGTTAAAACTAGAATTTGAGCTGGTTATGTATGCTTTGACGATGAATTGTTTCATTATTTTTAGAGAAAAATGCCTTTTTTTGCTAACATGAAAAATTATGTGTTAAGCAGTCAAAAATAGATCGCAATTGTCAAAAGGAATAAACTCTAAAAAATCCAAAGCAATCCACCCAAAATAGACATAAGGGTATTTTGGGAATTTTCACAAACTAGAGGGGTACTTAGGTAATTTTCCCAACAAAAAAAAAAATTTGTGGAGCTTCAAATTGAAGAATGTTCTAATTAAATTGCTTCCTCTAAGATAATGCCTATATTAAGTGAAGCCCTATATTCTCAATAGAACACTTCAGTTTGAATAATGCAATGAATATAGGTCCACATTGCCCTATATCTTGGTACCAGAGAATAGGGCAATGAGTATTGAATTATCCAATGAATATAGGTCCATATTGCCTTTGAGCTGGGGCTTTTGGGTTTTTTAATTTGTTTATATCTTGTTGGTATCTACTCTAATTTTTATTCTTTCTATTGTTGGGAATGGTAGCAGGTCCACTTTGTCATATAATACTCACATGTAGCAAGTGTGTTTTTTGCCTCGAAGCAATGAAAATTGTGTATCTAGAATGGCTTGGTGTATGCTACATCAATCTCTACCACCATCAACATTTAGCTTGTTGAAGCTAGAGCACGCCAACATATAGAATGTTGAGTACAAGTTTCAACACAACTTCAAGTAGCATGCTGGAGTCCACGGCCTCACCTCCTAGGGAGACGGGTTTGAATAGGATATACTCGAGAGATTATGTCGGCCTTATAGATGCTAAAGGTATTTGCATGAAGCATAACATAAGAACGAGTCTGAGACGATAAGATGAGCAAATGCAGTATGAGTTTATTGAGGGACTTGTTAAAGAAAGCTTGAGAAGGAAGTGATGACTCCATAATGATCGAGGAGTAGAGAGCCTACCTGCACACAAGAAGATTTACACATTTTCTCATGTAGGAAAATGGAGTGTTTTTTAAAGAAAGCTTGAGAAGGAAGTGATGACTCCATAATGATCTAGGAGTAGAGAGCCTACCTGCACAAGAAGATTTACACATTTTCTCATGTAGAAAATTGGAGTCTTTTTCAAAAAAATTCATACAATGCATAACATCATGAGCTTCTGCCCAAGAGGCATCGCATACCTAGCTAGGTGCAGATTTTTGGCCAAGAGGGCGAAATGTGAGGGCGTGCAAGATAATAAGGGGTAGGGGCAATGTTGGTGTTGGGCAAGCACGTTGCTCTGCATGTTGGGAATACCCACGTTCACTTTTACTTGTGTCCCATGCATCCATCATTTTCAGAATAGAGTTGGTATCGTGCAGTGTTGCCCACCTTCACTTTGAGCAGCTGCTCTCTCTCACGATGCCATCATCAAAAATTTCCTCAATCGTTTTTTTTATCGAGTCATTTTTATTTTTAAAACTACCCTTTTTAAATCCAATGCTAACCTATGGTTGCTTTAGGGACAGCCATGCGGCTTATGCCACTCCTCAGCTTCCTCTTGGCTGCCACACAGTGGCACCCAACTACCCTACAAACTAAAGGGACAAAGGCATTAAGGCTCCTGCTGTATGCTTGCTAAAAAAGGAGCCCATCAAGAGAGAGGCCTGACCTACAAATGAACTATGAGACGAGGGAGAACATGTGTGCGAGAACTAGGTTTATCGCGGGGGAATAGGGGCACCCCTGTTTTGAGACAAGGAGGAAGGTGTTCTTGAGCACCAAGGCAAGGGTGACGGCAGACTTGCAAAGGCAAAATGAGCGCCACTGTATGTGTGTGTGTGTGTGTGTGTGTGTGTGTGTGTGTGTGTGTGTGTGTGTGTGTGTGTGTGTGTGTGTGAGAGAGAGAGAGAGAGAGAGAGAGAGAGAGGGAGCTTCACTCCAGAGTTGCTTGCTTGCTTGTCGGGGGTGTTCGCTATTGGAGGAGTTGCCTTCCTTGCATGCCCTGCATGAAATGCAAGTTGTCAGCCTGCGTGACTTGTGGAAGGGTGTGATGAGTTGAGAAACCTAGAGGGTGTGGTGTTGGATGGATGTGAGAGCCTGTAGCATCTTCCCTTCAAGAAAATCTATGCGCGCAGGTCCAACCATCTCGACAGTTGCTTGTAGTGGCATGCCGCCTCCTCCACCCACCATTATCCTGTGCAAAATCCCAACTAATTAATGCTCACTTGCATACATCACAATAGGACGCGCATGGTGCATGCCTATGAACTCAAGAGAGAGATGTATGCAACCTGCAATACGCAGTAGAGAGAGGAAGAGAAATCTCTAGCGCCTGCCTACGTGCTACAAAGCGTACGAACTATGACAAGAGAGAGATTTACAGCCTACGAACTGTGACAAGAGAGAGAGATATTTGCAACCTACGACACGCAGAGTGGAGAGTGGAAGAGAATCTCTATCGCCTTTGGATGTACTGGAAGAGAAATCTCTGTCGCCGCTGGATGTACTGAGTGAGTACCCATATGTATTATGCATCCACAAAGCTGCCTTGCACCGAGTTAGCAAGGCAAGAGCATTGCACCATAATGAATCTACTCCTCCTCACCCGAATTAGCAGGGAGCAGCTACCTACCCGGACACATGTCCCCGTCTCTTGCCGCCTCATGAGAAGGGGGGAGAGAGAGAGAGAGAGAGAGAGAGCACACATCATTTTGGAGACAAATTTTTTTCTCTTCCTCCTCTTTGAAACTCGGATCTTCCCAATCTCCGTGCCATATATCTTCAAGATCTCGATTCTCATTCAGTGACTTTCACCATGAAAATCTTCATTGCTTTGATCGAGGCTGAGTGTGAAGGAACTTTGTCCTGCATCATTACAAAATTAATAAATTTAAAAAAATAAAATATATATCTTAAAAAATTTACTCTCTTTTTCATTAGCAAAAAGGAAAACCATCACTAAGGCCTTCCCCTTTGGAGCAGGCCAATAATGTTTGAAAAACCGCTTGGAAGCATTGTAGCAACTTGAAAAAAAAAAAAAAGGTGAAAGAGGGCAAGAAAGCTTGTGTGTAACCCAATATTCAATGGCCCTCTTTAAAGAGAGAAAACACAAATGTCCATCCCTTTCACAAAGACTTTTAAAAAAAATTAAAATTTTTGTGATATGACACAAATCCACAAGATTTATCCAATGTTCCACAATTGCACCAAAAATCCAACACTTTACTAAAATGGTCCACAACTCCACCAAAAATCCAACACTTTACTAAAACTCCTGATGTGGTCCAAAAAATGTTAATTGTACATCTAAGTCTCTTCTCGTGCAACTTCTAAAGCTCCAAAGAGTCTTTAAGAAAGCCAAAATTGTGGCTATCACAAAAGTTCAACAAATTCATAGTCTTTCTTTTTTCCGAAGAGCCACAATATGTGGGTGAGTATATTAGATAAACCAAAAAATTTAGAAGAGAAACTCTCCTCATCACAACCCACAAATCCTAATTACAACCAACAAATTGATCCCAAGATGCTCCAAATTATACCAAGCTAGACAGACAGATACATTGGCTGATCAAGGTGCCATCCTCAAAAGAGACAAAGAAACATATCAACCAGGAAGGGGCAAGGCCCAAAGTCCTATCACCCACATGGAACTCCAAGGGGCCACGACAAGGGAGTTATTGTCACCAGCCACCATTGTGCCTCACAAGCAATAATAACAACCAAAAAAGAACAAAAGATCATCAATGCAAGCCACCACCGATCGCCAAGTCGATGACATCCAGAACCAACAACCAAGCTATTGAAGGCAAGCCAAGCACCTTCGGAGAGTGAAGCAAGGCCTTGACTGCCACGAGAAGGAAAGATACTGCCACCATCCCCCCTCCTCCGCAAGGACTCCACCACAGCGCAGTCCACCATATACGCACCGTCCACTATTGCAGCCCACAGAGGCCAAGGAGGGGTGGACTCCATCGAGTCCAAAAGAAACAACGAAGGGCTCAAAAGAGAACGTAGAAAACCTAGCTGAGTGTCGGACCGTGCCACCTTAGGCATACCCTACTTCATGAAGGGAAATGCCCACCACGCTCACATCCACCCCAGCTCCCAGATTAGGACTCCACCCTGCCACACGAGGACCAAGGTCTCCCTACCCATTCGAGCCTCGTAAGATACAGAGAAGCGATGTGGGAGCTCCCTCATAACTCTAAGTAGCCCTAACTTAGGGTATAATAAACAACAACAAGACAAACTAAATATTTTTTAGTGCAACGGTGATGGTTGCATCTTTCATGTTTTTTAACTTACAAAACAGATGTTTTCAAAATATTTTATTTTGAACTTGAGGTACAGATTCATTTTGGTTGAATTTTAATTAAAGAATCCATTGAAACCCATTCCAACAAAAATTATATCAATTATTGGAACTATAACTTGAGGCTTGCACATACAATGGGCCCTTGGAGGATTGCCTCTAGGCAATCCTTGTTCATAAAGCACCTGGCGTGCACTTGAGGGATCAACGACCCGAGTGCATCCCACCGTTGATCTCAGCTAGGTGGGGTTTAAAAAAAATGCGTGGATCGCCTCGCTCCCTGCTCGGGCTCGCGACGTCTTTCATCACACTCCGCACCTCATCCACTCTGCCTATCACGCATCCATGCAGACATTGCGACTTTAAGTGTATAAAAACCTACCCCCTAAAGCCTAAAGCCCTCCGCCCTACCTAAAGCCCTCCGCCCTACCGATAATGTTCCCCGTCGTTGATCCCTCAAGTGACACCCCATGTCACTTATAAACGAGAGTAGGCAATACCGTGAGGCTTCCATTAGAGTCAAGGCTTAGACTTGAATACATAGCCTTTTTGGGTTTTTGGGTCATCGTATAAACAAGAAGCCAAAAAGTACACATTCTTGTGTATAGTTGCATTTGTAGGGCTTAGTTGTACTAAGCTATGAGCATGACCATTGACATACTCATATAACTATGCTTGTAGGTATAATTTTCTTGTCATTGTGGACCACAAAATACATAGACTTCAAAAAGTATCCTTCTTTTGCCAGCCATCTATCATCCACGATTAGTAGCTTTTGGCATCTATCATTCATGATTAGTAGCTTTTGGCATTTTTCAACAAGTTGAGTAAGACACACATGTGACTTACATTTCAAAAGGAAAATGGGCTACACTGGTCCTCGTAACCACAAAGTGCTCTCTCTCTCTCTCTCTCTCTCTCTCTCACACACACACACGTCATGGTTTTTAGTTTATATGATCAAGAACCAAAAAATCTTGTTAGTCCAACATTATCTTTTGAATTTTTATTATCCAAATTGAAAAGGCATTGACACATAAGCCAAATGTGCTACTTTGGACCATAGGATGTCTCTAGCAAGCCCGACCATCCGTCAAAAAGGAAGGCCATTCAGGGCAGCATTTTTCTTAGGGAAAGGAATGCTGGCCTTTTCTCAACCGTCATGGTTGTTGGGAGGGGGGCCAATAGTGAGCTCCAATAGTGTATGTGCAGGTGATATATAGCAATGACTATTATGTGTGCTCAGGTGGCAAATGATGGTTGGTGCAAAGTACAAAGGTTGCTAAAATTTATTATGTGTGCTAAGTTGTTGAGTATTTGATGCTTCATGGGGTAGATTCCGGCTCAAGATGTCTAGTAGATGAACGGTTTCAATTATTTGCCCCTGACCAATGACCATGACAGTTGTGTCCTTGACACAATTTTAGTGTAATTGTAGACTTTTGGGCAACCCAATAAAAAAATTTCTTGCATTTGGTACTTGTCTTTCAAGCAAGGAAATCGAGATCAATATAATTTTGACTTGTTTATGTATCTAAGTATATTTAGGCCCTTTTGTTTGCAAAACCCACAATTTGTGAGTGAATATATTCAAAGGACAAATAAAGTAAAGATATTTATGTTTTTTTTGGATTTCTAAAAGAAGCTTTAGAGAAGTGTTGAGTTAGGCATACTTTCAATGTTTTCAGTGATGATTGATTGAAAATTACCTTAAATGTTATTTTGGTTTTAAAGTATTAAATAAATATTTTTATTTCACCTTTCATTTCACTTCCTCACATGGCTTCACTTTTCTTACATTATATTCTTTCAGAATGCTAAAGTGAAGCTTCACCTTGCATGTAAGTTCTATACATACATACACACTCTCACACACACATATATACATACATATATATACACACACACACATAATATAAATAAACAAATATATAATATATAATAATGAGTTCTTTTTATTATATAAGTATATTTACATATCTATATATATATATATATATATTAATTATAATGAAAAACGCATGGTAAAGAGAAGAAAAACCGGTGCAATGACATATGTCAAAACTTAGTTCAAAAAGCTTACAAATTTCAAAAAAAAATGCAAGTATTTTTTTGTTTGCTTTTTCACGAGGAGAACACTCGGTCACTTAATAAAAGATACATTCTCGAAAAATGCTTCACCTTGTATAATTCTAGCTAAACTGAATTTAATAATTTTATCACTTTCTTATTATTTTAGAAAGCCATTGTGACCCAGAAAATTGTTTTTCACATTTTGACGGCCATGTCAAAACAAAAATTGTTGCACTCAAGCATGGTACCCGTCGAAAGGCAAGCATGACGTAGACACGAGAAAATATGAACCATCCAAGGAAATGATAGAAAGAAGGTGATGTTACCACAATGAATCCTATAAGTTTAATACTTTAACATTATCATCAGGCCAACCTTTATTAAACAATAGTGACAACCACTAGTGAAAGTGAATAATTAATGCAAACTTTTAAAGTTCTATTCAGCAACCAAGGGTTATGTGGCACATATGAATAGTGAAACATGCAATTTCTCCAAGTTGTGAGCATACCAATCAATTACAAAGCAAGCTTCATTGTAGTTCCCACCACATTGAAATGTGTGAAACATGTGGATGCATGATGATGATGATGTTGTGTCTTGTTACATCCACAGATGGTGGGGCTAATATTTTGGAAGCTTTATAAAAGTCTATTGAATCTAGGTAGGGTGGGACATACAAGAGCATGCTTGCAAAGGCATCCCGTGGTATTTCTCATCATCACAAGTGAAAGGGGATTTACCAAAAAGTTTCTCTTTTTTTTAACAGAAGAAACTTCAAATAGCTTTAAAGCACAACAATCTAAAAAGCTTGATGACATATCTTGAGTCATAAAAGCTTGTGTAACTTTTAGATGTATAGAACACTACTCCAAACCACTTCCTTGGGTTCCCATGGTGTACATCTTTTCTTCTCTCTAATTAAATTCACAACGCATTTATGACTTTAGTAAACCATTGCATCTTCTATATCTATACTACTATGCTATATATAATTAGAGCTTAAAATTTCCAACGAAGGAGAGGGCATCCACGTGTCACACATTGGTTGATTTCAAAGAAAATCTCACAAAACTTATAGTCAAAAATGCAAAAGTGAAGGGCGAGAAGATTGAAAATGCAAAAGTGAAGGCTAGCATTGTAATATTTAAATATGCAAAAGTGTCAAAAAGGAAAGATATTTTGTCACCTTGGAGCGCCGCTAGGGATAGATATGACCCACAAGCAAAAATTCACTCGAGTCATGGAGAAGATAAGAAGCAGGATACGTAAATGGGAGTATGTGCTTCTTCCCTTCTTGAGTAGAGTGAAAGTGATCAACTCATTCATGCTCCCATATATAGCTTTCAATGGTCTGTTGCTTAAGCTGGCCAAATGCAATTGGAAAGAGTTCCTTAAATCGGTTAAAAGATTCTTGTGGAAGAACGACACCAAAGACCTGATGCACTCACAATGGGCTTTCGGGATGCAATTGTGAGACCTACTGAGCAAGGCGGTCTCGAGATTCTTAACCCTAATACCCACGCATAGGCTCAGTGTGTGAAGTTCGTGGTTGCACTCGCAAAGTAATATCAATCTAGGGCTATTATGGCCAAGGACATGATAGACAGTGCCGCGGCTTTACTCACAAGGTGGTCAGTGAAAAGGGCTTGAGGTACATAAAAAAATGCTTGCCCCTTGGTGGGCTCGCCTAAAGCTCGAGGGTATGACGGGCGAGCTCGATCAAAAATGCAAGAGAGTAACAGAGTCTTTGGAGTGGGGTGAACTTAAAGGTATTGTCACAATTCTGCAACTCACTAGTCCCCTTGGCTATCAAAGGTGGGATGCATCCTTTTGAGCCCCTTTTGGAGGGAAGCTGCTCGAAAGATTAATAACAAGGGTATCCAATGTCTAGGCCAATTGTGGGATTACAGCAGTAACCGATGGAAAAGGATAGACAAAATGGTTCTCTAGTACAACCTTATTGGGATTGAGGGACTCCTGATAAGAAGAGACCTTGACAGCTGGTGTCTACCTAGCTGTGAGTCTGAGTTTCAGTGGAATCATGGCGATATCCTAAGAACAGACACTTTCTTAAGCCTCAAACAAAACAAGTATACCGCACACTTATGGTATAAATGAGTGGTTATCTCCATTAAAAAAACAGTGGGGCATGAACTAGCTAGAATCAAGATGGGAGGCAGTTACCAAGAACATGTGGTGCCCACAGTGGCCACATGATATGAAGGTCTTCCTTTGGAAGGTACTATGGGGAGCCCTACCGACTGGCGTAAAGGCTATAGCTAGAACGGATTGGTTCATTGTAAGATCCCCAATTTTTGGGTCTCTTCTAAAAATAAGAAAAATAGCTTTCAGTGCCTATTTTGCCAAATTTTGATGCTTGATTGACAATATTGGAAGGTGCTAAAGTAAAAATCAAGGTCGTTTCCATGCTCCAGTAGGTTAGACGGACATTTGTTTCAGTTTTGGAAAAATTTGCTATTTTTAGCTTTTTCATGCTTTTTATGCTTTTAGGTGCTTTTTTGCAAAAAGCAAGGTCGGATCCTTAATCTACGTGTTCCAGCGAAGCTATGGTTCAATTTTTAAAAAATCTGCTTTTTGAGTGCTTTTCACACTATTTTTAGCTTCCCATGATTTTTAGTGCTTTTTAGTGAAAAACGAATCCGCTTTCTTATTCCAGTGGTGGACGAGGGGAACATGTGGTTCAATTTTAGAAAATTTTATTTTTTTCTTTTCTTTTTACGCTATTTTTAGCTTTTCGTGCTTTTCGGCGTTTTTGAAAAGCAATGTGCTTTTTATGATGACCTAAACATAAAAATATTAATTTTAGTCTCTGTCAGATTTGAAATTGATCACCCCAAGCAAAAACGGGACCAAAAAGGATTTTTATGGGAATTGGTTTTATAAAAAGCGGTACCGTAAATATGCTGAGGCAATATGGGGAAGTCATAATTATGTCGGGACATTACGGTGTGACATAGTCTAGCTCCAGATACTGTTCAGATGGCCAATTTTGCTGTAAAAATTGAATGGTAAGTGGGAGAGTTGACCACCAAAAAGTTGTGCCATGTTTTTAGAAAAGACTAGAGTCTTTTTCCAAAAATAGGAGGCTAATCCAGGCTGAGAACTAGCACTACCTTCAACTTGGGACACATTCTGGGCAATTGGAGAACCTATAAATTGGCGTTGAGTGCTCAGTTTTCAGCGTCGTCTGTTGCATCTACTACTGCAAGGCTATATGTATCTATTATACGGAGTGATATAAGCTCTTTATTACCATCTCCATAAGCTCTTCTCTCGAGAAGAAGAAGAAGAAGGACACTCTCTCTCTACTTGCTTACTATCTTCTCTCTTGTTTCACGGTGTACGCGCTCTCTGGAAGCTTTCGTGGTGAATACCTCTACGTAGCTCTCATCACCGCTCTCTTGCGACAAAGCAAGAAGCCTTTTCGATAGCCCCTAATCGATTCTAAAGCACAGTGAGAAGCTTTAAAATCCATATCCATCATCTCTCTCTCTCTCTCTCTCTCTCTCTCTCTCTCTCTCTCTCTCTCTCTCTCTCTCTCTCTCTCTCTCTCTATATATATATATATATATATATGTCGTTTTTCTGAGTAGTCACCCTATCGGTGATTGTTTTTTCGCATACGAGTGCATGTATGGATTAACGGAGTATGTATGAAGTTGCCCCATGATTATTTCATCATGTTTAACATGTTGATTTATGCACATGATGCGTTTATGGTCACATGCGTGCATAAAAAGCACTTTTCGTTTCACTCATAGAGGCGGTAGGAACACTGGTTTGGTCATAAATCACAAACTGCTATGAATCAACCCGAAACCTTTATGCCAGAGATAAAACACATCATTTATAACATTTTCTCTCTTATGTGTCATGTGAAAATCATGCACGAGCTAAGAGATATGGTCAAAAAACAGCTTGCTGCCAATTTTTTTTACTCCAGGCTCCTTGGAGAACCACTATATAGATTCACCAGATGAGCAAACCCACTTAACCAATTGAAAATCTTGATGAAACTTGACGATAAATGAATCTAGGTCTCCGTTGTCACCTCGGGAATGCGAATTATTAATCGTTCTATAATCGGTTTTACCTACACGTATAGGGGTGCTACCAAGGGGGGTACCATATGACATCGTGAGTTAACCGAGCTTTTTTTATATGCTTAATGGTTTGTTTTGGTGAGTTTATTTCAACTATTAGATGGCTATAAACTTATGTGAGAGTATATGGTTAAACATCCTGAAGAACCGCATAGGTAGATATATTTAAAGTGGCTTTCTTTTGGGGTTACTATTTGTTGTGTGAGTACCATATGGGTGAAGTCAAATACTTTCAAATACTTTCATTTGCATATTTTGCATACTCCCAAAAATACCAAAAATTTGTTTTTTGCATATGTGTGAAGTTATGGTTTATGGTCGACCTAAAGGCCGGGTTGTTTTGCATCATGCTTATGGTGATGGTTGGAATGTTATCATATGATGTATGGGAACTCATGGATTGATGTCGATACCTCATATGCATGGTCAAAACTAGCTCTATGTGTGCTAGGGAGGTGAAGTGCAGATGTGATACATCAACTTTTCATGGTTGGATCTTGTCAAAATTGGGTTTTTATATCATGATTAGTTGTTGGTCGGACTCTTCCTATGCATGAAAGAATCATGTCTTAAGGGTCATATGCGTGTGGGCTCCGATTGATTGAAGAGATTCTGTCAAACTTCAAGTGTGGAAGTTAGTTCAGTGTGATTATGATTCATGGTTAAGGGCTGAGATTACCTTATGGATTATGGTTGATATTCTATGGTGTAATCATGTGTGTCTCATGGTTTATTTTTTGGATATGGTTATGTTGCCAAAATGCTACCAAAATTTTGGCAGCCATATTATGTTCTAAAGTGGTTAAGCAGGATTGGTCGTGCCTCACCCAAGTTGGGTGGAGTGCTCGCCCGTGTGATGTGATTGGATTATAGTTTATGGTTTTGGGAATGGATCATGAAGTGATCTCGATAATTGATGGTAGATGTGTAAGGGTAGACACCTTGTATAGTCTAACTACTTGGAAAATATTGTTTGTGCATATGAAAAGTTCTGTTGTGATTGGACTCATGTGTTATCTTTCTCATGGCAGCGTCGCTACAAGACTAGGATCACCTACATCGCTTAGCCTTAGACTAAAGGGTCGCGTACGTGGGGCTTTGCTAGATCAGGGGTGTTGCCTAAGTCTTCTTCTTTTTGTTAGGCTCATCTACATGGTTAGTGTGTCGCGGGTTGAATGACCTACACGGCTAACGCGTCGGGGATGTTGCCTTGGCTTTGCCTAAACACCCGGTGTTGGGCATCGAAGAGGCGTGGCGCCTAAACTGGTATGGTTGGTGTTGATACCCAACCACCTACTGGTACTTGGGATCCTTTCAAGCTCAGGTTCATGGAGGGAGGCAAAGCGGCCTCAGCATATGTCTGGCTTAGGTAGGTTCGAGGTGTTATGGTTCGCTCTTGACTAAGTGAAATTATCTTTTTCCGTAGTAGAGTAGAAGTGGATGGGTGGAGCAGTCGATCCCTACACAGGGTCTGATGCTCTGCTAGTTATTTTGTCATAAACTTTTTGATTTTATGGTATACCCAGATTTTGTCATTGCACTAATACATGGTTGCCTATGTCATTTAGACGAGGCATTGAAAGATTTTGTGTTGTCATTTTTTCATGTCTCTGTGCACTTTATTTCACCCTCAACTATATTCTCTCTCTCTCTCTCTCTCTCTCTCTCTCTCTCTCTCTCTCTCTCTCTCTCTCTGAGTGGTGTATACATATATTCACTCTCCACAATGTTATATTTTTCTTGAGTATGCTTTCATTCATAATACCCATTCAGGGTAGTACTACTCGCTAGGTACCTCCGGATGCAGTCCGGCTCATGGCCTAAATTCCATGCTTGGTCGGGCGCTGAGATCTCCTCTCCTATGAAAATGCTTCCGCAACTCTGATGTTTATTGAAAATTGTATAAAAGTGTAAATTGTATATTTTTTGCATAGACCGGGGAGGGGTATCTCTCACATGGTATCAAAGACAATGCTTAAGGTTATAGGGATATCCTAAATCCTGATACTAGTCGGGTTAGTTATGCATCATGCACGCATTCATGCTGCTATTTGAGAAAAGATATTGTATTCATGATGCATCTATAAGTAACATTGGTTGGTGGTACTTGTTTGACTTGTCTTCTTGAATGGAAGTGTTTGGTTTTGGTTATGGTTGAAGTGTTCAAACAACAGTGTTGTAATTTCTTTGAATGTTTGTTTTGTAGTAACAAATGGCTCCCAGAGTGACGTCTGAATGCTTTAGCCAGGGGAATGAGGTTTTGGCCATAGCGCTCAACAATATGGCGACATGGTTGTCCATGGATGAACGGGAACTCTTTCACTTAGAAATAGGGACCAAAGTCTTTGGCATGCTAGGAAGCACAACTTGTTGGAAGAGTGTTGACCGTAGTTACCTTACCCGTCACCAAGATCCCTTCCGTCAATTCTTCATCTATATTGACGACAGTCCAAGAGATTGGTTTGCCAACCTCAGACTACTTCAACTCAGAATATGGTTAGGTCTAGAAGACATGTTGTACTACTTGGCGATGCGTTCCCAAATGTTAAGGATTGGCGAAGTTGCCAAGAAGTTTGAAGCTCTTGCAGCTGTCATAGGAAAAGAGAAGTTGGGAGATAATTACACACCACATTGTCACATGGGAGGTCTAAGAGGATACCCTGTTATGAGAGCTAAAATAATATTTAGAGAATTAGCCTCCTCAAGCTACCCAACCATTGGCTCATCCACAATGCTTTTCATGTGAGCCTACTCAAGCCCTACAAAGGAGAGCCACAAAGTAAGCCAATTATTGAAGACCCGCCCGTAGTTGAAGACCAAGAAGAGGTGCTACAACTCGAAGCTATCCTTCGGCATGAAGACAAGGTACTACGACATGGTAAGATTATCCGACGGTATCTTATTAAGTTCAAAAATTATCCTTTTGAAGATGCTAGATGGATGCAAGAATACAGCTTAAGGATAGTATGAACCTTGTCAATGCTTACGATGCTACATTAGAGTAAGCACATGTATAGATTTC
Organism: Adiantum capillus-veneris; assembly: GCF_014529385.1. NCBI lineage: Eukaryota > Viridiplantae > Streptophyta > Polypodiopsida > Polypodiales > Pteridaceae > Adiantum > Adiantum capillus-veneris. Next base: position 111,807,372 of record NC_140943.1, on the reverse strand, counting down.
TTTTAAATGACCAATGTTTTTGTCTTATAAGACTAAGTTCTCTTTTTATTGTGTGCAATTGTAAACAATATGCATGCTTAGAATCATGTTTGTGATAATGACGTCTTTCAAACACCAAGAAGGATTTGTTACTCTACTTTCGGAAAATGAAATGGACTAAAGAGCAGACATGCTTGCGGCAGCTATGTCTCCCAAGCACCAAGTGGATTAGTCATCCATCTTGGAAAGATATCTTAGGGTAAATTGGGATCCTCTACCCAATAATTAAGATTGACTAATGACTAAGGCTTTATCTCTTCTACCTCATAGTCGAGGACGACTATGATTTTAAGAGTGAGGTAATGTCATAAAATCTAATGTCTAACCAACCCAAATGATTTTCTCATATTAAACTGATCATTTAATGTGGTAGAATAAACGGGAACAAGGGCTAGGATATAGACATGTGCTTATAGATCTATCTCAACACGGGGCCAATGGTAAAGGGGCCCAAATGAGAGATGATCTATCAAAGAGCAAGGCTAGCCAATGGAGCATTAAGACCTTGGGGTTAGCTTCATTTAAGACCTCCAATAGTTAGTGTTAAAAGTCCTTTGCCCTTAGGTAAGCTAGGGTTGTGCTTGAGGTGGGAACCCGGGCCAAGATTAAGGTGCTTGACATGCCTGATGACTGAGATTCTTGAGATGCTTGAGGTGCTTCTCATGATTGAGATGCTAGGGTTGTACTTGAGGTGAGAACCTAGCCCAAGCTTGAGGGGCTTAAGGGCCAAAAGCTTGTGGTGAGAACTAGGCCCAAGGTTGAGGGGCTTGAGGTGGCACAAAAGTCAAAGTGAATCCCTACAAGAAGGGGGCAAGCCATGAAAGAAGGGGGGGTGGTTGCTTGACCACTCTCTCTCCCAAAGGGCACCCCTTGCCCAAGGGGCAAGTCCTACACATGTCAAGCACCTAGCTAGGTTACCCTCATGGTGTGCCTAAAGACTATTGGTTGCTTCCAAGGGGTCCAATGGTAATTTAGTGGATTTAATTAATTGTTTTAGCATTTATCAAGCCCTCTCTCTCAAAGGGGAAAGGGGGACACTTGTCCCAAGGCTACCCTTGTTGCTTGGTATGACTCTTGTTTGTGATTGGCTAGGCCTGGAGGGGTCCAATGAGCTTCAAGCATGAGCTACAAGGGGGGGGGTCGACCAAAACAAGTAGGGGGCCTACTTAGGGGGTATACTCTCCCACACACACTCTGATTGTGTGAAGTGCAAAGTGATCACGCACGAGCTAAGAGATATGGTCAAAAAACAGCCTGCTGCCAATTTTTTTGACTCGAGGCTCCTTGGAGAACCACTCTATAGATTCACCGGATGGGCAAACCCACTTCACCAATTGAAATCTTGACAAAACTTGATGATAAATGAAATTAGGTCTCCGTTATCACCTCGAGAATGCGAGTTATTAATCGTTCTATAACCGGTTTTACCTACACGTGCAGGGGTGCTACCAAGGGGGGTACCATATGACGTCGTGAGTTAACAGAGCTGTTTTATATGTTTTATGGTTTGTTTTGGTGAGTTGATTTCAACTATTAGATGGCCATAAACTTATGTGAGAGTATATGGTTAAACATCCCGAACCGCATAGGCAGATATGATTAAAGTGGCTTTCCTTTGGGGTTACCGTTTGTTGTGTGAGTATCATATGGGTGAAGTGATGTGATAGAGTGATAGTCTATATGATGGATCTGAGCTTGATGCATTGGTTTGAGGTCAAATACTTTCATTTGCATGTTTTGCATACCTTCAAAAACGCCAAAAATTTGTTTGTTGTATATGTGTGAAGTTATGGTTTATGGTTGACCTAAAGGTCGGAGCTGTTTTGCATCATGCTTATGGTGATGGAATGTTATCATATGATATATGGGAACTCATGGATTGATGTGGATGCCTCATATGCAGGGTTGTGATTGCTTTCCACCTTTCTAGGTCAAAACTAGCTCTATGTGCTAGGGAGGTGAAGTGCAGATGTGATACATCAACTTTGCATGGTTGTATGTTGTCAAAATTGGGTTTTTATATCATAATTAGTTGTTTTTAAAACTCTTTTTATGCATGAAAGAATCATGTCTTAAGGGTCATATGCGTGTGGACTTCGATTGATTGCAGAGGTTATGTCAAACTCCAAGTGTGGGAGTTGGTTCAGTGTTATTATGATTCATGGTTAAGGGCTGAGATTCCCTTATGGATTATGGTTGATATTCTATGGTGTAAACCGGTGTGTCTCATGGTTTATTTTTTGGATATGGTTATGCTGCCGAAATTTTGGCAGTCATGTTATGTTCTAAAGTGGTTATGCAGGATAGGTCGTGCCTCACCCAAGTTCGATGGAGTGCTCACCCGTGTGATGTGATTGGATTATAGTTTATGGTTTTGGGAATGGATCATGAAGTGGTCTAGATAATTGATGGTAGATTTGTACAGTCTAACTGCTTGGAAAAGATTGTTTGTGCATATGAAAAGTGCTATTGTGATTGGACTCACGTGTTATGTTTCTCATGGCAGCGTCGCTACAAGACTAGGATCACCTACATCGCTTAGCCTTAGACTAAAGGGTCACGTACGTGGGGCTTTGCTGGATCGGGGGTGTTACCTAGGTCTTCTTCTTTTTGTTAGGTTCATCTACACGATTAGTGCGTCGGGGGTTGAATGGCCTACACGGCTAACGCGTAATGGATTTTGCCTTGGCTTTGCCTAAACACCCGGTGCTGGGCATTGAAGAGGCATGGCGCCTAATTTGGTATGGTTGGTGTTGATACCCTACCACCTATTGGTACTTGGGATCCTTTCAGAGCTCGCAATCATGGAGGGAGGCAAAGCTGTTTAGTACCCCCTATATAACGTGCATTCGCGGGGGGGTATTAAAAAAATCACTCTTTTAACATGTCTAAATGAATAAAATGACCCCTTATTTTACAAAATGCTTCCAAAATTGAATATAAAAACCCCTTATTTTAATGTATCTTTGTTAAATTGCCTAAATTTTTTGCATTTGAAAACCCCTCCTCTTGAACTCACATTATACATTAACATGTTTACATAGTGTATCCCCCAAGAGGTAACCACAGCCACCATAAGATACAACTATCCCTTACCCATCACAGACCATGTGATTGAGAGAGTTGCGGGCAAGGAAGCTTCTTGATGGATTTTCAGGCTATAATCAGCTTACAATAAAGCCAAAAAAACAACACAAAATGGCCTTTGCAATAGAGTGGGACATATTTGCTTATAGAGTGATGTCATTTGGCTTGATCGATGCACTTGCCACATTTTAGAGGCTAATGAGTCACGCATTCAAAGAATATCTAAGACAATTCTAAGAAATTTACATGGATGACTTACGTGTGCATTCCTTACTGAGAAATGAACACGTTGAGCACTTGAAGAAGATCTTTGAGAAGTGCACAACTTATTGTTATGGTTGAATCTGGAAAAATGTGTCTTCATGGTAAGACAAGGAAATATTTTAGGACATATTGTGTCCAAAAATGGCATTTCCACATATCTTGAGAAGATACAAGTCGTGTCTCTCTTCCATGACCCACAAAAGTTAGGGAGGTACAAGCATTTATGGGCCATTTTGCTAATATTGAAGGTTTATCTATATATATGCAGTCATTGCAAAACCTCTCTGTGCTCTCATCACAAAGTTCGAACGGATTATGAAGAGTGCAAGAATGCATTTCAACAATTGAAGCAAAGATTGATTTCTGCTCCAATTTTGAAGGCCCCTGATTGGGAGAAGATCTTTCATGTCCATGTTGATGCATCTTGGCACAACATGGAGAGAACAATATGGATTTTCCAAAATGTTACTCCAATAGGCAACTCAATAGTGCTAAAAGAAATTACACGGATGAAAAGAGAAGTATTGAAATGGTCTATGCCGTCAAAAAGTTTAGACACTACCTTCTTGCAAACAAATTTGTATTTGTTATGGACCATCAATCACTATTGTACTTGGTGAACAAACCCTGGATGGATTGTTCGATGGTTTATTATATTGCTAGAATTCAATTTCACAGTAGTAGTCAAAAAGGGGACTACGCATCATAGGGTGGAGCATTTGTCTCGATTGACTCATGGAGAAGCACATCTCAAAGTCAATGATGATTTGTTAGACTTATATCTTTTCAATATTGAGATGGTATCGAGGTGGAGCAAACATGTAATACCATTACTCACCATTGGTTCTCTGCAGATCATGAGCGTTAGGCATCAGTCATTGAGCAAACAGCTCACTTATGCTAATAGAAGGATGGATATATAAGCATGTGAATGAGAGAATACTTAGGCTATGTATAGAGCCATCAAAGAAAAGAGTGTACTTGAGGCAAGCTCATTTACAAATGGTGGGGATTCACAATGCAAAGACACAAACATTTCAAAGATTGATGAGACTAGAAGTGTATTGGCCTCATATGGAGTGAAGTATTCATGACTATGTTAGTTCATGTGATGTTTTTGTAATTCAGGCACCGATAGAACATGCTACATTGTTCAGGTTAGTAGGACCCAAGTGGGGTAAATAAACTGTGGATTACCTAGAAAACGGAATCTTGTCAGCGAACATGAGTAGATCCAGACAAAACTCAATCCAAAGGGAGGCAAAAAACTATGTTATAATAGAAAATCACCTTATTGGAGAGGAAATAATAACGTTTTGTCAATTGGTGCCACAAAAAGCGAGTACCTACTGATTCTTGAGCAAGCACATGCCGGACCGGCAAGAGGACACTTTTCTGCAGACAAAACTGCAAAAGCGATACTTTTTGCAGGAATCTACTGGTGGCTAGCCTTGTACATGGATGCCAAACAATATGTAAAACAATGTGACAATTGCCAATGCACCAAATCACCTATGAGACGCAACAAAATGCTATTAAGATTGATCATGGGTGCAAGGGCTTTTTCCAAGTGAGAGATAGACTTTGTTCGACCTATTTCACCACCTACCTATAGGATATATGCTCAATACATCATAGTGGCCACGGATTATTTGACCAAATGGGTAGAAGCCAAAGTATACACTTGGTGCTCGGGGTAGGTCGAGCACATATAGGAAAAAGTGGGCAACTTAGACCTCATTTGCATTCAGTCATAGTCACACACACACACACACACACACACACACACACACACACACACACAGAGCTTGTGTGATCGAAAGTCGCTTACCAGATTTCTATCTGCTCTACCGACATTTAGGACACTCTTACTGTACCATATTTCATAGTTATGATCCTTATCAGTGCAGGAAGAGTAGTGTATAATCAAATTAGCACAAACACCATCACAATAATTGTACCAATCAAATCAAATACGAAAACTTTCCAAACTTTCAAAGGTCATTTGGGGCATCAATTGGAGTCCAAATTGAATTATTTTTTTACCAGTAGACTCCTCTCATAGGGAAAAATCTAGCTTTATGATCGCAGATGCAAAAGGTGGTGGTACATGGATCACGATCCATGTCTCCCACCTCCAAAAACAAAGGATTTTGGTGCTAAAGAACCACACAGTTGAATATAGCCTTGGAGAATGTGTCATGCTTTTGGACAAAATGGACCTTAGATCACCCAAAAACCAAGGGAAAATGGAAAGTCATTCTCCAAATGGTCATTTGATATGTGAGGTGAAAAAGTGATCCAAAATCAAAAATCTATTGACCAATAGGTTAGGGAACATGCCCAGAGCCATCCCTTGAAGTTTGGTCAAAATTGGTCACAAAATATGGATCGCAATCCATGTACCCTCAGGACAAATTTACCAGGAATTGAGTGCAAATTGGTGGTACAAGTCAATTGCGAGAATGTATGTCAAAATATCAGTGTTTGGATGCATAAAGTGGTTCATATGTCAGAGTTAGTAGTGCAAAAGATGTTTGCAAAATGGGCAAAACTTGCAAGCAGGCCTGGGAGGTCCAAACAAACCCCAACAGCTATGAAAATGGAAGAGTGGAGATTGTACTTCAACTCTTAATCATCACATCTACAAAATCTCAAATAGACCAACCACAAGGAGAGATCAAAGATGGGATAAAAAACCATATATGGCTCTCATACCAAATTGGGCCATAAACTTGGAATTTGGATAAATCTAGGGAAAGCTTGTTCAAATCTAAAAAGATTTCACAAATGTATTAGGATAGTCTATAGAACATGTGTACCAAGTTTCACCTCAAAAGGCTACCAAACATGGATCGTGATGCATGTACCTTTTTCACTTTTCCAAGCCAAAACCCCACCATCATGTCCCAAATTTTCAAGCAAGGCCTCACTCTAAAGTATCATGTCATTTGGACTTCAAAACCCTAGCCAAAGTGCCAAAATTAGTATGTGGAAATTTTCAAAGGATTGGCATAAATCTCAAACCACTCATCCAAATTTAAAAAAATTTGGATCGTAGCATCCTCATATCATGCTTAATCACATGGTATCATTTGAAGTCCAAAATGTGTTCCAACATGGATCGTGATCCATGTACCTCAGCCACAAATCTGACCTACAACCACATGACCTAGTGTCAGTAGTTGTCCTAGATGCATTGGTGAAGTTTGGTCAAATTTTAACTTGTTTTGATCAAGTTATGCTCTTTTTTCATTGTATGGTCAAATTTGCTTTTTTTTTAACTTTCTCAACAACTTTTTGACAAATTCATGTGCTAATCAATTGGGTTTTGATACTAGAATGCCTCAAAGAAGACCTCAAAAAGAGTGGGAAGCAACCCCTTACAAAGTCATTGAAATATCCTCTAATGAGAAGGCCCACATATCAAAAGAAGAATTAGCAAGGATTCCAGCAAACGTGTTTATCGGTATGTTCCAAGATGCAGATGGTACCACATTAAAAATGACCATTTTTCCAAGAGAATTATGGACCTTGCATCAGCAGAGAGACAAAATTGAAGGGTCTAGATACCTTCAACTTAACACCTTCTTTCAGCTACCATTGTGGGGAACCAACTTCCAAAGAGCACATGAGCTCAATACAATACAATGGTATGGCACATTAACCGACAAAGGTGGTGCCACTATCAATGTCGAGATTACTGATGAACTCATCATTCAGGCACTCCACATACCAGCACGGAACCATAATCTACTCCATAAGACCAAGGCCATCAACAATGATAAAGCATTTATCAAGCAATAGTGGAATAAGTTCACGTACAAATATTTGATCTACACCAAAACAGAGTTGCCCCTAAGATTGATCTCACAGCGCCTCAAGGTAGAAAAACTACCCCACTACACCGAGCCAAATTTGCACATAGTTGTGGTAATGGCCATGGGTCTAGCAGAGCAAAGGGTCATCTGCTACGACCTAGGAAATTATATTTTGGAAAATCCAATCAAAGCAAACTTGAAGGGAAGCAGCAGAAACAAGACAAACCCAGTTGACAAGGATTTCATACCAAGTCCTTGGTATGATTGATCACCTCTACCACCACTAGACTTCCAATAAAGATAAACACTCGGTCCGCTTAGTTGGAGGATCCTCTTCCACATCCACAAAAAGACGCAAAAGAGGACAAAGTTCAAAGGAAAAGATTACTGACGATGAAGTGATGGAGTCAGATATGGGATTCAGTGGGGAAATCAAACCAAGAAACAAGGATACTCCTACTGAATATCAATACATAGCAGCAGAAGAAGAGGAAAGTGGAACAGTGAGAAGCTAAAGAATCAAAGAGGCAAAGGGTAAGTGATTTAGAATCTCGGATGGACTCTCCAAAAGGACATCACACCACTCAAAAAGAAACACAAAGGAAGGACACTGTTGTTGACCAACCACATGACAATATAGAGAACACCACCTCCTGCAAAACTGGCAACACCACCTCCTGCAAATGAATAAAAAGAGGAGACTGACAAGAATCAAGAGAATCAAGATCAGGCTCAAACTGAGCAACAAGACTTTATGAAAGATTATCAACACCAAACAGAAGGATGGCAAGACCACGCATAGGACTAGCAACAAAGCAAAGAGTTAGTGCTTGGGATCTCACAATAATAGACTACTCAAGAAGGAGGCCCAGTGTCACCACACTCCAAAGTTTTAATTGAAGATGCCGACAAATTAGTTAGAGAATTTGACCTACAATGCCATCTGTAAGCAGTCAAGCTTCAATTCCGGGCAATGTCTCAACCATGGTTCCAACTCAGAGAGTTAAATGCTCGGGATGCCAAAGAGGAAACACGAGCAGAAAAAACAAAAAATGCAAGGCTGCAAAAGTAGACAGAGAGCCTACAAGAGGACCAAAGACACATGCTAGAGGTAGTGAGATTCAAGTGAAGCAACAAATATTAGAAGAGCAGCTAGCAAGAGAGCAAAAAAGAAATGCCAAGCTGAGTGATCGTATGATTTCATGAAGCATACACTTTTCCATCTCCTGGAAATGCAAGATATACCTGCCCCATTCAAGAACCAATAGATGTTCTAGAGGATCTCAAGGCAATAAAGGCACAGCTGACACAGGAAAGGTATGACCACTAGGTTATGACAGCAGGCCACATGGCCATTCAGAGTCAAAAAGATCAAGATATCCAAGAATGAAAGGAACAATTGGCAAAGGCACAAGCAGACTTAGCTGCCCAATCTAAAAGGCATGCACAAGAGCTACAAATTAAAGAGCGTGCAATCATTACCCTAAAAGAAAAATTAGTGGCATATGTTCTACAGACACCATCACTTGTTAAAGAACTTGCAAGAGAATACCTTCCCCCAGTGGATCTACCCAATGCATCTACTAAGGGTGGGCTACAAAATTTGAAGAATTTGCGGATCTAACAGATGCAAGGGAAGAATTAAAGAAGTGGATTGCAAAGATTCAAAATCCCTCTCACAAAGACTTCATGTTATATGAGCTCAAGGTCATGGAATCTACATCCTTATGAATGACAAATCCATATGATGTGGTCAAAAATTTTTGCCACGAGATGATCTGCCTCCCATTGATGAAGTAAGAGGCTAAACGATGGAAGAAGAAACTTTTGCTAGCCCTTGAGAAGAACCAAAGAGGGAATTATGAAGATGTTTCCATCTCTGCAGATCAAGTGCTTACCATACTGTAGAATCAACCACTATGGTGCAAGAAGTGGTTCGAGAAGAGGCCACAAGATGAAACAACGTACCACAATGCACCCCAGCACCTCAAGATCAACCCTATTTTTTGTCCAATCCCCCAACGACGATCCTCGAATAACTACACACATGGAGAAGCCGCTGACCAACAATGCTAAACTATCCGGTATTATCAAAGACAATCAACAATTACAAGACAACAAAATCATACATTGTGCACTCCAAGTAGGTAGTGATTACTCAAATGCAGGATATCCCTGATCATACCTGCCAGATGCTTAGAAAGATAGCCAAGACAATCACAACATGCATACAAGAATTTAAAGACATAGAGGCTTTACGAACACCCATGGCAAGTTTTTCTCGAAGGAACTTAGGGCATAGCGTGGAATGTGGAGAGAGAGGTCCCCAACAAAAACATCCTTATGGAGATGTACGCTCAGATCATGTTTGTGCCCTCAAACTACATGTAGACCTTTGAAGAGGCGTTCATGTCCGGGTTTTTTGAGATGGACTCCACCATCTTCAACCCACTTACAAAGGACCTGCAGGAACAACATACTGCATATTAGAATGCAATACACAACAACCCTTTCAAGGATCTATCCATTCAAGCAGACGTGGTGGCAAGAGCAGAAACATTCAGGATGGTTACAAAGACGCTCAAAAAAAGAACCTTTGACTACTGAAGCCACAGCCACCAATTGCACGTCAAAGATTAAGAAGGGGGGGAATGTTAGAAAATGTACCCAACAAGTATTAATTTTCCAAGAAATCCTTGTAAAATAGAGTAGCCATGATTATTGAGCGAGATGATTACTGAGCCACATCATTGTAAAATCTGAGTTGTAGTATTTTTGTCTTGAGCTTTTAGCCTTGTAAGTCAGCCGCCGCTGGCCAAATCAGCCCTAGGTATAAAGTTCAAATTTTCAAGTTTGAACAAGACCTTTTGTAACTTATCTAAAGTTTTGAAGAGCTCTAAGCGTACCAATGAGAGTGGCTACTCTCAAGCAGCTTGTAATCCATTTTTCTCAAGCTCTGGTAATTAGAATTCAAATTCACAAAATGCATTGTGTTCCTTGTATTGTGCTCTTTAAGTTAAGTATAATCATTCTCAATTTCATTGTGGTTTGCGACTACCTATCTATGAGCTAAATCTGCTATTTGGAGTGCAAAAATGGTTATTTTTTACGTTTCGAGCATAGGAGAGTGTTCCTAGACATAGGGCAACCTTTCTAGACAATTTTGTTGTAGTTTTAAGGACCTTGATCATGATGAATTGCGATTTTGGTACCTTGTTGTATTGTGACCAGACTTGATAGGGCAGTGCCGCTAGGCCTATTAGACCTCCTCCTAAAGTTTTGTTGCATTTTGAGTTCATTTGAGTGCCAAAATGGTGTGACAACCTAGAGCGATGAGATAGGACATAGGCATAGTTGCCAGAGTACAGAGTGAAAGATCTGCTAGTGTTAAAAATAGCCTCATTCCATAAATTCATTTCTTGAGGTTGACACCCTCAAAGAGTCTCTGTGCCCCATCTGAGTTGCTTCCCTGAGTATTGACAATATGTTAGTGTCAAAAAGCTATGTTACAGATGTCCAATCACGGTGACCCCTAACACCAGTGCATTGAATATGTTAGCTGGATCTGAAAGATCCAAATTGCTTAGCCTCTATGAGAAATAAGTGTTGATGGATATGTGGGAGATAGGCATGTGGAGCAGCACGTTTGGGTTCACATACACCAACCTACAATATGTTGGTACGGTATCCCAGTTGGACCACTAGTACTCCTCTCATCAATCCAATTGACTGCCCCCATGGCTTGAACTAAAGGTGGTAACTTCATAGTGTCAATCGGATCACCTACCATTAAGCATAAAATTGGAACAAAAAATCAAAGGAGAAGATCATTTCCCCCAAGTGAGAAAGCAGAAAAAGAGAAAGGAGAGGGGGGAGAGAGAGAGAGAGAGAGAGAGAGAGAGAGAGAGAGAGAGAGAGAGAGAGAGAGAATGCTTGTTAACACGCTAGGTAAGATAGGCATCATGCCATGAGTATGCTAGTTAGCATGCCTAGTAATCTACCTACTAGCATACAGGGTATGCTGGTTAGCACAATATAATATGATAGTTTACATGCCTAATATGTTGTTTAGCATGGTGAGTATGTTGTTTAACACAACGTTTATGCTAGTTAGTATTCCTAGTATGTTGGCTATGTTGTTTAATGTAATGAATATGCTAGTTAGCATGCCTAGTAATCTACGTAGTACACAGAGTATGTTGGTTAACACAATATGTATGCTAATCAACACCCTTTATGCTAGTTAACATACCTAGTATGATCACTACATTCTAATTATGCTGCTTAACACAAGGTTTATGCTAGTTAGCATTCCTATTATGTTGGGTGTGATGTTTAGCATAATGAGTATGCTAGTTAGCATGCCTAGTAATTTTACAGAGTATACTGGTTAACACAATATATATATATGCTAACTAGCACCCTTTATGCTAGTTAGCATACATAGTATGCTCACTAGCATACTGAGTATTTTGTTTAACACAAGGTTTATGTTAGTTAGCATTCCTAGTATGTTGGGTATGTTGTTTAGCATAATGAGTATGTTAGTTAGCATGCCTAGTAACCTAACTAGCATACAGAGACCCTAGTAATCTTACAAAGTATGCTAGTTAACAAAATATGTATGCTAATTAACACCCTTTATGCTAGTTAGCATACCTAGTATGCTCACTAACATGCTGAGTATGCTATTTAACACAAGGTTTATGCTAGTTAGAATTCCTAGTATGTTGGGTATGTTGTTTAGCATAATGAGTATGCTAGTTAGTATGCCTAATAATCTACCTAGCGTATAGAGTATGCTAGTTAGCACAATATGTATGCTAACTAATTAGCACACCTATTATTCTTGATAGCATTCAAGGTATACTGGTCAGAACCTAGTCTATGCTAGTTAGCATACCTTATATTCTTCTTAGCACACATTCTATGTAGTTTAGCATACCTCATATGCTAAACAACACACTCATTACGCTTGTTAGCACAGCTGGTATGCTAGTTAGCATCATGGGTATGCTGATCAAAACATTGTCCATGCTAGTTAGCATACCTACTAAGGAGCTAGTTAGCATACCTTGTATGCTAGTTAGCACACCATGTATGCTAGTTAGCACACATGCTATGCTATTTACATATGCTTGTTTGCACATTGAGTATGCTAGTTAGCATACATGTTATGCTAATGAAAACACTATATATGGTAGTCAACACACCCTATTACATGCATGTTAGGATGTTGAATGTGCTATTTAACACTCTACTTTTTTTTCATACATGCCAGATGTCCTAGGTAACAATCTATATATGCATGTTTGGATTCATTTATCCCAGTAAACATACTGATCAAATATGGATCTTGCAGGTTGAGCTCTTTCACATACTCAAAGAAAAACATCCTGATTACAAGATTGGCATGAGAATGTTTGAGATGTTGAAGCCATTCTTTTGTAGGCAGATGAAGGATAGATACACATATTGTTGCGAATACCATGTGTATAGATGTCCTTTTTAAAGGACACATTGAGCCACACACACTCGTGCCTTTGGGTTGCATGATGCGGTTTGTGACTGTCCATGCAGTATCTATACCATAGGTGAGAACATTAGCAAGGGTTGCTTGGCTTCACATCACATGCTCAAAGGTGTGACACAAATGTGGGAGTCCCCAAAGCCAGCATATGTAGTTTTCCATACAAGAGAATGTCTGGTGGGAGACCGTAAGGTGTGTGGAGTCAAGAGGTTAGAATTATGTTGCTTGGAGATAGCAAAGCCAAGTAAGAGTATTCATATGAAAGTATTTGTGTATGTAGAAGAAAAAACAAGCATGGAAATAGTTAAAAAAGAAAAGATATTTTGCATAAAGAAATTAAGTACTGGGGGTTTTCGCAACTCTTGAAGACAAATTTGAATCTCTTCATCACTCATAACTATGTAGCTCGATGGCAAGGACAACAATTCAAGGATTGTCTACTTTGGATGATGTCATTGTCTTAGTTGTTGATTTTGCCAAGAATTACGCCTTCAATGAGCAAAATGAGATTCAGCCAATGCATTGGCACTCTAGTCAGGTAGCCACTTTTGTACACATAACGTACTACCACAAGGGAGGGGAGGTAGTCAAAACAATCTACTTCTTCACATCAGATGACAAGGTGCATGACACAGTGTTTGTGCAACATTGATTCATGCTACACCGTGATTGGTTACAACAAGAGGGTGTTACTCCTAAGCAACATTGGGTGTGGTTTGATGGTGCAGCCTCACAGTCCAAGGGAGCCAAGTTTTCTATTCTTTTGTAAGATATGGTGGACTCACAAGTATTGGGATGAGCTAACTCTTTATTGGATCAGGGCACGACAAGAGTGAGCATGATGGTGCAAGAGCAGTTGTGAAAATAACCTTGACCTATGAATAGCTAAAATTGCATGGAGCTATTTTGCGGTGTGCAGCAGATGTGGTTGCTTATTGCCAAGCCAACCTATCGCAGGGAGCACCTGCATCATATCCTTCAAAACAAAGGAAATGTGTCTGTGTGTTGTGGGAGGTTGAAGAGGGGATGTGAATAGGGAAGTCAAGTGGAATTGTGCCACTATGGAAAAATCGTGCTCTCTGCATGCTTTCCGTGGTTACAACCTGCATGATCCAACTGCCCTTGCAACAAGAAACTTGGCATGCTTCTGTGATGCATACATACACAGAAGGTGGAATCACCGCATCAATAAAACTCATGTGCAAGGGATTATCATGTTCTATTGCCATTACCTAATGAGGTTGTGGCGGATTATGAGCCAACATATGAAGTTTTGACAAAGGAAATTGTTGGCTATGATGACTTCGATATGAAGGTCATCATGATGTGTTGAGTAGCACTCTATGTGTTGGTGAAACTTTTGCTATAAATCCAGATGCTCCAACCAATGTCGAGGATGTGTATTTCTACCTGATCAAGTGTGTTGCAGAACAAAGAAGAAGGTGGAGAAGGGGTACATCAATGAATGGAGCAATGTAATTGACAGAGGCTCACCTATATAAGGATTGTATTACAAGAAATTGGATGCATACACCTTCAAGCTAGACCACAAACAACCCATCGACCACCTACTTTCACATCTAGAAGGATGTATCAAATTACCTATGGAGCACATCCCAAGGAGAAGACAGGTGTACACAATCACTCTAGAAATCTATGAAGCAATCCATAATAGCATGCCCTGCTTTTTGAGTTGTAACCCCACTGAATTTTCAATATACTTCTTGCTACAAATATTGCAGTTTTATCATAAAGTTGGTTATGTGTCTCTTGTGGGTGATGTGTATACATGGCTTTAGTGTTTATAACAACCAGTAATTAGGTATGCTAGCTAGCATAACTAGGTATGCTAGCTAGCATAACTGAGTATTCTAACTAGCATACACAGTATGTTAGCCAGCATACACACTATGCTAACTATCATATAGACTATGCTAACAAGCATACATACAATAACTAGCATGTATGCTAACTAGCATAATTGGGTATAGTAACTAACATAACTTGGGTATGTTGGCCACCATAGCCACTATGCTAACTAGCATACACAGCATAACTAGCATACACAGTTGCATTTATGTTAACCAGCATAAGTAGGTATGCTAATTAAACACAGTATGCTAGCCACCATACCCCCTATGCTAACTAGCATACATAGCATAATTAGCATGTATGTTGAGTAGCATACACACATAAGCATGTATGTTGACCTACATAATCGGGTATGTTAACTAGCATAGAAAGTACCATGTATGGTGGTTCTAAATATCTATACTATTAGCAAATTGGGTAAGTCAACCAGCTTATTGCTTAGGGTTACTAGCTTATTGAGTGTGAAAAGAAACACTCAATATGCTACCATTGCATTCATATAATGTTTACAAGACCAAAAAGTATTCCAACTGTGTCATGACTAACATAATTAGGTATGCTAATTAGCATACCCAAAATACCCAACATATACAACAGGTATGCTAACTAACATATTGGATATGCTAACTAGCATAACTGGGTATGCTGACTAGCATACAATATGCTAGTCAGCATACGCACTATGCTAACTAGCATATAGACTATGCTAACAAGTATACAGAAAATATCTAGCATGTATGCTAACTAGCATAACTGGGTATGCCAGCCAATCTACCCACTATGATAGCTAGCATACAGACTATGCTGACTAGCATACATGGCTAGCATACCCACTATCCTAACTAGAATACAGACGCACTAGCATACATAGCATAATAATCATGCTTGTTGACTGCTATGTATGCTAACTAGCATACACAATAGAATAGATGTTAACTAGCATATATGGGTATGCTAACTAGTATATAGACTATGCTGACTAGCATACAGAGTAGCATGTATGCTAACTAGCATAACTGGGTATGCTGGCCACCGTAGCCAATATGCTAACTAGCATACACAGTAGAATCTATGCTAACCAACATAAGTAGGTATGCTAAATAGCATAAGTGGGTATGCTAACTAGACACAATATGCTAGCCACCATAACAGATTTAGCTAACTAGCATACAGACTCTACTAACTAGCATACATAGCATAATTAGCATGTATGTTGACTAGCATACACAGAAGCATGTCTATTGACTAGCATAATTGGGTATAATAACTAGCATACAAAGTACCATGTATGCTAACTAGCATAGCTGGGCTTGTTAACTAGCATACACAGTATCATGTATGCTAACAAGAATAATTGGGTATGTTAACTACCATAATTGAGTATGCTAACTATCATACACAGTACCATGTATGCTTACTATCATAATTGGGTATGCTAACTAGCATACACAGTAGCATATATGTTTACTAGCATAGCTGTGTATGCTAAGTAGCATAACTAGGTATGTCTACTAGCATAGCTGGGTATGATAACTAGCATACATAGTAGCATGTATGCTTACTAGCATAGTTGTGTATGCTAACTAGCATAACTAGGTATACTAACTAGCATACACAGTAGCATGTATGCTTACTATCATAATTGGGTTTTCTTACTAGCATATAGACCCCTCCTCGGTTTTTTGACATGAACAATAATGCATCCTCCACTTTTCAACATGGGCCTCATAATATCCTTTTTCTCAAAGGTCCTGGACAGTAAACTCAGTCCAATTGAACCGCAAGGTTGAACCGCTTGCAATTGCCGCCGGACTGAATTCTTTTACAAACTCCTTTGCAAATGTATAGTTGATCTCCATGTTGGTTGGTGCCTTCTGGCACACCCTCTAGTGCACTTGCATCACCTAGTCATACATATTGCCATGTATGCAACTGCATTTACTGTGATATCAACAACAATCCTTCGGCTCTCTGAATACACTGAACCACTCCACATCAGTGATTTTGTCCACTTCACCAGTTTGGGGTCAGCACCATCCATTGAGAGGCCATGAACAACATTGAAATCTGCTGCTATGATACAAAATTTATCATGCACTGGGATGTTGAGCTTGGGATCTTTCCATCAACATGCACACCCCAATGTCACAAGATAATATGATGCAAGGCTATCCATGGCAAAGGGCAAATTTTCTATTTATTGGGAAATGATATGTATCTCACATTTCATGCATATATAAGATAGCCAAACACAGAGAAACGATTAACACCTTATAGAGCTTCTGTAGACAACCCCACTAGAAAACAACTCTCAAGTAATTTGTTCACAGGCTTGAACCATAACTGATCAATTCACACACACACACACACACACACACACACACACACACACACACAGAAAGACAGTGAGACCTTGAGTCGTTCTTCCCCTTCCTTGCATGCATGTTATTTGGCATTGGGGATCCTTGGAATTCAGATAGCTTCACCCTTTTGCGGGGTGGAGGAGAAGCAATAGAAGCTTTTGGCTTGACTTCCTTCTTGGTGGCATGTAAAGAGAGTCGCCGAAGGTGGCTGGCTACTATGCCGAGATATTATCCACCTGAGCAGTGTGGTGAGCTACGACTGACAGACTGCTTGCAGCTCGCAATTGCCTCCCCCTCTCTCTCCTACATGTGGCCCCTGCTTCCCTCCATGCATCATGACTCCACCACACTGTTACCATATACATGTGGTAGTGGTGTGTGTGAACACACTAGGATCGTCGGGGCATTTTTTCCCTCTTTAGGAGGTTTTTTCCCCGGTGCATTGTATATACGCCCATCACTCTAGGGCTACCAATCTTTCCATTGCACACTAAGTAACGTACTCTCTATTGTGTACCTTGAGCTTCCTTCGTCTTCTCCAAGCTGTGTGTGTTTCTGTGCAACCCTAATTCCAACAATTGGTATCAGAGCAGGTTACGTCCTCCCGGGCTTAGTCGCCAGCTGCTCCAGCACACGCCTGCTCACTTTCTCCGATTTCAGTGACCTTTGGTGAGCGTTTGCAGGTCGACAAATATTTTGGGAGAGCTCGATGAGCTTGGTCTGCTCAGAATTTTGATTTGAGCTCATTTCGGTCTCCGTTTCCACTACAGGCAGTACTGCACAGGCTATTTCGTCATTTTGTGCAGGTTTTCTGTCAGTGTCGTTTTCTGCATAAATGGTGCCTTATAGTCTTCTACAATTTGTGATATATAGCACAGGTTGTTCCCTCTCCATTTCTCCTATTTTCGGGCAGTTTTCACATCAGGTGCAGCATTTACCATGGCCGACAACAACAACACAGATGTGTTCAAGATGTTTGCTGCTGAGGACAAGTTGGATGGGGACAACTACCCTATGTGGGCTTATATGATGCTTATGCTGGCAGTACTTCGTCTGGCAATTCTGGTGATAAGGGAAAAAAGAAGATGCGCTGCCATTATTGTAAAGCCAATGATCACTTGATCAAGTCGTGTCCTAAGTTGAAGGCCAAAGAGGCTAAGAAGAAAGAGGGTGGTTCCACTGCAAATGCTGGTTCCACTACAAATGCAGCCATTGTTGAGTCTTCTGTGAAAGGAGACAGTGTTACTGATGTTGATGCAGAATGGGCTTTTAGCGCAGAGTGCACTTACAATCCTGTTGTCCATGATGCATGCTTGTCAGTTGCTGCAGATTCACATGTGTGGTATTTCGACAGTGGTGCTACAAAGCACATTACCTCACATCGTGAATTGTTTACCTCTCTCGAGTCTGTCCCTCATGGGAATTCAGTCACTTGTGCCAACAACGCCTCTTATCCAGTTCAGGGAGTTGGAAAGATTGTGCTCACTGCTGCTAATGGCAGTTCCTTCACACTTGTTGATGCACTTTATGTACCTGGGATCAAGAAGAATCTCTTGTCTGTATCTGCACTTGCTAGACTTGGACTTGTAGTCAAATTTGTGGATGACAGATGTACAGTTCATGATCTCAGTTTTGGTGATGAAATTGTTGCATCTGGGCTTTTGTGCCGTGGGCTGTATAAGCTCACTTTGTATGACAAGTGTGGACAAAATTTTTCAAATGCTGTTGCAGATTCAATGGCTATTTCAGATGCAAAACTTTGGCATGCAGGTTTTGGTCATCTGAATTTTGCTAGTTTGCTGCGTTTGCAGAAATCTGATATGGTTGCTTTTTTGCCGCCTCTTGAAGCACCTGTCAAACATGTTTGTGAAGTCTGTATTTTGGGTAAGATGCAGCGTTCTAAATTTCCAAAGGATGGTTCAGTTCGGGCCACATGCTGGTTGCAGCTTGTGCATAGTGATGTTTGTGGGCCCATGCAAACTTCTTCCTTGGGCAATTACCTGTACTTTGTGACTTTCATTGATGATTACTCCAGGCATGCATGGGTATTTCCGCTTAAAGCAAACTCCGAATTTTTTATGTGCTTCAAACAATTTCTGGCTATGGCTGAAAATGTCTCAAAATGTACTATGGGCACCCTCCGTTCCGATCGAGGGGGGGAGTATATGTCTCATGAATTTAATGCATTTCTGGCTAGTCGTGGGATAAAACACCAATGTACAGTGCCTTATACACCTCAGCAAAATGGTGTTGCTGAGAGAAAAAATAGGTCACTGACGGAAATGGCACGATGTATGGTCAAAAGTCAAGCTTTACCGCATTCTTTTTGGCTTGAGGCCATCATGTGTGCCACTTATGTACTTAACAGGTGTCCTACGAAAGCTTTGCAGACTATTACTCCATATGAAGCATGGCATGATAGAAAACCTTCTATTGAGCACATGCGTGTTTTTGGCTGTTTGGCAAATGCTTTGGTGCCACAAGTGCAGTGCAGAAAATTGGATGATAAGGCTGTCAAATGTATTTTTGTTGGTTATAGTGCTGAAAGCAAAGGTTACAGGTTGTATCATCCGCAAACAAAACGTATTTTGGTTTCTCGAGATGTAGCGTTTGTGGAAGATTCTGTTCAGCCCTTGCTGTCATGTACTAGAGACAGTAATGTAAGCTCACAGGACATTTATGACACTTTGTTGCCTCTTTTCAGTGGTGGAAATACGAATGTAAGTTCCAATGAGGCAAATGTACAGCCTATGGGGGTTTTTGAAAATGTTTTAGATCAGCCTATTACTGATGCAGATGTACATGATGTACTTGATGAGGAAAGGGCTGAAAATGAGCAGGCTAGAGGTATGCCAAAATGGCTGGTGCACACTTTGCGTGACAGTAAATTGGATGCACCTTTGTCTAGTCGTACTCGTTCCGGCTCTCGCCATGCATCTTATGCATCAGATTGTTATGCTTTGGTTGTGTCTAGTTTACATGATGTTGAGGAGCCTCTGACTTTTGATGAAGCACAGAATTCAAAAAATTGGATGGCTTCCATGCAATCAGAATATGATGCACTTATAGAAAATGACACATGGACTTTATGTGATTTGCCTCCTGGCAAAAAGGCCATTGGTACAAAGTGGGTTTACAAGTTGAAACGCAAACCGGATAGTGAGATCGATCGCCATAAGGCTCAACTTGTTGCAAAGGGTTATGCACAGCAAAAAGGCATAGATTATGAAGAGACTTTTGCTCCCACTTGTCGTATGACTACTGTACGTTTTCTATGTGCATTGGCAGCTCATTTTGGTTGGGATGTACATCAATCAGACATTGTTACTGCTTTCTTGAATGGTGACATATTTGAGGAAGTTTATGTAACGCAGCCTCGCGGTTTTGTCATAAAAGGACAAGAGGACAAAGTGTGCAAATGTAACAAGGCTTTGTATGGGTTAAAGCAATCTCCTCATGCTTGGTATGAGAAAGCTGACACTCATTTGGTGAAACAAGGCTTTCGTAACAGTCCAACAGAAAGCACATTGTATGTAAAGCGTGAGGGTGATGTATTTCTCATCGTGGTTCTTTATGTTGATGATTTGCTGATCACTAAACCAAATGAGAGACATATTGTTGAATTTAAGGTTGATTTGACTGCTACTTTCAAGATGAAAGATTTAGGGCTGTTGCATCATTATTTGGGTTTACAGTTTAAGCAGTGTGATGGTGGTATTGCCTTGTATCAGAAAAGTTACATAGAGACATTGCTATGTAAGTTTGGACTTGAGGATTGCAAACCTATTGCCACTCCCATGGAAACAAGTTTGAAGTTGAGTCTACATGATGCTGGTGATCCTACTGATGTCACTCTTTACCAAATTGCTGTTGGCTGCCTCATTTATGTATGCAACACGAGGCCGGATATTCAGTTTGCAGTCTCACAGGTCAGCAAATTTATGCATAGCCCAGGGTCTAAGCATTGGCAGGCTGTCAAGAGGATTTTCCGCTACCTTAGTGGCACTTTACATCTTGGCTTGTTTTATCCCAAGGGGGGATCATTGCCGCCAGACTTACATGCTTTTTCGGACTCAGATTGGGCTGGTTGTTTTGACACGCGAGTGTCCACAAGTGGTTTTTGTTTCATGCTTGGCAGTTCATGTATATCATGGTTGAGCAAGAAGCAACCTAGTGTGGCCACTTCAAGTTGTGAGGCTGAGTACAGGGCAGTCTTCATAGCTACGGTTGAGTGTGTATGGCTCAGACGCCTTATGGCTGATTTGGGTGTTGGACAGGACACTGCCAACACTATCTATACTGACAGTCAGAGCGCATTGGCAGTTGCGAGGAACCCAGTTTTTCATGCTCGCACAAAGCACATTGAGGTGCATTACCACTATGTCAGGGAGAGGCTCTCAGCAGGAGAGATCAGCCTTGCTTATGTGCCAACACAAGACAACCTTGCAGATCTTTTCACAAAGGCATTGTCTTGTGAGAATCTTGAAGCTTTCCGCAAAGCTTTGGGCTTACTCCCCTTTGTGGACTGATCCTGTCCTCAAGGCATGGCACTTCCCTTTACTCATGTGCCAGCTCTCGTTCACCGCATCACTCCAAGGGGGATTTGTTACCATATACATGTGGTAGTGATGTGTGTGAACACACTAGAACCGCCGGGGCATTTTTCCCCTCTTTAGGAGGTTTTTTCCCTCGTGCGTTGTATATATGCCCATCACTCTAGGGCTACCAATCTTTCCATTGCACACTAAGTAACACACTCTCTATTGTGTGCCTTGAGCTTCCTTCGTCTTCTCCAAGCTGTGTGTGTTTCTCTGCAACCCTAATTCCAACACACATCTTCAAAGTAACGTCTCAACATAAACTTTCAAGCTCATTTGAAAGCACCATACACTTTGGTCCAATTATTTAAAAGTATAGTTTATGATGGATGGAGGCCCACACACTTGAAAGAGATCATTATCCTTACGCTTACAAGATATGCTTGTTGGCACATGCTAACTAGCACAAAAAGCATGACAGGTTAAAATTATAATTCTATTGGTATGGGACACTTGAATGTATAATATGTCCTTATGTTTACAAGATATGCTTGTTGGGACATGCTAACTAGCACAAAAAGCATGACACGACGTTAATGTGCTTCCACCCAATTATAATTCTATTGGTATGGGATCCACTAGAATGTAGAGTATGTTGGCACTTAGGACATGAGAAAAATTTACTTTTGTAAGATTTTGTTTTGATATATTATATGCTTGACATGTAATTTTCACTCGTATTTTTTCCTGGGTATGAATTGCAAGCTAATAATGGAAATTTAGGGAAGTTTCTTCCTTAATGATAAGAGTATGTAGTGGTATTTGTTTATGGTTTACTTATGTATATATATTGTATGGTTGACATGTGAAAAACAATCTCTATCTTTGGATTTTTTCTCAACATCTAGTGGAGGATGCCAAATGCACGTGGATAAGACTTTGCTATTAATAGTAGAGATGTCTTTGTTTATAAATTATTTTGTGTTCTCTCTCTCTCTCTCTCTCTCCCCATCTTTGTAAATCTTTCCAAACTAATAAATAGGCTCAATGGGTTCATAGAGGGACCTAGTTTTTTTCTTCTTCTTCTTTTTTTTTTGGTAGGGGGGGGCGGGGATTCCTTGGCCCCATTCTTATGTCATTCTTGTCCTCTCTCTCTATCCTCTTCTCTGTCACATACATGAGTAGCACTCCAATCTTGGATGTGCGCATGGTATCTCTCACTCTTGCTTTGGCTTTCATGAGTCATTTTTAGTGTTGTAGAGTGATCATCATTGAAGGTATGATGCACAATAGTTTTTGCATGTAGTATTTTATGTTTATGTATCATTCTTGTACATTTGGTTGTTACACATGCAAGACTTTTGCAATGGTGCTTGAGGATGTGTACCCTTAAGGAAGGGGAGTTTTGTGTAGTGATTTTCACACCCTACATAGATGCAAGCTACAATTGTTGTAGTGATAGTTGGATTGAAGTTATAAGTGAGGAAGCGGGGCAAAAATTCCCTTTGTAAATAATATTTTTCATGATTTAAAAAAAAAGTCATTGTTGTATAATGTAAATCAATCTCATGAAGAGCTCTAATTTGTAAGCATAATTCAATTAGCAAGTCCTAGGTGACTATTTTGAGCTCATCTTCTTGGAGAAGAAGTAAGCATAGAGCTTGGCTATGGTGTCTCTCTTCTTCTTCATCACCATTAATCCCTTTCCTACATGCTAACTAGACTCATGTGTGTGCTCCTTGAATTTTATGCTTAAGCATTTGTAAGACTCTTACATTTTATGGATGAGCATGCTTAGTTTCTCTTCCTATGCATTCCTTGGTCACTCTTTGAGAGAGAGAGAGAGAGAGAGAGAGAGAGAGAGAGAGATTGAGTGCGTGCGTGTGAGTAAGTAAAAGTGTGTGCATTGTGAAACAAAGGCTATGCATGCTTTCTAGCTAGCTCCGTGTGTGTGTGTGTGTGTGTTGTTGGAGGGGGGGGGGGGGGGGGGGGGGGGGGGGTGTTTTCCAATAACAATATGGCATTTACACCAAAGAATCCTTTCAAATTACAAAAGACACTAGAAAGTATGTCAACAAAAAGGTGGTATAATTCCCATTCATAGTACATAACAATCTTTAAACACAAGTGTTGAAAATCAAGAGCCAGAAGATATAATAGTCCGCCATCTTCAAGCCAAGGAACTTTGAAAACCATAGTTAAGAAGGTAACCCTCACCTGCACCTATGGAAACAACACATCATTTAGTTAGCCAAAGGGGGGGAGGGAGAGAGAGAGAGAGCACTTAAGAGCGCAGTATCATAGACCCGTCAGGAGGGAGCCACCTCGCTATTAAGCAGAAGACGACATCATTTACATAGCCGGGTAACCTGCCCATAACCCATTTAGTATCTAAGGGTTAGGTACCATTAAGATACTACCTTACAAAAACTACTAGTGAATTAAGCGAGTTATTCACTAAAGGTACCCAAGCCAACAGTCCCAGCAAAATATACCAGGGAAATAGCAACACGCTATAAACAGCCATGTGTGTGTGTGTGTGTGTGCGTGTGTGTGTGTGTGTGCATGCGCACACGCACGTGCGTGCATACCATTATCAGTATCAATATAGGCCAGTAGTACCACTAGTAAGTACCAGTGCTAGTACCAATATATACAGTACCAGTACAACTCTAGTATTTCCAATACTAGTATAGCAGTATCAGTAACAGTAGTATATAGTACAGTATCAGTACCAGTATAGTCTAGTAGTATCAGTATACCAGTACCTGTATATATAGTACTACCAGTACAACACCAGTATTACGAGTACTAGTATAGCAGTATCAGTACCAGTAGTAGTAGTACAAGTACCAATACCAATATCAGTACTATGTGTGTGTGTGCGCGCGCGTCTGTGCGTGTGCGTGTGCGTGTGCGTGTGTGTGTGTGTGTGTGTGTGTACCCGCCCTATCGCACTATCGTAGACCCATCAGGAGGGATCCACCTCACTATTGAGCAGAAGACGACATCATTTACAGAGCGCAGTTGCCCACCCATAACTCATTCAGTATCTAAGAGTTAGGTATCATTAAGGTACTACCTTACAAAAATTACGTAGTGAATTTAAGCGAGTTATTTACTAAAGGTACCCCAGGCCAACAGTCCTAGCAAAAATATATCAAGGAAATAGCAACATGCTATAAACAACCATGTGTGTGTGTGCACGTGTGCGCGCGCGTACTAATATCACTACCAGTATAGTCCAGTAGTACCAGTACAAGTATATACAATACCAGTACAACTCCAATGTTACCAATACTAGTATAGCAGTATAGCAGTATCGATACCATTAGTATATAGTGTCAGTATCAGTACCAGTATAGTCATTAGTACCAGTAAGTATCAGTACTAGTACTAGTACAACACCAGTACTAGTATAGAAGTATAGCAGTATCAGTACCAGTAGTAGTAGTACCAATACCAGTACTACCAGTACAAGTACTCTGTGTGTGTGTGTGTGTGTGTGTGTGTGTGTGTGTGTGTGTGTGTGTGTGTGTGTGTGTGTGTGTGTGTGCGCTCGTCCTATCCAAGGCCCCATACACAATGGGTTGGCAGTAGATCCATTGTGTATGGGCCTACTGCCTTGTGAAGTAGATGAGAGTAACAAAAGTCGAGTATGAAGCATTAGCAGAGATGTGGCAAGTCAAAATGTCCTTGAAGAGGGTAAAACCAGTCTTATCAACACACTATCTTATATTGTCTTTAAGGAAGACATTACTCCTATAGGAGTCTTAAGGCTTTGGCAGCCAGTTTGAAAAAAGTATGGTGGTCATTCATAGTCTATCAATGATATATTTTATGTTTTTGCTCTTGAACCCAAAGGAATCCTCATATGCGTAGTTTGTTTAAAAGTAACCTGTTCCTGAAATCATCAGAAGAGAACTTGGCTAACTCCCCTTTGTGAGTAAGTGTCAGGGCGGGAATGTTTTCAATGAATTCAAATAACTATGCCACCCTTTCCTTAGATTTGTTGACAAGTTGGGCAAGGGTATGGACACATTTATTAAACGACATGGTTTGAACCAAAGAGTTAGCTAGATCACCTAAAGCCCCTGTTATCAGTTCAGATGCCAAAGGGACATGAATGCATCTAAGTACATGAAGTGATTCTTTAAAAAGAGGCTCCGTAGGAAGCTCTATCCCTTGAGATAGTGCTAAGTTATGCATAGTCCATAAAAAGTTATTTAGAGAAATATACGAGTTAGATCTTCGAGCGAGCTCAACGGAGCGAGCTTTTTTTTTTTGGAGTGCCGCCCTCCCTACCTCCCCTTCCTCCTCTTGTCGCCCATGTGCTTCCTCCTCTTCCCTTCCTCCTCCTCCTCAGCCTCCTCCTCCAACATCCTTCCTCTCCTCCACCTCCTCTCTCCATCTACTCCTCTAACCACCTTCCCTTCCTCCAGCTCCTCCTCTAGAAACCACCATCTCTTCCCTAAAGTCCTCCTATCTCCTACTCCCTTCTTCATCTCTCTTTTCTTAGTCACTCTATAACCCCTCTCCCTCTCTCTCTCTCTCTCTCTCCACGCTCTCTTGTGCTATCTTCCCTCTGTGCGTGTGTGTCTCTCTTGCCCACCACCCCCCTCTCTATCGTTGTCTCCCCCTACCCCCCCCCCCCCCCCCCCCTCTCTCTCTCTCTCTCTCTCTCTCCATCCCTCCCTTGCCTTCCCTCCATTCCTGGAGTGAGATCCACCCCCTCGAGCCCTCTCTCCCCCATGTCCTCTCTCTCTCTCTCTCTCTCTCTCTCTCTCTCTCTCCACCCCACGCCACGCCACCCCACCCTTCCCTTCCCTCCCATCCCAGAGTGAGGTCCACCCCCCGCCTCTCTCTCTCTCTCTCTCTCTCTCTCTCACACACACACACACACACACACTAGGACAAGAGGGAAGGGTGGCAAGGGTAGAGAGAGAGAGTGAGAGAGAGGGGGGGGGGGGGGGGGGGGGGGGGGGGAGCTATTTAAAAAAAACAAAGCACTAGCAGTATCTCTAGTGCCTCCCTTTTTTTGTAAAAGAGGGAGAGAGGGGGAGAGAAATAGAGAGTGATAGCGGGAGGGGAAGAGAGAGGGGGGGCGATTGGGAGGGAGAGAGAGATAAAGAGAATAAGGATCGCAAGTGAGGAGAGAGTAGGAGACTGGGAGAGAGAAAGAGAGGGAGCATGTTGGGAGGGGGGGGTACAAGGTGAGCCCGTCTTTGTTTTAAAAAAAAACAATACAGTTCCCCTCTCTCCCTCACAATTTTGTCTCCCCCTTTTCTCTTTCGCTCGCTCTCTCTCTCTCTCTTTATCGATCTCTCTCCCATCGCATCTTACTTTTTTCTTTCTCTACCTCCCTCAAATCCCAATGAGAAATAAAATGAAATGGAATGAAATGCTATATTAATTGTCTACAAAAGGCCAAAATGACCCATGAGACCAAACTGATACAATCTTGGTGGATCTAATACAATGTCTAGGTACAAAATAAAATGAGAGAGAGAGAGAGAGAGAGAGAGAGAAGGGGGGAGAGGGTCCGCAAGGGAAGGGAAGGGAAGGGTTGGGCGCGGGGGGGGGGGGGATTGTGAGAGGGGGAGAGTGGAGTGTAGTTTCTTTTTTTTTTTAAATAGGGAGAAAAGGGAGTGCAAGGAGCTAAGGAAAAAAAAAGTCAAAAAAAAAAAGCAACCATCCAAAGCAAGCAATAGAGATATCGCTATTGCTTGCTTTGGATGGTGGCTTTTTTTTTTTACTTTTTGCACTCCCTTTTCTCCCTTTTTTTTTTTTTTTTTTTTAACTACCCTCCCCTCTCACCGCCCTCCCCCCCCTCTCTCTCTCTCTCTCTCTCTCTCTCCCTTTCCCTTTCCCTTTAACTGCAAGTTCGAGAGTCTAAGTACCACACACTTCTAGAGTGCTTAGCTTTTGGTCACATGCGAACTTACTTCCTTCACATTTTCAGCCATGACCTAGACCTACACACTTTCCTCTCCCAGCGATAGTATGGGCTCTCCATTGCGACTTTCATCACCACAATTTTGGACCATCAAGAGTCACTCACATCAGCCACACAAATACTACATCACATGTAACTCTGGTCCCATATGTCATATTTGATGTCTGAGGACGATAATAAAATCTATCTATCTAACTCTCCCTCCCCCGTTGGCCCCTCTCCTCTCTCTCTCTCTCTCTCTCTCTCTCTCTCTCTCTCTCTCATTTTACTTTGTACCCATGCCTTGTATTAGATCCACCAAGACTGTATCGGTTTGGTCTCCTATGTTATTTTGGCCTTATGAAAATTCTTAATATAGCATTTCATTCCATTTTAGTTAATATAACAATTTATTCCATTTTGTTTCATTTCTCTCTAGGGATGGAGGGACTCGAGGGGTGGTGTGGTGGGAGCAAAGAGATAGAAAGGGAATAGGAGGTGGGGAGAGGGGTGGCAAGTGGAGAGAGAGAGAGAGCAGGATAGGAGGACATATATATATATATATATATAGAGAGAGAGAGAGAGAGAGAGAGAGAGAGAAGAAGAAAGGGAAGGATCGGAGCTAGGGAAGAGGGAGGGGCGGACGTAGAGCAAGAGGTGGACTGGGGGGGGGGGGGGGGGGAGAGAGAGAGAGAGAGAGAGAGAGAGAGAGAGAGAGAGAGAGAGAGAACAGTGGACAAGAGAGGGAATGGGTTAGATAGATAGAGAGAAAGAGAGGAGGCTTTTAACATCGTAGAAAAGTAGAGAGAGAGAGAGAGAGAGAGAGAGAGAGAACAGTGGACAAGAGAGGGAATGGGTTAGATAGATAGAGAGAAAGAGAGGAGGATTTTAACATCATAGAAAAGTAGAGAGAGAGAGAGAGAGAGTCAAGAAGAGAGAGAGAGAGAGAGAGGAGGTCCTTGGCTACTCCACTGGATGGAGGGGCGGCAATGGGCGGTGGTGGTAGGAGTAGAGGCGACACATGATGGTAGTAAGTTAGCACCACTAACCACCAGTGGTGGGCGGTGATGGGTGCTAAGGGACGGCAATGGGAGGTAGTGGTGGTGGGATGAAAAAAAAAAAGAAAAACTCACTCCAAAGCTCGCTTCATCAAGCTCACTCCGTAACCGTCTCCGAAATATACCACCGAAGGTAAGAACTGGTGCTTCTCTTCCTACAGCTCATAGAATCCTTGGGGATGCACCTTCAAAAATATAAGTATAACAAGTGAGTTCAAAATAAGGGGTATTTAATAAGGTCAATTTTTTAAAAGCTAACAAGGGGTTTTTTTTTTAACATTGGGTGATGTACATTAAAGTCAACCCATAAAAATATCGTTGACGATATAAATCTTCGATGATGCTTGTAAAATATACCTAACGCATCAAGTTGTAGAGCCTCAGGATATCAAAGGGTTAGGACATTGATCTGACATCTTAGTTTTTGGTCCTTAAGTATAAAAGCCAATGTCAAAACCTTATCAATATGTAAAACTTTTTTCTCCCAAACTCACTTTAAGTGAGGTAAGTGCTATTAAACAAAACCAAAAAATTGCATATTTTGCTAGTCACAAACCGTGCCTTGGAACCTGTTGGACTATGTGTGGAACCTTTGTAAATATTATAGAGAGTGTGTTGTAGAGCTATGGATAGAACTCACAAGGATCTTCCTTTGCAATAATGTTGAGCTAATGAAACCTTCATAAAGGTTTCTCTCATTATCTTTTATAGTCCTTAACTCTTTGTTTGTGATTTGATGAATTTGTGTTTTAATCTCTCTGTGAGTGTGCTCACACATAGATTAAAAATGCTCATAGGTGTGCTCACCTATGCGCACTTTTTTTGGCTCACTTTGTCGTGCACATTTAGTAATTTTGGATTTGAATTGATCAATGCATTGCGGATAGGCTTGGACATGTAGAGTATGTGATTTGAGTGAGTTGGTATTGTAGTGTGTCCATAGTCTATCTAGAAGATTGCATGCCTACTTTGAGTTCAAACTTTACTGGGAGATTCTTTATTGCATGTACACGTTATAGAGTGATATTGGTAACTTCTTGTTGGGGGGGGGGGGGGGAATCCAGAACCCCCCTTATATAACGTGCATTCAGGGGGTAATTAAAAAATCCATTTTTAAACATGTTTGAATGACTAAAATGAGTCATTATTTTAGGCTTTTTTTTCAAAATTGAATAACCCTTTTTGTTAATGTATCTCTGTTAATTTGCCTAAAATGTTTGCATTAAAAACCCTCCTACTGAACTCACGTGATACATTAACATAATTATATAGTGAACCCTCTGAGGATATCTTTTAGAGTCCATTAGGTCAAATATTTGCAAGGGTTGAGATTGTGGGATAGAGAGAGTGAGAACCTTAGTTGGATAGGTTTCTAGTGATGGACTCACCATCAATAGCATGTGTGCTTTCCCTAGAGTAGATAGATGATGTTGCAAGCCTCCATGCACTAGTCGAGCCAACTTTATCCACAAATTGACAAAATAAGTGGATTCTCATTCTCACTATTTGCATTGTTTTCTTGCGGTGTATCCTCCAACAAAATAGTAATATCCAAACCCTTACACATTTCCACTACAATGACCCCAATGTGTAATGAACGTACCTTCATCTAAGCACCATTATAAGATGCAACACTACTACCACAAAGATTTGTCTTCACATGAAAAAAGCAAACTAGCAAAGATAAGCCAATCACTCAAAATTGTAATGAAAATTGCCTATGAACTTTGAGAGTAGCGGTATTAGGAAATCAAGTGAAGCACTTTTGAGAGATTCTTTGTGAGCATAACGGTTGAACTTAATTGATGGTAGCAACATAAACATGGTACTTAGTTAACTTGGCACGAACAATACTTTTGCAAGAAAGAGAGTTTAGAGAACATGACAACAGTTGAGGACCGGATTCATATGGAGCCGGTCCCCCCTTCATTAGGCATTTGTATTATAGTTTCTCCCATCAAGAGAGACTTGGTACAATACAATCTTTGTGTTCCTTGTAACCTAGGTGATGCATGAAGATGGAAAGCTTCGTGCATCACAAGCATAACATAAACTTGAAGAAAGCATTAACTATCCCAAGCCTCGGTCCCAAGGCCTCAAACACCTTCGAAGGTGGAGAGAGCTAGCGGGGAATGAGGATAGGGAAGAGGAAGAAGAAACATTCCATAGGAGAAAGAAATAGTTCCTCACTTATCATTACTCTTCTTGCTAGCATACATAATAGCATAGTAATGAAGATGGAGAAGATGGCAAGCTTAAGCATTGAAGCATGACTCTTGGTTGGATTTGCATTCCATAGCCAAGAGTGTTGGTGTAGGCGTTCACTCTCACAAGCTTGGAGAAGGAGGTGGTGTTCCTCAACTTTCACCAATTGAGAATGCCTTTTCAAATGAGTGTGTGTGTGGAGTATATCCCCCTAGCACCCCCCCTCCTTGCTTTGGGCGAGTGGTGACCTTTTTGCATGTTGCAAGCTCATTGGACCCCTCTCCCCCTAGCCAATCACATGTAGCATGCAGTCAAGTACATGAGTAGTCTTTTGACAAGTGTCCTCCTTACCCCTTGTTAGGAATGGGATCGAGCTAGCTAGGGTGGATGAAAGGGAAACATAGTGCAAGCGTGTGTGTAAGCAAAATTATCACTCAAGTGAATTAGGTTCCAAGATAGAATTAGCTTGGACTCATAAACACAATCTTGAGTATTGACTTAGCTTAGCACAGGCTCACCATATACAAGCATGTAGTGCAAAATAGAGTTGTGTTTATTCATTCATGAAATGAGCTTTAAGTAGCTCTACAGCCTTGCTCCACAGCATGTGGAATAAATCCACTCTTCTCTCCTTGACTCACACTTTAGGACAAAGCTCACACTTTACAATCCTCCCCTTGAGGTTTGGACTATGACAAGATACTGAAGATGCATGATCCACACAGGATGATAAGTTGCTATCCACACAGGAGGGTAATATCCACACAGGCTAACAAAATCCACATAGGATGGTGATATCCACACAGGATGATAAAATCCACATAGAATGGTGATATCCACACAGGATGATAAAATCCACACAGGGAAAATCCACAAAGGATGGTGATATCCACACAGGATGATAAAATCCACACAGGAAAAAGTCCTCCCCCACAAGTAGAGAGGCTGCATCTTCAAAATGGGTCTTCATAAAAGACAATGTTTCTCTTGTCTTCATCCTTTTTGTCTTCTACTATGTGAGTTGATCCTCTGTCAGGTCTCTTTCCTTTGTTGCTTCTGCTCTTGCTTCTACTGCTACTACTTTCTTCACTGCTACTGCCTCCATTTGAGTAGCACCGAGAAGGAGGGTGTCCCTTCCTACCACATTTGTTACAAGGTTTGTTTGTGTAGCAATCTTTCGCTACGTGTCCCATTCTTCCACATTCATAACACTTTCTTACGTTTGTCGATGTTGATGGCGAATGCCTTCCCCTTGAGGATGTTGCAATAAAAACTCCTCTTGATGAGGTTAATGAACCTCTTTGCTTTCTTTCTTCTGCTTGGACTGAGTTAATGACATCTTGAAATGGTGGTGCTGGTTCTTTTTCTTCAAGAATTGTGACTAAGTGGTCATAAGAAGGTGGAAGTGCACTTAATAGTATGGCCACTTTGTCATCTTCTAATACTTCAACCTGGATGTAAGTGAGCTGCGTGACAATGCTCTTAAGCCTATTCACTAGGCTAGCAATGTTCTCTCCTTCAATCATAGTAATTTTGTAAAGATGTCTTTTAAGACTAACTTTGCTTCTTTTGGCCCTGGCTCCAAAATTACTTTCCAGGACATGCCAGGCATCATGTGCATGTGTACATTCGTCTATGAAGTGCACGTAGTTGTCATGCGAGGAGGTGATGATGATTCCCAATGCTTGTTCGTCTTTGGCCAAATTTTGTGCACTTGCTGTGCGCGTATGTCGCACGTGTCAATGCAAGGAACTTGCTGATACACTGCGTGTGAGCCACAAATGGCTCCCAGCACACAACAAGCCTAAACTAGTAAGCTCAAAGATGACGATGGTGTGTCACTCACCGCTCTACGCTTGCTTCGTGGAGGATTCCTTGCCGCGAAGAAGAGGGAGACGCCACTACGCCGTGCTCAACCGCCTCGCCGCCGTCGTGCCGCCACAATGCTCGATCACTCTCTCTCTCTCTCTCTCTCTCTCTCTCTCTCTCTCTCTCTCTCTCGCACACACACACACACACACACACACACACACAAGGAGATGAAGAATAAGAAGATGGAGATGGAGCAAGAGCACTCTTCAATTGCACAAATGAGAGAATGAGTGAATTTTAGGTTTAGTTGACTTTTATATGAGCTCGCCCCATTCACACTTGGGTGCCCATGCTTAGCCAACTAATCCCTTGAATGTTCCAGTTAGAGTGCGCCTCTCATCGGCGATCACTCTTGCCCTTTCCCTATTGGACCGACAAGCCTGGTACCTAACTCTATCAAGTAAATAATACAACGTCCATCGTAGGTGATATGGTGTCCGTGAGCCGTGAGGGTTAACATGCCCCCCTTCCTGATGTAGATTCCGTCCTCGGAAGCTATTGAGTTGAAGCTCGTTCGTCGAGGTCTAAGAGCATTTGAGATGAATGTCCTTAGCCTTCTTCAGTCACTACAAAATCAAACAACATTGGCACAGTAATTGCATTCTCATATAGAATTAAAAAGCATATGCAGTTGTAGGCAGGCAATTTGATTGGTAACAGAATTTTAAACCATTTGTCAGCAATAAACATTAAATTGCAATATAATCAAACGCATAAACAGTTGTAAAGGTTTAAAAAAAATTTAAACAAGTCTGGGGTCGCTAATTTAACGATCAAAAGGCACTAAAGATCGACTACTAATACCATGGGCAAGCTTCTCAATTTTCTCTGGTCAATTAATTTGTTTAATTGCGAGAGCCAAGTATTTCATGTTCGAGGGCTGACTAGAGGCTATACCTAGAAGACCTTGTAGTTAAGCTACGATAAAAGGAATTTCTCATGAAATCATCGCCTGACTGATTACCTTTTCTTTGACCCCCCAAAGTCTTTTCACATTGTTTCAATTTTGATGTGTGTGCTTATTTTGTATGCCTTGGGGTTTTTGCTTTTCAAGGAAAAGCGTCCACACTGGGAACCTCTAGGGCTCTAGTACCATAGGCGATACATGTGAGTGAAGTACCAAATCAAGCTGAGATTTCTCTTCCAACTTAAGATTTTACATGATGGCACTTTGATTTTTTTGTTTGTTCGTTTTCAGCATTTTAATGTTGTAACTTTGGGGGGTCATATAACGTTGTTATCCTCCCCAGGCTCATCACACTAGTAAACTCCCTTTATAATACTTAAGCTAAAGGTCAATAGGGACTAAGCCCACTAGAAAGCCCTAGTACATTTCACACAATGCTGCCTAAATCGGATTAAGAACCTAAGTAACCATTGATTATTAGGAAGGCATTCCCTATAGTATTAAGAGAAGATCTCTAACGCCTAGCTTAGTCAAACTAGCTTACTCGGACTGGTTAATTTTTAAACCTAGACAAGTGATTATAACAAAAAATTACATTGAATTAAATGTTTGATACTAAGCAAATGCGATGAATATTATGCTACCAATCACAATCAAAGCAGACAAACATGGATGCAAAAAAGATAAGGGGCAATGCTAATGGACAAGAAACACCTGTTTGTGTTGATGGTCGCGCTTGATTTGAAGTGTGAACGAGAGAAAGATCCCATGAAGGTCCAAATCCTAACCACAGCAACACGTTCCTGTACACACTAGGCAACACAAAGAGTACCTTTAGGAGGCACATCAGTGGGAAAAAGGAACTTTGCTATCACTCAACTCTAAAACAGAAGCACTCCTATCGTACTAATTCTACCTACCCTCCATCACTCGAGTGATGACGATCAAAGGTGTTTTATGGCATAGGTTTCTATTTCAGTGTAGCGGATGTGAATGTGTAGGTCTGAGTCAATGTTTTGACTTTTATTGTGCATACTCGTTTGCTAATTGCTCTTGCTCTTTATTGTTTTTTTTATCTTGTTTTTGTGAGTATAAGGCTTTATATATACATTCCCTAAGATTGGAGATTAAGAGGTCAGGGAGGAAGGTTGAGAGGGAAGCAAGTGAATGATGGATGTCAGCAAACACTCCCCCCTTCCTTGGGTAGATCATACCTTTTGGAATGATGTCGTCACCTTTTGAAACCAATTGTTCCAAGTTGTTATAGGTGAAGACTTTAACCAATAGTTTTCGACCGTCCTATGCGTTTCATCTAGTTGCAAGGGTGGTAAGGTACTCTCCCATGATTTTATTTGCAACATTGTTGTAGGTGGTGAACTTACAACGGGAGGTGCAAACTCTTTCTTGCTTGTATGGATATGTACAATGGTAGGTGGAGGTTGTGTCGAAGCTTCTATTTTCGTATAGGAACTACATGAAGAGCAAGAAGCTTCATTTGATTTCCCTGTTCCTGAGCTAGGTGAAACAAATCGTTCTTTCTTCGGTACCCAAACTAGCTCTAAAGCAGGTGTGTAGCATTCTGTGATTTTTTTCTTTCCACGATCGTTAATTTGTTTTGGACCTACAGGATTGAGCTCGCATGGGTCAGGTGACAGGTAAGAACACAATTTACGTTTTGGCACCCAGATTTGATCATTTCCTTGATAGTAACCTCGGGCTTCCAATAGTCGTTTAGGAATCCAATGCCACGTTTCCTTGAATTTCTTGGAGCAAGTGGGACGTTTCTTACAAGGCTTCTGTTTTTTAGCACTAGCTATGGTTGCTAAAGAAGCTTTAGGGACCCACTTGTATATTTTCTTTGTTATATGGAGATGAGTCCTGTCAGAAGCTATATGCATTGCTTGTAGCATATTTAAGGGCATGGGCATTTCATCCCCCTCAGGTGTTACCCAGGTCGTCCCCCTATTTCCCCAAGTATCTATGGTTGCTGCTAGGTGGACCCAATCCACATTGTCTGACTCAGTCATCCCAGGTAGTACGTCCATATAAGGAGAATCTTCCCCAACATCAGTGTCCACTTTACACGTGTAACAATACTGCAATGGGGCCGAGTGAACTGTGGTGTCAGATCTATGATCAATTATAAACCTCTTTCCTAGAGGATGTGCTCGACCCGTCACAAGATCCACTCGAATGACAGAATCTTGGAATTGCAGGTAGACATGGTTTTTAGACCAATCATGCACCATTTTTTCTTCCCTCATGAAAGGACGTCCTAAGATCATCTCTGATGCCATAGTGTGCTTGGAGAAATCCATAACAATGAAGGCAACTCTTATTTTATGTCCAAAGACCTTGATCTTGAGATCTTCTAGCATCCCAATAGGTTTAACAATAGACCCATTGGCCATCTTCACTACTATGGTTGTGGTCGCAAGGTGAGGTCTCCCCATAGTTTCCCAGCAATTTTTAGTCACAATGCTAACCCCAGCGCCACCATCAACGATTCCCTTCACAGTTAATCCCTTAGTAGTGATAGGTATGGTCGCATTGGATTCATCACCCTCAAAGTATTGTCCCAACTTATTAACAGGTATTTCTGTAACAAGGTTCTCATCAGGTTGGGTTGTGGATCTAAGTGTTCCTCCTCTATTGGCATCTCCCCAGCTCCATCCATCTGTGAAAATTGTGGTAGCCCAAACTTTAGTTCTCCATTGAGGAAGGCTCGAAGAGCTGAGACTAACTCAGGGTCTTTATATAGTTTGGACATGATGGTGGTTCTGACTTCTGAAGACATGAAATCCATCAATTTCGCAATGTTTAACGGCACCTTTTGGACTTCAGTCCCTTGACGTGGGGAAGATGGAATCTCCATTTCTTCGATAGGATCAAGTAATCCCTCTGTAAACATTCTTTCCATCAAGAAGTGAGTACGCCCACTTTCCCATGACTTTAAGTCACTTTCTTCTTGGATGACACTAGGTATGGCTAAGGGTCTATGGACTTGGTGAGGTTGATGTTGCGTAGGGAAAACGGTGTCTATAATCTGGATCTGCCTAGGTGCTGGTTCTAGATCCCTTTGGGTATCTTCTACCAAACTCCTTAATTGCTTGACTCGCTCAATCTCCTCTGTAGGGTTTGGATAAGTTCCTATCTTCTTCTTGGATCCCTGCCATTGTGGCTCATGAAGATCTTCCTTGTTGGTTTCTATCTTAGTGGTCGTTTTGGTCTCCATGGTTTCACTTGAACCCGAATCCTCTTCAGCGTCGTTCATATATACGGGGTCGTCACCAGTCCCTATGTTGGTCTTTGAACTAGGGTCTGACTTCGCTCCTTTTTGCGATCTCTTTCTTCGTTTTCTTCTTTTTTTGAGATTGGGCAATTGATGCCGTGTCTCTTTCCTCAAGGATATAGTTTTGTTTTTGGAGCATCGATCGTGTGAGTACGTTTACTGGTGACCCAAGTCACCTAAGTGAGCAGGCACCGTGGGTGGAGGTGCTCCAGAGACTACATGTGAAGTAGGTATTGGCATTGGGCTTGGCGCATAGGAATCCCTTGGATTCCATGTTGGGTACGATGTTGTGCCATGTGGTGGTCCAAAGTTCATATGTGTGGCCCTAGGCATAGCAGACGTCGGATGTGACATGCTAATGCTAGCCGGTATAGTCCCATGGAAATAAGAACTTGGGTGTTGTGGTTATGGAGCATAGGTAGTTGAAACAATGGGAGGGGTAGGGACTACATGAGTACGAGGACCCATGGGTGTATACGATTGGTACACACTTGTAGGTACTGTTGCAGGCATTGAGCTACTATGTAGCGGTGCTTTACTAACAAATGAGGTCCATGGTGTGTTTCTTGGCATGCCCATCATTGGGGTAGGCATGGTAACCGTGGTGTCATCAAGGGAAAGATGATCTAGACTTGGAAAGGTGAAGCTATCACTTGTGGGCTCAGATTGCACTGAGACCCCTGGCAAAACAACATATGGAGGATCCATCGGACTTACCGAGGGAGTCTCCATTTGCGATAAGGTCGGTTGTTTAGTCTTTACTATATCCAAGAATCTCATGAGACCCGTTGAAGGCATGTTGATCCCCTTGTTCTGTCTCTCTAACTCAATGACCCTATGGATAACCTCACAAACTCTTTGTTGTTGATCCTCCACTCTAGTAGCACCCATTGTGGATTGTAGGACATTTAACCAACCCACGTGATAGGTGTGACCTGTGTATAGGTCGGTCAGAGTTTCCGTTTGTAGTTCGTACTCCCAGTTCTCATTTAAGAACACTCCATCTAGGATTGAGGTGCTAGGGGTGTCCTTTGAGCTAGATGCAATGTTGCTTTCTAGGGGTTGGCCCATAGCGGTTGCTAATCCAGGAGCACTCGATTGCTCTCTTAGCAAGGATATTGACATAGGGGCTTTCTCTTTTAACTCTCTTCGTTGCTCCGCCTTGCGTAAGCTCTTGACTTCCTTTTCCCTCGTTGCAAGGATATACCGCTCAACTTCTTGCACTTCGGCAAGGCTTCTACCATCGGGTAATATGACCTCGGAGGGAAATAGCTCTGAAGAGTCAGGAGGTGCAGTGAATGAAATATTCACTTGCACATTCTCTAAGGGCATAGGCTCTACGTTGGTCATGAATGGAGAATTTACTTCCCCACCCCCCTCATTTACATCATTAGCTCCATGTTCGGAGCGAGTGGCTCTACTAAAGGTTTCCTTCAGGCGGCTAAGCACGCTCGACCCGGACCGCGGGCCCATGGCATGTATGTCTTGGCTTGAGCTATCGGGATTAGGCATTGGGAAACCCTCCATGACATCGTAGTCAGAGGAAGAGTCACTAGCCGCTATGTTCAGGTCTTGGTTTGTACTGCCTTGGGTCCCCGCCGAGGGCCCGGAACCTAAAGTAGGTGGATATTGAGAACTCGCGTAAGTCGAAATTCTCTCTAGTTGCTCCGTCTCTAGCACATGACCAGAGCGCAGATGCATGTGCTTTTGGCACCCTACAAGCGTCGGCGAATAACCTCGAAGGTTAACCGCTTACATTTTTTAAGTGTCCGTTTTCACTCGTATTTTTTACGTTTTTAAAGTTTTCTAATGTTTGATTTTTTTGATTAAAATGTGTGATAGCTCAAAACAAGTGTATCTAGAGGGTCGTTGTGTGATTTACAGCACAATGTTCGGGCATCTGAAGTTCCGTTGGTCCTCAAAAAATCGATGTTTAGCTACGTGTGAAGCTAAAATTCGTAATTTTAAAAGGCAATTGAGGCCTAGGCCTGAGCGTGAGCCTGTGCTTGGGTCTGGGCTTGGGTCTGGGAGATATTCCCGATCCCGGTCCTACCTTTTATTTTTATTTTTAAAAAAAATATTTTTTTTTAAAAGGATAAGGTCGCTGCGGCCTGCGCGAGAGCACACACACACTCTATCTACCTACTTCTAACTAATACACCTACTGTTACACATTAACACACTCTATTAGCTCTCACAAATCCACTTCTACTTACTGTACACAGAAAACTAACAATCTTAATACACAGAGAATAAACACAGTACCTTTGAAAACTCCATTAACAAAGAAAACTAACAACCTTAATACACAGAGAATAAACACAGTACCTTTGAAAACTCCATTAACAAAAAAAATACACAGTACAACACCAAATCCTTCTTCTCAACACACACACACTCCTTCCCTACCTTTCCTACAATTAAAATTGCACCACAAAAGAAGCACAGAGTGCCATTCAAGCTTAGTGTATGGCATTCCCCGGCAACGGCGCCAAAAATGTGCGCGTATGTCGCACGTGTCAATGCAAAGAACTTGCCGATACACCGCGTGCGAGCCACAAATGGCTCCAAGCACACAACAAGCCTAAACTAGTAAGCTCAAAGATGACGATGGTGTGTCACTCACCGCTCTACGCTTGCTTCGTGGAGGATGCGTCGCCGCGAAGAAGAGGGAGACGCCACTACGCCGTGCTCAACCGCCTCGCCGCCGTCGTGCCGCCGCAATGTTCGATCTCTCTCTCTCTCTCTCTCTCTCTCTCTCTCTCTCTCATACACACACACACACACAAGGAGATGAAGAAGAAGAAGATGGAGATGGAGCAAGAGCACTCTTCAATTGCACAAATGAGAGAATGAGTGAATTTTAGGTTTAGTTGACTTTTATATGAGCTCGTCCCATTCACATTTGGGCTCCCATGCTTAGCCAACTAATCCCTTGAATGTTCCAGTTAGAGTGCGCCTCTCATCGGCGATCACTCTTACCCTTTTCCTATTGGACCGACAAGCCCGGTAGCTGACTCTACCAAGTAAATAATACAACGTCCGTCGTAGGTGATATGGTGTCCGTGAGCCGTGAGGGTTAACACTTGCTATGAGTGTAGATGCCCTAGTGTGCACTCCATCGGGTTCGGCTTGTTGCTCTAAGGCAGTGCTGATGATGACAGACCACAAACATTTTTTCATAAGGTAACCTCTTAACTTCGTTTGCTAGGTGTGAAACCCTTCCCCGTTGAATTTTTCTATTCCCTTGTCCCCCATTTGTGCCAATAGAGGGGTCTTAGCTTAGGAGACTCTCCTAGCCAGTGTCTGCCTCTTTACACGGTGCACAAATAAAGAAAGACGATATTTATTTGCAAGTTATTGTGCTTGGCTGCAAGATTTTGAAAATTTTTAATGAGAAAGAGAATAAGTTCTATTTCTTTGTGAAGCTCCTCTTCACCGTCGGTGAAGCCCCTCTTCACAAAGAAATAATGCTTCTTTTGCTTTGCTTTGATATTTAGCCAAGCCGACGAGGAGTGATCCCTTTTTGAATGCTTGGTGCGGAAGCTTTTGGATGCTTGTTTGATGGCCGCCTTTGAAGTCCGGTGTAGAGGCTTTGAAAATCTTTGAGGTTTGAGGGGGTTAAAGTGATTTGAGAGGGTGTCGAGCACAAATGAGTTGAGTTTTTGGGTTTGTGCTTGGGAGAGCTGGCCACACAGTGGGAACAAGGCCTTGAGCTTGGGGGCTTTGGGCCTCTTGGAATTGCTACTCCGTGGGAGCAGGTTCTTAAAAGGCTCCCGCAGGCTTGAGGCAGCAAGCACGTGAGACTGCCCCCTTGAGGAAGTTGGTCGCAGGAAGATTGGAGCTCTTAAGGCCCGGGAGCAGCGCGGGAAGGGGGGCCCGAGAAGGGCGGACCCGAAAGTGGTATCAAAGGTTGTTTGGCGCCTCAGTTGAGATCCGCGACCGGACCGTGTGGGGCACGCACTTGTGCCCGATTGCTGCGAGCAATCAACAAGGACCGTTGACGGACGTGCATAGCCATGGGGTTTAGGCTTTGCAGCCGGCCGGTGGCGGACCCGCATTCAAAAAGAAAATCGGAATTCACCGCCTGCCAAGAGTCCGCCGGCCTTGCTCATTTGAAAAAGCCCTCGTTGAACCCACAACCCTCCAAAGCCCCACCAAATATGGTGTTCAAGCTAAGCCAAGGGGCCCA
Organism: Adiantum capillus-veneris; assembly: GCF_014529385.1. NCBI lineage: Eukaryota > Viridiplantae > Streptophyta > Polypodiopsida > Polypodiales > Pteridaceae > Adiantum > Adiantum capillus-veneris. Next base: position 111,766,397 of record NC_140943.1, on the reverse strand, counting down.
TTGGGCTCCACGTGAGTAATGGGAGAAAAGGAGGATATTTGAAGCTCGGTTCTGCAGGGCTTCTCCCACAAAATACACACACACACCTTATTTTAGTAAGGTTTTAGGGGATGAGACTTAGGGGGTTCTCGAGCTCGGATTTGAGTGTTTAGGGGCTCTACAGAGAGCTTGCGAGGAGAGCTTCAAGATAATGGAAATGATGCAAGTTGATAATGAAAGTGCGGGGATTAATTGCAAATGAAAAAAGTAGAAAAATTGACACTATAATTTGAAGAGAGACGATTGCTAAATGATGTGAACAATCAATCAAGACACTAATTGATCATTGGGGTAATCAATTGGTTAGTTCTGTAAGGGGAAGCACAAACATATTGAGAAAATATGCAAGATTTCTAAAGATGAATGCACCTATGCTCTCCTAATCAAGCCTACCTAGCCATGGAGGGTAGTGGCCTCTTGGGTGTGCCAAGGACATGCCCACACATAGCTAGATTAGTGCTTAATTAGTGATAGATGCTAATAATTAACACACACTAATGCATAATGACAATCCTAGTTAGCACACCATAGCTCTGATACCAGATGTTAGGAATGGGATCGAGCTAGCTAGGGTGGATGAAAGGGAAACATAGTGCAAGCGTGTGTGTAAGCAAGATTATCACCCAAGTGAATTAGGTTCCAAGATAGAATTAGGTTCCAAGATAGAATTAGCTTGGACTCATAAACACAATCTTAAGTATTGACTTAGCTTAGCACACGCTCACCATAGACAAGCATGTAGTGCAAAATAGAGTTGTGTTTATTCATTCATGAAATGAGCTTTAAGTAGCTCTACAACCTTGCTCCACAGCATGTGGGATAAATCCACTCTCCTCTCCTTGACTCACACTTTAGGACAAAGCTCACACTTTACACCCCTTAGAGAGAGAGAGAGCTTGAAAATATCTAGATATTTGTTAGATGGAAGTAGAAGCTCATTGGACCCCTCTTTAGCCCAACCAATAGCATTCAACTACACCATGTGGTTAAGCTTAGTGAGAGTCTGACATGTGTCCCATGTGCTCTTGTAGAATTCCCCTAACTTTGAGATTTTTATGCATAGGAAGTTTCTCAAGCAACTTCCTCATTAAGTGTGTAGGTTCTCTTTTTGACTCAAGCATCTTACCCCCCATGCATAGGAAGCTTCTCAAGCAACTTCCTCATTAAATGTGACAAGTACCTCAAGTACCTTAGTCATCAAGCATGACAAGCACCTTAGGTGGAGTTCCCACCTCAAGCACAGCCCTAGCTTGCTTAAGGTCAAAGGACTTTAAACACTAACCATTGGAGGTCTTTAATGAAGCTAACCCTAAGGTCTTTTAAGCTTCATTAGTTAACCTTGCTCTTTCACAGACCATCTCCATTTAGGCCCCTTTACCATTGGCCCCGTGTTGAGATAGATCCATAAGCACATGTCTATATTCTAACCCTTGTTCCCATTTATTATCCCATATTAAATGATCAATTTAATATGAGAAAATCATTTGGGTTGGTTAGATATTAGATATTTAATGGCATTACCTCTCTCTTGAAATCATAGTCGTCCTCGACTATGAGGTAAAAGAGATACAGTAGAGGATAGCTTCGGGTTGTAGTACCTCTTCTTGATCTTCAATTTCGGGAGGGTCTTCAATAATTGGTTCATTTGGAGGCTCTCCTTTGTAGGGCTTGAGTAGGCTCACATGAAAAGCATTGTGTATGAGCCAATGGTTAGGTAACTTGAGTTGATAAGCTACCTCATTGATTGGCTTCAAAATTTGAAAAGGACCATAGTATCTTTTTTCTAGTTTAGCATAATACTTTTGATGGCCAGTAGGATTTTTGCCCGTCGTTTGCCTCAATCGGGTCTTAGGTTCTTTGAACGTTAAGGCCCTTCTGTGCTCGTCAGCAGCAGCTTTTTGCCTTAGTTGGAAGATGGATATAGCCTCCTTAATCTTTTGAAAAGATGTTTGCAAGTCACAGCTATACTCATCGGCAATGAAGATCTTCCCATGTAACTTAAGTAGCAAGGGACTTTTAGGTCTTCCCTCTATGATTTCAAAAGGTGCTTTTCCCATAGAAGTATGTATAGTATTATTATACGCATACTCTACAAGAGTTAAGTACTTTTCCCATTGTGAGCGTTGATCTACTTCTGTAACATAGGTCTTTAGTAGATCAAGAATCATAAGATTGGCTATCTCACTTTGGCCATCCGTTTGTGGGTGATAGGCCGAAGAGAAATTCAATCTTGTACCTAGATTTTCGAAGAGACCTTTCCAGAAATTACTAGTCATTCTTGGATCTCTATTTGACACGATGGATGTTGGCAATCCATGGTGTTTGAAAATCTGTGATATGAAGAGAGTTGCCATTTGGTGTTCCTTAATAGTCTTCTTGACAGGGATAAAGTGTGCTTGCTTGCTAAACATGTCGACTATTGTCCATATTCCCGTATTCCCATGGATAGATTTTGGTAATCCAAAGATAAGATCCATGGATATACTCTCCCATGGTGAATTAGGAATTGGCAATGGCTGGAGTAATCCACGTTGCTTCCCTCAATCATACTTGGTCTTTTGGCATACTACACATTTTGAAACATACTCTTGTATGTCCACTTTCATGGTAGGCCAATAAAAGTACGTCTCTACTCTCGAAGAGTAGGCTGAATGCCTCTATGCTCCACATAGGGAGGAGCATGGGATTCATACATGACTTTCTCACGAAGGGAGTGGGTAACACATAGTCTATAGCCATGGAGAAGATAACCATCCTGCAAGGTGAATGGTTACTCTTTCTTCTCCAAAGCAAGGGCTGACATTATGTCTTTAAAGTCAGATCAGTAGCATACTCATCTATCATCGAAGATAGATCATTGTGAGTTGCTATTGACACCGCATTAACTTTTGGTCGTCGTGAAAGTGCATCAGCCACTTGATTGTGCTTCCCAGCAATGTGACCAATGTGGAAATTAAATTGTGAAAGAAAATTTGCCCACCTAATTTGTTTGTCGGAAAGCTTTGTTTGCGTCATGAAGTACTTGAGACTTTGATGGTCTGTTTGTAAAATGAATGGAATCCCCAATAGATAGTGCTTCCATGTGTCTAGGGCATGTAGAACAGCTAACAGATCTTTCTCGTAAATGCCTAAGACCCGTTCATCCGTGTTGAGCCTTCGGCTCTCATATGCTATGGCATGCCCTTCTTGAAGCAAGACTGCTCCAAGGCAATCACCACAAGCATCACATTGGACCTCAAATGGCTTTGAGATATCTGGAAGCATAAGAACTGGTTGGGCGGTAAGCTTATCTTTGAGCTTGTCAAAAGCACTTTGCTCCTTAGCAGTCCATGAATACTTAACGTTTTTCTTTGTTAAGTCATGTAATGGTCCTGCTATTTGAGAGAATTTTTCTATGAAGCGTTTATAGTATGCACACATACCAATAAAGCTTCTTAGCTCATGTAGATTCCTTGGATTAGGCCATGCTTTTATTACCTCCAACTTTGATGGATCCATACGGATACCATCTCGAGAGATAATATGAACTAAGTATTGAATCTCTTGAAGGAAAAATTCGCTTTTCTTTTGATTGAGAAAAATTTTATTCTCCCTTAATGCTTGAAAAATCACTTGGAGATGTTGCTTGTGTTCCTCCAAGGAATTGGAGTAGATGATGATATCATCAAAGAACACTCCAGTGAATTTGCGATAGGGTCTAAAAATTTTCTCCATTAATCGATTGAATGTAGCTGGTGCATTAGTCAAGCCAAAAGGCATGACTAGATATTCCTAAAGGCCAAACGTTGTACGAAACGCGGTCTTTAGGATATCTTCATTCACTATCCTTATTTGATGGTAGCCACTTTTAAGTTCAATCCTACTGAAGTAGGTAGAGCCTTGTACCTTATCAAACAGATCTTCTACTCGAGGTATGGGAAATCTGTTTTTGATAGTGATATGGATTTAGTGCATGATAGTCCACACACATGCGGTATGTACCATCTTTCTTTTGCACTAAAAGGACTGGAGAGCAAAAGGGAGAGGAGCTAGGCCTCACCATTCCTTTGTCTACCAATTCTTGTACTTGCCTCATGATCTCCTCTTGTTGAGTTTGTGAAACTCGATAGGAGGTTTGTTAGGCGGTGAGCTTCCTGATAGGAGTTCAATTCGATGGTCATCATCCCCTCGTTTTGGAGGTAAGTTCATAGGGATATCATCAATGAACACATCTTGGAATCCTTTTAGAAAGTTAGACAAGTCTAACTCTTCTTGATTCCTATCATTCACCTTTGATGAAACATTAGGACCTTTTAGGGATTCTTTGACAAAAATCATGTACGCAGAAACTGAGCTTTTCATTTATTTATCAAGGGCGAGAGGATTTACAGGTGTTATAGTACGACCAGACTCATTAGCATCTATATACATATTCTTTCCCCTGTAGGAGAAGTAGATTCTCCTTTCAGGGAACTTCATGTTGGAAGCCATGCGGTTGAACCATGGTACCCCTAGGATAGCATCCTCATGTTGGAGAGGAGAGATAAAGAAGTCTTATTTGTCGAACATAGCTTTGGACATGAAGCCTCAACTTCCCAATCAAGGGAGTAACAGAGGCTTGTTGTCCCTTGAAAGCGGCATCGGTAGTTACAGCATCTCCCATCTCAAAAGCTTGAATGCCCAACTTGGTGGCCAACTCCATTGATATGAAGTTGAGAGTAGAACTAGTGTCAAACAAGATGAAGGCATCATGCTCCCTTACCTTTCCCCAAGCATAGGATAGAGGTGATCTTTTGCAATGAGTATCCTCTTTTGGAGCTTCAATAGTGGAAGCTCTAGGAGTCTCATTGCGAGCATTTCTTTTGGGGCAAGAATGATAGCCATGTCCTTGCTCCCCACATTTGTGATCCTTGCGAAAAGTTTCAAGCTCTTCAAGGAGAGTTTATTTTTACCTTTGTAAACTCCTTTCTCCTTGGACCGATTGTTGTTGTTGTTGTTGGAATGGCCGTGGGAAACATTTTGGGCATTAATTTTTCCCTTTGCATCACTTTTGTCTTTATTTTCCATGGGTTTGACATTCCGTCGAACCCCTTGTTGGAAATTGATGCGTGAAGCAACCATGGTATGGTGGATTACTTTGCGGATAGAGTCAGGCCGTTGAGAGTTGACATACTCGGCTATCTCTTCATGTAATCCTTTACAAAATTGTTGTTTTTGCACAGCAAAGTCTATCTTTTGAAAAGACAGTAGCCTTGAGATGTAAATCCCAAAACTTGTCCACATATTTGTGGATAGACTCATGAGAGAGAAGCCTTAAACTCCGCCATTCGGTGAGCACTTTGTCCTTTGCATCACTTGCAAGGAATTGCTTCATGATGGAAACTTGTAGATTTTTCCATGACTTTGGGGCTTCGCCATTGCCTCAAAGGCTAGCCCACCATTGACGAGCCGATTTTTGGAAGTCCATAGTTACATTGCGTAGCTTGGAGGACTCCGTGAAGCCCTCGTCTCCAAAGGCCGTATCAAATTGTTGGATGAAGGCCAATACTTTGTCGGTAGCACCAAAGGTGCCATCATAGGTGAGAAAAGAGATACTCTTTCCTCCCTCTTTGAACTTCTTGAGCTTTTCTGACCTTCGCCATGCAGGGTAAGATTTGTGATGTCCTCCCCTCTTATATTCTCTAGGAGAATAGCCATAGCTTTCATCGGTAGAGGAGGACGGTGAAGAAGAAGGAGAAGAGGGTGACCTCTTTCTTGCCCTTTTCTTCCTTGTTTTCCTCTCTTCCCTTCTGGAGTGACGAGGATAAGGACTATGGGTTAACCGTTTCCTCTTGGGAGGAGTTGGCGATCGTTTTGTCCTCCTTCTTTGTGGAGCCATATCTTTGGAGGAATTTAGGGATTCATTGCTTTCTTGATCTTTGGATTCCTCCTCTTGGATGGGAGAGAGTCTTCTTTTGGGGGTCTCTTCAAGAGGCCTCGTAAGCTCTCTCTCCTCTTGGAGAGGAAAGGAAATCCCATAAGCACGAAGTTGTTGAGTAACTTTGGCTTGCAAAGTGGGGTTGCCCATAGCTTGTTGCAACCTAGTGACAAGATAATTAACAAACATGGGGGCAGCATCATTGGCACCTTCATGTGCAAAATCAAAGTTATCAATGTTCATTCTCCTCTCTTGGTTATTGTCAGCCATGCTAATTAAACTTATGTGTTTACTTAGTATATGCTTTGGCAATTCAAAACCTTAGTTGCTACTCCTCTTAGCCTTTGAAAATAGGCACTTGAGTATCTAGACCCACGGCTCGATTGGTTAATTATAGAGAGTAGTGGAGTGAGTCTAACATAGCGAAGTTGTCGAGGGATAGCTCCTTTCGGACTTCTTATGGCTCAATAATGGTAAATCCGTAGTCAAGTCTAAAAAAACTCCATTATTAAGACCAAAGCTCCCGAGGTGTGCACCATATTCCACATAGTGGGCTCAACAAAACCGATAATAGATCCCAGACCCACTTACCCTAATATAATTAACAAAAACAATCATTAATAGGCTACTTAAGGACCTCTCTTCTTAAGCAAGAAAAGAGAAACCAAATTCTCTGATAGCAATGTAATGGAAATTGCCTATGAACTTTGAGAGTAGCGGAATTAGGAAATTAGGTGAAGCACTTTTGAGAGATTCTTTGTGAGCATAGCGGTTGAACTTAATTGATGGTAGCAACATAAACATGGTACTTAGTTAACTTGGCACGAACAATACTTTTGCAAGAAAGAGAGTTTAGAGAACATGACAACAGTTGAGGACCGGATTCATATGGAGCCGGTCCCCCCTTCATTAGGCATTTGTATTATAGTTTCTCCCATCAAGAGAGACTTGGTACAATACAATCTTTGTGTTCCTTGTAACCTAGGTGATGCAATGAAGATGGAAAGCTTCGTGCATCACAAGCATAACATAAACTTGAAGAAAGCATTAACTATCCCAAGCCTCGGTCCCAAGGCCTCAAACACCTTCGAAGGTGGAGAGAGCTAGCGGGGAATGAGGATAGGGAAGAGGAAGAAGAAACATTCCATAGGAGAAAGAAATAGTTCCTCACTTATCATTACTCTTCTTGCTAGCATACATAATAGCATAGTAATGAAGATGGAGAAGATGGCAAGCTTAAGTATTGAAGCATGACTCTTGGTTGGATTTGCATTCCATAGCCAAGAGTATTGGTGTAGGCTTTCACTCTCACAAGCTTGGAGAAGGAGGTGGTGTTTCTCAACTTTCACCAAGTCAGAATGCCTTTGCAAATGAGTGTGTGTGTGTGTGGAGTATATCCCCCTAGCACCCCCCCTCCTTGCTTTGGGCGAGTGGTGACCTTTCTGCATGTTGCAAGCTCATTGGACCCCTCTCCCCCTAGCCAATCACATGCAGCATGCAGTCAAGTACATGGGTAGTCTTTTGACAAGTGTCCTCCTTACCCCTTAGAGAGAGAGAGCTTGAAAATATCTAGATATTTGTTAGATGGAAGTAGAAGCTCATTGGACCCCTCTTTCACCCAACCAATAGCATTCAAGCACACCATGTGGTTAAGCTTAGTGAGTGTCTGACATGTGTCACATGTGCTCTTTAAGAATTCCTTTAACTTTGAGATTTTTATACATAGGAAGATTCTCAAGCAACTTCCTCATTAAGTGTGTAGGTTCTCTTTTTGACTCAAGCATCTTACCTCCCATGCACAGGAAGCTTCTCAAGCAACTTCCTCATTAAATGTGACAAGTACCTCAAGTACCTTAGTCATCAAGCATGACAAGCACCTTAAGTGGAGTTCCCACCTCAAGCACAGTCCTAGCTTGCTTAAGTTGAGGTCGGGTTCCCACCTCAAGCACAGCCCTAGCTTGCTTAAGTTTAGGTCGATTTCCCACCTCAAGCACAGCCCTAGCTTGCTTAAGGTCAAAGGACTTTTAACACTAACCATTGGAGGTCTTTAATGAAGCTAACCCTAAGGTATTTTAAGCTTCATTAGTTAACCTTGCTCTTTGACAAACCATCTCTCATTTGGGCCCCTTTACCATTGGCCCCGTGTTGAGATAGATCCGTAAGCACATGTCTATATGCTAAGCCTTGTTCTCGTTTATTATCCCATATTAAATGATCAGTTTAATATGAGAAAATCATTTGGGTTGGTTAGATATTAGATATTTAATGAAAAAATTATGCTCAAGGATGACATCAATGGGTCATGATTAGTTGCATTAATGCTTTAGATGATATTTGTATCTAGGCATCAATGCACCAAAGGCATGTTTACACTTTCAATGTGCATCAAGAATAAGCAATTTCAAAGTGCCAAAACTGCTCTTGTGCATTAGATTTTTAATCTTGCACAAATATCCATCATTAAGGCAAAAATGTAGTTTTTCTTTGATGGTGCCCCAAAACTTGGTTTCCTAGAGAACTTATATATCTTGATGTGAGGTGTTAAAAAAAATCTCCACAATGAGTAACCCATTAACTAGCTTCTTTACCTTATATTGGTGAATCTCGATTACTTCCATGCATATGCCAACTCCACAGTAAAAATAAAAGTAAATAATTAAAAAGCACGTGTTTTAATCATCTAGCACAACCACGTGTTTTAATCATCTAGCACAACATACTCATTACCTATATTCTTTTCAATGTTATAGATATTGGACAGCCCTTGGCATTATCAATTGTGGGCACGTTTTCCACATCCCCTAGTATGATTGCTTTTTCCTTTTTCAAGAACGTCTTTATCTCTTATAATTTGGCATCATCTTCTTGTAATCCATTCTCTCTCTAGCATGTTACCTTTATGCTTGAATGTTACTTTCATGTGGACACCTCTCTATGTAACATAGCTTCTCCACACCTACCTCCGCATTATGTACTCTTGCTCAAATCTGATTGGGTTAAAAAGAGACTCTTCTAGTACTTGTGCAATCACGTATTAATAAGAAAACATACTTTTCATTTAAGCACAACTTGTTTCTTTGATAGTCCCTAATGATCGTTCACAACTAACAATCTCATCTCCTAAATTTCCTTGCCAACCTCAATCCCTTGCATATCATCACCTACCTTTAGTATGCAAGCATAGGTGAATTCATTTTGAAAGAATGTGTCATTTGAATAGCAACTCAAAGATTATTGTGTAACCATGTAACACTCCTCACAATGTTTGGATCATGCTAGAAAGGCATTTTCAAGCTGTAGCCAGGCACTCCAAAAATCTCATTCAATTTGAAAGTATATGACTTGGTTAATGCACGTAGGGGAGGATTTGTAGCACTTTTCAATAGACTAAAGCCTACATCCAAAGCCCATTGGACCTCAAAGATCAACTAGTGGTGCTACACAAATCGTGCTTGTGATTTTAGCCAAATTATCACAATGCCAAAGGAAAAGACCTTGTGTCAAGGATAGAAGGTGTGATCAACTCTCTCTAGGAGCATGAGAATCAATTCAAAGGCAACCACAAGAAGATAGGAAAAGCTCTAGTTATAACAGCCAATCGTCACAACAAAAACAAGGGATCTAAAATGCGCATAGTGTGGGAGAGCCAGCCACATCTACAAAGATTTCTATCAAGTAAACCCATGCAAAAAAATTTGTAAAACCAATCATGCTATATAATATTGTAGACTCAAAGATAAACCATAGCAAGTAACATTTTCAAATCACATGAAACACTACAAAGACAAACAAAAAGCCAAAATCAACCTACCAAATAAACATTTCAATAATGAGGAAAACTATGTGAACTTATTCTATGACAGTGATGTATTGAAAAAATCACTCTATTGTGTGCCTACCCTCATTGTGTACAAAAGGATTTTTTGTCCCTCTACCAATAGTTATATTCAAGGGGAGGATTGTGTGTCTATACCCTTTATGTCAAGGAAGACTTTGTGTACCTCACCCTCTCCGTGTTTTGAGGGGAGGATTTATTGTATAAATGCAAAAGAACCGACAAGGGGAGGATTATTGAGTGTGGAACTTGTTGCACCTCTTGTGACAATAAACACTCCACCTAGGATTATATTGTGTCAAGACACAAAGATAGATCCATATGAAAATGATGTTGTATATGTGTGATATGGAGAAATCTAATCAACTTATCAAATGGATAGATTAGCATTTCATGAGAGGTCCCACATGTCATCTAGATGCTCTCTCTTTGCTCTACTTAAGAACATACTATGTACACTCTTGTAGATGGCTATTCAAGCTACCTTTTGTAGTAACTATCACTCTATAAAATTGTGTATTGTGCTTAGTTTATAATCTAGTATTATTTCTATGTAGTAATAATGTTTATGCCATGAATGGAATATAGTTTGTGCTCCCTAATCCCCTACACTAATAATCTCCTACTTCTAGTACATGGTACATTGAAGGTCCTAACATATGTATCCCAAAATCACTTTTTCCATTGTACTATTTCCTTTTTATATCGCTTTATCAAGATTTTGGCAAAGGCTTCCCATAAAAATCACCTCTTTTTTGAATAATCCTTCCTATAATGGACAAGATGACCAAAGAAAGCATAGAGATGCAAGAGCCAAAAGTATGTCAGCTATGGAATGATATGTTAGCACAAATTTATGAAGCTCCATTCATAAGTATGTTTTAGTTTAATCTTCAAGGTCTCACAAGCTACAAGGCTAGTATTAGTGAGGAATATGTCCTTAAAATTGTTGATAATTCATTTCATTTATCTCTTCTCCCTTCAAAAATAGCCCCATTGCCTTGATGAATAGTATCACAAAATAAGCATTTTTTTTCATTTCCACAAACCAAACTTAATAAAGTGCTCAATTGTAATAATTATTGCTATTCAATCATTAATACACAAAATATTATGGAGATACAAAGAATTAGCCATTTATGTTTGGGAAAACACCAACAAAATTTTGCATTAGATGAAAATGAGAGAGCTTCATCGTTTTATGTGCAACTTGCAGTGATTGGTGAAGGTAATCTTATGCTTGAATTCTGGAACTAAATGAAGGGAGGAAATTGGGGGTTGACCCACCATTCTAGGGGCTCACTTGTCTGCCCTTACTCTTAGCGTATGTTTCTTTTGACCCTTGGACTTAGGACCATACAATGTTGAATTTCAAGATCACTACCTCTATGCTTATTCTAGCAATCCACCCCTTTATCTTGGGGGTAGGATAACAATGACAATGAAAATGAAAAGAGATCTAGACAAGATGATTACATCATAAACCTCCCCTTGAACAAAGGCAAGTGATAAGACAAGATTCTTCAAACAACAAGTAGGACACAACATGTACATGCCTACACATCCGATTGATATAGCATTCATCTCCCTCAAACCCCAACAAAGAAACTCAAAGATTGTCCTTATAAACAATAGAGAAGGTAAAAATGGAGTGCTCACACATAAACAAGCACTCAAAGAAAACCAACAAAGAAACTAAATATTGGCCCTTAGAGATATAGGAAACAAGCACTCAAAGAAAAACATCATCTAGATCTCACATGACAAGAGGAGATACTCGTTTAGCATGGTTGAGAATAGCTTTATCTTTGGCTCATTTATAGCTTGTATTTGTACTGTCGCTTGTAGGCCGGATGATTGTGCTTGCCACATGAGGGCAATTTTTGACTTGGAAACGTATTTTGCAATGACACCTGGTCCTACCACGATGGATGCACTTTTTCTGAGACTTCCAATTTGTAGCAACCTAAGCATAATTATCTCTAGGTTGGCCATTCTTCTTATTCAGATTCATTTCCTCTTTATGTGGTGAGTTAACATCCTCCAAGATTGGGAATAGCTCCTCCTCTTTAATATTGTGGCAATTTGGTTATACTCTATAGATATGCACTTAATAGAAAATCAACTTAGTCTTCATCTCATCAAGTGTATCCAGGTTGAGTGCACAAGCTCTTGAAACTATTGATGAAGCTCCAGAGTCTTTTCACATTCCTCCATGTTTATTTTGTAAAAATCAATCGTCAATGAGACCTATAATGCTTTTCCTTTACTCCAAAATTCTTATTTAAGATCTCCCATGCATTGGAGGTTGTAGTAGCGTACTCTAGAAAGTGGATATAATTTTCATCCAAAGATAGTGACAAGAATACCCAATGCTTGTTCATCCTTGTCTTGGAATTGAGTCAGTGCTACCCTAGGTGCAACATTTCTCCTTCTTAAGATGTGGAAATGATTCTCCATAAAGCCATTTCTCTTAAGGTAACCCTTGACCTTTACTTGCCGTGTGTGTGGCAGTCATAACCATTGAGCTTATCAACAAAATCATTTCAAGTCGTGTGATGATGACGGTGGGAGAGGATAGGTCTTACCTCAGTTAACGTGAGAGGTCTTACCTAGTTAAGGTGATTGAGCAAGTAGTGACTAGCTCATTTACAGGACTAGTACAATGATATCATACAACAAATGATAGCATACATAGCTAGAAATAGGATGGGCAAAGATCATCATTAATGAAAAGAGTGATCATTGTATAATAACCTTAAGCGAGAGGGTTATGAGCTCCACATTAATAAATGAAAAGAGTGATTAATGCTTGATAGTCTCAAGCGAGAAAGGGTTATGAGCTCCACCTTAATAAATGAAAAGATCAGCATTGATGAAAAGAGTGATCAGTGTTTGATAATCTCAAGCAAGAAAGGGTTATGAGCTACACATTAATAAATGGAAAACACAACAATAGAAAAGTATTATGCAAGATTTATTTACCTTCATATAGTGGTTAGCAAAAATTTGCAAAGGTTAAATTCCCTTGAATGCTGGCCTTTGTGCTTAGGGTGTGTCCAAAATGGTATCTCAAAAGGTGAAGGCCCCAGAGAATTGAATTCAAGATGAGAGCTTGGTATCTCAACAGGTGAAGGCCCCAAAGAATTGAATTCAAAATGAGAGCTGTCGATTTTCACAATTGATAGGCAACATCCATAGAAATGAGCTTCAATCAAGCAACCTTTTAGACCTATATTCTTATAAAACTTAACCATTGGTACAGCTCCTAGTGCAAAATTTAGGGCTTAGAGAAATTTTGAAGATAGTGAGTAGACATAGTGTCCTTATTATATGTGCTCACTAACTTAAAAGCAACCCTACTCTACCAAATCTGGTAAAATTGAGCACTGAAGGGGATAATTGTTACAATTACTACACACTAGTAAGAAAAGGGAGATTGCATCACTTGAAGTCAAAGCCCAATTCAATTTCTATGATGCAGGCTTTAAGATGGCATTGTGGCAATTTGCAAAATTTCTTCTCTTAATCTAAGCTATAGGAACTAAAAGGGATGGCTAATTAATAAGAATGATGGCCACATGTTTTGATACCACTTAGTGAAATGTATTGGATTATACAGAGGTAGAGAAAATGAGCCATTTATGCGAAAGAAAACACTAGAAAAACTTTGCATAAGGTCAAAATGAGAGTTACAGCTTTTTATAGGTATCTTGCCTTGATTGGTGTAGATAAACTTGGGTCGGAAGATGCTTTAATGGTGGAGCAGAATGAAGGAAGAAAATCGGGTTCAACGCATCATCTTATGGGCTTATTTGGCTACCGTTATTTAATGGTGAATGTGGTTTTGGACTCGTGGACTTATGACCATACATTTATTGAAATATTAGGAGCATTGGATCTAGGATTATGCTAGCCTGCCTTTTAAAACATACATCATGTGCCAAAATGCAATCATGCCCGTACAACCTTTCCTTTGCTACATGCACATGGAGATAAATAGCCTCTACAATGTTCCGAAGGATTACTACCAAGTGACCCCGAAGTCCCCCCCCCCCCCCGCGGATCCACGTAATGAGGTACGCGTAGGCTATTACAATCTGTGTACATGCATACATATACATATACATGTATGGATATATCTATACATATATGGATACACATAAATATAGTTTGCTTGTATTTGTGATACTTCCTTGAAGTTTTTTTTCTCTTCAAAGGAACAGCCCCCCTCTGTGGATCACTGTTATATAGTAGTAAATGCATAACCTTGTGCTTTTTCAAAGCAAGACCAAGAAGAGCTTAGGTTACTCCAAAACATCAAAACATGTGTTCCACTATTTATCACCACAATTTTCTGCGTATTTCATAGATAGGCAGCCTACCATTCAAAATTTGCATCACGGGAGTTGTCAATAGTAATTGTTTCTTACATGGAATTCAATATGCAATGTCAAAGGAAAGCTTCAATAAAGAACCGAGGTATAGTGCAACTCCTTGTTTGTCAAAAGAGCTGCTAATCTAATCTTCAAGCTTTCTGAAGCAGCCATTTTCTACAAGAATGGCCAGCTCTTTGCAAACATGGCATGGTTATATAGCGTGTGATTGACAAAATTCACAGTTTGCAGCCATGGTCCCTACTTCTCTCCCAAGCAGCAGCTTAATAGTGCAAATAGTATACACTAGAAGCTTCAGCTCTTTAAGTTAGATCACTCAAACAATCGTAGAAAGTACTAATGTCAATCTTTCTCTGTCCTGAATAAACTGCATCTGCATGCTCTTTGAACTTGCCTTGGGCAGCCATGTCCACCACCATAAGCAATTTCTTGATCGAAAGCTGAAATGCACCGAGTTGTTCAAAACCTCCACAAAACAGAAAAAGGAAAAAAAAAAACTCTATTGATGACAGATGAGTGTTATATTCACGTACCTGATGCAATGCAGTGACTGCGGCCTCAAGATCAACAGCAGTGAAAACATTGAGATTCTCAAGAACCTGCAAAAAGAACCATTAAAGCTTGTTAAATACAGAGCAGAAAATAAAAATGGCAAGACTCCAGAGAAATTGGCGCATACCCTCTTAATGTCGGCAGTTTTTAATTCCGGCACATGAAGACTCTTATTAAACACATCAACCATGCCCATCTCATTGAGCACCTCTGTTGCCCCAGTTGTGCCAATCACTAGGAGCCTTCTTCCCTGAACAACGACAACAGTTTCTAGTACCGCTTGAGAGAGAGAGAGAGAGAGAGAGAGAGAGAGAGAAATGAAATGAAATATTAACATCTTCAAAAGGCCCAAGTGACCTATGAGACCAGAAAGTTACAATGTGGTGGACCTGATACAAAGTCTGAGTAACAAAATATAAACACAATGGAATCCTAATCTGCTAGATGTGAACTAAGCAGCTAGCTGGGATTGTGTAGGATATGAGTGGGGGGTGAAGCGAATGGGGGGCTAATACAACACAATGTGGGTGTATCCTCAGAAAGAGCTAAAGCACAGGAGATTCAGCATCGGTCGCTGGTGGATCTCATCAATCTCCTCCATGGTAGTAGTCTGACTGGGCGTCGTGCATGTCGGGCCAAAGTGATCCGAACCCTCTGATGCAACCTCCGTCGATGTTGTGTAGGATCCACAGTCGTAAACGTCTAGATCTCCCCAGCTCGGTCGCTCGGTCGATCAGCGTGCCTCTGGTGCAAGGAGAATGTGTGTCCAATGTCTGCTCTAAAGAAGTCTCTGATCCGTCTGTGAGACTGGCTAGCCTCTCCTCTCATCAGGCTCTCTCTGTGTCTGCGCAGCTCCAGCAAAAACAGACCCAGGCATCTCTGGTCCTCGTATCCAATGACTCCAGAGAGCGGTCCAACCCTCTCTAAACAAGCAATGGAAGCAGCCTGGTATCTCATAGTAGAATGGGTAGTGGCATGTGTAGTGCAACTCTGTCTCAGGCTCCATGTGACACAAGTCTTGACCCGAAGCTGGTGTGAAGATGTGCATATATGGCCAATAGCACATCGTATCCCATGAGACAAGTGGGTATCCATGTATCTAGGTCTCGTCACAAAGCCGTCCTCCATAAGCTGGAGAAGATGCTCTCTGTAGAAAGCCATCTTTGTGCCCAACTTCTGTGCTGGCTGTATCCATGTCCTCCTGGTGTCTAGCTGAGTCAGGTCCTCGCGGATGAGCTTGGTGATCTCAGACTGTGTAAGAGTCACACACGGTGCATCCAATGAGTAATGGAAGGGGGGCAATCTGTCTATGCTGGACCCATGTGCCTGAAACCATGATGTCATCTCACCATACCAGCATGTTGTATCTCCCTGCTTGGCTACCTGTTGAGAGGACTCGAGCGCTAGGCGGGCAGATCTATCTCTGGGAAGTTCCCAGAGGCGGTGTATGAAGGAGACTAATCTGGTGACCGCCTCAACCACTAGTGGGGGGGCGGCTAGCTCTGCTCGGATAATGTCACGTGGTACTGAAGCCTTGGCTCTAATAGGCCGGGAGATCATAGAGACCAGAGGCTTGTCCATATCCCCCCATCCATCACTGCGACTCGACCTCCCATGATGATCCAATGAAGATCCCCATATCTCAGCTCCATAGAGCAATGCGGAAGCCACTGAAGTGTCAAAGAGCCAGAGCTTCGTCCAAGGCTCCTGAAACTAAACCTGTGAACACATCCTCTCCAATCTACCCAATGTTGCATTGGCTCTAGTCAATCTAGTCTCTGTTGCTCTCCTCGGTGAAAATGCTGGTCCATTAAAGACCACCCCAAGTTAAGTGTAAGCATCTTTATACTCCATACTCTCCTGACCGTATGTAAATGCAGGTGCTGACCTCGTGATCCACTGTGGGGTGGTATTAAACACCATAACCTTGGTTTTACCAAGGTTGACAGACAAACCACTTTCATGGGCGAAGCTATGCAAAGCATCCAAGTCACGTTGCATCCCCTCCGGAGAGTCGGAGATCAACACAATATCATCAACATATAACAATAGTGGAATCCATGTCCCTACCAGCTGTGCACCTCTATCACCATCTCTCTCAATATAGTCAGAAACTTCATCCGGGCAGCCCTGCTTGACCCCAATAGTGGAGTGAACCAGTGTAGATAGACCCTTTAAGGTGCATACATGCCCCACTACTGACCTGTATAATGCCACGATCCCCCAGATGAGCTATGTGGGTACTCCCATCTCCTGTAGTATGTACATCAATCTAGCTCTGGGTACTGTGTCAAATGCTTTGTAGAAGTCCACAAAGCTACAATAGATCCGTCTCCCATGCGATCTGCCCTCCTCAATAATGGTCAAAGTGTCCTGACATGGTGAAGAGTAGAAAAACCTCTCCTGAACCCTGCCTGCCCGGTTGCGCGTATCCCCTCCCTCTCTACCCATCTACTCAGCTGCTGCTCAAGAATAGATACGTACAACCGTGCCAATGGTTGTGCCAATGTGTGTCCAATCATGATAAGTGCGATAATTCCAAGGCTCCATAGGGTCTCCTGACTTGAAGATAGGTACAATAGTAGATAAGCTCCAAGTATCAGGCAAGCCCTCACACATGCACGGTTAAACAATACTAGAAGCTCTGC
Source organism: Adiantum capillus-veneris (assembly GCF_014529385.1). Classification (NCBI taxonomy): domain Eukaryota; kingdom Viridiplantae; phylum Streptophyta; class Polypodiopsida; order Polypodiales; family Pteridaceae; genus Adiantum; species Adiantum capillus-veneris. The sequence continues at coordinate 111,749,030 of NC_140943.1, read as the reverse complement.
TAGTAGATCTCTCGCATGCATGAAGTGCTCAGCCACTAAGCCATTGTGATCATATGCTCTCCCAGTCCCCATCCTGTCAATTGCCTTCTTCACCATCTCAGTGGTTAAAAAAGCACGTGTGTGTGGGCATGGATCGGGGGGGTCAGGAAGGGGCGGCTGTCCCGAAACTGTGTACAGAGATGCTGCATACTGGCCCAAGCCTCTATAGAGGTAAAGGGAAGAGTGGGAGGGGGGGGGGGGGGGGGGGGGGGGGGGGGGGGGCGGGGGGGGGTGGTTCATGAAAGAGTCGCCATGCCTCACGTGAGTCCTCACTCAAGAATAGCTAGTATAGGTCCTGCTCTAGTCGAGCCAAAAATGCACTCTTCTTTTGCCGTTTAGTCGATCTGTGACTGTCTGTGAGTCATGCCCCCCAAAAGCACCTCCCTCTGAAGTTTTGCTCGTCTCGCAACATTCCTCATCATACCAGCTATTATGGGGCATGCTCCCAGAACGCCGTCTCTACTCACGCTGGGTGTGTGGATATGCCTCTGTTGCTGCATCATGTAATGTCTGTGTCAGTATAGTAGTAAGCTCCTCTAGAGGTCGCCCTGGCTCCTCAGTGCACAGGCATCGGTTGATCCCATCTATGTATACAGAGTCCGTCTCCCGCGTGAAGGTGTAGCGAGTAGGGGCTACTTCCTGTGGCCTGTGTGCTACACTAAACTGGAAAGAGATGGTCATCGCATGATCCATTGCCACACCAATAGGTCTCGGTCCAACCATGAGATCCTGGATACTAGAGATGAAGCTCGGATGTGCCATGACACAATCCACTGTGCTGGCTTCATGTCTATGTGGACAGCATGTGTGTGTGAGGCCTCCCGCAACGGGAAATCTCTGTAGGCCATTCAAGATGGCCAATCCATGTGCAGTCCCCATGTCTATCAAGTGTCGTCTATACTCAGTATGTTCCACATCCTATGATAGCCTAGACACGCCCGTCTCTGCAACATCCAGTTCTCTCAACATCTCCTCTGAAGTATCATAAAATAATGTCTGGTGATGTGCAATCCTAGCATTGAAGTCCCCTAGGATGATAATGTCACCATCTCTAGAGAACTCCCACATATCATCATCCAAAATAGAAAAGGGGGATTGTCCTCTGGGTGGTGCATATACTGACGTACTCGGGGGAAAGTAGCAAATCGCAAGGTAAAGATACTTGCATGTCTCTCCTCTCAATCTCACCCACATATACATAGCCTGCTCATCCCTACAGGCTATATGTATCAACGGCTACAACTCCTCCCTGAATAACACTGCCACTCCCCCTGAGCCCCGCCCTCTGTGCTTTGATCGTGTCTCCTATCTGCAGGCTGTCTCCCATATGTATCCACAGACGTGAGGCATAGACTACCCAGGGGCCTGATGTCACAAACTGCTGACGTGTCAACCCACTGAAGAACGGAGCCAGCCTGCAAATCCCGGCCAAGAGGCCTAAACCCTAAGTGAAGAAGCAGAAGCAGCATAAGAAGTTTTACCAACTTGCAAAGTCTTGCCAAGTGGCCTATTTTTAAAGGGAGTTTCCCCCAACTGATGGGACCCCGTCCAATGGGGCCCAAGTGGCCTAAAGGCATTAAATAAGCCAAGACCACACACACACTCACACTCTATTTGCGTAGCAACTGATGACGTGGCAAACCTATACGGATTCCGGATTTTGCGCTGATGACGTGGCAACCTGTACCGATTTCTTGCTTTTGTGCTGGCAGCTTTTGGACCAAATGCTTTTGACTACTTTTCATGTAATTGCGTTTAAGGCCAAGGGCCTTTAAATATGTGCAAAGGGCTCAGTCTCTGCACACTTCAGTAAGAAGGTGCAGAGGGTGAGTACCGGCATTGTACTGAGTTCAAGTAATATTAAGAAATACAGAAAGGGGCACCAAGGTTTGCGGCCAATACTCTCTGGGGTGGAACTTCGCCACTCCCCGTGTCGTCTCTCTTTTAGTTCAGTTGTTATTGAAGTGCTAAAAGTTTGTTCAATCTGTTCTTTTCCATTGGCACATGATGCCCATCTTGTGACACCTGAGGTGTCTCAGAATAGAAGACAATGTCTCTCCCAGTACAACTATCCTCTAAAGCACCCACATCAAGGCACATAATTCCATTACAATTCCAGGTAGCAACTTTGAGTGTGGTCCCATAGGTCTCACATCGTCAATGTTATATTAACGTTTTCAAAAGGCCAAAGTGACCTATGAGACTAGAGCGTTGCAATGTGGTGGATCTGATACAAAGTCAGGGTAACAAAATGACAAAATATACATACTATGGAATCCTAAACTGGTAGGTGTGAACTAAGCAACTAGCTGGGATAGCTAAATCACAAGAGATCCAGCATTGGTCGCTGGCGGATCTCATCAATCTCCTCCATGGTCAGCAATCTGACCGGGCATCGTGCATGTCGGGCCAAACTGATCCGAATCCTCTGATGGAGCCTCCGTCAATGCTGTGTAGTCCTCCGCAGTCGTGGGCGTCTGGATCTCCCCAGCTCAGTCGCTCGGTCCATTAGTGTGCCTATGGTGGGAGGCGACAAGCTCTGCTCTGGTAGTAGCTCCTCCGGGTGTCCAGTGTCTACTCTAAAGAAGTCTGTGATATGTCTCTGAGGCTGGCTAGCCTCTCCTCTCATCAGGCTCTCTCCATGTCTGCGCAGCTTGAGCAGAAACAAACCCAGGCATCTCTGATCCTCCTACCTCATGACTTTGGAGAGCGGTCCAAAGCCCTCTCTGAACAAGCAGTGGAAGTGGCTTCATATCTCATAGTCATCCCCTCTTGACAAGGCCTTCAGAAAAAAGATTTCTTTGTAAAACAAGTTGCTGGTTTCAAATGTTTCTTGACCAGAATATAACTGCCTATACCTTACCTGAAGCTACTTTTACAGATGCAAGAAGCCTTCGACTTGTTATACCATCACATGCTGTCAAGAATGCACTTCAATCCTCTTTTCACATAGAAACATCATTCAGGAAAAGGAGACTCCTACTCTAATACATTCACAAGCAGTTGCAAAACAAGTAACAGGTCAAAATCAGGACTAGACTTCCTTTCCTCCACTAGAATACTCTCTTGTCAGTCTCCCTCCTAGAAAAAACACTTCTACACTCCAGAGCCTCTCTCTTCTCACAGTATTAAGTAACAAAAGGCATACTATTTCTCGTTTACAATATAAACTATTTTCTTGTGCAATTCCAGGTTGATTAGCAAACGACATTCCTATTGAGAATTTTGGGAAAGGCCACACGGACCAAAGAGAACACCTGCAAAGGAGGCTACAGAGCTCTAATTTTACTGTTTAAAAGTAAATTCAAAAATTGGCCTAAAAACCTCAAGCATGTCCTTTTTTTCTCTGACTGGAAAGAATGTTTTTGGTCAGCCCTCGTGCCAACTCCCTATACTACCTTATGGAAGAAATAAGTAGGTTAAATAAGGCAAACGTGGCTCTAGAAACCCTGATTACACACTGCCACAGCGAGCTTTGACAGAATATTCATCTAAAAGGACACATAGGAGCCTTGCCCAGCAAACAATATTCTCATCATGGCCACTCCCACTTTATTTCAGTCTAGAAACCCCTTGATCAATGTTCCTACGGAGTTCCCATTTTTTAATCAAAGTCCCCTTTCTCCATGATCTGCTTTGCCAGATTTACATCCAGTGCTTTCACAAGGAATGACGTGCAGAGCATGTATACTAACATGTATGTCACACTGGAAAATGCAGAGACTGAGTTTCGTGCAGCTTGACAGAACTGGAAAACAACAGACCTACAGATTTAAGAATTTCAAATGATTTGAAGGCTCCTGTGTCATAATACAAAGGGACTGAAAAGAAGGAGCAGTCTATGACCTGTTATCGACCAGTTTCAGCATGGTCATACACAAAATAAAGTTACCTTAGGAGGAAGCCTTTTCAGCAACACCAGAAGTGTTTGTAAAATAAGATTTGAAAAGCGGGGCCCGATATTCACATACTCCAATAACCTTCACATAAAAAGAATGATGACGTAGCATGAAACAAAGATACAGAGTCGGAGACATCATACGCTTACACTGTACCTCTCAATATCATCAAGAATGATAATGCTCAATGGGGATTTGTATGCATCTTCAAAAACCTGGAGTTCGTGAATAAAGAATACAGTGCAATCGATCACTTGGGACATATCAAATTACAAACTACAAATTACTACCAACCTCTTCCCAAAAGCATTCTATTATCTTTGACACCTTCAAGTATAAGCATACCTTTGTTATCATTCCGCACTTGCTACTTTCACTACATCCAACCATATTCTCTGCCGATACCTGGTAAGCAAAACAGCATCCATTAAGCAAGAAAAACACACACGCCCCTAAAGCACCTTTAACTTCAAAAGCTCCTTACAATTTTGATGAAAGGAAATTCACTATCTATAGCAACTGTCGCAGCCATTGCAGTTTTGCCACTGTTTATAGAACATGTGAAAGTGATGTTAAAAGTATACTAAAAACCCTGTAGAGTTTGTAGAGCTTTTGAAAACAACACTGCTCATATGAGAAACCAAATCTTTCTCATTCTTTTTTCTAAAAAGAACAAGCAAAGAAGGCCATTGATTCTCTAAAATCAAGGAGAACCACCCATTCCTCTTACCTGGCTGGAAAGAGAAAGCAGTCTCAAATTTTGAATGACTTCCAGATATGACTTCCCTCTCAATGTAAGATGAGTTAAAACACTCTCTAGCCATACAGCAACAGCTGGCTACTCTACTTTATTTTGAACAGTCATGTAATACTTCGCTAGATTATGTGAACACAAGCCCCTTTTGCAGCTGTTAGCACCTTTTGTGTAAATTCTTGTTCTCATGAACCGCAAAACAACTTCATCAAATCCTTTAGGGATTTGCTCTCACGTCATGTAGAGGTTTAATAAAAAATTGGAAAACAGATGTTTTCATTATGAAAATATCATTTTTCAAGGTTTATCTTTTAAAAAAGAGTGTGTCCCCATGCATATACTCATTTTAGGAAAAAGACTGCCAACTCATTTTAGGCCATACTTTCCAATCAAAAGTCAGTTTTGTGGCTTCTTACTATTTTTAAAAATTCACAACTTTTGATTTTGCACTCTTTTGGAAGAAATGGTATATGGAAGTGTTCCTCTATGTAATAGGACCCTATGTTCTTGGTTTCAAAAAAAATAGCAAGTCTTAAAGCCAGTTTTATAGAATGAGGCACCAAGCCACTATTGTTGCTCAAACACAAACCTAGTATTCCAGTCACAAAAATGACTAATCATAGATGGTCACCACTAATCACCTTCCGTGGGGACCTTCAAGCAGACACGTAAGAAGAGGATTGCGATCGCTTCCTTTTACTTGCTCAACAAGCGTCATTAGACTTTCTTGGATATGCTTGTGTCTTTCTCCACAATCCAGCATCCCGTTAAGTCTGATGTCACCACAGAAAAAACACCGAGTCTTTAAAAGCTTGCACGATTAGGAAAGTGGCATGCTACTCCGTAGCAAAAAAAGAAATGTACCTGCACATCTCAAGACTATTCATTGCTGCTCCAAAAGCTGGCTTCACCTCCTGTAGCGCATGGAGGAAGTCATCCATGGTAATCTTAATGTTGTCTTCATCAAGTGGTTTGGAGAGATCCTCCAGACTAATTTGTCTATTTAAAGCGAAAGAGACTGCGCTCTTGACCAGGCCTTCAAGCTCTGCTCCACTGAAATTTTTGGTCCGAGCAGCTGCACAGGCAGCGATGTATATGCATAACTTGGAATCCCACAATCACCTTAGGGAGATAATCAAAACTTACCAAGCTCTTCCAGGTTAACATCAGGTGTTAGGAAAGAATTTTCCTTCATTTTACTCGAATGGATTTGTAAAATTTGTACACGCCCTTTTTCATCAGGCAGCCCTATTTCAATCTGTACTTCAAAACGCCCAGGTCTGCAATAATCATGAGCACTCAGTAACTGTACAGAGGTGAGACATTTAATCATTGGAAAGAAAATAAATTCAAGAGGCGGACTACAAAGCTTTCTTGTATGGTTTAAAATAAAGAAACAGACCGCAAAAGAGCTTCATCAAGAAGATCTTTCCGATTGGTCATCCCAATCAACAGTATATTGTTCAATGCCTCGACTCCATCTATCTGCAGATATAGAAGACCATGGAGTGTCAGTTTCTACACACTCAAAATATTGACTCTTTACATACCAAACGTGGTCAAACCTTAGTAAGAAGCTGATTGACTATGCTATCATGGACTCCAGTCCCATCTCTTGTAGATCCTCTAGTCTGTTAAGCAAAGTGAAAGCGTAAGAAGATGAATATGAAATTCTTCAGAGCCTCAAATGACCACCAAGCCACCACCATAAAACAATTTGGTTGGAAAATCTAACACGCAGAAGAGAAAAGTGCTCAAATGAGCCACATAGAAACCAACTAGTTCGCATGGTTGTCAACTAGCAATAAACATGATCGTGTAATTGAGAGCCTCCAATTTGTTGTCGCGTTTTCAATTATATAAATGGACAAGAGAGAAACTTGAAAAAGTAAACAAGCATCTTTCACCTGCTTATTTACAGGTTATCCACTAAAAGGTCGATTTAAATTAGAAACTCAATTGCATGCTGCATTAAAGCATTGCAAGGTGCCTAAATGGATCCCCTGGATATAAACCCTGTTGCCTGTTTACATTCAGTACTATGGCGTACACTCTAAATTCAGCTTTTGTTTGCAATCTGGGTAGACTGCAACTAGGTTTCAAACTTCAAAATTTCTTCATGAGCGCTTCATTGAAGTTTACTATTCACAACCATTGGAAAAATTCATACCTTGCAAATTGCATCAATCTCGTCAAATATAATAATGTGCAAGTCACTTTGATCACCTGTAGAGTTTAATGAAATAACAATAAGAGACAAACAAACACAGTTGTCAAATCACAAGCTTTGTTTCTAGACTACTAAAAAAAAAACCCGTGTCTTATTAGAAACTTCTTTAAACTAGCTGTCCCGCTACCTGAGAAGATCTAGGAATCTTATACTTTATGCAGAAAAAACGAAGTTACCTAGGTGGTTAAGTTCAGCTTTCTCTCTAGATTCTCCATTCTAGGTTAGGAGTTTAAGACTCCTTTCATTTTTGTTGTACTCCATGTGAAGGTATGTACACCAGTGTACTATCGTTTGGGTCTAATACACCAATATAGTCCTTTGCAGATGTCCATAGCTCTGAATCTTCTTTCTTCTTCTTCTTATCATCTAAACATCTTCTTATCTCAAGCTTATGCAGAATATGGCCGCAATGTGTGCAGCCGACTCTACCCAGGCCCCAATCATCTATTTGCCACTACCATTCAGAGACAAGAAGAATACTTCTACAAATTTGCAGAGCAGTGCAAGGCACATGGCACTTTAGACAAGAAGTAAGCCCCACAAATCATTTAATTTCCTTCCACAAGCTAGTGCCTTAGCCAGCGACGGCAAACACGAAGTTCTGAACTTATTAACAAGGAACTATCTCAGAAATGGTTTTGATCCTATAAATGAAACAAAACAGATTTCAGATATAATGCCTTAGAACATACCACGACTTTTCTGATCACTTTCTGCATCAGCGAACAGATCTCGAATATTCTTTTCTGTTTCGCCAACAAATTTACTGAGAACTTCTGGGCCATTCACAACCTTCATAAACGATAAACTAGAGTCACTCCCTCCACAAAATAGTGAATCTATCAATAATGTATAAAATCATCGGTGCAAACAATTTTAGAATTGTCAACTTCGGGACCTTAGCCTCCTATTGGGACAAAAAAGGACCGTAACTGGATGGGAATTTTTTGGAGCAAGAAGTTACATTTTTGGAGAAACATGACACAAGTCACAAGCAGCCATTTTTCCACAAAATATTAATAACTATATGTTGCTATCTCGCATTTTGAAGACCTTGATTGCCTGGTCTAAATCAAGAAAGGGACATGACTTACCTTGGGCTCACGACCATTAAGCATTTTCCCAATCTGTCTTGCAATCAATGTCTTCCCTGTTCCTGGAGGGCCCCAGAGCAGTAGACCTTTGACAGGATTGATACCCAACCTGCACACTCAAAATAGAAACTACATTTACAAAGTTACACAAATACTCTCTACTCAACGTTTTGAAATGAAGAAATAGGCTCTTTACTTTCTGATGACATGGGCTGGAAAGACTCTGGATGCAAAAGCTCTCCGAAAAATGTCTTGAAACTCCGCATCAAGTCCACCAATTCCTAGCTTCTGAAAATTGAAGTCTCTTTGCTTGAACAGGTTGCTATTAGCACCTCCTCGTTGATTAGAAAACTGATATAACAGTTTTATTCTTTAGGTGATATGTCCTTTCTAAATACCAGCCTCAAAAAATCCACCAGCCCTCTCCCCTCACACCCCCCACCAACACAAAGTCAACCCTTGCCCTTCGAAAGAAATAAATAAGAACCAAAAACAAGTAGTCCACCTTTATTCCAGATGTCGGAGTTGATTCAAAAAAGAACGATGTTGACTTTGCAAGCATGCCTCGTGTTGCACTTTCAGAATCCGATTGTTCGTCCACAACTGTTTGCGTAACAGTCAATGTGTAGTGTGTTCCCATAAATTCTAGAAGCAATAACTGCCCAACTGTAAAAACCTACACAGCAAATAGCTCAATTTGCAACTTGCAAAAAGTGATTCACAAAAAAGTGAAATATGACTAAACACTTTCAAGAATGAGCTTCAGCAATGATCCTTTTTTTGTGGCAAGAAAACTGGCTTTGCTTTTGTTCATTACTAATTGTGAAAACTTAAGTGATCGCTTTCTCGCTTTTTATTTCGCACAAAAAGTGGCTGTATACTGTGTACAAAAGAGACCTCTAGGGATGCTCAAAAGCCTATCACCCAGAGGATGTACAAGACCTGGGGGTTTGGGTTTTGGGGGGAGGGGGGGTGCTGGGTTGTTGGGCTTCCTATGCATACATCAAGGTGGCCTGTATGAAGAATATAAAATGAGCCACTGTGGCAGTGCATAGTCAACCATGGTCCAGACTGAAAAGGACTAAAGATCTCGGCCATGTCCGGAAAAAGAAATATCGACACTGCTCTGCTGCCCTGGAGGAACCCGCTGAAGTATTCCACTGGCTACAAAGAGTATGTAGTAGCTCAGTCCAAATAGCTGTCAAAGTGGTGGATGTAGGGGAAGACTGTGAGCCCAGAATGTGAGCACAACGAGCCTTCCACATGGTTCAGAGAGTGGTGCCGCATATCGTAGTAAAAACTCCATGCCTCTGGGAAAGGTCCATAAAATGACCTATATCTGGGATCATCTGTACAGTGCCTGGTCTATATCCCAATGAAGTAAGCATGAAGACCGGGTATGTCAGAGAGCCCTGAAAAAAGGGGTGTGACCCCAAAATTGCAAAAGCCATGCAAAGTGATAGTACTTGACAACCGCACCACATGACGGTGCGAGACCTATGGGACCAACCTAAAGCTTGCGATATGGAATTGCAATGGCTCATTACGATTGGATGTCGGAGCATTTGAGTATGCCTTCAGAGGGAGGGACATCATTTTCTATTCAGAGACCCATCAGAGGCCAAATATTCCATAAAACCATTTATTGCATGAAAACTCACAAGCCTATTTATTCTATATATTCTAATTTACCTAACAGCCTAACCTCTCTCCTCTTGAACGAGAAAGTAACATTTGCTATGCCCTTAGCTACAAGAATACTGGTTTAGTGCACCTGATTGCTGAACATCTTTTGTATATGCTTCCCCAAAACAACTGCATCCAGCTGTTGAACATAAATACAAAACCTTAGACTTTAAACCATAAATACTCTTGATGAACTGCATTCGTTTTTATCCTACCTCCTCAGCTTTACCACGAGCTCTTGCAAAATCCAATTCAAATGTCAGGACAACTAGCTTGAATCCCACATCAGGGGGCCTAAAACTGCAAGCTAAAAAAAAGCTTCATTAAATATGGTAAACATATGCACTGTAGGACAGAAATTAAAACCAGAGAGAACTTACCTAGAAACTTTAATTGGATCACGTTGAGAAACTTTGAGAAATTTGCGCTGAATAAGATTCAAAGCAAATGTTCCCTCCTCCAATGATTGATGAGATGTTTGACAGAGGTTAAAGAAATTATGCAATTCTCTCTCTCTCTCTCTCAGAGCAGACACGGGACAGCCGCAAGAGCCACTCCCACAGCAGAGCTCCCCCTCATCTCACACCAGAGGCGCACTGATTGACCGAACGATTGAACTGGGGAAATCTAGGCGCCCGCGACTACGAAGAACTACACAGCATCGACGGAGGCTACGACAGAAAATTCGGAGTACGCTAGCCAAGCATGCAAGACGCCCGGTCAGACTACTAACCATGGAGGAAATTGATGAGATTCGCCAACGACCGATGCTAGATCTCTTGTGATTCAGCTATCCCAACAAGCCGCCCCCTTTTTTTGCTTAGTTTTTGCTTGGCTCACATTGACCAACTTAGGACCCCATAGTATATATCTTTGCTTTGTACCATTTTTAGGTTATTTTGTTACTCTGACTTTGTATCAGATCCACCACTTTGTAACTTTCGGGTCTCATAGGTCATTATGGCCTTTTGAAGACGTTAATATAACATTTCATTTTCTCTCTCTCTCTCTCTCTCTCTCTCTCTCTCTCTCTCTCTCTCTCTCTCTCTCTCTCTCTGTGTGTGTGTGCCGCTTCCATTGTCACCAGGAGGTGTATTTTTCCTGTTGCCTTCCGTAAATAAGTATTAGATATATTTATTTTATTTTTACTTGTTTGTCCCAAAACCCTTGAAAAGGTGCAAGTGGACATTGCATGGCCAGTGTGAAACGGCTGCAGCCAAATGGGTTTCTCACATCGGGGATCTAGGTCGGTCAGATAGGGACTAGTTAGCACTGAATTCTGATGAGTATGGAAGCTCGTGTGCGCCAAACTAGAATTTGGGCCACTCGTCAAGTCACTGCAACTTTATAAGTTGAAAGGGGCCAGTAAATTAACCCACATTGTAGATGTTGGTCGAATGGTAGTCTTCAATGATGGTCAGGAGACCGATAGGGACGCCATGGAAGCATCTCCTAAAATTTAGGGAACTGCTATTTTTGACCAGAAAATGTGTTCGCGTCATTAGCTCTGGAATGACAAGGGGAACATTTTATTGCTCTGCTGCTAAGTCAACTGACGCACCAGTTGAGATATTTTTAGCAGGGAAAGCCCAAACTCGGAAACTGGGCGACGTGTCAGCCTGTGAGCGATTCTGCCACTCTGGGAGGCAAAAACGAGCTGCATATCAACAAAGGGGGCACCATTCTCAGCCTCAGGTGGATTGTAGCAGGTACAGAAGCTATGGAATGCTTACCTTGCCCTCTATGCACAGTATGGTGACAGGAGTGATGCCCCGCACGCTACATACTGCTCTCTTTCTCCCCTACGTACAGTATGTTATGCCCCACTAGTGGGCTTCTCATTTGACCTATGTACAGTTCTGGGGGTTTATGCGCGTTTGCCAAGGCAAGAGCCTTCTGAACAGGAACCGGATTAGCTAATTGCTAATCCCCCACAGGTACGCACAGTTCCATCACGAAAGATTGCGAGTTTGGAGAGTTTTCTCGCGTGAAAACTCGTTCAATTCACAGGGGAACTATCCCATTGCGTGCGGGAGCCCTTGGGACACGCGTAGGCGTGTTCGCTCCGCTAAAAACGATCCGAAACAGGGAATTACAGCCTGCTGTGTTTTTCTGCAGGTTTAGGGTTTCGCACCTAAACTGCAAGGGAAAATCGGGGGAGCCTCGTGAGAGCCTTGGGATGCGTGTACAGGCTTTTGGGCTCCCGGCAGTGAAAAACAGAGAATTACAGCCCGCTGAATTTCTGTGACAGCTCACCAGAAAGCTTCCAGATATCGAGGGAATCCGTCCTAGACAGGTGTTTTTGACCTACAGGGGTTTTTGCGCCGTTATGCTGTCGAAATCTGGTCGAAAACTTGCGTTTTCAGCCCTCGCCAAGTTTGGACAGCTTTGTGAAAGCTTGTGCTAAGTGGTCGGATCGTCTACCTTAATTTGAATAAAGAAATACCGAAAGGGGCGCCAGTCTTTGGGGCCTACAGGGTGTCGGTCTCGTGTGCGTAGTGACATTCTAGTCGCTGGACGCAACTATGTTCTCTTCCCTTCTCAGTGCTCTGTGTAAAGTTAACAGGTAATTGAAATAGTACCGCCCTCTACGTTGTACGGGCCGGTTATATCCATTGCTTGTTCAGAGAGGGTTTTGGACCACTCTCAAGGGTCATGGGATACGAGGATCAGAGATGCCTGGGTTTGTTCTTGCTCGAGTTGGGCAGACACAGAGATAGCCTGATGAGTGGCGAGGCTAGCCAGTCTCAAAGACGGATCACAGACTTCTTCAGAGCAGACACGGGACAGCCGCAAGAGCCACTCCCACAGCAGAGCTCCCCCTCGTCTCACACCAGAGGCACACTGATCGACCGAGCGACTGAACTGGGGAAATCCAGGCGCCCACAACTGCGGAGGACTACACAGCATCAATGGAGGCTACGTCAGAAGATTCGGAGCACTCTAGCCAGGCATACACGACGCCCGGTGAGACTACTAACCATGGAGGAGATTGATGAGATCCGCCAACGACTGATGCTAGATCTCTTGTGATTCAGCTATCCCAGCAAGCCGCCCATTTTTGCTTAGTTCACATCGACCAGTCTAGGATCCCATAGTATATATCTTTGTTTTGTACTGTTGTTATTTTGTTACTCTGACTTTGTATCAGATCCACCACCTTGTAACTTTCTGATCTCATAGGTCACTATGGCCTTTTGAAGACGTTAATATAACATTTCATTTCATTTCTCTCTCTCTCTCTCTCTCTCTCTCTCTCTCTCTCTCTCTCTCTCTCTCTCTACCGTGCTGCCCTCCGCCCGCCTCCCACCCCCTGTCGCGTTGCCCTCCCCCGCCCTCCCACCCCCTCTGTCGCGCTGCCCTCCCCTGCCTCCTCCCCCTCTGTCGCGCTCCCCTACCCCGCCCCTCCCACCCCCTGCTGCACTCACACTCCCCCGCCTCCCTCTCTCTCTGTCAAGCTCCCCCAATCCCTCGCCTCCCTCCCTTTCTCTATCAGGTCGAAGAAAATCTTGAGGGACGGCTAATAAATTTCAGAATTTTGGAAAAACTCAAAATTTTAGAATCAGCTGCAGAAATCGCTAGAAAGTTGAGAATTTCAGCTCAGCTGCAGAAATTTCAGAGTTCAGGTGCAGAAATTTCCGTTCAAAAATTCCAGTAAGTGCAGAGATTGTGGATAGGTGTGGAATGCACATGTATGGATGATGTGGAGATTGTAAACAAATGTGGAATGACCATCTATGCATAATGTGGAACCACATTTACATAGTGCGCATTTCCCTCTCCCTCTGGCTATCAAGACACACATCGAGCCCTTGAATTTATACAGCAATTTGACATCGCTTTATCGAGAGGTGGTTTCTCGGAACGCTCCAAGGTACGAAGGGCGGCATCTTACTTAAAAGGAAACGCACAGACATGGTAGTCTACTCTGTTGTTGCACAAAGAAGCACCTAAGAAGTGGATAAAATTCAAGAGAATTTTCAATTATGCAAGGTTAATGGAAGAATATGAAGAAGATGTCTTCAGGGATTGGCATCATCAAAGATGAAGAAAGAAGACACTTTGGATGACTACAACTAGAGGTTTTGAAAAATGAACAAGAGGAGGGGAGCAGTCTGCTGCTCGGGGGACAAGTCTAAGCCAATCTTTCAACCCAAATATCGAACTGGAGTCCCTAGGAAGATCCACCTGAAGCCCTCCCCTCGCGACCAATCAAGCGTAGGAGCACTGCCAACCTAGAAAGCCATTGTCTTCCTCCAGTTGATCCGTGCGCCCGATGCACAACAAAACACCTCTAGAGCTTGCTCACACCTATGTAGATTGGCCTTTTGGCCCTACAAGTACAAGGCTCAGTTCTCGGTGTCCAGTCACTCGTCTCCCCTAATCGGGAGCTCTAGGCCTCGCAAGCCAACCTGCTGTGAGGCGAGAAATCTGTTCAATGCCTTAGCATAGAACAGAAAGAGGAAGGGGGCTAAAGGGCAGCCCTCTCTAACCGACCGCGTGAACATGAAGCGCTCCCCTCATCCTCCTGCCAAGAGGACCTGATTATGTGCATGCCTGTAGATAGCTGACACACCTCTGACCCAAGCATCTAAGAAGCCCATCCTGCGTAGGGTGCCCTCCAAGAAGTCCCAATCCACTCTTGTTGTAAGCCTTCTCAAAATCGAGAAAAAGAATCACCAGATCCTCACCGCGGAGACGCGCGAGGATAGACGCCTTCCAAAAAGTAAAGATGTTGTCAAGGATACTACGCTCCTTAACAAAGCGTGTCTGAGTCCCATGTATAATGCTCTCAAGTAGTGGTTGAATCCTCACACTCAGAGCCTTTGCCAAAATTTTGTAGGCTGAGTTGAGAATGGTGATGGGCTAGCCACTGCAAAATCTCATCCAAGGAGCCTCCCCTCCTTGGGAATATGGTAAATCAAGCCCTCACTCATGCTGACAGGCATCTCTCCATTATAGAAGATGTACTGAAAAGCGCTGCAAAGATATGAACCAAGCAAGTCCCAATACTCCAAGAAGAAAATGGGGATCAAACCATCCTCCCCTGGACAACTACCACGGGGGAGAACTCTGAGGGCCTCATGGAGCTCCTCTAGCTAGAGGGGAGGCTCTAGTCTCTGATGCATCTCCTCAGTAACTAGGCAAGGCATCTGTGCCCAAACCTGCTCTCTGCATGCATCCTAATGCTTTGACTGAGGCTCAACTGACAACAACTCTCGGTAAAAGTCAATAGCAACTGCACGCATGTCCTTGGGCTCTGAAGCACCTGACCCGTCGGGTCTCCTCAACTGGTTGACACTGGTGTGCGCATGACGGGGACCCACCGTTGCAAAGAACTCCCCAGTAATTCTGTCACCATCTGGGTCCACTGAGATGCCAAACGATGCAAGGCAAACTCGTGACGTCTCTCCTCAATGCTAGCAAGCTCCTGTCGAGCCTGCTGTAACTGCTCCACCAACCAAGGATTGTCTAGATGGTGCTCCTGCACCCTCTATAAGGAAACCACGGCCCGACGGAGACACTTCTCCTCCTCCCTAGCTGCAGCCAAGCAAGCTGCAGACTCCATCCAGTCTTTTTGTTTATTCGATCTTCTTGAAAGAGCTGAATGATGTTCTTGTCTGCAAGCTCAGGCTGACTGTCCTTGAAGGCTTACCAAGAGAGTTACCTCATGCACGTCCAAAAGATCATACGATCGATTTGATTCCAAGCAATACACCACCAAACCGGCCACCCTACCGAGTTCTCCGAGCCCTTGAATTTGTACAATAGTTTGACGTCACCTTCTCTGGAGGATGGTTCACAGAACACTCCAAGATGCAAAGGGCGGCATCTTACTTGCAAGGAATTGCTCATATATGGTGGTCTAATCTGTTGTTACGTAGAGAAGCACCTCTGGCGTGGTTAAAACTCAACAAAATTTTCACGTCAACTTGGATATCATATGGGCCCAAGAAAATTGTGCAGGATGCTGACGTGGCAACGTTGTACGGACAGCCCGCGTTTGCCACTGAATGTTGACGTGGCACCGTACGGATTTGCGTGATTTGCGTTGGCTGCCTTGAGCGCTAGCTTTTGAGCCTAGGATGCTTTTAGAACTTGAAGCTTTTCAAGTACTGCTTTTGGGGCTCTGCTTTTGGACATCCCTTGTATTGTTTATAAGAGCCCTTGGAGCCTCACTCTACACAGCATCTGGACATAGAGTTTGAGAGTAGAGGTCCCTCGAGAGTTGTACTTTTCAATGATTAATGATAAAGAAATACCGAAAAGAAAGCCAGTCTTTGGGACCAATACTTCTAGGCGTGGAACTCCGTCGAGCCGTGTCAAATATCTCTCTCTCTCTCTCTCTCTCTCTCTCTCTCTCTCTCTCTCTCTCTCTCTCTCTAGCTCTGCCGCCTGCTCTCATTTCTCTGTTCTGCCGCTAACCCCCCTGGGCGAGGGCTGCCCTGTGGGGGGCGTTAATCAATAGCTATGCCCTCCTCTAGTAGATCTGCATGCTTTCGATCCTGTCAAGCAGCGCCCACACTCGGATGAATTGCCGCCTACGCTCCAGTTCCAGCTGAACATCACGCTTCCCACGCGGTTGCATACCACACTCCCCACATGCTCCTCGCGCTCAAGCTCTGCTGCTTGCACTTCAATGCGTTTGACGACTGGCTTGACAGCAACATTAAATGAAGCATGTATTAAAGAAGCTTTCATTAAGCCCATGAGAGAGAGAGAGAGAGAGGGTCACACTGGAAAAAAAAATTCAACCAACAAAGTAAAGGTGATGGGAACCAAGGCAAAGACAGCACTCCCAAAGACGCCTACGAGAACACGGCCAAGTTTCACCACCGTCGTAGGGGCCCCGAGCAAGGCTGACCGCATCGGACAACTCCAGGAGGCTTTGGACCGAGTCATGGAAGAAAATCGTGACCTCAAGGCTCGTCTTAGCAAACTTGAGGAAAGATTCGACTCCATGGTAGATCTCACTACCGACAAGCTAAAGCAAGTTGAAGCACAGATCACCCAAGCCCACTCGGCCACACACGAAGATGCGAGGACATTGAGCCTTCTACATAATCCATGACGCAATGCAGAAAATGATTGTAAATACTGTATCCCGCAGATATAGATCAAATTGATGCACGCTAGGAGAGTGCCTTATCTATAACCCACCAGACCAGATCTTTAGAAGAACACTTAAACAGAGAGAGTGAGCTGGGAAGACAGAATAGCCATGCAACCGCGTGCCCCCCAGAAAACCCGTCATGAAGGCGAACTCAAATAAGCAAACAACACATTGTTGTTGTGCACATGCATATCCAAAAGCAATAGTACATTGCTGACATGTCAAGTCATGGCCAGTAGTGCAGCCCAAGTGCCATCAAGGAGTGCTACACAAGCAAGCGTCCACATGAAATCAGATATCCAATAGCTGACTCTAAGGTTCCACATGCATGACCAAAACTGCAACTGAAAAGCAAGAGAGATCGGTTGCTCACACCAGTGCCCTGACTAGCGCGGAAGGTGAGGAATGTACTGCTCCCTCAGACCCAAAGTAAACAGTGTACTTAGAAAAAAAAACCGGTTCCCCATTAGTCTGCTCAGAAGACCACTACCACTCACCAGGATCCCAGACCAACTCCGCCAACGCCTCTCTCAGAAAACCAGATCAACACAAGAGAGCTTGCCAATGGAACCCTCTACTCGAATAGGGTGCGAATGAGCATCCAAACACTGATCAAGAGATAACACACCCCGAAAGAGAAAGACCATCCATAGATGATGTCCGGGAGACCGAGTCTGGCAATGTCAAAAACAAGAGTCCAATGACAAGCACAATGCTCGCTCTCTCTCTCTCTCTCTCTCTCTCTCTCTCCCCAAAAAAAAAACCTGATAAAGGATATTGAACACTGAAGACCACAGAGACTCCACTGGAAGAGGAGATGAGAGCAAGGTTGTGCTCGAAAAAGGAAGCCTGCTTGGGGCTACAGAAGGCATAGTTGTTGAAGGCGAGTGAGGCATCGGGAGTATTGCCGACGGATAACGTGAGACTCGAGGGAGGGCCTGCACTATCACGATAGCCAGGCACGGGCCTTCTGAATGCAGACGCCATGGCAAGATCTGATCAATTCAGCAGCTTCCCCGTCAGCTGGTTTGCTGTTGCGGACGATCCAGCGCGCATTGCAAGTCACGCTTAAATACTACTAGTACTCATACGCCATGTGTGCTTCCTTACTTGCGAGAGAGGGAGGAGGTTCAAGTCACACGCTTGAATACTACTACTACTCATATGCCATGTTTGCTTCCTTACTTGAGAGAGAGAGTAGTAGTATTCAAGTCACGCTTGAATCTGCTACTCATATGCCATGTGTGCTTCCTTACTTGAGAGAGGGAGAAGAAGAAGAAGAAATTTTAACTCGCATTGCAAGTCATGCTTGAATACTTCTAGTACTCAGATGACATGTGTGCTTCCTTGAGAGAGAGAGAGAGAGAGAGAGATTTTGGGATGTTGATGTGTCATTTGCTTGCTTATTACAAAAGAATCCTCTTGACCTGGGCATAACATCAAGAATTTCAACTCTAAATTGTGTCATCAAAGGGCTAGTGAGGATAGAAGCATTTCACATAGTCGCAGCAAACATTTGACGAAAACGATTGGAGCCTCCAAATAAGGAGAGCCTTTCACTCTCTAAATTAGAGTGCTTCATTAGCTGCATTTGCATTTATTTGAAGTTGAGCCAAATTAACTACATATGTATCTAGAAACTAGAGTAAGTAAAAAAGTATATCCATATTTGTCTTAGCTTTCAAAAAGAATTGACATTTGCAAAATGTCCTTACTACCTTAAGGTTGTAAATGTCTTTGAAAAGAAAAGAACGTCTAATTTTTCTTGCATGGTGGAGTTTGGACAATGCTCCCCAAATTTTGATAATATGTGGGAATGCACCATTCCACAACATCATAAAATTTTTAGCCCATTTATTCATTGCGTAGTCATTTCCAAGAATAGTTTTTCAAGCTTCCTACTCACCCTCCACTTGTCACTTGCTAATCATTGTGGCCAACGTAATGTTGTTACCTAAATCTTATGTTCTATGATATGCCAGATATCTATTGAAAGCTTGATGCATGTAAATCAACCTCCCCTCATGTACTACACCAACATGATCAAAAGTAAAACACAAGCTAGTTAGAGGTGTTGTCTCAATAAGGTACTACAAAGTTAACCACACAATTGCGCTCAAAGAACCCAAAAGAACTCAAAATCAAGGTAGTTGCTAAGGGCCTTGCATAGTGACCAAACTTTGGTTCTTTTGATGTCACTCTTGACGAAGCCAATACTCTAACCCTTTTGTGGTGGTGAAACAAAATAGACTTAAAAATGAAAATACACCTCTTGCAAGCAATCACAAACTTCTAGATGATTCGATGCATTCATTTTAAGATGAAGAAAGAAATGAAATTGCTCATTCAATTTTTGGATGAAGACCTTAGAACCTTTGTGCGACTCACGAGGATAAAGCCCTTCGGGTGGTTGAGTGAGTTAGCTTAAAACAAGAGCTCAATGTGAAGTTGGAAGTAAGTCCAAGTGTATGCCCACACATTTAGAACCTATTCTTGACAACACACATCACAAATAAGCATTTTAATTGCCTTCATCCATGAGGAGGTGCCAAGTTTTAACTTATCTTCTCTACAACTCACAACTCAAACACACACTCTGATTGACCTTAAGTATGAGAAGGTGTGAAGTTTCAACCTGTCTTTGCAAACATTGTTGACAATTAATGAAACAAATAAAAATCATCAAAGAATCCATCAGCATCCTCATAATCCTCTTTATCTTCCATATTGTCCTCTTCATGAGAAGGTGCAAAGTTTTTACATGTCTTTACAAACATTGTTGACACCTAATGAAACAAAAATTTAAAAAATCATCAAATAAGCCATCAGCATCTTCATAATCCTCTTTATCTTCCATATCGTCCTCTTCAGTTTTGAAACTCCTAGATAATTCATTCTTGCATATCAACTACAATATGGATGAAAAATTGGCCACTTGATAACCCTTTGGCACCAAAACCATGCAAATAAGGCAGAAGTGCATTTGATCAGTCTACATCCTACAATGAATTCCTACAAGGATCTCCTTGATAGCAACTTCTCTTGAGAATGACTAAATTGAAGAAGGGCTGCACTCATATGCAAAAATGCTACACCAAAATGTAAATCTCAATTAATTTTCCTTTCAAGGATGTAGCACACACACTCCAAGTTGTAATCATTACAGGAAATAAATCTGATGCTAATCCCTAAAGTGATCCAGAATCACAAGCTAATCTTGGCAATCAAGGGTTACTTATTTTCATTAGGATCACCCACCATGCTTAAAGGGCAATCACAAAAGCTACTTTTTTGGATTTGATAATTTGTTGAATCTTTTTTCTATGAGAGAGATGTCACCGTGTATATGATAATGATGTGTGTGAAGACACTTAGGTTTATCGGGGCACCCTTTTCCCTCACTAAGAGGTTTTTTCCCTCGTGCTTTGTATGTGTGCCCGTACTCTAGGACTATCTTATCTTTTAATTGCACACCAAGTAATATATTATCACTTATGTGTCTTGAGCTTCCTCTCCATCTTCAAGTTGTGTGTGCATTTTTGCAACCCTAACTCCAACAATTGGTGTCAGAGTAGGTTGCATGTTCTAGAGCATAGTCTCTAGTGTCACCAACACCTTTTTGCTCACTTTTCCCAATTTGGGGTGAGCATTATCTAGTGAATATATACTTTGGAAAAACTCCTAGAGCTTACTGTGCTCAAAATTTCGATTCGAACTCGTTTTGACACCCATTTCCACTACTACAAGTATCACACATGCAATTTCATCCTTTTGTGCAAATTTTTGCATAACAGATCTTTGATAGTCTACTATGGTTTGTGTTACGTAGTTTGGGAATTTTCTACATCAAGTTTAGTCTTTCACTATGGCTGAGAGCAAAGATGTTTTCAACATGTCATTGCTTATGACATGTAATGGAAATGGCCTTTGAACTTTGACAATAGCGGAACTAAGAGAATTAAGGTGAGCATTTTTGTGAGATCACTTTGAGAACATAGAGGATGAACTTAATTGATGGTAGCAACATAAACATAGTACTTAATTAACTTGGCATGAACAATACTTTTGCAAGAGAGAGAGAGTATTAGAGAACATGACAATAGTTGAGGACCGGATTTACTTGGAGCCGGTCCCCCCTCCAAAAGGCGTTTGTATTATAGATTTTCCCATCAAGAGAGACTTTGTTACAATACAATCTTTGTGTTCTTTGTGACCTTGGTGATGCTCTTGCACTTTGCGCTCCACACAATGAGAGAATGTGTGGGGGGGGGGGGGAGAGTTTACCCCCCTCTCATGCTTGGTCCACACCTCTCTCTCTCTCTCTCTCTCTCTCTCTCTCTCTCTCTCTCTCTCTCTCTCTAGTATAATTTAATTATTTCATTTAGACATGTGTTCTCTTTTTCCTCTTTGAGAGAAAGAACTTAACTATTTAATTTTATGTATCTAAATTCTCATTGGACCCCTTTAAAACGTATCTAATAGCATTCAAGCACATCATGAGAGCCACATGTGGAGGATCATTTGAACATGTGTCTTTTATGCTTATTAATTCATTTGGTTGAATTGAATACTTCAAGAACTTAGTCAATCAAGCAAGCATATGTCTTTTATTCTTCTTAAGTCACTTGTTTTGAATTGAATACTTCAAGCCTTAGTCAATCAAACATGGAAACTTTTATGTCTCTTGAGAATTTATCTTTGAATTCAACATTTCAAAAACCTTAGTCATTTAAGCATAAAAATCACCTCAAGCTTTGGGCAAGGTTTCCACAACCACTTTAAGCATCTTAGCACCTCATGCTTGGGTAGGATTCCCACCTCGAGGTTAGCCCTAGCTTGCGTAAGGTCAAAGGACTTTTTAACATTAACTTTTGGAAGTCTTTAATGAAGGTAATCCTAAGATCTGTTAAGCTCCATTAGATGCATGTTGCTCTTTGATAGACTACCTTCATTTGGACACCTTTTGAAATGTAACCATCTCTCCTCTTGGTCCCTTGCTGAGGTAAATCTAGAAGCACTTATTGCACATTGCTCTTTGGTAGACCGTCTCCTTCTTGACCCCTATTGAGATGCAACCATTTCTCCTTTTGCTCCCCTGTTGAGACAGGTCTAGAAGCACATATATATATCCTAACTCTTGTTCCCCTTTTATCTTCCCATATTAGTGATCAGTTTAATATGAGAAAATCATTTGGTAAAGTTAGATATTATATTTTTTGACATGACAAATTAGATGGAGATAACTATCCGTTGTGGGCTTACATGATGTAGTGTGTAATCATTTCCAAGAGTGTATGGAGCACTGCTAAAGGTTATGATGTACGGCCACGTTCTATGGATACAAGTTCTATAGAGGATGTTGTAGGTTCTAGCATTTTTTCTCATACTGCTAGTGCAATTTTACTTACATCTATAAAGGCTCATTGGGATAGTAGAGATGTGCAAGAGTATGCATTGATTTCTCTATTATTCAAGTGCACCATTACTCCTCACATTCGCTCAGCTAAAACAACAAAATTTGCTTCGGACATTCTTGGTAGCTTGTCTGCACGATGTAATGAGACAAAATATCATTTATGTGCAAATAGTTAGAATCAAAGTTAGTTCCTTCACACTTTTTAATGTACTTTTTGGAATCAAGAAGACGCTATTATCTATTTCTACATCATCAGGACTTGGTCTTGTTTTAAATATTGTGGATGACAAATGCATTGGTCACGATCTTAGTTTAGGTGATACTATTGTGGATGACAAATGTACCCGTCACAATCTTAGTTTAGGTGATACTATTGTGGTATCAGGTGCCTTGTCTTATGGGTTATAGAAGCTCAATCTCATGACAAGTGTGTGGAAGACTTTGCAAATCGAGTTATAGATTTTAAAGCTATTTTAGATGCTAAACTGTTGCATGCATGTTTTGGGCATTTGAATTTTTCTAGTTTGATGCGTTTGCCGAAACTTGATATGGTTGTCTCATTGCCCCCTTTGAAAGCCCCACCAAAGAATGTTTTTGAAGGGTGTATTTTGGGACAATTCTACGTTCTAGGTGTCCAAAAGATGGTTCAATGCGGACTACTCTCAAGTTACAACTTTTTCACAGTGATGTTTGTGGCCAGATGCACACTCCTTCTTTTGGCAATCTTTTGTACTTTGTGGAATTTCATTGATGATTACTTATGAGATGCATGTGTATATCCACTTAAGGGTAAGTCTAAAGGTTTTATGTGCTTCAAAAAAAAAATGGTCCCTAAAAATGTATGTAGTTGTATTGCGGGCACCCTCACTTGTGATTGAGGGGAGAGTATATGTCAAAAGAATTTGATGCATTTATGGTTGGGCATGGGATAAAACACCAATGTAAAGTGCCTTATACACCTCAACAAAACGGTGTTACTAGGAGGAAAAATAAGTCACTTATAGAGATCGCACACTGTATGGTCAAAATCCAAGCTTTTCCACATTTGTTCATGCTAGAGGTTGTCATGTGTGCTACATACATACTTAGCACATGTCCCACTAAAGCTTTGCAGTCTACAACTCTATATGATACATGGCATGATAAGGATCCATAGTGGTTAGAGCAAGGGTTATATCATCCGCAATCCAAATGTATCTTGAGATGTGTTTTTTTTTGTTAAAGGTTCAATTCAACCCTTGTTGTCATGTAATAAAGAGGTAGGTCTAAGATCTAGGACATTTTTGATACCTTGTTGCCTCTTTTCAATGGTGGGAATACAAATATGTCCAAATGAGGCAAACATTTAGCCTATGTAGGTTCAAGTGATGTCATAAATCAACCTCTTTCTGATGTAGATGTAAATGATGCACTTGATAGGGTTGAAAATGAGGAAGCTAAAGGTATGCCCAAATGGTGGGTGCATTCTTTGTGTGGCAATAAATTGGATGCACCTTTGTCTAGTCGTCCTCGTTTGGGTTCTCACATTATGCTTCTTGTGCATCAGATTGTTATGCTTTGGTTGTGTCAAGTATGTGTGACAAGAGGAACCTCTTACATTTGATAGAGCACAAAATTTATAAAATTGGATGGCTATTATGCAAAATGAATATGATGCACTTGTGAAGAACAATACTTGGTCTTTATGTGACTTTCCTCTTTTGAAGAAGGCCACAAGTACAAAGTGGGTTTATAAATTAAAATGTAAGCCAAATTGTAATATTGATTGCTACAAAGCAAGGCTTGTTGCAAAAGGCTATGCTCATCAAAAGGACTTGATTATGAATAAATTTTGCTCCCATTTGTAGTTTGACTATTGTTCATTTCATTTGTGCATTGGAAGCTTATTTTGGATAGGATGTACGTCAGTCAAACATTAAAACTGCTTTCCCGAATGGTGACTTGTATGAGAAAGTCTATGTAATGCACCCTTGTGGTTTTATCAAGGACAAGAAGAAAGTGTGCATATATAGTAAAGCAATGTATGGTTCAAAGAAATCTTCTCATGCTTGGTATAAAGAAGCATAATTTTGGATGATTTTGTAATGGACATTGATATTTTGTTATTTACTATAGTTGATATGTGGAAAAAGCTCATTTACCCTTGGGCTATGTGAAAAAACATTATGTTTATGTATATTTTATCATTCAAGTGGATACCTCTTGTTGTAGGAGGCAACCCCTCGAGAAAGCATGTATAAAAGATGATAATAAATTTAACATAATTAAGAGGGAAACGCAATGACCCATCTAGCACACTTGGTGATCTTTGAGGGGAAAAAAACGAAGTACAAATACTAGAAGAAAAAGGCAGAGAAGATTATAAGGAGTGAGGAAAAAGGAGGAGAAGGAGAAGGATAGGATTATAAACAGAAGAAAAGCTAAATGAAGTAGAAGAAGAAATCCTAATGTAGTTGGAATAATCCCAAGACCTCGTGCCTCCGAATGAGCTAGAATAGAAAGCCATTTTCTCTCCTTGTCCATGTGACATAGCCCCAAGATAATAATAATAATAATAATAAATAATAACAACAACATTTGATGGCGTTGTTGATTGGGGAGGTTGTATGTCGACGGTAGGGGTAGGCGTGCGGCGCTACTCATCTACATGCACACGAGCTCATCACAATGTAGAGCTGCTCATCAACGTGTGCTCATAATGTCGCACCTACGACAATCCAACAAGCGGCAATGATCTGTGGCAATGGTCGTCTCTGACAAGGATCGATAATAGCGGCCTGCCATTCAGCCAACTTTCCCTTTCTTCTCTCTCTCTCTCTCTCTCTCTCTCTCTCTCTCAAGCTACCATGCAAATATGAAGCTAGAACAACCACTCTCTGTCTCTCTCTCTATCTCTCTCTCTCTCTCTCCTCTGTGTGTGTGTGTGTGTGTGTGTGTGTGTGTGTGTGTGTGTGTGTGTGTGTGTGTGTTTGCGTGTGTGTGCATGCCAATGGCGCATTACAGTTACTTTCGCTCCTTTTTTCGGCCCACAAACACTTTTTAAAAAAACCCTGCAATATATGCATCAACAATGCCAGGCGATTGTTGATGGTTGTACTCCCTTGCCGACTTTTGTCGACTTTTTCCCTACGGTGATTCCCTCTGGACTTAGCAATCACCTCACAACATTCGGTGGAAAACCGCCAGCTCTCTTTCCATCTCACTCTCTCTCCCTAGTTATGTTTTGGCCACCATGCTACTTTTGTGAGGTTCACCATTGTGGTAACACACGACCACACAGTGTGGGCGGCACCTTTTTGATCTCACGCCACACACACACACACACACACACACACACAAGTAGCCATCGGCCTTTTTTTTGTAGTCCAACCAACTCTCTCTCTCTCTCTCTTTAATTCTCTCTCCACCTCTACTTCTACACTGCACTTTGCATGAAACCTATCTCCTCCTTTCCTTTCCACCTATCGTTGGCACGACCTCTGCATGGTGTCACACACAGCACACCCTCGTGAAGAGTAGCACTAGTTCTTTCTTTCTCTTTTTCAATATGCCATCCATTCTCTCTCTCTCTCTCTCTCTCTCTCTCTCTCTCTCTCTCTCTCTCTCTCTCTCTCTCTCTCTCTCTCTCTCTCTCCCCCCCCCCCCCCCCCCCCCCCCCCTCTCTCTCTCACTTGTCTCTTATGCACTCTTCCTATGTCTGCAGTCAACAACATGTCACGGTAGGAGCACAACTACGAGCAAGTGGAGATGGATTGGTGGTAATGGCAATGGCATCACTCCTCATTGCGGTGGTGTGACAGCTGATAAGGGGAGACAAGCTGCTGGAAGGCAACCTCCTTGGCCTCACAGGGCCACAATCGGCTGTTCTTTATTGTCGTTCATGATAGGGTTCATTCCCACCACACATCACTTTCACTAGAGCTTGCTTCAGTGGCCCAAAGGATAGTCTTTTACAACTAGTTAATGTCCTTGGAAGTCACACACCACGTCAATTTTGGGCAATTACTAGGTTTTTCTATGGCACCCTACATCAAGGAGTAGCGGCATGTCTGCAAGCTCTACAAACTTCATCTCTTCACTTGAAAGCACAAGAAAAAGTTCAAACCTATACACAATAGCGAGATATGGAACTAATGCGCATATCAAGCTCCAAGTAGGGCATCCCCTCACACCTCACTCGAACTATTTCCAGCCTGTTTTGGAGGCTACAATCTGTAACATACTAGTAGACAAGCCATTGACACAGACACACGATGCAACCCTCAGCATCGGCAAGACCATGCTAGTGCACACCATCATTGACCTCCTCCTAGTACCCATGATTGGTGATCTCATTCAAAGATGGGCTAAATTCGATGAGGTTCACATGCAATTCGACACTCTTATCTCTCAGCTCATTAATGAATGAGAGCAACGCATACCAAGTTCCTCCAAAATCATTATGGATGTATTGGTTCAAAATCTAGAGAGAGACCATGCCAAGACTATCATCATGTCTGCTACTGTGTATCTTGCAAGCCCTATATTCGGAGAATCTGTGAGACCAAATGTTTCATCAAATTATCGGGCTTAACTGTCTTCTTTACCGGACTAAAGTGAACCTGTTTACTGAATCTGTCGATGATCGTCCAAATGCCATCATGCCCACTTTGAGTCTTGGGAAGATCCCTCTACGCTCCTGGCTGTAGCAGTAGAGGCCATGCAAAGCACCAAACTATACTATAATATGTGTTCTACATTCTATGAAGACTAGCTTTTCTCATAGGTTACTTTATATAATAAATTGTGCTCACCTATGTTTCTCTATCATCATAATCAACATCAACACGGACTATCAGTGTGATCAATTTTGTTTTATTCACATGCCAATATTAATTATGATACAACACATTGAAAATCTACAAGCCCTTTAAGCTCTAAGCTTTGATAGCTTGGCCAGTTTGCTCACAACGTTAATGACAATACTATTGTGAATATTATAGCCCTACGATAAGTAACTATAAATATCACACGTAATAACCTTAATAAAGAATCTTTATATAGGTGTCGCAAAATTATTGGTATAAATGTGCACCATATTTTCTTCTCTCTCTTTACTAACTAGGTTTTTAGATATTAGTCGTCATACTATTTTTCATGATCATTAGAGGAATCAACATACTTTCCCCTCAGAATGATGGTTATACACAGTGTGTTTATGGTCACGTAGGTGCATCAAAAGCACTTTTTGTTTCATATCACGTAGACGATAGGAACATTGTTTTGATTATATCTCCTAAACTAGTATGAATCAGTGCGAACCGTTAAAACTAGAGATTAAATGCATCACTTCAACACTTTTTTCCTGGATGTCATGTGAAAACTCTGCACATCAAAGAGTTATGGTCAAAATACAACTTGCTGCCCATTGCACAAATAATATTTTGGACCCCATACTCCTTGAGGAACCACCATATAGATTCATTGGATGAATGAACCCACTTAACCAAATCAAAACCTTGATTAAACTTGTTGATAAATGTATTTAGATCACTGATATCACTTTGTGAATGCGAGTTATTAATCGTTCCCTGTATGGGGTTACCTACACTTGAAGGGGCGCAACCAAGGGGGAGTACCATATAGCGTCGTGAGTTTGATGAGTGGTTTATATATGTTTAATGGTTTGTTTTAGTGAGTTGATTTCAAGTGTTTGATGTCCATAAATTGGGGGTATATGGTTAGTCAATCCGAACCGTACAAACAAATATGAATAAGATGGCTTTCTTTTTGAGTCACAGTTGTTTGCATAAGTCACATATGGGCAAAGTGATGAGATAAGGTGTTAGTCTATGTTATGAGGCTGATCTTGATGCATTGTCTTGAGGTTGAATGTTTTCATTTTCATGTTATGTACGACGCACGGTTAAGCATTGTCAGAATGGGATTTTAAGTCGGACTTCTTTTATGCATAAAAAGTTCATCTCTTAAGGGTGCATGTGTGTCGGCTCCTTGCACTGAGTATGATCAAACTCCAAGTGTGGGAGTTGGTTTAGTAAGGATTATGGTTTATGGTCAAGGGCTAAGATCCCTCATGGATTATGGTTATGATTTTGATTGTTGAAGCCGGTGTGTCTCTTGGATCTTTTTTTGGGATATGGTTGTGCTGCAGAAATGTTGCCGATATTTTTGCAGCCATGGTATGTGCTATAGTGGGTTTTGTAGGATGGATGTGCAACACCCAGTGTAGGGTGGAGTGCTCACCCGTGTGATGGGATTGAATTAAGGTTTATGATCTTGGATTGGTTTATGAAGTGGTTTTGATGGTTTATGGTGGACGTGTAAGGGTAGAGACCCTGTACAATGTGACTGCTTGGAAAAGATTGTTTGTGCATAGGGAAAATGCTATTGTGATTGGACTCGTGTTATGTTTCTCAAGGTAGTGTCACTACAAGATTAGGATCACCTACATCACTTAGCCTTAGATGAAAGGGTCAATGACTTGGGGCTTTGCTGGATCGAGGCTGTTGCCTGGAACTTCTTTTTTGTTAGGCTCGTCTACACGGTTAGTGCGTCGGGGGTTGAATGACCTAAACAGCTAATGCATTGGATATCTTGCCTTGGTTTTGTCTAAACACCCAATGCATCAAAGAGGCGTGGTGCCTATACTAGTTGGTGTTGATTCCCTACCACCTACTGGTATTTGGGATCCTTTCAGAGCTTGGGTTCATGGAGGGAGGGGAGGCGGCCTCAGCTTATGTCTGGCTCAGGTAAGTTGGAGGTGTTCTAGCTCGCTCCCTGCGAAGTGAAATTCTCTTTTTATGTAGTAGAGAGGAAGTGGATTATACCAGTGGACCGATCGATCCCTACACATGGTCCAGTGTGCTTTGCTAGTCATTTATATTTTTGGGTATACCCAAATTCTCTTTTTATGTAGTAGAGAGGAAGTGGATTATACCAGTGGACCGATCGATCCCTACACATGGTCCAGTGTGCTTTGTTAGTCATTTATATTTTTGGGTATACCCAGATTTTGTTATTGCATTAATTCATGGTTTCCTGTTTCATTTAGATGGGGCATTTAAAGATTCTTTGTTGTCATTCTCCTGTGTTCTATGCACTCTATTTCACCGTCCACTCTCTCTCTCTCTCTCTCTCTCTCTCTCTCTCTCTCTCTCTCTCTCTCTCTCTATTCTCGCAATGCGGTGTACACATATATTCACCCTCCACCTTGTTATTTTTCTTGAGTACCCTTTCATTCATATCACCCATTCAAAGGTAGCATTAGTTGCTAGGTTCCTCTAGATGTAGTCCGGCTCATGGCGTAACTCCATGGTAGGTTGGGCACTGAGAACTCCTCCCCTATGCAAACACTTCTGCAACATTGATGTATATCAAAATTGTATAAAAATGTAAATTGTATAATTTTTGCATAGACCCCTAGAGAGGGGTATCTCTCATGCCAGCTCTCATTACTCCTAGGGGGGCATTTTCCATATATACGGTAGTGATGCATGCAAAGCAAAGACAGTTAGGACAGTCGTGACACTTTCTTCCCTCACTAGGAGGTATTTCCCCCCGTGCTTTGTACATACACCCAGCACTCTAGGGCTATCTTATCTTGTATTTTCACACCAAGTAACATATTTTAAGTTGTGTTCCATAAGCTTCTTCTCCATATCCAAGCTCTATGTGCATTCTTGCAACCATAACTGCAACAAGAGAAATATTTCAAACCTAGTTCTTAATAAAAAAAAGGGAAAAGCCACTGCATTTTGTAAAACAATATTAGCTCAACCACGTGACTACAAGCTACTCAAAGAATTATCTACATTGTTGCATTTTCCATAAATGCACTGAGCTTTGTTGTGTCCTGTAGAGTTGCGTGACTTACTACCATGGGGCTTCCTCAATTGCAGCATTGCAAATGTAGCTTTCCTTGTTGTGAAACACAAGGAATTGTAACCTAGAAACATGGGACTTCAAGAGATCTTAAAATTGCAAAGTTTCTTGGTGGTGTTACTGTCACGAACTTTTCTAATATCGTTGGGAAACAAGAGCATGCTAAAAAGTGTCCGCTTTCCAAAATTCCATGTTGTATGTGGTTGGCATCAGCATGTGTATGGGATAGTTGGGCCTTATAATGAACAATTACTTTGTTGTTCCCTTTGATTATTTAGTGGCTACCTAATTGTGAGATATGTTTGTGTAGATTAGAATTCTAGAAATTGAAAAGAAGCAATAAAGCATCTAGTTTTAAGGATTTTGACGATATCAAAGATGCAGGCAAAGTATTGGCATGGATCGATCACTTAAATGATTACTTAAAACTAAATTTATAATTTAAACCTAAACCATAAATTGTACATAAATTAAAAATACAAACCACACTTTGATTGAGCTTTAAGGCATGCTCTAATGGTTGTGTTTGGATTGACATTATTATTATCACAATGATCCTTCCACCAACATTTGGCCGTCTATTTGAATTTGAATTTAGTAGCTCAATCCTCTTGAGAACCTTGCCTACATCTTTTCCTTCTCCACTAAAATTCTCAAGTCCAGATTTTCAAAGCATAGCATTGATTTCACAATCGATGATAGTCACTTGGGGTATAATTGACACATTAGCAGCCACTCCATTCCTCCTCCCAAGTGTGTACTCAACATTTGGTTGTCTATTTAAATTTGAATTTAGTAGCTCAATCCTATTGAAAACCTTGCCTACATCTTTGCCTTCTCCACTAAAATTCTCAAGTTCAGATTTTCAAAGCGTAGCATTGATGTCACAATCGATGATAGTCACTTGGGGTATAATTGACACATTATCAGCCACTCCATTCCTCCTCCCAAGTGTGTACTCAACCCAAACAACATATCTCTCATTGCAACAAATTCCACCATGCATGACCATGGGCTGATAAACTTTCGATTGGGCAGGCTTATGGAGATTAAGTATATTGGCAATGTCTAGAATCCTCTAAACTATCTACTAACTCAAACTACCAAGAGGTTTTATTCATAACCAAATGTTGCATTTAAAGAACGTTCAATGAAATTTATATGTTCATTATTTACTTGAACAAATTGATTCTTGTCCATCGCTAAAATTGTTCAATGTTGGTTTCTTCTTTTGGATGCACAAAGGAATATGTCCACATTGGTAGCACACATGATTTTTGGCTCAAGTTGCCAGGGCTTGTGAGTCAAGATCTTCATGTTATTTCTTTTATTCTTGAAGCAAATTTCACATTTAAATTGGTCACAAACTTCTTACTAACTCTAAATAGCCTCAATTCCTTCTTGTCCTTCCCTCCTATACCTTCATCATATTTGAGGCTAGCTTACTTAAGAAGGATTTGATCTTGTTAATGTGAACATCACTTGAGTCAACAAGCATATGGTTTTTTAACCAAGAGTAATATCAAAATTATGAGCATGTGCTCCAAATAGCTGATCAAACTCATCCCATCCCTCATGTGCAGGTAACATCAATATGATGTATATAGTGCATTAAAATCAACTAGATTGTAGTTTGTAACATAAGATTGTAAAATAGGGAACACGCATGCCAGCACTTTGGATCGTTGTTTTGAAAACTATTTTGTGAGTGAGACCAAGTTAATATGATCAATATTCTCACTAGTAGTGTTACAAGCTATCAAAGAACATGGTGAACCTCTGTGTACATGGAATGCATTTGTAAAACCATGTCAATCACCTTTTTACTTGGAAAATTAAATCAAATATACATAAGCAATGGGGTTTAGTCCAATAGGGTAAAAATGAAGATGTACAAGTCTATATTGATCAATTTTGGAATTGTTTGCTTCAGCTTTAGGCCATCAAGCATGTCACCAGGGGAAAATTGAAGCGTAAATACATCTTAGATCTAGCGCTTCACCCTGGTGTTGAGGTTGACATGTTTGAACCAGCAAAGTTATCCAAGGCTATTAATGTGGCAATAAATGGTAACAAGAAAATTGGAAGTCTACAACAAAATTTTGATCTCTCAGCTACTAAGAGAAACAACATGCTTACTTTTTCTTGTAACTTTGACAAGAATAGGAACCAAAGTTGTCCTTTATTCAAGAGATGCATATTTGACCATTTCTACATCTCGCCAATAGATCAACAACCACAACAACTCTAAGCATGCGAATTCCAATCCTCAACAAGTGCAATGTCCAAATCAAGTTTCCAATGGCTTTTAAAATGTAAAGTTGCTGGCCAATAAAATCATGGTAATTGCACAAACAACAACCATTTGGGCTTAAAAAAAATTGTACACTCAAATTGTTTGAAAAAGCTCCTCCAATTGACAAGAAAGTTGAAGTTGATGACGGTGAGGGGTATGATTCTAAGATTCTAGTTATGATGGTAACAAAAGCAATTCTCCAAGTACTTCTATCTCTCCTCATACTTTACTTAAAGTGAAGGATTTAGTCCAGAGCAAGGATGTCACAATTATGCTCAATGATGGTAGAAGTCATGATTTCATTGTCGCACAACAACTCACTTTACATCATGCTTCATCACAACATAAGGGTAAGATTGTATAATTGTAAGAACCAAAATTTCCATCGGTGATCTTGCACAAACATGCACATTATTGGTCATATATTTTCATTAACTCTTATACATAATAATAAACAAATTCGCATTCAAGTCATACTCGAGCCCCAAATATTCCCACTTATCTGTAACACACAAGCTAAGAAATCTTATCTAAAATCAAAATAGAATGTACCTTGTCTTTATCAATGAAGTGTTTGCCAAACCACAACCATCACATGATGATTCATACTAGGCCTTTCTTTCACAAATAAAGGATTGTTTTATGCACGATTTGCCTCTAGACTTGGGGTTTCAACTTCACAACCGAAAGGCAATAAGATAGATATCATTCTTGATAGTGAACCACCTTTTAGAGCACTTTATAGAGTAAATCCTATTGTACAAAGGAAAATACAGATTCAAGCTCAAGGTTACTAGATCGAGGACTCATAAAACCCTGTAGCTCAATGGATGAGCCTGAGTACTTCTTGTCCAGAAGAAGAATGGAGCTTACCTTATGTAAATTGACTATAGGGCTTTGAACAAGATAATTATCAAGAACAAATTCCTTATTCCTAGAATAGACGACCTACTAACATATTGAAAGAGGCTATAGTTTTCAATAAAATTGATCTTAAATTGGGATAGTATCAAGTCAAAATGATACAAGAAGATATCTACAAAGTTGTATTTAGGAAACAATCAAGGCACTATGGGTTTTTTGTTATGCAATTTGAGGTTACCCCAGTGCAATTACCAATTTCACATGTAGGATGAACAAAACATTATTAGTCATCAAGATTCTATGATTCTCTTCTTGGATGATATATTGGTGTTTTTAGTAAGTCGAACAAGAGCATAAAGAAAATTTAAAACATGTCTTTGACTAACTTAAACAAAAAAAAATTACTTGAGCCCAGGGAAGAGTTCTTCTTTTAGTCTGACATTGTGTACTTAGATTGTCTCAAAACAAGCCATTTATGTTGACCCAAAGAAAATCAAGCCATTTATGTTGACCCAAAGAAAATCAAATCAATTGGTTCATACCAAGACCTTAAAGTTTGCATGAAGTACATTCATTTCTAGGTCTTTGTAGTTACTAAAAGAAATTTTTTCCGCACTTGTCATAATTGACTCTCCTATCCAAGAAAAAAACTCTATATGTGTGGTCGAACTTACATGAAAACTCATTCATTGCATTCAAGAATGCTTTGACCAATGCACCGGCCCTAAAATTGCACGACTTTACTAAAGCATTATTTATGATTGTCATCACTGATGCGAGGGGCAAAGGTATCCGTGCAGTTCTTTTGCAAGGCAATCATTCACTTGCATTTAAAAGTAAAAAAATGTTAAATCTTTGAATCTATTTTTAGTACTACATATAACAAAGAATTAATCACAATTGTACAAGTATTAAAATTTGGAAAGGTTATTTACTGGGTAATCATTAAAAATGACCAAGGAAGTATTAAATACTTAACGTCCCAATCTCTACTTTATGATAAAATCATTCAATGGACTACTTTTATTCAAAGTTTTTAGCCTATCATTCAATACCAACGTGATAAAGAGAATGTTGTAGTCAATTCTTTTATTATAAGATCTCATATTAATCATCTATAAATTATTGAAGGTTGCTTCTATGCATGATATTTATGCACTATTAGGACATAGAGATGTAGCTAAGTAGAGACTAGAGTGGTTTATTTAATGGAGAGAGACAATTTCCACACACACGAGAGAGAGAGAGAGAGAGAGAGAGAGAGGGAGAGAGAGCACAAACGATATAGGTGTCTCACCCAATGTGGGTTACATCCATGGGAAAGCAGCCACTTAATGGCTTTGCACTTCAAACTCGAAGTAGGTTACAAAG
Source organism: Adiantum capillus-veneris (assembly GCF_014529385.1). Lineage (NCBI taxonomy): Eukaryota > Viridiplantae > Streptophyta > Polypodiopsida > Polypodiales > Pteridaceae > Adiantum > Adiantum capillus-veneris. The sequence goes on along the minus strand of NC_140943.1, from coordinate 111,714,386 downwards.
GGATTAGCAACCCTTTATGGAACTCCCGTCTTGCTTCACTCTAGCCACCTTCACAGTTCACCAACTCACACACCTTCACAATATACCACCACACTTCACCATTGCATTTTGTGTGTAGAAGAGGCCTCCTTTCATAGGCCAAAAGGGTTGCTCTCTCTCAAGAGAGACACCTGTGTGTGTAGCCGCTCTTGTGTAGACAAGTTCATCTTGAACTCTCCCATGCGCCCATGTGTGGCCGTCCTTAGGTAGACAAGTGCACCTGAAATTCTTCCATGCATCCATGTGTAGCCGTAGCCAAGTCCACCTAAAACTCTACCACCGGCCATTGACTAACGGCTACCGGCCAACCAGCATGCCATTTTTCGACCACTTTTTGACTGCTTTCCGGCCATAATATTTTGGCAAAACTGAATATTCCGACAAGATTTTTTGTTTTTTTGATGAGTGATTTTTCTCAAGCATGATGGCTTCTCCTCATAACGGGGACCTTACAAATGTGCGTTTTTTAGACTAAAAATTACAAAGGGTAAATCAGGCTTCATACCTAACAATCTCCCACTTGGAAACTGATCTCTGCACCAAAACTGTGATTGCTTTTTATCATGGTTTCTTATCCTTGAATGCCAATTAAAGATGAGCAAAATCTCAACTTCTCCTTGTTAACCCATTTTCAGGTATGAGGCTGAGTATTCTTAAAGTTTAGGCATCTCAAGTGAACTGCCCAATGTAATCCCATTATTTAGTTTGGCTTTTAGGTATTTATTTTACTTATTTGTCAAAGTCTTGGGTAGGGCAATTTACTTGGATTGCTATATAAGCAACCCCTTGCCTCCATTGTATACACATTCAGTTATTCATTGCCAAGGTTGATTGGTTTAGGAGACTCTCTCTCTCATTCTCTCTCTCTCTCTCTCTCTCTCTCTCTCTCTCTCTCTCTCTCTCTCTCTCTCTCTCTCTCTCTCTCTCTCTCTCTCTCTCTCTCTCTCTCTCTCTCTCTCTACACGCTTTCGCATCGTCAACTTTGACATGGTATAAGAGCATCTTGGTGGAGCTCCATGTCGCTTGAAGCCCTTGGTGGAGGAGCGATTCTAAACAGAGAGGAGATCTCTTCCCTTGTCGTCACCGATGTAACTCCTCCCCACTGCTGCTGTCCCATGCATTTTAAAACGTTGGCCTCCGGAGTCCCTCCCCGGCAGCGGCATCAAATCCCCTCCCTAGGCCCTTTGCAAAGTTTTGAAACGCTGGCTGCAAGGCCACTCATTGTCGCCCCCCCCCCCCCCCCCCGGCCGGTGGTGCCTTCTCTCTCTGCTCGCTATGTTTTGAAATGCTTACTGTGGAAAGCCCCACCCTGTCCCCTGCACTGCGTTTTGAAATGCGTGCTTCCTAGCCACCTTGATGTCATAACCCTCCCCTCCCCTGCGTTTTGAAACGCCAACAGGGAGACCCCTTGGCGGTGTTAGCTGAATTAACCCAGTGTTTTAAATTACTGTGGGCCAGCTAGAACGAGGTGGTAGTTGTCTGCCAAGGGCTGCAAGTATTGGGAGTCGACGGCCGAAACACACTTTGTGTGTCTTTGGGAAGAGGTGGTAGTTTGGAAGGAGGACTTGCAAAGGAAAGCGACTATGGAGCTTAGAGTTTAGAGTGTCTTGAGCGGTGTGGAGCCACTTGGAGCACAAGAGAGGGTGTTAAGAGTTTTGGCATTGCCTCAGTGGCCTGTGAAAGGCAGATTTAGGTGTGTCTTGGGAGCAAATTGACACCGCCTGGATGGAACTCTTAGCCCTTGCTATGCACAGTTTATTGTGGAGCTTTGGATTTGTTCGAGCCCTACCACAGGGCAAACGTGCGAAGTGGCTATCGGTGACAGAGTTTTGGATTTCAGAGATGGATAGCAGATTGTGCGGAGCCCATTGCGTGTGGAGTTCCCTTTGTGGTGGAGTTGAAGCTGCTTGGATCTTTGTTGCCTTGGTTTGTACGGCCATTTTTTGGAGTGCAAGAAGGTACCCGATTACTAGATCTTGCAACTTCAAAATGGCCTCCCCTTGCTCAAGCACCCATGACGACATCGACCAAAGACAACAAGTGGCTATGGATAACGGATCGTCAACTATCCATTTAGCGATTTGTGCAACGACACAGTTTCTCAAGGAACCCAACAATTTTTTTGGCTCAAGTTTGTGAAGTCAAAAGCAAATGGTGGAGTTCGCCAGAGGACAATGACAAAGGTCAGTTGAACAAGGATGGAACTACCAATACTCAGTTAGGTGCCGTGGTACCCAGGAGGTACGACCACAATTGTTATGATTGTGATATGATGCTTTGTTTGGCTTGAGAGTTTGAAGCCAAAGGAAAAAGCAGGAAGTCATAGAAAGACAAGGATAAAGGCAAGCTGGACAAAGATTACGGTAATAAAGATTTGACAAAGGAGATCGGCATGGCACACGTGGCGGTGCCACAGTGGCCTCGCCGTCAGATTTTTAGTCAAATGATAGGTGTCACCACTAGCTTCAGTCAGAGAGAGGCTTGTGAGTGGAAGAGAGGGGCAAGCAATGCTCCCGATAATTAATTTGGACCCTTGTGTTCGAGTTCAAGTTATTGGTGTTTGGACCCGCAGGTCGGAGTCCAATGCACATGCATCTGGCAAGGAACCAATCAAACGTTTAAAACACTATGGATGGGCTAGCCAATTCATTGTTGTTGGTCAGATTATGGACAGGATGTGTTCCAACAGTTCATTATCTTGGAGTTTTATATTTTGGATGTGATGTGTTCACAGTTCACGAATGGGGATTATTAGACGTAGTATGGTCTACAATTCAAAGTTTCTACAAAGGCAATCAATGCTCAAGATGGCATTACTTTCAGGTACAATGTTGAGGAGAGCAACATCGAGGTGTATCCAGTTGGTGGCCACTACTTGGGTGTCCATGATAGCTTCTTTATCGACTTGGTCTCACTATTGATGTCCACTATGAGCTGCAGAGAGCGTGTTAAAGTTTAGGCATCTCAAGTGAATTACCCAATATGATCCCATTATTTAGTTTGTCTTTTAGGTATGTATTTTACTTATTTGTCAAAGTCTTGGGTAGGGCAATTTACTAGGATTGCTATATAAGCAACCCCTTCCCTCCATTGTATACACATTCAGTTATTCATTGCCAAGGTTGGTTGGTTCAGGAGACTCTCTCTCTCTCTCTCTCTCTCTCTCTCTCTCTCTCTCTCTCTCTCTCTCTCTCTCGGTCTCTGCGCTTTTGTATTGTCGACTTTGACAAGTATAGGGCAGTCTTCACATCTACAATTGAGTGTGTATATCTCAGATGCCTATGGCTGATTTGGGTGTTGGACATGACATTTCCAACATCATCTACACTGATGTCAAAGCACAATGGCAGTTGCGAGGAACCCAGGTTTTCATGGTTGCACAAAGCACATTGAGGTGCATTATCACTATGTTAGGGACAGACTCTCAACAGGAGAGATCAACTTGGCTTATGTGCCAACACAGTACAACCTTGCAGATTTGTTCACAGAGGGATTGCGCCATGAGAATTTCAAATCTTTCTGCAAAGCTTTGGGCTTACTCCCCTTTGTGGATTGATCATGCACTCGGGGCATGACACTTCCCTATACACTATGTGCTAGCTCTTGTTCATTGTATCAGTCCCAGGGGGGATTTGTTACCATACGTATGTGTGGTAGTGATGTATGTGAACACAATTAGGACCGTCGAGGCATTTTTTCCCTCACTATGTTGTTTTTTCCCTCGTGCATCATATATACGCCCATAACTCTAGGGTTAAATTATCTTTCCATTGTGCACTAAGCAATACTACTCTCTGTTGTGTGCCTCAACTCCTTCATATTCTACAAGCTATGTGTGTTTCCTTGCAACCCTACTTCCAATATCTACCAAATAAATGGAATGACTACATGCATACTTTGTAATTTGCATATAATAACACCACCTCATTCACTTCCTACATCTCCATCTCATTCATCTAACGTTGTACCTATCGTTGATAATTTTTCTATTGATTTTCATGAGATTTATGCTAGTGTACAATCTGCCATAAAGCATTCATAGGGACAATACATTAAGCATGCTAATAAAAATAGGAAAGCACATGTTTTTAAGGAAGGAGATTATGTGCCATTAAGCATTCATACGGACAATACATTAAGCATGCTAATAAGAATAGGAAAGCACATGTTTTTAAGGAAGGAGATTATGTTAGGCTGCATATTGAAAGGTATCAAATCAAAAGTGTAAACATTAATGGTTTTGTCAAGCTTGCTCCTCATTTTTATGGTCCTTTTAAAATTTGAGTTTTCATTAATAGTATCTCTTATAGGCTAAATTTACCATCTCACTAGCACATTTATATTGGCTTTCACATGAACCTTGTGAGACCTTTTCAAGGACCCCTACCTTCTTGTCTAATCTATGAAGACCCACTAGCACTCCTAGATCAAGAAGAGAAACTTGTACCTGTATAGGATTTTGATCATGAGACGACCACTACATGCAGTGAGACAATCTATAATAAATACTAGTAAAATGGCGCCGCCTTTGGTGGCGGTATGTAACCTCTTACCCTCAGACCCATCGCTCTTAATAAATTTCATAAAAGGAGATCAAGAAAAGTTCTCTCTCTCTCTCTCTCTCTCTCTCTCTCTCTCTCTCTCGTCCCCCTCTTGCCATAGGTATAGAGTAATCCCACCTCGATAACTTTCAATTCACCTTTCTTATAAAGTTGATGGTGAAAAAGTGTAGATACATAGTGATACATACATTTATCTCTCATTTGACTCTATTTTCATCTATAGTATAGTCCAAGAAACCACATCTTAGCTTAGAAGTCTTGAATGCAATCTTCTCTTCATGCCTCCATCTCATTAAATGCGATGCAAGTAGTTGCATGCAAGATGCGACCATTGAATTTTTGCAAGATTTTCCAAAGACAACACGCAGACAATACCTCCAAGGACTCTTATCGCACATTCATGCCCAATACATCCATACGATATTGTATGAAGAGATTTATTGGACATGATAGCAAGGGCTAAGGAGGAGAGATAGATTAAATCTTGCAAAGTTGTAAGCAGGGAGAATCTTATAGCAAAATCTTTTGGTTTGATAGCAAAGGTGAAGGATAAGAAATTTACATCCATATGAACAATGCATGGCTTGAGAGGTGAGCCTTATCTTCGCCTCATCTTTGAGTGATCGCCTTATCCACATGATTGAGATACGGCAAAGCAACCGGTTTCACAGGATCTTGCAGAGGCAACAATGGCATGGAGCTACAGGATTTGAGGCTATTGGAAGGGTTGAGTTCAAAGGTAGGCATTCGACTATGGGGGGCAAAACTGCAAAGTGCAAGAGGTGCTTATATAGCATGGGGATAGGGCGAGGATAACCTTTGTTTACACAGAAGCATATCACTTGCATGTGGCCAGTAGAGTGGAGGACACCGCGAGGATCAATGGCTAGAAATTTCATAGATTCAGAGAGATTAACCCTTGCCTTCGCTAGAGAAGAATGGCCCCATCCCGCCCTGCCCTGTGCCTTGATAATAAGAGCTAGTAGCTATACACCTTTGAATTTCTTTGGACTATAGCCTTTCAAGATGCAACTTGTGACACTTGGCAAGACACACTTTGCCATTATACAACAGTATAGAAGTACATATAATGTCATGTGCCTTTGAGATGCAAGCATAGCGTCTCTCTCTCTCTCTCTCTCTCTCTCTCTCTCTCTCTCTCTCTCTCTCTCTCTCTCTCTCTCTCTCTCTCTCTCTCTCTCTCTCTCTCTCTCTCTCTCTCAAACTGCCTCGAGTAGTGTTAGGGAAAAACGATTTTTCCAAACATACAAAATTTATTTGCTTGAATTTTTCGAGAGGAAATTTTAGGAAATTTGGTTTATTTTTGGGATTTTTACACTATTTTTTCTCTCTTTTTGGGTGGAATTTATCCTTTTCACCTTGCCCTCAACCGACATATTTGAAATTGAAAACTCCAACCCATCACCACCATTCTTGAGGTGACATGCTCTCTCTCTCTCTCTCTCTCTCTCTCTCTCTCTCTCTCTCTCTCTCTCTCTCTCTCTCTCTCTCTCTCTCTCTCAAACTGCCTCGAGCAATGTTTGGCAGTAATCATTTTTCCAAACACACAAATTCCTTTCCTTGAATTTTCCAAAAGGAAATTTTAGGAAATTAAGTCAATTTTTCTCCTCTCCCCCTGCCCTCAACCGACATTTTTGAAATTTAAAAGGACACGATATTAAGCTGAGATAAAATCTAGGAAATTAGGTTTATTTTTCTCCTTTTCCCCTTACCCTCAATGGCATTTTTAAAATTGAAACCGGCACGATATTAAGCTGAAACAAATTTTAGGAAATTAGGTTTAGTTTTCTCCTTTTCCCCTTGCCCTTAAATGGCATTTGTGAAATTGAAAACGGCATGATATTTTTTCCAAGAGGAAATTTTAGGAAATTAGGTTAATTTTTCTCCTTTTCCCCTTGCCCTCAACCAACATTTTTGAAATTGAAACCGGCACGATAATAAGCTGGGATACATTTTTCCCATGGTCACGACTCTCTCTGTCTCTCTCTCTCTCTCTACAGACGAATGTAAAGTGCGCCTCTCTCTCTAGACTCTCTCTCTCTCTCTCCCCAGTGTACAGTAAAAATCATTTTTTGACACATACAAAATTCCTTTCCTTGAATTTGCGAAGAGGAAATTTTAGAAAATTAGGTTATTTTTCAGGCTTTTGCACTATTTTTCTCTATTTTGGGGCGGTTTTCCCCTTGCTCTCAACTGGCATTTTAGAAATTGAAAATGGCATAATATTAAGCTGAGACACATTTTTCCCGAATAACGTGTCTCTCTCTTAAACTGCCTCAACTCTCGAGCTATTGGGTCCCTTCAACAAACAAATGGCAGGCTGCAGTGCAAGTCTCTCTCTCTCTCTCTCTCTCTCTCTCTCTCTCTCTCTCTCTCTCTCTCTTTCTTCTCTCTCTCTCTCTCTCTCTCTCTCTCTCTCTCTCTCTCTCTCTCTCTCTCTCTCTCTCTCTCTCTCTCTCTCTCTCTCTCTCTCTCTCTCTCTCTCTCTCTCTCTCTCTCTCTCTTAAAATAAACTGCATGCATTGTGCTGCCCTCCATAGCCTAGTTTTCGTGCGCAAGAGTGTGCGCTCCTTGCCGCACTGTCGAAGCAAGGGACTTGCCGATACACCGTGTACGAGCCACAAATGGCTCCAAGCACACAAAAAGACTAATCTAGCAAGCTCAAAAGAGGGCAATGGTGTGTCACTCACCGCTCTATGCTCCTGCCGTGGAGGATTCCTCGCCGCGATGAAGAAGAAGCTGCAGTCGTGCCGCGCTCGATCAACCGCTTCGCCGCCGTCGTGCCTTCATAATGCTCGATCGCACACACACTCTCCCTCCCTCTCTCTCTCTCTCTCTCTCTCTCTCTCTCACATGCACACACACACGAGGAGGTGAAGAAGAAGAAGATGGAGATGGAGATGGAGCAAGAGCACTCTTCTATTGCACAAATGAGAGAATAAGTGAATTTTAGGTTTAGTTGGCTTTTATATGAGCTCACCCCATTCACACTTGGGCGCCCATGCTTAGCCAACTAATCCCTTGAATGTCCCAGTTAGAGTGCGCCTCTCATCGGCGATCACTCTTACCCTTTTCCTATTGGTCCGACAAGCCCGGTACCTGACTCTACCAAATACATAATACACGTCCGTCGTAGGTGATGGGGTGTCCGTGAGCCGTGAGGGTTAACATGCCCCCCTTCCTGATGTAGATTCCGTCCTCGGAAGCTATTGAGTTGAAGCTCATTCGTCGAGGTGGAAGAGCATGAGATGAATGTCCTTAGCCTTCTTCAGTCACCTCAAAATCAAACAACATTGGCACAGTAATTGCATTCTCATAAGTGATTAAAAAGCATATGCAGTTTTAGGTAGACAAATTGATTGGTAAAAGAATCTCAAACAATTTGTCAGCAATGAACATTAAATTGCAATGTAATCAAATGCATAAACAGATGTAAAGGTAAAAAATAAAACAAGTCTGGGGTCGCTAATTTGACGGTCGAAAGGCACTAGAGATCGAATATTAATACCATGGGTAAGCTTCTTAATTTTCTGTGGTCAATTAAGTTGTTTAATCACGAGAGCCAAGTATTCATGTTCAAGGGCTGACTAGAGGCTATATCTAGAAGACCTTGTAGTTAAGCTACCATAAAAGGAATTTCTCATGAAATCATCGCCTGACTGATTACTTTTTCTTTGACCCCCCAAAGTCTTTTCACAGTGATTCAATTTTGATGTGTGTGCTTATTTTGTATGCCTTGGGTTTTTTGCTTTTCAAGTAAAACCGCCCATACTGGGAACCTCTAGGGCTCTAGTACCATAGGCAATACATGTGAGTGAAGTACCAAATCAAGCTGAGATTTCTCTTCCAGCTTAAGATTTTACAGTGTGGCACTTTGATTTTTTGTTTGTTCATTTTTAGCATTTTAATTTTGTAACTTTGGGGGGTCATATAACACTGATACACTTCCCCAGGCTCATCACACTAGTAAACTCCCTTTATAATACTTAAGCTAAAGGTCAATAGGGTCAAGCCCACTAGAAAGCCCTAGTACATTTCACACAATGCTGCCTAAATCGGATTAAGAACCTAAGTAACCATTGATTATTAGGAAGGCATTCCCCATGGTATTAAGAGAAGATTTCTAACACCTAACTTGGTCAAACTAGCTTAGTCGGACTGCTTGATTTTTAAACCTAGACAAGTGATTATGACAAAAAATTACATTGAATTAAATGTTTGATACTAAGCAAATGCGGTGAATATTAGGCTACCAATCACAATTAAAGCTGACAATCATAGATGCAAAAAAGATAAGGGGCAATGCTAATAGACAAGAAACACCTGTTTGTGTCGATGGTCGCGCTTGATTTGAAGAGTGAGTCGAGATGAAGATTCCATGAAGGTCCAAATCCTACCAATAGCAACACGCTCCTGTACACACTAGGAAACAAAAGGAATACCTCCAAGAGGCACATTAGTGGGAAAAGGTACCAACACTTATTGAACACAACAAAAAACATAAAGAACCCTAACCTAATTAGTTGCACTCCCCTAGAGAGTCAAGGGAATAGGAAATTGTAGAGGTTGGGGGGAAACCCTAAGGCTAAACCCCTATCCTCATCGTCGAGATAAACAAAGTCATCATCCATGAGATTATATGTGCCATCCGTGTAGTCGTGTAAATTTTCTTCTTCATCATAGGTGCCCATGTTTACTAAGAAGGTCACTAGATGCCTATAGTCATCTTGGTCAAAAGGGTAGGCTTGTGCAATGGGAGAAACGCTCTCTACTAAGTATGGATCAGACGTGGTCAAGAGACGTATCAGCCATTCTAACTCCTCAAAATTCCTCTCACATGCTAGCGTACCTATCAAATCCCATTCACATGCAAGCACTGGAAAGACCATGTGAAATATTTGTGAAAAGTAACAAGGGTACCTCTCACCCAAGGCAGGAGTGGATGACTCTAGCGTACTAGCCATATCTGTACACGCAAATAGATGATGGTTAGAGTGAAAATATTACAAGGGTCGTGTTCTTGTGCATAATTTGTTTTTATGATTTGTGTTATGGCTTATGGCTCTTGCTCTTTTACTTTTTTATCTTGTTTTTGTGAGTATAAGGCTTTATATATACATTCCCTAAGATCGGAGATTAAGAGGTCAGGGAGAAAGGTTGAGAGGGAAGCAAGTGAATGATGGATGTCCACAAACACTCCCCCCTTCCTTGGGTAGATCATACCGTTTGAAATGATGTCGTCACCCTTTGAAACCAATTGTTCCAGTTGGTAATAGGTGAGGATTTTTGCCAGTAGTTTTCTATTACCCTAGGTGCCTCGTCAAGTTGCAAAGGTGGTAAGGTACTCTCCCAGGATCGAACTTGAAGTGGTTCATCAGGTGATTCTTGAACACTGGAAGGTGTGGATTCTTTTGTAGCTTCATGGAGGTCCATTACTATAGATGGAGGCTGTGTAGAAGCTTTTACCTCTATGGATGTATTACATGAGGAGCTAGAAGCTTCATGGAACTCCCCCCTTCCTGAGCTAGGTGGAATAAATTGGTTTTGCCTTGGAGCCCAAACTAGTTGTGGACTAGGTGTGTAGCATTCTGTGATCTTTCCCTTCCCACGGTCTGCCATTGGCTTTAGCGTTACACTGTTTGACTCATATGGGTTTGTTGTCGATAGGGAAGGACACATTTTGCGTTTAGGTACCCAAATTTGCTCATTTCCATCATAGTAGCCTTGGGCTTCTAATAGTCGTTTTGGAATCCATCGTGATTTGGTCTTGAATCTCCTAGAGCGCGCTCTTGGTTCTCCAGGGAAATTTTTCCTTGAAATGGATGGGAGGGTTGAGGTAGTTGTAAGTAAGGCCTTGGGGACCCATTGATATTTACTCTTAGGTCATGAAGGTTGAGTACTTGCAATATTACTGCTTGCTGCAACTACAAGTGTTGAAGTGCTAGGTTCATGGGTAGCCGGCAAAGACGAGTTAACCACCTTGGCTTGTGAATGTTGGCTATCCTTCAACTTTGCTAGAGTTTGCAACGTAGGTGACTTTGCTTGAATGATAGGGGTAAGAGTCGGTGGTCGCGTCGTGACACTACCAGTATCCCAATCAATGGATGGGAGGGTTGAGGTAGTTGGAAGTAAGGCCTTGGGGACCCATTGATATTTACTCTTAGGTCGTGAAGGTTGAGTACTTGCAATATTACTGCTTGCTGCAACTACAAGTGTTGAAATGCTAGGTTCATGGGTAGCCGGCAAAGACGAGTTAACCACCTTGGCTTGTGAATGTTGGCTATCCTTCAACTTTGCTAGAGTTTGCAACGTAGGTGACTTTGCTTGAATGATAGGGGTAAGAGTCGGTGGTCACGTCGTGACACTACCAGTATCCCAATCAATAGTGCATTTGGTTGCCAACATCCACGTGCGTCCCAGGTTTACGTTGCCTTCCATAGCTCCCGGGGGCATGACTAGAAGCCTCTGCATTATGCTTCCATTGTCATAGACAATAGGGGTCTGAAGGACTCCAAGAATAGCAGTTTTCTTTTTATTAATGCCCTTGACTTGCATCGTACTCGGGGATAGGGTCGGTTTCCCTAATTGACACCAAACTCCATAGGATAACAAATTGTGTTTAGCTCCCGTATCTAATAAGGCATTGTATAGTACTTTCCCATAGGGGCTATTTAGCTCAATTGGGTATCGTAGGGGTGGCTCAGATTCTAATGAGTCGTCATCTGTGTCCTCGAAAAATGCTTGCGTGATTCCCAGATTAGCCTCTCGTTGGCGTCTAAGACGTTGTTGTCGTTCTCGAGCCTCAACTCTTGCTTGGATTTTTTTAAGCTCTACTTGTTCCTTGGCAGCCTTCTTTTGATGGATGGCTTGCAACTCTTCCCGGCTTAGAGGATCATAATATCTTTTGAATTTACTCCCATTAAGGAATCCAATGGTTTCAACTCCATCTAGAGTCTCCACACGAATGGTACCTTGCGGGGTAATTTCACACACTCGATATGGTCCCTTACCAGCGTATTTCAATTTCTTCTTTTCATTACGTACCCCGTACATAAGAACTTTATCACCAACCTTGATGTCTTTATCCTTTAAATGGCCATCAAACCACTTCTTTCTCCTATCCTTTTCCACTAAAGCATTTCGCACAGCTAATTGCCTTTCTTCATCTAGCCTTTCTAGGATATATAATCGCTCCACTAAGGGGTTACCATCCCAACCTTCTTGAGAAGCTACTCGAAGACTAGGAATGACAAACTCCCATGGCATAACTGCTTCCTGGCCATACACCATCTTAAACGGTGTGCAATTAATAGCAACTTTATACGCAGTACGATAAGCCCATAAAGCTGATGTAAGCTTTAGGTCCCAATCAGTGCGATGAGCCTCAACTGTCTTTGTCAAAATGGAGATGAGAGTTTTGTTGGTACTCTCAGCTTGGCCATTTGCTTGGGGATAATAGGGTAGACTTGTGGTGTGATATCATGAAGTTTGATGTGAGTTCTTTTATTACTTCATTTATAAAATGAGTTCCATTGTCACTCACAAGTTCAAAGGGGCATCCAAAATGTGTGATAATGTTCTCAAAGAGGAACTTAGCTGTTGTTTTTGCATCCGCCTTCCGTGTTGCTTTTGCTTTAGCCCATTTGGTTACATAGTCGGTAGCCACAATGATATATCGTGATTGCGTGTTACGTGCGGCCGGACTAATCGGTCCTATAAAGTCTAAGCCCCACTTTTCAAATGGTTGGGTTACCTTGATGGGATGTAGAGGCATCCTATCCCTTCTTTGTGGCTTGTTGAAGCGTTGGCATTCATCACATCCCTTTGCAAAAAGTGATGCATCCTTAAACAGAGTGGGCCACCAATAGCCTGACTGTAAGATCTTTCGGGCAGTCAACTTTCCTGAAAAGTGACCACCAGCTACGCCCATGTGTGCCTCTTGTAGAATAAATAAATACTCATCCTCGCGGGCATAGCGTCTAAGAACATCATCTTTTCCTCTCTTATAGAGAGTTCCAATCAGTAAGTAATAGGGTTCGCATTCCTTGATTAATTTTCGAGCTATATCTTTTCGCAGTTCTTTGGGTGGAAAACCATTAACTAAGAAGTTAACAATCTTTTCACTCCATTCAGGCATTGTCTCAACAATGAACAAAGGAGTATCAGGCAATTCATCATCAACCCCCGTAGGAGCTTCGCCATTAGGGATACGAGATAAATGATCCGCCATGACATGTTTCCTCCCAGGCCTCACAACAACGGTGAAGTCAAACTCAAGAAGAATTAACAACCATCGTGTAATTCGACCTGTGGAACACGGCTTGTTTACCAAATATAGCAATGCTTGATGATCAACATAAAACACAAACTTGGTAGCAAGAAGGTAATAGCGAAATTTCTTTACTACGTAAATCATAGCTAGACCTTCACGCTCTGTAGTAGTGTAGTTCATCTCGGCATCATTTAATTGGCGACTTGCAAAGCTAATAGGGTAGTCCAATTTATGTTCTCCTGGTTGAGTTAGAACACACCCAATAGCAAAATTTGATGCATCAATATGTACATGAAAAGGTACATTCCAATCAGGTGTTCGCAGGATTGGAGCACTTGTTAGGGCCTTCTTTAATAACTCAAAAGATTGATGACATTCTTTCGTCCAGTGAAACTCGATAAGAAGCTTGTACAATGGACGCGCTATCTCGGCGAAGTTTAAAATAAATCTTCGATAATAACCAACATGGCCCATAAATCTTTGAACTCCTTTATAGTTCGTAGGTGGTGGCAAATCGGCAATGGCTTTAATCTTACTCTCATCTATGGATATCCCGTTCTTGGACACTATATGCCCTAGAATGACTCCATGCTTAACCCAAAATTGGCATTTGAAAGGGTTCAATGAGATGCGATAAAATCTGCACCTTTCAAATATTTTTCGTAGATATAACAAATGCTTCTCCCAAGAAGAATAAACACAAAGGTCGTCTAGGAAAGCTTCACAAAACTCCCTTAGAAATTCTTTAAACGCAGTGTTTATTAATCGTTGGAATGTAGCAGGGGCATTCGTTAAGCCAAAAGCCATAACACGAAATGCAAACACTCCAAACTCTGTGATAAAAGCAGTTTTAGCTTGGTCCTCTAATGCAATTGTGATTTTATTGTAACCAGAGTACCCATCTAAAAAGTTATAAGCTTCCTTGCCCGCAACTCTTTCAAGCACATGTTCTGAATATGGCAAGGGATAATGATCTCTCCTAGTAGCTGCATTAACTTTCTTGAGGTCCACGCACACTCTTAGTTTCCCATTCTTTTTTGGCACAATGACTATTGGAGAAACCCATTCTGAGTGCTCAATAGGGTATATGAATCCACATTGGATAAGTTTTTCAATCTCCTCTTGTACAATTTTGGCGTACTTAGGATTCATTGGATAGGGTCGTTGCTGGACAGGTTTAGCAGTGTTGATCATGGGAATTGTATGTTGCACCACAGAAGGTGGAACGCCCTTCATGTCATGATATGTCCAAGCAAAGATATCCTTGTATTCCTTGAGGATCTCCTTAAGTACAGCCTCTTCAGTTTCAGTAAGGTCTTGAGCAATAAAGACTGGTTTAGACTCCTCACCTGGTTCTACTAATTCTATCTCTTTAACTACCGCTGGACCATCATAGACTCCACTGCTTCCATTGGTAGGTATTCGTTGGGCTTTGGCATACACAACCTTTCGCTCCCCCGTGGTATAAGATTTAAAATGTTCAGGTGCTGTATGTAAGTCAACATGCTCTTGTCCTAACGGGGACCTTTTTTTTAGTTCTGCCTCCTTTTGTTGTTGTGCTAACTCTCGGTTTTGACGTCTTCTTATAGTTCGACTCAATTTAGGCTCTGTAACCTTCAATTGAGCGAGGTCAATAGGTCGCGGGCTGCACCACATGACACTCTGGAGATGTTCACCCCAATAGTCTACTAGCTTTCGATGAGCATCACATGCCCCTAGATAGCTAAGCCATCCTGCAGTAGATCTTTCCTTGTTTATCCTAGCTCTCACATTTGCTCGATATCGTCGTCTCTTACATGACCTTTGTTTCTTGTTAAGGTTTTGATTTTGGTAAATGTTTGAACTCGACTCGCTTGATAGGTCTTCGCTTGTATCTTCTTCACTCTCATATAAATTACCATAGATGGTCGTACTAGACCTTGAGTGTTCAGTTTCTATACTTGGCTCACTCGATGTTTCCTCAGGTTTTGAATCCATTTCTCCCTGAGATTCCGTTTCTGATGTGTATTGGCCTGAAGCCTTTGAGGAATCATCGGTTTCACTCTCAGGTAGGTGTGCCTCTTTCTTATCATCGGATGTTACATGCGCTACACCTAACATGTTTAGTGGTGCAATGTGTGGTATCTCTTCCCCATCTGGTGTTACCCAGGTTGTTCCTCTAGCTCCCCATGTATCTATAGTTGCCGCTAGGTGTACCCAATCGACATTGTCTGACTCAGCCATTCCGGGTAGGATATCCATATAAGGAGAGTTCTCCCCAATATCCGTGTCTTCGTTACACGTGTAACAATACTGTAATGGAGCTGAGTGAATTGTTGTGTGTGATCGATTATCAATGATGAATTTATTTCCTAGAGGATGCGTTCGACCACTTAAAAGATCAACTCGAATGACAGAGTCTTGGAACTGTAAGTAGACGTGGTTTTTGGACCAGTCATGCACCATTTTTGCTTCCCTCATGAATGGACGCCCTAAGATCATCTCAAATGACATAGGATGCTTGGAAAAATCCATAACAATGAAAGTTTGCCTTACCTTGTGTCCCAAGACCTTGATTCTGAGATCCTTTAGCATTCCAATAGGCGTAACAATAGATCCATTAGCCATTTTTACCACTACGCTTGTGGCTTCAAGGTGAGGTCGCCCCATAGACTCCCAACAACTCTTTGTCACCATGCTGACTCCCGCACCACCGTCAAGGACCCCCTTTACAGTTAATCCTTTAGTAGTGATTGGTAGAGTAGCATTAGATTCATCACCTTCAAAGTATTGCCCCGACTTGTTAACGGGTTCTTCAATTACAGATTCATGTCCCGCTAGGTCAGATGGTGGTGCTAAATGTTCCTCATCATTCATTACCGAGTTAGGTTTGTTCATATATGCAAACTGTGGTAATCCGGCCTGTAATTCTCCATTGAGGAAGGCTTGAAGAGCTGAGACTAGCGGGGTCTTTATATAGTTTGGACATGATGGTGGTTCTAACTTCTGAAGACATGAAATCCATCAATTTGGCAACATTTAATGGCATCTTGTGGGATGTAGGACCCTGACAAGAGAATGGTGAAGATGGAATCTCCACTTCCTCAAGGGGGTCGGGCATTCCCTCACCAAACATTCTCTCGAGTAGGAAAGGTGTGTGTCCACTTTCAGAGGTCCTACCCTCACTCTCCTCCCGAATGATACTGGGTATAGCTAACGGCCTGTAGTTCTTGTGAGGTTGAACTTGTGTGGGAAACACTGTGTCCGACATCTGGATATGTTTGGGTTCAGGTTCTAATGTTCGTTGAGTTTCTTCCACCAAACTCCTCAGTTGTTGGACTCGTTCAATTTCCACTTTTGGGTTTGGATAGGTTCCAATCTTTCTCTTGCAATCCTCATTTTTCGTCTCTCGTGGCTTATCTTGGGGGTTCGCAACTGTGTGGTTTAACTTTGAAAACTCTTTTGGTGTTCGTCGTAATTCCCTCTCGTGATCCTCCTCACTGGCTTTTTCCTTTTGTAGTAATAGTTTTGGTCTCCGTGGTCTCTATCGAATCTGAGTCATCCTCAGGGTCATTCATATACACGGGATCCTCTCATGTCCTTATGTTAGTCTTTGAACTAGGTTTTGAGCTAGAAGCATTAAGGGATTTCTTTCTTCGTGTTTTCTTCTTTCTCGCTCGGCCAATGGATGCAGCATCTCTCTCTTCGAGGATGTAATTTTGCTTTTGGAGCATCGACCGTGTGAGTGCATTCACTAGTGCTATGTTTATAGTTGGTGGTGTCCCATCAACAATCTCTATTATGTTCAATGGTGTTATTTTCGGTGCGTTTGGATTGTTAGGACACTGTGCGATCAAATGATCTATGCCACAACGATTACAAGTGAGTATTGGCATTGCCAATGCACTCCCTTGACTTGTTTGCATTAGTGCGGCATTCTTTTGCATTCTAATGGGGCACTCAGCTACTCGATGTGGTCCACCACATTCGTAGCACTTAAGAGGTCGTCTCTTGGTAAAACTATTAATGTTTTGGCCTCTTGCTGCTACCGCAGTAGCTTGATATACCGGTTTGATTTGTCCCCAATGGTCTTCCATATAGTACATGGGACACTCCTCAAGCATGTCGACTCCATAGGTGATACTAGAGTCTATGTCCTCTTCGCAATCTACATAAGTACTAGATGACTCGCAACCTATTTGGTTCATAGGTGTAACTCTTGGATGAGGGGGTAGCGGTCCTAGCACTGGAGGTGGCAACGGCGTGGTTTGAACCACATTTTGGGTTCTAGGGACCATGTGCTGTAATGGCAACTGTTGCTCCATGGGTGGGGTAGGCATCAATGCAGGAACTCGAGGTGAGACTGCTCAAGCTATAGGCGGTCTATTTTCCATGACGCGTTTAAGCATTAGGCAATCCTTCGCTTGATGACCATACCTACCACACGCGTTACAAGTCCCGTTAAACTTTACTCTGAAAGTAGGGCATTCACTCGTAGTATGTGGGCCCAAGCAAATTGAGCACCATTGTTGCTCCCTTCTTGGATACATATGAGTGTTTTGTGGAGCACGATTACCCCTAAGGCTTTCTTGGATGGCCTTGGTGAGATCTGCCAAAGTCATCTCAGATATCGTTTGCTCTTTCACGATTGGCTTTATCTTCATTGGCTCATGCCCTGACGCTTGCGAGCTACTAGACTTCGGCTCGGCGGACACTCTTTCTCCTGCAATCATTAAATTATCCTCCAATTGGATTGCATTCATGGTGACTGCTTCCCAAGTAGTGATACCTCTAATGACTAGGCCATTATAGATACTTTCATGTCGTAGTCCCCTAATGAATCTATCGAGCAATTGGTTGTTGTTGAATCGCTCGTTTGGATTGCATCGAGAATTCAAATTCTTTAGGCGACTAATGAAGTCTCTCACGGATTCACCTTCTTCTCGTTGGGCTTTCTGGAGCTGAGAGGCTACACCCCAAAGTACTCCCTCTCGTATGTATTCTTTTAAGAACAGTCTCCTAAGAGTAGAGTAGATCGTTTTTTCTTCTACTCTTAAGGTTCTATACCAATCTCCAGCCTTTCCGCTTAGGGTCAAACTCAAAGCCTTACACTTATGTAGCTCATTGTGCTCTTCCAAGGAATCGCACACATGTTCAAAGACTTCCATATGCTTTCTAGCATCTCCGTCTCCACTGAATTTCTGTGTGAGCTTAGCTACTTGAACTGTCTTTCTCCTAGGCTCTCTATCAGGTGCACTACGCACGTTTTCCGCAATAGAGCAACCGATAGTTTGAGAAAATGCTACCAAATCTCCTATTTGAGCAGGTATAATGGGTGTATGTAATCCTGGAACCACATGTGAGATGGGAGTTGGCCTTGGCCTTGGCATACACGCGGCTCTTGGGTCCCAAATTTCGTATGGTGGTGTACCAGACGGTGGTCCAAAGTTTACAGGCGTGGCCCTAGGCATAGGGGGTGCCTGAGATGGCATGTTATTATTAAATGGCATGGCTCCACTTGTATAAGAGCTTGGATAATTCCATTGTGGATTGTAATCTCTTGGAATAATCGGAGGTGTAGGAGCTACATGAGGCTGAGGTACGACAGGTGCACATGATTGATACATACATGTAGGTATAGTTGGGGGCACTGTGCTACTAGGCATCGGCGCCGTGTTAACAAATGAACTCCATGGTGTACTTCTTGTCATGCTCACCAGTGGGATATGCATGGTAGCCGTAGTGTCATTAAGAGAAAGATGAGCTAGATCTGGGAAGGTAAAGCTGCCACTTGTGGGCTCAGATTGTACTGAGGCTCCTGGCGAAACAACATATGGAGGATCAATGGGGCTCACTGAGGGAGTCTCCATTTGTGAAAGGGTTGGTTGGTTGGCCTTTCCCGTATCCAAGAATCTCATTAGGCCTGTTGAAAGCAGTTTGATCCCTGTGTTCTGTCTTTCTAACTCGACAATCCTATGGAGGACATCACAGACTTTCTGTTGTTGCTCATCTATGCTAGTAGCACCCGATGTGGATTGTAGAACATCTAACCAACCCACATGATAGGTGTGTCCTGTGTACCGATCAGTTAAAGCTTATGCTTGTAGGTCATACTCCCAATTTTCGTTTAGGAATATCCCATCTGGGCCTGGCGTGCTGGAGGTTTCCCTTGAAGTGGAAGCATTATTGCTCCCCATAGCTTGCCCCTCCGTGACTGCTACCTTGGGAGCACTCGGTTGCTCGACTGGCATGATTGTTGTCATAGGAGCCTTTGCTTTTAGGGCTCGACTTTGTTCTAGCCTTCGTAGGTTCTCAATTTTTCTCTCCCTTGTTGCTTGCATATAGCGTTCGATCTCTTGTACTTCGGCAAGACTCCTACCATCGGGTAGTAAAACCTCAGAGGGAGATAGTCCTAAAGGATCAGGAGGTGCAGTGGATGGAACATTCACATGCACACTCTCAAGAAGCATAGGGTCCATTTTAGGCTTGAATGACGAATTTACTTCTCCACTCCCTTCATTTATTTCATTAACCGCATGTTCGGAGCGAGTAGCTCTACTAAGGGTCTCTTTTAAGCAGCTAAACACGCTGGACCCGGGCCGTGGGCCCATGGCATGCATGTCTTGACTTGAACTATCAAGGTTTGGTGTAGGATACCCCTCCATGACTTCGTAGTCAGAGGAAGAATCACTAGACGCGATATGAGGATCTTGGGTCGCGCTACCTTGAGTCCCGGCCGAAGGTCCAGAACCTAGGGTGGAGGAATAATGGGTGCCCGCGTAAATGGAGGCACTACCAATATGCTCGTGCTCTAACACTCATCTAGAGCGTAGGTTCATATGACTTGGATCCCCTAGAAGTGTCAGTGAGGGCCCGTGAAGGCTACTCACCTAGTAATTTTGGGTGTTTTGCAACCCAAGTCTTTTCTTATTTATTGATTTTTTGATTTTTTGGTCCTTTTTTTCTGACCCAGCTATAGAATAGAACGTATGATAGCTCAAAACGAGCGTCTCGGTCAGAGGGACGTGCTATGCTTTACAGCCCTCCGTTTGGTCACTTTATGCCCTCGGAATCCCTAAAACCGTCAATTTGTAGTAGGGAACTAGGCCCAAATTAGAAAGTGTAAGGGTGCAAGTGGGAAGAGAAGGGAGGAGAGTGGAGGACTTGCCCCACATGCTCTCATTCCCTCTTGAGGGAGTAGGGTATATATATAAGAGTGAGTCTAGTATATATCATTAGACTGAGGACTGGGGCTTGGGCTTGGGCTTGGGGAAATGATCCCGATCCCGATCAAAATTTTAGTGTGGCTGCCCAGTCCCGATCAAAATTTTAGTGTGGCCGCCCAGTCACTCACGCTTACATATTTTCAGTTTTTTTTTTTTTTTGTGGCGACGACCGCGCGCGGTTTTTGTGACCCTTTCTTGGCCACACACACTGTCACCTACCTAACCTCCCAGTCAACAGCTCACAGACAGCTCACTACCTTATCTACTTACTAACAGTGCTGCTAACCACTAACTAATCTACTAACTGCTTACTGACAGTGAGCTAACTGTCCACCTACTTCCTTTCTCACTACCTTACTGTGCAAAAACTGTGTGCAGGCAAACCTTGACAGAAACTGTGAGTAGACTGTGTGCAAGCAGAAATTGCTAACTGCCTTCCTACTTATTCATTCACTGCAAACAAGCTAACGACTACTAATTGTGCAAAGACTGTGTGCAAACAGAAAACACAACATTATGCAGAAATCACAGAACTTGCAGACAACACAGAAATTAACAACTTACAGAAAAACAACTCATTCCTCTTCCTCTTCCTCTTCTTTCCTACTACAAACAACTCATAGGAGAAGCACAAAGTGCCTCTTGGGCTTAGTGCAGGGCGTTTCCCCGGCAACGGTGCCAAAAATGTGCGCTCCTTGCCGCACTGTCGAAGCAAGGGACTTGCCGATACACCGTGTACGAGCCACAAATGGCTCCAAGCGCACAACAAGACTAATCTAGCAAGCTCAAAAGAGGGCAATGGTGTGTCACTCACCGCTCTATGCTCCTGCCGTGGAGGATTCCTCGCCGCGATGAAGAAGAAGCTGCAGTCGTGCCGCGCTCAACCGCTTCGCCGCCGTCGTGCCTTCGTAATGCTCGATCGCACACACACTCTCCCTCTCTCTCTCTCTCACATGCACACACACACGAGGAGGTGAAGAAGAAGAAGATGGAGATGGAGATGGAGCAAGAGCACTCTTCTATTGCACAAATGAGAGAATAAGTGAATTTTAGGTTTAGTTGGCTTTTATATGAGCTCACCCCATTCACACTTGGGCGCCCATGCTTAGCCAACTAATCCCTTGAATGTCCCAGTTAGAGTGCGCCTCTCATCGGCGATCACTCTTACCCTTTTCCTATTGGTCCGACAAGCCCGATACCTGACTCTACCAAATACATATTACACGTCTGTCGTAGGTGATGGGGTGCTCGTGAGCCGTGAGGGTTAACAAAGAGCAAGAACCCCCCTTCAATTCCCAATGCGCTTGGGTCCGAATCTGCCATGATGATGAGGTAGAGTAGAGTGGGTCTTGGGAGGTTGGGCTGGTGGTGGAGCCTCTCTCTAGGTTCGAGGGTACACGCCGTGAAATGTGGAGATGGAATCTTGGAACCCGCCTCAGGCCTCTCTCTCTCTCTCTCCTCTCTCTCTCATGCATGCACCGTGTGACTGTTCCTGAGTGTATCATGTCCACTATCATGTCATGCAGGGCAAACTGATCTGATTCTCGTCGGATGAAGCTCATGTTGACATGTGTCTGGGGGGAGGGCCTA
The DNA here is from genome assembly GCF_014529385.1 of Adiantum capillus-veneris. NCBI lineage: Eukaryota > Viridiplantae > Streptophyta > Polypodiopsida > Polypodiales > Pteridaceae > Adiantum > Adiantum capillus-veneris. The sequence goes on along the minus strand of NC_140943.1, from coordinate 111,692,697 downwards.
AAAGGTTATAATAGTATAGATATAAATAGAGTTAAATCATGAAATTTGGTAAGATTCTCTCTCTCTCTCTCTCTCTCTCACACACACACACACACACACACACACACACACACACACATACACGTGCATGTGCACTCACATTGTGTGATTGTTCTTGAGTGCATCTTGTCCATTGTCACTAGGGAAAACTGATTCGATTCCCGTCGGATGAAGCTCATGTTGACACATGTTCCGGGGGAGGGCCAAAAGGGCTATAATAGTATAGGTATCGATAGAGTTAAATTATGAGCTATGGCAAGATTATCTCTCTCTCTCTCTCTCTCTCTCTCTCTCTCTCTCTCTCTCTATCATACACAAATGCAGACAAAGTCCCCAACAGTGTTCGGAAAAGGAAAAAAAAGGGTGGTCCTTTCGTCGGTGTGTATAGCATGGTGCAGAACTTGCAGACGCGTAGTCTCTCTCTCTCTCACTCACTCTCTCTCTCTCTCTCTCTGTGTGCAAGACAATGTCAAGCACATGTATGTGGGGCTCTCTCTCTCTCTTTTCCCGTCTCCCTATTCAGTAGAAGCAGGCAGCCCCTGCTCTGTGTATGGGTAGATTCAAGGAATGCAAGATCATCTCTCTCTCTCTCTCTCTCTCTCTCTCTCTCTCTCTCTATCTCTCTCTCTCTCTCTCTCACGCAGGCAGGTATGAGGAGGGACTGTGAGGTGGAACATACACAAAATGCGAGAGGGGCATGGCTCAAACGGGAGGGTGGGCATGGCTTCGTGACTCTCTCTCTTCGTGCAACTCACAGTGCCTGTAGCATTTGATTCAACGCCCAGGTCGGGCCCGTCCCTTTGTGACTCTCTAAGACTCTCTCTCTTTGTGCAGTCTATGTCCGTTGCCAAGTGCCAGGGCACACCTGTCGGAATGAGCTGCTATTGACATGTGTCCCGGGGGAGGGTTGGAATCTCTTTCCCCATTATAATAGTATAGATAGATTCTCCCAAAAAGAGAGACTTGGTACAATACATTCTTTGTGTTCCTTGAGACCTTGTTGATGCTATGAAGATTGTAAGCTTCATGCACCAATATTATTCTTGTAATTAACCTTCAATAACATGAAATTGTCCCCTGCCTCAATCCCAAGACCTCAAACACCTTCAAGGGTGGAGAGAGCTAGCAAGGAGTGAGGGAAGGGCAGAGAAGAAGATATAGTGAAAGAAGGGAAGAGAAGAAGATGTATTCTTACGAGAAAGAAGTAGTCTCCTTACAAATCATTACTCTTAGAGCATAGCATAGAATAGTAATGGAGATGAAGAAGATGATAAGCATTTCTTTGAATCTTGACTCTTGGTTGGATTTGCATTCCATAGCCAAGAGGTGTTGGTGTAGGCTCTCTACTTCTCAAGCTTGGAGAAGGAGATGGAGTTCTTGCTCAACACATGAGAGAATGTGTGAGTGTGTGGGAGAGTATGCCCAAAAGTGAGAGCTTTCCCTTGCCTTGGTCTACCCCCTCTCTCCTAGCACTATCTTGCACCCCATTGGCCCATGCCAAGGCCTAGGCAATCACAGGCTTTTGTCATAACTAGCAATAGAGGTAGCATTTGGACAAGTGTCCCTCTTTCCCCCTTTGAGAGAGAGAGAGAGACTAATTAATTATTTAATTGGATCTAAATTCTCATTGGACCTCCCTAAAGGCCAACCACAGACACACTATGAGGGCAACATGGATAGGGGCTTGACATGTGTCCTTTATGCCTCTTGTGTCTTGGGCATGCCTTGAGTGTGTGTGAGTGTGTTCGCTCTCATCCCCTACCTTTATGCCTCTTGTGTCTTGGGCATGCCTTGAGTGTGTGTGAGTGTGTTCGCTCTCATCCCCTACCTTTAGGGCTTGCCCCCTCCTATGTAGGGCTCATGTTTGACTTGAACACCTCAAGCACCTTGGTCATCAAGAACCTCAAGTACCTTAGTCATTAAGCACCTTAGTCAGCACAAGCACCTCAAGCACCTTGCTCATCAAGAACCTCAAGTACCTTAGTCATTAAGCACCTTAGTCAGCTCAAGCACCTAAAGCACAGGCCTAGCTTGCCTAAGGTCTAAAGTACCTAAAGGTCCTAAGTATAAGGACTTTTAGCACTAACCTTTGGAGGTCTTTAATGAAGCTAACCCAAAGGTATTTTAAGCTCCATTATCTGCCGCCATTGCCATTTGGTAGACCATCTCCTTTTTGGATCCTCAATGAGATGTAGTGTTCTCTTCCTTTGGTCTCGTGCCGAGATAGGTCTAAAAGCACATATCCATATTCTAACTCTTGTTCCCATTTATTTTCCTACATTAAATGATCAGTTCAATATGAGAAAATCCTTTAGTGTAGGTAGATATTAAATTTTATGACATTACCTCTCTCTTGAAACCATAGTCGTTCTTGACTATGAGGTAGAGAAGATAAAGCCTTAGTCATTAGTCTATGTTTCTTAGCAGGTAGAGGATCCCTTTTTACCCTATAAAATCATTCTAGAATGGATGACTAGTCCATTTGGTGCTTGAAAATCAGCTGTCGCAAGCATATGCTCTTTAGTCCATATCATACTCCCAGAGTAGAGTGACAAATTCTACTTAGTGTTTGCGAGACGTCATCATCACAAACATGATTCTAAGCATGCATACTACTTTAATTTGTGCACAATAAAAAGAGAACTAGTCTTATAAGACAAAAACATTGTTTCCTTAGAAGGAGATTGACCTTCCACTTGCATTAAAAAAAAAGGTATAATTCTCAAAATATACATGTTTTGAATTGAAGGGAGCTCATTAAATGAAGAGAGTGTTGACCAACTTATACACTCACTTTAGCTAGAGAAAGATGGGCCTCTTAATGTTTTTCTCCAAGATAATCAAGCAAAGAAAAGTGAAATTATGATTAAATGCAAGAACTTAATCCTATATCCGAGTGGGATAATGAAATGCTAATGGATTCATTGAGAAATAGCCATCATGTATCAAGCATGCCTAGGATGAATCTAGGTTTAAGGGATAAAAGGCATTTACATTTGCTTACTCTAATGTAGCATTGAAGTATTGAAAAGGTTCATATTATCCTTAAGCTGTGTTCCTTGCATCCATCTACCATCTTCAAAAGGATAATTTTTAACTTAATAAGATATCGTCAAATAATCTTATCACGTCTTAGTACCTTGTCTTCATATCAAAGGATGGATTTGGGTTGGAGCACCTCTACTTGATCTTCGATCTCCGATGGGTCCTCAATTATTGGTTCTCTTGGTGGCTCTCCTTTGTAAGGCTTAAGTAGGCCCCCCATGAAAATCATTGTGTATGATCCAATGAGTAATCAACTTTAGTTGATAGGCCATCTCATTGATTGGTTTAAGGATATGAAAAGGACCATAGTATCTTTTTGCTAGCTTAGCATAATACTTTTCGTGGCCCGGAGGATTATTGCCCGTAGTTTGCCTTAGACGAGCCTTGGGAAATTTTAGCAAGACCCAATCGTTTTCCTTAAAGGCTAAGGCTCTTCAATGCTTGTCAGCAACAACCTTTTGTCTTTGCTATGAGATGGATATAGCCTCTTTAATCTTTTGAAAATATTCTTGCAAATCTCGGCTATACTCATCAGCAGCGAAGATCTTCCCATGAACTTTAAGTAGCAAGGGACTTTTAGATCTTCCCTCTATGACCTCAAAAGGTGCTTTTCTAGAAGAAGTATGTACAATGTTGTTGTACGCATACTCTATAAGGGGTAGGTACTTCTCCCATTGTGAGCGTTGATTTACTTCCATAACATAGGTTTTTAGTAGACCTAGAATTGTAAGGTTTGCTATTTCAATTTGGTTGAGTGATAGGCCGAGGAGAAATTTAACCTTGTACCTAGATTGACCTCAGATGGTTTTGAGAAATTCGGTAGTGTAAGCACATGTTGAGAGGTAAGCTTCTCAAAAGCATTTTTCTCTTTTGAAGTCCATGTATACTTAACGTTCTTTTTTGTTAAGTCATGTAATGGTGTGAAGTGTCTATAGTATGCACACATACCAATAAAGCTTCGTAGCTCATATAGATTCCTTGGATTAGGCCATCCTTTTATTATCTCTAGCTTGGTTGGATCCACACGGATGCCATTTCAAGAGATAATATGGCCTAGGTATTGAATCTCTTGCAAGAAAAATTCACTCTTATTTTGATTAATGAAAAGTTTATTCTCTCTCAAAACTTGAAAGATTACTGGAGGTGTTGCTTATGCTTCTCAAGAGAATTGGAGTAGATGATAATATTATCAAACAATAGTCCAATAAAAAAGTGGTAGGGCCTAGAAATTTTCTCCATTAAACGGTTGAATGTGGTCGGATCATTTGTCAAGCTAAAATGCATGACAAGATATTCATAAAGACCAAACATTGTGCAAAAAGTGGTTTATATAATATCTTCATTGGCTATCCTTATTTGATGATAGCCACTTTTAAAGTTAATCCTATTGAAGTAGGTAGACCCTTGTAACTGATCAATAAACAAATCTTCTACTTGCAGCATAGGAAATCTAATTAAGCTAGTGATCCTATTTAGTGCCCTATAGTCAACACACATGTGATAGGTACCGTCTTTCTTTTGTACTAGAAGGAGTGGTGAATAGAAAGGAGAGGAGCTAGGCCTCACCATCCCTTTCTCAACCAATTCATGTTCTTGCCTCATGATCTCCTCTTGTTCAGCTTGTGAAACTCGATAGGGAGGCTTATTGGGCAGTGAGCTCCCAGGTAGAAGCTCTATTGTATGGTCATCATCCCCTGGTTTTGGAGGTAACTCTCCAGGGATGTGATCAATCAAAACATCTTGGAATCTATTTAGGAAATTAGACAACTATAATTCCTCTTGATTCCTACCACTTTTATTAAGTTAAACATCAGGATCATTTATGGACTACTCTCTCTTGCTCAAAAGAAATAACGCTCTACTTTCTTCTCTACATCACTATTTTTGCAAATAAATTAAAGTAAAAATGATTAAACACTAGCAACCAGAGCTTTTTGACTTAGGAGCATTGCTTATCAATGGATACCCAACCATAGGAGTCCTCTGTTAACCACTTATGGACACCCTATCACCTTTGACGGATGCCTTATCACTTTATTTGAGTCATGGACCGGGCTTGCCGGTCCTATAGATGCGTAGGTGATCGCCGATGAGAGGCACACCACTTATCTCACTTTTACATTATTTTTTCTATGACTGGCCACCGTGGACGCCCATGTGTGAATGGGTCAGATGCATAGAAAAGGACCTAAAATTCTCATTCTAGAGGTGCATGCTAAAGAAGTGCTCCCTTGCTCTACCTCTAGCTTCTTCTCCATCGTGTGCTCACGAGTGTGTGTGTGTGTGTGTGTGTGTGTATGCTTGAGAGAGAGAGAGAGAGAGAGAGAGCATTGCAGTGGCATCGGAGGCGGTGAGGCGGTTGAGAGCGGCAACGGCGGCTCCCTCTTCTTCCCATCATATAATCCTTCACGACGGCAAGCGTTGTGCGGTGAGTGACACACCATTGGCCTCGTTGAGCTTACTAGGATAGTCTGGTTGTGTGCTTGCAGCCATTCATGACTCACACATAGTGTTTGACAAGTCCCTAGTCTTCGGCACGTGCAATAGAAGCGCACATTTTTGCCGCTATTTTCAAGGATTGCCCTGCACCAAGCTCGAGGATTGCCCTGCACATATTTGCCGCTGTTTTCAAGGATTACCCTGTACCAAGCTCGAGGAGCACTCTATGTTGCCTCGTGAAGCCATTCATTTTTGCCCTTTTTTATTTTTTGAGTTTTGATTATATCTGTTAGTGCTGGAATGTGCAGCTTTGTGCAAGTTTTGTTAGATTTGTTTAAGCTCTATAATGTGCAGGTTTGAGCATATCTGTTAGTGTTAGTACTAAGTAGCTCTGTAATGTGTAGGTTTTTTGCAGTGGGCAGTGTTTAGTAAGTTTTTAGTTCTATTAGTGTTGTAGTGTGCAGTGTTAATTAGTTTTGACAGAGTTACAAGGTGTAGCTGCTAATAGTTGCCCAGGCCTCAGTCCTCAGTCTTATGATATAGTATAAATACTACTATATATATATATATATATATATATATATATATATATATATATATATATATATATATATATAGACTTCCCCCTCAAGAGGAAGGGAGGGCATGTGTGACAAGTCCTTCAAGTCCTCCACCCTTCCGTTCACACTTACACCCTTGGACTTATTAGTTTTAGGCTTCTTCTTGATTAGAAAAAGATTGTTTTTAGGATTTTGAGGGCCTTAAGTAACCAAATTGGGGGTTGTAAAGCAAGACACGTCCCTCTAATTAAGACGCTCGTTTTGAGCTATCACACACAATATTCCGTGGCTTGCTTAAAAAAGAAAGGACCAAAAAAATAATAATTTGAGAGTAAATTTGGGTTGCAAAACGCCCAAAAAACTAGGTGAGCGACCTTCATGGGCACTCACCAACACGTCTTGGGGGTTGAGGTCACATGCATCTACACTCTCGTCATGTGCTAGAGGACGATCATATAGAGAGTGTCTCCGTTTACGCGGGCACCCATTATTCCTCCACATTAGGCTCTAGGCCCTCAGCAAGAACCCAAGGTTGTACCACTCAGGCCCCACATATTGCATCTAGTGACTCTTCCTCTGACTACTATGTCATGGAAGGTTACTGGACGCCCAATCCTGATAGTTCAAGCCAAGACATGCATGCCATGGGCCCACAGTCATGGCAAAGCATGTTTAGCCGCTTGAAAGAGATTTTTAGTAGAGCCACTCGCTTCGAGCATGGAGCTAGCGATGTAAATGAAGGGGGTGGGGAAGTAAATTCATGACTCATGACCAATGTAGTGTGTATGTGAATATTCCATTCACTACACTCGCTGACTCTTCAAAGCTATTCACCTCCGAGGTTATATTATCTCATGGTAGAAGCCTAGCCGAAATGCAAGAGGTTGAGCGATTTATCCTTGCAGCTAGAGAAAAGGAAATCAAAAGCTTAAGCAAGGCAAAGCAACGGAAAGAGCTAAAGGCAAAGGCCCCTATGTCAACATCCATGCTAGTCGAGAAATCAAGTGCTCCTGAATTAGTAACCACTCAACGTCAAACATAGAGAGCCACATTGCATCTAGTTCAATGGACACCCCTAGCACCTCAATCCTAGATGGAGCATTTCTAAATGAAAATTGGGAGTATGAACTACAAATGGAGACTTTAACCGACCTATACACAAGTCACACCTATCATGTGGGTTGGTTAGATGTCCTACAATCCACATCGAGTGCTACTAGCGTAGAGGAGCAACAACAAAGAGTTTGTGATGTCAAGAGGCAGAACAAAGGGATCCACATGCCTTCAACGGGTCTCATGAGATTCTTGGATATAGGGAAGGCTAAGCAACCAACTTTATCACAAATGGAGACTCCTTTGGTAAGCACGATGGATCCTCCATATGTTAGCTCGTGTTTCTCTTGATGACACCATGGATAACATGCCTACCGCAATGATGGGCATGAAAAAAAACACGCCATGGACCTCCTTTATTAGTAAAGCACTGCTACATGGTGGCCCAGTGCCTATAGCAGAACCTACAAGTGTGCATCAATCATATGCACCTATGGGCCCTCGTGCTCATGTAGCTCCTACCCCTCCCCTTGTTTCGACAACTTATGCTCCACGACCACAACATCCAAACTCTTATTTCAATGAGACCATACCAGCTAGCATTAACATGTCACATCCCATCTCTACTATGCCCAGGGCCACACATATGAACCTCGGGCCACTGCAAGGTGCAACATTATACCAAACTAGGAACCCAAGGGCTGCCTATATGCCAAACCCAATGCCACCAATCCCTACTTCACATGTAGTCTCTGGAGCGTCTCTACCCACTAGGCATGCTCACTTAGGTAACTTGGCAACTTTTGCCCAAGCTATTGGTCAATCTATTGTTGAAAATATGTTTGGCACTCCTGATAGAGAGCCTAGAAGCAAGGCATTACAAATAGCCAAGCTCACACAAAAATTTAGTGGAGACGGAGATGCTAGAAAGCATATCGAAGTATTTGAACAAATATGCGATTACCTAGGAGAACACAACAAATTACATAAGAGCAATTCTTTAAGCCTAACTTTGAGTGGGAAGGTTGGCGATAAGTATAGGACCCTAAGGATGGAAGAGAAAACAATTTACCCTACTCTTAGGAGATTGTTCTTGAAAGAGTACATACGAGAGGGAGTGCTTTGGGGTGTAGCATCTCAGCTCCAGAAAGGTCAGCAGGAGTAAGGGGAGCCTGTGAGAGACTTTATTAGTGCTTGAAGCATTTGAATTCTTGTTGTAATCCAAGTGAGCGCTTCAATAATAACCAATTGCTCGATAGATTCATTAGGAGACTACTACATGAGGATATCTACAATGGCCTAGTCATTAGAGTTATCACCACTTGAGAAGCAGTCACCACCAATACAATTCAATTGGAGGATAATTTAATGATTCAAGGAGAAAGAGTATCTGTTGAGCCTAAATCTACTAGCTCGCAAGCATCAGGACATGAGCCAATGACCATCAAGCCTATTGTTAAAGAGCCAAAGATGTCTGAGATGACATTAGCAGATCTCACCAAGGCCATTCAAGAAAGTCTTAAGATAATCCTCCCTCACAAAACAATGATATGTATCCCAAAAGGGAGCAACAATGGTGCTCAGTTTGCTTTGGTCCTTATAGTACCAGTGAATGCCCTACATTTGGAGTAAAATTTAATGGGAATTGCAATGCATGTGGGAGGTATGGTCATCAAGCCAAGGATTGCATAATATTTAAACACGCGATGACTAATAGACCAACCTTAGCATGGATGGACACACCTCGAGTGCCTGCAATGATGCCAGCCCCACCTCTTGAACAACCGTCGCAACATATGGTCCCTAGGGCCCAAAATGTTGTTCAAACAACACCATTACCACCTCCTGTGTTAGGACCGCAACCCCCACATCCGAGAATCACTTATGTGAATCAAGTGGGTTGTGGGTCATCTATTGCTTGTATGGATTGCAAGGATGAGTTAGAACCTAATACTGCCTATGGGATTGATGCACTTGAAGAGAGTCCACAATATTACATGGAGGACTATTGGAGACAAGTCAAACCTGTCTATCAAGTAGCTTCTCTTGCGTCAAGAAGCCAAATTATCAGTTTCACTATCAAAGACCACCTCTTCAATGCAACGAGTGTGGGGGTCCACATCATGTAGCCGAGTGTCCTATTAGACTACAAAAGAATGCCACACTAATGTAGACCAATCAAGCAAGTACAACTACAATGTCAATACTTGTGTAATCAATGTGGCATGGATCATTTGATTGCCCAGTGTCCAAATAATCCAAATGCGTCAAAGATCACGCCATTGAATTTAATTGAGGTTATCGAGGAGCCATCACAAAGTACACTTATTGTTAGGTAAAGGCGGTGTGCCTCACCGTGCTTTGCCCGTGTCCACCGGTCAGTGTCCGGCTACCCACATTTATCTCCTTATTCTTTATACATACAAAGAATAAGGAGCTCTCACTTACATTCTCACATGGTACTCATACAGTGAGATTTGAGAGCTCCACCCACATCCTGTATCGTTTTCTCTCTCTTCATCTCTCCCCTTCGCACTCTCTATGCACGCGCACCGTATCCGTGCACTCACAATTGGTATCAAAGCTTTGGCTTTGCGACAGATGGAGTGCTACAGAGAAGTGAGCTTTCGGCTATGGTGAGCTTGTTTTTGGTGGAAGCTTGAGATCGGTGAGCAACCACCAAATCTGTGCTCATGGAAGCTTGAGGGACATTTTCAAGCTTGAGGGAAGAGTGTATTGCAAGTGTGTATGGTTATTTGCAGTCATATTTGCAGGAAGAATGAAGATTTTCATTTCCGTAGGTCATTTTTCGAGCCCCAAAAAACAATGTTTTTTGCATAACTTTTGGATACGGAATGCGATTGATGCAAGGTCAGGGTGTAACCTGAGGTTTTGGCACACTTCGGACGCAATGGTGATGTCCATTTGAGCTGATTTTGACCTCTGAAATTTTTGCAACAGCAGCAAGTTTTTGCTGCGTTTTTGGACCAAAAATAGTGTTTTTGGCATATCTTGCACACTCGAACTCAGATCTATATGATCTAGGGGTCTACCCCAGGGTTTTTTGACGTTCCAGACGCAATGGTGATATCAAAATTTTGAAATTTTGATCTCTGAATTTTCTACAGCAACCTGCATTTTTTTGAGACACAAAAGATTTGACAGTTAAGGGCTTCTATACTGCAAATAATTGTATAGATTGCGTTTGGGGATATGTATGTCACATTGTGGAGTCCATTGGGTGCTGATTTAACTTGCAATTGTTGATTTGAGATGTGGTTCTTGGACTAAGGTACATCCGTATGCAGTTTCTCAGCACATGGTTTTGTGTTGATGTATACTCTGTGGGAACAGATGTGGAGATGTGGAGCCATCATGGCTAAGTATTTTGGATGCATGGTTGATGCTCGTAGTTGAGCACTTGTTTATGCGCATCCATTGAAGCTTGTTTATGCAAACAAGTTGATAGGCTTTGTCAATATTCCATTGAGTGGTACTCCGACTAGACCGTGCTTGCTCTTTGTATGACTTTGTGAGGTGATTCCGGACGACTACATTCTCGGATTTGGCCATTTGGGCATTTTGGGTTGTCTCCATTTGCGGTTTACTATTGAGTTTTTGCTCCAGTTACAAGGGAGACTCTGCAAAAATTTTGTCAAATTTGTTTGCCTAGTGTAGAGGCTTGTGAGCTTAATAGTTTGCTCACTTTATCTGCTTGAGATAGTGGTTTGCTCTCAGGTGGGAGAGTTTTGTGATCTTGAGCATTGTTTGTCATGGCCATGAGAGCTGATTTTTGTTCACGACGACTGACATGTTGGTATTGTGGCCACAAGGGGCATATTAGGCGCCGTTGCTTCAGGCGTAAGAGGCAGCGGAAGAGGCAGATGCATGATGCTACTATGAGGACAGATGCTAGAGAGTATGCATGTGACGGGCATGTCACTTTTGAGTCTAGCTTGCCTTCAGACTACTTTGTGTCTTGGGATAGCACATTGTCTACGCGTTTTCTACTAGACAAGTATGCAGTTTTTCACGTGACACCACGTCCTGATTTGTTTTTCTCTTTCTCTAGTGGGAGACTTGGTTGTGTGCAATTTGCTGATGGTTCAACATATGACATAGAGGGTGTTGGATATGTATGCATGTCTTTACCTAGTGGTGCATTGCTTACGCTACGAGATGTACGTTATGTACCGGGACTCAATCAGAGTCTCATTTCAGTGCGTCAGTTTTGCAGAGTAGTGGACATCATGTACTGCTTGGAGAGCGGTCATTTCAGATGCATAGGGGATCACTGGTGATAGCCAGAGGTGCTAAGAGTGGTCTGGTATACCCTTTGCATATTTTTGACACACGAGATGGTGTAGTCTCTGTGTATTTGCAGCCATGTTTGGAGCGAGAGACGAGGCGTGTCTCTTTTGCGATGTGCTGCATGGAGAGCAGGTTGTGCATTTGTCTTGTGGTGACATTCACATAGATAGTGGTATCTCTGGGAATGCACAGCTTTGTCAGTCATCGGTTGAGGTGACATCAGTTGAGCCAGAGATTGATGCATTGTTCTATGATGCGTCTGATACGTTTGAGGGTGACAGTGTCCTTCAGACAGCTATGTGTGATTGCAATGGTGTTGATTTTTTGGTTTTGCAATCATTGTCAGTAGATATGCCTTTGCCAGAGGATGCTGACATGGTGATGCATAGTCAGGTGGTTCCTGATGAGGATGCATATGGCACTGAGATTGCTGACAGGGATAGGTTGGCACACATAGTGCATGTTTCGTCGGCTTTTCGGTCTCTCATGTCTGACCTTTTGGTCTCTAGACCTGATCTTGCTTATGTAGTTGGTGCATTTGCAGTGGGAGTTGTCAGTCGTGCGATGACTGACACTAGCATTGTGCATTGTGGAGCCATGCAGGTCGTTACTCAATACCTGCATCATTAGTGTCATCGTAGATCTAGCCCTAGTGGTATGCATGTTGCATCTACACTAGAGCATGTTTGGAGTGAGCCAGTGGGCATAGGTCGAGAGTCGTGTTCTCTCACCTCTTGTATATACTAGTTGTAGGCTAGTCTTCTCGCCACTTATCGGCACACAGCCTTTAGAGCGAGAATGTTAGGTAAAGGCGGTGTGCCTCACCGTGCTTTGCCTGTGTCCGCCGGGCAGTGTCCGGCTACCCACATTTATCTCCTTATTCTTTATACATACAAAGAATAAGGATCTCTCACTCACATTCTCACATGGTACTCATACAGTGAGATTTGGGAGCTCCACCCACATCCTGTGTCATTCTCGCTCTTCCTCTCTCCCCTTTGCACTCTCTGCACACGCGCACCGCATCCGCGCACTCACACTTGTGGTACCAATAAAGGTACTCACATGATCGATTCTCCAAAACCAAAATTATATTTTTGAAGAAAGAGACACAACATCAATTGCCCTATCTCAGAATAAGAAGAAAAGACAAAGGAAGAGATCGCAAAAAGTAGCGAAGACTCCAGTTCAAAGACCAACATAAGGACTAGTGAGACAACCCCGTGTATATGAACGACGCTGAAGAGGATTCTGATTCGAATGAGACCATGGAGACTAAAACGGTCACTAGGAAACAAACAAACAAGCAAGGAAGATCATCATGAGCCACAATGGCTAGGACCCAAGGAACCCTAGAAGAAGATAGGAACTTACCCGAACCCTATAGAAGAGATCGAGTGAGTCAAGCAATTAATGAATTTGGTAGAAGAGACCCAAAGGGATCTAGATCTAGCACCTAGGCAGATCCAAATTAGAGACACAGTGTTCCCTATGGGAAATCAACCTTGCAAAGACCATAGATCACTAGCCATACCTAGTGTCATCCAAGAAGAAAGTGACTATAAGTCATTGGGAAGTGGGCGTACTCCCTTCTTGCTGGAGAGAATGTTTACAGAGGGATTACCTGACCCTATCAAAGAAATGGAGATCCCATCTTCCCCATGTCAAGGGACTGAAACCCAAAAAGTGCCGTTAAATATTGCCAAATTGATGGATTTCATGGTTTCAAAAGTTAGAACCACCATCATGTCTAAACTATATGGAGACCCTGAGCTATTCTTAGCTCTTCAAGCTTTCCTCAATGGAGAACTGAAAGTCGGGCTACCACAATTTTCTTAGATGGATGGAGCTAGGGAGGTGCCAATAGAGGAGGAACACTTAGATCCACAACCTAACCAAGATGAGAACTCTGTTGTTGAAATACATGTTAACAAGCTGGGACAATACTTTGAAGGTAATGAATCCAATGCAACCACACCAATCACTATCAAGGTATTAATTGTGAAGGGAATCCTTGATGATGGTACTGAGGTTAGCATCGTAACTAGAAATTGTTGGGAATCTATGCGAAGACCTCACCTTAGGACTACAAATGTAGTGGTAAAGATGGCCAATGGGACTATTGTTAAACCTATTGGTATGCTAGAAAATCTCAAGATCAAGGTCCTTGGACACAAAATAAGGCATAACTTCATTGTTATGGATTTCTCCAAGCACACTATGTCATCTGAGATGATCTTAGGACGTTCTTTCATGAGGGAAGCAAAAATGGTGCATGACTGGTCTAAAACCATGTCTACTTGCAGTTCCAAGGCTCTGTCATTCGAGTTGATCTTGTAACTGGTTGAGCACATCCTCTAGGAAACAAATTTATAATTGATTATAGATCTGACACCACAATTCACTCAGCCCCATTGCAGTATTGTCACAAGTGGAAAAGGACATTGATGTTGGGGAAGATTCCCCTTATATGGATGTTCTACCTGGGATGACTGAGTCTGACAATGTGGATTGGGTCCACCTAGTAGCAACCATAGACACTTGGGGAAATAGGGGGATGACCTGGGTAACACATGAGGGGGATGAAATGCCACAACTCGTACCTTTAAATATGATAGGAGAAATGCATATAGCTTGCGGGGGCTTGCAAGGTGAAGACTTGATTGACACTCAAACGAATAGCGTCTCAAAAGACTATAGCTCACATGATTTGGATTCTGGATCATCGGTTGAAACCAACTCTGAGGAAAAAGAATTTGAATCAAATATTGGTGCAAATATAGAAACGGACCATACAAAGCCCACTAGTTCCCTAATTGACAATCTATTTGGGAGAGGAGAAGACACGAGTAGTGATTCATCTAGTGACTTCACTGGAGGAAGGTTGTAATAAAAAATTAAACAAGAGAAGTAAAGACATAAGAGGCAAAGATATCGAGAAAATGTGCATGCTAGGATAAATGAAAAGGAATCTACCGCAAAATGGCTTAATTATGTGGGGGCATGTGATGTTCATCGAAAGTTGGTAAATAATTGGGGTGAATATCTTCAAAATGTCATGTGGTGCAGTCCACAACCCATTGACATCGCACAGCTAGAAGCTACTACTACAGAGAAGCCAAAGCTGAGCCGTACTGTAAGGAGATGAACAAAATCAAGAGCTAGCTCAACAACAAAAGGAAGTGGAAGAGAAATCACAGTCCATAGAACAACAAGACCCCATAAATTTACTCCTTGCACATGAGAATTTTAAATCCTACACCATGGAGGGGCGTAAGGTTGTGTATACAAAGGCCCAAAGAACACCTAGTGATGGAAGTAATAGACTCTATGATAGTTCAATGATAGTTAAGGAAATAGAGTTCACAGACCCAGGTGAGGAGTCCAAGCCTGTTTTCATTGCCCAAGATATGACATAGATTGAAGAATATGTACTTAAGGAACTTCTCAAGTAATTCAAGAATATATTTTCTTGGACAGATCATGACATGAAAGGTGTTTCACCTTCCGTGGTGCAACACACAATTCCCATGAATAGCATGGCTAAACCAGTCCAGCGACGACCCTACCCAATGAATCCTCAGTATGCAAAGATTGTTCAAGAAGATATTGAAAATCTTGTCAAATGCGGATTCATATACCCTATTGAGCACTCAAAATGGGTGTCTCCAATAGTTATCGTGCCAAAAAAGAATGGGAAACTCAAAGTGTGCATGGATCTCAAGAAGGTCAATGCCGCCACTAGTAGAGACCATTACCCTTGCTATACTCGGAACATGTGCTTGAAAGAGTTGCAGGGACAGAAGCTTATAGCTTTTTAGATGGGTACTCTGGCTACAATCAAATCACAATTTGATTAGAGGACCAAGCTAAGACTGCTTTTATAACTAAATTTGGAGTGTTTGCATTTTGTGTTATGGCTTTTGGCTTAACCAATGCCCCTGCTACCTTCCAAAGATTAATAAACATTGCTTTTACGGAATATTTGGAGGAGTTTTGCGAAGCTTTCTCAGATGAACTTTGTGTTTATTCTTCTTCGAAAGAACATCTATCAAGTTTACGAAAAGTTTTTGAAAAGTGAAGGTTGTATCGCATCTCATTAAACCATTTCAAATTCCAATTTTGGATTAAACATGGAGTCATTTAGGGCATATAGTGTCCAAAAATGGGATTTCCACAGATGAGAGCAAAATTAAAGCCATTTTCAATTTGCCACCACCTACAAACTACAAAGGAGTTCAAAGGTTCACGGGCCATGTTGGTTATTATCGGTGGTTTATTTTAAACTTTGCCGAGATAGCTCGCCCAGCTTCTTATTCAGTTCCACTGGACCGCGGAGCGTGACCATGCTTATGAGTTATTAAAAAAGGCCTTGACAAGTGCTTCCATCCTACGAGTGCCCGATTGGAATGTAATTTTCTATGTGCATATTGATGCATCAAACTTTGCTATTGGGTGTGTTCTAGCTCAACCAAGAGAACATAAATTGGACTACCCCATTAGCTTTGCAAGTCGTCAATTAAATGATTCTAAGAGGAACTACACCACTACAGATCGAGAAGGTTTATATATGATTTACGCAATAAAGAAAGTTCGCTACTATAACCTTCTTGCCAACAAGTTTGTTTTCTATGTGGATCATCAAGCGTTGTTGTATCTAGTGAATAAACCTTGTTCCACGGGAAGAATTACAAGATGTTTATTAATTCTTCTGGAGTTTGATTTTACCATTGTGGTGAGACCCAATAAAAGACATGTCATGGCGGATCATTTGTTTCGCATACCCAATGGTGAAGCCCCTACTAGAATCAATGATGAATTGCCCGATACTTCCTTGTTCCTAGTCAAGACCATGCCTAAATGGAGTGAGAAGCTTGTGAACTTTTTAGTTAATGGTTTTCCACCCAAAGAGCTTCGTAAGGATATAGCTCGAAAACTATTAAAGGAATGTGAACCTTATTCTCTAATTGCAGGAACTCTCTACAAGCTAGGGAAGGACGATATTCTTAGAAGTTGTGCTCGTGAGTATGAGTATTTATACATACTGCAAGAAGCCCACATGGGTATAGCCGGAGGATATTTTTCAGGGGAACTAACAGCTAGAAAGGTATTACAATTAGGCTATTGGTGGCCTACCTTATTCAAGGATGCATCACTTTTTGCAAAAGGGTGTGATGAATGTCAACGTTACAAGATCACACAACGAATGGATAAGATGCCCTTACATCCTATTAAAGTGACTCAACCATTTGAAAAATGGGGTTTAGACTTTGTAGGCCCAATTAGTTTGGCAACTCATAACACTCAGATAGATTACTATTGCCACTGACTATGTGACAAAATGGTGGAAGCCAATGCGACACGCAAGGCTGATGCAAGGTCAACTGCTAAGTTTCTCTTTGAGAACATTATTACACGATCTGGTTGTCTCCTTGAGATTGTGAGTGACAATGGTACTCATTTTATAAATGGAGTGATAAAGGAACTCATGAAAAACTTCATGATAGCCCATGTTACCATATACATGTGGTAGTGATGTGTGTGAACACACTAGGACCGCCGGGGCATTTTTTCCCTCTTTAGGAGGTTTTTCCCCCCGTGCATTGTATATACGCCCATCACTCTAGGGCTATCTATCTTTCCATTGCACACTAAGTAATACACTCTCTATTGTGTGCCTTGAGCTTCCTTCGTCTTCTCCAAGCTGTGTGTGTTTCTCTGCAACCCTAATTCCAACAATTGGTATCAGAGCAGGTCACGTCCTCCCGGGCTTAGTCGCCAGCTGCTCAAGCACACGCCTGGTCACCTTCTCCGATTTCAGTGAGCTTTGGCAAGCGTTCGCAGGTCGACAAAAATTTTGGGAAAACTCGAAGAGCTTGGTCTACTCAGAATTTTGATTTGGGCTCATTTCGGCATCCGTTTCCACTACAGGCAGTACTGCACAGGCTATTTCGTCATTTTGTGCAGAATTTCTGTCAGTGCCGTTTTTTGCATAACAGGTGCCTTACAGTCTTCTACGGTTTGTGCTATATAGCACAGGTTGTTCCCGCTCCGTTTCTCCTATTTTCGAGCAGTTTTCACATCAGGTGCAGCATTTACCATGGCTGACAACAACAACACAGATGTGTTCAAGATGTTTGCTGCTGAGGACAGGTTGGATGGGGACAACTACCCTATGTGGGCTTATATGATGCAACATGTTCTTGTGTCAAAGGGTGTCTGGAACATTGTGCAAGGCATTGATGTACGTCCTGGTTCTGAGGATGTAGGCGATGTTGAGGATGTTGCAGGTCTTCCTGCAAGGATTGCAGCTGTTAGAGTTGTTTTGCCTACGGCAGAACAAGCTCGTTGGGATGTTAAGGATGCGCAGGCTCATGCATTGATTGCGTTGTCTGTGAAGCGCACCATTGTTCCTCACATCCGTTCAGCAAAATCTGCAAAACAGGCTTGGGATATTTTAGCAGGTCTTTATGCAAGCCGCAATGAGGCTAAATTTGCTTTGCTGCGTAAAGAGCTGGAGTCGAAGATTATGCATGAGGAAGATGATATGGACACTTTTCTTGCTAGTGTCAAGGATATCAATGAGCAGCTTATTTCTGCAGGTGAAGTCATTTTAGACAGTTCCCTTGTGCAGACGGTTCTTGATGCCTTACCAGATTCCTACCAGACATTTGCTAGTACTTGGAGACTAATGACCCAAGGAAATCCTGAAGTTGTCAAGTTTGATGCATTATGCACATTGCTGTTGCAAGAGTCACTTTCTAGAAAAAACAGGACTAGGCAGCGTGCAGTTGAACAGGCCTTTATTGCTTCTCAAAGAAAGGGTGGTAACAGTAATGCAGCCACTTCTTATGGTTCTGCTGCGAGTGGCAAAAATTCTGTTCCTAATGCTTCTGCTGGCAGCAATTCGTCTGGAAATTCTGGTGATAAGGGTAAAAAGAAGATGCGTTGTCATTATTGTACAGCCAATGATCACTTGATCAAGTCATGTCCTAAGTTGAAGGCCAAAGAGGCTAAGAAGAAAGAGGGTGGTTCCACTGCAAATGCTGGTTCCACTACAAATGCAGCCATTGTTGAGTCTTCTGTGAAAGGAGACTGTGTTGCTGATGTTGATGCAGAATGGGCTTTTAGCGCAGAGTGCACTTACAATCCTGCTGTCCATGATGCATGCTTCTCAGTTGCTGCAGATTCACATGTGTGGTATTTCGACAGTGGTGCTACAAAGCACATTACCTCACATCGTGAATTGTTTACCTCTCTCGAGTCTGTCCCTCATGGGAATTCAGTCACTTGTGCCAACAACGCCTCTTATCCAGTTCAGGGAGTTGGAAAGGTTGTGCTCAGTGCTGCTAATGGCAGTTCCTTAACACTTGTTGCTGCACTTTATGTACCTGGGATCAAGAAGAATCTCTTGTCTGTATCCGCACTTGCTAGACTTGGACTTGTAGTCAAATTTGTGGATGGCAGATGTACAGTTCATGATCTTAGTTTTGGTGATGAAATTGTTGCATCTGGGCTTTTGTGCCGTGGGCTGTATAAGCTCACTTTGTATGACAAGTGTGGACAAAATTTTGCAAATGCTGTTGCAGATTCAAGGGCTATTTCAGATGCAAAACTTTGGCATGCACGTTTTGGTCATCTGAATTTTGCCAGTTTGCTGCGTTTGCAGAAATCTGATATGGTTGCTTCTTTGCCACCTCTTGAAGCACCTGTCAAACATGTTTCTGAAGGCTGTATTTTGGGTAAAATGCAGCGTTCTAAATTTCCAAAGGATGGTTCAGTTCGGGCCACATGCAGGTTGCAGCTTGTGCATAGCGATGTTTGTGGGCCCATGAAAACTCCGTCCTTGGGCAATTACCTGTACTTCGTGACTTTCATTGATGATTACTCCAGGCATGCATGGGTATTTCCGCGTAAAGCGAAGTCCGAAGTTTTTATGTGCTTCAAACAATTTCTGGCTATGGATGAAAATGTCTCGAAATGTACTATGGGCATCCTCCGTTCCGATGGGGGGGGGGGGGGGGGGGGGTATATGTCTCATCAATTTAATGCATTTCTGGCTAGTCGTGGGATAAAACACCAATGTACAGTGCCTTATACGCCTCAACAAAATGGTGTTGCTGAGAGGAAAAACAGGTCACTGACCGAAATGGCACGATGTATGGTCAAAAGTCAAGCTTTACCGCATTCTTTTTGGCTTGAGGCCATCATGTGTGCCTTTTATGTACTTAACAGGTGTCCTACGAAAGCTTTGCAGTCTATTACTCCATATGAAGCATGGCATGATAGAAAGCCTTCTATTGAGCACATGCGTGTTTTTGGCTGTTTGGCATATGCTTTGGTGCCACAAGTGCAGCGCAGAAAATTGGATGATAAGGCTGTCAAATGTATTTTTGTTGGTTACAGTGCTGAAAGCAAAGGTTACAGGTTGTATCATCCGCAAACAAAACGTATTCTGGTTTCACAGGATGTAGTGTTTGTGGAAGATTCTGTTCAGCCCTTGCTGTCATGTACTAGAGACAGTAATGTAAGCTCACAGGACATTTATGACACTTTGTTGCCTCTTTTCAGTGGTGGAAATACGAATGTAAGTTCCAATGAGGCAAATGTACAGCCTATGGGGGTTTCTGAAAATGTCATAGATCAGCCTATTACTGATGCATATGTACATGATGTACTTGATGAGAAAAGGGCTGAAAATGAGCAGGCTAGAGGTATGCCAAAATGGCTGGTGCACACTTTGCGTGACAGTAAATTGGATGCACCTTTGTCTAGTCGTACTCGTTCAGGCTCTCGCCATCCATCTTATGCATCAGATTGTTATGCTTTGGCTGTGTCTAGCTTACATGATGTTGAGGAGCCTCTGACTTTTGATGAAGCACAAAATTCAGAAAATTGGATGGCTGCCATGCAATCAGAATATGATGCACTTATAGAAAATGACGCATGGACTTTATGTGATTTGCCTCCTGGCAAAAAGGCCATTGGTACGAAGTGGGTTTACAAGTTGAAACGCAAGCCGGATGGTGAGATCGATTGCCATAAGGCTCGACTTGTTGCAAAGGGTTATGCACAGCAAAAAGGCATAGATTATGAAGAGACTTTTGCTCCCACTTGCCGTATGACTACTGTGCGTTTTCTATGTGCATTGGCAGCTCATTTTGGTTGGGATGTACATCAATCAGACATTGTTACTGCTTTCTTGAATGGTGACATATTTGAGGAAGTTTATGTAATGCAGCCTCGCGGTTTTGTCATAAAAGGACAAGAGGACAAAGTGTGCAAATGTAACAAGGCTTTGTATGGGTTGAAGCAATCTCGTCGTGCTTGGTATGAGAAAGCTGACACTCATTTGGTCAAACAAGGCTTTCGTAACAGTCCAACAGAAAGCACATTGTATGTAAAGCGTGAGGGTGATGTATTTCTCATCCTGGTTCTTTATGTTGATGATTTGCTGATCACTGGACCAAATGAGAGACATATTGCTGAATTTAAGGCTGATTTGAATGCTACTTTCAAGATGAAAGATTTGGGGCTGTTCCATCATTACTTGGGTATGCAGTTTAAGCAGTGTGATGGTGGTATTGCCTTGTGTCAGAAAAGTTACATAGAGACATTGCTATGTAAGTTTGGACTTGAGGATTGCAAACCTATTGCCACTCCCATGGAAACAGGTTTGAAGTTGAGTCTACATGATGCTGGCGATCCTGCTGATGTCACTCTTTACCAAACTGATGTTGGCTGCCTCATTTATGTATGCAACACAAGGCCGGATATTCAGTTTGCAATCTCACAGGTCAACAGATTTATGCATAGCCCAGGGTCTAAGCATTGGCAGGCTGTCAAGAGGATTTTCTGCTACCTTAGTGGCACTTTACATCTTGGCTTGTTTTATCCCAAGGGGGGATCATTGCCGCCAGACTTACATGCTTTTTCGGACTCAGATTGGGCTGGTTGTTTTGACACGCGAGTGTCCACAAGTGGTTTTTGTTTCATGCTTGGAAGTTCATGTATATCACGGTTGAGCAAGAAGCAACCTACTATGGCCACTTCGAGTTGTGAGGCTGAGTATAGGGCAGTCTTCACAGCTACGGTTGAGTGTGTATGGCTCAGACGCCTTATGGTTGATTTGGGTGTTGGATAGGACACTGCCAACACTATCTACACTGACAGTCAGAGCGCATTGGCAGTTGCGAGGAACCCAGTTTTTCATGCTCGCACAAAGCACATTGAGGTGCATTACCACTATGTCAGGGAGAGGCTCTCAGTAGGAGAGATCAACTTGGCTTATGTGCCAACACAGGACAACCTTGCAGATCTTTTCACAAAGGCATTTTCTTGTGAGAAGCTTGAAGCTTTCCGCAAAGCTTTGGGCTTACTCCCCCTTTGTGGACTGATCCTGTCCTCAGGGCTTGGCACTTCCCTTTACTCATGTGCCAGCTCTCGTTCACCGCATCACTCCAGGGGGGATTTGTTACCATATACATGTGGCAGTGATGTGAGTGAACACACTAGGACCAACGGGGCATTTTTTCCCTCTTTAGGAGGTTTTTTCCCCCTTGCATTGTATATACGCCCATCACTCTAGGACTATCTATCTTTCCATTGCACACTAAGTAATACACTCTCTATTGTGTGCCTTGAGCTTCCTTCGTCTTCTCCAAGCTGTGTGTGTTTCTCTGCAACCCTAATTCCAACAGCCCACTATAAAGTCTACACCTTATTATCCACAAGCAAATGGCCAAGCTGAGAGCACTAACCACCAAAACAGTGGAAGCTCATCGCACATATTGGGATTCGAAGCTGACACCAGCTCTATGGGCTTATCGTCCAGCTTACAAGGTGGCTATTAATTGTATACTATTCAAGATGGTATATGGCCAAGAAGTAGTTTTGCCATAGGAGTTTGTAATTCCTAGTCTGTGTGTAGCTTCACAAGAAGCTTGGGATGGTAACCCTTTAGTTGAGCGTTTATATATCCTTGAGATGTTAGATAAAGAAAGACAATTTGCTGTGCAAAATGCACTTGTGGAGAAAGATAGAAGAAAGAAATGGTTTGATCGTCATTTAAAGAACAAGGATGTCAAGGTTGGGGATAAAGTCCTTATGTATGGAGTGCATAACGAGAAGAGAAAGTTGAAATATGCGAGAAAAGGACCATATAGAGTATGCAAAATCACCCCATAAGATACCATTTGTGTGGAAACTCTTGATGGAGTTGAAACCATTGGATTCCTCAATGGGAAACTCTTGATGGAGTTGAAACCATTGGATTCCTCAATGGGAGTAAATCTAAAAGATATTATGATCTTTTAAGCCAAGAGGAGCTACGTGCCATCCATAAAAAAAAGGCAGCCAAGGCACAAGCAGACTTGAAAAAGATACGAGCTCAAACTGAGGCTAAGGAGCGACATCAACGTATTAGATGCCAACAAGAGGCCAACCTTGGAGTTACACATGCATTTCAAGTTGAAATCGAGGATAATTGGTTGGACTATGACACACCTCTACGATACCCTATTGAGTTAAATAACGTCTATGAGAAAGTTCTATATAACGTCTTATTGGACACGGGTGCTAAATATAATATGCTATTATACGGAGTGTGGTGTCAGTTAGGAAAGCCATCTCTATCTGAGAGTACCATCCAAGTCAAGGGTATCAACAAGAAAAAAACTACTATTTTTGTGTAAGGTTTCCAGTTTCTGAAACCTTAGAAATTGTACAAAGCTGATCAAATTAACTTGGCTGTTGAGAAAACACTGTAGAATGATCCAATTATGGAAAATATTGGTATTTTTGGAACCGTAACCAGAGCTTTACTAGGGTTAGAATTTTTTAGAACAGAATTCCGATAAAATCTGAAAAAGTTACGAGCTCTGAAAGGTTACACTATGAATTTAATTAGTTAAGTAAAATTGAATGGTTTCAGTAATTATTACTGCTAAGGACTTTTTATCCTAAGGTTCTAGAAATTGCATATATTTCCAAGTTTAATCATTAAAAGTTAGGAAAAATAGCAAAAATTGATTCTGGAAGTTGGGGGGGGGGGGGGGGGGGTTGTGTGGGGCAGTAATGAACATGCCCAAGCCAATTTTAGCAGCATGGGGCGCCATCTTGAGCCTCGGGGCTGCTTGAGCTGCAAGCAACTGCTTTTTTCAGCCTATGAGAGCTTGTGAGTGCCAGAAACCTATAAATAGGACCCCTTGCTTCACAATTTCAGACAGACTCGGAGCCTTGGCACATTCTCTCTCATCTAGAGAGACCTCTACGCAGAAATCACTAGAGATCAAACTCTAGCTGGTTAATTAAACGATTTCTTAATTAGCAAAGCTAGGTTAACCTATTTGCAATTCTCTTAATTAATTGAAGATTAATCTTATGTATACTCAAAAATATTCTCTTAATTAAATATTCTTTGTTGATTATTGTGATTAATCTTAGGGATATTAAGCTAATTACTTATTATATCATATTAGAACTAAAGTTATCCATTTTAACCATAAATTAATGGTAATTATATTAATTAAGTATAAATTAAGATGAGATAATTATCGAGCTGTGTTAGACTTTCATTATGCTACAAAAATTATCTTCTAATTTTTTGAGTAATTTTCATGATTAATTAAGCAAAATTACACTGTTTTTGAAAGAAAAGTAAAGGGGAAAATAATCAAACTAATCAAAATGATTTGAGATATTTATTAGAGGTAAATCAAATCTTACGGAACTTGTGATAATTATGTTAACCTCAGATAATTAGTTTACCTAGTTATCTTAGTAGAATTACACTATTTTTAGGACAAATTAAAAGGGGGAAAATAAAAAATTGATTCAAAATGCTTTGAGATAATTATCAAAGATAAATCACATCTTAAGAAACCTGTAATAATTATGGTAACCTCAGATAATTAGATTACTTAGTTATCTTAGCAGAATTACACTATTTTTAGGACAAATTAAAAAGAGGAAAATATAAAATTGCTTCAAAATGCTTTGAGATAATTATTAAAGGTAAATCACATCTTACAAAACCTGTGATAATTATGTTAACGTCAGATAATTAGTTTACCTAATTATCTTGGCAGAATTACAATGTTTTTAGAACAAATAAAAAGGGGGAAAATAGCAAATTGATCCAAAATGCTTTGAGATATTTTTCAGAGATTAATTACATCTTATAAAATCTATTATAATTATATTAACCTTAGATACTTAGTTTAACTAATTATCTTAGCATAATTACACTATTTTTAAGAGAAATTAAAAGGGGGAAAATAGAAAATTGATTCAAAATGAGTTGAGATAATTATTAGAGGGATATTACATCTTACAAAATCCTTAATAATTATCTTAATCTTAGATAATTAGTTTCACTAATTATCTCAACATAATTACACTGTTTTTAGGAGAAATAAAAAGAGAGAAAATAGCAAATTCATACAAAATGCTTTGAGATAATTATTAGAGGTAAATCACATCTGATAATTATCTTAACCACAGATAATTAGTTTAACTAATTATCTTAGTAGAAAACCAGTATTTTGGAGGGTAAAGTAAAGCGGAAAATTAGTAAATCATGTGATATGATTACATAATATTTATTAGAGTTAAACTACATGATAAAAAGGTCATGATAATTATGTCAAGGTTAGAAACTTAGTATAAATATTTATTTAAGTCAAATTATACTACTTCTAGCTGAAAACTAAAGAGGAAAATTAGTAAATCATGCTATATGAGTACATGCTAATTATCAGAGCTAGATTACATGATGAAAATGTCGTGATAATTATTTCAAGGATAGAAACTTAGTATAGATATTTAGTTTAGTCAAATTACACTAATTCTAGCTAGAAACTAAAGGGAAAAATTAGTAAATCATGTTATATGATTACATGCTATTTATGAGAGTTAGATTACATAATAGTGAAGCTGTGATAATTATTTCAAGGTTAGAAAAATATTATAAATATTTATTTAAGTCAAATCATATTAATTTTAGCTAAAAATTGAAGATGGAAATTATATAATTAAGTTGAAAAATAATAATATAATTACCAAATGTCAAAATTATCTTTATCTACATGTGATAATTATACTATAATTTATTAGTAAGTTTAGAAAATTATAATTGACTAAAAGTCCTATTTTTGGCCAAAGATTAATTAAAATAAATAGACTTTGCGGTCAAAAGTTTTTAGGAAAATTATAGTAAGTGTAAATCTATGATATAAAGTTAAAGAAATGAAATCTTTGAGATAAAATAAATAGAATAAATATTAAGCTTAAAATAAGCAGATTCCAAGCTTAAGATTCGATGGAGAAATCAGGAAAAAGATATAGAAAATTATAAAAAATTTAGGATAGCCTAGAAAACCCTTAGGGAAGTTGTGGAGAAAGTTATCATGACTATTTTAGGAAAATAAGAAATTACTAGATCAAAAATTTACCAATTAAGACTATAAATTTAACTTAGATTTGGGTAAAATTGGATACAAAGGTTAAGTCTAGCTTTCGGAAAATTTACCTAATGATTAGACGTTCTTTGTATAAGGAATAAGAAGTTATGGCACCTAAAAGGACCCAAGCCAATCCTACATCTGATGATGAGGGCAGAACTCTAAAAAAAACTAGAGCGTCATACGACGATGAAGCTGGGCCTAGTAGTAGGCCTACGGAGGAGAGTCTTCAGACGCCAGCGCAACAGCAGATGGCCAATCAGTCCCAGGTGGGTTTCCCATTATTCAATCAAGTCTTTAAATAGTTTAAGTTCTTTTATAAGTTAACATTGCATACGTAAGGAGTGAGTAAGAATCAGAAAAGGAATAGTTGGTCAAAAGGTAACTTCCAAGAAACCAACATGCATTTGTTTATAAAGTAGGAAAGAATTGTTTGGGTTAAAACTGGTTGAATTAGGGAAGATCTGATTGATCTTCCTTAAGACAGCTTGTCTCAAGACACCTCCAACTCCTTGGTATATTTTGATGAATAATGATTGCTTTCCAGCCACGGATAAGTCGGTTACCCCAATGAACATTGAGTTTCTACTCCGTGTCATGTCTTGATGTTTCTACATAAGTTAAGATACCATTTTTTTAATCCTAGGGGAGCCGCTCGTGGGCATCTAGTTTGGTGTATGGGCACCCGGAACCTTGGGTGGAGGTTTATCCACTCCGGATTGTGAATAAGGAATGGGTGCCGTTTTTTCACCCTTAGGTGGTCTTGAGACAAGAAGAGTACTAGTCATGGTTATTATGGACAATGTTTTGATTGACAGTACCCTGTCTTAAGTTTAAAGATGTCTGTTTGCTAAAAAAATGTTTTCAATATTGTTTCAAGGGTTGTTTTAATAAAATCTGTTATGAAGGATAAAAGAAATCATTATTTTAATTGTGATAAGAACGTGGTAGTAACTAAATAACAAAATTATCATGTGTGAGTGCGGGGTGGTAAGTGGGGATTGACTAAGGTTGTCAATCAAGGACGGGTGGACCAAATTAGTCAGGTAACTATCCATTCCCGTGCACTAAAAATGTTTAGAAAACTTCTTCGCTTGGAAGAGGAGTTCACCAGCGGTTGTGCCCACACATATGTTAGGGGAAAAAAAGCGTTGGTTGAGGATACCTTAGCCCAATTTGTGGAAGTTATAGGGCCGAAATAGTTTTTTGGACTTTTAATATGTTGTCCCGTTTTCGCTGCGAGGCAGGATTAGGTCTTCTTCTAAGGCTATAGACCCAAGCCATTGTCAATGGTAAAGGTCTATTCCTTGGATTTTTTTTGTTTAGAGACTCTGATTTTTATCAGACCTAGAGACCTGTCAAGGATCCCATCCCGCTTTTGGTGTCGACGGGTTTGGGGACCTCACATTGTGGAACCTGGCACACTTCTGTCAGTTATGACAACGGGGTTGTAGCTCAAGAATTTTTGGTCATGCATGCTGGAACTATGGAAGGCAATATAAACCTAGGAGGCAAGTGGATGTTAGCGACCAAATGCATTATTGATTGGGGGAATGGGAATGTCATGTCCAAGAGGCTAAACCATCTGTACCTTTAGCCTAACCCTCTACAGCTTCAACTTTTGTAGCTGAAACAAAGCATGAGACACACAAAGACTCATTGTAATATAACAAAGAAAACATACAAATGGGTCCCCTAAATCTTCTTTAGCGACCTGTTTTGACGCTAAAAAATAGATATCTTGTAAGAGATGCCTCACTTGCTCCAAGAAATGTAAGAAAACGTTGCGTTGGATTCCCAAACAACTATTGGAAGCCCAAGGCTACTATGAAGGGAATGATCAAATCTGGGTGCATAAACGTAAATTGTATTCTTACCTGTCACCTATAGACCATGTGATGCAAATCCTGTAATGATAAAGCCAATTGAAGATAATGGAAAGGGAAAGATCACAGAATACTATACACCTGATCCAGGGCTAGTTTGGGTACCCAAGCGAGAACACTTGTATCGCTCGGCTCAAACATAGGAAAAACAAATGAAGCTTCTTGCTTTTCATGTAGTTCTTCTACAAAAACACAAACTTCTTCACAACTTCCACCTACCACCAAATATGTATAAAAAAACAAGGAAAGAATAGCACCTCCCATTGTAAATTCATCACCTAAAACAACATTTCAAGTAAAATCATGGAAGAGTACCTTACCACCCTTGCAACTAGATGAAACGCCTAGGGTGGTGAAAAACTATTGGTCAAAGTCTTCACCCATTACGACTTGGAACAATTGGTTTCAAAAGATGACGACAACGTTCCAAAAGGTATGATCTTCCCAAGGAAGGGGGGAGTGTTTACTGACATATATCATTCATTGCTCCCCTCTTAACCTTCCTCCCTGACCTCTCAATCTCCCAATCTTAGAGAATATATATATAGCCCTATACTCAAGAAAACAAAAAT
The DNA here is from genome assembly GCF_014529385.1 of Adiantum capillus-veneris. NCBI lineage: Eukaryota > Viridiplantae > Streptophyta > Polypodiopsida > Polypodiales > Pteridaceae > Adiantum > Adiantum capillus-veneris. The sequence goes on along the minus strand of NC_140943.1, from coordinate 111,664,330 downwards.
AAAAAAGTAGAAGAGCAAGAGCCACCAAACAAAAGCTTGAAACCTACAAATTCGAGTACATGACCCAAAAATCATAGTAACACATTATGCACAAGGACACGACCTTTTGACATGACTCTTATGATATTTGGATACTAATCAAAATCTATCGGTGTATACAAATATTGGCTAATACGCTAGAGTCATCCACTCCTACCTTGGATGAGAGGTAGCCTCTTTATTTTTCACAAGTGTTTCACCATAGTCTACTTGATGCTTGCCTGTGAATGGGACTTGGTAGATACACTAGCATGTGAGAAAAAAAATGAGGAATTAGAATGGCTGATATGTCTCTTGACCACAATTGATCCCTACTTAGTAGAGACGTCTCTCCGATTGCACAAGCTTACCCTTTTGAGCAAGATGACTATACACGCCTAGTGACATTCTTAGTGAACATATGTGCATCTAATGATGAGGAAGATTTACATGATTACACAGATGGCACGTATGGTCTCATTGATGATGACTTTATTTTTCTTGACAATGACAAGGATAGGGGTTTAGACTTAGGGCTACCCACCCATCTATACAATATCATGTTCCCTTGACCCTCTAGGGGGGTGCAAATACTTAGGTTAGGGTTCTTTATGTTGTTTTGATTGTGTTCAATAAAAGTTGGTGCCTCTTCCCACTGATGTGCCTCCTAGATATATACCTTGTGTTTTTTAGTGTGTACAGGAATGCATTTCATTAGTTGGGATTTTGAACTTCATGCAATCTTTGTCTAGTTCACTCTTCGAATCGAGCGCGATCATCAACACGAACATGTGTTTCTTGTCCATTATCATTGCCTCTTGTCTTTTTTAGCATCTATGTTTATCTACTTTAACTGTGATCGGTAGCACAATATTCAGCACATTTGCTTAGTATTAAACATTAGATACAATATAATTTTATGTCATAGTCCCTTGTCTAGGTTTATGAATCAAGAAGTTTGACTAAGCTAGTTTGACCAAGATAGACATTAGAGATCTTCTCTTAATACCATGGGAAATGCCTTCCTAATTGTCAATGGTTACTTTAGGTTCTTAATCCGATATTATGAAGCATTCTATCCAATGTACTAATGTTTTCTAGTGGGCTTAATCCCTCTTGACCTTTAGCTTAAGTATTATAAAGGGAGTTTAGTATTGTGATAAGCATGGGGAGGGTAACAATGTCAATATGACCCCCCAAAGTTACAAAATTGAAATGCAGTGAAAAACAAAAAACCAAAAGTACCAAAAATGTAAAATCTTAAGTTGGAAGAGAAATATCATCTTGATTTGGTACTTCACTCACATGTATTGCCTATGGTACTAGAGCCCTAGAGGTTCCCAGTGTGGGCACTTTTCTTTGAGAAGCAAAAAGCCCAAGGCATACAAAATAAGCACATACGTCAAAAATTGAATCAATGTGGAAATCACTTTGGGGGGTCAAACAAAGGGAACAATTCATGCGATGATTTCATATGCAATTTCTTTTATCATAGCTTAACTAGAAGGTCTTCTAGGTATAGCCTCTAGTCATCCCTCGAGCATGAAATACTTTGCTCTTGCAATTAAGCAACTTAATTGACCAGAGAGAATTGAGAAGCTTACCCGTTGTATTAATAGTTGAGCTCTAGTGTCTCTCGATCGTTAAATTAGTTATCCTAAACTTGTCTATTTTTTTACCTTTACAAGTGCTTATGCATTTGATTATATTATACTTTAATGTTTATTGCTAAAAAACTGTTTAATATTTTGTTACCAATCAATCCGTGTGCCTATTCATTGCATATGTTTTTTAATTATATATGTTCCATGAGAATGCAATTACTATGTCATTTTTGGTTGTTTTTGTAGTGTTTGAAGAAAGCTAAAGACATTCAATCTCAGATGCTCTTCCACCTCGATGAACGCGCTTCACCTCACTAGCTTCCAAGGACGGAATCTCCATCAGGAAGGGAGACATCTTAACCACTTACGGACACTCTATCACCTTTGACGGGCACCTTATCACTTTATTTGAGTCATGAACTCGGCTTGTCGGTCCTATAGGTGCGTAAGTGATCGCCGATGAGAGGTGCACCACTTGTCTCATTTTTACATTATTTTTTCTATGACCGACCACTATGGAGGCCCATGTGTGAATGGGTCAGATTCATATAAAAGGTCCATTTTGACCTAAAATCCTCATTTTGGACGTGCATGCTAAAGAAGTGCTCCCTTGCTCTACCTTTACCTTCTTCTCCATTGTGTGCTCAACGAGTGTGTGTGTGTGTGTGTATGCTTGTGAGAGAGAGAGAGAGAGAGAGAGAGAGAGAGAGAGAGTGAGTGATCGAGCATTGTGGCCGCATTGGCGGCGGCAAGGCGGTTGAGTGCGGCGGCGGCAGCTCCCTCTTCTTTGCGGCATGGAATCCTTCATGACAACAAGCGTAGAGCGGTGAGTAACACACCATTGTCCCCTTTGAGTTTACTAGGAGAGTCTGGTTGTGTGCTTGCAGCCATTTGTGGCTTGCACATAGCGTTTGACAAGTCCCCAGCCTCCGACATGTGCAATAGAAGTGCACATCCTCTTAATAAAGAGTTAGACCTTGATGGTTCGTATTTGGTCGAACACGCCCCAAGGCTCTAGTGTGTCGGGCTACACACCCCTCTGGCCATCCTAGACCCCTTGAGATCATGTGTGGACTCCAACCCCTAGCTTTGCACAAGTAATGTGCACTAAGCACCCGACTTGCATGTCCCACATGTGCTCCATGGTTTCAATGCTATGGATGACATGACAAGGTCAATGTTGTCAAGGCAAACACGAGCATCAAAAAGAAGTACTAAAAAGACACCACAACCAACCCACAAACAACAAAAGTTGATGGCTATTTCAACAAGAAATCAAGAGCTACAAGCTCTCAAAAGTGGGTGCCCAAGCACTCTTTACAAGCTCAAAAGAGTTAAGCATGAATCAAAGTTCAATGAGTGCATAGTGAAGAGTGCGTGTACGTGCAAAAAGGAGAGAAGGAGAGAGTACACAATGTGTGGGTGGAGCAAGACTCTGCTAATGAGCTGTCCCTTATTCTTTGTATACGTACACAAGAATAAGGTGTCAATGGGCGGGTGCCCATAACCTAGGCAACTGGGCAAGCACATGTGCTTGTACCCCAACAATCTCCCACTTAAAGGCGAATGTGCTGATAAGTGGGTCCCACTAGCTAAACTACTAGTATGTACAAGAAAATAGGTGAGAGGATCTCTCAACCTACATCCATTGGTTTGCTCAGTCGATCTATATGCAATCATATCGGCTCTCGTGGTAGGCGAGCATGCGTACCCACGCTAGAGCTTGCATGTAAATCTCACAAACTACTATGTATGGTCTGTGAGATTCTTGCACAACTGACAATCCCTGCTGCAAATGCCCCCAATGTAGCTGCTAGGTCGGGCCTCGACACTAACAGATCGTACATGAGACGCCTGAACGCTGACAAAATCTGCGCAAACCTAGCTACACTCACCTCCCTTGCGTTATGTGCATACTCTGCATCATCAAGACTAGCTGTCACAAATGGACGTGTCGACTCTAACTCCTGGAGGACCGCCTCCCCCTCATCCATAGGTACTCGGTGCGTATGTCCTGATATCACATCATCAGCCTCTAGCATGAGCATATAAAAAAACTCCATATATGTAATCTCTGTCTGTGTCTCTAGGGAGCAAACCTGCTCTACCTCTCTCTGCACAAACTCTGACAACACATGTTGTGTCTCACTAGAGCACTGCCACTCTATTTTTGTCTCTACAGAGTCTATTGGCATGTCTTGCACAGCTAAATGCTCTGTCTCGAGAGCACGCTGGAGCTCACGTGCGAAAGAGACACGTCTCGTCCCTAGCTCAAAGCATGCTAGCAACAAAACCGAGACTACATCTTCTTGAACCTCAGATACATGCATACGATATACCGGGTCAATGTGGGCTCCTCTGGCAATCACTAATGAACCACAATGCATCTGGAAAGACTGCTCTTTAAGCAGTATTTGACAACCAAAATTTTCTAATTGTCTCACTAAGATCAAGCTTTGTCTCAGCTAAGGAACGTAGCGCACATGTCGTAGCTTGTATGATGCACCATTGGGCAAAGAAAAAAACGTCTCCTGCACCCTCTATGTCAAACGCCGAACCACCGGCCAAGTGCACACAACCAAGTCTCCCACTAGAAAAGGTGCTAAACCAATCACGATGTGGTGTGACGTGGAAAACTACATCCTCATCTAGCAACCAACTTGGAGAAGCATCACCACCCAAAGACATGTAATCAGGAGGACTGCTAAAGGTTAATGTGACATCACCGTCGCTGGCATATGAAGCCACTTCTCTAGCATGTGTCAAAACCTCATGTGCACCATGCATAGATCTCTGCTGTTGTCTCATACGCTTGAAACAATGGTGCCTAATGTGCCTTGTGTGACCACAATGCCAACAACGCAAGTATCGGCAAGAACAAGACTGTCGTCTCTCAATGTCACACATGTCTGTTGTGTCATGCCAAGGGTAGGACCGGGCAAGGCCAACGGCCAAGGCAGACATGCGTTAAGGGGGTTCCTATATTTATCCAGGTCAAGGGCGTATATAGGACACGGTTGGGAGGTGAATTGCACAATCTAGTCCCCTGCAGTCTCACACTGGTATCACAACTCAGGGGAGAGGAACATGGAGGAGCAGCCAGGGAGGAAGGAAAAGACTAGTGTTTGCATGGCGTTGCATGGTCTTGCTCTCTCTCTCTCTCTCTCTCTCTCTCTCTCTCTCTCTCTCTCTCTCTCTCTCTCTCTCTCTCTCTCTCTCTCTCTCTCTCTCGGCGTGCTTGCATGAGTACAAGGAAGATGTTGTCAACTGTGGGAACGATGGCTTGGAGCCGAGACAAGTCGATGATGACTATGGGAGCAAACCCTTGCACACAAGGGAGGGTCGAGTTCGACCAGCGCAAAACTGTGCGCACAAGAGCTCGTTGCGAGAGCGTGGGTAAGAGCAGAAAGTTTCGTCATTGAAGCCAAGGCAAATGCAACTCTTGCAGAGCGCCATTGTCTTCCTCCTCTCTCGTCTTGTCGTCAGCTTTGCAGCAGCAGTTAAAATTGGATTATTCACGGTGACGAATATGTCTTACACAGTGGTGAGGATGTTTGGTTCTTAAGCAATTTGGAAAGCTCATTTTGGTGACACGAATTACTGAAGGTGATGAAGATAGAGACATCCCCACATTTCCATGAAACAATAATGTGGGTGTGCTAGGTGCCCTAGGGACTCAAATAGTGCTCCAATTTTCAAAACTATTCACATCATTGAATGAAAGAGGTGGTTGTCTATCACATTGGCTCGCCGTAGCCATAGCATGACAATATGATGCAAGCAAAGCATGTTGAGAACCATAACAATTGCAACCATGTGAAGGTGAAACCGAGGAAGTGTTGGGCACCACACTTTGGTGATTCAAAGGTTAGGCTGGGTTTAGACGAGGCAAAGGAAGAGCTGTAGAAAGGGGTGTGTTGCCTTCATGGCATAGGACACATCATAGAATTCACATTTTCAGACCCGCCATAGGATGGGCAATACCTACCCCCCCCCCCCCCCCCCCCCCCCCCCCCCCCCCCCCCCCCCCCCCCCCCCCTCTCAACAGTTTCTTCTACTACATCCTTTATAGCGTGAAGTGCGGAGAGCACGATTCTCGTTGTTGCAGCCAATAACACAAAGCTCAAAGGCAACCCTGATTTGCTGAGACAGTTCTGTGAGTTATCTACCTCCACCTCTGTCTGAACTGGTAAGGGAAAAGCTTCCAAAGCACAAATTTGTGCCGGTGAATCGTCTCAACCCACCCTTAGAAGATTTTGGTCTACATGCAAGCTTTGCCTTCAGAGATTCCTTTGTTCTTTTGGAAATGAAATCTACTTCTATCTTGGACATTATTGCATTGTGCTCTTGGTTAGATAGTAACCAAATTTTCCACTACATGTACATTAGCCTTATGCAGTGAGGAGATCCTTGGGTACCCACCTTTGAACTAATTGCTTGGAAAGATGTTGGTGGGACTTGGGAGAAACTGATCTAGTAAAATTGGTTGATGTAGGCTCATGTCACTTTTGCTTAAATTTTCTTGAACTTTGCTGAAGTTGATGCCTCCGTTGCTTTTTTACTTGACTAGAAAATGGTGGCCTTTTATAGCTTGTGAGCATGGAAGTGGTAACACAAACTCTTACGACCCTCATATATGCGGATTCAATGACTTTTGAGTAGTGAGACATCCATTGTCCACATTGGCCTTTATTTTTTTGTTTTTCACCCATCTGCATTCATCACCATCACTTAACCTTGGAACTTGGACTGGTTCTTTTGGCACCAAGACTTGTCATGAGTGCCACCTTTGCTATCTAAGTGAGGGATGCTTGGATTGGAACAATTTTGGTCTTGCCTTGATAAGTTGTGTTTACTTCTTTCCTCAATGGGAGTACACCTTTTGGATAATTCAATGTAGATACATAACATACTTTGTGGTTGCCTATGTGTTGTGAACTAAGTTGGTTGTGTGAGAGAAATCCTACCAAGTATTGATTAGTGATGTTGAATTGCATTAACAAGGATGACGTTTTAAAGAAAAGGTGATCCAGAGGCGTGGCAAAAATTGGATGATTCAGGGTCACAAATATGTCCTTACACTGTGGTCAGGATGTTTGGTTCTTAAGTAAATTGGACAACTCATTTTGGTGACATGAATTACTGAAGGTGATGAAGATAGAGACATACTCACATTTCCATGAAACAATAATGTGGGTGTGCTAGGTGCCCTAGGGACTCAAGTAGCGCTCCAATTTTCAAAACTATTCACGTCATTGAATGAAAGAGGTGGTTGTCTATCACATCGGCTTGACGTAGCCATAGCATGACAATATGATGCAAGCAAAGCATGTTCAGAACCATAACAATTGCAACCATGTAAAGGTACAACCGAGGAAGTGTTGGGCACCACACTTGGGTGATTCAAAGGTTAGGCTGGGTTTAGACGAGGCATAGGAAGAGGCGCAGAAAGGGGCGTGTTGCCTTCATGGCATAGGACACAACATAGAATTGACATTTTCGGACCCGCCATAGGAAGGGCAATACTCCCCCCCCCCCCCCCCCCCCAAAACAGTTTCTACTACCATGTCCTTTTTAACGTGAAGTGCGGAGAGCACAATTTTGGTTGTTGCAGTCAATAACACAAAGCTAAGAGGCAACCCTAATTCGCTAAGACCATCTGAACTGGTGAGGGAAAAAGCTTCCAAAGCACAAATTTGAGCCAGCGGATCGTGTGAACCCCGCGCTTAGGCCCTTATTCTCTCTCTCTCTCTCTCTCTCTCTCTCTCTCTCGTGTGAATTCAAAGTCCCTCTCTACGGAGTCTGAATTCATAGTGTAGACTCTATAGGTTAGATAATTTGGAGGGGGAGCTGGACCACATTTGATAGAGAAAGAAAGCGTTCATTCGTCGTTTTGGAAAGCGTGCAGATTACTCAGGAATCGGCCTCAGCGCCCTTCTAATGACGCGATGCGTGCTGGAGTGCATAGGTGCGTGCACGCGCACACACACACACACACACACAGAGACAGAGAGAGAGAGAGAGAGAGAGAGAGAGCTGCATCCCAGTGGAAGCAAAGAGAGAACGAGAGAGCTATTCGATGGTGCTGGAAACAACTACTTAATGTATGTGTTTTTAGCTATCAAGGCCTGACGGACTGAATGGTTCTTTTTCCTTTTCGTGTTTCCAGCAGTGTATCGTTTTGAAGGTGGATCTGGGCTGCTGCAAGGGATGCAGGGAGCGGATTTGCAGGAATCTGATGCGCGTCAAGGGTAAGAATGTTGTCGTTTGTAACTCTTGCGGTCTGGTCTACCGGATGTAATATAAAATGGGCTGTTGATGCACATTGAGTGTAAGGATGTTACCTTTTGCAACCTGCAATGCCAAATCAAATGGAAAACGGGGCTCTAATGTAAGCAGAGATTGTAATGTATGTAAAGGTCTGTGTGCTTTTTGCACAAATCGCAACCTGCAATGCTTGATCGAATGGAAAATGGGGGTATAATGCAAGTAGAGATCTCAACTTATGTAATAAAGGTCTGTGTGCATTTTTCACTAGTGGCGCTACTTCCTGCATTTGGGCAATCTTGGGAAAGAATGATATGTCGTTTTGAAATGATTGCTGGTTGGTTCATCACACCTATCATAAGTTTAATCTGTGCAGGCGTGAAGGAGGTGAAAGTAAAGGAAGATGATGCCTGTATTGTTGTGCGCGGTGAAGGCTTCAATGAACGAGACATCATAGAGCTGGTGAAGAAGAGAAAGGGCAGGTCGAGAGTCGAGGTTATAGAGCAGCTTCCACGCAACGAGCTTCCAAATGTTGATAACTCTGCCCATCAAATGAGCCCTGCTGATGACCTTTCAAAACCAAAATGTCGGCCTCCGCGCACAGCGGCTGATGGAGGAGGAGTAACAGGGGCAGGAAATGGCCCCTCAATGGATGTTGCTGCAGCGGTTCCCTTTGATAGTAGCACGTCTATGAAAGGAGAGACTGTGGTCACAGAGCGCATGCACGAAGAGTTTGAGGGCACCAAAATACGCACCCGTGTTACTACCTCTTGGGATGTTTGCACTTGTATCCTAGTGGAGGAAACGCGGTTCATCATTGATAAGCAGCATTTTAGCAAGGGCAGCCCTTGCACTGAGGTGGCCTTTGATGCCAATTTGCACGTAGAAGCACATGTTTTGTCATCACGGCATCACTAGGATAGAGGATCTAGTCGAGCCATTTTGATCAATTTCTGCCATGGTTTCCCTATGGATCCCTAAGGAATATAGAAGGGCATACCATTAGAGAAAGGTACTAGGGAGAAAAACTTCATGTGGATGTGCTTCCCCCTATTTTGTGTGATTGAAGAGGTTTCAGCATTATATGATTATGCATTGTCAGTGTCACGTTCCAATTATAAAGCACTTTTCGTCTCTCTAAACCAAGCCAAGCCTTAGTGTCGAAGGGAGGTAGGCATACATTCGACTTTTGCACGCGAAAAACTGAATGATTGAAATCATCTTTTGTATTTTAGTTTGTAAATGGTCCTCTTATGTAAAAAGAGCCTCATATGGGTCCTTTTCAATATTATTCTTGTATGTATCAGAGGGCCAATGTAACCATTCACCTTCTTATTTATGGCGGTGGCGCCCAGTGTTCGGGAAAATACATTTTTCCCCAAACATATAAAATTCCTTTTCTTGAATTTGGCAAGAGGACATTAGATTTATTTTTCAGGTTTTTACACTTTTTCTCTATTTCAAGACAGAATTTCTCCTTTTTCCCTTGCTCTCAACCGGCATTTTTGAAATTGAAAACGGCACGATATTAAGCTGAGACTTACAGAGGGTGTTCCTTGCATCAAAGGCAGGTATTTCTTACATGGATAACATTAAAAAAATTGCGACATCTTTTGTATGGGCTATAAATTGACCCATTTTATGGTTCTTGCATGTTCGCTTATGTCCACACCATATTGATAACTAATTTGGATGTGTTCTTTGACAAGTTATTTCAATGAGGTTCCTATACTTGTGAGCATTTACTAATAAAGTAAACAATTGCATTGCTTTTTATTGGAGTGGGGGCTTGCAAGAAATAATGTAATATTGAAGAACTTTTTACAAATTGTGACCATAACAAGTTTTGGGTTGTGTTGCAACTTTTTGCCACACGTATCACACTAGACCACAAAGACTTCTTGAGATCTGGTAACACATTTACTGGATCTAAAGTCATCTTTTCCTTTAAGAGATTATCACAAAATTAAAGCCAAAGTTAATGCATGTTACTCATCATTATCTCGTTATTTAGCGCCAAACTGTTTGACAATGGTCGTACAATTTTTTTGACAATGGTCACACAAGTGAATACTCACAATTCTTGGTTATGCCCTAGTGGGACCAAAAGTAGAAATCTGTGTATTGCCTCTTGAAGAACTTGAGGTCAATCATAGATTAACACACATTTTCTAGAGAAGGCTTGACAAAGAGAATGTAAGAACTTAGGAAATAAAAATTGTCCCCTTCTGTTATACCTCTTTCTTCAAGAGATTTTCCTTTAGTACTCTCAAGCACATGTCTAGGAGAAATCTCCCTTTAATGTATTCCAATTTTCTAGCCAATAACACTAGAAAATTAGTACGCTAGAAAATTTTCTAGCCAATTTTCCATGAAGTTATACACAAGAAGATTTAGAAATTTTCTCATGTAGGAAAACGGAGTCTTTTCCAGTGTTTTTTATACAATGAATAACATCATGAGCTTCTGCTCGAGAGGCACCGCATACCTAGCTAGGTACGATTGGGGGTAGGGGACCACCGGCCCCCCCACCGGGTTATTGTGAGTATTCACTTGTGTGACCATTGTCAAAAAAATTGTTGTGGGAATTATTGTGAGAATTTGTCCAAAACTTCTTGTGTTAGTACGATGGCAGAGTATGCTTATGTGAAATTGAGGAATTCCATAGAAGAAGTTTTGGAACAAACAAACCATGATACTTTTGATTTTTAGTACTTGGATACTCATTGAAAAGCATTTAAAGTAGGACTTTCTACCCATTCGCCAAAACTTCGCAATTGACGGAGACTTTCTTAGGTTTCTGAATTAGTTTGGTGGATTCCATTACCTAGAAGCTTGAAGAGAGCAAAGGACTGATAGAAACTTGCAAAGGCATTTGAGAGCATAAGAAGAGAAAAGAATGTTAAGGATTTCAAGCATGGAGGTAGAGGATGTAGCAAAAGATTGAAAGGGGTCGTCTATTTTCGTCGGATTTATTTGTTGTCTACTCTACTTCCTGTTCCAATCAATAAATTCATTGCACCTATTTAGCTCTTTGCGTTTTGGTTTTGACAATGTTGTGCTTTATCTGCTTGATAGTTCTTGTTGAATATTTCATATCATGGATGATGATAGCTTTATTAAACATACTTTTTTACTAGAGGAGTCTATAGAGAAATATAATAAAATTTCTCTTAGTGTGAACATGTAGAGGTATATGGGGGTGCAATATTGCTATTAAGCTATATAAGGGATTGAAGGTCAAAAATGGGGAATATGTCCCTCTCCCTTTCTCTCTCAGATGCACAGAGGTCATGAACCATGAGAGAGGGGCCATGACAAGAAAGATTGAAGGCAATTTGGTGTTTGCATGGAGGAACAAATTTGGTGGATACATAAATTGGGTATTCCAACATATTCTTGAAGATAAAGTCATCCAACATATTCTTGAAGATAAAGTCATCTAACTTAAATGCAAGTTTACTAAATAAGAGCCCACCCCCATAGACCCTTTAAAAGGGCTTTTTATTGTAGGGCCCTTAAAAGGGAGTTTGATGCAACATGTACTTGTGTCAAAGGGAGTTTGGAACATTGTGCAGGGCATTGATATACGTCTTAGTACTGTGGATGCAGGCGATGTTGAGGATGCTCCAGATTTTGCTGCCAGGGTTGCTGCTGTCATAGTTGTTTTGCCTACGGTTGAGTAGGCTCGTTGGGATGTAAGAGATGCGCAAGCTCATGCATTGATTGCATTGTCTGTGAAATGCACTATCACTCCTCACCTCCGTTCAACACAATCTGCAAAACAGGCTTGGGATATTCTAGTAGATCTTTATGCGAGCCGCAATGAGGCTAAAATTGCTTTGCTGCGTAAAGAGTTGGAATCGAAGATTATGCATGAGGAAGATGAAATGGAAACTTTCCTTGCTTGTGTCAAGGATGTTAATGAGTAACTAATTTTTGTAGGAGAAGTCATTTATAACAGTTCACTTGTGCATAGTGTTCTTGATGCTTTGCGAGATTCTTACCAAACTTTTGCTAGTACTTGGAGACTTATGACCCAAAGAAATCTTGAAGTTGTCAAGTTTGATGCATTATGCACATTGCTGTTGCAAGAGTCAGTTCCCAGAAAAAATAGGGCTAGGCAGCGTGCAATTGAACAAGCTTTTATTGCAGCTCAAAGAAAAGGTGTTTGGCTCTGCTGCGAGTGGCAAAACTTCTTTTCCTAATGCTTCTGCTGGCAGCCCTTCGTCTGACAATTCTCATGATAAGGGCAAAAAGAAGATGCATTGCCATTATTGTAAAGCTAATGATCACTTGATCAAGCAGTGTCCGAAATTGAAGGCAAAAGATGCTACGAAGAAAGAGGCTGGATTCACTACAGGGTCCAATACAAGTGCAGCGATTGTAGAGTCTTCTATCAAAGGAGATTATGATGCTGATGTTGATGCAGAATGGGCATTTAGCGCAGAGTGCACTTATGATCCTATTGTCCATGATGCATGTATGTCAGTTGCTGCAGATTCACATGTGTGGTATTTTGATAATGGTGCTACAAAGCACATTACCTCACATCGTGATTTGTTTACCTCTATTGAGTCTGTCCCTCATGGAAATACGGTGACTTATGCTGACAATGCCTCTTATCTTGTTCAAGGAGTTGGAAAGATTGTGCTTACTGCTGGCAAATTGCAATTCTTTCACACTTGTTGATGCATTGTTAGGATTTCAATATGTGGAGGATGTCATGCCATTGGGGAAGATAGCAAATCCTTCCACTACAACGAGTTCAAAAATATGTATGTTGACATGTTGATCTCTAGAGTCAATGATCGGAGTCTATGGGATTACATAGGAAGAGTGTGATTGTAAATTTATATTTGTTATGAAGCTTGATGAGTGCCCGATTGTCAAAGGTCAACATAAGCATTACATTGATGAACAAGGCCTTGGTGGGTGTCGATGTTGAGCTAAATGCTAACGAGAAGAGAAACGCATGTTTAGATGTTCAGTCAAAGAAGAATACTTGGTGGCTGACAGATTTTCATCTCTGACATGAGATACATGAGTCCTTGGAATGGTATTTCAATCATACTCCAATTGTTGACTTTATTCGGCAACGACATGAAGGACAAAGATTGAAAGTTTCAGGTTTAGGTACTTCAAAGTTGAGTGGCATTTGACAAGAGACTTGGACAATCTCAAGTGTATATTAGGGTGCAAACAAGGTGCAATGACCCTCTTTCCATCCATTTATTTCTGCCACAATAGAGTCTTGATTGAAACTGAAGGCACGGGTGCAAAGGCCAACAAGTCAAAGGGTGGTAAGGGAAAGGGTGGCAAAGTTGCCGTCAACTCTTCGAAGGGTTGCCCAAACACAAACAATGAGTAAAGCACTACAAAAATGGTTTCAAGATATCCTAAGTTGTGACCAAGCGTGCATGTGTCCACCCTTTATGTCCATCTACAAATTCTGACAAGTTGCTAATGCTTCATATTAATTATGCTTGGAATATGGAGCCTGCAGAAATATGGGAAGAGTGTAGAAAAGACTGAGGCTATTCTATCAAGTGTTGATCTCCATGGTGGTGTAGTTGAGCTATTAAAGGACAAGAAGGCATCTGGAAGTACACAAGATCTCCCTGTTGAGATATGTATGGGTAGTAGTAAAGCTAAGCATTTGTTTTCAAGCTACCAAAGTCCCACTGAGTTTTAGTTGCGAAAAAAGATGTGACATTACCACCTACAAAGATAACGAAGCAAGCCTTGGAATTAAGCGCACTCATGCGTGGCAATCGACGATATTTTTTATTTGCTTCAAAAGGCAAAGCTAACTTCTCATGAGATCTCCACCTTGAAGTTTCCAATCAATAGTTTCACAGTGCAAATCATTGATGCTTGGGGGGAAACACACCTAACAAAATGCAAGGTGGGTTGAACACTTAGTCTCTAGAATCTAAGTCTTCTCTTTTTTGGTAGCACATTCTTTTTGCACATGGTGCATTCTTGACACCTATGGTTCATTGGGCATCTCGAGTAGTCTAGGAATGGATCACTCACACTATCAAGCAAAAGAAGTATGCTTAAAAAATACACATCATGGAGATAGAAGGAGCAATGCCCTACATGAGATGCTCAATTGGTTCTACATAGTTTTAGCGGGGAGAGAGAGGAAGAAGACTAGAGTGCAAAAAAGTCTAAAATGCAGTATAGCAAAAGTGGTTAACGTAAGGCGACCACAATCGTATCATGCTTTGAGTGCAAAAAAGAGTTTCAGATGAAGGTGACGAAATGACCGGCGTTGAGTTAAAAAAATCATAAATTTTTGACACTAACCATTTATATCGTAAACATGCATTGTAATGCCAGGTGATTTTTTGACGGCACAATCAGTGGTTTCGTGCGTGAAGTTTCGTCTATTTTTTACTTTTTATAAAAAATTATGAGTTTTATTATGTTTTTTAAACATTTTTAAAAACTTTGAATACTATATAAGTCAAAACTTAAAACTTGAAGTCCATTTTTCATTTGTACGTTCTATGAGATCCTCTCGAGCCCAAACGAGCACACACTCATATCTTGCACTACATAAACGATACACAAGAGCAAACCACTACGCACATCAATGCCACCACCACCACTCACACCGTAGTAAATCCACAACCAACATCTCATGTTGAATCCACCGCTTCAAATCCACAACTTCAACCACATATAGATAACCCACCACCACAACCCACTCTAGAAGCCCACCAACATCCTCCCCAGCTTTCAAATCCAAAGGATCCAATCACCATGCGATAGATTTTTGGTGATCTCCCACCATTAAATCATGCCAACCGCACACCTCTGCGGATTCCCTCACCAATCACATCTCTATAGAGAGCCACACAAGAAAGAAGAACAAGTGAAGAAGAATACGAGGGTTCGCTGCTAAATCAAGAGGTCCCGCCTGTTGTCATAGTACCTGGCGCTCAAGCAATAGTGGAAACTACTACTACACTATGGAAATTTGGTGAGCAGTTCAAAAAAAAGGTGATCAAGGTAATATCAGATGACCCCATTTCGGAAGCGCAATAAGCCAAGAGATGGAAAAGAGGTGAAGAGAGGCAAAACAAAGAGGAAGCTGAGAAAGAAGCACAAAGAAACCAGAAGGCAGAGAGAAACAAAGGGTGCAGGAGGAGTGGAGAGAGCAGGGACCGAGAGAGCCCACCTAGCTAATTTACAAGCACAGACAGAGGCAGAGAACAAGACGGAAGACTACAAAGCTCGAGCCGCCCAACAAGCCAAAGCTGGGAGGTCTTAACCTTCAAAAATTACCCAAAGAGCAAAACAATATCAAAGAAAAAGAAAGACAAGCTCACACCCGAAGAGCAAGAGGCCCAAGAGGAGAGGAGAACAAAGTATAAAAATGACCCTCCTCAACGGGCCAGGCAGCCAGCTCCTCCACCATTGCCAACAACACCGAAAAAACAAAAATGGAGGCCAAGAACAGTGGCTTTACGAGAGATTTGAAGTATCAGAAGAGCATTGAGCCGATCATACCGAAAGTGGCCTTCTCTTGGGTGGTGAGAGAGATAATGGATGAGTACAATGATTCTATTACCCGGATACAACATGCTACCTTATTGGCCATATAGGACGCTTTTGACGACATTTTGGTGTAGGTGTTCCAAGATGGCATTTCCTATATGGTGCATGCAAAACAAGTAACTTTGTAAAACATTGACTAAGCCACGACATTTTGGTGTAGGTGTTCCAAGATGGCATTTCCTATATGGTGCATGCAAAACAAGTAACTTTGTAAAACATTGACTAAGCCTTAGCAATCAATTTGCAAAATAAAAGGTGCCTACATAAGAATTAGTCTATCTCATATAGTCTCTCTTTATGAGATTTGTAATCTTTTCACATATCAATGACTCTGGTTTCTACCACTAGGTGCAATTGTAACTTTGATTTATCTTTTGTCTTTGTATTTTTCAAGTTTTTTGATTTAAACTCCCTACCATGATCATGCACTCTTGACGGCTTGTCAACTTTTATCAAAACCGGGCAACGGGGGGACCGTACGGGGTGGCGGGATGTCCATGATGCACGGCAACACTGGACGGGGACTTGGGCCGCAAAACAAAATGTACAAGTAATTTTTTTGCACCCCACTTCCCCACCGTGTATCATATGGGTGTCCCGCCACCCCCGTACAGCCCCCCCTGTTGCTCGATTTTGACAAAAGTTGACCGACGGTGGTCCCCCAATCGCCGACAGTTTTTGTGGTAGCCGTTTCATGCGATAATGAATTTTTTGGACAATATGAAAAAAAAATACATAATGATGGCAAAATACATTAGAAAAGACAAAATTTCTTTAGTATTACATCATGGGGTTGGTGGGAGAGGAATGACCCAAGGTGCTTGCTTGTAAAAGGCATACAAGGCCGCCTCGTGATCCACTAATATACATTTGTTAGCATTGAGGGTAAGGGAATCTTTGGTGGGGATTGGCACATAATGCTTTGCACTTGAGCATCTCCGGATTACCATGCTTGGAGAAGTCTGTGCGAGAAACTTGAAGAATCAATGGTCCCATGTGGATCAAGTAGCTACAAGAAGCTATCCCTACCCATGGACACGCTGCCAGAACCTCCAATTTGCATTGCAAGCTTATCAACATGGTATGCGGTCTGCAAAACATTTTGAAGGACTTTAACACTTTTTGTAAGGAAAAATAGACAATCGTTTAGGTTTACAAATGTTTACGTCAACTTCTTGATCCATTTCTTCAAGAGTTTTCCTTGTAAGGTTGATGCTAGAGAGATCATTTCCACCCAAAGGAATCGACGGTTTGTGTGAATGGAAAATGATTTTTGGGATGCTTTCATAAAAGGAGACACATGATTTAATCTCCACTAGGGTACTTTGCCATCATTTGCACCAATTTCTGTTCATTTTCAATGAGGAAGAAGGAGAGGCTTGCGGGAGACTTTGGTCTTCAAAGCCAATTTAAAATTTGGCCATCTCTCCCTTTCTACTTGGATCCTTCATGCCCGCATAGATAGCAAGCACTAAGAGCGACTCATCTTCTGTGAGTCTTTGTATTTTAGCAATGTCGTCAAGGAACAAAAATTGACGACATCCACCACCACTGCATGAAAAGTGAAAATGTGGAGGTTAGGGACTTCCTCCAACACCTCAACTCCCTCTATCATCCAATCTTCCTTCTTATTAAAGTTGGGCTATTTCAAGAGGACAAGTGCCATAGATGCTTCACTTTGCCCATCAATCTCTACAATGGTCTCACAGGGGGTTTCTTGATGGTCTTTTTCTTTGATTTTCCCTTCTCCATGACCTCAAGAACAAGTAAACCAGAACCATGTCTCAAGAAATGAATTGGGTGTCTATGCAACCCATGCCCAAGTCTATGAGGTCATCCTCATCATCTATCTTGTAGTCCCATTCAGTGAGTCCTTTGACAAACCTCGACAAGCGAAAGCGAAAGGTTTTGTCACTCGTGGAGTGTTGGATCCGTCGAACACTATGGCATATTATTTCATGTGGTGCACCATGTATTGAAGAAAGCTTTGGAATGCCTTTGCATGTAGGTTGAGAGTGGCTTGCATGTAGATCATCCCCTCAAACACATTCACTAGTTCATGTGCTTGATCTGCAAGGCCAGCCTTTTTCAATTATGCGAGAAGTGCATGACAAGACGTTGCCATGGGTTCACTCGCAGAGAAGATGGCAAGAGAGCTTAGACCTAGAGTTTTGTGAATGTGAGAAATGAAGTTTAAAAATCTAAAAAATGATTTCTATACCCAAGGTCATTTTTATAAAAACACTTAAAATTAATGACAAATAAACTTAAAATTATAGTTTTTAATAAAATCACGTGACAAAGCATCAAAAGACACCGGAAGTTGAAGGCATTTGCGTTCCAAACCAATGAAATTAAACATTTCAATCAAAATCTTGAACAACTTGAAAATGAACATATATGCTTAGAGATGAGATTCATAACACCAAATTTATTAATGGGAGTCAAATTTGCATAATGTACAAAATTTTACAAAAATACATCGCGAAAACGCAATGTCCTCACAAAAAAAATCTCTTCTCTTTTTTTAACCGAACAACCTTGTCATTGATTACAAAGAGATATTGCTTGGACATTCTATATTTGAGATTGAGATAGTCGCAAAGATGATTGAGATGTTAGTCATTATTTCACAGAGATGTCATGCACTGCATCGTCGTGGAGGCATATTTGCAAGTCAATGGTTTCTCTAGTAGCAACGTCAGAGTCTAGTGCCTCCCATTCTTCCATTGTTAGCTTCAATATTCTGTAGAGAAAGACCATTGACGGGCTTTGCTTTGCAATATTCTGTCTGAATGCCATTTTATCACCAACTACATAGCACTTAATTTTATCTCCCTAGTGGTTGACCAACTTGGTCTCCCATCCAGCTGCAAGGAAGCCGTTCATCGCTTTGCAAATCCACACCATTGGTGTCATGTAAACACTTTGCAATTGAAAGATATACACATACATAGGAAAAGACATAAACAATGTTATCGTTGCTTTGTGGGAACCATAAGTGCAACTCAATGTTGCATGCACATCCACTTCGATTCTCCGTTTGGTTGCTACTATCAAGACACTATCTGGCTTAGGCTATTCCAGACTCTGCAAGGTTGGTGAGTGAACGAGAGAAAGATTACTATAACCATTTTGCTTAAGTATGACATAAGTATGCTTATAAAAAAAAATGTCCCATGAGGCAAGCTCAGAGGATGGACAACCAACATAGAGTAATTTGCCAAGTTCAGTGTGGATGGCCTCAAAGGTCCTTGTGAAGGACTCTATTGGCTCCCACTCTACAAAATCGGATGAGAAGACATCTGCAAGCATGAACAAACAATGGAAATCTACGTATAAGGTGAAAATACAAAATAGAAAATCTAGAAACTTGCCAAAGGAGTGAAATTATAGTTTGTAGGAAACCTCGATGGAGCCAATGTTGTCCCTAGCTTTAGTTGTGAAGCGACATACACATGATGTACCTTCACCTTGGGGGATGCACTAGGTAGTCATGTTAATGTATATGTGAGTTCGAAAGGAGGGGTTTTAAAATGTTAAAAAAATAGGCAATTTAAAAGAGATACATTAAAAGAAAGGATTTATATATTCAATTTTGGAATAAAGTCATAAAATAAGGGGTCATTTTATTCATTTAGACATGTTAAAAGAGGGGTTTTTTAATACCTCGCGAACGCACATTATATAGGGGGTACTGAACGGTGAACCCCACGAGACCTTTGCAAGCTGCTTATCGTCTTGGTTTTGCTTGAACTCCATGATTATTCTCTTCCATTGTTGTGCCCAAGAAGCTATGTGTCTTCTTGAGACCTTGTGTGCAACCGCTTACCATCTTGGGTTTGCTTGAACTCCATGATTCTTCCTTTCCAGTGTTGTGCCCAAGAAGCTATGTGTCTGTGTGAGACCTTGTGTGCACCTCTTGAGCTAGGCTGTATTGTCACACACATCAATCGTTTCTAGTCGATCGTCACCCAACATCCATTGTCGTCTTGTACCTTGCTGAAAGAAATAGAGTCAATAACACTCCTAGGTCATCAAGTACCTGATGATTCCACGAGGAATAGGAGCACAATCTGCACATACACTTATGATTAATCTATGCACAACCATGTTCTCATCTGCATAAAGATCAAGATTATAAGGTACACAAAGACGATCAATGCCCCTTATTGCTATGCTCTTCCACGTGCAAATTGGCTAAATAGGAAAGATGATGTAAAGAAGCTCTAGATGGAAGCCTGATGGAGAAAGAGGAGGAAACCTATTGAGGAAAGAAAAAGGGAAGATCTAGCAATAGGATATGTTGCAGATCTTCAGCTTTAAGTAGAGGTGTGTAGTGAAGTTCATAGAACAATGGAGAGCTTCACTAGGAGGTAAGCTTGAGGAGAATGCAGTAAGCTTGAGGAGCAAAAGAAGGCTCAAACTTTTGCTCTGCAGAGCTTTTTGGGAGGGAAAGGTAACATTGAGGAAAGAGCTGCAACGTGCAAGGTGGAGTGAAGAGAAGTGAGATATGGCATAGTAGAGTGAGAGGGAGGAAATGATCAACACATTTTTGAAGGGACTCCCTTTTAGGAGAGAGCAGGAGAGAAACTGGCAGCCATTAGAGAGAGAGAGGATTGGTTTTATCTCAACTTTTTAGAGAAAAGTTCAATTTTTGAATTTATATGAGATTTTCTCTTTATATTTTAAAAAAGAGTACAAGTTTGACCATTCACTTTTAGGCTTTGCCATACCCACCATTTCAATCCATGGCATCCACTCATTTGCTCATTCCACAATCTCATTTTTAATCCTACAGCAAATAAAGAGGCCCCTTAGACCCCATTCCCTTCCTAATGCTTCAACACTAGAAAGACTAAAGGAACAATAGATGCAAAATTGAACAAACACATATCATAACTATTTCGGCCCAAAAATTGTTTAACAATCTATCCATAGTCAACATACTACACACTTATTCCTGTATAGACATGGTCATGCGCTTTGCAACACCATTTTGAGGTGGCCTATAGGGAGCACTAAGCTCACAAAAAATGTAGTGAAAGCATGAGACATTTGCTCTCCCCCATTATATGTACGAAATCTTACAACCTGTTTGTGTTTCAACAAGAGCCACCCATTGTTTGAATATATCAAACACCGTATCTTTTCTTTGCATGGAGAATATCCATAACTTCGTGCTAGCATTAGCTTTTCCAATTTCTTGTGTGGAACGTTTCTCTTATGATACG
Source organism: Adiantum capillus-veneris (assembly GCF_014529385.1). Taxonomy (NCBI): domain Eukaryota; kingdom Viridiplantae; phylum Streptophyta; class Polypodiopsida; order Polypodiales; family Pteridaceae; genus Adiantum; species Adiantum capillus-veneris. The sequence continues at coordinate 111,643,635 of NC_140943.1, read as the reverse complement.
AACAAGCATGAAGATCATAAATGCAATGATAAAAAATATCAATTAACTAAATAAAAAACATGAACATAATCATAATGTGCCAATATTTTCATTCCTTTCAATGACATATGCCCCAAACACTTATACCATAAAGGCACTACAGGCTGCTTAGTGATCTCCAAAATGTGATCCAACAAAATTGGCTACAAGAAGAGAATACAAAGTTCTTCTCTTAAGTCCCTTAACAAACTTAAGGTTTCCCTTAGTAAGATTCCAAGATCATCACCAAAATCTTAACAAAAAGAGTCAAGTTGACCCACATCGATCATGCTCTTAACAAGAGCTGGCACATGACAAGCACGCTGGAAGACAGAACTAGTAGCATTTATCATATCCAAGTGAATGTCTCCAATGTCATGGATCTACCATTCACAAGTTTGATAGTACATGCGCGAGAAGCATCATAGTCATGAAACCATGATCTATGAAGTGTAACATGAAAAGAGGCACCATTGTCATTTATCCAATCCATAGGCATAGTCGTCTCATGATAGAAGAAAAACATGATCAAAAGAAGAAGTAAGCAACACATCTCCTAGCTCTCCAATATGTGCATCAACAAGAGCATCATGAAGCAAGACATCACTATGGACACTGTTCTCACTATCCATTACATTTATTTCTTCGTTCTTGACATTTGACTTTACTTTGTCTTTTCCACCATCCTTTTCTTTCTTTTGAACATCCCCGTGTTCACGTTTTCACTTGAAGAAATCCTTCTTGAAGTGTCCCTTTTGGCCTTAATAAAAGCATTCTATATATCTTTTACTAATGTTTGCATGGGACGTGCTTCTAGATTTACCCTTGTTGTTGGATTTTTGTCTCTATCTTGAGATCTATCTCCTCTGCAAGCCATAGCACTAGAAGACTATGGCTACTAATGCCTACATAGGACTTGCTTCTAGATTTACCCCTATTGTTGGATTTTCCTTTAACTTGAGACGTACCTTGACAACCATAGCACTAGAAGACTTACTACTCTTTTGTAAGCATACTAGATTCAACATTAGCACTAGTCAATTCATTTGCAAGAATGGAGTTACTTATGGTTGTCCTAAATGTTCCCATCACTCTAGCAAGGAGGAAAGCAAGAGCATAGCTTTCACACTATCAACAAAAAAAATATGTTGATCTACAAGCTCGTTAAAAATAGTATTGGACTCATTCAAGTGACATTTCATAGAGGCACGTGCCTCGCCTCTATCCTCAAATAAATAAGCTTCTTAATCCAATAAACATGTGAGGCAACCAAATGTTTGTCACATGTGTCATAAGTCCGTTTCCATAAAGCATAAGCTCCACCATTTGCATACTTCACATTATAGTGAACAGATTTTGACAAAGAGAGCTTGATGGTAGACCTCCACATCTCGTCCAGCTCTTCCCAGTCATTTTACCATATGCCTTTAGGCTGCTTCACACCCTTGACTTTAATAAGCCAAATCTATTTCTTTTTCTCCAAGACATCCCAACTTTGGTTTTTCCAATACAAGAAGTTAGTACCATCTAACTTTTCTATGTTGAAAATTGTATCCTCTTTGGTGCCCATGAAAAGAAGAATTCTAATAACAGGGTGTAGCCGATCAAAAGCTTGTGCTCAATCAATGAGCACATACACAAAGTAAACAGCCCATAATCTGGTGAATGAATGTACAAAACTGTGCAAATACTGACGCATAAACCTATGACAACTGCAAGTCAAATGTCAAAACAACCTATGTCACAAATGCATCAAAGTGAGCTGCTATAGAGGAAATACACCCTCCATGTCTTTCGTAACCACATTAGAAAGCATACATAAAGGCTGCAAGCATGTGGATGCAAGACCTGCATACAACCATGCAATAGCTCAACATTAACTACTCTCTATTGTACCTACACATGTACTCGTAACTATAGCTGAAGAGAAACAATGTATGTGTGTGTATTGGTTTCACACACACACACACACACACACACACACACACACACACTATACCAAGACTAGAAGTGGCACAAAACTCCAATGAAGCACTTCACATACTAGTGCCACATCTCATATTAATGTTGGAGCATAACTTGCACACAAGAAGACTATATGTGCAACCAAAAGCTATCTTTAGATGTGCTTCTCAATAGGAGATTCTAAGGGTGGAAACAACTTCAAAAGGGGGGTAAAACCATAGGATAGTTGCTAGAAAGGCTCCCAACAAGGTAGAGTGTGCTTCAATAGAAACCGAAAAGAGATGACACACAGATCAAGGGGGGCGGTACTGATGCACAACCAACGAAATCAAAGCTTGCCCCCATTTCGGGTCTCTTATCTCTCATGTTTCTCTCTTCTCAAATTTCCTTACTCTAGCATTTTTCCCTCTCTAGCATTTTTGCCAGATCTCCCTCCCTCTCTATTTCGCCTTTGCATTTTTGCAGGACATCATTCCTAGTGTGTCCTTCCCTCCCCCAGAGACTCTCCAACTACATGTACCTTTCAGATCTCGGAGCATGGTTGCTCTCGGAGATTCCACATTTGGAGGTTGTTGTTGACCGCCATTAGATCCAAAGGATTGTACATTTGTTCTCGTTGTTTTGAGTCATATCCATCCATCTTCCACTATCACTTCCCACAAAAGCCCAATCCGCATCTTGCAAAACATTTGCCGAATCTACATATGAAGAAGCATCTACGATGGGTGTGTTTGCCTCTTTCTTGCGCGCCTCTTTAGCCTTAAGCTTGGGATATTTTTTCAAGAGATGATCTTTTTTCAGTAGTAATGACAGTTCATCTTCTTCTTGCCTTTATTGTGAGACTTCTTAGACCTATTGATGCTTAAAGCAATAGCAATCGTGGGGGCAAGTCTGTTAATTACCAGAAGCATTGGAGGTGGCAACAATGGTATTCTTCTTTTGTTGTGCAATGAAGAATGCATGTTTAACAGCACGCTACTTAGTTGTGTTTCTTCTAGGGTAGGCCTCCTGCAGCACTATAGAGACTCTAATTTGCGAAAAACGCCGCTTGCACCTCTAAAAATCTTCTTCCGAGGACTTTGGCTTGATTAGCACAAGCCACTTGCACATTTGCGATTTCTACGATCTCCACCGCTGTGACCCCAAGCGGAAGAATTTGATCTTTGATTTGATCCAATTGTGTGTCAAGGGGAAAATCTCCCCTCATTGCTAAAAGGAAGCGAGCAGGCTCCTTGAAAGTCAAATCACCATGCTGGAAAATTGGGTGGTACCCACTTCCGGGGTGGCAATCGACGATGGATTACTCCACCTCAACACGGGGAATCCTTGGCTCTACCGAGGTACTAGCCACAAGCGCACTCTCCACACACCATAGGGATACTCTAGCTTGCTTTGCTTGTCGACCGACTTGAGCAGGGTGGGCTTTTGGTGCCTCTTGTATCTCCCTCCAACCTGCATGTATACAAGCTCTCTAGGCCTTCAAGAGGGTTGTGTTGATCAGTAAGCAAGAATAAGAATGTCGCAAGCCGCAACAAGAACATGGTGCCCAGCTTGCGCATACACATCCTGGCTATCATCGTGGCATCGAGCATTGCACAATGGTGAGCAATTGTGGGAAACCTCCTGAGAACTCCCAAGCCGTTGGGCAAAAGGGTGATTGCCGTCGTGGATACAGCAAAGAAGATCACATATCGTTAAGTACCGTGCTATAGACAAGAGTGGCACTTTGTATCTGACTAGGTAGTTGTTGACGTAGTCAAGTAGTCTACACCTTCCACGACTACAGAAGGTGTCGTTGTGAAGCTTGATGGTGGTGTTGAGAAAAGAACAAACACCTCGTCTGATTGGCTTGCCGTGGTTTCAAACCTCTCTACTCTTTTGGGCCCTAGTGGGTGTTTTCTTTGGTCCCCCAATTTTGATACACATAATTTCGAAGATGGCGTCGTAATTCTTGGATCCAGAACCCGGCAAACTCAAAAATTATTTTCATGAAACCTCACGGCAAAACAAATGCAATGAGCTGCTTTGTGCTCAAAATTGAGCTTGAAGGAAGAAGATTGAAGCTCCCCAAGTTAGGGATTCCCCTACTCGCCCCTTTAGCTAAGGGTGTACAACAGTTGTTCAATTAGCATGTTCATGCATTCAAGTGCATGTTGTAAAGGTGCCAATTAAAAAACAGGCCCCTGTCTACCGTAATAAATCATCATATCATTTCAAAAGCAGCCAAGTGGACGCGGGTTCAAGCCTTGTTGGCTGCCCCATCTCTAAATTGATCCTATTTTTTATACACGGGAAAGAGAAGATGACAAGCTCATCTCTCTGTCAACTCTTTTTGTAACAAACATGACACACATGCACACGAACATCCCTGAGGTTTGAAAGCTTTGAAAGCCCTGCCCTGGGATGTTTTGAGCTAAAGATGTGATATTCCAGAGAGCAGAGCGCCGCCTGCATCAGCTAGGATGGTGGACGATTCTGTGCAGTAGCTTGAAGAAGAAGAGTACTACTCTGCCATTGCTGCCTGTGGCGATGGCCAGGTTGCAGCAGATGTCAATGCCGAAGAGGCTGCTGCACATGGGCTGGCGGTGCAGCTACGCATGGTGGACCCGTTGCAGAGGTTTCTGCAAAATTGACGGTGAAGGAGGCAGGGACAAGGGGCACGAACTACCGGGGTTGGGATGTCTGGGCGATGGTCTACTGGACTGCTCTGCCCCATTGCAACACATCATCCAACCGACATTAATTACACCATGCTGCACAAAGGGACCTCCTGCAACGAGATCAAGGTCCAATGTACTGCAGTAATCGTTGGTTCACAGACAAGATACTAATTTTGATGAGGCCAACATTAATGATGAAGATGATGATCATGATCATAAGACCTCCTGCAGCTCCCAGACCAACGCATGGCTGATATTCAGGCCGACCCCAATTTTAACTTCCAGACGCAGCACTGGTGGACCTCCCAACTACCTTCTCATGTTCAGAAAGGAGACCGAGCTTCTTGCAGACTGGACACTCGCAGAGCAGACCCTGATCAGAAAAAACCTGATCCGCTGCAATATTGCAGCTTCCCTCGTCGACTGTCACATCTACGAGCAGTTTCGAAGAACGCCTACTCGCACTCGCAGGTGGGGCCACCACTCGCAGGAAGGAAGGCCGTCAAATCAGGTTTGATATGCAGCCTCCTTCCCTCTTTTTCTGCAATAGCCTCAAATATCTGTCTCGCACTTTCCTGATTGGCAATCTCTCGAAGCAGATCAAACCACTCAATGGAATTTTGTCCTGCCAAGCAAACCTAGCAGATGTACACTGTATCAGAAATAAAAATCGAGATTGGAAACATTAGACATGCATACTAAAAAATAAGCACGATGGAAAAGAAAAAAGAATTTAAAATCCTTGCTCCACTTGAAAGTAACCACTTCAATATATCGTTAAATAAGCACGATGGAAAAGAAAAAAGAATTTAAAATCCTTGCTCCACTTGAAAGTAACCACTTCAATATATCGTTGAGAGAATGTATGTACACATATTTATTGGTACACTTGCTTAACCAAGAATAGTCTGTGTAATGCTACAGGATAAGAAGAGAGATGCAAAACTGCTGCAAGAACTCAACTTTAAGTCATAGACTACATCAATTTGTGGTTGTTAAGCCTAGTCTAAGTCGTGGTGGTGGAGGTAAACGGGTCGTAGCTAGTACCCCTAGGAACTTTTTTGAGATGCATCAAAGCGATGCTGGCAGCCCTTCGAGCATCTGCTGAGCCAGTTCCCAGAATTCTAGCAAGGCTTATTGTGGCTGCCTTAGAATACCGCTCCTCACGATACCGCTTGATACGAAAGATTATTTCCATCATGCTTGCTGCTCTCTCAGTCAACAAGCTACTCTTTCCTACAATCGATACCAAGGACGGGATGATCTCATTCTTTACTAGAAAATCGACACCACGGCTTTGACTCTCTTTATGATCAACCAGAGTCTTAAGAACATCTACAGATTGTTCCGCACTCTGCGAACCCCCTTCTTTGATCAGATGGATCAGTAAAGGAACCGCTCCTGCCTCAACAATACAGAGTGTTCCTTTGATGCTGCATTTTCCCGAATGGACATTACAGATCTTAAATTTTTTCATTCCCAGCCAAGCCAAGAGTTGCTTGAGCAAGGATTGTCGCTCTGTGAGACGTGGAGTGCACGCAGAAAAGTGACCAAGGGTAGTTATGGCGTAGTACTTTGCACGCTCTGTACTAGAAGTGCTGCTAAAAATTTCCACCAAATTTGAGATTAGCCCTTGCCTTGCAAGTGTGACCAGCGTGCTTGGTTGAGTCAAAGCAGGATCACATAATTGTGATAAGATCACCGCAGCTGCCTCCTGCATTTTATGGTTGATGTGCAACTTCAAGTAACCTAAACATAACCCCAATAGCTGGCTTTCTGAAACCATTATGGACTTCATGCCCTCTATTTTTGAAAGGCCAGCCAACAAATTCAGTACTACTTCTTTGTCCTCTGCAGTGGCACTTTTCCCCATGAGATCTAAAAGAAACTTTATCATGTCTGCTGATGTTAGAAGAGCGTTTCGCGTTTCTCGATCCTCTGCTAGAAAGCAAAGGAGACCTAGTATGCTGCCACGACAACTGCTGGAAAGTCCCTCCTCTTTCAATAATCTGTAGATGATAGGGACCAAATTTAACAGCGATTTCCGCACAGTTTTGCTATCCTTTGCCATGCATTGAAGAGTCTTTATAGAATATTCTTGCATCAATGGATCTCCTAAAAGCAATCCAAGGTGGTGTGTGACCGTGCCCTCTTCATCTATCTCAGCAGCAACTCGGATATCTGTGGCCAAATTTGACAAGATGGCCAGAGCATCTACCTTTAGTTGTGGGATAGAAGCACCTAGCAGTTTCACTAAAATGGGAATGGCACCCTCGTTAGCAAAGAAAGGTATATTTGCATCAGTTGCAGACAGCTGATGTAATGCTTTTCCAGCAGCTTGCTTGCTTTCAAAGATCCCATGCTGGAGTAAGTGCAGCAATGGAGGGATTACACCTGCCTTGACAAGGACTGAGCTATTATGTTCATCCAACTCCAGAGAGTCAGAAATAGAAATTGCTAATTTCAGCTTTAACTCTTCATCTCCTGTAAAAAAACGTGAAGCTTATCAGAGTGGCAGAAAATGCATGATTTTCAACATAAAGTATTTAATCGATAGATTATGCCTTGTGTGTTCTGCATATATAATTCATAAGGTCACAAAGAATGCTTTAGCCTGGTCAATTTATATCAAAGTAAGACTAAAACTGGCACCCCCCCCCCCCCCCCCCCCCCCCCAAAACAAAAAACAAAAACAAACTTCCTCAGACGTGTGTTACTGTTGGAAAATTTCTGTTGACTTAGGGTTTCTTGTTAGAGTTTTCGGCACATTATCTGGGTGACGTTAGAGATGGAGGGCTTGCAAGGTGTGCCACATTTGTTCAGTTCAGCTTATGCTTTCAGATCTTTCTTTGAAACGATCCTGAGCTGTTTTACAATAAAGCTAAAGAAGAAGCTTTAGAATGATTCATTCATTTTGAAGAATAGAGGCCCTTTCATAGCTGAAGTGGAAGGAAGCTAAGATGTGAGTTAGTAGCCAGGCCTAAGAAGTCAAAGGTGGTTGGTGTGACATGGATCTACATGACCAAGTACAAGTCAAATAGTTCATTAAACAAGAAAGCACGTTCACTCAGAAGTGACTATGAAAAGACCTTTGCCCCAACGGAATGTATGGCCACTATTTGAATATTATTATGTCGTGGGGCGTATATTTTCTAGTCAGATGGCTCTAATGGGGCAATATTGTCACAAACTACTGACGTGTCAAGCCACTGAAGAACAAGCCAATCTGAAGATCCCGGCCGAGAAGCCTAAACCCTAGTTTCACCAACTTGCAAAGTTTGGCCGAGTGCCCTATTTTTTAAAGAAGAGTTCCCACCAACTTATGGGGCCCAAGTGACACAAAGAAAAAATAAAGTTGGACCCACACACACACACAGATAGTGTAAAGCGATGGGGCCCAAGTGACACAAAGAAAAAATAAAGTTGGACCCACACACACACACAGATAGTGTAAAGCGATGGGGCCCAAGTGACACAAAGAAAAAATAAAGTTGGACCCACACACACACACAGATAGTGTAAAAGCTGATGATGTGGCTGTTGTACGGACATGCCAAAACTTGCGCTACCTTGATAACGTGGCAGCCTATACGAATTTCCGTCATTTACGCTGGCTGATTTTTCAGCGCCAGCTTTTGGGCCATATGCTTTTGAGTTTCAACCTTTTCATGGAACTGCTTTTCAAAGCCAAGGGCTTTTAAATACGTGCAGAGGGCTCATTCTCTAGCACTCTTTTGGGTGAAGGTGCAGAGCGTGAGTACCGGCATTGTACCGAGTTCAAGTAATATAAAGAAACATCGAAAGGGGCGCCAAGGTTTGGGGCCAGTGCTCTCTCGGGGTGGAACTCTGCCATTCCTTGTGTCGTCTATCTCTTCAGTTAAGTTGTTATTGAAGTGCTAAAAGTCTATTCAGTCTGTTCTTTTCCGTTGGCACATGGTGCTCGTCCTATGACAAGTATAGATGTGCCTCTTGCTATGTATGAAGGCTCTAGGCAACTTCTACAATGAGGTGCCTCCTGAGGCTGATCTGCTGCATCTTCTAGGCTCTGGATCTTGTGTCTACTAGGCTGAAATCTTGGTCTTCTTGGCTGAAAACTGAGATCTAAAGGACTGAACGGCCTCCTACAGTGATAGTCCAGTGTCAAATCAAAGGCTGAATTGCTGCAGATCTGGGGCTGATTGCAGGCTGCAAAAACGGTAGGAGTCTGGCAACTTCCACACTTCAGATCTGATGGACTGCTGCAATAAACGGTATCTTTGACATCGGCTTGATCATCTACGGGCGTACGATCCTTAAGAGATCCATTCATTCCAGCCATCATTCGGCGGTTGTGCACTCCAGAGGGGGTGGTGACTTGTGGTTTGCGATGGATACACCTATGCACTCATCAGAGGAGTTCACACGAGATATGGCCATGCTCATGGCATATGGGATTCCGACATTCCCAGAGAAGACACCACCATCTTGGGTGGACAGGCACTTACCAATTGACCTCGACACGTCAGATCACTACTTACACAGGAGCATCTACATGGGAATTAGGGAGAGGATCTTAAATCTCTTCATGGACAGGTTCATTGCTTCGATCTACAGACTCGAGTGGGACTTCAGTTCTTTAGACTCTCTTGGAGAGTTTACCCGCGAGATGCGGGAGATCAAGCATCATACGACTACATTCGGGAGCTTGGCTTGGATGGTAGTGCAGTTGCTCTGCTACACTCCTAATCATTTGAATTGCTACCTTCAGAGTTGCTTACACTCACCCTCGGTAGCCTTACAGCAGACTCATCCCCCAACCTGGGCAGTAGGCCACTCCTAGTTCATTTACATTGAGAGCCACACCGAGTTGCAGTTTGGTGGCGTTGTTGGCGCGGATTTTGTTTTGGTTGACACCAGAGGATTGGAGGCAGGAGATACAGGCAAGACGGCACAGACAGATCAGTCTGGCCTTTCCTCTTCTCAGAGGATCTTCACAGCGCAGACTTGTCAATCTAGCTTCCCTTCTTCGTACAGGATTATTACGATGCAGACAGCTTGGTCTGACCACACCTCTTCTCAGAGGCCCTTCACAACGCAGACTATTGAGTCTGGCTTTCCCCTCATCTTGGATTACCCTACCTACTGACAGGACACCATCCGGTGGTGGTCCGTGCGGTCTATGGGCGATTGCTGCAGCTTACGGTAGCTTCTACAGTGCAGACTGCTTAGTGTGCTTTCTTTGATTCGGAGGAGTTACGGCACAGATTGCTACATCTGACCTTCCTGGAGTTTTACACAACTTAGCCACCTGGCCACACTGGGTTGTAGGTTCATACATGGACAGGCTTCCGGTCATTCTCATGACGGTTCCTGGGCTTCTCCATTTTCTCCGGATGGTTTGACTACAGACACCACAGATTCTATTGGGCAGGACACTTGTAGGTCTATTGGCACTTCTTTTACGACAAGGAGTTGTTTCCACACTCAGTTTGGGACCTTCACACTGTATCGGCGGAGTACAGCAGTTTGCTACACTGCTTGTGATGGCACTTTACCACGGAGATTTCTTGGCGGTCGGGACACCCCAAACTGTTGCTACACTCATGGAGTATTGTCCTTTAGTGGACATTACAGCAAACATCTTCATCATTTGCCTCACATCTTTGGCTTCATACGGTTTGTTCAGCATCAGATGCTGAGAGGGGGTGACTTACACCACTCTGCTGCTTCACAGATCGAAGGCATACTTGTACAGCTAGTATGTCTCTGAGCCGACCACCCATAGTCTAGGTTGTACCTGGTCCGGCCGCCCGAGTTTGGGGCCGGCCGCCCACTTTTGTCCGGGCGCCCACATATATTTCCATAAATCATTTTTTTGTTGGGTCGTGGGGATTTTTATCAGGCCTTGCCCTACCTCCCGTTGGGCACTTATTTATGGGGGCAAGGGGGTACCCACTTCCACATCTCATCTCACAAAGATCATACATCTGATTGTATTGGGTCTTCTGCTCATGGTAGTCATGGGGGGGCTGATCGCCCCCCCCCCTTCACCATCTCTTGCATTTGTGTCTAGTGTCTCTCTCTCTCTCTCCTCTCACGCTTCCGCACCCACGTACTCACATCTACCGCTTTAATTGTCGCATCTATCAGTGTAACAGGGAACAGGGGGAACACAGCCCAAACGTTCCGAAACAGCGTTCCGGACGAGTCCCGTTCCCGAAACGGAGATGGGAACGGAACGACGTTCCGGAACGGGGAACGAGGTGGAACATGAGGCGGAACCGCGAAACACGGGGCGGAACGGGCAAAAGTAGGCATTTGGGGGAAAAAAAGTGGGCTTTTAGGGGCAGATTTGGGGCTGTTCAAGGAACATGTTTGGTGCAGTTTGAGGGCAGGTTAGGGGGCAGATTTGGGGGTAGTTTTGGGGTTGTTTAGGAGTTTATTTGGGACTAAGCTGAATGGGGGTAATTCAAGCCTTACTTTAGGTGGACCGTTCCCGCCCCGTTCCCGTCCCGTTCCGGACCCTCTCGTTCCCGTTCCGAGTAACTATGGCATCTATACCACGATGCCCTTAATACGGTGGGACATGACTTTCTACCATGACCTTATGTAGCAATGGCCTAGTGACACAAAGTCTGCCATGCATCATCATAAAATCATCTCTGAGGAGGTAGTGCTCATAATGTTGCCCCTCTTGCAATTGTTCAAAAATCCTTGCAAAATCTTCATCAGTAGCATACTGTTCCTTCATGTCAACCAGCTCATGATGATAAGGAATTGACACAGTTGAAATTTGTGGCTTTCTTGATAACGCATCAGCCACAACATTCTTCTTGCCTTCCACATGCATAATCTGGAAGTGGAACATAGAAAGAATGTTTGCCCATCCGGATAGCTTTGACTGTGTCAAGAAGTATCGCAAGGTCTGATGGTCTGTCTGGACAACAAAATCAGCACCTAAGAGGTAGTGCTTCCACCTAGAAAGCGCATGAATCACGGCCAAGAGCTCTTTCTCATAGACTTGCATAGTCTTCTCTGGCCCTTGCAAAATTCGGCTTTCATAAGCTACTACCCGTCCGTCTTGCATTAGCATTGCTCCGATGCTACTGCCACACGCGTCACATTGGACCACAAATGACTTCCTGAGATCTGGCAAAACAATTATTGGATCTGAAGTCAACTTTTCCTTTAAGAGACTAAAAGCTGAAATCTCTTCTTGGGTCCATCTGAAAGTGACCTCTTTCTATTGCAAAGCGTGAAGAGGTGATGCTATCTCTACAAAATTCCTGATAAACCTTCTATAGTAGAAACACAATCCCAAGAAGCTTCTGACATCGTGCAGAGTCTTCAAGTCTGGCCATGTCTTAATAGCTTCCACCTTTGCCGGATCCATTTTGACACCATCCTTTGACACTATGTGGCCAAGAAAGTGGATCTCTTCCAAGAAGAATTCACTTTTCTTAGGATTGACAAGTAACCTGACTGCGTAGCTCTTCGAACACAATGGTCAAGTGATGCCGATGCTCCTCTTCATTCTTCGAATAGACTATCATGTCATCGAAGAATGTCCCAACAAACTGTTGATGCGAGTAGAAAATCCCGTCCATCATTCTGTTGAACGTGGCAGGAGCATTTGTTGGAACCAAACGGCATCACTAGAAACTCATAAAGACCAAATGTCGTTCTAAACGCAGTCTTGTGCACATCCTCTGGCCTTATACAAATCTGATGGTACCTACTCTTAAGGTCTATCCTGCTGAAAATTGAGCACCCTCTAAATGATTGAAAATATCATCAATCCTAGGAATAGGAAACCTATTTTTTATGGTATTCTTATTCAACGCACGGTAATCAATACACATGCGCCATGAGCCATCCTTTTTTTGTACTAGGAGCACTGGAGTCTGGGGAGCAAAAAGGTGAAGAACTAGGTGTTGGATCAGCCCCTTCTCAACCTCGCCCATAATCTCTTTCTGTTGCGCCGCACTAAACCTGTAGGGAGGTCTATTTGGTGGGCTACACCCTGGCACCAAATCTATTCGATCCTCAGGTCTCTTTGGCGGCAATTGCAACGGTAATGAATAAGAAAAAAGTTACTAGACTCTCGCAAAAATGCTGACCTTTCTTTATCTAACACGGATAAATTTGATTGACAATTATCTGAGACATCACGTGCAAAAATCTAGTACACAGAAAGATGATTCTTTATTACAGAAGTGATAGCCGAAGCAGATACAATAGAGACAGACTCCCCTTTGAGCTTTACATCCAAAATATGAGTTATGCCCCTATGCTGAAGGGTGATCGTTTTGCCGAAGGCATCCAGTACGCCATGTACTCTGAACATCCACAAAATTCCAAGTAGCGCATCGCACCCTTCCAATGGCATGATATAAAATTCTTCTGCGTCTACATATGGCTGAATATGCAGACGCAGCTTTCCAATAATGGGAGTAACACATTCTAAGTAGCCAGGACATGCCAACCCTGCCTCGGCCGTGTACCCCATCTCTTCAGCTCTGATAGCTAACTCTGGTGAGATAAAGTTTGCTTTGGCACCTGGATCGAAGAAGATGAGTGCCGTCTGATCTCTAACTTTACTCCATGCTCTGCATAACTTGCTGGCATCTGTACTGGGCCTGCCACCCACCATATATGGCACCAAACCTACCATGGGTTTAGGCTTCTTGCCTTCTGGTCCTCTTTATCATCTGAGTCAGCTGGTCTTTTCCTTTGGGGACAATTTGTAGCAAAGTGCCCAAGCTGCTCAAATATAAAGGATTTGTTTTCAACCATTAGGACCTTCTTTTCCTCGAGCAACTTACGCACAAAAGGCTTCCTTTTCTGTTTCTTTGCCTGCGCTCCAGAAGTCCCGGCTGAATCCTTATCTTTGTTGGCCTTTTCTGACCCCAGTGATGCTTCACGAGCCGTTTTCACAAAGGGCTTCTTCGCTGAATTTTTCTTCTGCTGCCCTCCTTTCTCGTTGCTCGGAAACCCACTGTCCTCTCCTTTCACCAAGGCAAGACCAATGTTAGCAACTTCCATGAGTTGGGTGAGGGTAGCTACTCTGTTCTTGGTACAGTAGTCCCGAAGCCCTCTAGGCAGCCCACAACAGTACTTCTCTATCTGCTCTTTCAATGGCACAAATCTGTAAGAGGTCACTGAGAGTAACGCTTTACAAAACCTCCGATTGTACTCCAGCAAGCTCTTGCATGTAGCCGAAGTAAGTTGGTGCCAATCTGTCATGACGTCTGCTTCAAATTCATTTGACAACCAAGCAGATGCAAACATTTGCTTGAAGTAGACCCAAGTGGCGGGTGCCTATCCTTGCATTAACAATGTCCTCCACCGTGTAAGCGCATTGTCTTTCAAGAAAGTGGCAGCTGTAGAATTCCCTCGTGCATAAGCTGTATCAAACTACTAGAGAAAAGTAAGAGCCTTTGCCTTATCCTCGAAGCCGCTGAAAGTGCTAAACTTTACAGCTACACCACCTTCTTTGTAAGCTTTCGGCTTTTCTACTGCCCCCAAATTGTCATATAAAATTGTCTGCAACATGGGCACTGTAGTAGGAATCATCGGCGCATCTTGGCCATTAACATTTTGCCACCTGTTCAAGGGCGAGAGGAACCTGCTTTGGAGCCCCTGACTCCGCAACATGCAAGTGCTCCATATCCTGTTGGGACGCATGAAGTACTTGGGCTTGAGCCTCAACAAGCTCTATTGGTGTAGGTTGCTTATTTTGTTGTGACACTGGTGGCGCTTGCAAGAACTCCATAAACCTTGGGTTCTGCACCAGTTGTGAAAACACATTCACCGAAGCAACTAATTGAGTCCTGAAAGCATCATCCTCAAGTTGCCCAGTCATAAAGCCCTGTACAAGAGGAACATTCACATCAACAGGAGGTACAAACAGTCATGGTCGTGAACTCTCGCCAATCTCGAACACCATAGGAATTTCTTGTCTGTCCTTTGAAGAGGAACGCTCTTCCATAATGCCCTTCCCTTTGTCGGCCACGGCTCGGAAGCTAGAATGCTCCAAGCAGACGCCGACAACCTGTAGGCTCCAAAATTAGCGCCCCTTTCGGTATTTGTGAACCCAAACAGAATTCATTGTTCATGTCCCAAATACTTTTCTGATGCGTAACAATGCATGGTTTCATAAGCCTATTGGCTTGAATTCATCATGCCTAAAGCCGCAAACGGCTGTCTACTTTGTACTAGGATTTTCCGCATAGAAGAAGCTTCTGTTGTTATCTACTAGCTTAGGAGGTACCGACACGAGTGCTTCTTGGCTGAAAATTGCTTCTAGAATTCATCAGAATGCTGAAATTTTGTGTAGACAGCCAAAACTATGCTTGTTTGAGTGCATCTATTCCCCGCAGGGACGCACACAAGCTCAATGGACTACCCTGCACCTTCGCCATGGCCCACTACCAGTGTAGGCTCTGCATTGCTCTCACAGGAGCTCTGAGCAAGAGATGGCTAATGAGAGAGAGAGAGAGAGAGAGAGAGAGAGTTGAACTAAGCGCCGGGGGGGGGGGCGAGAGAGAGAGAGAGAGAGAGAGAGAGAGGGGTTGAGCTGAGTACTGAGAGAGAACTCTGTGTGTGTCTGGAAACTGCAACAGAGCACTCCCAATCTGGTAGCGCTACATCCTCTTATAGCCTGACGAGTGAAATGTTGGCCACCTTGTGCTCCATGAGAAGGAGAGAGAGAGTGTGCTGGCAAACTTTCTACGCTGCTCTTGCAGTTTTTCTCACGCTATGTTTACGTTTTTTTTAAGTTTATCTTATCTGGCCACGTTCAAATTGCGCCGGTCGCTTATTTTGAAAGGTTTTAAACCTATTATTACTTAAAAACAGACGTTAAATCCCAATTTTCTGACCAATCTCAGGCATTAATAACCGAGCCGATTCCATGTCTCTTCCGACTCAACCTGCCGCCTCCGGCCGGGTTGTATTTCCACTGTGTCCGGCTGGCCACTTCTTGGGCAGACATTGCAAAAACTATTTTTTTATACCTATTCTAAGCGAACTCGAGACACCATCTTATTCATGTGCTTGATCTGAACTATTTGCACTGTGTCCGGCTACTGTTCTACTTATCATTCTATCCGAAGACGGTTAAATTTCCAGATGGTGCATTGCACCAGAATATTTACCCGTTCATAATTGGTACCAATAAATTCATAAATTCATTGTGTGCACAAAAATCATTTTCATTTATCTGTAGTCGTAGCTAAAAATATTACGATCTCATAGGTCATTTGGCCTTTTGAAGATGTTTATACCCATCAATATATGGCACACCTAGATTTTAGATTTCCTGTTCATTTCCTATTTTCAAAGTTTCGTAGCTGTCTTGATCTTTTGAAGATGTTTAATACAACATTTCATTTCATTTCATACACAAACTGTACTACCCACGGTTTCACCATCACACGCTTTATAGTGCTACAACTCTGAGTTGCTTAGATTCATGACAATAGCCATTTAGTCTTTATCTTATTTCATTTCATTTTATTTTGTACCCTTACATTGTATCAAATTTGTCACGTGCACATCTACCCATATCATGTGGACAAGCTACTTCAAGTCCAAGGTTCATGTCATCTTAGGAAGTGTTCTGGCACCTTGAGCAAAGTTCAACATTCACTTCCGCTGCATCTTACATTAGTATCAGAGCTTTGGCAGTATTCTGTATCATTCGAGGAAAGAACCACAGAATTAATTTTTGCTTGTTGCTGTCGCACGTAACCCAAGTCCACTTGGGCATGTCGATTCCTAATCATGTTTTTGAAGAGTGATAGGAAACCCAAGAAAGAAGGGCTTGTCCAGCCTCCCCTTGTTCCTCTTTTCACTCATTGAGAGCGGACCGTGCACTTAGCGGCCGGCCAATCGACGTGAGGTTGGAAAAAGCAACCTTGCTATGAGCGCAAGGCCGCCAAGGGGTGCGCCCGCGGGAAAGAGAAGAGCTTGGGTAAGAGAAGATCCTTCTCGAACACACATTGCAAGCTAAAGAAAGAACCTCAAGAACCTCAAGACCCCAAGTTCCTCATGAACTTAAGAACCCAAGATCTCAATGTATGGTCATCACCTGAAGCGGAATGCATACTTTACATGAAGGTGATGAGCATGAAGGAGGGAAAGAAGAATTTTCCCCACCAGGAGGTTTTTCCGACTCTCCCCCTTCCCCATCTACGCCACGGTTTGCACCAAATCCTATGGAGGTGATGAGCATGAAGAAGGGGAAGAAGAATTTTCCCCACCCATCTACGCCACGGTTTGCACCAAATCCTATGGAGGCTTCATCAAGTCGATGATGGATATGATGCTACAACAAGAGGCGCAACGCGCGACCTGTGATCACGAGCGCGAGCAAGCGCGCTTGGCGGCCGACGAAAGAAGGGTAGCCATGGAGCATGAGCGTGAGCAAGCGCGCATGGCAACCGAAGAAAGACGAGCAGCGTTGGTTTAGAACGTGAGGCGCAGAGAGACCACTGCATGCAAGAGTTGGTCCTAGAGGTTCTCACCTCGAAGTCCGAGCCACTCAAGGACGTGGACAAATCATCAGGTAGCGCAAGTCGAGAAGCGGATTCCAACAGCCCCGTCACGGAGAAGTTGACATTTAGTAAGTATTATGGTAAGATGGATGCTAATGTTATTCATTCTTGGTTGTATCAATTTACTGCTTATTTTGCGACAACTAAGAAGACAGGGAATAGCAAAGTTTTGACGGCAGCCATGTATCTTGCCAGTGATGCCATTTATTGGTATCAAGCGTGGCAAGAGGAGCAATTGGCCGCACACCTAGAGGAAGACTAGGTTGGCGTGTCCCTTTCTTTCAAAGATTTTGTATCAATTGTGAAAGATAACAAGTACAAACGTTATGTATGGCTGAAAATTATGACACCAAATAGAGCACCCATTTTTGTAGCCGGTTACTACATTCCTCATCATGATTCCCCCTTTTATGCTTGCATAGACAGAGATCATTCATTTTTTGATTTAGAAGAGGATATTGCTTATTTCAAAGGCGAAGATGAGGTTATTGTATTTGAGGATATGAATGCTCGCACAAAAACATTGCAACATAATACTCAACAATTTGATATGCCATACATTTCAAGGAAGTTGGAGAAAGTTCACTTGTATGATCGTACTTCAATGGATGAGAAAGAGCCGGATCACTATGGAAAGTTACTTTTACACATGTGTAATAGCACGGGTATGGTCATTGCCAATGGTGTATCTTTGTGGAGTGAAATCAATGGATTTACATGTAAGAAACGTAATGGGGACAGTGTGATTGACTATATGCTACTCTCCGAAGCCATCATGTATAGCATAAAGAGTTTTATGTTTGGCCAATGGACACCGGAATCCGACCATCAAACCTTATGTATAGCATAAAGAGTTTTATGTTTGGCCAATGGACCCCGGAATCCGACCATCAGACCTTATGTATTGACCTTTCATGTGGAGAAGCAACTAAGCATGTTAATCTCAGCCAAAGGAAAAAGAAATTATCATTATGTATGTATTTCAAACGGGCACCAATGTGCATTGAAATGGTTGAGCAAAAGTTATGGATGACAAAGCTTCAATATGATTGTCACGTGACACATCCAACCCTATGTGTCCGTGGACAAGCTACAGACAGGACAAGGGTTCAATCAGTCGAGTCAGTCTAGATTAGAAGTGATCTGGCACTTTTGTGAGTCTATTCGTAGACCGTGCATGCCCAGTCACTTAGTGTAGATGCATATCCTCTGGTTGCACACAACATGATCATAAGCAATCCCATCAGAATCCTTCAAGGGAATTTTCCAGTGCATTTAGCCTATTTTACTTATTTTTCACATTTTTCACTTATTATTTTGAAGTGACTTTTGTTGGAAAGTAGGTAGGGCAAATTGAGTAAGTTTGAATATAAGCAAACCTAAGCTAGCACTAAATGGCAGAAGAGGCAGTAGGAGCCCAAGCTCAACAGGAAACTTCTCAGCAAGACACTTGGACTTTCCTCCAAGCAAAGACCATCTCTCCTTTAGAGTTTTCTCCTCAGGCATCATCGCCCTCATCTACATCAGCCTAGCGTTTTCATCATGAAGATCTTCCCCGCAAGAAGTCGCAACACCTAGCGTTTCCAGATGGCAGCCCTAGCGTTTTGCAAACCAGATCGCCCTCCCTTTCAAGCTTGCGTTTTTCAGCAGTAAAGTAACATCGAATCAGCGTTCTCAGCCATAAAAGAAGTTCAGTTTTCAGCCTAAGACCTGCAGAATTTCAGCAACAAAGATCCATCAGAATCAGCCCCAAAACCAGCGTTTTGGATTTGTAGCAGATTTCAGCCCATAGCGTTTTTGGACAGCAGATAAAAGATTGCAGATTTCAGCCCTTAGGTCGGTGTCGTCGTCGTCGTCGACATAGCCTAGACTTGCATTAGTCACATGCCTTCAGTTTGTACCAATTTGTGCAATCAATAGTAGACCACTCTCGCCGACGAGTGGGGCCTTCGAAGGAGGGTTTTACGTCGTCTCTGGTGTCGTATCTCTCTTCTCTCTCGATCTCTCAGTCTCATACACTTGCACGCACAGCGTCCACTCACTTTGTTCGTAATCATTGTACTCTCTCATTAAAGGCGGAAGGCTCTCCCTTCCATAAGAACAAAAAGGAACCTTGAGCACATTACGGAACACTCATCTTGAGAAAGAACAACATTCATTCCGTTGCACCTAACAATGATACACCATTGGAAACTAAATGGGAAGCTTTCAAGAAAGTTATTTGTTCTTGTGCCGAAGAATGCTTTGCCATAAAGCATCTCCATTGTATCAACAAAGATAGATCACGCAAAAGGTGGTTTGATAAAAGATGTCAAGATGCTCGAAAGTCCTTGATAAAGCTTGATGCAACTATGGACAAAAACAACTATCAAAGTCATTTGCATACATACAAGACATTGATTCAAAAGAAGAGAAGAAGATGGAAAGTAAAGCAACAACTTTTTCAAGTCCAAGAAAAGGCACATGCATGTGGAAGATTTTGGAGAAACTTGAGGGGCAAGCAGGTTGAGAATTTTGGTGACTTGGGTCTTGTGGATATGTACACATATTGTAGGCAATTATATGAGCAAGCAAATGCTGAAAAAATGTCATTTTATGGTTCACTCCCATGTATGTCCTCTTTTTTTACTATTGAGGATGTATGCGATGGGCTTGAAAAGTTGGCCACTCGCAAAGCGGCAGATCTTCAAGGTATCAAGCCGGAGATGATCAAATAAACGGGAGATTTTACCCATGAGTGGATGTGTGATATGTTCAACCTTGCACTTCAACATGGTATGCCTTATGATTAGAGTACTAATTGGGTTAAGCCTTTGCATAAAGGAGGGGATGTAAAGAATGTAAACAACAACCGGACTATAATGATTGGGTCTCTTATGGCAAAGTTGTTTGGGTGCATAATGGAGATGCAATTGAGTGATTGGGCTGAAGAGAATGACAAGCGTGCAAAAAGACAAGCGGGTTTTCGTCGATGCCATAGCACCATTGATCATCTTGTCAATCTTCGTGTTCTCATGGAGGAAAGTCGGTTGAAAGCTCAAGCGACTGTATTGTTGTTTTGTGGACTTTAAGAAAGCCTTTGATATGATTCCACGTAAAGGAAAAAGGAAGAACTCCAAGTGCCAAGTGAGTTTATGCTTGCGGTTTTTCGAATCTATGAGAAGGTGATTTGTCAATTGCGCATGAAAGAGAAATTTCAAAAAAAATTGTAAGCAATATTGAGGTTAAACAAGGACGTCCGTTGTCACCAACTCTCTTTGGTCTATGCATCGATCAATTAGAACAAATGATACTCGACTTTATGCAAGAAGAAGGCATTGAAGAGGTCACTATTTGCAATGCGGTAATGATGCATTTTTTGTATGCGGATGATGTAGTGCTTCTAGCACACACTTTTGCTTGCATAGTGATCTGATTGTGAAAGAATCCAAAACAAAGGTTATGCTTGGGAAAACCAACCATAAGGAGAAGCCATGCATTGTGTACAACAATGAGACACTTGAAGTAGTTGAGAGCTTTAAGTACCTTGGCCTTGAGGTTCCGTCCAATCACAAGTGGCATGAATGTGCTATACGTCGTTTGGAAGCAAGAAAAAGAGCATATTATGCATTTGAGAACATGTGTAATGTGGAAAACATGAAGTGTTGGGTTCTCAAGAAGTATCTTTTTGATGCATTGGTGACATCGGTTCTTCTTTATGGAGTTGAAGTGTGGGGTGAGAGCATCTCAAAGTCTACTTGGAAAGAGTTTGAGAATGTCCAAAAGAGTTTTCTTACAAACTTTCTCTAAGTTAAGACACAAACACCATGCTCCTACTTCTTGAGACGGGATCTCTTCCAATTGAGGTTATAGGCATGGAAAGGGTTGTTGAATACATGATAAAGATACGTCAAAACCCCTCACATCGACTTCCTACAATTGCATGGGAAGCAAGCAAAAAAGTTCAAAAGACGCATAAAAGCAAGATCTTGAGCACGGGATGGATGCAAGAGATAAAGAAGTGGTTTGGGAGATGGGATGCATTACACTTGCTACATGATGCTTCAATTGACTCCCAAGTAAATGAAGCTTTTCTACAACGCCAATGTATTACGGGGCTTGGGAGAAATCCGGTGGGTCACGCTTCATACATTACACCACCTATATTTCCCCCAACTACAAAACCATGTTCTTCATTGAACGAGGAAACCGTACTCACACTTACATGCTTGAGCCTATCCCCTTGTCGACGATACGCACTATCGCAGCCATTCGGCTTAGCTCCCATTTCCTTCGATGCGAGACAAGGCGTTGGGACAATGGGGAAGAGTCAAATCGATTGTGCACATTATGCTCACTGCAAGTTTGAGAGTCTGAGTACCACACACTACTAGAGTGCTCGGCTTTTGGTCACATCCGAACTTGCTTCTCTCACATTTTTAGCCATGACTTAGACCTACACATTTTCCTCTCCCAGCCACAGTGTGGGCTCTTTATTGCAACTTTCATCACCACAATTTTGGAGCATTGAGAGGCACTCATCAGCCATACACATACTACATCACATGTAACTTTGGTCCCATAGATCATATTTAATCTCTAAGGACGATAATAAAATCTCTCTCTCTCTCTCTCTCTCTCTCTCTCTCTCTCTCTCTCTCTCTCTCTCTTCACCACTTCTTCCATTGCACTTTGACACGGTATTAGAGCCTAGGCTTGCCAACGCCTATTGGATACACATTGCATGACGGGCTAGGGTGGCTGCGTTTTTTCAGCCAGTTAGAGGGCGACTTGTGCTTGTGTTTTCATCCCGGAGACTTCCCAAAGGCACTTCCTCTTCCTCTTCAACATACTCGTATTCTTCCTCAAAGTTGTGAGGTGTTGCATCCATGGTCGATTGATCGGATAGATCTCACTGTAGAAGAAAAATCGATTGGTGTCCAAAAGCCCTGAAAGTCTTAACACATTCAACAATCTTGCTGAAAACTTAAAAGCTCTCTAGCTTCCCAGCTGTCACGTCATCATGTCAATATGGCTACCACATCAGCAATCCTCGATTCACGCCAAGATTTGTGCCGCAAATCGCGCCCGCTGCAAACTGTGCTACGCTTCACGTGCAGGCTGGCTCAAATCTGGGTCTGCTCTTTCAGCCAGGGGCTCTGGCAAGGCTCTTGCTCTCCTCTTCCGGGCCCACATCACCAAGTTGTGGCATCCTCCCATTCAATACAACCTATCTGCCCCACACATTTCTTGTAAGAGGTACACAGCATTCAGACAAGAGCTCAATCAGACACACACAGTGGACGTGGCCCATGGGTGGCATCTGCCATCCACTAACCACTAACATGGGACGTTGCACTTTGCAGAGATCATTTCTTCATGAACATACACTTGCCAGCAGTATGAGGGTTGTGATTATACAATTCAGCACAGCATCCAACGCTCTCGAGATTAGGTTGGCCAGGTAACAAGCACCCCACGACAAGCCAGGTTATGTAGCTTATGCAGAAAGCAGGTAGAGACTGAGGCACACTTCATGTGTAGGTATACAAGCTACATAGATATGGAACAGCCACACTAATCTGTTCCTAGGAACAGATACTTCACTCCGATAAGGCTTTGAAATCACTCACCTGAGGCAGTTTTTTCCCAGAGATATACCAGCATCAAGATCACATACACCAGATATAGATCAGATCAGACGGGCACAGCTCGCTGAGTTCTTTCAGCCAGTGGAAACAACTCCTCACCAAGGACAACAAGGGATTACCCTTACCCAAGGAGATACTGAGGGCTCCTGGCTACACTACATCATCGCACAAGATCCTAGAGATCAGGAGCCAAGAGCAGCGACACCTCAAGGAGAGGAGGCTGAGGCAACCAGAGGCCAATCCTAAAGAGTCCTTTCAAGGGCTCCCAGATTAAATATCTTGCAGTGGTCATGTTGTTATAGTAGTATATAGATACCCATGTTGTTATACTAGCATCTAGATCCCCTGCTTCTGCTCATGCTTATGTATCCATCACACCCATCCACCTATACCGTGTTGTTATACGTTGTACTATGTGGTTTCTAGAGGACACAGACATTGATAAGAAATTGTTTCACGGGGCAGTTCTCTTTGGCCTTTACAAGACATTAAAATGATTTTCTCCCCCCCCCAAACCCTTCCCAAAAGAAACACGCACATATGCACATTAGATCATAATATGAGGGCTTCCTTTGTGCAATCGTTTATTTGAACCTCTTTTACTATCATTGATTCAATTTCCAAAGAGGCAACTCAAAAAGCACTTACCAGAGCTCAAACCAGAGATCAATGGGCCAAAAACACTTGACTTGGCTGCTTCAACAATGATGGATTTGTCAAAGAGGCATAAATTATCAAGAAGCTTTTCAGCCAACACCTTCTGATCATTCTGACACAGATTGCAAGCACTAGCTATGATCAAAACTGCTCCTCTCTCTGAAAGGATTGCACTTGCTGCCGCTTTGAATTTGGAAAGTTCCCAAAGAAGTTGAAGCGGACCTCCATTGTCACCTGGATTCTTCGAAAGAATGCGAATAAACGTAGGGATTGCATCTTCCTCTACAATGGAGAGCTTCACATCAGCATAATGCAAAAATTCAGTATGATTGAAAGGGACTAAGAGACAGACTAATATGAAAAACACCTAACAAACTAGTCTGTGACAAGGTTTACACCAACTATTCATACATACAAGTAACTGGATGCAATAATATAAAAGAAACATGCATTGTTAGAAGTTCATTTGTGGAATGAGCCTATGCAAGCACTTTTTACTCATCTTTCTTAGCTCCAAAAGGTCCTTAAACGGGTCTGCTAATTATGAACCCTGAGAACTAAAAGCACAAAGTACCAAACACAAGATGAAACCCTCAAGTCCTTCAGCGCATAGAGGACTCACAATGGTGAAGTGTTGAACAAAACCAGTGCTGCCAACACTGCAATGTCAACACACAGAAACCCAACGGCCAAACTAAGAACATGGGAAATACCATAAAGGCACTAACTTTGATAAGAACAGAGGTGAGGTCTCCATAGAACACTAACAGCCATATTGAAATAATTAAACTACTCAATAGGCATCGATTTGACAGAGGTGCATGCTCTCCCATCCATTCTTGGGCCATAAGATCAAATGCTTGTGTGATCCTAACAAGATAATCGCACTCTGCATGTAGCAAGGAGCTTTTGAATGCAAAAGATCAGCCCTCACAGATTCGCAACCAGTTGAGAAAATAACCTTGTAAGAGTCTCCCAAAACAGCAATTTTGTATAGAATGCGAAATATCCATTCTCTGATTGGAGATGATGATAACTTAAGAACAGATATCAATGGGCCTAAGCCACCCAAAGGCACCAATAGCCGTACGTAACCTGAATCCTTTCTAAGCAGGCTCTTGATTACATTTATGCTTGCCTCTATTCCTGCAGGCGTGCTCTCCTCTTTCAATTCTTGCAAAGAGTGTAGCAACTGCTGTTTATGCATATTTGAGAAATATTGATCCATGGCCTCTTGAAGCGTCACATTTGGTATAAGTTCTAAGCTTGTAAGCTCATTCCCTGTGTCAGGGCACGTCCTATAACCCCGTTGAAACCACTCTAATATAGCAGATTTTTCATAAGTGTGGCCTTGCTCAAGCATGACTGGCTCTCGCATAATTTCCTTGGTAATGGGGCAAAAGAAAGGCCTTGGAACCTCCCAAACATGCACACCACGAGGCGATGAGGGCTCCGAGATAAAAGCTCTTCTACCATCTGTAACTTCAGGTGAGCAAAGCAATGCACACAATTTCTTCAGTTCATGTATGTCTTCTTCTCGACCCTCAGACTCGGCCACAGTAAGGTCTTTTTGAAGCTCCAGTTGCAGCATCGAAACTTCGGAGAAATTCACACCTAAATGAGTTGCAATCTTCTGCAGGAGAGCTGTGCACTGCATCTGCTGCTCATCAATGTAGATACTGTCATCTCTCTCCATACTCGCAAGAGTTGTTCTGATTTCCTGAGCTATCCTGTTGTGGCCAGGATCTGGTTGGAATGATAGAGATTCAAGCCGTGTGTGAACTTCACATGCCATGCTAGATGAAAATCCCTTGAGCTCATCAAGAACTGCAGATAAACATTCAGCAAGTTCCTTGATGGATTTGTTCATATTTTGAACTAGATCGATGCTATGACAGAGTAGATAAATCCTACTTCTAGAGGCACAGACCTTTGTAAATGTGTGCATGCTCTCAATCACATTGGTGAAGCGCTGCAGAGAGGGCAAAGCATGAATCTCTGACAAGTACTCTTGTTGCTTGTTTAGCTCCTCCACAAAAGGTCGGAGCTCCACAAGATAATAAGCCATCATAAGGAAATCCGCATGGTTCACGGCTATCTCCACTGCTGTCTGCCTGACATCATTGATAAGCTTCAAAGCTCTAGACACCAAGGATGCCAAATCTGGATCGATTGTCATGTTTTATTCTTTAAGATGCTAAGGCTAGTGCACTCAGGCAGGTGAACGGCCGTGGTTGTACAAGCAGTAATTCCATTGTGCCTCTGGAACAACCATCCGGCTAGCCTATGATAAGCAACAATTACTCTCCAAACAACATGCCCAGAGAGCACACTTGGGTATATTACCTGCTGCAGGGTTGCTCTCTGCTCACAGGATACATAGCAAGTGTTGGAGGAATTCTGCTCTATCAATTCATCTTGTCATGGAATTACATCTCCTACTGCGAGGGGCTTGAATGGGGACACGCCATTCCAGTCTCTGTGCAGAAGAAGACTTACCTGCCCCGAATCGAAATGGAAGGAGATGGTTGCTGCATTTGACTTCCAAAGATTGACTAGTTATTTGCAGAGGTCAGAAGCGATGGTGCAGATCTCCGCCATTTCTGTACGGTTGAGAACGAGCCCAGAGAATGGCTATGGAAGCGCGCTAGAGCTCGAGACTCGAGCAGAGAAATTCAACGGCGATACTGCCGGCGATCGTAAGGATCGAATCGAAGGTGGTGCAGTCCAATTTTTGTCGCCCGGTCTTAGGGAGTCGAGGACTCCCAACAGACTCTGGAAAGTACTCTTTGAATTTTTGGAGCTGCCCATATCCCAGAGAGATAGTGCGCACGCCACACATGTGCCCTGCTCTGCAATCGGACGGTCCAATCTTGCAGCATGCAACCATTGTCGAAAGAAAACCCAGACTCACCACAACATATGAAACCCAATATTCCTTATTGAAAAAACAAGTTGGCATAATACAACGTGAAAATAGACTTATCGTGCCAAAATGAAGCGTCAACTTCATACTAAATAAAAGATACCAAATGCCATAAACATCGTGAATCAACTACAAAATACAATAATCGGAACATGTTAGCTGCGAAATCAACAAAAAATGCAGTGAAATCTTCCATCACTCTACTCCCTCTAATGAACTCCTACAAAAAACAAAAACTTCATAGAATAACCCACAAAAGAACATGTTGAATGTGTGTGTTAAGTGACTTTCTATGTGCGAGATTTACATAATCCATCACTCTAGCTGATTTTGAGTGGCTTGAAGGCTACTATATCGAAATAAATCCACTCTTTACTCGTGAATCTAGATCTCTATGGTTGGGATTTCCATCCTCACCCAATGGCTCTTTATCATTAGGATGTGGATCCCACTGCTCTTACGATCCAGCCTCTCTAGATAATTGGACAAAATTATGGAGAAGATAGCATGTTGCCGCTAACGTCGAGGCAAAGGTAATGTCGACATTCAAATTCCGAAGGGTCTGTCTCAACAATTTTTCAAAAGACCAAAAGCATTCTCGACCTTTACCCTACCTTTCGAGAGTATTCTATTAAACTCTCTCTTTTCTCTCATGAATTGGCCCGCCTTCAAGCGAAAAGGTTTCACTAAGAATGTCTTTCTTGGTATATAGAATCCCCTAATAGATATAACCGAATTACTTCACCTTGCAACAATATGCAAGGACCATCGAGTTCATCACCACGCTTCAATTTGCCATATAAACTTCTTACTCAAAATGCATAAAATTATGCGCTCCACTTGCTTCCTTGTAGACTACACTCCATAACAACTTGTTTGAATCCACTGCACCTTGCAAAAGGATGCTTGGAAACCCAGGTCAAAAAATATGCTAGGCAAAATTATAGAATTTCTTAGTGGACTTGCATTGTAGACGGATGTGTCTCCCATCGATAGCTCCAGCAATCTCTGGAAGCAATGTAGTGCTTTCGAAGTCCTACATGATTTTGGTGAACCAATCTCCACAAGGAACAGAAATACCATAGCTTTGATGGAAGGCATACCTGTGATAAAAGCCATGGGTGGTGTCGATGTTCTCTTTTACAATGACAAGAAGCCGCTTCAATCATCGTGTGCATGGAATCTTCTCAACACGATTTTGCTAGTTTTGCTAGAGTATCTATTTCCACGTGTCAGTATCAATTGTGTCAGTATCAATTGGTGTGCATAATTCTAAATGTGCGATTTTAAATTTACAAGTGTGATTGAATCATATGTGATGTGCACACATGCTTTTGTGTGTGTGTGTGTGTGTGTGTGTGTGTGTGTTTGTTTTTAAATATCTTCATAATGAAACTATATAGGTAAACTAATTTACATGATACCTTTAAAAATAATATACTTTATTGAAAAGTTGATAAATTGACACCATATAATCATTATACATTACTACGCTTACTCGCTCTAGTCTCTACTCATTAATTAATTATGCCTTCAGATTCCCTCCGAATCTACAAAATCTAAGAATTCCCAAGAAAAGTCTCGTCGTAATGATCACCCTATGCCTGCCATTTGTGTTCTTGTCGCCATCATCACCCCCATGCTCGCCATGGTTGGCTCTGCACGCAGCTTGGCATCATGCTCCATCACCATGCAGCTCCTTGTTTCTCTCTCCCTGTATATGCACACCCCCCCCCCTCGCCCTGCAAGAGACATCGCGTCTCTCTCCCTCTCTCTCTCTTTCTGTCTACTTCCTGTATGTTGCTTGCACTGCCTTGCCCCGCAGCACGCACTCGCTTAGTGCCCACTTATGCGGTCGCTGTCTCTCGGCGCTCACACAAAGCCCACTGGTATGGGCTCTCTTTTTCTCACTCTGCTGCCGGCATCCGAGTCGCTTAGTCAAGGTCGTTCGCCCATTCCCTCCTTCCCTCCCCTCGAATCGTGCGGAGCACTCAAAGGGTGAGGCACACGAAGCTACTCGGTGATTGTGCTTGCGCTACTTTGTCACACTCTCAATGTAGGCCTCTTGAATCGCTCCATGTTCCCCTCCGTCTTTGTATACGATGTCCACCTCAGCCACCTTTGCATCCTTCACTCGTTTACCCACCATGGCTAAACTGACTCACTCTCTCTTGGGACTCGGCCTGAAGCATCGCTCCAACAACAAGGCCAAACTTTGGCAGGTAGCAACAATGCCACCAGGGTGACAAGGGGCATATCTCTCGCATCCATGAGATTTACCTGCATTGACGCACAAATTCACCCATTCCTTGTTGATGGTGAAGCGAGGAAGCGGGAGAGAGAGAGAGAGAGAGAGAGAGAGAGAGAGAGAGAGAGAGAGAGACGTGGAGTTTGATATTTCTCTCTCCTTGATCTTGCTTTGGCTCGAAAACCCAATAAACACACACACACACAGAGATCACATCAAAGCTGCCTCAATCGCAGCTCTTGCAAACCTACCCCTGCATGCATCGTGACACTTCCCTGTGTACCCTTCACCACCCTTCCGCTGCATAATGAGCCATAAAATCACAAATTCTTTCCTGCCACCACTATCGCACCTGGACCGGGGTTCCACCCTACACACATAGAGAGAGAGAGAGAGAGAGAGAGAGAGAACGCCTTAATCTCCTTCCACCTGTCATGTTCAACACAAAAAATCTCTCTTTGTCTATCTTCCCACCTTTACACCTCTTCCTTCTCTCTCCTCTTCTTTAAAAAATTTGACACACCTCCACATGCCTTGTTCCCTCTTTTTTCTCAAGACAAAAGATAACATCTCAATAGATTCGCTTTAATTCAACCTAAAAACAACATTTGCATCACCTACTTTCGATTCAATTCCAATAGTAAACTGAGTGATTCAACAATTAGACCATGGGTTGGAGTCTATGGGGAATGAAAATTGCTTGTTCTATCAGCTCGTGAGAGAGTCCAGCTATTACCTACCACCATATCCAACTAAGTTAATACTTAGAATGTTTAAAGTGGGAGGACAAGTGTTAGAACTAGACATTGGTTCTTATCCCTGTCACACCAACTTAGAACTAGCAACCAACTTATCATCACGACACAATATAAACTTATTTTAAATCTACAAGTCTTATCAAAGTAATCATACTACAATGCCTTGAGAGAAATTTACTAGGGTTCCACATTTCTATAAATAATCATACTCCGAACAAGAGACTCATACGAGGATTTGTATCATAAAATCAAACATTTAGGAGAAAAAATAAACCTAATCTATGTATAAGACCATTTCAGAAATCTCTATATGTGAGAGAGAGAGAGAGAGAGAGAGAGAGAGAGATACAACTCTGTAAAAACAGAGTCGATTAAGAATCAATGTAAGTCAATATCTCCTTTGGATAAAAGTTCTAAAAGTCTCTTGATATCCATGCTTTTTAAAAGAAATCAAGGTTCCCTCTTAAAGGCCATATGTTATTAAAGTCAATGCCATATGTTATTAAAATCAATGCCATACGTAGTGGTTAAAGATTAAAGCCTTTTAGCATGACAGCCTTAAAAAGGTAGTATCAAGCTGTGCTATGCTTTTGTGGTGATCGTAATATTTTATAAAGATTAAGCTTGGGAAATAAACCATCAATGCATTAGTCTATATCAATGCCATTTAAGTAGTATATATATGAGAGTTACCAATAAGGCACATTTTAAAAGCACAAAAGCATATTCATAACAATTCTCACCAAAGTCTTCGTGGGGACTTTGATGAGAATTGTTATGAATCCCTTTTGTGATTTTAAAATGTCCCCTAGGCTTGCTATTGCACCCATTATGGAGGGAAATTGTCGAAAAGATCAATAACAAAGGACTTCGACGTCTGGGTCAATTTTGGGATAGCAGCAGCAGAAGATGGAAAGGAACAAATCAACTGGCCTCCCAGTTCCATCTCTACGAGATTGAAAGTCTGTTGGTGAGTAGAGCTTTGGAACGGCTAGACAAAGGTTGGTTGCCCTCTTGTGAATCCAGGTTCGAGTGGAAGGCATGGCGGTGGCCCAAGAACAGACATTTCCTAAAATCACAAACCAAGGATGTGTACAACACCCTTATGATCTCGATGGATTGGTTTTCCCCTTTGAATAAGCAATGGTCAGAATCAAGATGGGTGTCAATCGCAAAGAATGTCTGGTTCCCACATTTGCCGCTTGGGATGAAGGTTTTTCTTTGGAAGGTTCTATGGGGGGCCTTACCAGCGGTGTGAAGATACAAGCCAATGGTATTGGTTTTGATAGATGCTCGTGATGCAGAACGGCTAGTGAGGACCTCCCTCACTTATTCAAGGAGTGCCCAGCGATAAGTGGCCTGGCAAGAAAGATTTGCAAGTGGGTGCAAAAGACTTGGAAGATTGAATTCTTGAAGAACAACCTCTTCCTGGGTGGGATGGTTTTCAAGAGCCAAGCGCTACTTATCGGCACGCAAATTGTCAAATTCTTCGACTTCAACCACATGTGGAAGGCCAGGAACTATTGAGTATTCGAGAACGCCTTGGAAATAGCTAGGTCCACTACCGAGATTATACAAAAAGTCAAGGAAGCAATTGTCCCCATAGGGAAATGTATGAACTCTAATGAGTGGAATAGGACTATTGATGCCACAATGATTGGATAGATTTTTGAGTCCTTGCTAAAGTAGAGTTGCTTTTCAAAGTGTCGTGGGGTGGCTCCCTTGTCAACCGATGTACCTATGATTGCTAGGAGACATCATGGCTCACCTCGAGCACAACTTGCATTTGTAATTTTTTGGATAAGCTTATATAACACACTCACCATTGTGAGTTTTGCCCCAAAAAAAAAACAATTCTCACCAAATTCTACACTTTAAACAACAAAAGCATAGTTTTTACTATGAGCGAAAGTGTGTGTGTGTGTGTGTGTGTGTGTGTGTGTAAGTGTGACTCCTATACTTTTTACTTTACTTATTTTAACTTATGTCTAACATTGTAGCGTATGCCATGATGTTTGGTAGCTAGGAGTGTACTATGAAGGAATGGATCATAGGCGTGCGTGTGTGTAGCGAAGATGGAGAGAGAAGAGAGGGAGGGAAAGAGAGAGAGAGAGAGCACGACACAGGGATGTGGGGTGGAGATCCCAAATCTCACTGTATTAGCACAATGTGAGAATGAGTGAGAGCTCTTTATTCTTTGTATGTTTAAAGAATAAGGAGATAAATGTGGGCGGTCGAACACTGGTCGATGGACACGTGCAAAGCACAGTGAGGCACAGCGTCTTTACCTACCATTTTCCCACTAAAGGCTATGTGTCGATAAGTGGCGAGAAGACTAGCCTACAACTAGTATATACAATAGGTGAGAGAAGACGACTCTCAACTTATTTCCACTATCTCACTCCAAACACGTGACTACATCTGTAACCGCTCTAGTGAAAATGCAACATGAATACCACTAGGGCTAGAGCCACGATGACACTCCTGATGAAGGTATCGAGTGATGACATGCATGGCTCCACAATGCACAATGCCAATGTCAGTCATCGCACAACTGATAACTCCCACTGCAAATGCACCAACCGCACAAGCAAGATCGGGTCTCCACACCAAAAGTTCATACATGAGAGTCCCAAAAGCCGACGAAACATGCACTAAGTGTGCCAACATATCCCTATCAGCAACCTCAGTGCCATATGCATCCTCATCAGGAACCACCTGACTATGCATCACCATGTCAACATCGTCTGGTAAAGGCATATCTGCTGAGAATGACTGCAAAATAAAAAAATCAGCACCACTGCAATCGCACACAATTGTCTTGTAATGGGAGTGGCATATGAACTTTGAGAATAACGGAATTAAGAGAATTAGGGTGAGCATTTTTGTGAGATTACTTTGAGAACATAGAGGGTGAACTTAATTGATGGTAGCAACATGAACATAGTACTTAATTAACTTGACATGAACAATACTTTTGCAAGAGAGAGAGTATTAGAGAACATGATAGTAGTTGAGGACCGGATTTACTTGGAGCCGGTCCCCCCTCCAAAAGACGTTTGTATTAAAGATTCTCCCTTCAAGAAAGACTTTGTTACAATACAATCTTTGTGTTCCTTGTGATCTTGGTGATGCTATGAAGATGGAAAGCTTCATGCATCACGAGCTTAACATATACTTTGCAAAAAACATTAACTATCCCAAGCCTCAGTCCCAAGGCCTCAAACACCTTCGAAGGTGGAGAGAGCTAGCAGGGAATGAGGGTAGGGAAGAACAAGAAGAAACATTCCATAGAAGAAAGAAATAGTTCCTCACTTATCATCACTCTTCTTGCTTATCATAGCATAATAGCATAGTAATGAAGATGAAGAAGATGGCAAGCTTAAGCATTGAAGCATGGCTCTTGGTTGGATTTGCATTCCATAGCCAAGAGTGTTGGTGTAGGCTCTCCACTTCTCCACAAGCTAGGATAAGGAGATAGAGCTCTTGCATTTTGCACTCCACACAATGAGAAAATGTGTGTGTGTGTGGGAGAGTATACCCCCCCTCTCATGCTTGGTCCACCTCCCTCTCTCTCTCTCTCTCTCTCATATTATTTTACTATTTCATTTGGACATGTGTCCTCTTTTTCCTCTTTGAGAGAAAGAACTTAATTATTTATTTTTATGTACCTAAATTCTCATTGGACCCCTTTAAAACCTAACCAATAGCATTCAAACACATCATGAGAGCCACATATGGAGGATCATTTGAACATGTCTTTTGTGTTTATTAAGCCATTTGGTTGAATGGAATACTTCAAGGACTTAATCAAGCAAGCAAGTATGTGTCTTTTATGCTTCTTAAGTTATTTGTTTTGAATTAATTACTTCAAGCCTTAGTCAATCAAGCATAGACATTCATGCCTCTTGAAAATTTATCTTTGAATTTAACATTTCAAAAACCTTAGTTATTTAAGCATAAAAATCACCTCAAGCTTTGGGCAAGGTTCCCACAACCACTTTAAGCGTCTTAGCACCCCATGCTTGGGTATGATTCCCACCTCGAGGTTTAAGCCCTAGCTTGTGTAAGGTCAAAGGACTTTTTAACACTAACTTTTGGAAGTTTTTAATGAAGCTAACCCTAAGGTCTTTTAAGCTCCATTATATGCACGTTGCTCTTTGATAGACTACCTCCGTTTGGACTTCTTTTGAGATGTAACCATCTCTCCTCTTGGTCCCTTGCTGAGGTAAATCTAGAAGCACTTATTGCACATTGCTCTTTGGTAGACCGTCTCCTTTTGGACCCCTATTGAGATGCAACCATTTCTCCTTTCGGTCGCCTGTTGAGATGGGTCTAGAAGCACATATATATATACTAACTCTTGTTCCCCTTTTATCTTCCCATATTTAGTGATCAATTTAATATGAGAAAATCATTTGGTCGTCCTCGACTATGAGGTAGAGAAGATAAAGCCTAGTCATTTGCCCATGTTTCTTAGCCTGTAGAGGATCCCTTTTTACCCTACGACATCATTCCACAATGGATGACAAATCCATTTGGTGCTCGGGAGGCTTAGCTGCCGCAAGCATGTCTGCTCTTTAGTCCATATCATACTTCCAAAGTAGAGTGACAAGTTCTACTTGGTGTTTGAGAGACATCGTCACGACAAACACGATCCTAAGCATGCATACTTCTTAAATTTTGTGCACAATAAAAGAAAGAGAATGAGTCTTATAAGACAAAAACGTTGTTCATTTAAAATGCATTTTCATTTGCTTACTCTAGTTTAGCATTGTAAGCATTGACAAGGTTCATATTATCCTTAAGCTAGGTTCCTTATCCATCTAGCATCTTTAAAAGGATAATTCTTCAACTTAACAAGATATCATTGGATAATCTTACCGTTTCTTAGTACCTTGTCTTCGTGTGTTGAAGAATCAATTCGGGCTGCAGCACCTTTTCTTAATCTTCGATCTCTAGCGGGTCCTCCATTATTAATTCTTTTTGTGGCTCTCCTTTGTAAGGCTTGAGTAGGCTCACACGGTTAAGATTGTGAATGAGCCAATTGTTGGACAACTTTAATTGATAAGCCATCTCATTGATTGGCTTAAGAATTAAAGAAGGACCATAGTATCTTTTTGCTAGTTTAGCATAATACTCTTGGTGGCCCGTAAGAATCTTACCCGTAGTATGCCTTAGATGAGCCTTGAGAAATTTTAGCAAGACCCAATCATTTTTCTTAAAGGCCAAGGCTCTTCTGTGCTTATTAGCAACAACTCTTTTTTCCTTTGCTATAAGATGGATATAACCCTTTTTACTCTTTGGAAAAGATTCTTGTAAGTCTTAGCTATATTCATCAGCAGTGAAGATCTTCCCATATATCTTAAGTAGTAGGGGACTTTTGGATCTTCCCTCTTTAACCTCGAAAGGTGCTTTCCCCATATAAGTATGTACAATGTCATTGTACGCATACTCTATAAGAGGTAGGTACTTCTCTCATTGAGAACGTTGATCTACTTCCATGACATAGGCTTTTAGTAGATTCAAGAATTGTTAGATTAGTTATTTCACTTTGGTTATCCGTTTGTGGATGATAGGCCAAAAGAGAAATTTAATCTACTTCCTAGATTTTCAAAGAGACCCTTCTAGAAATTATTGGTCATTCTAGGATCTTTGTCCGACACTATGGATGTTGGCAAGCCATGATACTGGAAAACTTGAGATCTAGAGAGGGATATCATTTGATGTGCCTTAATAATCTTTTTGACAGGCATAGAGTGTGTTTTTTTGCTAAGCCAGTCGATTGAAACAATCCAATTTGCTTCCCTCAATCAAATTTTATTTTTTGGTACACCATGCATTTTGAAACATCCTCTTGTATGTTTACTTGTCATGGTAGACCAACAGAAATACATTTCTACTCCTTGAACAGTAGATTATGGAATCCTTCTTTGCCCCATATAAGGAGAAGCATGGGATTCATGCATGACTTTCTTATTGTATGGGTAGTAACACATAGCCTATTGCCATTTGGAGGATAACCATCCTTCAAGGTGATTGGTTCTTTTTTTCTTCCCTAATGCAAAGGCTGTAATTACGTGCTTAAAGTCTTGGTCAGTAGCATACTCATCTATCATAAAAGATAGATCATTGTGAGTTGCTATAGACACCACATTTACCCTTGGCCGTTGTGAAAGTGCATCGACCACTTGATTGTGCTTGCCAGCAATGTGAGCAATATGAAATTTAAATTACGAAAGAAAATTTGTCCACCTCATTTGTTTGTCAGAAAGCTTGGTTTTCATCATGAAGTACTTGCGACTTTGTGATCCATTCGTAGGATGAATGGAGCCCCAAAGAGATAGTGCTTCCATGTGTCTAGGGCATGTAGAACAGCTAAAAGCTCTTTTGCGTATATGCCCAAGACCAGTTCCTCGGCATTGAGCCTTCGGCTATCGTATGATATGGCAGGCCCTTCTTGAAGCAAAAGTGCTCCAAGGAAATCACCAGAAGCATCACATTGGACCTCAAATGGCTTTGAGAGATCCGGAAGCATAAGAACTGGTTGGGAGGTAAGCTTCTCTTTGAGCTTGTCAAAAGCATTTTGTTCTTTAGCAATCCATGAGTACTTAACGTTCTTCCTTGTTAAGTCATGCAATGGTCCTACTATTTGAGAGAATTTTGCTATGAAACATCTATAGCATGCACACATGCTAATAAAGCTTCTTAGCTCATGTAGATTCCTTGGATTTGGCCATGTTTTTATTACCTCCAACTTTGATGGATTCATACATATACCATCTTGAGAGATAATGTGACCTAAATATTGAGTCTCTTGTAGGAAAAATTCACTTTTCTTTTGATGAATCAAAAGCGTATTCTCTCTCACAACTTGAAAGATTACCTGGAGTTGTCACTTGT
This sequence comes from Adiantum capillus-veneris, assembly GCF_014529385.1. Classification (NCBI taxonomy): domain Eukaryota; kingdom Viridiplantae; phylum Streptophyta; class Polypodiopsida; order Polypodiales; family Pteridaceae; genus Adiantum; species Adiantum capillus-veneris. The sequence goes on along the minus strand of NC_140943.1, from coordinate 111,607,331 downwards.
ACTCCTCAAGAGAATTTGAGTGGCCTAAAGATTTTTGTCCATCGTGAGTTTGAATGTGGCTGGAGCATTTGTCAGGCCAAAACTTGCAAATAGATCTTCTACTCGCGGCACGGGAAATCTTTTTTTTATAGTGATCCTATTTAGTGCTCTATAGTTGACACACCTGTGATATGTGCCATCTTTCTTTTTCACTAAAAATATTGGTGAATAGAATGGAGAGGAGCTAGGCCTCATCATTCCTTTTCCCACCAATTCATGCGATTGCCTCATGATCTCCTCTTGTTGAGCTTGGGAAACTCGATAAGGAGGTTTATTAGGCGGTGAGCTTCCTAGTAGAAGCTCTATTGCATGGTCATCATCCCCTCGTTTTGGAGGTAGCTCACTAGGGATGTCATCATTGAAAACATCTTGGAATCCATTTAGGAAATTAGACAACTCTAATTCCTCTTGATTCCCTTTATTGCTACTTGTGAAAACATTAGAATCATTTACAGATTCTCTGACAAAAGCCATATATTTGAAAATAGAGCTTGTTATTGACTTATCAAAAGCAAGCGTATTTACCAGGGATATGGTGTTCCCTGACTCATTAGCATCTATGTACATGCTCTTTTTCATGAAGGTGAAGTAGATTCTCCTTTCAGGGAGCTTCATGTTGGCAGCCATGTGATTGAACCATGGTGCCCCTAGGATAACATCCTCATGTTGGAGATGAGAGATTAAAAAAAAGTCTTCTTTGTCGACGTAGCTTTGGACATGAAGCCTCAACTTCCCAATCAAGGGAGTAACGGAGGCTTGCTATCCCTTGAAAGCTGTGTCAGCAATTACAATATCTCCCATCTCAAAAGCTTGAATGCCCAACTTGGTGGCCAACTCCGTTGATATGAATTTGTGAGTAGAGCTAGGGTCAAACAAGGTGAAGGCATCATGCTCCCTTACTTTCCCCCAAGAATAGGAGAGGAATGAGCCTTTGCAATGAGTATCCTCTTTTGGAACTTCAACCATGGAAGCTCTAGGAATGTCATTGCAAACATTTCTTTTGGGGCAAGAACGATAACCATGTCCTTGATCCCCACACTTAAAGCATTTATGGTCTTTACGAAAGGCCTTTAATTCTTTGGGAGAGAGCTTATTTTTTTACCTTTGAAAGATCATTTCTCCTTGGCCTTGTTGTTGTTTTGGTGCTAATGTTGCCTTGGGAAGAGTTTTGAGCATTTCTCTTCCCTTTAGATTCATTTCGATCCTTGTTTTCCATGGACTTGAAATTTCTTCTCACCCCTTGTTGGAAATTGATCCTTGAAGCAACCATAGTGTGGTGGATGGCTTTGGTCATAGTGCTAGGCCGTTGTGAGTTGACATACTCGGCCATACCACACAAAATTGTTGCATTTGTTTGACGAAGTCTATCCTTTGAAAGACTGTAGCTTTGAGATGTAAACCCCAAAACTTGTCTACATGTTTGTGGATAGACTTGTTGAAGAGTAGCTTCAAACTCTGCCATTTGGTAAGCACTTTGTCCTTTGCATCGCTTGCAAGGAATTGCTTCATGATGGAAACTCGTAGAGTTTTCCATGTCTTTGGGGCCTTGCCATTGCTATGAAGGCTAGCCCACCATTGACGAGTAGATTTCTGGAAGTGCATAGCTACATGGTGTAGCTTGGAGGACTCCATGAAGCCCTTGTTTCCAAAGGTCTCATCAAATTGTTGGATGAAGGCCAATACTTTGTTGGTGGCACCAAAGGTGCCATCATAGGTGAGAAAAGAGATACTCTTTCCTCCCTCTTTGAATTTCTTGAGCTTTTGGGACCTTCGCCATGCATGGTAAGTTTTGCCATGTCCTGTCCTCTTGTATTCTCTAGGAGAATAACTATTGCTTTCGTCAGAAGAGGAGGAAGGTGAAGAAGAAGGAGAAGAGGGTGACCTCTTTCTTGCCTTTTTCTTCCTTTGTTTTCTCTCTTCCCTTTTGAAGTAACGAGGACAAGGACTATGGGTTAACCATTTCCTCTTGGGAGGAGTTGGCGATAGTCTAGACCGCCGTCTTTATCGAGCCACATCTTTAGAGGAACTTAGGGATTCACTTCTTTCTCATTCTTTGGATTTCTCCTCTCGTATGGGAGAGAGGAGAAAGTCTTCTTTTGGGGATCTCATCAAGAGGCTTCCTAAGCTCTCTCTCCTCTTGGAGAGGAAGGGAAATCCCTAAGCACGAAGTTGTTGGGTAACTTCGGCTTGCAAAGTAGGGTTGCCCATAGCTTGATGCAACCTAGTAACAAGATAATTGATAAACATGGAGGCATCATCATTGGCGTCTTCATGTGCAAAATCAAAGTTATCAATGTTCATTCTACTCTCTTGGTTACTGTCAGCCATGCTAATTATACTTATGTGTTTACTTAGTGTATCCTTTGGCAATTCAAAACCTTAGTTGCTACTCCTCTTAACCTTTGAAAATAAGCACTTAAGTATCTACATCCACGGCTCGAATTGGTTAATTATAGAGAGTAGCGGGGCGGGTCTAAAACAGAATTGCCAAGGGATAGCTCCTTTCGGACTTCTTATGGCTCAATAATGGTAAAACCATAGGCAAGTCTAAAAACACTCCATTATTAAGACCAAAGCTCCCAAGATGTGTACCATATCCCACATAGTGGGCTCAACAAAACCGATAATAGATCCCAGTCCAACTTACCCTAACATAATTAACAAAATCAACCATTAATAGGCTACTTAAGGACCTCTCTTCTTAAGCAAGAAAAGAGAAACCAAATGCTCTGATACCAATGTAATGGAAATGGCCTATGAACTTTGAGAATAGCGGAATTAAGAGAATTAGGGTGAGCATTTTTGTGAGATTACTTTGAGAACATAGAGGGTGAACTTAATTGATGGTAGCAACATGAACATAGTACTTAATTAGCTTGGCATGAACAATACTTTTGCAAGAGAGAGAGTATTAGAGAACATGATAGTAGTTGAGGACCGGATTTGCTTGGAGCCGGTCCCCCCTCCAAAAGACGTTTGTATTATAGATTCTTCCTTCAATAGAGACTTTGTTATAATACAATCTTTGTGTTCCTTGTGACCTTGGTGATGCTATGAAGATGGAAAGCTTCATGCATCACGAGCTTAACATATACTTTTCAAAAAGCATTAACTATCCCAAGCCTCAGTCCCAAGGCCTCAAACACCTTCGAAGGTGGAGAGAGCTAGCAGGGAATGAGGGTAGGGAAGATGAAGAAGAAACATTCCATAGAAGAAAGAAATAGTTCCTCACTTATCATCACTCTTCTTGCTTATCATAGCATAATAGCATAGTAATGAAGATGAAGAAGATGGCAAGCTTAAGCATTGAAGCATGGCTCTTGGTTGGATTTGCATTCCATAGCCAAGAGTGTTGGTGTAGGCTCTCCACTTCTCCACAAGCTTGGAGAAGGAGATGGAGCTCTTGCATTTTGCACTCCACACAATGAGAGAATGTTCTGTGTGTGTGTGTGGGAGAGTATCCCCCCCCCCCCCCCCTCTCATTCTTGGTCCACCTCTCTCTCTCTCTCTCTCTCTCTTATATTATTTTATTATTTCATTTGGACATGTGCCCTCTTTTTTCTCTTTGGGAGAAATATTTTTATGTATCTAAATTCTCATTGGACCCCTTTAAAACCTAACCAATAGCATTCAAACACATCATGAGGGCCACATGTGGAGGATCATTTGAACATGTGTCTTTTGTGCTTATTAAGCCATTTGATTGAATGGAATACTTCAAGGACTTAATCAAGCAAGCAAGCATGTGTCTTTTATGCTTCTTAAGTTATTTGTTTTGAATTGATTACTTCAAGCCTTAGTCAATCAAGCATGGACATTCATGCCTCTTGAGAATTTATCTTTGAATTTAACATTTCAAAAACCTTAGTCATTTAAGCATAAAAGTCACCTCAAGCTTTGGGCAAGGTCCCCACAACCACTTTAAGCGTCTTAGCACCTCATGCTTGGATACGATTCCCACCTCGAGGTTAGCCCTAGCTTGTTTAAGGTCAAAGGACTATTTAATACTAACTTTTGAAAGTCTTTAATGAAGCTAACGCTAAGGTCTTTTAAGCTACATTAGATGCATGTTGCTCTTTGATAGACTACCTCCATTTGAACCCCTTTTGAGATGTAAGCATCTCTTCTCTTGGTCGCTCTTGCTGAGGTAAATCTAGAAGCACTTATTGCACATTACTCTTTAGTAGACCGTCTCCTTTTGGACCCCTATTGATATGCAACCATTTCTCCTTTCGATCCCCTGTTGAGATAGGTCTAAAAGCACATATATATATATATATATTTTAACTCTTGTTCCCTTTTTATCTTCCCATATTAAGTGATCAATTTAATATGAGAAAATCATTTGGTAAAGTTAGATATTATATTTTATGACATGTCTGAAGGACACTGTCGCCCTCAAACGTATCAAACGCATCATAGAACAGTTGCATCGATCTTTGGCTCAACTGATGTCACCTCAATTGATGATTGACCAAGCTATGCATCCATAGAGATACCACTGTCTGTGTGAACGTCACCACAAGACAAATGCACAACCTGCTCTCCATGCAGCACATCCACCAAAGAGACACCTCGTCTCTCGCTCCAAACATGGCTACAAATACACAGAGACTACACCGCCTCGTGTGTCAGAAATATGCAAAGGGTATACCAGACCACTCCTAGCACCTCTGTCTATCACCAATGATTCCCTATGCATTTGAAATGATCGCTCGCCAAGCAATACACAATGTCCACTACTTTGCAACTGACACACTGAAATGAGACTTTGGCTAAGTCCTGGTACATAACGTACATCTTGTAGCGTAAGCAATGCACCGCTAGGTAAAGACATGCATACATCTCCAGCACCCTCTATGTCATATGTTGAACTATCAGCAATCTTCACACAACCAAGTCTCCCACTAGAGAAAGAACAAAACAAATCACGACGTGGCGTCAAGTGAAAAACTACATGCTCGCATAGTAGAAAACGCGTAGACAATGTGCTATCCCAAAACACAAAGTAGTATGAAGGCCAAGCTAGACTCAAAAATGACATGCTTGTCATATGCATACTCTCTAGCATATGTCCTCATAGTAGCAGCATGCATCTGCCTCTTTTGCTACCTCATACGCTTGAAGCAACGGCGCCTAATATGTCCATCGCGGCTGCAGTGCCAACATGTCAGTTGCGATTGTGAGCGAGAACCGCCTCTAACCTAAAGCATCTCCATATCCATTACAAGACTATGGCAAACAATGCTCGAGATCACAAAAATCTCCCATTCAAGATCAAACCACTGTCTAAAGCAAAGAAGGTGAGCAAACGGTCAAGCTCACTGGCCTCTGCAATAGGCATACATATCTGGCAAAATTTTGACAGAGTCTCCTCTGTATTGGGAGCAAAAAACTCAACATTAAATCGCAATGGAGACAACAACAAATGCCCAAATGGCCAATCTGGGAATGTACTCATTCGGAATCACCTCACAAAGTCATACACGGAGCCAGCCAAAGTATCACTCAGTGATGTCACAATTGACATACATATGTGAGTGAAAAACTACTGCCAAAATGTGTCAATGAATGAATAATGTGCCAAAAACCCGTAGCATACACAATTTGTGTAAAAGTGGGAGTCAAAACTCAACCACTATCAAGAGTAACAAGGATTGTACTTGTAGAGTAACCCAAGCTCGTGTATGGCTGAAAATATGGTTGCAAATCAGTCCAAAAACAGTCCCAAATTCAACTCTCAAATAGCTGAAGAAATAGGTCACAACTGTGTCGCAAATTGACTTACAATTGAGCAATAACAGGCACCTCCAAAGAAGAAAGGATGGCTGAAAAATTCAACTCACAAATGACCCTCAAACATACCCGTAAACCTATCAATGTGAGAGCTAAGCTCGATCGCAAATTATGGCGAGTAAACTCTAGCCACTATCCCACAAAAGCATACATAAAGTAAAAGCTCAAGTGTCATAATAATCAATATCTAATTCTCCTAAATGATTTTCTCATGTTAAACTAATCATTTAATATGGGGAAGTGCCAGGGGAGAAAAAGCTAGAATATTGGTTAAGCTAGCAGACCAGCCACAGTAGGGATCCAAAGGAGGGAAAATAGGGATCCAAAGGGGGGGGCATCTGCAAAAGAGCTATGTGCACCAATGGGCTTAAAATACCCTAAGATTCAGCCCATTAAGACTTCCAAAATGCTAAGGTTCCAAAATTCAAAGGTTGTGTCCAAAGGTCAAACATTAGGGAAATTGGATACTTTGTGTGTGCCCCAAAAGTCTTCATCCATCCCTACATAGGAGGGGCGAGCCTTGCAAGTAGGGGATGAGAGAGAAAAAAAAAAAAACACACACACACACACACACACACACACACACACACAAGCTCCCTTTACACAAAGGGAATGAGGGACACATGTCAGCTCCCTATCCCAGATACCCACAAGGTGTACTCAAATCCTATTGGATGGCCTTAGAGGTGGACCAATGAGAATTAGGCTAGAGTAAATCTAGTTTAATTAATTTAAAAACACTTAATAAAAGAACCAATGGGAATTAAGCTCTCTAGAAGACTATTGGACAGTCTCCCAAGGGGTCCAATGAGCATTCAGCAACCTAATGGCTTGCCTGATTCCTATTGGCCAGGAGGCAAAGGGGTCCAATGAGACTTTATTTGCATTTATTAATTACCTAAAGCTCTCACGAAACGGGAAAGGGGGACACATGTCAGAAGGCTATTACTTATGCTGCTTAATTACCATTGGCTAAACCTGGGGAGTTCCAATAGGATGCTAGCAAGAGCAAATAGCAAGGGGGGTCGACCAAGAGAGACAGGGGCTGATTTTTCAAAGGCATTATCAGCTACACACTCACACTAGCTCATGCGTGGGGTAAAAAGACTCTCTCTCCTTCTCAAGCTTTAATGGAAAGCTTATCACCTACTCCAAGCTTGTGATAAGGGAGGCCTACACCAACAACTCTTGGCCTTGTGATGCAAATCCAACCAAGAGCCAAGCTTCAATGCATGCTCATCTCCTCTACCATGTTAATTACTAAGCTAAGTTATGCTAATATTAGTGATTATGTGAGGAGATGTACATCTTTCTTGTAAGAATACTCCTTCTTCCTCTCAATCTACTCTCATACCCCGCTAGCTCTCACCATCTTCAAAGGTGTGTGAGGTCTTGGGTCTGAGACCGTGAGGGAATTGATTGATGTTGTGTTTGATAAGTGTTTTGCTTAGTGCATGAAGTTTCCATCTTCATTGCACTAGCTAGTATTGAAAGAACACAAGAAATTGTATTGTAAAATGCCTCTCTTGATGGGAGAAACCATAATACAAAGCCTATTGGAGGGGGGACCAGCTCCATGCAAATCCGGTCCTCAACTGTTGTCAATTGCTTAATTTCTCTCTCTTTTGAAGTATTGTTCATGCTATCTAACTAGGTGTTATGCTTTTTGTTGCTCTCTCCACCCAAGCACTCTTGTTATTTTCATTAGGAATCTATTCTAATGAAATGCTCACTATGTTCATGCTATTTTCCGCTACACACAAGTTACTAGAGCATTAAATCTTACATGGTATCAGAGCACAAGGTTTATCTTTTCTTTCTGAAGAAGGGAGGTCCTCAAGCTAGCTATAAATGGTTGGTACTATTAATTGCATGTGAGTAAGTAGAATAGGGATTTTTCAGCCTTGCAGTGCGCCTGCCTTTGTGTAGCTAACGGGGCATCACCGTCGAGAGCTATGGTCTTAATAGTGGATTCCTACGGGGCTTGCCTATGGCTTAACCACCAGTGAGCTATTAGAAGCTTGACGGGAGCCGGTGCTGTTTTGGTGTTGAACGACCCTCTCTTCTATTCCTTGCAATTAATGGTATTCGAGCCACGGGCACAATAGCTTGAGTGCTTTTTCTGAAGGGGTAAAGAGGAGTAGCAACTAGGGATTGAAGTGCCAAAGTACACCTAAAAAGTTTACACCTAAAGGTCGTTAGATGACTGACAATAGTAAAGAGAGTGAAATTGATGTTGATAACTTTGATTTTTCTAATAATCAAGCTACTAATGATGCCCCGATGCTTGTTAACTATCTTGTTTCTAGGCTTCAACAAGCCATGGGCAATCCATTCCTCCAAAGTGAAGTGCAACGGCAGCTTCGTGCTCATGGGATTCTCCAAGCTCCCCACCATGACGAGAGAACACCTAGGAAGCCTCCTTGCGAGACTTCCAAAAGAGGTCTCTCTCCAATTCAGGAAGAAGAAGAGGATCCATATGAAGGGCTCAAAAATTTTCTGCTTGATAATGCATCTCCTTCTCAAAGGACAACTCAAAAGCTTCCACCTAAGGAACGAGAAAGAAGTGAGTCTCCCGCCACCTCGATGGAGATGGCTCGACGAAGACGGCGGGCTAAACGCTCTCCATCACCTCCAAAACGGAGAAGACCATCGCATACTTCTCCACACCATACTTCAAAGAGGGATGACAAAAAGCAAGAGAAGAAAAAGGGGAGAAAGAGGACACCCTCTTCTCCATCTTCTTCATCCTCTTCCTCTTATGAAAGTGATGGTGAAGACAAAGAAGATCAAGGAAAGAAAAAGGCGAAAAAGAGGTCACCCTCTTCTCCATCTTTTTCAAATTCTTCATCTTCTGAAGAAAGTGATGGTGCAACCTTTGAACCATTAGAAAGAAGAGGCCATAGGAAATCCTATGCCACGTGGAAGAGGACATCCTAGCTCAAGAAATTCAAAGAGGGAGGGAAGAGCATCTCTTTCCTTACCTATGATGGCACTTTTGGTGCTACGGACAAAGTCTTGGCCTTTATCCAACAATTTGATGCGGCGTTCGGAGATGAGAGATTCACGGATTCCTCTAAGCTACACTATGTAGCTATGCACTTTCAAAAGTCTACCAGACAATGGTGGTCTAGCCTACAGGCCAACGGTGAAGCTCCACGAACATGGAAAGCTTTAAGAGCTTCCATTATGAAGCAGTTTTTGGCCACCGATGCCAAAGACAAAGTACTCACCGAATGGCAAAGCTTGAAGCTCTCTCGTCATGAATCCATCCACAAATATGTAGACAAGTTTTGGGACCTACAACTCAAAGCCACTGTCTTCAAAAAGTTGGATTTTGGAGAGCAAAAGCAACAATTTTGTGCGGGGTTAACTGAAGAAACAGCGGAGTATGTCAACTCCCAAAGTCCACGCACCATATTGGCGGTAATACATCATACTATGGTGGCCTCTCGAATCAATTCCAAACAGGGGCTAAGAGGAATTCTAAGCCCCCTGAAAACAAGGGTTCCAATGAGCCTAAGGGGAAGGACAATGTCCAAAAGTCTCCTAAGGGAAATTCCAACAAAGCTAAGGAGAAGGGAGTTTACAAAGGCAAAAATAAACTCTCTCCTGAAGAGCTTGAGCATTATCGCAAGGATAACCTGTCAAAAAAACTATCAAAGCCCATCAAATGGCAACCCTCTTCATTTCACAAATCTTCAAGTACCATGGCTTGCCAATGTCCATAGTGTTGGATAGAGATCCTAGAATGACCAGTAATTTCTGGAAGGGTCTCTTTGAGAATTTAGGAACAAGGCTAAACTTCTCTTCGGCCTATCACCCGCAAATGGATGGCCAAAGTGAAATAGCTAACCTAACAATTCTTGATCTACTAAAAGCCTATGTAACGAAAGTAGATCCCAATTGGAGAAGTACTTACCCTTAGTGGAGTATGTCTACAATAACATTGTACATACTTCCACGGGAAAAGCACCTTTTGAGGTAATTGAGGGAAGATCAAAAAGTCCTTTGCTACTTAAGGTACACGGGAAGATCTTCGCTGCAGATGAGTATAGCTGAGACCTACAAGAATCTTTCCAAAAGATTAAGGATGTTATCTCTATCTCACAGCAAAGGCAAAAGGCTGCTTGCTAACAAGCACAGAAGAGCCCAAGCCTTTAAAGAAAATGATTGGGTCTTACTCAAATTTCCCAAGGCTCGATTAAGGCACACGACGAACAAGAATCCTACGGGACACCAAAAGTATTATGCTAAGTTAGCAAAAAGGTAATATGGTCCCTTCCAAATTCTTAGGCCAATCAATGAGATGGCCTATCAACTCAAGTTGCCCAACCATTGGCTCATACAAAATACTCACCATGTGAGCCTACTAAATCCTTACAAAGGAGAGCCACCTCAAGAACCAACTATTGAAGACCCACCGGAGATCGAGGACCAACAAGAGGTGTTGCAGCCCGAGTCCATTCTCCAACATGAAGACAAGGTCCTAAGAGGCGGTAAGACTATCTGACGATATCTTATTAAGTTTAAAAATTATCCTTTTGAAGATGCTAGATGGATGCAAGGCATACAATTAAAGGATAACCTAAACCTTGTCAATGCTTACAATGCTTCCCTAGAGTAAGCAAATGTACAAATGTTTAAAATGAACAAAGTTTTTGTCTTATAAGACTCTCTTTTTCTTTATTGTGCACAAAAATGAAGTAGTATGCATGCTTAGATCAAGTTTGCGGAGACGACGTCTCCCGAACACCAAGTAGAGCTTGTCACTCTACTATGGAAGACTGATAGGACTAATGCGTAGACATGCTTATGGCAGCTTAGGCTCTCAAGCGCCAAATACACTAGTCATCCATTCTGGAACGATGTCGTAGGGTAACATAGGGATCCTCTACCTGCTAGAAAAAGGACTAGTGAATATGCTTCATCTTCTCTACCCCATAGTCGAGGATGACTATGATTTCAAGAGAGAGGTAATGTCATAATAATCAATATCTAATTCTCTTAAATGATTTTCTCATGTTTCATTTAATATGGGGAAGTGCCAAGGGAGAAAAAGCTAGAATATTGGTTAAGCTAGCAGACCGGCCACAGTAGGTACCAAAGGAGGGAAAATAGCGATCCAAAGGGGGGGCCATCTGCAAAAGATCTATGTGCACCAATGGGCTTAAAAGACCCTAAGGTTCAGCCCATTAAGACTTCCAAAATGCTAAGGTTCCAAAATTCAAAGGTTGTGTCCAGAGGTCAAACATTTGGGAGACTGGATGCTTTGTGTGTGCCCCAAAAGTCTTCATCCATCCCTACATAGGAGGAGGCGAGCCTTGCAAGTAGGGGATGAGAGAGGGAAAAAAAAAAACACACACACACACACACACACACACAAGCTCCCATTACACAAAGGGAATGAGGGACACATGTCAGCTCCCTATCCCAGATGCCCACAAGGTGTACTCAAATCCTATTGGATGGCCTTAGAGGTGGACCAATGAGAATTAGGCTAGAGTAAATCTAGTTTAATTAATTTAAAAACACTTAATAAAAGAACCAATGGGAATTAACTCTCTAGAAGACTATTAGACAGTCTCCCAAGGGGTCCAATGAGCATTCAGCAGCCCAATGGCTTGCCTGATTCCTATTGGCCAGGAGGCAAAGGGGTCCAATGAGAGTTTATTTGCATTTATTAATTACCTAAAGCTCTCACAAAAGGGGAAAGGGGGACACATGTCACAAGGCTATCACTTATGCTGCTTAATTACCATTGGCTAAACCTGGGGAGGTCCAATAGGATGCTAGCAAGAGCAAATAGCAAGGGGGGTCGACCAAGAGAGACAGGGGGCTGATTTTTCAAAGGCATTATCACCTATACACTCACACTAGCTCATGTGTGGGGTAAGAAGACTCTCTCGCCTTCTCAAGCTTTAATGGAAAGCTTATCACCTACTCCAAGCTTGTGATAAGGGAGGCCTACACCAACAATTCTTGGCCTTGTGATGCAAATCCAACCAAGAGCCAAGCTTCAATGCATGCTCATCTCCTCTACCATGTTAATTACTAAGCTAAGCAATGCTAATATGAGTGATTATGTGAGGAGGTGTACATCTTTCTTGTAATAATACTCCTTCGTCCTCTTAATCTACTCTCATACCCCGCAGCTCTCACCATCTTCGAAGGTGTGTGAGGTCTTGGGTCTGAGACCGTGAGGGAATTGATTGATGTTGTGTTTGATAAGTGTTTTGCTTAGTGCATGAAGTTTCCATCTTCATTGCACTAGCTAGTATTGAAGGAGCACAAGAAATTGTATTGTAAAATGTCTCTCTTGATGGGAGAAACCATAATACAAAGCCTATTGGAGGGGGGACCGGCTCCATGCAAATCCGGTCCTCAACTGTTGTCAATTGCTTAATTTCTCTCTCTTTTGAAGTATTGTTCATGCTATCTAACTAGGTGTTATGCTTTTTGTTGCTCTCTCCACCCAAGCACTCTTGTTATTTTCATTAGGAATCCATTCTAATGAAATGCTCACTATGTTCATGCTATTTTCCGCTACACAAAAGTTACTAGACCATTAAACGTTACATCAAGACACTTGTTGTGTCGAAACCGGTATGCAAGCCAAAAACACTGCAGAAGATGTCCGCAACTGCAAATAACAACACCTGTGGGAGTACTAGACTGAACCTGTAGGGAGTCAAAACTGGAAGCTCCAAATGGTTGAGCACTCACAGTTCAAGATAAAAAATGCAGAGCAAATCACACCCACGATGCACTACCCAAAAGGGAAAACACTGCACGCGAGTCATGAGTGCTACAAGCAATCGGAATCTCGATCGCACCAACGATGCGCATAAAACGGCTATAAAACCAGTAACCAAAGTGATTGCATGCTCAAAACCATGAGCAACCAAAGCGCATCAAATCGCACTTCAAATGCATGCACCAATCTCCACACTTTGCATACATCATTGCAAACACCTGCAAATCTAGTACATAAATACCTACTCTACCTGTGTGACTGCCAAAAGACATACTTGAGGCATACATTGCCGAGCTCAAACTGAAATCACATGAGTCTCCTTGAGTATCTAGCCACACAGATCATACATAGTATTCTCCCACCTGTGAGAGCAAACTTTCTGCCATACCACTTTCACATCCGAGAGCAAACCATGTGTGGAATCCTCGACACATAATAAACAATTGGTGCAACAAAAATTTTAGAGGTCAAATCAATCCAAAAGGGCATCACCATTGCGTCCGGAGCATGCCAAAACCCTAGGTTACACCCTAACTTTGCATAAATCGCATTCTGTATGCAAAAGTTACGCAAAAAACACCGTTTTGGAGCCCGAAAAATGACCTACGGAAATCAATTTCTGCAAACCTACTACAGTGTGGGTTTATTTGTAATCACTAGAAAGCTTCTATAAGCTCTCTGGATGATTGCACCTATGCGAGCTCTCCAACAATTGCTACGACCACAGCGCTCCGGATCCCCGTCTGCGCCACCTCCTCGACCAAGCTCTACTACCAATGGTGAAGGAATGGATCGTAGACGTGCGTGTGTGCAGCGAAGAGAGAGAGAGAGAGAGAGAGAGAGAGAGAGAGAGAGAGAGGGATGTGGGGTGGAGCTCCCAAATCTCACTATATGAGCACAGTGTGAGAATGAGTGAGAGCTCCTTAATCTTTGTATATATAAAGAATATGGGCGGCTGGACACTGGCAAAGCACGGTGAGGCACATTGCCTTTACCTAGCATGTACATGGTTGTCATAAAATATAATATATATATATATATATATATATATATAGAGAGAGAGAGAGAGAGAGAGAGAGAGAGGGATGTGGGGTGGAGCTCCCAAATCTCACTATATGAGCACAGTGTGAGAATGAGTGAGAGCTCCTTAATCTTTGTATATATAAAGAATATGGGCGGCTGGACACTGGCAAAGCACGGTGAGGCACATTGCCTTTACCTAACATGTACATGGTTGTCATAAAATATAATATCTAACTTTACCAAATGATTTTCTCATATTAAACTGATCATTTAATATGGGAAGATAAAAGGGAAACAAGAGTTAGGATATAGATATGTGCTTCTAGACCTATCTCAACATGGGACCAAAAAAGAGAAATGGTTGCATCCCAATAAAGGTCCAAAAGGAGACGGCGGTCTACCAAAGAGCAATGTGCAATAAGTGCTTCTAAACTTATCTCAGTAGGGGACCAAGAGGAGAGATGATTACTTCTCAATATGGGTCCAAAAGGGGATAGTCTATCAAAGAGCAACGTGCATCTAATGGAGCTTAAAAGACCTTAGGGTTAGCTT